>NC_080676.1:151675432-152925432 GCF_030445035.2 Dasypus novemcinctus | reverse complement strand
ATGTTTTTCTAAATTTTTTGGCGGCACTCTTTCTTGATGTGGATGGGGGATGCATGCTTTACTACTTTGTTGAAAGTCCACCAAGGCAAGTGGATTTGGCTCAACTGATAGAGCATCCACCTACCATATGGGAGGTCCAGGGTACAAACCCAGGGCCCCCTGACCTGTGCGGTGAGCTGGCCCACGCACAGTGCTGATGTGTGCAAGGAGTGCCATGCCCCACATGCAAGGAGTGTGCCCCACAAGGAGAGCCGCCCCACACAAGAAAAGCGTAACATGCCCAGGAGTGGCACCACACACTCAGAGAGCTGACGCGGTAAGATGACACAACAAAAAGAGACAGATTCCTGGTGCCGCTGAAAGAATGCAAGCAGACACAGAAGAACACACAGCAAATAGACACAGAGAGCAGACAACGGGAAGTGGGGGGGGGGGAAGAGAGAAATAAATAAATAAATCTTTAAAAAAAGAAAGTTCACTGAGCTACACACATGATTTGTGCACTTCTTTATGGGTAGGTTTTACATCAATACAAATGTTTGTTTGTAAAAATCCCCACCTGCAATTAGTTTTAAGCTAATAAAGAGAGTCTAGACACCATGGATCCTTTCTGGACAATCTGTAGAGGAGGGACAGCAGGACCCCCTTGGGGGCACAAACCACCACGCCCGTCCATATGCTTATGGTCTCCCACAGGTGTCTTCGCAGACTTCATTCCATTTGCCCTACCTGTTAAAAGCTGCTTAGAGGTCAGGATGGTGGTCTGAAGCTGAATGGACCTCAGAAAAATATGTTCTTAAAGTTAATCCATTCCTATAGGTGGGGACCCATTGTAAGTAGGATCTTTCGGCAAGTAGGATTTTAGGTTAAGATGTGACCCACCTCATTCAGGCCAGGTCTTAATTCCCTTACTTGAGTACATTATAAGAGATTGAAATTCAGGTGAAGCAAAAGAGAAAGTCACAGAAGCAAGAAGGTGAAAGAAATGAAACCCAAAAGAGAAGGGAGAGACCTTCTGCCATGTGACTGAGGAGTCCAGGATCACAGGCCGCTGGTCTTCAGGAAGAAGATATTGGCTTGACAATGCCTTGATTTGGAGATTTTAATGGCCTCAGAACTGCAAGCTTGTAAGCTGATAAATTCCCATTGTAAAAGCCAATCCATTTCTGGTATATTGCTTTTGGCAGCCTAGCAGATTAGAACAGCCAGGAAGAATGGTAATCATCCAATGGATTCAGCAACATGGAAGATAACAAGGACCATTTAGGGATGGGAGGTAGGGAGAAAAGCTTGTTTGGAAAAACTTAAAAGTAAGTGGATGTTTAGGAAATCAAAGATGCTTTCTGGGGGGCAGGGCAAGATGGTGTCTGAGTGAGCGCACCTGGTGGTCTCTCCTGCGAAGAAGCGGCTGGGCAGCGTTGGAAATTCTTCGGGACCACGCTGTTTCAGGATTTTGCAGGGCGGGAGGTGTCTGGACATTGATTTGGTGGGAAGCTAACATCGAGTTGAAGAATGTCAACCACCACACCATGGAGCCTAGAGTGCCTACAACTGAAAGCAGGAGGATTGCATCCAGTATCCATGTGGAATCTAAACCCTCTCTTGACATAGATGTGGAATGGACACAACCAAGCCAAGGTCCACAGGAAGGAGGAATACAGTAAGGATTAGAATGGACTTGATGATATTTTATTCATGAACTATTGTGGTTAATAATTGAGAAAATGTGGCACTGGTGTGGAAAAAGTGGCCATGGTGGCTGCTGGGTGCAGGGAGTTGGAGGAAGAGATGAGATGTGGGGGCATTTTTTGGGACTTGGAGTTGTCCTGGGTGGTGCTGCAGGGACAATTGCCAGACATTGTATGTCCTCCCATGGCCCTCTGGATGGAACGTGGGAGAGTGTGGGCTATGGTGTGGACCACAGGCCATGGGGTGCAGCGATGCCCAGAGATGTACTCACCAGATGCAATGGATGTGTCATGATGATGAGGGAGAGTGTTACTGTGGGGGGAGTGGTGGGGTGGGGGCAGCGGGGGTGAATGGGGACCTCATATTTTTTGAATGTAATTTTTTAAAAAAAAATGAATAAATTGAGAATTTGAAAAAAAAAGTACACTAGAAAAGTGAAAAAAAAAAAGATGCTTTCTGTGATAGACAGGATATTTGCCCACAAAAGATGTCCACCTCCATATCCCCAGAACCTTGTAAAAAAGCAGGCATGATCAATTTAAGGATCTTATGATGGGAGATTATCCTGGATTATTCAGGTGGGCCGGATGTAATCACAAGGTCCTTATAAGAGGGAGGGTCAAAGTCAGAAAAAGGAGATGTGATGACAGAATCAGAGGATGGTGAGATGCAACCATGACCAAAGGAATGCCAGCAGCCTCTAGGCTGGGAAAGGCAAGGAAACCAATTCTACCCTGAAACCTTCAGAAGGAACACAGTCTTGACATCACCTTGATTTTAGACTTCTGACCTCCATAACTCTAAGAGAGTAAGTGCGTGCTGTTTTAAGCCACTTTGTCTTCATTTATTATAGCAGCAATGAGAAACGAATACAGTTCACACAGATGGCTCTTGCAACAGCTCTGTGAAGGTGAGGAGAAAAAGAGGGCTATAGTTTTATGGATTAATGTCAGGGAGAGGTTTTAAGATAATTATTGTGTTAAAGTTGGGAGAGGCCTAGGCATGGATATATGTATGTATGGGTGTGTGTATACATATGAAGATGACTCCAAACTAATAATATAAATTTTATTTCTTGCTGCCACACAAGTATGAAAGTAGCAAGAGAGTACTGGAAATTTCGCACTCTAGGCTTCAAGCAAAGAAATGAGCACAGGAGAAGAGAGGTCCAAGGGTATAGATGAGGTCCTGCTGAGGTCAAGCAAGGTCAGAGTGGGTGAAGTCCCACAAGTAAGCAGGAAAGTCAGAAGGTTATGCCCCAAAGTTGTTGGACTAGTGATTTTTGAGGTGGAGCAGTTCCAAGTGATAGAAAGGTCCAGGAGGTGGCAATGGGAGAGGGTGCCAAAGGGGAGTGCAGGTGAAGACTGGTGGAAATGATGTCAGGAGCTGAGAGTGAAGATGTACTCTAGATACAAGTATCTCCCAGAGTGATGGTAAGAACTGGGATGCAGAGGGAGCCTGGTGCCAAGGATGTCCTTGGACAAAAGGCAGATAACAGATGTCCTCCTTTCAGTATAATACCCTTTGCAAGGTGCTATCCTGTTTTCCCATTGGGAAAACATATGGCTTCCAATGTGTTGGGCAGAATCAATATATTTCTTAGTTTCCCACACCTGGATTTCTTGGCTGGTTCCAGAATCCTTTTTAAAGAATGATGACGAACACCGTTTCTTGTTAACACTTCTCTCTTGATCAAACACCTCCTCAAAAATGTTTTATTTCTTTATAATCACAGCCAGAATTTTCAGAATCTAAACCTGTATTTCTGATCAAATATTTACAACCCCTGAAGGGCAGATGACAGAAGGGCACACTCTGCTAAGAAACCAGTCCTCAGAGACTAGTATGGGTGATCCTTGTCAAAGATAGAGGGGTGCTTTGGGGGTGAGGGGTGGTAAGACCCTCTTCCTAAAAGGCTAGGTTGGACAAAACTTAGAGGAGCTTAGATAAACGCTTTTATCTTTATCTTTTTAAAAATTAAGGCAGATGAAGAGCCAACAGGAACTGAGCCCCTGGAAGCAGCTGGAACTCTCCTCCTCTGTCTCCAGAAAGTTCAAGGAAAGTCCTTCGGATCATCTTTCTTGTTACATCTACAATGAAATCCCCATTTACACACAAATAATCCAGGGATGAGAGAATGACCAGACAGTAAATAACTGACTTTCAAAGAATCCTGGGGTATTTCCCAAGTTTTCTACAGGAGGGGGTAACAGGTGTTATGCAGGAGGGAAAGGGGGATCTGTGGCAAATTAAGTTTGGGGTGCTATGGGTTAAACGAAGTTAAACACAGTTCTGTCCTGAATGACTTCTCAGGGCCACAGAGCTGCCACAGGCCCTGGGGCTCTCTAGGAGTGGACACAGCAGGCAGAAACTCCCTCAAATATTTGACCAGTCCCTGTTTTTGTTTCGTTTTTCCATGAGTCATCTGAGGGTTTAGTGCTTGGCAAGCCATTCTCACAGGAACATTCTCTTGAGCACGGCGGAACACTTCCAGCGCTGAAAACATAGCGCATTTAACCTGGACGGGTTCAGAGGTCTTTCAGGAGCTCACAAACACGGGGGTGGTGGAGGGGGAGGGGGTAGAAGAGGAAGAAAACTCACGAGACCTGGGTTCAAACTGACATCGGGGTGTATGGCTGTGGGTGTGGCCTCTAGGAATCATCTCTTTTGCCAGGAAGACTAAATGACAGGGTGGCCTGAGCATCCTTTATCAACCATAAACCACTGCATTTTACCACTCTTAATTTGGCATTACTATTCTATTATCTCTTGTCAACCACAAATTGCTGCATTACCAGTCTATTAATAAAGCATTACTATTCTATCTGGGTAGGCATTACTATTCTATTACTTTGTAGAATTAGTTATAATGAATTAATACAGACCTTCCATTGATGGAATGCTGAACAGACAGAATTTGATCAAATCACACTCCCAATTACTCCTTTCTGCTCTGAGCATTGTTACGTAAGATGGACAACTTTGAGGCAAGGTCACAGCCCAGCTGCTGTCCTCACTGTCCATAAATGTCACTGCACAGCAGGTGACCACAGCTTACTTCAGAGGGAAAAGGAATGTTTTTGTTGTTTTTTTTTAAAATTTTAATAATTAAGGTCTAACAAGTTGCTAATATTCAGGGGAGGCCAGAGTGGCTGTAACTTCTTCCTCTCTCTCTTTTCTGAAGCCAGAGGCCCTCCATCAAAGTACAAATTTCCTGACGGCTTACAATGTCTGAGTCACTCTGAGTACAGGATGGAAATTCATCATTCAATGGCCCCACATCCGGGTGCCAAAGTCCCCTAATCACCAGGGGCCAATTTCATAACCTCACCTCCTGGGAGGAGAATGGAATTCAATTGTCCTTACTCCTCCCCCGCTTTTTCTTCTTTTTTTTTTAAAAAGCAGCCTTGTCCACTCATTCCTTGCTTTAGATTAGATACCACACCCTTGTATTCACACTCAATGGTGTTTCTACACGTTTGAAGTTCTCTTCCAGAAAAGGATTTTTTGGCATGTTTTTTTTTCCCCCTTTTGTGTTCTTGTGTTGAGAGAACTGACAAAAGCACAAGGAGGGGACAGCTCACACAGCCTTGAGCAATGACTCAGTGTTTCTTGGGGTGCGGGAAAGGCCCACAATGGATAAAGAACTGATGCCTGGGGAACAAGAGCACGAGATCAGAAAGCGTAGTCAGAGCCCAGTGTCAACGCCTCCTCTGCTCCCAGGTTTGTCCCTAAGGAGTTGAACCTGAAGGTTAGCCTATGAAGAGGTCTATAGCCACCAGCCTGTTCCTGCCATATTTGTGGGGAAACTGCAATTGGTAGAGATGACCAAGTGTAGCTATTCCTGCTCTCAAATGACAAGCTCAGATTCTGGTTCCCAGACAAAGCAGGGTTAGAGAGAAAGTGAACTGAGAGTCTAGCTGGGGCAAAGACCATACACATCCTTCCAGAGCACATGCAGAGAGCATATTTTCCAGCCAGCCCTGCCCTAAAGTTCTGCAACGAGGACAGAACTGAGGCCATGTGTGACCCCCCCTATTCCCTCGCTCTCCCCTATCTCCCGTTGCATATGGAAGACAGGGGGGCCAAGGACAGACTCTGAGTCGCAGATGATTGGGGTGGCACAAGATTAAAGAAGCCTGGATCCCTGAATGACTGCTTGGAGCAGTCACTCTGAACTGTGGCATGAGCAAGAACTAGTCGTTTATTCTGTTACGCTGCAGATATTTTGGGGTTGTGTGTTTCAGCAGCTAGCCTACCTTAAGTCTGTCAACTCAGCTTGTGTTAAGTAGAAAGCTGGTGGGACGTCCAGAACCAAAAGCACCTCCCTGGTTTGTGAAGGTGTTGTTGACACCAATCCTCATTGGGGGAATCATTCCTTTGAATTAAGGCCTTGCTTCCAAAAAGCTACAAATGGAGTTAAATTACAAGGATGGAGAAGGGGTCAGAGATCTCACTAACTAGCCCACCAGTCAACATTCTTGCACAATGCCATGGACTTTAAAAACTGCATTAGCAAAAGTGGAAAGCAGAGAGTAGTGGGCTCCAATGAGACAGCTCCCAGGCAGGCAAGTTCTGATACTCAAATGAATGGGGGAGAGGGCCTGGAGACTGTGGACTGGCTGGCCTGATGTCCAAAGTATGCTGGCCCTAGAGCGGAAGTGCTCAAGTGCGGGCAGGATGGGGCTATGGGAGAGGATGGAGGAAATTCAGGTTTTGGACCATCAGGTCAGACACTTACTAGGGCAGGTTAGGCATAACCTCTTTAGATTTCAACTTCCTCTTCTAAAAAATGGAGAGGTATGTCTACCTATTGCATTGATATGCAGGTAGTGAGAAAAAACCTAAAGTGCCTTAAACAGGCTGGACAAGTCAGTTCATTCTCTGTGGAGAGCCTGGGAAAACTGGAAGGAATAGAGAGTGGGGGTCCAAAACAAGACCTAAAAAGGGGAAGGATGAGAAGTACCCCAAATCCACTACTTCCAGTTTTGCTTTGATTTGGCCATAGGACTAAGATATCTGATCTGGGTAAAAAAGTGGATGATGTTTGCTTTCATAGTCCATGTAGCAGTTGTTGATATGGTTATGAATTCCAAAAATAGATATTGGATTATATTTGTAATCTGGTCTGTACTTGGGTGTAATTAAGTTACGATTAAGGCTTTGATTGGGTCACATCATTAGGGCATTGAATCCTTACAGATAAAAGGTGTGGCAAGGGACAGAGTTCAGGGTTTTTGATGTTGGAGTTTTGATGTTGGAGCTCGATGCTGAAGCCTTAAGCTGGAGCCCCAGGAAGTAATCTCACAGAGGAAACAGAAGTAAGCCCCAGGAAGAAAGGAACCCTGAGCTCAGGAAGACGCAAGCTTAGGGAAGAGAGGAACCCTCAACCCAGAGAGAAGCAAGACCCTGGAAGAGAGGAACCCAGGAAGCCTGAACCCTCGCAGACATCAGCAGCCATCTTGCTCCAACACGTGAGAATAGACTTTGGTGAGGGAAGTAACTTATGCTTTATGGCCTGGTATCTGTAAACTCCTAGCCCAAATAAATACCTTTTATAAAAACTAACCAATTTCTGGTATTTTGCATCAGCACCCTTTGGCTGACTAATACAGCATTTGGAACCGAGGAGTGGGGAAGTGCTTTTGCAATTACTGAAATGCTGGAATGGTTTTATAAATGGGTAAGGGGTATTTTTTGGAGGAGTTGTGAGATGCTTGAAAGAAAAGACCCACAGTGCTTCAAACCCCGGGCCTCCTTGACCCATGTGGAGCTGGCCCATGCGCAGTGCTGATATGCACAGAGTGCCATGCCATGCAGGGGTGTCCCCCGTGTAGGGGAGCCCACGTGCAAGGAGCATGCCCTGTAAGGAGAGCTGCCCAGCACAAAAGAAAGTGCAGCCTACCCAAGAATGGCGCTGCACACATGGAGAGTTGACACAACAAGACGACGCAATGAAAGAGGAAACACAGATTCCTGGTGCTGCTGATAAAGATAGAAGTGGTCGCAGAAGAACACACAGTGAATGGACACAGAAAGCAGAAAGCTGTGGGGGGGGGGGGGGAAATAAATAAAATTAAATAAATAAATAAATAAAAGAAGTAAATGATGAAACTATTATTAGAAACTGGAGGAAAGGTGATTCATATTCTAAAGTTGCAGAGAATTTAGCAAGATTAACTCCTGGTGTTTTATGGAAGGCAGAATTTGAAAATGGTGAGTCTGGGCATTTAGCTGAAGAAATTTCCAAAGTAAACCCAGAGAATGCGGCTTGGCTTCTGCTTGAAACTTATAGCAAAATGCTAGATAAGAGCGATACGCTGAGGACTGAACTGTCAGACACAAAGAAAACAGAAACTGATTCTGGAAATTCCAAGCTTCTGGAAATCAAGATCCCAGATGAAAGTGCCCCATTGGAGTACTTAACTAACCTTGGAACTGGTAAATCAAGATTGAAGATGCAGTTATCTAGGAAAGACTTGTGGAAAGCCTTACTGTCTGATGGCTTGGACCCCTGTGTCCTGCATGCTAAACCAAGGTTTTTGAGAAAGCTGTATGAACAAAACCAATATTAGCCTGGAATAAAAAGGACATGGAAAGGAAATATTGAAGAAGAAACAGCTTTAAGAAGAAGACCATAGAAGCTGAGATCTGGAATTAGGACATCACCTTGGGCCAAGAAAAGAACCCTACCCATGTTTACAGAAAGGGTGAGTTTGCCCCAGCAGTTGAAGAAGGTGGATGTTTCTGCCTGATGTTCTGGGAGAGTTTTGCTGCCCCAGGGTACAGAGAGGGTGGAACACATTCCCCAAGGATTAGGGCAGTTAGGGTCAGCATCCCACATGTCTGAGAGGGGTGGACCTGTTCCCCGAAGGTTAGGGAAGGCCAGGTGGTCAACTCATTGCTCTGAGTGGGTTGAGCCTGTTTGCCAAAGGTCAGGGGGAATGTTGTCTTCACATCACTGTACTAGGGGGTTAAGACTCTAACCCAAAGATTGGGTAAGTGGCAATCACTCCAATACTCTTGGAGGGAGAGGTCTGGAGCTTGGTCAACACCCAGATGCTTGATCAGGGTGGAACCAAGAAAATGGTGATTGGGCAAGCCAGTGGAAAGGGTGGGTGCCCATATGGCCCCAAGGAGAAGAAACCATCTTCTTAAGAATGACTCTTAGACTGAAATCAAATGGAGGATGCCCTGCAGGTTTACTGAAATGTAGAGGACCCATGACTCATGTTTCCCTCCCAATTTCTCCTTATTGTAATGAAAATGTTTATCCTTTGTCCATTTGCCTATTGGAAGTAGATGAATTGTTTGTAAGGTACAGAGGTCTATAGCAGAAAGGACTTTGCCCCAGCACAAACTGTATTTCTTTAAATTTACTGTGATGTGATTTAGTACTTACATCATAATTGACTTAAGTTTTTTAAAAATATTGTAATGTCTTTTTGGAATTCAGGGTGGAGTATAGCAGTTTGATATTATTGATAAATTCCAATAAGAAATATTGGATTATGTTTATAAACTGGTCTTTTCCTCTAGCATATGAGATTATATTGGATTCAGAGGTTTTACTTGATTATGTAAAGCTCTCATTTCAGTAGGGCATTGAGAACCCACACCTTGGTGGGTGGGGACTCACAGATAAAAGGCATGGCGAAGAACAGAGTTGGTGGTTTTTGATGTTGGAGTTTGATGCTGAAGCCTCAAGCTGGAGCCCTGGGAAGTAAGCTCACAGAGGAAAGAGAAGCCTGTCCCAGGAAGAGAGGAACAGTGAACCCAGGAAGAAGCAAGCCCTAGGAAAGAAAGGAACCTTGAACCCAAAGAGAAGCAAGACCCTGGAAGGGAGGAATCCAGGAAGCCTGAACCCTTGCAGACATCAGCAGCCATCTTGCTCCAACAATAGACTTTGATGAGGGAAGTAACTTATGCTTTATGGCCTAGTATCTGTAAGCTCCTACCCCAAATAAATACCCTTTATAAAAACCAATCAATTTCTGGTATTTTGCATCAACACCCTTCTAGCTGACTAATACAATCATTATTATTATTTTTAAACAATAATGGAAAAACTAAGCCTGGACATTGGCTGCTAATATTTGATAAACAGAGTGATGACCCTGTTGCTCAAAAATGCCAAGCATACTCCTAATACAGGACCTTTGCTTTGGCCCTTCTCTTTGTCTGAAACATTCTTCCTCTGGATATCTTCTTTCTCCTTCCCTCCCTTCATTCTGGATTTTCTTCAAATGTAACCTATCAGGCAAACTTTCCCTGGATGCTCCTTAAAACAGCATACTTCCCTGCCCAATCATCCTCTACTCTGCTGTATTTTACTACATGGAGACATAGTGTCTGTTTCACCCTTTTTGAAGGACCTTGCTTTAGTCATTGCTGTATCCTCAGCACCTGAAAGAGCCTGACATATAGTAAGAGGGCACTGAATAGTTTTGAATGAATGAATGAATGAGAGAGCAAGAAAGACTAGCAAAGTAAGAGCAGGTCAAAATGAATGAGTAGTAGATTCAGATTAATCCTCAAAAACAGGTACCATCACCCAGGACTTATGGATCTACCTATATGTCATATATAGAGATGGCAGAGAGTTGGTCATCATTCATGGATTTAATGTTTGTGAATTTGCCTGCTCACTTAAATTTATCTGTAACCCCAGAAGCAATACTCAGTTTTTATTTTTTTTAATTTTATTTATGCCTCCCCTCCCCCTTGTTTTCTGCTCTCTTGTGTCCATTCACTGTGCGTTCTTCCACGTGCTCTTGCATTCTTGGTGGCACCAGAAATCTGTGTCTCTTTTTGTTGCATCATCTTGCTGTGCCAGCTCTCCATGTGTGCGGCACCACTCTTGGGTGGGCTGCGCTTTTTTCGTTTGGGGAGGCTCAATGTGGGGCACACTCCTTGCACGTGGGGCTCCCCTATGTGGGGGACACCCCTGCGTGGCAGGGCACTCCTTGCGCACAGCAGCTCTGAGCATGAACCAGCTCACCACACGGGTCAGGAGGCACTGGGTTCGAACCCTGGACCTCCCATGTGGTAGGCGGACGCTCTAGCCTTTGAGCCATGTCCGCTTCCCCCAAAAGCAACACTCACAGCCCTTTCAAAGTCATTCACAGGGCAGAGAAAAATTTAAGTTGCCTGATGCACACTTGTTCACCCTAGTGCCCTTTCTGAGGTCTAATTAGTGCCATGTTTTTTGCATTTTTGTGCTTTTATCGGTGATTTCACTAAACTCACCCCCCAAGCATAGTGCTGCAGTGCTGTCTAGTGTTCCTAAGTACAAGAAGGCTGTGACACGCCTTACAGAGAAAATGCATGTGTTAGACCTGCTTTTTTCAGGAAGGCGTTATAATCTCTTGGCTGTGAGTCCAATGTTCCTGAATCAATGATATATATTAAATAAGGTGTCTTTAAACAGAAACACACATAAAACAAGGCGATGTATTGGTTGGTTGATAATAACATCACCAGAGGCTCGCAGGAACCTGACCCTGTATGTCCCCTATGAGCACTGGTTAAGTACTTGTTAATTCTGTGTTTACAGCAACTTTAGTGAACACAACTACTGTGAATGAAGAGAATGACACTATGTATGTATAAATATATAAAGAGAGAGAGAAGGATATGAATCAATCAACTAAAATTCCTCCAAGTGTGCCATGTTGGACCTTCATTCAATTGATTTCATCTTGGGTAGATTTTGTAGGAGTAGCACCCTTTTGTGCCTAGTCCAGCAAGGTTTCAATTCCCATAAAAGCGAATTCCTTGTTCCGTGGCCAGGTACCAACCCCAGGAAGTTCTTCGGTGAACACCGTCTGGATTAGATTAGTTTAAATGTAACTGGAGCAATCCCCACTTTCCCCAAGCATCTAAACCGAACACTTTTTCTTTTCTTTTGGATGCCGAGTGCCCCCCAAACTATAGAGCCACTTGGTGAGTAAGCCAGGATTGTAGTGCATTTGATAAGTTAATGCAACTTTTTACCAGCACTTAAAACTCAGATATGAAATCTACACTTGATCTTTTCTGCTTGGAACTGGCCAAATTAGTGGCTCTCGCCCCATGTACAACAAAAGGCTCTCAGAAACACTCTGGGTTGCTGACCAACCCAAAAGGCCTGCACAGCCAACACACAGCAGTCCGGGGTGGGGGGGCGGGGGGGAAGCGCTGCGCCCCTGTGCAACAGAGAGAGAAAAAATTGCTCATTTCACTTCCACCTACTTTTAAGATGTGTAGGATAATCAAGGGTGAAACTAGGACTCAAGGGCATGTATTTTGGGTTTTATTCAATTAATTGGAAAACTATGGAGTCAGTTCACTGCTTATAAAAATAAAGTTGTTTTTCCACCTTAGGGAGGTTGATATTTGGAGAGTAGCACTCCCTAACCTCAAGAAACCATTTTGAAAGCTGAAACGATTGGATTTAGGGAAGCGGACTTGGCCCAGTGGTTACAGAGTCTGTCTACCACATGGGAGGTCCGCGGGTCAAACCCCGGTCTCCTTGACCTGTATGGAGCTGGCCCACACTCAGTGCTGGTGCGTGCAAGGAGTACCCTGCCACGCAGGGGTGTCCCTGTGTAGGAGAGGCCCACGTGCAAGGAGTGAGCCCTGTAAGGAGAGCTGCCCAGTGCGAAAGAAAGTGCAGCCTGCCCAGGAATGGCACCACACACACGGAGAGCTGACACCAGATGATGCAACAAAAAGAAACACAGATTCCCGTGCCGCTGACGACAACAGAAGCGGACAAAGAAGAACACACAGTATTAATAGACACAGAGAACAGACAACGGGGTGGGAGGGGGGATTTAAAAATAAATAAACAAATCTTAACAAAAAACAAAAACAATTGGATTTAGGCGCAAGACCAGTTTGCGCTACTCTTGACCAAACACGCTTTGCTCACTAAGCAGTTAACAAAACCAGGGCAGGAAGGTTTCTTAGACTTGATAGACCTGATAGAAAATATAAATAGCAAATCTAAAAGGCAACTGTTAGGCAAGGACTCTGTCTATTGCGGCCTCCTCATTTGCTTAATGTAGAATTTCAGACAGGTCATTTAGTAACCCGTTCTTTGGTTTCGCCTGCTGTAAGGGGAAGTAGGCATTTCTTCCCCCGTGTTTCAGGGACACAAGTGAGGCTGGATTGATAAGGTCTGCAAATGCAAAGAAATACGAGTCGCCCTGTAATTAGGCTGGCCTCACCTCCATCTTCATATTCATTCTTCACTGAGTCCTTGGCATACACACACCTGTGGGGCTTACGCCCCTTCCCTAAATGGTTCCTCAATTCTCCTGTGGGCTTTTTGTTGGCTCTCCTGCAGCTTTCCCTTGCTGGCGTTTGTTGCTTCTGAGAGCCCGCATCTCAGGCTTGCTGGATTCAATCTGCCGCCTTGTTTTATACGCAGTAGAGTGGATGACAGCTGAGCTGTTGCTCCCCTCTTCTGTGAATGCTGTCACTGACCTCTACTCATTCACTGCCACCCAGGAATCTTTTTTCTAGCAATTCGTTCCTGGCTGTCTTCCGGAGGGGTAGGTGGGGGGAAATCTGGCCTCTGCTATGGATTTATATAGTAGAGAGAGTGGGCTATTGTCACATGGAGTGCTGGCATTACACGTGATGGCATTTTTTTTTTTAGGAGGTACTGGGGATTGAACCCAGGACCTTGAACATGGGAAGCAGGTGCTCAGCCACTGAGCTACGCTGGCTCCCCAGTGAGAGCTGGCTTTTTCATTCAATTGTTTTGTTTTTTTAGGAGGTACCAGGGATCCAACTCAGGACCTCTTCCGTTGCAGGCGCTCAGCCACTTGAGCTACATTTGCTCCCCGCTTTTTGAATAGATTTCACGATGAACTGCTTTCTGGAATTACCTTCAGAACAATTCTCAATGGGGCAGAACTTTGTTTAAATTTTCAAAAATTACTCATTTCCACCCTTTTTATAAAACTTTCAACTTTGTGAGAAAAAAAAAGTGCCTCCCCATCTCCTGCTCATCATTTTCCTCACAAGGGCGCTACCAGGTGTGAGCATTTCCCTTTGCGCAGGTGAGTCGCCCAGCCCGCTGATGGTAGGGCCAGGGCCAGAGTTCCTGCTCTGGATCCTCTCCAGGTCTTTTCTTTTCCTTTTTTTTTTAAAAATTTCTCTCCCTTCCCCCTCCCCTCCAGTTCTTTTCCCCAGGCAGAAGGGACTTCTCGCCAAGGCCCGTGTCCAGGGCTTCTGACTAAAGGAGGAAGTGCTCACAGCCTCTCTCTGAGAGCAGGGGTTCTTAACCAGGGGTCCATGAGCTTGACTTGAAATTCAAAAAATCAGGATTCTTGTGGGGACGTGTTGGTGTGGGTATGATATAGTTATTAAATAGTACACAGTATAGTGTGGGCTTAGTAAGGGGTTCGTGGAATAAAAAAGGTTAAGAACCCTGATTTAGAGTTTGTTGTAATATTGTACTGGGGGTTGTCATAAATGTGACAGAAAGTGAAGGAGGATCAGGGAGTGAGAGAAATGGGCACCTGAGTAAATCGATTAAATTGAGGGAAAGAGAAAATGCCTTTACAGAGAAGTCAAGCCTCTCCATTTGGAGGTCAGGTAGAGTGGAGGCAAGGAAAACCCGGCAAAGGAAAGCAGGACCCTCGGAACCAGCCATTCCTCCTTGAGGGACACGACGAGGAAACAGGGAAGTCGGAAAGGAGGGGGTCGTGTGGTGTTATTTCCAGCACGTGAATAGCTTGGCTTTTGGAGTCCTAGGGGATTAGACTCCCATAGGAGGGCAAAAACACATATTTGCCCTGTGGAAAACCCAGACATGGCCCTGGCCTCAAGAATAAGCCACGCCAGTCGCTAAGACTTCAGGAAGATGCCGCTACGGTAAGGAAGCCTGAGGGGGGTGAGGCAAGACAGCAGGCACCTGACTGAGAGGCTGGAGGGCTTCCAGATGGGAGATGACGCCCAAGGAAGAGCAGCAGGTAACTAGGTATGAATAACCCTCAGACAAGTAAACAGGTGTGAACGGCCATCAGGCAGGTGACCAGGTGTCAACGAACCTCAGGCAGGTAACCAGGTGTGAATGACCCTCTGGCAGGTAACCAGGTGTGAACAACCCTCAGGCAGGGAAACAGGGGTGATTGACCCTCAGGCAGGGAAACAGGTGTGAATGACCCACAGGGCATGAGTAAAGAAGCAGAGGCCCAGAGAAGGGCTGACTCAAGGTGTGCCTTCCTCAGGACTTAGACTTGAGCCTAAAGACAGGTGGCAGCAACTACAGGTGCGGTTGCAGGGGAGTGCAGCAGGCCAGAGAGGGGATTCTGAGAAATTCTTTGCATGGTCCTGTGTCAGCCGGACCCGAGAGGTCTGTGAAGAAATCAGGTCAGTCGCAGTCCTCCGGGAAAGAAATGATGAGGTCTGAATGGAGGCGGTGGCAGTGGGGTGGGTTGGGGGACTGAAATCAAGGAGGGCTTCCTGGCAGAGCTGCAGGCTCACCAAGGGCTCTGGGCTTGGTTGAACGCTCTGCTGTTTCCCATCTTGAAACTCTTGATACTGCTACCTTTGAACTTGGGCTTTGTAAGTGAGGTTCAAAGGGACAATGGAGCACCTGTGGGCAGAGGCAACACCATGGAGGGGAGCACAGTTGCTTGCCACCCCATTCTCAGGCAGCATTAGCAATGCCCTGAGCACAGAATTCTGGTGGACCCACAACGCAGGGGACCTCACCAAGGCTCGAGTGAGTCAAGTAAGTGGGTTGTGTCCATGACTGAGTAAGCAGAGCTGCTGACAGCCCTGGGGCCACCTTCTCCCTTAGAAATAGAGGGTGCTCTGAGTGCAGAAAGCAATGGCCTTCTAAGAATCAGGACCGCCCAGTGAACCCCGTCACCTCCTTTCCTAGTCATGCTAATTGCCTGCATTGGCCAACCCCTTGTGCTGAAAATGATGAAGGACAGAGCAACTCACAGTCCCTTTTCCTTTCAGTCCTTACCCATCTGTAAGGCAAAGGTAGACAATACTCATGCTGGTACAAAAGTGAAATAAAAACAGATGAGCTTTTTTTGTAAAGCATATCCACTGTTCTAATAAGAACAAAATACATATGCATATACAAGCTACGGAATACAAATTAGGCAATTCCAGTCCTTCTACATATGTGCTACATGTTCTCATATTTGCATTGAAAACTGGCATTGTACAATATGAAGATGAAAAGTAAAATCCACTGCAACAAGTTAAGAAATTCAATTTTTCTTCATGTAGAATGGCATTAAATAGCAAATAAAAAGTTCTTCGACAAGTTGAGAGGGAGACCACAGAAGAAGAAAAAAGCAGTATTTTACCACGTTGAACAACACTTTTTCCTGCTTTTTAAACAAGAGAATCTATACTTTTTGTTCTTCACTGGGCCCTGCAAATTATGTAGCTGGTTACAGCAATTTTGCCCTAGGATCAGCAGGGATAGGGGATGGGGACGTGGGGCATAAAGGAGAGACAGGACTTAGGAATGACTCCCCGATTCTGAACCAGTAGCGCTGTTCCATGGGGAAACCCAGCATCCAAGAGCAGGCTGAGTCCACAGAGCCTAAAGGCATCTGAGAGGAGCACCCAGGGTGGAAGCTCTGGAGCGCGACCTTGGCAGCAGGGAGCCCCACTAGGCAGGGAGCCCTACTAGGGCAGAGGCTGGGAAGATGGCGGGTTTGGGCAGGGATGCTGGGGTATGCAGACAATTAAGAGACGGGCCAAGGGAACAGATGTGGCTCAAGCTGTTGAGCTCCCACCTTCTACATGGGACGTCCTGGCCTCGGTTCCCATTGCCTCCTGAAAAAACAAACAACAAATGAAAAAACCAACTCAGGGAAGCCAATGTGGCTCAGTGGTTGAGTGCTGGTTTCCCACATATGAAGTCCTGGGTTCAATCCCAGCCCCCAGTACCTCAAAAAAAAAAAAAAACGGGCCAAGCAAGGGCACAGAAAGATGAGTGGGAGGGGTAAGGGGTGCAAGGAAAACAGGTCAGCTGTGAAAGGAGGAGAAGGAAAGTGACAGCCAGGGGTGCAGGTAAAGGGATTTTATCACCAAGTGGTCTTGAGGAAATTGCTCGGCCTCTCTGTGGCTCCCACTCGTGCTCCTAAGCTGAAGGTATAACAACATTTGTCTTGGGGTGGTTGTGAAGATTCAATGAGCGGGAAGCAGATGTGGCTCACCTGATAGAGCATCTGCCTACCATATAGGAGGTCCAGGGTTCAAACCCAGGGCCTCCTGGCCCGTGTGGTGAGCTGGCCCACATGCAGTGCTGATGCGTGCAAGGAGTGCTGTGCCACGCAGTGGTGCCCCCCATGTAGGGGAGCCCCACACACAAGGAGTGTGCCCTGCAAGGACGGCTGCCCCATGCAAAAAAAAGCGCAGCCCACCCAGGAGTGGCGCCGCACACACGGAGAGCTGATGCAGTAAGATGATGCAACAAAAAGAGACACAGATTCCCAGTGCTGCAGAGAATGCAAGCGGATGCAGAAGAATGCACAGTGAGTGGACACAGGAGAGCAGACAATGGGGGTGGGGGGGGGGGGGACGGGGAAGGGGAGAGAAATAAAAATATAAAATTTTTTAAAAAATCTTTAAAAAAAAGATTCAATGAGCTATCACATGGCAAGTGCCAGGCCCGCTGCCCTGCCCATAGTAAGCCCCGTGGAAATGTTCATGTTTATTATTATTAACCCCCATTTGTTGTGGATTAGTCCAAGGGTAGGAGCAGGAAGGCACAACCTCATGGTGGGAAACACAAGCCTGCTGTGGCCACAGTCTCCAGAACAACGGGACATTTCTCCAGCAGTGCTCAGAGCCCAGGGGAAGGCACATGCATGAAGTCAGGAACCAGAGAAAAGTCAAGACCTTCCACTAAGGACCCAAAGACAACCTCGGGCCGAAATACTGACAGTGGTGCCGAGCAGGAAAATGGCTCCCTGCCCAGCTCCGCTTGGGGCCAGGAGGAAAGAGAGGAACCCACCATCTCCTTCTCACCCTCGGCCAACACACTGCCCCCTACTGACACGCAGAATGCAAGCTATGTTTTGATTGTCGATGAAGATAAATAATAGGATTACTCTCGGGGTAAAAAGGTCTCTGCCAGCTGCAGAACAGATGCCTTCGGCAGACTGAAGTTCTAGTGCTCTTTGGAATGGTCAGAATCACATCTCATCTGGAGCAACCGGGAAGGAACAAGCTGAGTTACCAGAAATCTCTAACCAGGCGTCACCTTAAAAGAAATCATGCCTGGGACTAATTTGGAAGTCAGACAGAGCTGTGAAGCATGCCCAAAGCTACGAAAGAGGGGGTGGCTCTGTTTTAGATGGAATGGAAGAGGAAATTTTTTAAGTGCAGCAATTAAAGAGCTGTAGCCAGTGGTGTAACCGCATTCAGCAAAGTCACAAGGTAAACAAAGCTTGATTCTTCCCTGCCCCTCTCACCGATCTAAATCCCACTGGCAAGACTTCTCCCGACACTTCCTCCCCACATCAGTGAGCAACTCGGCGGTGCCTCCCCTGGGCCAAGTCCCCTTTGCCAAAGCTCCAGCTTCCAGAACCTTCCCTTCTTTCTTCTCTTCTGCTTTAAGACTTGCTGACCATGTGTTCAAGACCCTTAAAGCTTTGCTAGATGAGTGGCTCAACTAGAACCATTGATTAATCTGAGCAAGTGTGGCTGATGACAGTCTCTACTTTAACCAAAAGGTCGAAGTTCACATCAGAGTAATGGGGTCAGTGAACATGATGCGCCTCCTGATTTGATGTAGCAGTCTGGCATTGTTTATGAGTTCCAAAAACAGATATTGGATTGTTTGTAAACCGGTCTGTTCCTTTGGGCATATTAGATTGTATTAACTTCAGAGGTTTCACTTTTACTTGATTAAATTATGGTTAGGGCTTTGATTGGGCCACATCAGTAGGACGTTGCATCCCTGTCCCTTGGGTGGGCAGGAACTCACAGAGAAAACTACACCACAGAGGAAAGAGTTGGAGTTTTAATGCTGGGAAGTAAATGCACAGAGAAGGAGAACACAGAGGAAGAGAGACAACTCATTAGAAGGGATGCTATGGCCTGGGGAAGAGAGATGAGCTGTTCGCCTGATAGTTTGCAGCTGCAGAGACCAGAGCCCTGAGCAGCTGAACCTGGAAACAAATGAACCCCGGGGAAAGAGAGCCAACCCTTATACCAGCCTAGAGCTGATATTGGAAGAGCGGAGCCTTAAGAGGAAGATGTCTGACCCCTCACAGACATCACCTGCCATCTTGCTTCAACAAGTGGCCAATGACTGGGTGAGAAAGTACCTCTTATGGTACCTTCTTGACTGGGACTCTAAGGCCTTGTGACTGTAAGCTTCTACCCCAAATGAATACCCTCTGTAAACCCCAACAGAGTTCTGGTACTTGCATCAGCACCCCTTTGGCTGACAAATATTAATACACAGAAACAGAAGACAAATCCAAATAAAGGTGACTTCCATGAGATCACTGGCTTGTAATCTTCAAAGGCAGACTGAGACTGAGGACCTGTCCCAGCTTAAAGGAGACTAAAGAGCCGGGACAACTGAACCTAGCGCGTGATCTGGGATTTCCTTTTCCTCTAAGGGACATTATTGGGACAACTGATGAAATCTGATAAGGTCGTGTCAATTTCCTGAGCTGGATCACTGTTCTTTGGTTAGGTATGAGAATAGCCTTGGTCTTAGGGAACACACATTACAATATTTAGAAGTAAAGGGATATCTCATCTGCAACTTAGAGAAAAAAGAATAAAGTAGATATGGCAATATGTAACATTTCGGGAATCTGGGTGAAGGGTGTAAGAGAATTCTTTGTACTATTCTAGCAAATTTTCTCTAAGTCTGAAAAATATAATAAATAAATAGATAAATGTAAAAGTCCAGGGGAGCAGATGTAGCTCAAATTGTTGAGCACCTGCTTCTCATGTACAAGGTCCTGGGTTTGATCCCCAGTACCTCCTAAAAACAAAACAAATAAACAAAAACAACCCAATTCTCATCGGGGAGAGGATGTAGCTCAGTGGCTGAGCACCTGCTTCCCACGTACGAGGCCCTGGGTTCAATCCCCAGTACATCATTAAAAAGAAAAATCTGGGGAAGGGAATTTGGCCCAATGGATAGGGCATCCGCCTACCACATGGGAGGTCCAAGGTTCAAACCCAGGGCCTCCTGACCCATGTGATGAACTGGCCCATGAGCAGTGCTGATGCATGCAAGGAGTGCCATGCCATGCAGGGGTGTCCCCTGTGTAGGGGAGCCCCACGTGCAAGGAGTGCACCCCCTAAGGAGAACCACACAGTGCAAAAAAAAGTGCAGCCTGCCCAGGAGTGGCACCACACATGTGGAGAGCTAACACAACAAGATGATGCAACGAAAAGAGACAGATTCCGGGTGCCACTGACAAGAATACAAGTGGAAACAGAAGATCACACAGTGAATGGACACAGAAAGCAGACAACTCGGGGGGTGGGGGGCAGAAGGGAAGGGAAATAACAAATTTTTAAAATCTGCAATATTGCCAGCAGGTCTCAACCCTGACTGCACATTAGAATCACCTTGGGAGCTTTTAAAAATATCCATGTCCAGGCCCCACCCCTGAGATTCAGATTTAATACGCCAGGTGTGATGACCAGAAAACAGCTTGTTTGTAAAGTGCCCCAAGGTGATTCTAGCACGCAGGCCAGAGGAATACTAATCAACCCATGCGTACTCAGGTGGGGGAAAGTTTTGGGTCCCTTGTGTCTGCCCCTTTTGTGGACTCACCCTGGTGGCAGAACAGTGATTCCAAACAGGAGCACGGTCCTAGCTCCTGCTGCTAATAGGCTGGGAGACATTTGGGCAAATTACCTACCTGCCCCCAGCCCGGGTTTTGTCATCTACAGAGCGAGGGTCACCAAGAGCTAAGACGCTAAGTGAGGTTCAAGAAGGGAGCAAGCCCGACTCAACAGCACTTTCACCTGGGGCCCTAATGCCCTCTGGCTTGGGGCTGAGATGATGAGGACCCTGAAATCTTTGCCATGTGCAGGTGGCAGGAAGGGACACGGGCAGGTAGAGCTGTCCGATTTCTGGCATTGCTAGCAGGTTCTGTGGGGTTTGGGGGACTTGCTGCATATGTCACCCTTCATAAGGACTGGAGTCTGGGAAGGCCCTTTTTCCAGGGGCTGGAGAAGGCAGATGAATACCACTGCTCCTCCTCCAAGCAGCCAGAGGCAAGCTGGCAGGGACCGAGCTCCCGAGGGGTGGTCAAGGCTCCCCCTGACATTCTCCTTCCTGAGATAGACCTGATGGGGGTTCAGTGGGACGAAGGTGCCCTCACCAAGGCCTGACCTCAGACCCCAGCCTGCCCCCTGCCCTGGGCTCCCCTTCTAAAGCTGCCCTGTCCAATATGGTGGCCACTAACCACACGTGGCTCCTGAAGTGGGGCTGGTCTGAGCTGAGGTGTGCTATGTCATGCATACACAGGATTCCTAAGACTCTGTAAGCAAAAAATGGTAAAATATCTCAGTGCTTCAAAGTATTAATTACATCTTGAAAGGACCATGTTTTGGATATATTGGGTTAAATAAAATACACTATTGAAATACACCTGTTTCTTTTGGCTTTTTCTAATGGGACTACTGGACCATTTAATGTTACCCGTGTGGCTCACATTATATTTCTTTGGGGATGGCTCTGCTCTAAAGCCTTCTTATTGACCTTTTGTGGCTTTTGAGGTTATCTAGTGATCATTTTATTAAAATTAAATCGAGGAGGGGATCAGTATGCAATGGAATCAATCCCGGGCTGAACGCCCTTGCAGTGGGAATTGTTTAACACCTTCCCCTCTGGGAAACTCCTTCCCCTTAGGTTTCTGGAATTCTAGCAAATTCACTCTTCCCTTGAATCCACTCAAGTGCAAATATTGTCAGGCACTGTCCGTTTCCTGCAGGTTACTTAAACAATAATAATGATAATTGCATTAATTTACACCCTAGCACCAGGCACTACAATTTTAACCCAGCCTGAGAGACAAACACCTGCGTTCTTTCAAGTTAAGCTCTCAGTTACTGTCTATCAGCCCATGCATCGTCCACTTGCTAAGTCATCTTCCCATGGAAAGAGAATATTCTGTAGGTAACGCAGAGAAATGGTTCAGGGTAGACTCATCAACGATTCCTTGTCAGTAAGGTTTAGACTCATCAAAGACCCTTTGGAGTCTCATTCCAAAAGGTCCCCAAGAAGCTTGTGGCTTGGGACTGGTCAGCAGGTCACTGACTGACTGCCTTCTTCTAAGAACCTCAGACATCTCACTCGCGTTTTAATTGTACACAGCCCCAACAATTATCTAAGATAGTCCTCTTTCGGTCTGGCCTTCTTCACAGTAACAGACTTGGGGCTGCGGACAGCTCCAGTGGGTTTTAGCTGTGCTTGAATCCAGGGACTGATCCTCTTGTCCAAGTTCGGTTTATCTTGGACCCAGCCTGCTGCGTTCCATTTTGGATATGGGGTTTTCATGTTAAATTTCCTAGCATGGGGAAGCGGACTCGGCCCAGTGGTTAGGGCGTCCGTCTACCACATGGGAGGTCTGCGGTTCAAACCCTAGGCCTCCTTGACCCGTGTGGAGCTGGCCCATGCGCAGCATTGCAAGGAGTACAATGCCATGCAGGGGTGTCCCCCACGTAGGGGAGCCCCACGTGCAAGCAGTGTGCCCCCTAAGGAGAGCTGCCCAGTGCGAAAGAAAGTGCAGCCTGCCCAAGAATGGCGCCGCACACACAGAGAGCTGACGCAACAAAAAGAGACACAGATTCCCATGCCGCTGATAAGGATAGAAGCGGTCACAGAAGAATACACAGTGAATGGACACAGAGAGCAGACAACTGGGGTGGGGGTAAGGGGAGAGAAATAAATAAATCTTTAAAAAATAAAATAATTATACTTATAAAAAAAATTTCCTAGCATGGGGAAAAAAATCTTTACATTCAATGTTGGTGCAGGGTAATAAGAGAGCTTTCTGGAAACAGGAAGAAGGAAACAGGTTGGTTTGTGAATATCCAGCAGCCTTTGCCCCAGATGAGTGGTTTAGGCAGAAAGTCACCTCCGTGCGCCACTCCATAAGTAAGTATTTGATGCTTGGCAATACCATCCTATCCCAGAAGCTTATAATCCACTCCTGGTTTAAATGGATCCAGGGGCTGAGTGTGATGCTTCGCTTCTTAACAGGAACCCACTCTGCAGCTGACGTTCTATCCCACCAAGAGGAGCCAGGAGGAGAAAAGCAGCAAAGCTCTCCCGTTGGACAGCATTCTCACATCACCCACTTCGAAATTAAATCTGAAACTCTGAAACAGAGTCAGACAGGCCTGCCATTTTCTCTGGTGCCAAAAGGCACACAATAGGCCCTTTTTTTTTTTTGACAAAGCTCTTAAAATGCTTGGAAATTCAGATGTCCCAATGCACAAAACTGTATAAATACCGCACACCCATTCCTGCTTGTTCTTTTGGAAACAATACTATATTTTCTCGTTTGGCAGAAGGAAAACAATATTTTAATTAGAGCGGCGACCCGCCGAAAAGATGGGTAATGGAGGAGGGCAAGCGAAGGGTGGCAGCTCCTGGTCAGGGGTGGTCGTTCTCGTTTCAGAAGAATCGGTTGGCTCTCCTGCTACTCAGACTGGGCTCTGCTAAGGTGTGCGGTCCCGTTACTGAGCTCCCAATGTTCCCTAATACGTAGGCATGTGTGCGCCAGGGGCTGTCTGTATGTGGGTGCACAGAGGGTGGGACGGGTGGGGGGTGGGCAGAGGGTAGATGCCAAGGAGAAACGCATCTCAACACAGTCTTTATGACTTTTCCTTCAGATAGTCGCTCTCTCTTTTCAAAATTCAAGTCCAATCTGCCCTCTCCCTCCCCCGGGGAATTCGTTCCCTGAGGTTGTGAAATCACCGAGATGCGCTGCAAATGCATCTGTGCGCTGCAAGTGAGCAACGGCTTCAAGTCTGAACACCTCTCCAGAGGGATCTGTTAGCTTGCCATGAACGATGGCAGAGATTCTACCTTGAAATGAAGAGGGCAAAAGGCCCAAAGAATTGGGCATAAATAAGTAAATAAATAATCTATTTTAAAAATAAATAAATAAAGTTTATTTTTTTAAAAAGACGCAGGCACGCTCCCTAGGCGAGAGAAGGAAAAAAGAAGCACTGCATTTGCATTGCCTCAGCTTTAAGGAACTGAGAGCGTCCGTCTACCATATGGAGGGTCCAGGGTTCGATCCCTAGGGCCTCCTGATCCGTGTGGTGACCTGGACCACGTGCAGTGCTGCCACGCACAAGGAGAGCTATGCCATGCAGGGGTGCCCCCGCATAGGGATGCCCCACGTGCAAGGAGTGCGCCTTGCAAGGAGAGCTGCCCCGCATGAAAAAAAGTACAGCCTGCCCAGGAGTGGCACTGCACACACGGAGAGCTGACGCAGCAAGATGACACAACAGAAAAAGAAACGCAGTTTCTCAGTGCTGCTGGATAATGCAAGGGGACGCAGAAGAACACACAGTGAATGGACAGAGAGCAGACAATGGGGGTTAAGGGGAGAGAAATAAAATAAATCTTAAAAAAAAAAAAAGACAGGAGCCACTGACCAGTGTTAGGTGCTCCAGACTCAATTCCTCCCACCCCCCCCCACCCCACCCCCTTCATAGTCCCAGAATCCATAGAAAATAAAACAAGAACAAGGTATCTGGTCTGGCCCCAGGGCCCTTGACCTTGGCACGATGACTAGCTAACTCTTTCTTGTGGGAGACCGTCCTGTGGATCGTGGGATGTGTAGCAACATCCCTGATCTCTCTCCACGAGATGCCAGTAGCATCCCTGCCCGGCAGTTGTGACAAATGAAAATGTCTTCAGGTGCTGCCCAATATTCCAAGAGAGGCAAACATCACCCTAGATTGGGAAACACTTAGAACAACCATGATGACCAGCTAATTTTGCACTGGGTAAGAATAATCCTCTACTGTAAGGGCAGTATGACATTTAGCGAATGCTGACAACCACAAATAACCTGCTTTCAACAGCCAGACAGGAACACAGATGTCTCGGGTGAGGGCACACCTTGTGCCTCAGAGTGATGGTCTATGGCTTTAGGGAGCTAGCACACCATATAAAATGAAAAATAATCCCTAGGTACCCAACTTTACAGAAAACAAAACAGTGTACCAGATGAGATGTGTCCAAAGACAACCAGAAACTCTTAGGGACCTTTGCAGTTGAACCCCAGGGTTTGAAGTGGCAGAAGAGGCAAGACCCCAAGATCTGTGCTGTCCAATTCTGCATGACCAATCCTTCTTGGAGGGTCCTGCAGCTCCAGTCTTGGGGGCCCACTTTTCTCCCCAAGGCCGTAGATGGGGTGAAGGCTGTGCAGCCTGCACACACATCTTTCGGCATTCTTCACTTTGGGAAGGAGCGTTTTAGTCATTCTGCGCTGAGGGAATAGAGGGTGGTGTTTCAAAACAAATGTCCCTTAGGGTCACAACCACATTGACAGAAAAGAGGCGTGGATGCCCAAACGTGGGCTCAGCGTACATCTTAAAATGGTGTGCGTTGCCTAAAGTGGGTCTCTCAAAAGCTGTACAAATTGGCCTTTTTGATAAGATCGTGCGTTCTCATTTCCACCTTTCTCCTGTTGATCTGGCAGAGAGGAAAAAAAGGCTCAGTGACTTCTCTTTTTCCTGAGTACAGCACCATGCTTTATGATTTCTAAGCTTGAGAACTTGGGAAGCCGCTGAACATGAAATGAGTGAACAGGCTTCTAGGTCGAGAGAAGCAAAGGAGAGGGCTTGGTAGGGTGGGGAGCTCTTCTCAGTCGCCGAAACACCCCGAATGCTGTCGCCAGGAGCATCACATGGGCCCTTTCAGACAAAAAGGGTTATTTTATCCAGATTATTCCCCCACATGGCAGGGGAAAAGGAACTCATTTGTAATCATCAAAGGAATGCTGACAGACTTGAAACAGGATTACACTCCATTATACTCATCCGAATTAAAGATTTTTGTTGGAGATCATTCTTAGGTTTCTTCCTCCCTGCTCCTCCAGCCCCAAATGCGGTGATTTGTATTCACGGGACATCTGAGGCAGACATGAAATCAGACAGTTTGCAAACATACATTTCAAACCCAGTGAGCTGAGTTTTGAATTTTAATGTTGCTTGGCTCCCAGCTCTTGGGTCAAAATGAACCCCATGAATGAGTCCATTCTCTAACTTATTAATACAGGAGAAATTCAAGTTCAGGGCCCTGAGTGAGCAATGATACAGGTGTTGGAGAGAACACAAGGCTCAGAAATGCAGATACAGTAATGTAAAATCTAGGCAAGTACAAAGTTGTCTGGTAAGTCTGTAGACACTACAAAAGCCTCAAGTCCAAGCTCTGTGGATTGGTTACCATTTTTTTGGAGAGTACAATCTGTCCAATCTATTGTTTATCCTTAAGACATCTTGTTATCTGTATGTCCCTGTGCCCACTGAAGAGCAAGCTTCTCCACAACAGGACAAACTCTGGAGTAGCCTGTGTGGTGGTGTGAAGTTGTACGTACCCCAGAAATGCCTGTTTTTTAAAGTTAATCCATTCCTGTGGATGTGGGCCCACTGTAAGTAGGATCTTTTCACCAGGCTACTTCAGTTAGGGTGTGACCCACCTCATTCAGGGTGGGTCTTAATCCTGTTACTACTGGAGTCCTTTATAAACACAGAAATACAAAGAGAGGGAGGAAGAGAGAGAGAGAGAGAGAGAGAGAGAGAGAGAGAGAGAGAGAGAGAGAGAGAGGAGCCATGTAAGCAAGACGTTGAAGTCAATGAAACCCAGAAGAGAATGGAGAGACCAAAGGATGCCATCATTTGCTTTGCCATGTGGCAGAGGAACCAAGGATTGCTGTAAGCTGGTATTTGGGAAGGAAGCATCACCTTCATGATGCCTTGATTTGGACATTTTCTCAGCCTCAAGTCTTTAAGTTAATAAATTCCCATGGTTCAAGCCAAACCATTTTATGGTATATGCTTTAACCAGCCTAGGAAACTAAAATCTTTGATCATACTTGCACACTATCTGGTACTTGAGAGACCTTAGGAAGGTTCCTGTTCTTAGAGAACTCCCACTGTGTTGTGACCATTTATAGGCTAGTACCTCAGGCTAGAAGTCACAAATCAGTGGAAGAGTTCAAGTGGATCAAAAAGATGGGTCTTGATTTTAGCTGCCTAAAGTACAAGGTATCCTGGAGAACATCTCCCTCAAGGCCAGGAGTAAGATGGTACTCTCTATGTAGAAAAAAAGATCTGCAAAGCAAGCAATATAGTCAAAGTGCTTTAGAAGTTGTACCATTTCTTTGCTCATGACGTATTTTCTTTTTATTATTTATTCCTTCTACATTCAGTGTCTTTCTTCATGAAGTACATCCTGTAGTGGTTCTTTCAGTAAGGATTTGTTAGTGTAAACTTGTGTTGGGAAGCGGATGTGGCTCAAACAGCTGGGCTCATGCCTACCAAATGGGAAGTCTCAGGTTCAGTTCCCGGTGCCTCCTAAGGAAGATGAGAAGAGTGAGCTGATGCGATGGGCTGGCACAGTGAGGTGACACAAGATGATGCAGAAAGATGACATAACCAAGAGGCATAGAGAGGACACAATAAAAGATACAACAAACAGGGAGCAGAGGTGACTCAAGCAGTTAGGTGCCTCCCTTCCACGTGCAAGCCCCCAAGTTTGGTTCTTGGTGGCTCCTATAAAGACAACGAGCAGACAGCAAGCACAAAACAATGAGGGGTGTAGAAATAATTAAATAAAAATAAACAAATCTTTAAAAAAAAATAAGCTTGTCTTTATTTCATACACTCTTGAAGACAGTTTACCTGGGTATATAAGTCTGGACTGACAGTTATTTTTTTTCTCAGAACCTGGAAAATATTATATCGTTATCTTCTGGCTCCCACCATTGTTGCATAGATTTTATAAATAAAATGTTTTTGTTTTTTTTCTCTGACTGCTGTTAATACTGTCACTTTTTCTTTAGCATTTTCTAGTTTCAATATGGGACATCTACATATAAATTTATTTTTTATTTATCTTGTTTGGGATGCTTGAATCTGAGTCTTCCATCAATTCTTGAAAATTAATTCTAGGGTATTACCACTTTGTTGCCTCTCCTTCATTTTATACTCTCTAGAATTCTGATTGGATGTATGTGAATCTTCATCCCATTGTCTACATCTTATAAACTTTCTTCTGTAATTTCTCTCTTTACCATTCTTGCTACAATCTGAATAATTTCTCCAAATTTATCTTCCAGTTTGCCAATTCTCTCTTCAGCAATGTCTAAATTGCCCTTTAACCTATTCTTTTAATTTCCATGATTGTATTTTTATTGTTAGTAGACATGCTGGTTCTTTTTCAAATCTTCCCGCTCTTTCTTGATAGCCTTTCATTCCTTTACCACATTTTAGATACCTTCTTTTATTTCTTTGGATATTTTGAACATACTTATTTTACTATTGTACTGATTATTCCATTATTTGAATTCTTGGGGGACCCTATTGGTTTTTTTTCTACTGATTGTAACTCATAAAGATGTAATTTTGGATTGTGGGCTCATAATCAACAGAATTTCATTTATTAAAATCTTTCGGAGTCTAGAATTGATGATATTTCCATGTATTCATGTACGTCTTTTCCAGATATCCTGAGGCACCACCAACCTGGGACAACTTTATGGTAGTTTCTCATCTTGGGTGTCCCAGTGAAGATATGTAAATTCAAAACCTAGAATCCTGAAAAAGCAGGTCTGTGGCTACATATTCTCACGGGAGATTATTTTCTCTCTAACCCTGAGCTCAGGTTGAGACAAGTGTCCTTGTCATTTTTCTTTGCAAGCACGTTGATTTCTCATCCATCATTTTATGACGGTTAAGGCCTTTAAGGCCCTGGCTTTATATGGAGGTCTTAGCTGAACTCCTCGCCTTACTTCTGTCTAATGCCTTGTCTCATGCCCTCATGTGATTGTTAAATCCTGGTTATCAAGTTCATCAAAATACTCCAGGGTAGCCATGAAGTCAGTGATAGCTAACTTTTCTAGTTCTCTGCCCCCTCTTCATTTTTGTTTCCTGATTTTCTCATACTTAGGCACTCACTTATGCATTTAAAGGATGTTTGTTATATTTTCTCCAGGAGCCCGAGGTGTTTTCTTGGGAAAATATTTTCAGAATATCAGTCCCACCATATCTCCAGAAGCAGATAACAGATTCTATACTGCCATCAGTCCTTCAGCGCTGGGTGGTGCTAATATTAAACAGGACATGAAATGGACCTACAAGTTCTTGGAAAGATTTAGTGCTGACAGACTAAGAGATAAATACTACAGAAGTGGCATTGCTTTGAACTACTTGTAATTTATTTGGTTTCTTTTAATCCTTTAGTATTAGAGAAGCTGCCTGGGTTCAAATCCTGAAAACCTACTCAGCTCTCTTTGCCTCAGTTTCTTCAACTTATTAGACTAGTATCCCCCATCATAGGTTTGTGAGCATGAAATGAGTTAACATACATGAAGGGCTTAAGAACAGTGTTTGGCACAGAGTGCTTGCTGTGTTTGGTAAGATGATACTATTTTTAACTAACTTCTTGTCCTGAGGTAAGCCAAATGTCTTAGTTGTGCAGGGCTACCAGTGCAAAGTACCAGAAAAGGGCTGACTTTTTAAAAAGGGATTTATTTGGGGTAAAAGCTTATGATTCCAAGACTCCAAAATATCCAAACCAAGGCACCATCAGAGATGCTTTCTTATCAAAATCAGCTACTGGTGATCCTGGTATCCTGTCATGTGGCAATCAAGGCTATGGCAGGGCTTGTCCCCTCAACCTTGAGGTGCTGTGTGGGCCCAGACTCTTGGGGGCCTCTTTCCATGCCTCTGTGCTCTGCTGGTTCCCAGCTCCAGGGCCTCTCTCAGCCTCTTGGTGCTTCTCTGTTTTCCTGCAGTCCTCTCTCTCACATGGCAGGATCAATATGGCAGCTCCCTTTTTCTCTCTCTCTTCCCTTCCCTCCCCCCTCTCTTTCCCTTGCCCTCTCTCCCCCTCCTTCCCTCCCTCTCTCTGTCTCCACTTATATCAGACCCAGAAAGACAGCAGAGACGCAAGCTGGCTCAGTTAAATGCCCTAAAGCGATTTTATCAAGTAATCTAAGCAAAGGCCCTTAACTGAATTTAATGCAATCAAAGGTCTCCCCCCCCCACCA
This sequence comes from Dasypus novemcinctus, assembly GCF_030445035.2. NCBI lineage: Eukaryota > Metazoa > Chordata > Mammalia > Cingulata > Dasypodidae > Dasypus > Dasypus novemcinctus. The sequence continues at coordinate 152,895,490 of NC_080676.1, read as the reverse complement.
ATAGGAATAGATTAGTTTAAGAATTTAATCTTTTGGGATTCAAAAAAAGAGCTTCCAACTGTCACACCAAGTAAAGTAGTTATGCCTCTACTTGAGCCAGAGCTTTAACTGGAGACAGTACACAGTTTAGTGGCGTCAGCAGTCAAGACAGCAAGGCAACCCCAAGGAGAGGAACAAGCTGGAGTCTGCAGGTCCACTGCCCTGCCCTTCTGAGATTCTCCTGCCAGTACTAAAATCTTGGTGACTCTAGCATTTATATCAAAGGACACTATTTCCTTACAAGGATTCAAACATGCCAGCTTCATTCAAATAGGGTACCTGAAGTTCACACTTTAGGGCCCCCGCTTCCCACCCTCTAAGTCTACTGCTCAGCTCAAATGGGAATAGTGTGAATCTTTGAAATCAGATAGGTACTGGGTCAAATCTTGCCTCTAGATTTTACTAGCAGTTGTGGAGCTGGGTGGGTTAGAGGACAGGATAGGACGGGGTGGATACCAGGAGTAACAGTCATTCTCTTGATTTACACTCCCTAAAGTGGTGCTTTCTTCAAGAATTTTCGAGGTACTAAGTCGACGTGATGTCTGCAAGGACCAGTGATCTCCCAATTTTTAAAAACATGAACCTCATTATTTAAAAAAATTTGAGAACACTTCTAATATATGTACATTGGTTTATGAATTATAGGCTGTTCTGCTGTCAGTTTGCAGATTAATTATAAGAAAATTCCTTTTTTAAGATACAAAAGGGACAGAAGTTCTAACATTTTCCTACATCCCACTAAGTTGCCTTATACATGCATCCCACTTTGCACTGGCTGTGATGGAAAGAGACCGAAGGAAAGGATGGGAAGAGGCCAGTCTACTCAGTGGTTACTCATGAACTACCTAGAAAGGCTAGGCAAAAGGTGGCACCTTTTTTAAAAAAAAAAAAAGATTTATTTTTTATTTATTTCTCTCCCCTTCCTCACCAGTTGTCTGCTCTCTGTGTCCATTTGCTACGTGTTCTTCTGTGTCCACTTATATTCTTTTCAGCGGCACCTAGAATCTGTGTTGCTTTTTGTTGCGTCATCTTGCTGCATCAGCTCTCCGTGTGTGCAGTGCCACTCCTGGGCAGGTTGCATTTTTTTTGCGCTGGGCAGCTCTCCTTACAGGGTGCACTCCTTGCACATGGGGCTCCCCTACACGGGGGACACCCCTGCGTGGCATGGTACTCCTTGTGCGTATCAGCACTGCGCATGGGCCAGCTCATCACGTGGGTCAGGAGGCCCTGGGTTTGAACCTTGGACCTCCCATGTGGTTGGTGGATGTCCTATCCATTGGGCCAAATCTGCTTCCCCACCTTTTCTTCTGCCTTGCCCCCCCACTCAGCAGCCACTCAGGTGGAGCCCTCCCAGGCAGAATCCCCCAGTCGGTTCATCCCATCCTGGGTGCTGGAGCCTTCCTGGGCTCTGCTTCCCAGCTGGGTGGTCTTGGGCAAGTTAGTTAACCTCCCTGAGGCTGGGTTGTCATCTGTAAAACGAGACTCATGCTTCCCTCATGGGGTTGCTATGAGGATGAAATCAGATAATCCTGGACTCAATTCATCTTTACTCCCTTCCTTTCTGTTCCTTCCCTAAAATGGCTGTGAGGCTGCGCTTTCCTGGAAAGTGCCTGGGAGACCAAAGCCATCAATAATGGGGCCACTTGCTTGACCAGACACCTCTTCTGCCCCAGAACAGAAGAGACAGAACATTTTTCAAATGTTGGTACTTTCCATGGAAACAGACTGGCAGTTTCAGACACTTGCTTTTCCTCTCTTTTCTGTGGTGGCAGCTGAACAACTCCTGCAGACATGGAGTTTGTTTTTCTTTGGTTGTGAGTTGGCTTCTCACTCCATAAAATGTTTAAAAGCAAAGACAACCCCTGAATAAAAGGACAGTGAGACGAAGGCATGTGTACTTTGGGAGAGGTGGTGACCACCTGCTAGAAAACTCAGCCCAGGTTTCTCTGGTGGGTGAGCCCCACAGGGGAAAGAGGGGGATCCAACCATGCCCACGTGCCCTGGGCAAAGTGACCACCATGGCAGCGGTTCTCAGGGGGCTGTACAATAGAATCACCTGGAGTGCTCCAAGAACAAGCCCAGTGCCTGGCTCTCCTGGGACCAATCAAATCAGAGTCCCTGGGGTGGAGTCTGAGCATCCACATATTTTTTAAGCTTCCCAAGTGATTCCACCATGCTGCCAGGGCTGGAAACCACTGCCCACCTGGACAGGAGGGGAAGGTTCAAGCCCTTCCAAACCAACAACTGCGCTGCTCCCTCCATCAGGACCTGGTTCCCCACTCCCCCACCTCCACCGAGCTCCCAAGCTCTATTGGATCCCCGTATTTCCACATCCTGAAATTCTTGGCCAATGAAAAAAGGAGTTACCAGTTGGGTTTATCTGCCAAACTGCCAATGATCCAGTAACAAGTACCCACTGACTGCTTGCTTGGAGTACCCATGGCTGAGAGTAAAGTGTTGGCCCCGGGATTCCTTCCCTACCTCTGGGACCTGGCTGTGAGGTCTGGAGATTTTTCAGCACAGGAAAGGCCTTGAATGCTGCCCCACACTCCCTGTTTCCCACCTCCTCTCCCTCCTGCTTCCCACACATGCTGCTACAGGTCCTAAGGTAAAAGCAAACGTGCAGGGAAGAGGATTTGGCTCAATGGATAGGGCGTCTGCCTACCACATGGGAGGTCCACAGTTCAAACCCAGGGCCTCCTGACCGGTGTGGTGAGCTGGCCCACGCCCAGTGCTGATGCACGCAAGGCGTACCGCACCACGTGGGGGTGTCCTCTGCACACACAAGGAGTGCACCCCGTAAGGAGAGCCTCCCCGCGTGAAAAAAGCACAGCCCCCCCAGGAGTGGCACTGCACACATGGAGAGCTGACGTGGCAAGATGATGCAACAAAAAGAGACACAGATTCCAGGTGACACTGACAAGAATACAAGGGGACACAGAAGAGCACACAGCGAATGGACATAGAGAGCAGACAATTGAGGTGGGGAAGGGGAGAGAAATAAAAAAATAAATAAATCTTTAAAGAAAAAAAAGTTAATGTGCAAACATGCGGCAATGCCACCTTTGCCAGGAGTCCTGAAGGGATCGAAGTGGAAACTAGAACCATCTTCCACCTGTTCCTTCCCACCTACCCCCACCCATAATCCCATCCATCACCTTGAACTTCCTTGCCAGGAAAAGAAAAGAAGGAAAAAGAAGAGAGAAAGGGAAGAGGTGAGGAAGGAAGAGATGCCCCTGCTGGCACTACGAAGGGAAACAACAGTCAGACCACTTGTAACAAAAAATAAAGACCTGTGCTACCACCACTAAGTCTGAAAAACACTGAAAAGTCCCTCTTGGAGGCAGGGCAAAATGTAGAGGATTCTTCACTTTATGGCTGGAAACCACAGAGCATCCCTCCTTCCTGTCAGCTCTCACCCCCATGTTCCAGCACCCTGCCTTGCTCCCCAAACGAAGAGGACAATAGGGAGGAAATTATATTTCTGTTAAAAAAAAAAAAAAGATCAAGGGTTATTTAGACCTCTCTGGACAGATCTTCTACATGGGATTACAGTGAAAGGAACAGAGCTCCACCCCAAAGAGGAAAATGGATGAAGGCCAGATGCATTTGAGTATGGGATTAAGGAGCAGAAGTACTAAGTTTGCATGAGCAGCTCTTGCCTTCCCTGGGACACGTTTTTAATGCAGTGGTGATAGCCTTCCCGTGGCCGTTGGCAGCATCTCAATATCTTCAGGGATGAGAAAGAAGGGGGTGTTTGGAAGCCTGCTTCCCTGCTGGCTTGGAGATGATTAGCACAAGTCACGAGTATAAGGGGGAGGAGAAAGCAGCAATGCAGCCTCTGGCCTCTGAAGAGTGAGACCTGATGCTAGAATCCCCAGAGCAAAAAAAAAAAAAAAAAAATCAATGACCCAGGAAAACGACACCAGCTGACAGCCTCTGCAAAAGGCTCAAGGAAGAGTTGCAAGGGGAAAGGCTTAAGTAGCCCTGCAACGCTCTGTACTGCTAATCTCCCGGGAGACCCTGTACTGTACAGAGAATGGCCGCGACCCTGCTTTCTTTCACGTGGAGACATACATCAGCCTCCCTCCCTCCCCTGCTTCCCAGGGCGAAGGAGTCCCAAGTTCCCTCCATCCTCCCTCGGCTTCAGTTTTTGATGGTCTCTTGTTTGGGAAAATGAGTACCGACATAGTCAAATCTCTTGCCCTTGGGTATTGTTATAAGGCTCCGTGGGGGGCAGGTTCCACTGCCTCTTTACAGGTCTCTGGTTACTGTGCACCCCTACAAGTCCGTAAAAAGAAATGGGACCGCCTGTCCCCAGGAGAGCAGGCACCAGGCTTTGAGACTGTAGGGGGTTGAAGTTAGATCAGATCCACTGCTTCCACCAGGCATTCAACTAAACTCTCAGACTGTCATCTTTGGAGCTTAGGACATTTCTTGGATGCTGCATTTCACATGGTTGTTAGGGAATCCTTAAAGGTTTGTTAAGTTTCAAGTCAAATCAGTCAACTTTGGAAGACTTCATCTTTCCTCCTGAGTCTTTTCTAATGTTTCCCCGACCTCACATGCTGTAGAATTGAGGTTTCACCTTGAGTGTGCCTGGGGTTGGGGAGGACACTCTTTTTTTCCCTTCTCCCCAAAGGCTCCCTGATACTTCCTCTCGTGCCAGTTCTCCAGAGAGTGACAATACCCACAGGAAAAAATGGGGTTGGCTGTGGCTGGACCTGGCAACATCACCACCTATCGCTGGCTCAGGGAGTTTAAACTTGGGAATTCGAGTTCACACGGAAAGCAGAAGGATATTCCTTTGATCATTTATGTTATTTAGAAGGACATGTATCAAAGCATCCATTTCCCACAAGCTATAGCCGCCCTCTCTGACAGTTCCAGTCCATCACATAACAACTACAGCCAGACAGTTCCAAACGTGGGTGGCAATCTATAGACTACTACAAGTATTACAACTGCTTCCCTAAAGAAACAATCTCTAAGTGTCTATAATCTGTGAAAACAATCTAATGGTTATACCGCAATGTCCCTAAAGCAATATTTGTTCAGTTGCAATGATGTCACAAAGAAGGGCTTGTCAGCTTTTCCATTCTTTCCTTACAATATTCAGGGCAAGGAGGTGGCTGAATTCAGAACTGCTCTCCATAGCTTAAATCAGCAAATACAGAACTTTCCTTTCAGCCAAGAAAGTTCTATTTTTTTTAAAAAAAAGTCAATAGCACTTGAAAAGTCCAATGCATTTCCCCGCCTCACTTACCACAGCATTCTGACCCTGCGGTGCTGGATTTTAAGGGCCACAGTTCGCTTGCCAAATAGGCATATCCTGGCTTCCTGCGCCACATGGGAACACTGCCTTGATATTAAATATTCAAAGCAAAGAACCTCTGACCGAAGGGCTCTCAGCTAACAATGGCATTCTCTGTAAGTAAACGAGAAACCCAATTTCTGGTTTGTCGGTTTCTCTGCCATGTACTTGTCTACTGCACACACAGAGCTGAGGAGTGACTCTGTTGATCACGACTCTATTGCAAAAGGCCCTGGAGGAGGGGAGACAGCAGGGGCTCTGCAAACCCCCAGACTTGGCAGAAGATCCCTGGAGAGGGGGGAGCCTGGGGTGCAGAGCTGCCTCCTGGTCTGGGAAAAGTGAAGTCCCCCACTTTGCTAGAGGAAGACCGAGGCCTGTCACAGTTGTCAGAGTATTTGATACCCTAAGCAAGGGAAGCACTAACTATAGGATGGTTCTTGCGGCCATCACCCATCTAGAAACTTCTTTCACTTTGCGTGGCCGCACCTGTCACCCCGAGCCGAGGTGAGCTGCGGTGGCCTTGGCCCCAGCGGCCCAAAGAAGACCCTCATCATTTACTCGGGAGGAGAGAGTTATTTTTGTTGTTAAAGGAGACTGAGACTGTTGGGGAAGGGGAGGCGGACGGGACGCCGCGACCTTCTGGTGATCAAACCGGGACCCCTGAGTCTCCTCTCCCTTTGGGAAGCTTCTCCTCCTCATCTCTCACACCATCTCAACCAGATGTCCCTCCCCCGCGAGCTGCTCTCCCTGCTGCCTGCCGGCGCGGACGTCAACTCAGCTGTCCCCTGGGCAGGTCTCCTTACATGGGCAGCGGGAGGCTGGCTGGGGCGCACCCGGGCTCTGCCGGTGCCAAGCCAAGTGCCACTCGCCGGACACACAGCACGTGCATGACAGCGCCGGGGGCCCACGCAGGGTTCAGCTTCAAGTGGCTCCAGCGGGTGGGCGCGCCCGCCGGGGCCGAGTCCCCGAGGATGGGAAAGTGACCAGGTCAAAAGCTGGGCGAAGAGCTCCAGTTTACATTATACTCGTCTTTTCCTTCTCGGGGGCTTCCCCCGCCGCCACCCCACGCGCAGTCACCCTGCACCAAGGGCTCACAGCAGGCAAGAGAAATGACTCGCAGCGCGTCCTAAACTTAATCCAATCTGGCCGTGCCCCCTCGGGCGGCTGCGGGCTCACCTGGAAGCGGCGGCGTCGGGGGCGCACGGGGAGGTGGGGCGCTCTTACCGGAGAAGTCCGTGAGCGCTGCGATCTCTTTGGAACAGACCAGGACAGTGCAGTAGAAGAGACGCAGGAGCTGCGCGGGAGGTTCTACCTGCCGGCGGGGGCCGGGATGCTGCGCCGGCTGGGGCGCGGGCGGCGGGCGCTCGGGTCCCGGCTGGAGCATGGTGCGCGGCGCGGGCGCTGGCCGGGGGCGGCCAGGGGACGCTGGGCCGGAGGGCGGTGTCACATCGCGGGGCGAGCCGGCGGCCAGCGGCTCCGCGGCCCCCCAGCCGGCTCCCCGCCCAGGCTGCCGGAGCCTAGTCCCGGGCGCGGACCAGCCCCCCGCTCCCCGGCTAAGGGGAGGGAGCGGAGAACCGGGGCGGGGCGAGAGCCGCGGGAAGGATCCGCGTAGTTTCCCCGAGAGGAAATCTCCGCGGCCGCAGCGCCGGAGGAAGCGAGGGGGGCACAAGGGAAAGCGCGGTCTTCGCGCGTCCCGCGGCTGCCGGGGCCTGTCCCTGGCGCGCCGCCCGCCGCGAAGGGCGCCCCCAACAGCGCGCCGCGGATCGCGCAACTCCAGCGGCTTCCACGCTCGGGTCCCCGCCCTGGACACCGCCCGGCACCCCCGGGCCGGGTTTGCGCTGGCCGGGTGCCCGCCTCGCCCTGCCCGCCGGAGGAGCGTGGCCTGTGCCCGTGACGCACTTTGGAGCCAGCGCCGCGCGTGCAGCTCGGGCGCCCCCGCGCCGAGGCGGGGGCGGGGGCCTGGCGCAGGTGAGGTCCTGGAGGGCGTGAGCGCCTTCCCGCAGGCTCTGGGCGCCCACCACCCACCTGCCTGCGACTCTGCCCGCGCTCCACCCCATTTCGCAGAAGAGGCGGCTGAGCTCCGGGTGCTTTCCCCAGGCTCACGCTGCCAGGACGCGCACGAGCTGGCGTCTCAAAACCGGTCCACGTGGGCCCTGGTGAACGGCCGCGGGCAGGGGAGCTGACGGCGACTCCAGGGTACGCCGTCGAGCGCTTCTCATTGGGCAACGGTTTAAAACGGGCAGTGTTTTAAAATGAGCATCTCTCTGGACCTCTCGATCACGCGCAACGTGACCCACGTGCGGAGGCTCTGGGCAACCGAGGACACGTGTGTGGGGACCCCGCCGCGGCGCGCAGGTGCTGCTACCTGGGGCTCAGGGACCCAAACTCCCGGCGGCGTGGGGCGTCCGGGCCCGGGCGGCGCCGGTTGGAGGGAGGAGGGCCCGGCGGGCTGGCGCTCGGCACAGAGTGTTCCCGAACACCGCTGGAGGGCCTGCCAAGTTCGCGGCGGGCCTGACACGGAAACGTAGATAATGAGGCCCGAGGGCGGGACCGGGCGCGCTGCCCCGGCCGGATCGAGAGTCGCGAACGCCCCCGGGAGGCCTAGAGAAAGAAAACCGGAACCTGTTGGCCTCCCCATGGGACCTCTTGGATGTGGCCTGCAAGGATCCAGGGGGGTGGATGACGCGCAGTGCTCCAGCACCCTTCCTCCACCTGCCTGCGGGGAGGGTGGCAGGTGACGAACAACACTATTTGTTAGAGGGGCTCTCCTAGACTGTCAGGCACAGTGATAATCCTTTTTTAAAAAAAGTACATTAAAATAAAAACTCAATCTACTTAATATCCCCTGAACATATATGCAAAAGGTGCCCTTTCTAAATTGGGGAAACTGAGGCTGGGAGACTGGGGTGAGGATGCTGAGCACTTAGGAGCCCCTCAGTAAATAATACTTGCTCAGCACAACCAGGAGTAGAACTGAGGTCCCCCATGTACTTTCATTCTATGGTTCATTCATCTGGTTTGCATTTTAATTGAGCACCTATGTGTGCCAGGCCCTTTGCTAGCGGTAGGGGTTCAGGCTTGGGTAGCACTGGCAGGGGGTCTACTCCCTGGGAACTGGGGGCTGGCAGCACCGCCCTGAGTGTTCCGATCTAGTGTGGGCACTGCTATAATTGTGGACAGTACCCGGGGCTCAACTTCCTTCTCTGTAAAGGGGGGAGATTATGGTCATGTCTTCAGTGTTGTGAGGAGTTAATGAGCTGATACAGGTGAAGCATCTAGAACTAGCCCTGGAGCACATGAATGCTCAGTCATTTTTAGTTCTGATTTCGTGGGGACACAGACCTTGAACAGGAAATGCCCAGTGAGCCAAGGGTCATGAAAGACAAGGGGGAGTGGGAGCAAAAGTGGGTCACAGGGAGAGGGATTGGGAGGGAGGGCAGTGTTAGGGACAGCATGAAGGAGAACAATGGCAAGAGTAGGCCAAGCAAAACGAGGTGTGTGTTTGGGGAAGGTGAACACTGGAGAAAAGGACTGCAGAGTGGGTGTAGCTCAGTGGTTGAGGACCTGCTTGCATGTTCAAGGTCCTGGGTCCGATTTCCAATACCTCCAAAAAAAAAAAAAAAAAAGAAGAAAGAAAGAAAGAAAGGAGGGGTTAGGGTGTGTGACCTCAGAAAAGGAGCATGGCTCCAGGGAAGAATGGCGAGATGTCTAGTTGCTGGAGCAGAAAGCAGAGGACAAGGTGAGGTGACTTGGAGAGACGTGCAGGCCAGCTCTTCAGTTTGGAGACTTTGGTGAGCATTTCCATCTTTATCCTAAACCAGTGAAGGGCTGGGGAGCAGAGGAGTGTGATGTGGTCAGATGTGTGTTGTGAAGGATGACTCTGGCTGCTGAGTACAAATGGGTTGGAGAGCTCAAAAGCAGATCCAGGCTCAAATAGATTGCACACTGCTGTTCACAGCAGCAGGATACCCAATAGTCAAAAGACGGGAACAACCCAAGTGTTCATCCACAGACAAGTGGGTAAACAAAATGTGGTAGATACGTACAGTGGAATATTGTTCAGCCTTAAAAAGGCATGAAGTTCTGACACATGTGATGACCTGGGTCACTCTTGGTAACATTATGCTAAGTGCAATCAGCCAGGCCCCAAAGGACAGATATTATGTAATTCCACTGATATGAAATCTTTAGAATAAGCAGATTCATAGGGACAGAAGATTAGAGGTTACTAGGAATTTGGAGAGTGGGGCATGGGGAATAATTGCTTAATGGGTACAGAGTTTCTTTTTCAGGTGATGAAGAAGTTTGGGTGAAGGATGATGGTGATGGTAGCCCAACATTGTAGATGTAATTAATGCCTCTGGGTTGTATACTTAAAAATGATTAAAATGGCAAATTTTATGTTCTATATGTGTAATCACAATAAAGAATCAATAATTATAAAAAAAGAGCTCCCAGCCCCAGCCCCTGCCTGCCAAATTGTATATCCCAGAACTCTCCCCTGCACAGAGGTGATAAGTAAAAGAAAATTAAAAATGATCAGCTTTCCAAAAAAAAAAAAAATGTGGCTCAGGGAAATGGTGGAGTCAGGAGCCTATGACCGTGCTTTGCTTTGGGCTGGGATGATGCAGGGCCCAGTGAATGGCCAAACTGGAAAGATGTTTAAGACCGCGCAGTGTGGCCTGGCGAGGGGAATCTGACGCACGATTCCCTGGCTTCCCTCTGCTTTGCCCCTCAGCCTTGGTTGCTAAACCACAAGAAGATTTTATCCTAATCTGGCCATTTCAAGAATTCTAGAATCTGGCAAGGAAACTTTTAAATAATTCCATTTCTCTTCCTTTTCTGGGCCCCGCACTTTGACATACTTTGTGCCTCCAACCAAACAGACACCATGACCCCCGTCATTTTCCTCTCTCTAAGTATTGTAGATTCAGATTCCTAAACTCTGGGGCCTGGTAAAAAAACTCATAGGATGGGGAAGTGGGAAAGGAAGCATAAACTTCAAAAAGGAAGGATTCCTTGTAAAACCAATCTGGGGCAAGAAGAGGGAATATCGTTTCCACGAAGGCAGTTTTCCCCTAAACTCTTTCTCCAATAGTGGAATCTAAAAAATAAAAAAACACTCAGAGGCTCTTGGCTATGCAGCACAAGTACAGTGGCTGTATCACAGTGGATTCAGACTGATGGCGGGTGGGCCACATAATAGCATATTCCAGAACTGGTAATACTCTCGCAATAACCCTCTGCTTTAGGTACTGCCCAGGACCAGCTACATAATTTACCTGTGCAGAATGAAGATGCAGAGTCCCTTGTTCAAAAATTTATAAAGGCTTCAAGAGAGTGACAGCACAGCCTTAAACCAAGCATTCAGCCCCTTGAGTAGGGACAGGGCCCCGGGTGACCACCCAGGTGGCACATTCATGCAGCCAGCCCTGATACTACCGTATCTCCATTTCTCAGATGGGAAAGCCAAGGGCACAAATGCAACAGATCATATGAGCTGGGATTCAGAAGTCCGCCTACACTGCCAATGCACGGCAATGAGAAGGTGGAGGGGAAAATAAAAAAATCAGAAGTGTCCCTTTCCAGGTGACGGCACTACTGGGCAAGCTTGCCCCTTTAGACCAAAGCATCTCCGTAGCCTCAACATCCATGGTGTGTGAGAGAGGCGTCCTTACAGGACACTGCCAGTTAGATGTCTCAGTTCCTGCCATTTCTTTCTCTTTTGAAGCAATCCCTGTTCCCGCTTTCCAGCTCTGACCTCCCTACTTCCCTTCTTCCTTGAAATCCTGGCTACTTCCCTCCCCATATCCAGCCCAAACCTGTTTTGGAAAGTGTGCTTGTGCCTTGCACTCCAACTCCCGGCCCTTTGCCTGTGCCATTGGGTGAGGCTTTTGACTTCCGACAAAGATGGGCTGCAGGTGTTCTGCAGAGGCATACGTATGCCTCTGTTTGTCAGCCTCCAAAACAAACAAGCACACCAACAAAACAAAAAACAAAACAAAAATCCGCCGCTTTTCAGCTCAGGAGAGGGCGGCCCAATGTTGTCCGGAGGTAAAAAGGCTCATTTTCAGAAAGCAACAATCACTGGTTTGTTTACAGAGCTGGTGCCACCGAGCGCAGCGATACCAAAGGGCCTGCTCCTGTAGCCCTGCGGGAACCGGGGATGCCTCAGGAAGGCTGGTGTGGGAGCCGATGGCCAAAGGCCTGTGGAAGGAGGCCGTTAGGAAGCGGGCCTTAAGAATACATGCACAGCAGCAAACCCATGCCCGCCCAAGCTCCAAGGGCCCTACCTCAAGTCCCAGGGCGGCCACTGAGAGGCAGCCACCCTGGGAGGCATTTGAACCCCCTGCCTCTCCCTTGACATGCCTGCGGCATCGAAAGGCTGGACCCTGAAGTCCAGCTGGGCTCAAAAAGCCCACAATTGAGTTAAAGTAGGTGTAGGAGTTCGGGACACGGGACTGAAACGAATGCTGATGGTTTGACATTTCTTAAGGTCTTTTTTTTAAAAAAAAAATTATTTATTTTTCTTTCTCTCCCCTTCTGCCACCAGTTGTTTGCTCTCTGTGTCCATTCGCTGTGTGTTCTTCTGTGTCCGCCTGTATTCTTGTCAGCGGCGCCCAGAATCCATGTCTCTTTTTGTTGCGTCATCTTGTGTCAGCTCTCCGTGTGTGCGGTGCCATTCCTGGGCAGGCTGCACTTTTTACTCACTGGGCGGCTCTCCTTATGGGGCGCACTCCTTGTGCGTGGGGCTCCCCTATGCAGGGGACACCCCTGCATGGCACAGCACTCCTGCGCATCAGCAGCGCGCGTGGGCCAGGTCATCACATGGGTCAGGAGGCCCTGGGTTTGAACCCTGGACCTCTCATGAGGTGGGCGGATGCCCTATCTCTTGAGCCATGTCCACTTCCCATTTTATTTTTTCATTTGTTTTTCTACGTGCTATTGGTTCATTATAGGTTTCCTGTTTTGCTCTTTGTGAAAGAAGAGTGCAGCACAAGCCAACTTTTGGGGGTTCTTGAACTATTCGAAATGATGAATGCTGATCCGTGGGGTTTTTCAGGGTGAACATCCTCAAGGATTCAAAGTGCTGCCCTTCAGAAACCCTGCCCACCATGCTCCATCCCCTTCTCTTTTCTTCCCTGCCCTTCTCTTTCCCAGACACGCTGCCTACCCATTTCTCCACTGGAAGAATGGAAAGGCTGCTGCTGGAGGCAAGCTGGGTGGTGTGTTGGGAAGAAGCTGGGCTGGCCCTGGCACACCAAGCTTGTCCCGTCAAGTTGATGTAACTCAGGGGGGACTAAGTGGTTAGACCTCCAGGGTTCAAATCCTAGCTCTGCAGCTCCTGGTGCCCAAGTGGGGGACTGAGGTACAGTTTAGAGCCCATGAGGCTGAAAATGCTAGTCAGAGGAGAGGCTCCAGAAATGGCTGGCCAGGAGAGCAAACATAACCATTGTAGAGCCTTGCAGTATTATTATTTATTAGGCATAAGATGATGTCTGTTTTCAGTGTGAACCGCAAAGACTATCACTGTGGTGAGATACAGCTTGCCTTCTTAAGTGATGATGGAAACCGTCATTCCTTGCTGGCCACTGGAATGAGCTTTTTCACCACAATTCTGTTGGCTTCTTCCCTGGGGACTGCCCGGTTCCCTCGTGCCCACTCTGGTTTCTGAATGCCGCCTCCCACTCCCCACCCAGCCCACCCTCAGGCTCCTCAGCACTGCCTTACCCCCTCGCCCTCTTCCTCTGCCCAGCAATGGCCGTGCCCCAGCCCTCTGTGGTATGCCCGAGTCCCCGGGCCCTGCCCTCCCTGTGAAATGTTGGCCAGACCTGACTTCAGCTCTTCAAGTCTTCCTCCATCTCAACATTCCTCCCTCCCAAGGATTTTGTGTCTTCTGGGGGGAAGAGAAGGGAAGCAGAGTTCTGTTTCCCTTTGTCCGCTTGGTTTCCCTTTGGTCAGCAGCAACACAGATCCCTGGGGAAAACCTCAGTGGGGCGCATGGGCCTGGGAGTGGGGGGTTGGCAGCTGCGGAGAGGAAAACACAGGTGGGAAGGCAGCTGCAGGTCCCGCACCCCCTAACAAGGGAGCCCCCTAGGAGCTGTCAATGGCGCCCTCTGTGGGTGGGAGTCTTAATTTATGGCTTAGGGAATTAGGAAAGTTTGAATGAGGATTTTCAAGGGAGAGTTTTAAAATTACCAAAAGGTAAACGAATCAGATCCCATCAAAGGGAATTCGGAATCACAAAAGCAAGCTCCAATGAAGGCTTCTCAAATTTTCTCAGTCTGCAGAGCCGTTGATGTCCCAGTAATTTTTCACAGTGCCCTTGGGCCAAAAACAAAAATTCTGGACTGTTACATTTATTAAGTAGCTAAGTCCAAACAATTTAATAAATATTTATGTTCTAACACTTTCATAGTCATTTGAAAAAATAAATACATATAAACTGAAGGAAAATAATATTTAATTTCGTGATTAAATAAGCACAATTATTTACTAAGGGGATGCATGCACATGTTGGGCTAGCAACATGTTTTAATATAGAAATCCAGGCACATTAGCCTTTTTGCTGTCCCTTTATTGCTCTGGTAATGCCCCCACCTCAGTGCCTTTGCACTTGCCAAGCTTCGACTTTGAATGATCTTTCCCACAGACTGCCAAAGCTCTCTTCCCTAACTCATTCAGGGATTTGCCAGTCTCTGTCCACCCCTCCTCCACTTCACTCATCTTGTATGCTCTCAGGGTGGCCTGCTGACATTCTGTCAAGCTCCCTGCACCTTATGAGGTGATTTACCCTGAACAAACCTTCCAGGGGTGAATTTGCTGACCATATAATTATCTTTGAAATTAAATGTCTCAGGATTACTTCCACAGTAACAAAGCAAAATTATAGTGCTGATGCAACTGAAATGTTAATGTGAAAACAGAGAAAGGAAATGGAATAATAGAGACCAAAGAAAGTAATGAAAATAAGACAAATGCATAAAATTGTCGCAATTTAAACCAGCAAACCAGAAAAACCATGAGGAGAAGTTATTACTAAATGAGAAGTGATCACATGATAGCCCTCATTTCAAGGCTGTCAGCTTCAGCTACTCCTGGAGTTGAGCAAAATCCCAATTGCTGCCGACATATGAAGAAATATCTCCACCTCTCCCAGGCTGGAGGAATTTGTGGCCATATTCTGCAAACTGTCCTATTATCCGTTTCCCATTGATTTTCAGTGCTACCTTTATCACATATTAAGTTCCTATATATGCACGGGTCTTCTGTTTTAAATAAACTTTTTATTTTGGAATAATTTTAATTTACAGAGAAGTTGTAAAGGGAGTATAAATGATCCTATATACCTCTCACCCAGTTTTACCCAATGTTACATTGGTTATACAGTTGTGGTTTGGAAGTATGTATCCCAGAAAAACATGTTCTTAAACTCATCATTCCTATGGGTGTGAACTCACTGTAAGTAGGACCTTTTTTAAATCCTATTACTGGAGTCCTTTATAAGCAGAATGAAATTCAGACATAGAAATACAGAGAGAACAGCCAAAAGCTGGAAGTCAGTGGGTCCTGGAAGGGAAGGGAGAGGCCAAGAGGAGCTGCTATGTGCGTTGTCATGTGACAGAGGACCAAGCAGTAAGGATCACCAGCAGCCAGCCCCAGAGTGCCAGTCTTCAGGAAGATAGCATCTCTTTGATGATGCCTTCATTTGGACTTCTCCTACCCTCAAAACCATGAGCCAACAAATTCCCCTTGTTTGGCCTGTCCATTGTCTATTTGCTTTAGCAACAAGGAAACTAAAACAAGCATACATTTGTGAAAACTAAGGAACCAACACTGACATATTACTACTACCTAAACTCCATTCACGGTTCACCAGTTTTTCCATTAAAGTCCTCTCTCTGTTTTAGGATTCAGTCCTGGGTACCACATTGCGTTTAGTTGGATTGGCACCCCAATCTCCTCTGCTCTATGACAATTTTGTAGTCTTCACTATCATTTTGACATTTGGCCGTCAGCAGTACAGGTCAGGATTTCTTTAGAATGTCCATCATTTGGATTTGGGACTGGGGTTTGGGGGAAGAACTATGGAGGTGAAATGCCTTTCTCATCACGCCTTAGCAAGGGTAGATGATAGATGCATGACTTACCACTGGCGATATTAACCTTGATCACCCGATGAAGGTAGTGTTTGCCAAGTTTCTTCACTATAAAAGTTACTCTCTGTTCTTCCTCACAATGTAATCTTTGGAAGAAGATAGCTAAGTCCAGCCCATCCCTTGGAACAAGGAGTATATACATAAGTATTATTTGGAATATTTTCATGAGGAAGATTTGTCTCTTCTCCCCCATTTATTTATGCAATCATCTTAAGTATCAGTATGGATTTCTATACATTTATTTTATGCTTTAGGTTATAATCCAATAGTTGGTGGTTTATTTTGGTACTAAAATTGTTCCATTTGCGAGTTCTTTCTCGTTGGTTACTGTGTCACTTTTCATACTCCATTCTTTTGTTTTTGAAGCAACTCTTACCTTCTGGCACAAGATGCTCCATGCTCATCTTATGTGTGCCCTGCCCTAGCCCTAGAATCAACCATTTCTCCAAGGATTACTGGTTTCTTTTATTTGAGATCTGGGCATTGGATGAGCTACTGGGGTGTCAGTGCTTCTGGGCCCTCTTGGTAGAGAGAGTTAGAAAATATATGCATGTATATAAACACGTGTATAATACACATCTATGTATCTATTTCCATACCTAGCCATCTCTGTCTATATTAAACTAAACATGAGTTCATGCTGATGTCTCCAACTCAAGTTCATTACCACATGGATCATTCTAAGCTTACTACCTTACCTCTCTGTAAATTCCGATTCCAACAGTGAAAACTAGATCCCCCCATCCTTATATTTATTTGTTCCATCCCAGGATACAGCAAAGCAGTTTCAGAATTGCTAACATTCCATGATATAGGTTTGGTTTTGAATCTGATTTCTGTTCCTTTGGTCTATTTGACTATTCTTTTCCCAGTACCATTCTAATTTTATTATTTTAACTTTGAGATATATCTTCGTGTATGTTAGGGCAAGACCCCCTATTATTCTTTTTAAATTGACTTAGCAGTACACAGAACTTTATTTTTCCATATGAATTTACAGTTTTTTTTGAGTTTCTTAATTTTAATTGTAACAATAATGGTTTTATAGCTTAATTTAGGAATAATTAATATATTCACAATGTGAAGACACTCTTCCATGAACATTGTATCTCTTTATTTAGTCAGATCTTCATTCAAAAATCTCTCCTTAAAGGTGTTGTGCAGTCTTTGTTTTTGTTTTGTTTTGTTTAATTCTGAGTTAATTTACAGGGGTGTTTTTTTTTTCCTTTGTGAATGGTATTTTATTTTCTATTTTTATATAATTATAGCTAGTGTAGCATTAATTCTACTGATTTGGGTAACTTGATCTTATTTCTGACATCCTGATTAAACTCTTCTTTAGTTTGTGTTTATGTTGAGTTTTCTAAATAGGTGACTGTTTTACCTCCTTTAATTCTTTCATTTCTTTTTTCTTTGTCTTGCCTTATCTTATTAGCCAGGACCTGCAGTAATGGAGAGTAGCATAGATAGTAGGCAACCCTGTCTTTCCTATTGTTTCTAGTCATAATTCAAGGGCAACTAAAGTATTTCCATTATGCATAATGATTGTTAAAGGTTTTTGGTATATATATTTTTTATCAAGGTAAGGAAGTTCCTTCTATATCCAGTTTTCTGTGATTTTTTGGAAAAATATCCTAAATAGGTGTTTTTCAAATGTCTTTCTCCATCTATTGAGATAATAATTGACTTCTCTCCTTTAATCCACTAATGTGGTGAATTAAATATTCATGATGTTAAACCATCCTTGTATTTCCTGTCTTCTTTTTTTAAAATACTGCATTGGATTTGGTTACCTAATATTTTATTTACATACATTTCTGTTCATAAGTGAAATGCAGTCATCATTTTCTTTCTTTGTATTTTCTACCACTGGTTTTGTATTAAATGTTATACTTGCTTTATGAAAGCTCTTGAGATGCATTCCTTCTTTTCCATTTTGTGGGACAAACTGAATAAAGGAGGGGCTATCTGTTTTTTATGTGTTTTTTTTTTTGCCCAAAGGTTGTTAGAACTTAGCCGCAAAATCCTCTGTACCTTGGGAAAGGTTTGGTTATCATATTATTTTTGTTAGTGATTGTTGGTCTATTCAAATTTTCAATTGCTTTTCATGCCAATATCGGGATTGTTACCCTTTTCCAGAAATTTTTTCATTTCTTTTAGTTTCCAAAGTTATGGGTAAAGAGCCATTTATAATAGCCTTTTATTATTTTAAAATCTCTATTCCTTGTGTACTAATTCCCCCCACCCCTGTACTTCTGGATTTTATTTGCCTTTTTTCCTTTTCTCTCCTCAATCTTGTTAGAAGTTTGCCTAATGAATTAGTAATGTATTTTGGTGTTAGCTCTCCAGATGACCTTCTTAAAAGTGTTCATGGGTAGGCTGCAAATTCTTATTCTTCAAAACCTTATTATGAATTTATCAAATTTCTTTATTTTCTGATAGCAGAAAACACTTTTGTAAGGGGAGAGTGTATGTAGGAAGGGTGAGGAAGGAGGGAGACCTAGCTTAGTGAGGGAGGCAGAAAAAAGAAAGAATTCTGGGGGAGGCATTTTCCAGGGAGATTAGGAAAGTTCCAGAAGTTGGGACTGGGGTAGATGTGGGAAACAAGGTGTTATATATGCATGTATGGGGAGGTGGGTGGGCTGAAAGGTAATGTCGAGAGATTTAAGAAGACAGACTTCATCCGTGCCATGATTTTTATCAAGACTGGCTTTATACTAAAGGATATTTTCTTCTATATTATATATTTTCTTCTATATTAGTAAGAGAGGAACATTTTCTATTCTTCCTCAGTTTTGCTTCAGAGAAGAGAAAATAAAACTTGGTGCTCCTAGTTTTTCTCTTCTTTACTATCATTGTAGTAAAAAGTCCATACAAATCTAACCTGGAATATACTAACTTTATATGTCTATTGCTCACATAATTCATTTGGCAATTGTCGTGTAGTCTTGTGACATCTCATAGCATCTTGGACTCTTGATTAAATTATTTAACTTATAAACACTGAACTTATACGGTGTGTCATGTTTTCAACGATATTCTAAGCCCCTTGGGGATAGGCAGAGTGTGTTATACTTTTTAAAATCTTTTTATGACTAGTCACTCAATACTCTGCACATAGGAAGTAGTCAACTGATAATGATGTTTTGTTGAAGTGAGGAGAAGCCATTGGTTTATTTCTCCATTTTAGCCTCTAGCTACTGTGTCCCTCACAGGAGTTCATAGTGACTGTCTTTGAAATAAAGCTTCATTCGGGAAACGGACTTTGGCCCAGTGGTTAGGGCGTCCGTCTACCATATGGGAGGTCCGCGGTTCAAACCCCGGGCCTCCTTGACCCGTGTGGAGCTGGCCATGCGCAGTGCTGATGCGCGCAAGGAGTGCCGTGCCACGCAAGGGTGTCCCCCGCGTGCGGGAGCCCCACGCGCAAGGAGTGCGCCCGTGAGGAAAGCCGCCCAGCGTGAAAAGAAAGAGCAGCCTGCCCAGGAATGGCGCCGCCCACACTTCCCATGCCGCTGAGGACAACAGAAGCGGACAAAGAAACAAGACGCAGCAAATAGACACCGAGAACAGACAACCAGGGGAGGGGGGGGAAATTAAATAAATAAATAAATCTTTAAAAAAAAAAAAAAAAAGCTTCATTCTTCTGATTGCTGAAAAAAACAGGTAATTGAACAGTTTTGATCTTCACAAATGCTAAAAAAAAATTCATTACTAAAGAGATTAAAATGTGTATCAGAATAGAGAAAAGAATGCCATAGGTCTCTTCTCTATAATGTTATTGCATTAATGAGCTCTTTATCTGGATGAGAATATGCAGAGAAACCATTAAGGTAACTTCATCTTGTGTGTACTAATGTATAATTCCTGCACCCTTAGAGCCCTTGATGAGCATGCTTTTAATGTGAACTTTATACATATGACCTCTGGTTGAGCTTCTACTTTTTCCTTTTCTGGAACTTGAATTTAACTTTCTAAGATTGAAATAAAGAATAAATAAACACCCATCCTTAACAGGTGTGAATGGTAAGTCTGGCCACTAGAGATGAAATGGTTGGCTTAGAGGTGGGACATTTCCTTTGGCTAGTTCCCCACAGTTCAGAGTACTCTTCAGAACTTTGTAGATTCAACAACCTGCATTCTGAAGCTTTCTGACAGCATTCTAAGAGTCATCCTCCCTTTTAGAATAGACTGACATTAATGACGCTCAACACTTAGGTACATGCACACATTCATATATAAATAAACATTTATTTACTCCATACTTTGTGATCCCTACCATGTGCCAAATTCTGTTCTGGGTAGTGGGAATGGAACATTGAACTTTGTTTTGCTATATTTATACACGCACGTTTTAGTTAAGGAGCAAAACTAAAAGGTATCTAATTTCAGTAGGTGATAAGAGTGATAAAAGCAAATACAAGAGGGTAAGTAAGGAAACAGGGAGTAAGGGTAAAGGGAAGAGCCCACAGGAGTGAGAGTCTGAGTCATGTAAGACCTGGGGAAAGAATTTTACAGGAAGCAAACAGCAAATACCAGCTTAGAATGTCCCCTGAACAGTGCACAATCTTCATATCAGAATGTTCTTGGGGACAATTAAAGAGCTTTCCCTTCACAGAGTCTTTTTTCAGGAAGAGCTGAGTTGCTATTGTGAGGGTGGTGGGTGAGCCTGGTATCAGAACAAGGAGTATTAGAGACTTGGCTCTAAAGTTTCATGGCATCAAGTGGAGTTAGTCTGAAGCATCCACTTGTACGGCAGAATTCTAACTGCCGTCAAGACCAGGAACCTTTGTTTCTGGCCAGGACTGGCATGGGTACTAGTCACTTTGGTTTCATTGTCTTTTATTTTTTTAGGTACCTGGGGGCCATGGATTGAACCTGGGACCTCCTATGTGGGAAGCTGGTGTTCAACCACTGAGGCTCATTGGCTTCCCTAGTTGGTTTTTTCATGTTTTGCCTGTTTTTGTTTTTTTCAGGAGGCACCGGGAACTGAACCTGGGACTTCCCATGTGGGAGGGGAAAGATCAAAGGCTTGAGCCACATCCTTCCCCATTGTCTTGTATGTAAAAAAAAATTTTTTTCCCTTCTTTCTCATTGTCTTTAAATTGGGGTAGGAACACACTGGATGAGTCCTAACAGCCATCATTTGTAAGTTGGGTAATTCTAGCAAGTTCTTTACCCTCTCTGAGTCTTCATAAAGGGAACCAATCCAGAGATAGGGCAATTTGCCCAAGGTCACACAAGCAGAAATTGAACTCAGGACTTTTGACTATTTCTCACCTCTCGCTGCCTCTTGCTTAGGTCCACCTTGGCAGAAAACAAAGAGGACCAGTGCGGACAATTAGTCCAAAGAGGTAAGGCTTTGTATTACTAATAAGAGTCCTGACCTTTACAAGCAGAATTTGGAACATATCCCTGTCTCCTGCTGCTGCACCAGCTCAAGTCTGCCAGGCAGCTTACTTTGTCTGATGGGCACCAAACATGGGCATCTCCCCAAGCAAAAGAGTTCTGCTAGGCCAGAGGCTCAGGGTCCACATTACAGTATTTTTCTACTAGATTTTTTGGCCCCGAAGGGCCAAATCCTCAGGTGTTCAGTACACATCTGCTTAAAGAACACAAGACAGTATTTTCTCAGACTAGAGGACAACCTGACAGAGAAGTCCAGGAAATTACCAAATTACTCATCTAATGAGCTGGTTCATAATTTATTTGAGCACATAACCAAGTATTGATAAAGAAATATAAAAAATGCACAGCCTGTTTTTACTCATTCATTTATAACACCATTTCACAGAGCATTTAATGCCACTCACAAGTCAATTAATAACATCTTACAAAAACCACACTGGCTTTTTTTTCCTCATCAAAGCCGTTTTTCATACATTGCATCATTTGCTTCTCACAACGGTCCCAAGGATTGGATAGGGCTGGCTTTGCTGTCTCCATTCTAATGACAAGAACCTAGATGTGGAGGCCGCGGCGCCGTTCCCAAAAGGATTGCACAGACGTTACTTCATTTGATCCTTTCCTCCCGCCCTGCACTGACGAGAGGCCAAATCCCCCCAACAAAGCGGGAAGCCGAGGGTGGAGGTCTGGAGCGCCATCCCATCAGACAAGACCGTCTGTTCCGGGTGGTGAGAGAGCGAGAAGTCAGCGTGGGGGGCCCCCGCACAGCCCTGGGGCCAGGTGCCCGGCGACGACCTCCCTACTTGGAAGCACGATGGCACACAGCCTGCGAGAATCCGCCCTCACAGCCAACCCGCAGGGCCTCCAAATGGCAAAGTATCGAATCCCGTTGTAAGTGAAGCGGAGGTCAATTCCTCAGGCGCCACCCTTAGAGGACCCTTAGGTCAGAAACTGAACTCTACGCTCCTCTGGTGCTCGGGGCGCGTGCCCTAGGGTCCCGCGGGGGCACGTGTGGGAGATCTGAGAGTTCTTCCTGCCAAACACTCCCGAGAGTGCCGCCGGCCTGACGGCACCGGGCATAGTGGGTGCGCCCCGGAGGGCCCCCCGCGCCACTGCCGGGAGGCGTCCTCGGGGATCCGGTGGCCCTGGGCCACGAGCGCAACAGGTTCACGCATGAACCCGGGAACGCGCGCGGACACCACCAACCCGACCCCCCGCCCGCTTCCGGCGGCCCCTTCCAGAGGCCCCGCCCCTTCCGCCGGCCTCTCCGAGGTCCCGCCTCTTCCGGCAGCCCCCGCCCCTTCCTGCCCACGTGTGGGCCGGAGACTCCTGTCTGTTCCGGGTAAGGGTCTTCTTGTCAGATCCCCGCGGGTGTGCGGTTCCCTTCGCGCTCCTGTCACACGACCCCGTAGGCCATGGGGGTCCCTAAGAGGAAGGCCCCGGGCAGCACGGACAGCGCGACTTCCTCCGCGGGCACAGCCAAGCGGGCCCGCGCGGACGAGCTCACCGGCGTGCGGTTCAAGGCTCTGCTGAAGGATGCGCAGGGTGCTGCGCCGGGTGAGTGCGGGGAAGCGGGCCTGGGGCGGGGAGCCTGTGCTTCCGAGGAGCCTCTAGGTCTGGGTCCAGGTAGGGCCTCTGGGCGCTAGACACAAACCCTTTTTTCTGCACTCTTTGGGCCACCGAGGGTCAAATCCACGCCTCCGTTTTTGCAAGCGGAAAACTGAGCTTCTGGGTGATTAGGTATGCCGGCAGCTGCAAGGCTACCCACTGCCCTTCTTTTTCCTGGGCTGCCAGCGGCAGCAAGAAAGACCCGACTTGCGTGGTTGTGACAGTTTTCATGCGATTTCACCTTTCTCTTGCCTAGGTCCCTTCCCCGAGCAGGCTCTACTCTTTATTGCAGTTGTCAGGAAAGCAAATCAAGTACCTCATTCACCCGGAGTCCCTACTGTCAGTCATCTTGGGCTGTTCACTTTGGTGGTTTGTCACTACTTGGGCTGTCACAATATTCTCAGTAGCTTAGATCCTCTGACACCACTCACACTATCTTGATGACATGTGACAAGCAACCAGAGGCCACTGTGATGAATTTTTAGTTGACCAAGATTGGACTGCTATGGAGTGGATTCTGTAATTTAATCTTTCTTTTTGAGAAGTGGGAAGACTCTTTGAAAAGTATACAGGTTTTGAGGGAAAAAACAGTTGAACGTGCTGGCATGTGGAAACGTTGGTGCTGTGCCAAGTGTTTCTCTAGGTTAAAGAAGTTATCAAATTAATGGCCAGAATCTCCTCAATTTCAAATTTTTCTCCCACAAACTTTGTTTTTTTAAGCATTAAAAAAAATAGCTTTATAGAAGGTATAATTCACACTATATAATTCACCCATCTAAAGTGTACACTTCTTGCTTTTTACTATATTCGCAGATATGTGCAACTATCATCATGGTCAATTTTTGAACGTTTTATATAACCTCGAGAAGCAACCTACACCCTTTATCTATTCCCCTGTCTCCCCATTCCACCTCCCCCCACCCCCACTTCCCAGTCCTAAGCAGCCACTAATCCACTTTCAACTCTAGAGTTCCTGATCTGGGGATCAAGGAAGGCTGCCATGGGGAAGTGGCATTTCAGCAGGTTTGTAGGGTGGGGGAGAAACAGGAACAAGAGCCTTTCTGGCAGAAGAAAGAATGTGTTTAATATTTTGAACCCGTGTTTCGTGATTTTGCACAGAGCACCATAACATCCAGGTGCTGCCCCATTTGAACAGGTTTTGGAAGGAAACCTGTGTTGACACGTGATGGATATAGGTGAAGTAGTTGCAAAACATGGCAAAGTTGAAGTCAGTGTGTGAAAATGTGTATCTCTTGTGGGAGGCTGTGCTGGATTTGTGTTGACTCTGGTCTCTGTCTTGGATTCTCTCTATTCCCTCTTGATAATGCTCTGATAACTTCTTGTGATAGGCCCACCTCACTGGGAGATCAGGGAAGTGGAGGTGATGGATGTTAGTGGGTTTTGTTTTCACCCACTAAGACATAAGGCAGAGTTTCTAGATTATATTCACCCCTGGAAGCCCTGGGGAAAGAGAGCTGCAGGGTTAAATTGGTAAAGACCCAGGGGGTGCTCAGGAGTTAGTGATGTTAGCTTGAGGTCATGGAGGCCCTCTGGATCCAGAAGATTCTTCTCCAAGTTGGTTTCTTTGAAAGCTTTTGCCCATGACTTCACTGGCCGTAGAGAAAAAGTAATTTCATTACCATGTCATAAGTCATTATTTTTCTTGTTCGCCCTATTTTATTCATGAGGGACCTGGAGCAAAGAGGCGCCCAGGAGGATAATTGCTGGAGCCCAAGTTCCCACCACATGCACCTAACAAGGTATCCCTGGGTGCCTTCGTCATTTCCAAGTGTGTTCACCATATCCCCAGCAGCACCTTGGCTGTGTGGGTGAGCTGGGACATGCAGGCAGCTTGCAGTCATGGCGCCTGTGGCTGTTTCTGAGGAATCTCTTGTGGATTGGAGACCATCCTTACTAACACCTGAATCTAACTTTACTTTCAGCCTTGGAAGCATTTGTCTCTGCTGCCAAGAAGCTGCCACAAGAAGGTGTGTATGATGTTGTGGAAGGATATATAAAGATTTCTGTGGAGTGTGCAGAAATTTTCCAGTTCCTGAGTGCAGAGAAGCGACCAGAAAGTGAGGTATGTTGTTTCTCACCTGGCATAGAGAGAAGAAAAAGTCAATACCTCTACTGTATTAGTGTGGTGTAAATTTCCAAGACATTGCCAGCTTTCTATGGGGAATGATGCTTTGGCCCTGTACTGTAGGAATATGTTCATTATTATATTCATGACCTTTGAAATCATTGTAGTGGAAACCAATAACTTCTTATTAACATTTGGTAAATAAGAGAAGGACAGAGTGTAGTTTTTTGTTTTTTTTTTAAGGAGGTACCGGGAATTGAACCTGGGACCTTATACATGGGAAGCAGACATGCAACCACAGTGTTATCATCTGCTCCCCAATGAGAGTTGGATTTTTCATGTTTATTTTTAGGAGGTGCTGGGCATTGACCCATGACCTCATATGTGGCAAGCAGGCACTCAACCACTTGAGCTACTTCCACGCCCCAAGTATAGATTCTTTTTCTTTTTTTTTTTTAAAGATTATTTATTTCTCTCCCTTCCCCGCCCCACTTGTCTGTTCTCTGTGTCCATTTGCTGTGTGTTCTTCTTTGTCTGCTTCTGTTGTTGTCAGTGGCACAGGAAGCTGTGTTTCTTTTTGTTGCATCATGTTGTGTCAGCTCTCTGTGTGCGCGGTGCCATTCCTGGGCAGGCCGCACTTTCTTTCGCGCTGGGCGGCACTCCTTATGGGGCGCGCTCCTTGTGCGTGGGGCTCCCCTACATGGGGGACACCCCTGCGTGGCATGGCACTCCTTGCACGCATCAGCACTGCGCATGGGCCAATTTCACACAGGTCAAGGAGGCCCGGGGTTTGAACCACGGACCTCCCATATGGTAGACAGACGCTCTATACCACTGGGCCACGTCTGTTTCCCTATAGATTCTTAATCTACAGGTGCCTGGTGTATGTAACAGGTAACCTGGTCTGTTTTAACAAGATGAAAATAAGTAAAAGCTTTGTGTCACAGACTCAGAAACTGAGTTGACTGTTGACTTCTGGTTCCAGAGAGGTTCAAAATTTGGGATGTTTGTGAACTTAATAAAATTTCAGCATTATTGCTATAGGCTCTAGACAATATCCCCAAAGGAATGAGAATCATCAGTAATGGAATTTATTTTTCCATTTCATTTTGTGTAATTGTAAGCAACCTGTTCTCTGTTTACCTAGATGATTATGTCTAATATGAGAGGAAAAGGACTGAGGTAAGGGTTGACTCTGTCTTCACAGATGCTGTCAACATTTCAAGCATTGGAGGCCATCTTATTGCGAACAGCTAGTGACCTGTCACATTTTCACATTGTGGGAACCAACATCGTGAAGAAGCTCATGAATAACCACATGAAGCTCATCAGCGAGGCCCTGTATGCCTCCGGCTACAGGTAAGTCGCCCCCCTTTGTGCAGCAGGACCAGTGTTTGGGTTTGGTCTCTCTGCTCCTCCCTGGGAGTGCACCCGACCTTTACCATCTCGTAAAAGAGACTTGAGCCCTTTGAGGTGACCTTCGTGACCATGTCTCTGAAGATTTATTTATTTATTTCTCTCCCTTCCCCCCGCCACCCCAGTTGTCTGTTCTCTGTGTCTATTTGCTGCGTCTTCTTTGTCTGCTTCTGTTGTTGTCAGCGGCACGGGAATCTGTGTCTCTTTGTTGTTGCATCATCTTGTTGTGTTAGCTCTCCGTGTGTGCGGCACCATTCCTGGGCAGGGTGCACTTTCTTTTGCACTGGGCGGCTCTCCTTACAGGGCACACTCCTTGCGCATGGGGCTCCTCTACGTGGGGGACACCCCTGCGTGGCATCACTGCGCATGGGCCAGCTCCACACGGGTCAGGGAGGCCCGTGGACCTCCCATGTGGTAAGCAGACGCCCCAACCACTGGGCCAAGTCCGCCGCCAATGTTTTCTATTTTTTGACAGTGTGTCTCCCTCCCTTAGGAGGGGAGGAGCAGGAGGGCTGGGCCTTGATGTCTTATAAATTGTCACCTTCTCCGTGCCTAGTGTGTACTAGGCACTCAATAAACCAGACTCTTGCAACTGCAGAAAGGAAGGGCAGTCATGGGCTCGCTTTTGGCCACGTCCCCTATGGAGGCATCTTCCTTGGTGTCTCTGAAAGGCAGGAATTGAGAGAAAGAGTCCCACCGTCTTCTTTCCTGGCATGTCATATTCTTGATCTTCTTCGATGTCTATATTTTAGCTTTGGTTCAGAAGTTTTTGTCATGCTCTTTTTTGAAAAGCATGTCTCCGTGCTTCCTCCCTTCCAGTGCTGGTTTGGGGTTGGTAGACCCTCCAGGCAGGTGTGCAGCTGGCCCTGTGGTGGGTGAGGTGGCTTCGTGCTCGGTCTCTGACATGACTGATGTCCTTGTTGTCCCTGTACAGGACAGCTCGAGCCTGCCTGAACCTGATGTCCGCCCTGGTGGCCCAGGGTCCCGAAGCGGCCAGGGACGTCTGCAGTCATTTTGATTTGAATACAAAACCCTTGTATGCCCTGGTGACCAAGAGAGACTCAAAGGTAGGAGCCCGAACTAGTGTCTCTTGTCTCCGTGTGCTTTCCTTTCCCTGGCAGGACCGTGGGGCTGTTTGTTCCCCTCCCTCCGGCTGTGGTCGCCACATCGAAGTGCAGGGAGTGGGTGGCGTCTTTACAGAGAAGGATGTGCCGTGGCAGCCACTGGGCATCTCTGTGGGGTCCCAGCCATGGCAGAACCTAAACCACGGCCACAACTCCTGACTGCTGCTCCGGGGCTGAGCTTGCTGCCTTTCCAGTCCATGAGGGCAGCTTAGCTCTCATGTGCCCTTCTCTACTGAGTAAACCTCATGGTGATGAACTTTATAGAGTGTCCTGGCCCTCCTGTTCCTTAGTATTCTCTTCACTTTGGGGAAAGTGGTTGGAAGCCAAGCCAGTGACATTAGCAAAGATGGCATCTGCGACTTTCAGCATGGCACCCCTGCCTCCCTTTCATAGCGCTGGCAGTGGGTAGGGCTGGATTGTACCAAAGAAGGATGGACGTGTGAATGTGAATGATTGGTTTCCAAGAAATCTGTTTTTTTAAAAAATCCACAGTAGCTCTAGAAATTTCATTTGGGTTTGGAAAGGTTCCCGAGGAGAAAGCACATTTTGAGGGCTCATAAGCTTGAGAGGGGGTGTCCTCCCAATGTATGTCGAAGCATCTCTTTCCTTTTTCCAGGGCAGCTCTCCCTGCCCTCTCTGGCGCTGTAAACAACGTGGCTTGGAGCTCTCCATACCCCCTTTCTAGAGCATAAAGAACAGGTATCAACCCCTACCTGCAGAGGCGGAAAACCACATAAGAATAATTTACTTCTCTAACCCTACGTTATCCTGTTCTCTGAATATTCTCGGGAATTACCAGTCTCTCAGCATTGCCAAGTCATAGACTGAAGTGTCAGTAATAACAACACCAGGCACCTTTTATTGCTGAGGTTGGCTCTGTGCTGACTGTTTTACTGCAGTCACGATTAAGATGTTCTCTGAGGAAAAAAAAATCCCAGGTCTTAGTGTCTCACAGAAACTATGTATTATTAGCATGTCAACAAATTCCATTTGATGAGTAATGGCTCCTGACATTTAAATGCATTTCTAATAAAAAGAACTTGTGCTCTGTTTGCTCACTAGAGCAAACATCCTGGTTCTCTGGTCTTCCCATAAGCTGGCGGCACTTATCCATCAGCTTCCCTCTCCCTGCCAACCCCTGTCTCTTGACCTCAACCCTCCTGGCCATTGAAGCAAAATATACTTAAGGACCCAGACCACCCACCAGGAGCAGACAGTGGGGAAGCCTGGTAGGGTTTCCCTTCCTGAACCCCGCTGCCAGGCTGCGTGAAGAGCTGCACGGCCTCAGGCAAGTTATTTCCCCTCTCTGGGATCTGTGAAATGGGAGTTACTGTCAAGACAGAAGTGGGTTTTTTTCTTTTGTATAATCACCTATATTAGGCATCCAAAGTGTTGTAGGAACTGGTTTTTAGACATGAAAAAAAATTTTTTTTTAATATAGAAAATGTCAGGGATTCAAAAATAATAGATTAGCCCAGTGAGTCCCCCAAGTCCTTACCTTCCCGCTCCAGGCCCCCGCCCCCTCCTACCTCTCAGTTTGTTCTTGCGGTCATCTATTGTAGCAGATCCCAGACATGAATCAGATTTTGCCATAAATATTTCAGTGTGTATCTCTAACAGAAAAGGACATTTTAAGAAACAGACCTGCGGCACTGTTTTTGAACCTAACACCATTAGTAATATCTCGGTGTCATCGAAGACCCAGCCTATTCTTGGCTTTTCCTGACTCCCTCAAAAATGCCTTTACCCTTGGGTGGTTCAAGTCAGGATCCAAACAGGGTCCTCACATTGCGTCTGGTTTATATGTGTCTTAAATCTCTTAGAATCTTCTTGTTTTCTGCCGGTTTCCCTCCCTGTCCTATTTTTTTCTTTTTCCTTTTTTTAATGCCATTTAGTTGTTGAAGATACTGGTAGATTTTTTTCTTTTTTTAAATGAAGGCATTAAAATATGTTGGAGAGAATTACTACAGCCTAATGTAGATAGAGGATATCAGCACATTCATCCAGCCAAACAAAGCATTGTTAAAATCCTGTGCCAAAGAGCTGTTTTACCAAATATGTTTTGGTCTATTTTAGGCATTTTGTTGCAGACAAGCCTTAAAAGAGCTCGGGACGTTTTCTTCCTGGGATAGTAACCTGTGAGGTTACAGCGTAGGAATGCGGAACTGGCGTGGGGAGAGCCGCTTTTAGCCTGGCTCTCGGGGCCTCTTTTGGTGGGATGGAGTGTGCTGGGGACGAGGGCGGAGGCCCTGGTGGCAGTGGGTTACCTGGTCACATGGGTGAGCAGGAGGCCTGGTGTTGGCCTGACTGTAGTGGGAATCACATCTAGTCATTCCGGTGTCTGAGATCTAGAAATCTGGAGTTGCCTGAGAAATACAGAGTGGGTACCAGGAAGTGATAACGAAATTCCTTTCTGTTTTTAACTCCACTACTAGAGGGACCCTAGATGGAGCATGTCCCGCTCTGCTGTGTACAGTGGGGACAGGGATCTAGAATATCGATGGGGACAGAGATCTAGAATGTCGATAACTGGGGCCAGCTTTGCAGGGTGCTGACACCAGCTCCTCCTACTTCAGTGGACTAAAAAGAAAATCCCTTGTGGATTTTCCTGCTCATGGAAAGGATAAGACCTAATTTAATTTTGCCAGGCAAATTTTTACACTTTACCAGCATTATTTTGAAATAGAAGATAAATGTAGACCAGGATAAGAACTGTCTGTGCTTCAGCTACTTGGTGATGGGTTGATTTGAACAACAAGGCGTCTGGGTAGCTGGCAGGCTGTGGTTCCTTTAGGCTTCCTGAGGACAGGGAACAGTGCCAAAGTCGTCTCTAGGTCCTCTCTCACCTGAGATCATGGCATTTCAGATGCAACTCAAGTTTTGTAAACATTGGGTTGGTGAGCACTGCTGCAGTGTTGCTGGCACTAAGCAAATGCAGCTCTTCCTTAGGATTCAGTTATCACTGTACCAAAACCTCCATCCATGCTGCCCACAGCTGGCTCCCAAGAACAGGGAGGCTAGTGTGACGCTCACAGGGTGCTTGTCAGCAACCAGCACCGGTCTAAAACAGGTTGCTGAAATGCTTTGTGGTCAGGACTGAGGTTGACACACGACAGACGACAGCCACGCAAGGCCGCGAACCAGATGTTAGAGAGCCCAGGTCAGACGACCTCACTTCTCCAGGGGAAATGCAAACCCAGCAAAACGGGCAGAGTTGATGAAATATGCGCATAGAGACCTAAACGGTGCCGCACGTGGGCCTTGCACCTTGGGGAATAGTGAAATGA
This sequence comes from Dasypus novemcinctus, assembly GCF_030445035.2. Taxonomy (NCBI): domain Eukaryota; kingdom Metazoa; phylum Chordata; class Mammalia; order Cingulata; family Dasypodidae; genus Dasypus; species Dasypus novemcinctus. Next base: position 152,865,053 of record NC_080676.1, on the reverse strand, counting down.
AAATGCCATGGGGAGCCCTGAGGAGGGAAGAATGTACAGTTGGACACGCCCCCGCATTTCGAGTTTGCAAAACGATTTCTTTTCCCAACACTAGTACTTAGTTATGGGCTGTGTGACCTTGAGCGAGTTATTTAAGCCTTAGTTTCCCTATCTGTAAAGTTTGTGCATCTTGGGCCATTAGGAGGTTACAGATGTGAAGCACTTGGCATTGGGTCTGGCACACAGTAGGTGCTCAATAAATGTAACCGTATCCTCTTCATCCTCATCATTACTACCGCCACCTCTGCTCCTACAGCAGGTGTGGTGGAGCTCTCCAAGCAGACTCTCCCTCACCCCCAGGCACAGGACAGGTTCTCAGCAGTCGTACCATAATCCTTGGCAATGACCAAGGGCCTCGGAGTAACAGGTAGGGGAAGTTTGGTGAAGCATTTGGGGGGGTGGCTAAGCACGTGTGCTCACTCTGGTACTGCCCACGTGCTATCTGACGACCAACCTGCCCAGGTTCCTTAGATGTCAGGGAAGGGCAGCTGATCAGATGGTCCTTCTGGATGGCCCCAGAAGCGCCAGCTGCTTGTTGTGGCCCCTGGGCCCTCCCTGAGGTTGCCCGCTGCCCTGGGTCATGGCCGGTGCCCAGGGGGCAGGGCGGGTGCCGTCCTGTGATGGCCAAAGGCTGGGTTTGTCAGAGAACAGTATCTGTGCTGGGTTTCTGTTATGATTGGTAACTTATTGACAATATCCAATAAAAAGCAGACATCATCCTTCGGCATCTCATCAAAAGTAGCACCAGTCCTTCCATTTTCTCTGTATAAAAAAAAAGATAACTATTTTTATCAACAGGTGAGAATAAACAGAAAATCAAGGAAGACCAAGAATCTTCTGCTCTGTACCAAAGTGGCCCATGAAGTTAAAAATATTTCTGTGCTACAGTTGGGGTTGGAGGGGCTTAACTACTTTTACCCATACTCCTGTATTTAGAATAGGACTTGAAAGAGAAGAAAAGTAGGGGGAAAGATTGGGGTGGGAGTGGGGGAAGAGAGAAGACAGAGGCCTTGTCTTCCATGAGGAGATAACCCTGGGTTTCATATTACATCCCCCAGGTCCAGCCCGGGGGTGGGGGGAAGGCCTTGGGGGCACTGGGCTCCTGTTTTCCAGGGGGGCTTGAATGTGCACCTGTCTCCTTTTCCTCCAGGGGGCGCCCGACGTCAGGCTGGCCTACATCCAGTTCGCCATTTCCTTTTTAATCGCAGGTGACGACAGCACCATCGTGCAAGTGCTGGAGTTGAAAGGTAGGGGTCCCCTTTGTCCCTTAGGCAAGCCTATCGATTGTTTAGGAAAACCTCCCATAAACAGTTCCTCTCAGCTGAAAAGCAGTTTGCAGCCTGTGCAGCTGCCCGGTGCATTGCCTCAAAGAGCTAGGTGTGGCAAAGCTTCAGCCAGCGCGGTTTTCCCGTCCCTGAGCGGAGTGAATGGAGGATCCCCTGTGGAGCCACCTGGAAGGCTGAGCGATGCCCTGACAAAGGAGAAATGCCAGCTGGAGCACAGGCGGCACTGTGGCCCCGGATGCGCCTGCACCCTTAGCCTTGCCCCACCAGCTCTCCGCTGTCATCCTGTTTTAAAAGAGCAGGTTGAATTCCCTTGGCAGCTCAGTGTTACCAGCATTTAGTCCCAGGGCGTCACGGAGTCCCAGCTTGGCCCCCTTCTGGTGGCTGCCTCTAGAGCGAGGCTTGGCAGAGTTTAACCTCTTAGGGCCATTGGCATTTTGTCCGGAGACTCCGTGATTCGTCCTTGGCCCAGTGTCCAAAACGAGCTTAGTGCTTGGTGGTTGTCTGGGAAGAGAGGCACCGGAGTCATGCCCTGGCAGGAGGTGAGCGGTGCCACGTCCTGGCAGACCTCTTGGAGGTGGGGCGGTGAGCACCGTAGGCGTCACCGTTGGTGGTCAGCCCTGCTTTGTGCGGTGACCCCACAGCTTGGTGCCAGGTCCTGGGCGTGGTTTCCTGCTGCTGCCTGGAAGAGGCAGGGGTTTCTGGCCGTGTATGGAAGGACCATGATGTGGGAGTAAGAGTGGGCTTCAGTAGTGTGTTTCTAGAGGGCAGTTTGGCTGACTGCAGCAAAATTTCCCAGGTGTGGGACCCATCAGTGCCCGGTCCAGTCACTTATCCCAAGGAAACACCTAAGGATGTGAATAGAGATTAGGTTAGAGGATATTTTTTCATATTAACCGAAAATTGAGCATTTCCTAATGCACCAGCAAGGGATTGGTTGAGCAAATTGAGAGCTAGTCGTAAGAGGGAATGCAGCTCTTAGAAATAAAGTAGAAATACATTTATTGCCATCAGAGTTTTTAATGATATATGACTGGGGAACAACTCAGTTATGAAACTGTACACTATCCCATTTGACTAAAAATTGATTATCACAGAGTTTGGATACACCAGAAGGTTAACAGTTCATTATTAACCCACATGCTAATAGTGTTAACTTCTGAGTAGTGGGATTATGGTTGATTTTAAATTTTATTTTTTTGTTTTGTGTGGTATATCCTGCTGCTAAAAGTAATGCATGCCCAGTTAGCCTATGTGGATAAAGTAAAATTATTATGCCAGCACATTAGTAATAAAGCAGCAAGCGGATGGTTACTTACTTGGGGACAGAAAAGTACAAAGAAAATGCAAAAAACAAATAAGCACCCCAACTTCTACCACCAGTCAATACTTGATGAACATTATTTTAAACATATTTCTGGGCTAATATATATATAGAGAGGAGTTTTAGAAAAACTGAATCATACTACACATTCTCTTTCAAACATTCAATATATAATTAATTTTCCTTAATGTAAGGAAAGTAAAGTCAAATGGAACTAAAAGAATGACTGAGCGTTTTAAAAAATTCTGTCATTGTTTCTACTTTATGTACTGTTAACTCCCTGTTAAGTGAGAAGCCTTTTTTAATATAGCGGACTTTGTAAAGCAAAAAAACTTGAGGAAAAAAAGTAAATGCCATTGTTGGTTTGCTGTACCATTTAAGTAATAAAGTTCTTTAAACTGTTCTTTCAACTTTTGAGTTTAATACTTTGAAACTTTTCCTTTCAGAATTTATTCCTTGCATTTTTAGCTCAGGCATAAAGGAAGATAGGATTTCTACCGTCAATCTTTTGTTATCTACACTGAAAACAAAGGTAAGGGTCTGTTAACTAGCGTTTTCTGTCATTCGTTTTCTCCTTGCAGATGAAGAAATATTCTCCAGTGTTTCCCAGGACTCTTAGAGCTATAATAGCTTACATTATATATTCTATCCCATTCAGTTGTATTGGTCTGCAGGATCTTTGATTGAATGGAAAACTTTCTTGAGCAGAAACTTACCTGTGAACTAGAAAGTTAAAGAAGAGCTAAAGCAGTCACTTAAGTTCAGGCCAAGCTGCCAGCCTGTCATCACAGGAGAAAAGCTGGTCAACAGTAAGCTTATGTAACAGTTGTGAGCTCTGAATTACAACTATCTCGTTTGTCATCTAGTAAAATGTTATTTTGTGTCCAAGCATCTTAGAGAAACCGCAAAGCTTGCTGAAAGGGGAATCCCACCTTTAATACAGAAGCACCTTAAACAGGTCACCGAAAGGTGTCGAAGACCATATTCTGGTGGTGCACATGACAGTGGCAAATAAACGTGATCATGTTTCCCCTGCCTACTGCTTAAAACAGTGGTTCTCCCCCAGAGGCGATTTTGCCCCCTCCTCCCAAGTGGGACATTGGCCATGTGTGGAGACTTTTTGATTGTCACACTGGGAGGGGCAACTGGCATCTCAGAGGTGGAGGCCTGGGGTGCTTCTCAGTTCCCTACAGAGCTGCAGTCCACGGCAGTCAGTGGTGCCCGGTCGAGAATCCCTGATTCAAAGTCAGACAGACGGGATTCAGATGATTTCACCTACCAAATTAGCACTGCCTTTTTCAAAACAGTGCCTCGAGATGCTTTGAGCCAGGTGCTTTGCTGGAGGAAGTGTTACACAGACCCCGGCTTACAGTTGTTCCTCGTTGTGGGGAGAGGGGAGGGATTATAGACTCCTGGGCCACCTCCCCAGAGGTTTGGGGTAGGGTAGGTTTGGGTGGAGCTGAGCACTTGTGCCACATTCTGGTTCCAAGAATCTGTGCCAAGTCCATGGCAGACACGCATTGAAGACTGGAGTATACGAGTGCTCTTCAGAGCTGTGGGGGGAATGGCCGGAATTTGGAGCAACCTGTTAACAACCGGGAATGGTTAAATCAATTATGGTTCACTTGTAGGAGAGAACGATATACAGCCCTTTACAATGATGTCGTTAAGACATTTTTAGCAATGTGGAATACGTAAGTAAAAATAGGCCCCAAACCATATATCAATATAATTTCAGTGGTGTAAAAACAAAACAAAACAGTGCATACACTTTACACATATTATGCGAGAGAGACTGAAAGGAAATTACATAAATGGTAACCATGATCATCCCAGGATGGTGGGAATATTGGTGAGTTTTGTTTTTCTCTTTATGTCTTCTTCTCTTTCCGCCCCCCAAACTTTCTGCCCTAACTTGGCATTACATTTATAATGAGGAAAAATAATAACCAGTTAAAAGAGAACTGAAATCCTTGGACTTCACTTGTTTTATTGTTTAGGTAGTTCACAATAAAAATATCACGAAAACCCAGAAGGTGCGTTTCTTTACCGGGCAGTTACTGAACCACATAGCATCACTCTACTGCTGGAATGGCATCACGGATGTGAGCACGGAAGATGTCAAGGTCAGTGGCTTCGGGGTTTCAGATGACCTCAGTGTTGGTGTGGGCCTCGCATTTGGAGACTGAAGGATCTGCCTTAAAAATTACCCATTTGATCTGTTTCTTTTGGCTTGTAGTTTTTTAAATTCTCCAATTGATGAGATTTTTCCAACAAGATTCCTCATCTTTACTCTGAGTCTCATGATTTTGCACTTTATTTTATGCAAAAGAGTATTATTCCCTTTGACTAAGTGACATCTTGATTTTTCCTGCAATGCTTGCCCGATGGATTTATAGGACTGCTCAGTGTTCTCTCTGCCCTCTCTTTGTGCAACTTCTTTTCCTTCTTTCCTTTCTTGCATATTCAGCTTTTGGAGTTTCAAGGCTTGTTTCTTTTGCTTGTTTCTTAAGAATGCAGGGAACCCCAAACATCCTTATCTAGTGACATGTCTAAGTTATTTTGTAACAGTTTCTCAAGTGCTAAATTCAAACATTTGTTCTTCCATTGACCCAAGGCCAGTGTACATTTTAATTTTCGACTTGGCCAGAGTAGTGAAGTCTCAGAATTCCTGTTAACTTTATGATAATTTACCTAATTTACCACTCAAGAGCCTGTTATTTTACTTGCTTTCATCTTTGTGACGTGCTGATGTCCTCTTGTTTTGAACATGTTTTTGTATGCCCCATTAGAGCTGCAGGGGCTTAATAAAAACCCTCCCAAATGTGGAATTTTATTCACAAGAGCACAGGAAATTAAGTCATCTTAAGCTTTTAAAAAATACACGTTAAAACTTGCCCTCTTAAGAATAGTCTTTTAAGCAGTATTTTGGGGTTTTTTGTTTGGCTGGTTTTTGGAATGATATCAAATGTTAATTTAAAATGTTTTCTAAGTTGCCATTAGGCACGTGAAATTATATTGTCCAGTTTTTGCCTTTTAGCTATTGCTGAGGCTTGCATTTAGGGTTTCGTTTAACTTTTGAAACCTCCTAGGCTTCTGCAGAAGATGCAGGGAAAACCGTGGTGAGAGAACTTGTCCATAAGTTCCTGCTGGACCTTTGCTGTTCCCTCAAGCATGGGATTAATTTTTATGACGCATCTTTGGGTACCTTCGGCAGGTAAAGTATAATACTTGTGAACCCAGGCTGTGTGTTCCCCAGAAGTCTGTACAGGCATGACTGTCACCTGGAAATTCTGTTAAAGGTTGGAATTCTAGTAGGTTAGAGCTACAACATTAGGCATTATCTAACTCACGTTAAGGGTCAGATATTTGGCAGGCAGAGAGCTTCTGTCCGTTGCGTGTCCTCAGGAACAAGGGTCTCAGAGTTGCAGTTGATTGAGACACATAGATGATGAGATGTGTCACCCAGAGGCACTTGAGTGCACATTCAAAGACATTGTCACCTGGATCTGAGAATAAGGGTCACATCGTCTTCCCAGGGAAAGGTAGGCCCTGAGGAACGCCTCAACCATCGGGGTGGGGACCGTGTTAACCCAGTTTTGCAGATGAAGAAAAAGGGCACAAGCAAGGTCAAGTGACATACTGTGATAAAAGGCAGAGCTTGGATTCGAACCCAGGGCATCTGGTTCCAAAGCCATAGTTATAAGAACCAAACGGACCTCCTGGCTTCAAAGATAAGCTACCAATGAGTGAGGATTTCAAAGTTTAGCTTTAATATTTATTTCATAGTTTGCAGTCATGATAACATAAAGAAACATATTAAGAACAAAGTTAACAGGATTATATTCTTTTACACTTTTCATTTGTAGTCCTATAATACATATCTATGTTGTTTATTTAATAATGAAAACGGACTAACACTAGATGTGTTGTTCATTAATCTGCTTTTTTCCCACTTGACAATAAAAATAATAGATGTATTTTCTGGTCATTGTGAAAGCCTCTTTTTTACCCCCTTGGCTACACAGCATTACATTATAAGGATGGATAATTTGATTTTTTAAAATAAATGTTATTGAGACATATTCATAAACCATAACAATCCATCTAAAGTGTACAGTTAATGGCATTTGGTATAATCACAGAGTTGTGCTTTTATTCTTCAGTCAATAGTAGAGCATTTTTATTATTCCACAAAAAAAAAGAGAAAGAAGGAAGGAAAAAAAAACAGAAACTAATAAGCAAATAGGAAAAATAAAATCCAAAAAACTAGTCAACCAGGAAATGACCTATCTTTTCTAAGTGGGATAACATGATAGAATTTTGCTTCCTGTTGTGACTTTAGACTTGTTTTGATTCTCATTCTCAGATTGTTGTTATTATTTAATCTCTTGTGTCATTTGTTTATTTAACCTTGTTCTGGTGATGGTGTGTTTTTTTTCTTTCATCAGTAAGAATGAGCTCATTTTCTTGGTAAAATGTAGCAGGAGACTTTTATAGTCTAATATAAAGTAACACCATATTGAAAACAACCACCCCCCCCCTTTTTTTAGCATATTTTTTTCCATAACTAGACCCGTGAAATGGATGATCATTTAAGGAGCGTATTGAATCAACTTGAAGGTGTGGGTCTGTTTGGAATATGTTGTGGTCCATATTAATTTTGGAAGTCATGGGTCAAAGAGAAGTATTTGTGCTTCGGGGAGAGGAGAGGGATCTTGTTTGTGGGGAGGCTGATAGGATGCTTTTGAGAAAATTCAAATGCCTTGTCCCAGAAATGCTCTTTCCATGCAGATCCCCACACAGTCGTCACCACCTCGGGGAGGTCTTCCCTGCAGCCCTTCCTGAAATAACCCTTCCACTGTCACTGTCATTTTCTGGGGCTTGAGCATCTGGCTGTGACTTGTCACTGCCTCATGTGTATGTGCATTTGTTCCTTATCTGGTCACCATCCCTGCTAAACCAGCAGAACAGAGACCAGTCTGTTCTGTTCCCTTCTGGGTCCCCAGCGCCCAGGACAGAGCCTGGCCTCGAGGGCTTCGGGCTTCGGCGAAAGTGAGGCGCTGCTGTGTAGCACGGGGGTGGGCAGACTTTCCCTGTAAAGAGCCAGTCTGTAAATATTTTGGGCTTTGCGGGCCACATGTTTTCTGTAGTAGCACAAAGGCGGCCATGGACGTGAAGGTGTGAACATAACTATGTTCCAGTACAACTTCCCTTGCAGAAGCAGGCAGCAGGCTGGATTTGGCCCACCGCTTGCCGGCCCTTGGTCTGGGGGCTTAAGACCGACCCTGCAGAGCGGGTGTGGCTCAGTGGTTGAGCACCCGCTCTGCATGTACGAGGCGCAGGGTTCAGTCCCTGGTACTTCCTAAAAAATAAATAAGTAGTCATTCCTATGATTCACCCTCAACTTATAAAAAACGTGAAATTAATATTAATGAAGTTTTAAAAAAAAAGAAAACCAAGAACCAGGTCGCGCAGCCTGCAGTCTGGGCTTCACTCTGAGCTTAGCTGTGAGACCCTCGGCCACTGACTCCCCCCTCTGCCTCATCACCTCATCTGTAAACTAGAACTAGAGATAACTGGCACTGCCTCAGAGCCGGGGAGTGGGGAGGCGGGACACTGGCAGAACAGCGTCAGGCACCCAGTGAGCCCTCTCGAGGGGCAAGTGCTGTTTGTTTTGGTACATTGTTCACTTACAAAAGAAAACCTGCGTAAGTAGTATTTTTAGCACTCTTCACAGACTCAAAAGTTCCATTCATTTGGGAGCGCCGACATTATCACTTGGTTTGCTCACCAATTTTCATTTTAAGAGTTCAGACCACCTTTTGACAAGGACAGTTTTTTGATGGTATTTATACCCTAATTCATGTGTCAGTTGTTTTAACACTTTCAAATTATATGTAAAGCTGTCATGTAGCCTCATAGTTTTAGTCACTTAGGAGGTTACCCCAGAAACTATCAACATGGGGCCCTAGCGAGGGAAGTGGTGGGGTGTTCCTGACTTTTCTGACTCCCTAGGGTCAAGCATCTCTTCTTGAAAGGGGTGGGCTGAGCAGAGGCCATGCCCCGTCTGTCCAGCCCTGCAGACCCTGGCCTGGTCGCTCTCTTCATCACAGTCTCGTGGCCATAGGCTCTCCTGCCATTTTTTACTTTTGATTTTTTATTGTGTTCTCATACTTTGGGACTTTGTTCATACTTTGCCTACATTGGGACAAGTTTTGAATGTTTTCATGCAGATTTTTTCCCCTTAAACTAGCATCTTTCAGCTAAGGCATAAGACTTGGAAATTAACTAAAAAACAGAAAAGATCTTGTGCCAAAACTTGTGCCATCTAATGGAGTTTTAGAAATATTTTGTGGTACTGTTGACTGTGTGGCAGTTTGTGAGGACTCCATGTAGAAAAAGTGTTCATCCTTTAGAAAGAAAAATGTGTGAAATATATGTATTTACACATACACGTGTTCACATGCATGCTTTCCTGTGTGCTCTTGGCTGAAAGAGGTCAGTAAACTCTTAAGTTTTGGGCATGGGCTCCTCCCTGCTGATTTTGCCCTTGTTTTACACTAGCCTTGACATCTCAGGCAGACTGATAACATAGGTGAGGAAGAATGATTTTCTTTTTCAATGTCAAATATAAGTAAAGGGAGGGAGAGATAGGGAGCAGGATGAAGCAGAGACTTTTTCTTCCACCCTGTAGAGCAGTAGAACCTTGCAGGCCACGAAAATGCCTTACTTTACCTCACTGGGCAGGGGGAGCCACCAAAACTCATCTTTGCCACATTGCTGTGTCACCTACTGTTTACTGAGAATGATCCAAAAGAGCTGCAGTTGTCATAATTGAGCTCTCAGCGGAATTTGGAAGCTCCCTGCTAACCCTCTCGCACCTTTTTCTTTAACAGAGGAGGAAACCTGACGCTGTTGCACTTCTTACTGGGATTGAAAACTGCAGCCGAGGATGAGCTGGTGGCCGACCTGGTGGTGAACATCCTTAAGGTGTGCCCAGACCTGCTCAACAGATACTTCAAGGAAGTCACATTCTCCTTCCTGCCAAGGGCGAAGTCTTCTTGGTTAAATAATATCAAACTACTAAACAAGGTAAGACGCAAAGCGGGTTGGTCTGTGGAGTAGGGTCAGGGGCGGGGATTAATGGTTTGGGGGATTCGTGGACAGTGGGGAGAGGAAGTGATGCTCTGGCCTGTTAAACCGTTCAAGGTGAAGTAACTTCTCCAGCAGTTCTTCAGTGGATGTTTTGGATAGTACAAATTTTTCCAGTATAAAAGGTTCCCCTAATTATAGCATTTTGCTTTAATTGGCCTGCATTTTGAGGTTTTTGCCTTTTGAATCTGTTGAGCCAATTTCATCTGCATCCAGACAGATTTTGCTTAAGGTGACATCTTAGTGAGGCCCAGCTCACTTAGGCCACAGTGAGCAGCATGTAAGAATTTCAAGGCCGTGGTTTGAGGTACTTGGAGAAACTCGCAGTAGGCTGTGTAACATTGCCCTGAACACTGGCCTCGGACCAGTTTAAGGGGATGTGTTAAAGCCCTTTTGGCCATGGATGGGTAAACATCCTCTGTCTACGGTGCAATAACTTAGCACCAACCTGTGGGCAGCAGTGCCCGGCTCTGTCCTCCTCGCCTGCTCAGATACACAGCCTGCCTAATGGTGTGAATCCTGGGATTGTTTTCTTGCACGTGACCTGGAGTGATCTTATCTGTAAAATAAGCTTTTACTCAGGTGTTCAATGAATTTTTCTTGGGCTCCCCACATGTGAGAGGATGCCCTTTGCTTGCATTTTGGTGATGGTGGCCCTGTGGCTGGCACACACAGCAAGAGCTGCTTCCCGTGCTGCTCTCCCGGTGGGTGGGGACAGGGGGCATGTGCACAAGCCTTCAAGGCCTGAGTTTGAGTCCTCAGTTGGCTACTTACTAGTGGGGTGGCCTCAGGGAAAGCACTTAGCCTCATTGTGGTTTAGTTGGGTCACCTGTAACCTTTCCTTGTTTTCTGAATGTTAAGTATCCCTAACCCAGAGGGCCATTATAAAGCCTTAAAGAAATCACATGATCAGTCAGGTGCCGCCAGGTGGTGAAACGGGATACCATTGTTCTGGTGGTGATTTATTTGCCATCAGAGGTTTCAAAAGCCTCTGCAGACCTCAGGCTGGGGTCTTTTTGAAGGTCACTGTTTGGGCCGCAGCTTTTTAGCCTCATAACCTGACTTGCCTTTAACAGGTGGACTTTGTGGTTCGGCTCCCAGCCCCCTTCCTTGTGGCGGGACCCAGACCTTTCTCACTATAATTATTTGGTTGGAAAAACTTGGCTGTTGGGTGCCGAAAATTCGTCTTCAGCTCCTGACCTGCTCTTCTCTCCACAGATCTACGAGGCCCAGCCGGAGATTTCCCGGGCGTTTCAGACCAGAGAGTTTGTGCCCCTGCCCCGGCTCCTCCCGATGGTGATGGTGACCACCGCGCCCCTGGTGTGCAGCAAGGCCATGTTCACGCAGGCACTGAACGTGAGGCCCTGCGCACGCCCCGCTTCCAGAACTTGCTCCTGCTCGCCCTGTGCTGCATGACTGTTCTGAGGATACCGGCCTGCGTGTCTTTGATTGTGTTTTGCCAGGGAGCTTCTGAGGCTCCCAGGGTGGGGGTTTGGTTCCCAGTCTCCCCTGATCAGCTGTGCCCACCCGCCGGGGTGAGCCCCCTGGAGGCGCTCTCCTTGGAGTGGGACTGCTCGCGTGCCGTCATCTGGGCTCCACCACGGAGCCCAGACCTCCAGGGTCCTCCACGGCACTAGGCCTGCCTAGGGTGGGACAGTGTTTGGATTAGTGTGCAGTTACTGCCCAGTGTCATCTACTAAAATCTCATTAATTTAGAGTTTCTGGACAGGCTGGGACTGAAATCTGCCTAGCAAATCCTTTCTTTTGAATAGTGTTAAGATTTCTGCAGTCCAGTTCTTTCCAGGCCTTCTTTTTTTTTTAAGATAAATCCAGGCTCTTTTGAATGATGTGCTCATGGTAAAAGTTGCCGCTTGAATTTCTCATCATCACTTCTTACAGAGGTCCCAGGTCCCACTGGCAGCCCCGTTCCGTGGGATTCATGATAGCATCGTGGGCTTAGCCAAATAGCTGGGAGTCATTGACACACCTGGTCCCTGGGCCCTGCCCGTCCCTTCCCAGCCCCCGCAAATGCAGGCCACCTCGAGACCCACCTGGTTTTCAGAGGGAGTGCAAGACCTGCTTCCTTTAGGGCAGCTGGGGCCACCATCCTTTCAGCCCCTCACCTCACTGGCCGTCCCTGGCAGGCCGGGGGGTCGTGGCCTTGTCTGCCATGGGTGGGCATAGGCATGGGTTGGCCCCACTGGTAAGGGGCAGCAGTTCCTGTAATACGGGGGGAGCATGTTAGATCATGTGGTAGGATTAAGGACTTTTTAATGACCGTCCAGGGTTTGTTCTGAGAGTGGATGGGGGAAGGTGGACTAGAGAGTGAGGTCTGGGTAATACCGGGCAGAAAATGCTTTTGTTCTGTTTGCCAGAAAATAACAAGCAATATTAGGACCCAGCTGGTTTTCCCATCTGTTTGGTGGGAGACGTTAGCATTTTATCTTAAGGGGCTTGCAAGGAAAGAGAAGTGGAAGGAACATGCCAGATGCCTCCTTTCTGGTAGAAGATAATTTAACCTGGCGGGTCCTGTTTCCCATTCCCCAAGACTCCTGACTGTCTGGCGCATGCCTCCTCTCCCTCTCACGTCTTTATTTTAGGGGAGAGGGCTCCTCCGGCATGGTGCTCCCTCCTGTGGGCGGAGAATTTACAGGAGAGCCTCAGTGGCAGAGGAGGCGTCCTGTCCTCCTGTCGAGTGCTGCTGTTGCAGGTCCAGGCTAGCAAGGAAGGAGCCGCAGCTTCGCCCCTCTCCCCACGCGTGCCCTGTGTCAGAGCCATGACTGGTTTACTATAAGTGAGACCCAATGATCCAAGTGTACCTGGAGGGCGGGGTAGAAATGGGTTTTCTTTTATTTTCTTTACATTTTTCATTCATTTCTTCCAGCAGCATTGTTTGACTTTTTAAAGGAATGTTGTACATTTTAGAATCGGTAAAAAAGAAAAAAGGAAAAAGGCTGTTTATTTTAGAAACGGGGAATACAGTGTTTGGAGGCAGGGTCTTAGGGCTGTTAGGGCTTTTTGCCCCAAGCTCTTTGTACGTGCATGTGGACATGTGTTTGGGGCCCTGCCTTGAAAATAATTACAGAGTTGGGTCATTATCGTTTTAGAACATTTAATATAGTTTGACAGCGTAGGCATCCGATGAAGTCCCACCTAATCGGAACGCTGGGGGAGTCGGGTGTTGTGGTTACTCAATGAAAAGTAAACTCGAAGTCCTCTTGGCATCTCCCTTCTACATCCCTTAGCCAGGGCTTCTCCAACTTGAGCATGCGTGTGAATCGCCTTGCTAAGCTGCAGGAGCTGGTGGTGCGGGTCTGGGCAGAGGCCCGAGAGGTTGCATTTCTCACAAGCTCCTGGGCTGCCTCTTGAGCCAGTACCTGGACTTCTTCTTCTGGGACCAACCCAGATCCTGAAGATGTGTGTGGGTTTGCCGCTCTCTCTTTCCAGCTGGAGAGCAAAGCAGTGAGACACACCGCCCTAGCCCTCGTGGCCGTCATTTTGAAGAGGGCCTTGAAAACCATCGACTACTGCCTCAACAAGGAGGCGTGGCATGAGTCGGGGGTGTACACGCCTGCCGTGATGGAAGAGTTTGTGCAGCTCTTCAGAGAAGCCCTGAGCAAGGTAGGCTGGGAACCAGGCTTGGCCCTCCCAGGGACGCGAGGGCCTTCCTCGCAGATCTCACAAGTTCCTACCCCAGGCCGAAAGGCCGTCATGGGGGCATGGAGGCAGGTGCAGAGCCAAGGGCCCCTGAAGCTGCCGGGCTGGAGAGGCAGGTAGGCAGGTCACACTGAGTGCTTACAACTCAGAGGTCATGACGTCACCCTTATAACGGGAGCCACAAGTCCCTTTTCCAAAACTAGAGTTTGGAAGATGCCCTTGTCCCCCACGACGACAGCCTGACGGTTCTGCTTCTGGCTCACACCCGTAAGGAGCTCTGGGTGTGTCCCTCCACCCGCTCCCTACCACAGGCACCTGCTCCTTCACCGGCACCTGGCCACCAGCTGGTGGGCAGGGGGCGGCGCGGTCGAGGAAGCCCCTCTTGCTGCTCCTGGGGCCCCTTCCGCCCCTGGCTCAGTTTGCCCTGAGAGAGCCCAAGGCCTGGGCAGTGCCCCTGCCCCTGCCTGCTCAGAGGAGACGCTTCTGGGTCCCCACGTCTTTTGCTCAGGGGTTTGTTGGAAAGATCAGAACTCGTTTTTTCAGCAGATTCTCATTAGGTCTAGCTCTCGAAGTTATTCAGCCAAACAGAGGCGACAGAGAATGTGGGCCCGGCTGGCTCGCCCACGCTCACCTGCTGTGTGGCTAGTGGGTGCCGGTCACTTGGTTGTCGTCGTTTAACGTGACTGATTCTTGGCATCTTTGATTTTTCCTCTTTTAGATTCTACCAGACCTCAACACTGTCGTGTGGGTCTGGCAGTCGCTTAGGAAGCCGGAGGCCAAACAGGATGACGAGAGGGGGAAGAAGAGGGCCGACACTGCCAGTGCAGCTCCGCAGAGTGGTGAGGGCTGGGGTGGGGGGCTCTCCTGTTTGCGGGGGCTCTCCTTGCAGGGGCCTCTGCTACTGGCCCAAGACATATCAGCTGAGGGAGCCAGGAACAGCTTCTAGCTGGGCCCTTGGAGCAGTTCTCATTGGAAGCCATCCTGGGTAACGAATGTATCTTGTGTCCTCTCTTGCTCAGGAATATTCTCCCTTTGGGGAAGAATTAGAATGGAATCAGTAGGCTGAATTTTAGTGCGTGTTAGGAATGCACCCAGGCTTACGAGCGGTGTGTCTCTAAGACTTGAACACCAGGTGCCTGTGCTTGGACCTTGCCTCCGTGATCCCCTTGTAACAAAATACAGTAACAGCAAATATCGGCTCAGCCCTCTGCTTGGCCAGGATGTGGGCTTCACAAGATCTTCACAGCAATGCCATGGGTGTTAGGCCTTGCTCTGTATCCCTGTTTCTCAGATGAGGACGTGATGGCACAACGGAGGCAGAGTGACTGGGCCAAGGTCTCTGTGGCCACATGAACTCCTGGATCTAGTTGCCTGGGGCCCTGCCAGCAGCCTTGGTGCCCGTTACCCCACAGCTGGGCATCTCCATTTGCCGCCTTCTCCCTTCTCAACACGCAGTTCACTGTGACGATATGTCAGGCGTGGCTTGACTGCATGCTTGTTGCTGAGTGGCTTTTTGAAAATTTTTATTTTTCTCTCTCTTTTTTTAAATGAAGTTGTAGGTTTCCAGAACAGTTGTGCTGGTTGTCATATTTTCTTAATCCAACGTGCTTCATTTCCGTCCAGATGATGCTGAAACCATTCTCCTGAAAGCCGCTCTGCTCCAGGCCATATGCCTGTACCAGAAGGTGGCCCCCCACCTGGTCATGCAGTACAACTTCGACTTCAGCAAGCTCCTGAAAGGTGCGTCTCTGGGGACTGCACACACCCCCCTGCTGTTTTGCCAGTGGGGTTGGAGGGTGCTCTGGTAAGCCAGAGCAGAGTCTCTGGAGCCACGGGTCAGGAAGGCTGGTGGGCAGACTCTCTGTGCTGTATGCCCCACCCGCCAGCTGGGGTATTTTTATTTGGACCAAGTTTTTCAGTAGCTCGTCTTCCTTAAATAAGTACCAGATGAGCATTTAGCACTGGTGTGGCTGGAGAATGGAGAATCCAGCCAGCCCGGCCTGTGTTCTCTTCCATGGGCGATCCATAATTGAATCATTCAAAGTTAACTTCAGTGCCTCTTTTCTAAGGTCCCTGGAGTACAGATGAGACAGAGAGATGAGAGGCCCTTGGAAGCAGGCACTTTGAACATAGTTCTCACATTTCACCCACTGAGTTGGGTTTAAACCGCCTCTTGCAAACGTGGCATTTGCCCTGGTCTGGACTTGCTTCCTTGATGGTGATGTTTGTCTAATAAACTTGACTTTAATTGGGCCTACAAAAGAACACTTGGAAAAATACTCTGCTCCAAATTCATACAAACTTTTAAAGCATGATGCTTTTCAAAAGCTGAAATTCACTTTTCTTTTTTTTTTTTTTTAAAGTAGGTCTTGGGATTGAACCCAGGACCTCATACGTGGGAAGCAGGCACTCACTCACCAGTGAACTACAGCCACTCCCCAATGAGAGTTGTTTTTTTTTTCGTTTATTTGTTTTTAGGAGGTATTGGTGATTGAACCTGGGAACTCATACGTGGGGAGCAGGAGCTCTACCACTTGAGCTGCATCTGCTCCCCTGTAATTCACTTTTTAGTTGCTTATGGGTGCAAGGTTCTCTCTGCTGTGAGAATGTGAAATGTACCTGGAAGTGGCCCTTTAGTATTCCATAGCTGTGTCTTCCCCAAGTGAGGGAAACCCCAGAGACTGGCGAGAGGAGAAGGACCCAGTCTTGGGCTTGGCACAATCTCTCCCCAAATGCTTACAGTCTGGGGAGAAAGACCTGCCACATGTTGGGATACACTAAGGAGAGAGTGCAGCGTGATGTGGCGCGGCGAGGCGTGGCGCAGGCATTCAAGCTGTTGGAGAGAGCACAGTGTGGGCGGGGAGGCAGGGAAGGCCTTGGCTGGATGAGTGGGATTTGGGATTTTCCTTGAAGGGCTTGGCTGGCTGGGCCTGGGAAGGGGAGGGCAGGTGAGGCAAGGTCAACCTGGGTGCAGCTTGTGTGAGGGGGAGCCACGGGCCGTGGGGGATGGACAAACATCCTTCCTCTCTAGGTCCCAGCCTGGAGTTCTTTCTGGCCATTTTGGCCAGGGGCAGCAGTTGCCCCCGCCTGCCTGTGACTTTGTTTCCCCTTTCCCTGTAGGCGTCATCTCGGAGCAGGGCCTGCGAGAGGAGGTACCTCCCGTCCTACAGCACCACATTCTACAGGTGGCCCTGGAGCTGCCCGCCAGCAAGTTCATGTGGTTAAAGGCGCAGGTAGGACGCGGGGGCTCCAGGCTTCTGGTGCTGGCCAGCTACCTCGCTGGGCTGGTTGGGTCTTTTTGGCCTGGGAATTTCTCCTTTTAGAGAGAAGGTCTGGAACAGCAGCCAGGTCCTGAGTTGGAACTTCAGGGGCCCAACAACCTACTTGTTTTTCTAAACAGAAAATACTTAGCTTGTCCTTACTGAACATTTATGATGGTTGGATATTTTCTATCTTGAGTCTTTACCTATTTCTTATTTAAAATGGTTTTTTTTAGAAATAAACCAGATAAAATCAATTCCTTGTCCTTTTTCCTTCTCCTGGAAGAACTTAAGACAGAGATGGGAATAGCTACCAAGCTAGGGAAGGGTTGAAGAGGATGGAAAGATTGCCTAGGTTCTTTTCTGTGTCCTTCGTGTTGAGTAGGACTTGGCGAGAACATTTTAAATAAAGGAAGCCAAGGTGTCACAGATGTTCGTCTGTATTTTTAGACACAGGATGCTGTATCACCTCCATACAAAGGGGAGAGGTGGGATGACCGAGCAAAATTAAATGCCATCTAGGCATTTCTCAGTATCTCAGGTTACAGTTTTAGTGACTTGCATCTTCTGTAGAACCAATAGCATAGAAGTGCCTGTTGGCATTTTCACGTCTGCTATTTCCAGAAGGGTTTCAGATTGCTGAAGCCTTGGGCATCTTTTTTTCTATAAATTTTCTGTGCAGGATTCACCTGCACAGCACTTGGTGAGTGCTTCTGTTGAGTGCTGACCGTAAGCCAGGATTACGTGAGTCAGCTCATTAATGCCATTTAGAGACCAGGCAGCCGGAGCAGAGAGAGGTGGAGAACTTCCCCAGGTCCCAGCGGTCACCGGCGGGTGGAGGGCTGCACCCAGCCAGTCCAGCTGAGCCCGCAGCCTTGGCCTCTGGCTGTGAGCGCACTGCCACCCACCGCAGGTAGCTGACAAGCCAGGGGGCAGTGTGGGCTGCTTCCCACTCCTGCTGAACTGGGGCGAGGGATCCTTGATGCTTTAATTAGGAAGTGAGCAGAGACTTCTTCACTTGAAAGAACTGTTATTAAAATACTGCTCTACCCCCCTTGCCCCACCTTGTGCTTACAGGATAACGCTCTGCAAGGCTCAGTTAGCGCCAAGGGTTTTACGACATCCACTGTCTTCCTCATTGCCGGGGGCTGCAGTGACAGCCTTGGTGGGGTTTGGGTCGGGGATCTGGAGCACGGTACTCTTCTGAGATGTGTTCAGAGCCCAAAAGCCTTTTTAACAGGATAAATTACGTTTAAGTAATTCGTTCTGTTAGGACCTGCATCCCAATGAGATGGAAAAATGGAACAAGTGCAGCCTTTGACGGAGTCAGCCCAGGGGTCCCATCCTGTTCCCCTTCCCCCAGGCAGTAGAGGATTCTCTGGGTTTGGGTCCCAGCCCTGCCATTCTGCAGTTGTGTGACTGGGTGCGTTAGTTACCTTCCGTGCCTCTGTTTGCACGGGCATGAATGGGGGAGGATTCTGGGAGTCGGCGTGTGTGAGGCTCTTAGGCCAGCACTGGCTCGTGAGAGGCCACACATACTCCTGTCATTGCTCTGCTGTTACTGCAGCTACTTTGGGGGGGGCTTGGAGTGAGCTACCTAACTCCTCATGGGTGGAATAGTAGCAGCCTTGCCGAGCTGTGTGTCCACATCGTCTGTGTTCAGCAAATAATAGCCCCTGGTATTTTTATATGATACCATCCAAACTTTAGGAGGGCCCAGATGCAGAAATTATTGGAGGAGAAAGATCAGTGTTTTACTTATTGATGAAAATGTTTGTGAGCAGCACGCACCCACAACTCAAGTCATCAACCAGACTTCTCATCATGAAGGTGAGTGTTTTCTATCACTTTCTAATTCTGAGTAACATTTTGCACAGGTCTTCCTTATAGTAAGGGCTCAGGGAACAGTTGTTGAATTAAGGATGTATTAGGACTATTGTAAACTTAAAAACAGATTTTACAGCCGCTTTTCTTAGTGTTTCTTACACTTAGCTGCCTTCCTGAGAGGCCGCATGGCGATGTTGAGAAAAACAAGGGCTTTAAGGTCTTCCTCCTAGATTTGAATTCTAGTTCTGCTACATCCGGGTAGCATTGGGCAAATTCCTCACCCTCTGTGGCCATAGTTTTCCCGTGGTGAGTGGGAAGAGTAAAACCACGGCTGTGGTTTGTGTGGAGCAGAGCACAGGCTTGCGGCAAGGCAGTAGGCTGTGTCTGGCACATCTTAGGCTCAGTTTTAGATTTCTGGCCCTCTGGGGAGCTGGTTAATAGGTTCCGCATCTTTCTTTTGACCTTGTCTGACATCCGCAGTGCAGGTGTCCAGTCAGAGTCTGTGGAAGAGAAGAACGAATTTGTTTGCTTCTTGTCTTTCTTACATGTAATACTTGTTTTTCCGGGGTGGCATCAGGTCTTGCCGTAGCAGAAAGAAACCCAGTGCCTCCTGTTGTCTGCAGCAGACAGCGTGGGGGCAGCCGCACACAGCACGGCCACTGTGTGCTGGGTGCAGAGTTTTCACCTCTCTGAGGTGCTGGTGACCCTTGAGCCTCCTCACCTGACCTGCTTGAAGATGGGGTAGCCGCTGGCCTCGTCTCCACAGCTCGCCATTGCCTTATCTGTAATGCAGGGGCTGGGGCAGCCCAAGCCAGCTTTCGTGGCCGTGAACTCAGGTGGTGGAACTGGCACGCACAGGGTTTCACTTGGTATGTGCTGTCCAGTGGGCTCTGCGCACGAGGCCGCCTTAGGTACTGTCTGGCTATCAGGCCGCTGGGGTGTGTCTAATCCACTCCAGCACCTTGAAGACTGCCTTAAAACAAATTCTGTTCTTTCAGAAGCGGAGAGTGCTTCTCCCCCAGGTCTGAGGCGCCCCCTTGAGGTTCTGGTTCATTATCGGAGAATATTGTTCCTGCCGAGGGTTGAGGAGCTGTGAGGGGTCAAAGAGTCGCACACATTTACTACGTGCTTGTGGAACTCCAGGTGGAAAATCAGACTCCTGAGTCGCAGCCCCATTTTCTCTTCTGTCATTACCTGGCAGTTGAGGAAAAGAAGTCAGCAACAGCAGAGCGAGATGATGTCTCTGCCGGAACACAGTGGTCTTTACTCTCTCCTTGTTTTCCTCCACAATTGGAATTCCATTTTGAAAGAATAGCTTTTAGAGGAAACCCTGACTCTGGACAAGGGTGTCACCCACTTTGGCTGCTTAGATCTCTGTCATGCTGGAGCAGGATTGAACTGCCTGAGCTCCTGCAAGAGGCAGGGCCCACCCTGACTTTGGCCAAGTGTCTACTTTCTGACAACAGATTCTGCGTGACACTGGAGTGTTTGAGCACACCTGGAAGGAGCTGGACCTGTGGCTGGAGCACTTAGATAACACCACGGAAGAGAAAAAGGAAACTGTGATTCAGTTTTTAGAAAGCGTGAGCATTTATTTCCCATCTTTCAGTGTAAAAGGATTCGTGTTCGGAGGATAATTAGCTAAGTTCTTAGAGTACTTAAGCATTTTTCATACACTCATGCCAGAAGGCTTCTCCTCCTGGCCTAGTTCCTAACTCTTGCTGAGACTTCAGAATCTACTGAGTTTTAGACTTTGTAAAATGGGAATGTATTACTATATGTTCTCTCTCATTTCTTTTTTTATTTGTTTCTCCTATTAGAGAAGTCATACAGAAAAATGTAAAAAAAATACATCTCTCATTTTCTTTTGGGAATTTGGTTTTGTGCAAGGGAATAAGGGTAAACTAAAAGTGATGGCACACTAAAAGGAAGTGTTTTTAAAAATCCCACAGAAAGCTAAAAGCACAAACTTCAAAGCAAAATTATTGTTCTTCTTAAGGACTGTGAATTTTTCAGCATTCCTTTTTATTTTGACCTGTGTCATTTTCACTGGTTTTCATTTCATTTGTGACTGTCTAAATGTTTTCCACTTGGATTCTTAATGCACAGAGTTTATTGACGTTGGTGGCAAATCCCTATCCATACACAGACAAAGCCTCTGACTTTGTCCAAGAAGCCAGCACGCTGCAAGCCACAGTGACGAAGCCAGACGCCGATGACGTCAGCATCCCCATCTCCCACATCGATGGTAGGAGCCGCTCGGGGTTTCGAAGAGAGAGCTATGGGGACACGTTGGAAACAGAGAATGAGAGTTGCCTTAGTGTCTTTATGCAAATGCAACAGTCCTGTTTCCCTGCATTGTGACATTGGCCTTTTCTTATTTGTTAATATAACGAGAAAGAAAATAGAACTGATTTCCTGGATTATTTTTATTTGTGCAGTGTTGACTATGTGCCCAGTGGTGGTCTGAGCTCTTCACATCCTCCTGAACAACCCAAAGGGGAAGGCACAGTTATTATCCTCACTTTTAAGACAAGGCAGCTGAGGCACAGCGATGTTGAGTAGCTCCCCCAAACGCACATAGCTAGTAAGAAGCAAAGCCAGGGTCTGTGCTTTCACCCGTACACATTCTGCCTCTCAGATTTGGACTCATTTTCTGCTACCTAGGATAAAGCTCTTGGCATCCTCCACCCCCTCCCTAGAAGTATAGCTTTTACTTTTTCTCTTTTTGCAGATACTGTCCCTCCCCCGGGGGTCATTTGCAGTGGAACTGTTCGGTGGCTTCTGTCTGATCTTGATTCCCCTCTTCTGTCTCAGACGTTCTGGACATGGTGGATGTCCTGGTGGAGGGCAGTGAAGGCTTGGATGAAGAAATTGGGTTCCTGTTGAATGAAGACATGATCCTGCTCACGTTCCCATTCAGCGCCTTGGTCCCGGTGTCCCTGGAAGCCAGGAATAAGTTGCTCCTTGGGGCAGAAAACGAAGCAGGTACCCGGGTAGGGTCGGGGTCTTCTGGCTGCCCCAGGCCGGCTGGGTCCGCATGATTCAGGATTTCCACGGTTTCTGGCAACATTTGCCAACACCCAAGGACCAGGAGCTCAGACCCGCCTGAGTGATAGCTGCCCAGGCCCCAGAAGGCTCGAGGCTGGCGAGGCTGCTGGGAACGTGGTCGTTTGAGGGACGAGCCTGAAGTGGTGCGTTTGCTGGTTGCACGGACACCAGCTGTGGCATCGCTGTTCTCCCGTCAGTGTTTTTCCTCCATGCCTTGACACGTCGTACTTGCTGGGTATCCCCAGGAAGCACTCACCTCGATGACGATGGTGTGACTGGTCAGGAGTCAGGCTGTGCTGCAGTGGCAGGCGAACCCCAGGCCCTCAGTGGTTTCCACGTAAAGGTCTGCTTCTCGACCTGGGCATAGTGCTAATACAGCTCGGGCTGCTCTCCCAGGCAGCTGTCCTCGGGAGGTGGCTCAGCTCCAGGCTGCTCCCATTTTGTACTTCCGCCCTCTCCTCATCTGGCTTCCCAGGCTACTGTAGAAGGGCAAAACGGTGTGGACAGTTCAGCAGAGGGTGTTAGGCCAGGCCTGGAAGGGGCTGCCCTCAGGCATATGGTTCCAACCTAAGTGCCGGATGGCTTGTGGGCCAAGGAAGAGGAAACAGATTGGAGAGCACCTGGTGTGGCCTGGCCCTTGTGACACCTGGCTCCTCTCCAGTACTACTGGGCCTCAGGACCTCAGGTGTGACCTTGTGCTTTTGCTGTCTATTTAAAAAGCGGAGGCCTCCTGCAGTCTGCAGGGGCAGCACCCTCTTCCCAGGGAGTGGCATGCCCCTAAGGAGTTGCCATGGACCTTTCAGGGTCTTGAATATCTGTGGCCTGAGGTGGTGTGGATGAGTCACAGAAGGGGGGGCGCAGCAGACCCCTCCCACATACACTGCATCCCCCTGCAGGAGAGAGCGTCGTGGCATACCTGACGGCGGTGCTGACGGACCTCCTCCACACCCAGAGGGACCCCCTGGCCCTGTGCCTCCTGCTTCAGGCGTATGACAAGCTGGAGCCCGCGTGCCCATCTCGGTGCGCTCAGCTCTGCTGCTTCAGCAGATACTACAGCCTCTGGATCCCGGAGCAAGCCCGGGAGGCCTTGGTGAGCCTTGGCTGCCGCCGTGACCGGGACTCCCACGTGGGGTTTTCCTTAGAGAATCTCGGCGGTTGGGTTTCTTCCCAGGGGCCACAGCTGCATGCGTTTGTAGCCATACAGCTTGCAGAGTGAAGGTTCTTGACCGTCTAGAAACTAAGCTGTATTACTGCTGCTCAGTCAGTTTGACTGAAACACAAAGGACTCAGTGAGGCGGCAGAATTAATTCCCCACTGGCTCCGTAATGATGGTTGGCTAATCTCTGTTATGGCTCAGGACAGTTTGCCGTTTTCATCTTGTGAGTTATCGGTGCCCACTTGTTTCTCAGCCCTCTTCTGCAGACCTTAGCAGTTCCCTTGACTTAGCCATGCTCCGCTGGCCCTTGAAGGCCATCCGGAAGCTCCATTCTGCTCAAATAGGAAAAGTCAAGAGAAAAAAAGAAATGCTTTTTTTGGATTGGACCTACATCCTTGTAATGGGTTGCTAAAGTTCTAGATCCAAGTGTTTACAAGTGCTGGGAGGGACTAGGAATTAACTTTGCTGTGTGCATTTCTGTTCAGTCATTCTATTTTAGCTGCACTTTTAAAAGCTGGCAGTTGGGGACCTCTTTGTTTTGTGATAGTGATAAGGGTTGCTAACGGCGATTGCATTCTTTTTGTTTGCTAGGCTCCAGACTAGTGTCCTACGTTTATTTTAAACCATTTTGTCTTCACGACAACTCTGAAAATTAGGTCAAAGACATTTATTATCCTCATTGGTGGGAATAAGGCAGAGCAGTTCCCACGGCCAGTCACTGGTGGAGTTAGGATTTGGCCCAGGCAGTCTGGCTCCAGAACTGATGCCCTGAACAGTCATTGGTATCTTTCTCGGCGTGATCGGGCATGGGTAGAGTGCCATGATAGCTCTTTGGCAGGATCGTGGGTGTTGGGGTTCAGAGCTGTTCCTCAAGTGCGCTCGAGGTGTGTGTCATCTCTGTTGAGTAAGTTCCCACAGTGGTCCTCTGGGGACCTGCTCAAACACAGATAGTGTGCTCCACCCCCAGTTTCTGATTTGGTAGGTCTGGGGTGGGGCCCAGGAATTTGCATTTCTGGCAAGTTCCCAGGTGATGTGGTCCAGGCACCACGCCTGGGACCACGGGGTTTCAGGACACATAGCTGTGAGTCTCCTTAGCCTTGGGAAATCACATGTTTTTAGTTAAAGTAGCATTGACCAAGTGGGGTGAATATAGAACGCAGCTTGGGAATTACGTTAGGAAAAACAGCCACCTTCAGTTTCAGACATCTGGATTCCAGAACTTGATTCTGTCCTTTGTCTTCCTATGCTCCCACCAAGATATTCTGCCGAGGCTCCTGGGGGATCCTTTAGAAAGCACGTAGCTCACAGAGTGGGTTCCTCTCCAGGGTGTTCTTTCCCACAGTTTCCAATGTCTGTGACCATGATGAGAATTGTATCCCATGAGCTTCCAAAGTGTGTGAACACCTCCCTGATTTTGTGCCTTCATGTCTGTCAGTGTCAACAGGCTCTGGAAAAACTCGTGAGACCGATACTGTGAGAACTTGCTGAAAGGTCACCTGTTTTTTAGTATTAGCGATTACTGTGAGCTGCCCCTTTGCTAGGGATGCCACCTGTGCTGCTCTACTTGGCTGCTTTACTTTTTACCTGTGGTGACGTGTCTTTCTTCCTCTCTGGGGTCTCCCCAAGCCGCTTCAGACATTGGGCAGTGCCGTCCCTCATGCTCCTTCTTCAGACTCCTCCTTCGGCGCCCTGCTGAAGTCGGCCTACGAGAGCGAGGACGCGCTCCTGGACGAGCAGGTGCAGGCACGCCTGCGGGCGGCCATCCCACACCTCCCTCTGCAGCAGGTGCCGCGCTCAGCGAGGCACGTGCTGCTCTACCTCCGGAGCACCGTGGAGAACTTCGGCCAGGTCAGGCTGCTCCCACGGCTCCTGCGGTCCCCACACGTGCCCACGTGCCCACCTCCAGAGAACGCTTTCAGAACAGGGCCCTCCCTGAAGTAAACCAGACCAGCCATCGCCAGGTCTCCCCTCTCTCCATCTGTTTCCTAAATCCATTACTCCAGCCAGTCCTTGTGTAGTTTTCCAACCTGGCTGTGCTTGACAGATTTTTGGTTTAGACTTTGAGATGGTCTATGCCCCTTGTTTTTGTCAGTGTGAACCTTGTGTTTCACCAAGATTTAGGAGGATGATTATGTGTTTGAAAAATGACTTTGAGGTAATTGGTGTTCCACAGACACCCTGTGTGAAGGAGCTGCCATGTTACCTGCCTCCCCTAGTTCTCATTGCCCGGATGATCCTGGACCCTCGGGTAACAGAGGTCTCGGGGATGGTTCATCCCTTCCCCGGCCTGAGCGATCGTGCGGCTCTCGTCCTCACAGCTGGGCAGAAGCGCAGGGCCTCCCCGCCTGCAGCTCTTCCTGGAGCTCCTCAGGGGCCTGGTGGTGCACGGGGAGCAGCTGGATGCCCAGGGCCAGCAGCAGTGCGAGGCCGCCCGGGCCGAAGCCAGCCTCTTCATGGACATGGAGGCCGTGGCCACGCTGGAGTCGGCTGACGACAAGGTACCACCACCCTCCTCCTGTGGGTCTGCGCCTTCTCTCTCCCAGCTAAAAACGTAATGCGGCCATTGTAGAAAAAAAAGAAAATGCAGAGAAATACAGAGAAGACACTGAAAGCTGTCCACAACCCCTCCACCTGGAGAAAAGCACGGGTGGCGTGAGCGGTCGCCTCTCCAGGCCCCCACCTGTGCACATGGCCCTCCCCAAAAGCAGTTTTCCTTTCTGTGGGTGCTGAGGGTGCCTTGAGAAACTTGGAGGGAAGGTTTTCCTTTTACTTAGTTGCAGTCTGTGTTTAGTCAAGGGTGGGCCGCGGTGAGCTCCTCACTGTCAGCAGAGCAGGGGCCCTGAACCAAGAGGGAAGAAAGCCCTTTCTCACCCGCCTTCGTGAAGACGGCTGTTTAACTGGGGCCAGGGCACATCGTTCTCTTGCAGTTTACGTCTGGGTTTGGGAGGGAAATGTGGTCTTCACCTCCCAGTCAAATGGAACTGGATAGCTTCCTTCCTTTGTCTCCAAGTTGCCTCTCTGGGAGGTACCTGATGCTTTCTGAGCACCGTTCAGCCAGTGTGGGCAAAGTGGCCTTGACGTGTGATTGTGCTTGTTTTTATTGCTTGGTTGATTTTAGCTTGGTTGGCTGGTGTGATAGGCTTCTTTCTCCTTCCCTTACGAATAAATTAGAAATCAAATTTCGTCCTGCCCCTGGGGCTGATGTAACTTTGCTACCTAGCTATTGTATCCAGCAAGAGTACTTAGAAACACCAAATCAGATTTTTTTCTAATCCAGCAAAGGATGTGCAGCTGCTTCCTGATCAGTGGTTTAAACTTGGCTGTGCCGGAACTGGTTCCTTTGGGGGTCACTTGAGGCCCAGAATCCTTTTGAAAGGGAGCCCGGATCACCTATGGTTCCAGATCATTGACGTTCATGGAAGTTCAGTCCCTTAGACTCGTGGTCTCTTCTAAGCTACGAGCTTCTCCCCTGATGTTACGAGACACCTGTGACGTACCACGAAGAAGGCCAGTGCTGCTAAGGAGAGAGCAGCGGGCGATTGATTGTGGTCACATCTGGGTGTTGCTGCTCGGCTCCTCTCCTCCACTGGGTGGCTGTGGAGAGCACACCTGCTGCCCAGGGACCTTCTGCAGGCTGCCCCCATCAGCTGTCTGCTGGGCCCTGTGCAGCCCACACCCGGGCCCAGGCCAGCCCCTGTGCTCACAGCCACATGTGGGCAGGAGCTGGGCAATCCAGAGGTTACGTTGCAGTCTGACAAGTCTTGGGGTTGGCTTGGGGCTCTAAACTCCGACTCGAGGACAGGCTGGGTTAGGAAAGCTGCTTTCTGCTCTCTGTCCTCTAACGATGGCAGGTGCTTATGACACAGCTGCTGCAGTGCCTCGCTGTCTCCTTTCAGGTCCTGGAGGAGCTGCTCGTGGCCATCCTCAGGCACCCCACACTGGAGAGCTGGTACCTGGCCCTGGAGCAGCAGGCCCTCCCCCCCCACACCCTCAGCCCCATCCTTGTGAAGCTCCTGGCCGCCCATCTGAGCGCAGGGGTCCTTGAGCTGCTGAGAGCTAGCGCCCCGATCCTCCGGAACACCGGTCAGCTGGGCCTCCTGGCCAGGTACTTGGAGGCCATCACCCAGAGCGTTTTGAGAGAGCTGCGCGCCAGGAAGACAGGCCCGGCCACGCCACCCACAAAGACCCTTCTGCAGCTGGAGGCCCTGCAGGCGCTGCACCCGTACATGGAGGCCGCCCAGCTCCGTGAGGTCACACTGGCCCTGCTGGGCCTGCCCGAGGCCTGCCTGCTAACCCCGCCATCCACCAAGTCCCGCTGGAAGGAGAGGCACCTGAACGCCCTCGGGGAGACCCTGGTCCAGCTGCTGACCAGCGGCCCCCAGGAGCAGTTGCCAAGCGGCGAGCTTCTCTGGTCCTCCGAGTATGTCAGGGGCCTGGGGGCCTTGCTGCCCTCGCTGGCCGTGGAGGAGCTGGAGAGCGTGCTCCTGCACACGCTGCAGAGGGACCCGCTGCTGGCCCCCGCGGTTGGCGTCGACCTGCTCGACCACTGCCTGGCCCGGCGGTCACAAGTGGCCCTCGGCGTCGCCGCCCTGCTCCTCCAGCACAGCTGTACCCACCTGCTGCGCTTTGAGCGCTGGTGCCTGCAGGCCGGCTCCGGGCTCAGCCTCCAGGAGGCCCTCGATGACTACCTCCCCCTCGTCCATGTCTACCTCCAGTGCAGGACGCGGGGACGCTTCACACGCCCCACAGGAGGTAGGAGGAGGGCCGGTGTGGGGCCCCCGGGAATTCCAAGGCAGCGGGGCTAGGGACGGCCCTGCAACTGCGGGTTCTGGGGTGTGGCTTAGTTCCCTTTCCTTTCCGGCCCCCAACCTGGCTCTGAAGATGGAGAAATTCTGACAACACCCCTTCCCCGCCAAGGGCCCGTTAGCTCTGAGTTCCCCCACATGAGCAGTGGAGAGAGGGTGGTGGGCAGTAGCTGGGGCCCTTCGGGGCTGGGTGCGGGCTCAGCCAGGGCTGTGGTGTCCAGCTGAGCGAGTCCTCGGCGCTGAGCTGGCCCCACTTTCCCCACCTTCAGGGCAAGTGTTTGGTCACTTGATACTGAGCGAGGCAGCTTGGGCCCAGCTCCCTCATCTTGTTTTCCCCCTGCTGAGTTTCAGATCTGGGGTGCTTTTTGAGCACCTCAAATGTGTATTAGTTACTTTCTTTTGTACTTCCGAGTGATTTTCCACTGACTGCTTTGCCCTGGTTTTTGCCCAACTCCATCAGTGACAACAGATATTTTTACCAAGTCTCAAACCCTCGGTGGGAGAGAGGTTCTTTATAACCTCTCCTTGCATCTTCCTCCATGCCTGTGAGTTCAGAATGTTGGTTCCCTCAGTCTTACCGTGACCTTAGAGCTCGGGGTCACACCAGGGCCCCATGGGTTGGAGAGTGTTGACAGATGTGATGTGGCCAGAGCGTGCTGGCAAATGCTTAACTACTGGTGCTCAGGAGGCTATTTGTAGCACCTGCCCATTTCCGTGGTACAGATGCTCCTGCCACAGCCAATTTCAACCTGCCAACTTGCCACTCGCTCACAAGATTCCTAAAAACGTAGCAGTCGGCCCTGATGGGCTGGTACATGCCGCCTCCAGCACAGCCTGGCTGCAGCTGCCTCTCCTCTGTGTCTCGGCCCAGTGTCCTCTGCCGTCATTCCTGTCTTGAGGAAGGCCTTGTGGAGGCAGCTGCAGAGCAGGCTTCTCCAAGCCAACAGTCCCCTGAAGTCCGGGCTGCAGCAGGAGATCCTGTCCCAGCTGGTCCCATTTGCAAGAGCCAAGGATCTCGGCGTCCTCATTGACCGTCTGCCCAGCTTGCTTCAGACGCCCAGCGGTCCCCAGAGGTACGAAGGTGCAGATGGCTTGACGGCTCTTCCCCTCTCGTGTCCTCTTTTCTCTTTAGTATTTGTCAAGTAGCACTGAGGGACTGCAATGATGATGTGCCTGTCAATGAGAAGGCAGTGCCTTCAGAACTCTTCCTTCTCGCCGTTCTGACTGGCGTGAGCGCACCACCCCCAAACTGCATCACAGAATGGGGGTGCTACTGGCATCTAGAGGGTGAGGCCAGGGATGCTGCTAAACCTCCTGTAAGGCGCAGAACTGTCTGCTTATTCAACCAAGAATTATCTGATCCAAAATGCCAGCAGTGCTGAGATTGAAAACCCTGCCTTGTTTGCCAGGGCCACTCTGACAAATGCCACCGACTGGGTGGCTTAAACAACAGGCATTTATTTTCTCCCAGTTTGGGAAGCTAGAGATACATCATGAAGGTATCACCAGGCCAGGCTTTGACCTGGAGTCTGGCCAGCTGCCCTTGGGGCTCCTTGCTTGTGGGTACCCCTCTGCCTCCCTTTCGCTCGCCTGTTTCTCGTGGCTACTTCTGACTGTGTCCAGATTTCCTGTCTTCACTAGGCTTCTAGAACCATGGCCTGAGGCCCACTCTAATTGAATTTGGCCTCATCCTAAAAGGATCTCTGAAAATGCTATTCACAGATGAGTCCTGAACAGGTGATAGCTTCTTTAAAGATCCTATTGACAAATGAGTTTATACCTGCAGAAACATGGATTTGAAATGTCTTTTGTGGGGTACGTGATTCAACCCCCAAACCTACCTCAGGCAGTCTGGACACACCCACCTTTTTTGGTATGCCAGTATTGTTTTCCTGCTCAGAAGACTTCTGTTACATCTTTGATACTTGAGTGCGAGATGGGCAGTGTGGAGAGTAGGGCCTGGGCCAGGGGCTCCCCGTGACCACTGGAGGATTCTCTTGCACATAGAGCTAGCAGTGTTTAAGCCATCCCCTCTAACCACGTGACTTCTGTCTTTTGCCGCAGTTGGATTGTGGCCGACTCTATCTCGGCAGTCCTGGAAGGGTCGGGAGAGGAGCTGCGAGCCTGGAGAAGAGCGCTTCTGCAGTCTTGTGTGAAATGGCTGGTCGTGTCTTTCAGCGGTGACCAGCAAGCTGATGACAAGACTCGAGACCAGGAGAAGCAAATGCTGCTGAGATTAGATGAGCTGTTGGTAGGCGTCTTTTCCTTTCTGAGACATCATGGTTAAGTTTCAGGGTAAAGCCTGAGCTAGGCCAAAGCTTTATAGGCACATCTCAAGCCAGGCAGTATGAACGTGACCCTGTGGGAAGCCAGAGGTGCCAAGTGAAGGAAGCAGAGTGGCAGGTCTAGGGAAACCCTGAATCTGTGGGCCATCTTTGGTCAGGAATGGGTGCTGGATCTTGTCTAATGCTTTTTCCTGTGTCTTTGGAAATGATCATGACTTTGCTTTTATAGCCTGTTAATTAGGTGAATAATATTCATTGATTTATGAATGTTTAACCAACTTTGCCTTTTTGGTATAAACCCACTTGGTCATGAGACCTTCTTTTAATACATTGTTGGATTCAATATACCAATATTTTCTTTAAAATTTTCAAATCTGTATTATGAGGGATAATGAATTGTAATTTTATTTTCTATAATCTGTGGTTTGGGGATCAGGGTAATGCTGGTCTCAGAATAAGTGGGAACAGTTTGTGTAATCAGTATTATTTCTTCTTTACCTGTTTGGTAGAATTCATGTGTGAAGTCACCTGGGCCTGGAGCTTTTTCTTTTTGAGGAGGCCTGTACATGTTCAATTTATTTAATAAATATGGGACTATTCAAGTTATCTCTTTCTTTTTGAGACCTCAGGGAATTGATCCATTTCATCTAAGTTGTTGAATTTATTAGCCTGGGGTTGTTCATAGTATTCCCCTATTATCCTTTTAATATTTATCAAATATGTAGTGATGTCACCTTTCTCACTCCCGACAGTAGTAATTTGTGTCTTCTCTTTTTCCTAATCAGTCTGACTAAAGGTTTATCAATTTTATAAATCTTCATAAAGAACCAGCTTTTGGTTTCATTGCTTTTCTCTATTGTTTGTGTTTTCTTCCTTGATTCTTCTGCTATCTTCAGACTTAATTTGTTGTGCGCTCAACCACTGAGCCACATTGGCTCCCCTGAGTTGGGTTTTTATTTGTTTGTTTTTGTTTTTAGGAGGCACCAGGGACCAAACTCGGGACCTCCCACGTTGGAAGCAGGTGCTCTGCCTCTTGAGCCACATATGCTCCCCGTTTTGCCCATTTTTTTAATTGGGTAGTTTGTCTTTTTATTGTTGAATTGTAGCATCTTATTATATATCATGGTTGGTAAATCCTTACCAGGTTTCCAAATATTTTCTTCCATTGAGTCGGCTGCTTTTTCACTGTTTTGACAAAGTTCTGTGAGGTGCAAAAGAGCTTAATTTTGAGGAGATCCCAATAATCATTTTTTGTTGTTGTTGCTTGTTCTTTGGGTATAAGGTCCAAGAAACCACAACCTACCACAAGATCTTGAAGATATTTCTCTATATTTTCTTCTAGTAGTTTTATGGTCCTGGCTTTTATATTTAGGTATGTAATCCATTATGAGTTATCTATAGGGAGTGAGATAGGGGTCTTCTTTCAATCTTTGGTTATGGGTATCCGGTTCTCCCAGGACCATTTGTTAAAGAGGCTGTTTTGTCCCTTTAACATGGACTTGGTAGGTTTGTCAAAAACCAGTTGGCTGTAGAGGTGAGGGTTTAATTCTGGGTTCTCAGTTCTGTTCATTGT
The DNA here is from genome assembly GCF_030445035.2 of Dasypus novemcinctus. NCBI lineage: Eukaryota > Metazoa > Chordata > Mammalia > Cingulata > Dasypodidae > Dasypus > Dasypus novemcinctus. The sequence goes on along the minus strand of NC_080676.1, from coordinate 152,833,638 downwards.
GCATCTATGTGTTGGTCTTTGCCATTTGTTTTCTGATCATGCTGTTTTGACCACTGTAGCTTTATAGTATGTTTCAAGGTCAGGCAGTGAAATTCCTCCCACATTGCTCTTCTTTTTTAGGATGCTTTTTGGGTGTACTTTCCTTTCCAAATAAATTTACTAATTGCCTTTTCTATTTCCTGTTGTTCAATGTCTGTTCCTTTTTGATCTTCTATCAAGTTTTCTATATAATGATATGAGTGGTGTGTTAAAGTCTTTTAACTATTTTTGTAGAGATGTCCCTTTCTCCCTTCAGTTTTGCCAGAGTTTGCCTCATGTATTTTGGGGTACTCTGGTTAGGTGCATAGATATTTATGACTGTTATTTCTTCCTGGTGGATTGTTCCTTTTAGTAATATATAATGGCCATCTATATCCTTATACCTTTTTTTTGCATTTAAAATCTGTTTTGTCTTATATTAGTATGGCTATTCCTGCTCTTTTTTGGTTACTGTGTTCGTTGAGAATCTTTTTCCAGCCTTTCACTTTCACCTGGTTTGTATCCCTGGATCTAAGGTGAGTCTCCTGTACATATCATATGGATGGCTCATGTTTTATTTTATCCGATCTCTCAGCCTGTAACTTTTGATTGGGGAGTTTAATCCATTCACCTTCAGTGGTATTACTGTAAATGCATTATTTACTTCCACCATTTTATTCTTTAGTTTTCATGTCATGTCTTATTTTCCTTTGTCTTTCTACTCTTTTGATTATCCTTTCTGCTATTCTTTCTTCTACGCTCTTCTCCAAATGTCCCTCTTCTGAACTTTTATTTTGGGCTGTAAAGCTCCCTTTAATACTTCCTGCAAAGACAGATTCTTTTTTACAAACTCTCTTAATTTCTGTGTATTTGTGAATATTTTAAACTCACCTTCATATTTGAAGGACAGTTTTGCTGGTAAAGAATTCTTGGCTCTTTCAGTATCATGATTATATCATAGCACTGTCTTCTCATTTCCATGGTTTCTGATGAGAAAACTGTACTAAGTCTTACTGGGCATCCCTTGTATATGATGGTTTGCTTCTCCCTTGCTGCTCACAGAATTTTCTGTCTTTGATATTTGAGTTTCTGAATAGTAGTGTCTTGGAGTAGGTCTGTTTGGATTTATTCTGATTGGGGTACACTTCTTGAACACATAGGTTCATTTATTTCATGAGAGTTGGGATGTTTTCAGCCGTTATTCTCAAATACTCTTTCTGCACCTTTCCCTTCTCCTTCTGGAACTCCCATGAAACATGTGTTGTTGTGTTTTGTGTTACCATTCAACTCCCTGAGCTCCTGCTCAATTTTTTCTAGTATTTCCTCTGTTCTCTGTCTTGTATTTCAGCTGTTCTGTCTTCTGTGTCACTTATTCATTCTTCTTTCATTTTAAGTCTGCTGTTGTATGCCTCTAATGTGTTTTTTATCTGACCTATTGTGGTTTTTTTCCCCATGAGTTCTGTTATTTTTCTATTCAGGTTTTCAAATTCTTCTTTGTGCCCTCTCAGTGTCTTCTTGATGTCCTTTATTTCTTTAGCCATGTTATCTTTCAACTCATTAATTTCATTTCTGAAATTTGTATTATTTTCATTGATTAGTTGTCTCAAATCATGTGTCTCATCTGGGGCTTTGGTATGTTTCTTTGCTTAAGCCATTTTTTTACATTTTCTTAGTATGGCTTATAATTTTTTGCAGCTGCTTAGGTAGCTGATTATGATATTGAGTTTACTCTGATGCTTAATTTCTCTCTCTTTTGTATGGTTTAGTGGCAGGAGGTTGTGTGTTACTGCTATTCTTTGATTCTTGGTTCAACCTGATTTAGGTCTTTAGGATTTTTCATGTTTGTTGCTCAAATCTGGGCCATGAACCCCCATAATGGGTTGCAAACCTGCTTCCAGGGGCTTTGGGGAGGGAGACTGTAAAGGCCGGAAAAAGCCTCTCTTACTATTTACTTTTAATTTCCTCACATGCATTTCCTAGTGCAGCAGATGGCACTCTTCAGCAGCCCTCTCAGTTTAAAGCCTGGTAGGAGCATGCTCACTTTAACACTGACCACAGCACTGTGACAGAGGATCCTGCCTGGAGGCTAAGAGCCTTGCAATTCAAACTTTCTCAGAGGCTGTTCTCCAACCTTTGGTGGCAGCTTCCTCTCTTTTCCCAGGTAGGAAATAATTCCACTCCTCTCGTGTCCTCAAAAACCAGTCCCAGTCAGTAAGCAGGGCCATTGAGAGAATTGGATCTCTTAAATCCTGTGTCAGCTCTCAGGGCAAACAATGGCACATCCTCACCTCTCACCTGGCCTAGAAGAGCTGTTGGGACACAGCAGACCAAATTTGTTGGCCAAAAGCTGAAACAGCCTTAGGCTGTGTCCCTTCTCCCATTTTCTGGGAAGGTGGATACTTGCAGCACCCTCTGTTTGTAGCTCCCAGCTCAGCCCTAGGCCAGAGAATTCAAAATTGTCTGCTTGTAGGGTGGGGAATGGGTGCCTGCAGCTGCAGCTTCCACTCACAGTCTGTGGAGATTTTTTCTCTGTGCTCCTCTCTTCTGGGTTGTATCCTGCTTTCCCCTGGTGTCCTAAACCATAGAACATTTTTTTCCATGTGTTTTCTGCTTTTCCTCTTAACTATTTTTCTGGGAGAGAAGAGAATCTTGTATCTTTCTATTCTGCCATCTTCCCAGAAGTTCCTATGAAAAACTTTTAATATCATTTTTGGTTTCATCTTTGTTCCATTAGTTATTTGTAAGTGTATTAATTTTCAATTATTTGGAGATTTTTCCAGATATCTTTTTGTTGATTTCTAAGTTAATTTCATCATAGAGAATAAACTGCATGACTTGAATCCTTTTACATTTCCTGTGACTTAATTTATGGAAAAAAAATGTTATTTGGCTAATATTACTGGTACATTTAGAAACAATATGTTTTCTGCTGGTTTGGACATGGAATATTCTGAAGTTTTTCATTCATTCAAGTTGGTAATGATGTTAAAGTCATGATATTTACAGATTTTCTGTCTGCTAATTATATCAATTATCAAGAGAAAGATGTTGATATCTCTAACTATAGTAATGGATTTGTCCATTTCTACTTGCAGTTCTATCAGTTTTTACCTCATGTATTTTGAAACTCTGTTACTAGGTGCATATGTGTTAAGGTATCATTTCACTCTTATTAAATTTATTCCTGTCTCATCTTGAAGTGACCATCTTTATCCTTACTCATATTCTTTGCTCTCAGATCTACTTTAGCCAGTCCAGCTTTCTTTTGATTAGTAGAAATATGAAATATCTTTTCCCATGTTTTAAAAACTTCAACCAGTTTTGTTTTTTTAGGTACTAAGCTGGGGATTGAACCCAGGACTTCATATGTAGGAAGCCAGCACTCAACTACTGAGCCATAACGGCTCCCCTGAGTTGGTTTTTTCATTTGTTTGCTTGTTGCTTATTTGTTTGTTTGTTTGTTTGCTTTGGGAAGGCACCAGGGACCAAACCTGGGCTCTCCCATGTGGAAAGCAGGTGTTCAACCACTTGAGCCACATCCACTCCCCGCCAGTTTTTATCTTATTTTAAAGTACAATTTTGTGAGTGGTATGTAGTTAGGTCTTTTTCATCCAGTCAATTTGTCTGTCTTATTTAATAAATAAGAAGTCAAATCTTTCACATTTACCCCATTTCCTGTGCTCATGATTCCCTCTGCCTTTAGGACTTCATTTAACGTTTCTTATAGTACAGGTTTGCTGGTGATGAATTCTTTCAATTTGTGTGTATCTAGAAAATGGTTACTTTGCCTTTATTATTGAATACTGTTTTCACTGGGTATAAAAAAGGTTGGGTTTTCTCTCTCTTCCAGCCTTAGAAAGCTGTTGCTCTCCTGTATCCTGGCTTGCATTGCTTCCCTCTGCTATTATTCTTGTCTTTGTTCCTCTGTACCTTCTGGGTCTTTTTTTCTGGCCACATTTAGGATTTTTTTCCTTTATGTAGTGTTAAGCAGTTGGATTATGATGTGGCTTGGTGTAGTTTTCTTCAAGCTTCTTGTACTTAGAGTTCGTTGGGCTTCTTGGCTCTGCAGGGCTCATAAAACTTGGAAATTTCTTGGTTGTTATTTTGGTCCATTATTTCCTTTTATTGAAGTATCCCGTCATTTTTTAAAACAAATCAATTTTATTGATACTACATATTAATAAAGCATACAATCCATGGAAAATGTACAATCAGTGGTATTTGGTATAATCACATAGTGCATTCATCACTGCAATCATTATTAGAGACTTTTCATTATTTCAATAATAATAGTAAACAAAAAATAGACAAAAAATTCATCGCCTCTAAATCTCTCTGTACTTTCTCTTTTGTGCATAGCTGCTGTTTCTGGCTATTCTTTCATTCTGTCTTTTTTTTTAATGTTATATTTTTGTACAGAAATAATTAACATCCTAAAAGCCAGTGCCTTCCTCAGTGAATGTTGTAAAATTGCATTAAAAGTTTTAGAGTTGACTTGGCTTTAAACTCTGAACCCAGGTAATCTCAGGAAAATAACCCAGGGTGAAAGTTAACCTGTGTGTGTTATATACCTTCATAGGTTATAGATCAAGCAGCATACCTCACTTGTCTGAACACTCTACAGCCTATACTTCCAGGCTTAATCAGTGCATGTTAGAAGTTTGAGAGTTTAAGGTACATAGGAACCCAAACATCAGGGAACTGAGAGAAAGGAAGAATGTGCCCGTGATCTGAAGACAGCCGAGCTACAGAAGAGGGCTTTCCAGCTGTCGATTCACCGAGAATGTGTCTGCCTGGTGTCAATGTCATCCCCTCCTCCCAGCAGGTTGACTTGACTATTAAGTGACAGGCCATGCATTTTTAGGGATTTGTGTTCTCAAGGCCTGCTTCCCTCTTTACCCCCTTTTCTTTTAATTGAGGTATGATTTACATACAGGCCTTCAGTGTATAGTGTAACTGGTGTTGAAAAATGCATATACCTAGTTTCCCCACATTCTTACCCAAGAATATTCTCATTGTCCCAGAAAATTCCATTATGCCTCTTCCTTCGACTGTGCTTCTGACTCTTACCACCATTTGATTGGTTTTGCCTGGTGTAGACCTTCATATACAGGGCATCATACAGTATAATCATACAGTATATTAATATGTGCCTTCCCAGTACAAGTGTGGATTGTCCTTTTGGAGATGTGTGTGTGTGTGTCATAAGACTCAGTGTGTCTAACTTCTGTATAAATGGGATCATATGTTCCATGCTATGTATAGCCTGGTGTGCTCATTGTGTGCCTCCACTGGCCTTGCCAGTACGACCACCCCCCCAGGTAGATTTCCTGTGATGCTTATAAGTAGTTGTACAAGCTGGACCACATGCGCTTTTCAGTGCTACCATAAAGACCTCTGTGGTGCACAGCTTACATCGCACATCTTTGCACACTTAATCAGTTATCCCCTTCGGGTGAATTCCTGAAAGAAGAATTGCTGGGGCAAAAAGAATATGTACCTAAAAGTGGTAAGTAGGAGGTGTGACTCAGATAGGGGATCCAGCTGTTCCTGGGATTTCCATCATAATCTGGCACTGGGGCCTCCCTCTCCACTGCATGCCATTCTCGTGGTGGCAGCAGCCTAAGCACACACTGCCCTGAGCTGGTTTCTCTGTCCTCACCTGTGACCTCCCCATTTAACAGACTCTAAATGTGATCCATCCAGAACTCTAAGACCTGGGCACTGGGTCAAGGTTTCTGTGCTAGCAGTTGTGGGGGTTTATTTACTATTTAATAAAAAGCTAATTGCAAATCAGGCAAAGGAAAAAAGAACAGGACTGACTACTCTGGGAATTTCCTTTTGCCCATTTGTTGGTCATGGCTATACTCGTAAAACGTTGGTGCTACTGGTAGAATAAAGCAATTAAAAAGCGAAGTGGAAAACCAACAGTACGCTTTTGTGTATTGTTGGGGTAAACTATTTTGTAGTGGTGCTAATTTTCATTCCATATTCTGCATTTTAGTTTTTGCTCTAAGGTGGCCTGTCTTGGTCCTGCTCTGTGCCCTGTTTGAGCTCCCACCTGTTGGTCATGATTGCATGCAGAGCTCTCAACACAGTGACACTGAGTAGAATCACAAACCTTAGGACAGGAAGGCTCATCACAGCTTCCCCTTTTCAACTCTGATGTTGTGTTTTACAGGCAGGAATCTGGCCCAAGAGGCAGGCACCTTCCTGGAAGTTACCTAGCTGGGGTGTGGCTATTTTTTAAATCACTGGAGATGTTTCATTTATGTTTTTCACTTATTTTATTCATAGCATTCACTTAATGAAGTTGATCCTGCTGATTGGCAGAGATTCGTAAAAACTGGACTCAAGTAAGTTGATTTTATTTCAGTAAAGATGTGAAAGTTGATAACTCAGAGCCAGTTTGATAGTTTGTTATTAGCCTAACACCAGAGCAGGTGTGGGCCTGTTTTAGAGACTGAAGGTGTGGGTTGTCAGAGGTTAAAGGATGTGATTATGGACAGGTAGTGTGCGTCTGACCATGGTAAGAGAAGGAGCCTTTAACAAAAGAAACATTTTTAAAATACAGAAGTTTGCAGAGAATGCTATAGCAGCATTCAGATTTACTAAACACTAACAATTTTTTTAATTTGTCCTAATTAATTTTTTCCTCCTTTGCTGAAAGTTGAGCTTTGTCTTGCCCCTTAGTATTATCATGTCTCTAAACAATAAATAATGCTGTTTAGTGTTTAACATTTTACACAGATGTCTCATACATACATACATACATACATATATATACATATATATATATATATGTTTTTTCACTTAAATGTTTTCAGTTTGTCCATTTTGGTAAGGTAGATCTGTATCATTAATTTTTCCTGCTGTAGAATGTTCCTTCTTATGATTATACCATGGTTTATTTAATTAGTCCCCATTAGTGGGTATCTCTCCTTCCTCCCTCCCTTTCTCCCTCCCTTCCTCCCTCCACAGTCTTCCAGGTACTTGTCTCTTGGTGCACACATGAAAGAGTTTCTTGAGGTGGGGACTTTCTGGCTGTTAGTGTGGATGCAACTTCAGTTTACTAGGTGTTCAAATTGCTTTCCAAAGTCATTGAGCTAATCTGCACTCCCAGCAGGGTACAAGAGTTCAGTTTTCCTTCACATCCTCTCTTAGCATCTGATATGATTAGACTCCAGGTTTTGTCAATTAGATAGTCATGAAATGATGTTTCATTATGACTTTGCTTATGATTTCTCTAGTTATTTGCATACCTGAACACAGGGAAAAATACCTTATACAAGAGGAGAGAAAATGGAGAAGGTGGGTCCAGGTTATGGACAGCTGTAGATTATCATTATGGAACATGGACATTTCTTCCAGGCTTTGGTTAATTTGTATTTCTAGAAATGCCCACTGAATGCTAAGTGGTTTTTAACATAACTCACTTGGGACTGAAAAGCTCATTTTTTCTAGAGCATGATGCTTTCGCGCCCTTGGTGGGTTGAGGGGATTTACCGCATAGAAAGCACAGGCTCCTGAATCATGTGATGGGAAGTTCTGAGCAGCAGAAAGGAAGGAAGGAGGGGGGCAGTGGTAAGAAACGTGCGAGGTGGGCCGGCAGGCTGTGTCGCCTTCACACAGCCTCGGCTATTCTGCTGCCTCTTGGCATTTCAGCTAAGTGGGAAGTTAGTTTGGTGTTCTCATTATCAAGAAAATGAACACACTGCACCCCTCCCTGGTTTCAGGGAGTGCTCCCTGTGCTGGGTAGAGGGTAGGTGTGTTTCACAACCAATGGCATGCAGTGCTAAGGGCGCGATCTAGATGACAAGTAGACAGTCAATGGAATTCTCATGTTGGAGAATTTTCTTAATACAGTGCTGAGAAAAAATTTTTTTAATTGTTTCCTTTTTAATGAAATTCTCCTTCAATGACGCTCCATTTTTCTCTTGCCTCTTAGGTTTCGGTACCAGGAACACACATTTTTAAAGACCCTCCATGCTGCCATACAGCTCCTGTACAGCCCGGAAAGTGCCCTGCGCACAGAGCTCATCCAGCTCCCAGTGCTCCACATGATGCTCACGCAGCACTCCCTGTTCCTGCCAACTCTGCTGAAGTCCGAAGAGGAGGAGACCCCGGACAGCCAAGTAAAAGGTGACCCCACATGCTCGCCCATTGCAGATCCAGATTCTGCTTCCTGCTCCATCAAACTGGCTGTCACCAACACTGACCTCCCATGTGATTCCAGAGCCAGGGAAGCCTTACCAAGGCAGTAGGAGAACGTTTTGCTTCTGTCAAGTCCAAGCCTAAGAAATGTTTCCTTTCCCTTCAGGTCTGATAGCAAATGCTGCCCTGTTTGCCATGCTTCTCTGGCTTGCAGAAGTCGTGCCTGACGTCTAGTTGCCATATCATGGGCGAGTGTTAGGATCTGGGAGTTACAGGAAGTTAGGAGGGTTGAAAACAAAGGTGGGTGTCAGACCTGAGAGAAGGGGTTCAGTTGCATGGACCTTCTCAGTGGAACATTGAAATTTTTTATCAAGGGAAGAGAGTTAGTTTCCCTGCTGAAGGCTCACTGCTGGAGAGCTCTTCCAGTCCAAGTTTGGGCTCTGTCCCTCATCCAGTGAGTGTTCACTTTAGTGCCCACGAGTACCCGGTTTGACGTTGACTGTGGGTGATGACCCCTCAGAGCCAAATTGCTTAGACACAATTAACATCCAAAGCCATTATAAACAGCACACATGCAAAAAAAAAAAAAAAAAAAAAAACACCACAAAGTCAGTCAGTAATTAACTGTTAAATTGAAGAGGACCATTACCCAAATTAGTGGTGTGTGCTGGTGGTGGGAAAAGTCAAAAGGACCCTTCCATCTATTCAGACAGGAGGAGAAATATTAGACCTTTGGTACCATAATCATGGGAAGTAGGAGATGCTTAGATTTAAAAATATTTGGTGAAGAGGAGTGGATGTTGCTCAAGTGGTTGGGTGCCTACCTCCCACATGGAGGTCCCAGGTTCAGTTCCCAGTGCCTCCTAAAGAATCAACGAACAGACCAAGCAAAAACAACGATCAGAAACAAATGTGCAAGACAGAAGAGGTATGTGTAGAGTTCACACACAAATACGCAAACAGATGAAGGTGCCATCTTGATGGGGGGAATGTTTGGTGGAGTTAAAATTTTGGAGGCTTAAGATTTGGAGAGGAGCTGATACCAAGCCTTATTAGAAATCTAGGAAGAGAGGTGGTGTGAAGGCAGGTTTGTTTTTCTTCAGCATTGGCTAGGAGATGTTTTCTGAGCAATATTGCCAAGCCTTTAAACATTTTCTGAGTGGCTTCCTCCTCTACTTTTATTCTGAACCTGTGCATCCCCTGCTGTACTGGGCATTTCAGTGTTTACTTCTTCCAGAAGCGCTGGTGGATGTGATGTCAGCGGTGGTGAAGCTGTGCCCCTCTGTCTGTGAGAGCAGCCACTTTGCAGTGCTTCTTGGGGCCTATGGTGCCTCTCTCAGCATCCTGGGTGAGCGTGCGAGGACGGGTGGTGGGACCAGGGAGTGCGTGGGGACCGGAGAGCGTGAGCAGGGAATGTGCGAGGACTGAGCATTGTGACCAGGGAGTGTGTGAGGACTGGAGAGAGTGGCAGGGAGTGTGTGAGGACCGGAGAATGTGAGGACTGGGCAGTGTGACCAGGGAGTGTGTGAGGACCGGATGGCATGGCCTGAGTGTGTAAGGACCAGTTGGTTTGACCCAGGGCTATGAGGACCGTGAGGTGTGACCCGGGCTGTGTGAGGACTGGGCAGCATGACCTGAGTGTGTCTAAGGAATGGGCAGTGTGATTGGGGGCGGGGGGCAGCGTGTGAGGACCAGGGGTTGTATCCCTGTGAGTGAGGGGCTCAGCTTTCTGAATAGACCCTCATTTGTCTCCTAGACCAGAAGATTTTACTCCTCCTCCAGGCGTACGAAAAGAACCAGCTCAGCCTTGTCAACTTCGGGTGAGTGCTGGCCTGGACGTGGGTCCCCCTGGGCTTCAAGGCCCCTGGCCCCGAGGCCGCGCCCACAGCTGCACAGTGAGCTCAGCACTCGAGCTCTTCTCTCACCCTTTGACCCTCAGGAAGGCGAGAGACAGATGGACACCCCCGCCATCTCACTCACCAATTCCAGCTTGGCTGCTCTGCACAAGAGCTCGGCCCAGCTCATCTGAGGGTGGTCTGTGTCAGCAGGGGCCACCAGGCCTGCGCCGTCCCTGCACATGAGGAGCCTGCCCCAAAACTTACTCCTGGCTGGGGTGGGGGCTCAGTTTAGTTCGGGTGTTTCTGAGCCCTTTGTTTTCATGCTTTAGTTCAGAAGGAATGCACAGGAGTCGGGTGTGGGACAGCAGCGTGAGGAGTGCCGACTGGACGTGACGTCTCCCCCCTTGTCTGCGGGTGCAGTCTCTGTCACTGTCCCTTGTCCACCTGCCTCTCTCCTTCTGTTGTCCCCCTCCCCCCCCCCCCCGCTGTGGTTCTCCCCCCCACCCACCACCTGCCCTGTGTGTCTCTCTCTCCTCCCGGTTTGCAGGAGCTGCTCGCCACCGTCCTTGGCAGCTCCTCTTGGGGGCCTTTAGGGACAGGGGGTGACAGCTTGCCCTGTGGACCCTGCCTATGCTCTCAAGTACGGGGGTTAACTTTGATCAAATGTGTAGTTTGTAGAAGACTTTCTGGATTCGTTTTGCTGCCCTAGATTTTTGTTTTCTCTTTTTGGGACCAGCACTCTAATATCAGCCCAGTGTGTACATGAGGAAGGGTTGGTGAGTTCAGATAAGAAGTGGACTAACGGGGCCAAGAGAAATAGTTCAGGTCTGCTGAAAGGAGAAATCTATTTCCTTTGCAAATGCTTTTTTTCCCCTTCTTTTTGCAAAATGTTTTTTTTTAATGATAGTTTATTAGCCCAGCATCCCCACCACTTCCCCACTCCCCAAAAAAGAAGGAAAAAAAACACCCACAAAGAAAAAACATTTTTTGTCTTTTTCAGTGTACTTAGGTCTTGACTAAACGTTCTCTTTTGCTTCCCCTTATATTCTGGCCTCATGTTCTTACTGCTTTTGGCATTGGTAGTTTTGGGCTTTACCTTATCTAGAATAGAAAGGCCCATGTGTACATAAGGGAGAGAGGAAAGCAAACTGGAACCATTTTTTTAACCTCTTAATTTTGAAATAATTTCAATCTTGCAACACAAAACCCAGAGAACTCCCTGATACCTCCCACCCAGATAACCAGCTTTTCTCTATCATTCATTCTTTTTATCCATCTATATCTTCCTATCTATTTATTCATTTTCTAAATATTTGAGAGTAGGCCTATATGTCATATTCCTTGAACACGTTATACTTCCGTGTTTGTTTCTGAAGAACAAGGATATTCCCCTTCTGTAACCACCTGAAGGGGAGTTCACAAGTTCAAGAAATTTGACATTGATAGACAGCTTACAGTCTATACTACTGGAAGCAGTTTTTATTACAGTGAAGAAAGAGCTGTTCTAAGTATCCCATTTTGGCATTAGAAAGCCCTCACAGTTTGAAGAAAGTCAAATGAGGTAGCTCAGGGAATAAGCTTTTAGCTTGTTGTGAAAGGAGTCTGGTTTCAGCTCCCAGGAGAAAAGCTGCGAGTGGAAGATACAGGGGGTGCTGGGCTCTGGGTTCAGGCGCTCAGAGCAGGTGCTCTGACTCAGAGTAGAAGCCCCAGCCACCTTCTAAGAAGAAGGGAGCAGTACGGGTTGAGGGCACACACTGGGGCCCGTGTGGACATGCAGTGGCTGCATCTCATGCCAGTGAAGAGTTGCCAGCCCAAGGGGCCTGTCCAGTGCCTCAGCTGCCTGCCTATCAGAAACCAGCTAGCAGGGAGCACCTTCTTACAAAGCGATCCTTTACTTTTGAACCTTATTAATTGCTGTTTATATGCATAGAAATGAGCCTGGATTTGGAATAATTCTACTTAGGAAAATGTAATTCTGCAGATGTTCATTGAACACCTGCTGTTTACAAGACACTGTGCTCTGCACTAGGGAGACCAACGGAGAGGAAGAGAAAAAATCTTACCTTCCACTGTGGGTATAAGATCTGAATTTAACTCAAGACAGCATCTGATTCACACTACATGGTGTGAACTGGCTGTTACGGGCAAGTGCACACCAGCGTAGGTGGTCAGGGAAGGCTGTGTGATGGGGCAGCATGTGGAGGAGAAGAGGAATTGGATTGAGGGGAGGTGGGCAGAGGAGGCTTAGGCACTAGGTGGGGGGCACAGCAGGTGGCGGCGTGGTGGTGGGAAAGCTGAGCACTTCCAGAAACCTGAGTAGGTTGGCTTCTCTGACGCATAGGAAGTCAGGTAGTCCAAAGGCCAGACCACTGTTAAGGACCTTACATACCCAGCTGAAGCATTTCCACTTCCATCCAGGAGGCAGCAGAGCTGATTGACATTTCTGGGCGGAGTGGCACCATCAGAGCTGGCCTTTGGGGAAGTATCCTGGTGGCAGCGGGAGCACTGTTGGGAGTAGGGGGAGAAGGACAGGGAGGAAGAGGAGGCCTGTGTCATTTCCAAGGGGTCTGCGAGGTGGGCCTCTGTGGGTAGCTGCGGTGGGCGAGGGGGTTTGTGCATGGCAGAGGCATAGGCCTAGTGGGATCTCGACGTGGGTTTGCCCAGGAGACCCGGTGTGCTCATGGTCACGTGTGCATAGGGAGAGGTTTGCTTCGGTAAAGCTGCTTTGAGCAGCCAGGGTTCTGCCGCTGTGGTCTGGAGCCAGCCCGAATGCCAGCTCTGCCCCTCACCAGCTGGGGAAGTGAACAACCGAGCAACATTTTTTTTTTCTTTATTTTTAAAGAAGCTTTAGATTCCATAAATATTACATTAAAAATGTAGGGGATTCCCATATATCCTACTTCCTCCCCCTCCCACAGTTTCTCCCATTAATCTTTTTCATTGGTGTGCTACATTTGTTACAATTAATGAACACATACTGAAGCATCACTACTAATCGTCTGTAATTTACATTATTGTTCACAGTTTGCACCACACGGTTTTATAGGATTTGACAAAATGTATAATGGCCTGTATCTGTCATTGCAGTGTCACGTAGAACAATTTCAGTGTCCCAAAAATGCCCCATATTTCACCACCTATTCTTCCCTCTCCCTCCCCTCAGAACCTTTGGTGACCACTGCCTTTATATCAATCATACAAGTTCTTCTAGTTCTGGAATAATATTAAATCTACCTTGATTCATGGTTGCATTCCCCCCTTATGTTTCTTCATTCCTCAATTTTGAGGATTTGGGGATGGTGATGCCCACTCTGTTTCTGATTGAGAGGGGACTTAGATCCCATGGGGCAGATGGGTGGAACTGTCTTGCCTGCAGCTGAACAACTTTCTTAATCCTCCCTGACCCCTTTTTCCCCATTTGCAAAGGGGCAATAAGAATGTATCTTCTGACTGGGACTGTTGTGATGCTGAGTGAATTAATGTACTAGAAGGCTTAGAGTAGTGCCTGGCGCATCGCAGGCTCTATGTAGTGCCGACTCCCGCCGTCTCGCCCCACGCTCTCACCCCACGCTCTCACCACCTCTCTCGTCAGCACCGGCGTTGCCACCCCGACCTCATGGGCTCTTGTGGGGATTAAGTGATCTAATACATGGCGTGCTTAGAACAGCGCCTGGCGTGTTCAGCTGCTCTTTAAATGCTGACTAGCACTGTTGTCATCTTTGTATTGCTTCCTCTTCTGGCGGACCCTGAGACTTGCCTGCTCTCCCTCTCTGACTCCAGGGTGCTGCTGTGGGGCCCAGCGGCCGTGGAGCATCACAAGACGTGCCGGAGCCTGGGCAAGTCGCTGTGGCGGCAGCCGAGCGTCGGGGAGGTCCTGCGCCTGCTGGATCGGGAGCGCGTGCTGAAGACCATCCTGCATTTCCCCCAGAAGCGGAGGCTGCTGCCACCTGAGGTGCAGGCTGCATTTACCGCTGCTCCTTGGAGGCAGATGACAAAACAATCAGGGAGCGCTCTTGGTGGCAGGGAGGGAAGTTCCTGCTCCCTTCCTCTCCGGGAGCTCCATTTGCTCCCTCTGCTTAATCACACTGTGAAATAGAAAGCACAGCTTCTCTTCTTGCGTGTTAACTCTTTAGTAACTAGAACTCTACCCATATACAAAGAAGGTGCAGAGACTGAACCCAGTATCCCCATTAGCAGTTACCAGTTTGGCACGTGCTTATTAGCTCTCAGCACTGGCCAAACTTGTTTCATTTATAGCCACAGACCCCCTCCGCCCCCCCAAAAGAATTATTCTGAAACAAATTCCAAACATCATATCACATTTTCATGTACAAACACTGTTTTTTCAGAGTCCTTTTTTTAATGCTCAAACAGTCAAAATAATTTCCACTCTACAAAATAGCTGGTAAGATATTTCATGTTTGAAGTTGAACAGCAGGTTTCTGTTTGGGCTCTTCCAGGAGGCACAGGAGCTCATCGTTAAAGGTGGGAGTGCAGTGAATCTCGAGGACCTCTATGACCCGTGCTTTCTTCTCCATCTTTTCAGTGAATTGACCAGACCAGGTAAATGCATAACCCCAGGGCCTCCACACAGTTCACATTTATTGCCAAGCAACAGTCAACCTCGATTTTGAAAATAATTCTTGATGTTTAGCTGACTTTCTCACCTTTTGGTGATTTTTCAGCAAAAGTAATAGTTGATACTTTGAATATACAATGGTTTTCTTAAAAGTTCTTATTTTAAAATCTAGGGATGTCCCTTTGTTCTTGATGTTTTCCTAATTTTTAACAACAAACATTTTCTGAATTTTTGCTAGGTAGTGGTCAAATATCAGAAGAAAAGAGAGATTTATAATTGCCATTGAGCCCAGACCCTGCTGAGGCTAGCTTTTTATTGGTTTAAGAATATTTTTGGAATTGCATTTTGAGCCTGGTGCCTGAGGGTCTTTCTGGGTGAATGGGTGGGAGGGTAGAGGAAGAATGAAAATACATGTACACTTGCACACTTACTGGATCAGTCAGGTCTGTTGGTTTTAAGCATTCTGCTAAGTGTCTGGTGGTGACTCATGTGGTTTTAATTTGCATTTTCCTAATGACTGATGATGCTGTGAACATCTTTTCATATGCTTATTTGCCATCTGTATATTCTCTTCAGTGAAATGCCTGTTCATGTCTTTTGCCCATTTTCTGGTAGGATTGTGTGGGTTTTATACTACTGATTTTTTTTTTTTAACTTTCTTTCAACTTCAAAAACTAAAATAACAGACAAAAGACAGCTTAATGAATTATGGAAGCATTGTTTTAAAAAATCCTGTCCAGGGAAATTTATCTTACTTAATTTTAAAAACAAACTTAATTTTTTCTTAAGTGTTCACAAAGATGAGTAAATGAGCACACATTGGTTAAATGACATGACCAAGTTGTCCTTGTTAATGAAGAAAATGAAAAAAAAAGAAGCTTGCTCATATTCATAGCTCATAAAACTAAATTCCATATTTTTTTTACATTTACAGTTGACATAGTACCTTATTTGCCTTTGCTACAAAAATACTACAATATTACTGTTAACTATAGTCTATAAATTGCACCATTTGTATTTTTCCCATGTAACACCTTATTCTTAACACCTTGTAATAGAGGAATTCTTGTATTTCTATTAACCATAGTTCTCATATACTACCGAAATCACTGTTACACAGTCCCTAGATTATCCTCTAGTTGTCTTTCAATTAACATTAATTTTCCTAGATTATCCCTTTCAGCCACAATCACATTTATAAATCAGTATGTTATACTCGTTATAATGTGATACCATCAACTCTATTCATGTCCACATATTTACAGTCGACCTTAGTAAACATTTTACATACATTCAGCATCAGCTCCCTCTTCTCAACTCACATTCTGTCTCCTACTAATCTATATTCTAGAATTTACCTCCATGAGCTTACTCATCATGTTTAAGATTTCATACTAGTGAGACTATACAATATTGTCCTTTTGTGCCTGGCTTATTTCACTCAACATAATATCTTCAAGGTTCGTCCATGTTGTCATTGCTATTACATTTTATGAGTTCTTTATATGTTCTAGATACTAGTCCTTGTCAGATTTGTGATTTTCACATTGAAAGTTCCTCCTAGTCTAGTTAGTTTTTGATCCTCTTAATCTTTTCACAGAGCGAAAGTCTTTCATTTTGATGAAGTCTATTTATCAGTTTTTCCTTTTATGCATTATACTTTTGGTGTCAATTCTAAGAATGTTTTTGCCTATCTTGAAGAATTTCTCTTATGTTTATTTCTAAAAGTTTTATAGTTTTACATTTTACATTTAAGTCTGTGATCCATTTTGAGTTAGGTTTTATGAAAAGTGAGGTTTAGGTCCAGGTTCATATTTTTGCTTATGGATATCCAATTGCTCCAGCACCACAGACAGAGAAATGGATGGATAGATAGGTAGATAGATAGATGGATAGATGGATAGATGGATAGATGGATGGATCAACAGGTTGGTGGATAAATAAATAGAATCATATGACAAATATGACAAAATATTAAAATGGGTGGATCTGGGTATCTTGGGTTATAGCAGTTTGATATTATTGATGAATTCCAAAAAGAAATATTGGATTATGTTTGTAAACTGATCTTTTCCTCTGGGCATATTAGATTATATTGGATTCATAGGTTTACTTGATTAAGTAATTACGTAAACCTCTTGTGCTAGTAGTTACGTAAACCCTTTGTGGGGTGGGGACTCACAGATAAAAGGCATGGCAAAGGATAAAGTTAAGGGTTTTTGATGTTGGAGTTTAAGCTGAAGCCTTAAGCTGGATCCCCGGGAAGTAAGCTCACAGGAAAGAGAAGCCAGCCCCAGGAAGGGAGGAACCCAGGAAGCCTGAACCCTCACAGACATCGGCAGCCATCTTGCTCCAACACATGAAAATAGACTTTGATGAGGGAAGTAACTTATGCTTTATGGCCTGGTATCTGTAAACTTCTACCTCAAATAACTACCCTTTTTAAAAACCAACCAATTTCTACTATTTTGCATCAGCACCCCTTTGGCTGACTAATACATTGGTATAGGGGTATGTTGGATTTGTTTTTATGGGGTTTGCTTTATTTTTGTAACTGTCCTATACATTTGAAAGTATTTCAAACTAAAAGGTTAAAAAAGTAAAAGAAAGGCTGTCTTTCCTCAGTTGAGTTGCTTTTGCACCATTAGGTTGGTGCAAAAGAAATTGCAGTTTTGGACCATGAATTTTAAATCATTATAACTAAACTCAAACACATCTTTATTAATCAAAATAGTAACCATTTATAATCATCACATTTTTGCCAATGAGAAATCAGTTTGTTTATCCCTTTAGTGTAAAAATCCATGCTTTGGGATTCAACAAACTCTTGGAAAGCATTTTCTGCATCCTGCTGGTTGTGCAAGTATTTTCCCTACAAAAAGGTGTCAAGATGCTTGAAGAAGTGTAGTTGGTTGGCGAGAGGTCAGGTGAATATGGAGGATGAGGCAAAAATTTGTAGCCCAGATTTGTTCAACTTTTGAGGCATTGGTTGTGTGACATGTACTTGGGTGTTGTTGTAGAGAAGAATCGGGCCCTTTCTGTTGACCAGTGCTGGCTGCAGGTGTTGCAGTTTTGGTGCATCTCATCGTTTTGCTGAGCATACTTCTCAGATGTAATGGTTTTGCCAGGATTCAGAAAGCTGTAGTGGATCAGACCAGCAGCAGACCACCAAACAGTGACCATGACCTTTTTTTTGTGCAAGTTTGGCTTTGGGAAGTGCTTTGGAGCATCTTGGCCTAACCACTGAGCTGGTCATCCTGGTTGTTGTATAAAATCCACTTTTTATCATACATCACAGTCCAATCGAGAAATGGTTTGTTGTAAGAGAAGACGACACTTCAAAATGACATTTTTTTAATTTTCAGTCAGCTCATGAGGCACCCACTTATTGAGCTTTTTCATCTTTCCAATTTGCTTCAAATGTCAAACAACTGTAAAATGGTCGACATTGAGTTCTTTGGTAACTTCTGTAGTTTAATATGATCAGCTCAGATGATTGCTCTCGGTTGTTGTCAACTTCCAATAAGCGGCTACTATACACTCCTCATCTTAAAGGCTCTCGTCTCCTTTGCAAAACTTCTTGAACCACCACTGCACTGTATGTTCATTAGCAGTTCCTGACCAAATGCATTCATGTTGTGAGTTGTCTCCTCTACTTTACAACCCATTTTGAACTCAAATAAGAAAATAGCTTGAATTTGCTTTTTGTCTAACATCATTTCCATAGTCTAAAATAAATATAAAATAAATAGCAAATAAGTCATTAGCAAAATAACATAAAATGAGAAATGCACATTAAAATGATGTGTAACATAACCACATTTATTTAACAATGTATTCCAATATCAAATGGCAGATTCAACAATGCAAAACCACAGTTGCTTTTGCACCAACCTAATATTTGTGCAGATCTGTTTCTGGTTCACTATTTTCTTCTATTGCCCTTTGTGTCTGTGCCTCCACCAATACCACACAATCTTGATTAAATCTGCAAAAAAAAATCATGCAGCGATTTTGATAGGAATTGTGTTAAAATTCTGTATCACTTGGGGATAATTGAACATCTTTACTATTTTGAGTCCTTCAATCCATGAACATGGTATGTGTCTCCATTTATTTCCTGTTTCTAGCCTTCAGAACTGTGATAGAATTAAGTGTCTTTTGTTTTAAGTCACCACGTTTTTGGTACCTTCTTACAGCAGCCCTCAGGAACTAATACAATCTCTGTTCCTATTTTCTTAAGAGTTTGAGGTTGTTTTTTTTTTAAATTATGAATTTTGTTGGATTTTGTCCATTGCTTTTTC
Organism: Dasypus novemcinctus; assembly: GCF_030445035.2. Taxonomy (NCBI): domain Eukaryota; kingdom Metazoa; phylum Chordata; class Mammalia; order Cingulata; family Dasypodidae; genus Dasypus; species Dasypus novemcinctus. The sequence continues at coordinate 152,814,745 of NC_080676.1, read as the reverse complement.
TGCATTAATTGATATAATTATGTTAGGGATTTTTTGTTGTTATTGTTGAGGTACTGGGACTGGGGATTGAACTTGGGACCTCATATGTGGAAATCTGGCACTCAACCACTGAGTCACATTGGCTCCCTATGTTAGGAATTTTTATGTCAATATTTATGAGGGATATTGGTCTTCAGTTTTTTGTTGTGTTTCTTTTGTTGTTGTCTGGTATTGGTATCATTGCAATACTAGAGTCATACAATGAATTGAGAAGTGTCTCTTGTTTTCTGGAAGAGACTATGTAGAATTGGTATTAATTCTTCTTTAAACATTTGGTAGAACTTCCTAGTTCAAACCATCTGGGCCTGGATATTTCTTTCTTGGGAGTTTTTAAATTATTAATTCAACTTTTTTACCACTTATACTGTTTTGTTTTGTTTTTTTTTTAAAGATTTATTTATTTATTTAATCCCCCCCTCCCCCGGTTGTCTGTTCTCTGTGTCTGTTTGCTGCGTCTTGTTTCTTTGTCTGCTTCTGTTGTCGTCAGCAGCACGGGAAGTGTGGGCGGCGCCATTCTTGGGCAGGCTGCACTTTCTTTTGCACTGGGTGGCTCTCCTTACGGGCCCACTCCTTGCGCATGGGGCTCCCCTACGCGAGGACACCCCTGCGTGGCAGGGCACTCTTTGCGTGCATCAGCACTGCGCATGGGCCAGCTCCACATGGGTCAAGGAGGCCCAGGGTTTCAACCGCGGACCTCCCATGTGGTAGACGGACACCCTCACCACTGGGCCAAGTCTGTTTCCCCACTTACACTGTTATTCAAATTATCTATTACATTTTGAGTCAGTCGTGGTAGTTTGTGTTTTTCGAGTAATTCGTTTATTTCCTCTTAGTTGTCAAATTTGTGTGTAATAATATATAGCATTATTCGTATTATTTCCTTATGCTTTTGATGCCTGCAGAGTCTGTGGTGATATTCCAGTATTTATTCCTGAAATTAGTAATTTATGTCTTCTCTGTTTTTTTCTTTGTCAGTTTTACTAGAGATTTGTCAGTTTTATTCATCTTTTCAAAGAGTCAGCTCTTTATTTTCATTGATTTTCACTGTTTTTGTTTTCACTTTCATTCATTTCTCCTCTTATCTTTGTCAGCTCACTCCTTTTCATCCTTTGGACTTTTTCTAGGTTCTTCATGTGAGGGCTTAGATGATTGAATTGTGACGTTTCTTCTTTCCCAGTGTGTGCATTTCAGTGCTATAAATTTTCCCTCAGGACTATTTTAGCTTTGTTCCACAAATTTTATGTTGTATTTTCATTTTCATCTGTTCAGTGTATTTTTTTTAATTTGAAGATTCCTCTTTAACAATGAATTATTTAGAAGTGTTTTGTAAAGCTACCAACTGTTTGAAGGTCTTCCTGTTATTTTTCCATTGTTGATTTCTAGATTCCATTGTGGTCAGAGAACACATGCTCTTTGATTTCTTTTAAATTTGTTGATGTTTGTTTTATGGTCCAGGATATTGTTTCTCTTCCTATATGTACTGTGGGCACTTGAAACTGTATTCTGTTGTTGGGTTGTGTGTTCTATAAATGTTGACTGGATCTGTTGGTTGATGACATAGTTGAGTTCTTTAGTATACTGGCTGATTTTCAGTATGGTTGTTCTAGAAATTTCTGATAAGAGAGGTATTAAAGTCTTCAACTGTAATTGTGGATTTATCTTTTTCCTTTCACTTCTATCAGTACTCATGTTTTTTGTAGCTAAATATGCTGCATGCATATTTAGGATTGCTGTGTCTTAGTGCATTGACTTTTTTATTATTACATAGGGTCCCTTTCTGTCTCAGGTAATTTTCTTCTCTCTGAATTCTACTTTATCTGATATGATATATCCTCTCTTTTAATGTTTGCCCAGTATATCTTTTCCCATTCTTTTGCTTTTGCCTTGTCTCTGTCGTTATAATTTAGGTGAGTTTCTCATAAATATCATATAGTTGGGTTATGTTTTTTAATCCCCTTTGCAATTCTCTTTTAATTAATGTATTTAGGTCATTTATGTTTACTGTACTTGTTGATACAGTCGGGCCCAAGTCTGCCATTTTAATCTTTATGCTTTCTATTTTTTCCTTTTCTGCCTGTTATTTAAGCATGTTTTTATAATTCTATTCTAGCTATAGAATTTTTTTCTATAAAATAGTTAATTTGTTAAGATGCATTTCAGAAAAGAATACAGATTTTATCTGTATTTATTGTTATTAGAAATAAAAAAGAAAAAGTTTGATGCCAGGGTTCTGTACAGTGCTTTTGAGTATGTTCCTATAGCTTGTTTTATAGCTTTGCTTTAGGTATTAAGTTTTATATATGTAACATATCACAGTCAACCAGTTTGGGTGAAGTATAGAAATCTTAACTCCCTTTCTCCTACTTCACTTATGACAATTGTCTTAAGTATTTTCTTTGTATACAATTAGAACCACATTAGGCAGTGTTATATTTTTTTCCTTCAACTGACAAACAATTTAGAAAACTCAAGAGGAGAAGGAAAGTCGTTTGTATTCATTCATGTTTTTGCTTTACCGCATGCTTTTTTCTTTCCTAAAGTTTCTAGATTTTTTCTTAGTTGCATTCATCTGAGAATTTCTTTTTTTTTTTAAGATTTATTTATTTATTTCTCTCCCCTCCCCCCCCTCCCACCCCAGTTGTCTGTTCTCTGTGTCTATTTGCTGCGTCGTCTTTGTCCGCTTCTGTTGTTGTCAGCGGCATGGGAATCTGTTTATTTTTGCTGCATCATCTTGTTGTGTCATTTCTCCGTGTGGGCGGTGCCATTCTTGGGCAGGCTGCACTTTCTTTCACGCTGGGCAGCTCTCCTTATGGGGGCGCACTTCTTGCGCGTGGGCTCCCCCACGTGGGGACACCCCTGCGTGGCATGGCACTCCTTGTGCGCATCAGCACTGCGCGTGGGCCAGCTCCCCACAGGTCAAGGAGGCCCGGGGTTTGAACCATGTACCTCCCATGTGGTAGACAGATGCCCTAACTGCTGGGCGAAGTCCGCTTCCCATCTGAGAATTTGATTTCATTTTCCTTCATGAAGGATATTTTTGCAGAATATAAAACCCTGGGTTGACAATTCTTTTCACTTAAAAAAATGTCATGACACTTCTTAGCCTCCATGGTTTCCAATAAGGAATCTTCTGTCATTTGAATTTTTTCCCCTGTATATAAGATTTCCCCTTGCTTCTTCAAGATTTTTCTTTTTCTTTAGTTTCAGAAGTTTGACAGTGATGTGTCCTGTTTCACTCATTTTCTTGAATTGTTAGGTATATATCCTTTGCTAAATCGGGAATTCCCAGTCATTATTTCTCAAATATTTTTTCAGCTCTGTCCTCATTTTCCTTTCCTATTAATAGAACTCTAATGACAAAGTTAGATACTTTGTTAGAGATCCACAGGTCCCTAAGAAACTTCTTTTTTTTTTTTCCCGGTATGTTTTTTCTCGTGTTCAGACTGGGTAATTTCTATTGTTCTATCTCATCCTCTTCATTCTGGTGTTGAGCCCATCCTTTGAGTTTTATTTTGGTTATTATATTTCTCAGTTCTAAAATTTCTATGTTTTTTGTTTTTTGTTTTTTAGTTAGGCCAGTAATATTTATTCATGGAGGAGGAAAAAAAGTGGAAGAAAATAATAGAGCAAGGGTCCCAGGTAGAGAGGAAGGAGCTGAAAAGTGATAAAGAGGGCTGATTTACAGGCTACAATTTCCCATTATGGGTTATAAATACCCAGGTTTACTTGCACAGTGATCCAAGCGGGGGAGAAGCAGCTGGAGCCTGGGTCCAGAGGCAAGAGAGCGCAAGAGCCTAAAATTTCTCCTTGATTCTCCTTTACATTTCGATTTCTTTGCTGAGACGTTTTTTCATTTGTTTCAAGGCTATTTGTAATTGCTTGTTGAAGCATGTTTATGATTGCTGCTTTTGAAGTCTTTGACAGATAATTCTAATATCTCTGTCATCTTGATCTTGGCATCAATGGATTGTCTTTTTTTTTTTCATTCAGTTTGAGATCTACCTGATTCTTGGTATGATACATGATTTTTTATTAAAAACTGGGCATTTGGGTATTATGTTGTAAGACTCTGGATCTTAAAATTGTTTTAGTTTGCTTTTTTCACACTGCTCTTTTGGGGGAAAGGGAGACACTGCCTTGTTACTATGGTTAAGTAAGTATTGAGAGCAGCTCAACATAGGAACAGCTCGAACAGGAAGCATCGCAGAACTTGAGAGAGAGACACAAGAAGTAAGAAAAGGTGGGAACAGGAGACTCGAAGCCTCAAGGACTAAGAGCCTCGAACCAGCTTCTACATGTCAGGATGGGAGTATAGTTACTTTTTATTCTTTTAGATATTTTACCAGTGCAATCATGCCCACATTTTCCCCATGTATGCAGTACAAGGTTTAAATGTTTCTTTCTGCAAACAATTACGGGTTGTTCAGGACAGTGTTCCAACCTGAGAAGACCTGATGGTCTAAGGTTTGTACCCTGATTTGTGTTATGGGAACATTTTAACTTCCGGCCATTTCTCCCCAGGTAAGGGCAGAAGTTCAGGTTCCCACTTGGCTTCCTTCCATTGACACCCAAGGGGAAGAGCTCATTCTCATGCCTGCAGGGTGGGTGTAAGAATTCCTGATCCCCACTCAGCTTCCACTGATGCTTCCTGGATGGTAGGGGTAGGCATGGCTCCTTCCAGCCTCTCCTGACACCCAGGGGGAGGAGACTCTGTGCTGGGCAATAGTGAAATTTGTTCTTCTCTACTAGGCTCCTCTGACACCCCAGTGGAAATGGGGAAAGGTGTATCTTCATCTCCCAGTGGGAATGAAAGTCCTAGCTCTCCCCTTGACTTCTCTGTCACCAACTGCCCAGGGGTCTCGGGGCGCCTCCTTACAGCCTGGCAAGGGTGAGAGTTGGGGCTTCCTACTCCGCCTTTACTGACATGAGCGGGTGTGGAGCTGTGTTTTTTTTCTCTGATGTTGGCTGGAGTAGAGCAGCTACTGTCTAAAAGATTTTTGTCTCGATAGGCAACCCTCCTTCTGCTCCTTTGGCCAGAGGGAGTAGGCTTTGTTCAGGGCTTTTTAGTCTGTGCCTGTTGGTGTTTCCAGGTTGCTGGCTTCTTCCACTAATGGCAAAAGGAAAGCCAAGGGAACTCCCCAGCCTGTCGTTCCTTGGGTTCCAATGTCCCTAACTGGTCTGCTTCTCTCCACTATGCTTGTTTTACGTACACAGTGGCTAGGATTTTTAATAGGAGCAATAGGGAGAAGTCTACTTAGTCCTCCTAGAATTGGACTAATTTAATTCATGTTTAACATTAGATAATTCACTTTTCACATGTTAAGGAAGTGTGTGCAGGGAAGCTCTCCTTTCCGCCCCATCTCTGGACCTGTTTCCTTGTTCTCAAGGGAGCACGTCTTATCGGTTTTCCTAGATCCATTTTCTTCTAGATCCAGCTTGCTCTGAAAGGCCTGTAACGGTTCCAATCTGGCAGGTAGGAAAGGAGCCAGGGACTCTGCTGAGGTGGTGTTGAGTGTGTGGGTGTGTTCTGCTTTTGGGCTCAGCACACTGCCAGCCCAGAGGGGCGCCCTCGGCCCTTTCTACTGGACTCAGTGGCAGGGTAGATTTAGATGCTCCTGGGAAGCCGTACCCCACTAGACAGCCTGTTTTCCTCTTTCTGAACTAGAAAATTTCTTTTTATATGCAAAATGCTCCTACTTGTGAAAGGATTTTTTGGTCCTCCACTGCTGCCCTTTGATATTCTTTAAAAAGAAAAAAGATCAAAGAGGGCTGGGTTTTCTAGAAATTTTTCCATCAGTAGACCTTTGTGTTGGCTCTAGCGCCCCACTCTAAGAACAGATAAACAGATAATGTAGCCTGTTGCCAAGGCTAGATTTTATTTGTAAGAGAAGGAGAAGCATTGCATGCGGACGTCAGATGCCATAATGGCAAACTGATAACTTAATTGCCCTGGTGACTGTATTCAGCAGCAGGCTAACTGAGGCAAATCTAATCATGGATGGCCCAGCAAGCTCTTCTGGCTTGCCTCCTGTCTTTTGGCAGTGATGGTCAAGTCTGTTTCCATCATACACAAACATTTATTTTCCACAGTCTGAAAAGTTGGAGGTTGCCTACCGCTGCAGCTTTCAGTGAATCATAACAAATCATTTTGTCTGTGTCTGTCTCTCAGTAGAGCTTTTAGGAGACAGGGGCAAATACCTGGAAAATATTTAGTAAGAAAACAGTAAAATCAGAACACAGTGTTCTGATTCCTGAATCAGTGTACAGTTCTTGAACACTGTATTTTTTTTTAAGTGCAACAGATTATGGGAGGCTATTTGTGAAAAGAGAGGATGAGAAAATGGTCTTTCACCATTTTCCTTACCTCTCATTCTCCAAACATAACCTATTTTAAGTTTTATTGTACAGTACAGGTAGAAAATTTGCAGAATATCCTGGGAAGGATTTGCAATGACTTAAAATAAAATGCTCGTGTGGTGGATTGACTTGTGTGCCCCAGGTGACATGTTCTTGGTCTGGGTTTACACTCTGGTGGCTGTGGACCCATTGTAAATAAGAGTTCTTCAAAATGGCACTTCAGTTAAGGTGTGGCCCAGCTGGGTCGGGCTGGGCTTTAATTGGGATTACTGGATTCCTGCATAAGCAGAGCCATCAACAGGGAGAGAAGCCATAGGGAGCAGCCGGAAGCTGGAAGTCAGCGGAACCTGGAAGAGAAAGGAGAAGATGCCGCCACGTGCATTGCCATGTGAGAGAGTAGCCAAGGAAGCCCAAGGACGGATGGACAGCCAGAAGATACCAGCCCAGGAGGAGGCCAGCCTTCTAGTCTCCGAATCCATGAGCCAGTCCATTCCTGTTTTGTTGAGCCACTTTGTTATACAGCACTTGTTTTAACAGCTAGGAAGCTGTGAAACAACTAATTACACTAAAATCATTCACACTGAAGTAGAAACTTTTTAAAAACATGAAGGTGAATAAGGAAATAGATATACCAAAAACAAAAAATGAGGTACATTAAACGTTGCTCTGTGCTCCTTGTCATCAGAGCTAAAAATGGAAACATGGTGCTTTCAATAAGTTTTGCTCTCTAGTGAAAGGAGGTACTCCAGTTCATCGGGTGAGTCCAATCCCAGATTTGAAATGGTAAGCTGAGCACAGATCACCGACCAGCCTGGGGCAGTGCAGGCCAAAGCGATTGTGGTTGAATAAGTCACAAATTTTTCTCCCTTTCTTTTTAAAAATGTATTGTGATTCCTTTCCCTCTTGCTTTTGCCCAACAGACAAGTAAGCATTAACAATGTCTTAAGTAAACTTTCACTGAAGTATGACATCTAGAAAAGTATACTTAGCAAGTGTGCAGCTCAAATTTTGTTGAAACCACTGCCCAGATCAAGGAATAGAAGGTGACCAGCATCTCATCAAGCCCCTTCCTGGTCAGGATCCCCTCCCTCTCCGAAAGGAACTGGTGTCCTGTTTCTGGACTGTTTGTAAATGGAGTTATGCACCACGTCTTCCTTTGTGTGCCACTTCATTTATCCCACATCATGCTGTGTGTGAGTCATCCGTCTGTGTGTGGCTGAAGTTCTGAACTGTGTTTTCTAACTTCCTGCAATGGCAGCTGGGTCTGGGTATAGCTAAACTTTGCCATCCTAAATTAGGCACATGATGGGTTTTTGCATGCAGCTGCCCATCTTCAGAGAAACTACAGCCTCACCGTCCATTTCATCCCCTTGCCAAAACTGGGAACCAATTTTCTTAACCTCACTACTTTCCTTCTTTGAGTCCTTGGCCAAGAATCGGAGCCAGCCAAGGCTATTGGTGATGCCAGCCAAGGCTATTGGTGATGGCAGTGACACATGCTTTTTCCACAGCGAGTTCTTGTCCTCAGCAGAACTGGGCTGGTATCTTCAGCTCATAATTCACCTAAGCCACAAGGCGGCCAAATCAGGGAGGCCCACTTGCAGTGCTCTGAGCCAGGCTCGAGAAGGCCAGGGTGCAGACTCCAGAGACGCTTCTCGCTGTGAGGACTCCTCCCAAAGGCACGTCCCTGGAGGGTGTCAGGGCGGGAGGAGGGCTTGAGGTTCCTGAGGCTCCAGGGGTACCTTAACACTACCCATCAGGACCACTTAAAACTGGGGTGGTTTTTATTTTAATCCTTACTAGTTGTCCTGGTTAAGCCATTTGATCTGAAGGCCTGTAGAAGGCCAAATTGCTATTCATGGGCTTCTTGAAACAAAGAGAATGGCATTTATAACTCTTTTTAGATAACCTAGTATGTTTTCAGTATCCCAGGGGCAGCTCTTTTCCATAAGTGTTACAAAGCCAAGACTTCCATAGAGTAGCAGAGATGACCACAGAACATGAAACTGACTTTTCATCATGGACACGTGGAAAATCTACTTGTCTTAGAGAGTGTCAGTGATTACTGAAAATAACCCAGCCAGCTGAGTGCTAGTTATTTTTAGTGAGTGTAACATTAAATATTTTGACTGTCCTCTTTCCCAAATATATCCCATTTATGTGTATTTGTTGGTTAGGTATGTAGGTGTGTTGAACATAGTCATCTTTCCCAAAACAATTTTATCTCAAGGTTTGTTTATAAAGCTTTGGTTCCCCCCCCAATTAAAAATATCACTCATTAGAAACGAGAGCATTTAGTCGAAAGCTCTTGAAGTTGTCTTCTGATCGTTCTTTTTCCATCCTTTCACCTTTAATCTACTCATGCCTTGATATTTATGGGCAACATATAAGTAGATGTTTCAGTTTCCCAGCAGCTAAAACAAATACCATACAATGGATCACCTTAACAGCAGGCATCGATTAGCTTACGGTGTCAAAGGCTAAAAGGTGTGCCTGCTTCTGGGGTCGGTACCTCCTGGCTGGTCTGCAATCTTTGCGGAACCTTGGCGTCTCCAGCACATGGCAGTGCAGTGGCGGCGTCTTTCCCTTCTGGTTCTCTTGACTTCCAGCTGCTGGCTGCTCCCCGTGGCTTCTCTTTCAATGTCCATTTTCCTTAGCTTCTAAGGATCTAAGCCATTTTGGATAAAGGCCTACCCTCACTCAGTCTGGGCACACCTTAACTAACAAATGTATCCCCACCCACAGGACCAGGGGTTGGGACCTGAGCATACCTTTTGTGGTGGCATGTTTTGATCCCTAATGGTAGGTTTTGCTCTTTTGATGATCTCTGCCTTTTAATTCAGTGTATAGGTCATTTACATTAAAGGTGATTATTGACTGGATTTGAAATTGCATTTTCTCTTCTGTAGCAGTTTGATATTATTGATGACTTCCAAAAGAAATACTGGATTATGTTTGTAAACTGGATCTTTTCCTCTGGGCATATTAGATTGTATTGGAGTCATAGGTTTATTTGATGAAGTAATTATGTAAACCCCTTGTGCCAGTAGGGCATTTAGTCCCCACCCTTTGGTGGGTGGGGACTTGCAGATAAAAGGCATGGCAAAGGACAGAGTTAAGGGTTTTTGATGTTGGAGTTTGATGCTGAAGCCTTAAGCTGGAGCCCTGGGAAGAGAGAAATCCAGGAAGCCTGAACCCTCATAGATGTCGGCAGCCATCTTGCTCCAACACATGAAAATAGACTTTGGCGAGAGAAGTAACTTATGCTTTATGGCCTAGTATCTGTAAACTCCTACCCCAAATAAATAACCTTTATAAAAACCAACCAATTTCTGGTACTTTGCATTAGCACCCCTTTGGCTGACGATTACATCTTCTTTGTTGCTTATAAGCTACAATTCTTCCTTGTGGATTGTTTGTTTTTTTAATGGTTGCTTTAGAGTTATAGTATGCTTCCTTAATTTATTGCAGTATGCCTTCAAGTGATATTATATCATTACATGTGCAGTATAAGGCCCTTACAATAATATATATTCATTTCCCTCTCTTGGACTTTGTGTGATTCTTGTGCATTTTACTTCTGTATGTTATAAACTTCATAGTATGGTATTATTTTTGCTTTCAAACTGCCAATTATCTTTTAAAGAGATTTAAATAAGAAAAAAAGTCTTTAATATTTATGATATGTTATTATTTCTGGTTGAATTAATTCCTTTGTGTAGATCCAGATTTGTAGCTGATATCATCTTCCTTCTGCCTGAATTAGTCCTTTTAAGAATTCCTGTAGTTCAGGTCTCCTGGTGACCAATTCTTGCAGCTCTTTAGAGCATGAAAAATGTCTTAATTTTGCTTTAATTTTTGAAGGACTTTCATGGGGTATAAAATTCTAGATTGACAGGTTTTTTCCTTAAGATATTTAGAGATATTGCTTCAGTAACACTGGCTTGCTTTTGCCTATGAAAAGAAATCCGCTTCTTTACTAACTTGTTAGTTCCTCTATTATGTGACTGCTTTTAAGTTTGTTTGTTTTAAACTTAAACAATTTGATTATTTACCTTGGTGCGATTTTATGTTTCTTGTGCTAATTGAACTTCCTGGCTCTGTGGCTTGATAGTTTTCATTAAATTTGGACAAGTTTGACCCATCTTCAGAGTTTTTTCTGCTTCCCTCCCCTCCTTTTCAGGGTCTCCAATATAACATACATTAGGTTGCTTGAAATTGCCTCACAGCTTACTAGTGTCCCATTCTTATTTTCCCCCGTGTTTCACTTTGCATAATTTCTATCGTTATGTCTTAAATTCATTCTTATTTCTGCAATGTCTAATCTGTTGGTAATCTGTCTAGAATGTTTTTCATTAGACATTGTTTTTCATCTCCAGAAGCTCAGTTTTGGTTTTTAATGTCTTTGTCTACTAATTTTGTCATCTATGTCATATCTGAGCTGGTTTCTAATGGTGGATTTTCTTTTCCTTAGGGTATGAATTTTACTGCTTGCTTGCATGTCTGATAAATTTTTATTGGAATCTAGGCGTTATAAATTTTACCTTAATAGGTGTGGATATTTTTTGTATTCCTGTGAGTATTTTTTGAGCTTTGATTTAGAATGCAGTTCTAAAGCAAGATATAGTCCAGGACTAAGTTTGCCAACTAATGAGGTAAAATCCTTCTGAGTATACTTACTCTACATCCCAGAAATCATGAAGATTTCACCCGAGCCATCTACATGAACCTTCTCTTTCTACCTCAGATGTAGCAGAGCTCCTTGGAGCTTCTCACAGCATCTCACCCAGGGGCTACTGAAAGAGGAGAGGCTGTTTCCAAGCATGTGTATGCTCCAGGGATTGTTTCCTTGATCCTTTTGGGCCATCCTTTCCCAGCCGCCAGTAGTTTTATCATGCACATGCATCAGTTGGTATTCAGCTGAAGATTCTGGAGCTCTCTCTGTGCAATTTCTTTTCCCCAGGACTCTGGCCTGCACAGTCCAGCCAATTTGGTCTCTCAGGCTCTACCTGGATTCTCCTTCCTGTGCTACAGCCTGGAAACTCTCTCCATGCTATAAGCCGGGGCCTACGGAAGATTCGTCTCTGATTTGTTTACCTCTCTCAGTGATCACATTGCTTTCTTATCTGATGTCCAGTGGTTTTTTTTTTAACAAATCAGTTTTATTGATTTATATCAATAAAACACACAGTGCATCCAAAGTGTCCAATCGATGGTATCTGGTATAATCACATGGTTATGCATTCGTCACTTCAGTCATTATTAGACCATTTTCATTAGTTCAATAATATGTCCAGGGTCTTGAAAAGCCTTGTTTCATTTCTTCTGTATAGTGTTTTACTTATATCAGGTGAATAAATAAATCTGGTCCCTATGGCTCCATCTTGGCCAGAAGTGGAAGTCCTGATTATTCTTTGATATGGTGGGATTGTTGAGAAAGACAGGAAGGGAAATGCATTTGTAAACAGCCCCTCCTCCTTTAGTCACCCTTGGATGAGAAGCTGGTGAGAAGCTCCAAGGAGCTCTGCTGTGTCTGAGGTAGGAGGAGAGGCTGACGCGTGACAAGATTACTCCCAGTTCCCTTGGATGACGTGGCCTCTCTTGGTCCTTGGTATCTCAGAACAGGGCTCCAGGCGGGGCCATGCAGGGCCCCACTTCATGGGGTTCTCCATTTATGAGCAAACCCCCCTTGGCTGTGAAGCTGTTTGGTGATTAAGGAAAAGTAACTGCTTGTTTTTACTTTTACTATTATGATTTTATTCCTAATTTTAAAAACTGTTGGCATTATTCTTTAAAAACCTAAATTTAGGCAGGAGAAAAAAGGTTTGACTTTAAACATTTTTATTGTTAGAATGTCTTTTATGGGTAGTATACCCCGTGATTACTGATTGGTTCCTGTTTTCAGTAGGTCACTGCTCACTTGGTCCAAAGAACGTCACCCCAGGTGGTTACTGCAACCAGACCCCTGCGTAATAACATTGTAAACAAAGTGACCTGTCTCTGTTCTGAGGTTTTCTTAACAATATTTCCCTTGTTACAAAGGCCTGAGTTTTTATTAGGGAAAAACAGAGATTTCCTGAATTTTATTAATGAGTAAAAAGCAAGGCCTTTAGGGTGTATCTGACTCTCTCTTGGTCACAGCCTCTCTTGGGGTGTTTGTGAGTCTCTTTAGTGTTAAAAGAAGTGAAAAGCTCTCAGCCATCAGCCTCTTTGGAGTCGAGCCTGTGCTCAAGCGTGGGAGCCTGTATGATTTTTTTTGCTGGTTTGAAGAAAGTCCTAGGGTTGCAAGGAAGACATGTCGGGTTGCAGAGTGTGGATATAAATAAGTAAACCCTGTAAGCTCGGGTCAGACTGGCTTGCATGCAGCTGGATTTCCCTGCCTTTGCTGCCTCACCTCTTTTCCTTTTACTGTCTCACATATTTCTACATACTCGGCGCAGTGGGCTGAGCGCGGGAGGAACCGTGAGCCGATTTTCCCTTCTGGTTCCACGTGTGTTGCCCCCACTCCATCATGCTGGGATCTCAGCAGGTCTGAGTCCTTCCCCAGCTCGCTGGGTCTTTGTGCCAAGTAACAAGGTCGTTCTGGTTGGGACTTGCAAGCCTTTTAGAAGCCAAAGGTGTGATAATATTTTTTTAGGAGGTACCAGGGATTGAACTAGAACTTTGTATGTGGGAAGCAAGTGCTCAAGCCACTGAACTAGACCCGCTCCCAAAGGTGTGATAGTTTTTGCCACAAAGGGGAAGTGAGTCTTTCATTCCACCTTAGCAGGAGTTGGGGATTCGGAGGGAGACCTGGATTCCTTGTGTCTAGCACACATGGCTGATACTGGTGAAACGCAAAAGGAAATGTATTTTTTCCCTGTTGCATAAGCAGCGTGGAACTGTGCATGCCTGTTTAATATTTTATTTCCTGTAGAGTTCGTGATGGATTGTAGAAAATTTTTGGATTCCAATGCTCTGGGCCTGACTGTCACGGCCCTCAGCAGCTACGACCCCAAGATGCGAGCGGCAGCCTACTACGTCCTGGCGGCCTACTACTCGCAGCTGGAGGGGGCACGGTTCCGAGAGCAGGCCCAGGTGAGTGAAGAGCGGGGACGTCTGCGGGCGCCAGAGAGCTGGCCCTCCACGGGGTCTGGCAGAGGGAACTTGTGCTGAAGGAGAAAGGTCTATTCCCTTTAGGGGGTACAGGCAGTTGATTGCCTTTGGTCTTCAGCACCCAGGAAGGTTTAGAAAAGTGTCCCCTTAGGAGTCTGTCTTCTTGGGCTTGGGTGGACAAAGTGGTTTAACTTCTGTTGAATATTCTCTGGCCTGAACTCATGTGGAGGAGGCTGTCATACACCTCAGAGACCTGTGCCCTGGGGTGGGGGGCAGAGATGCCACTCTCGGGAGCTGCTTCTCTGGTGGTCGCTGGGAAGCAGGCACTGGGCACGCCTGCACAAGGCCAGGCTGGTCACGGCCGTGAAAATGAGCCTCTGGTTTCCCGTTTTGAAGCTGCTCTACCTGTTGGATGTGGTCCGGAATGGGATCCGAACTCAGAACATGAGACTGACGTTCTCCTTGACCCTCTTCATTGCCAAAGCGGCCCAGCAAATTTTGAAACCAGGTACCACCGATATAATTAGGTTGCGGTAAAATAGGAAAATTGAGCCTGAGCACGTCCACTTCTAGGAGTTTATCCTCTGTGTATAACCACATGCACACACGAGAAAGGATGTCTGCTTATGTCATTCAAAGCCTGCAATAGTCAAAGATGGGGAACCACTGAAAGGGCCATCAGTAGTAGATAAATTATGGTTCTGGGGAAGTTTTTTATGGACCTCTATGTGACGAAATCCAGAAAAAAGTAAGTGAAAAGGCAAGGTGCAGAATGGTGTGTTTGGATGAAGGGAAAGAATATATATTTGCATTTCCTTATGGTTAAAGTCAGAAAATTGGGTAGAAGCAAATAAAATGGAAATAAAAACCCAAGCTGATCACAGCCATTTGTGGATGTGTCCACAATTATTAAATTTGGGCTTGAACCTCACAGGGTCCCGGCTAGAAAGCCTTTAGCCTTGGAGAGCCTGGGCAAGTGTGCTTGGCAGCAGGCGGTCACTGCTCAGGCAGGGTAAGTGAGAGAAGTCGGTCCCCTGCTAGGCCTTAATTTTGGTTATCGAGGGAGAGTCCACAGGGCTCCCTTAGTGCTACGTGGCCATTTTTCAGAGGAGGAGACAGCTCCCCCACCCCCAGCAGACATCCCAAGGTTAAACAGCTTATTCAAGGTCCCACAATTCGACTGTCATCAAGTTGCTATCAGAATTCAGATCTTGGGATTTTTATCTGTTCATTTGTCACATTTTCATTGCACAGTTGGTCCTCACCTTGGAAATTCTTGGAGGAAAAGAGAATTTATCCATTTGCCTCTGTAAAGAGAAAAACTTATTAGGAGAAAATAGCAGAGCTGAGGCCACGCTGGCTTTGGTCTTTTCCTTCCGTCCGCCTGTGCCATCTGGGGGGAGCTCTGTCCCTCGCCAGCCTTGGGTCTAGGGGAGTGGAGCAGCTGTGGTGGTGGAGTGGGCAGGCTGGTGTCAGAGATTTGGGGTGGGAGGTGGCGGGAGGAGGGATCTGTCTGCATCTGCCTTGGGGCGTTGCACAGCAGAGTGACCTGGTCCCTGATTCTTTGCGTGAGGCGCCTCTCAGGCTGGAGGCAGGGTGGGTACCAGGCCCCACTCTTCACCCCCTAGCTGGGTGGTGACTGGGGACATCCAGAAGTGCTTCTGGAACCTTGGAGAATGCCTCCACGCAGTGTGGAATGAAGGCATCTCGCTGAGCTCTGCTCTGGAGAACCAGCACTCTGGACGAGATTACGAGAGCTCCATGGGGCCAGGGACTTAAGTCACCAGAGCCCTGTGGGTGCCCCTGGTAAAGAACTGCCCCTTGTGTCCCCAGAGGAGCACATGTACTTGAAGATCAGCAAGTTCCTGCTGGCACATCAGCACCTGAACATGAACAAGGTCCCGGGCTTCTACCAGTTCTTCTACAGCTCTGACTTTGAGGTGAGGCTGCTGATGGCGTCAAGGTCCTGGTGATTCAGCTGCTGCTGTCACTGTGAGTTTTCTCCGTTAGTCTTGCTGCACAGATGAGATGATTGCACCAGCAGTGTGAGCGATGAGGTCAAGAGAGTAAGGATTCACGCAGGCTGGGGAGGGGAAACGTTCCTTGTTCCAGGCATTAATATTTAGATTCCCAAACCATAAAAATCTAAAAGCAGTCTTAACACGTGGTTTTAGAGAACACCCACCTGACTCCACACGGTTCAGTGTTTAAACCTGAATTTGGGTCCCTTAGTCCTAACTTGAAGATGATACTGAGGATTTTTAATAATGTAATCAGGAAACAGGGTAGAGGTACCATGTTGCCATCTTTGCCCCCACTTGAAAACAGTGGTGTTTGAAAAGTCAGTCCAAGGAGTCTACCTTATTTTAACATTCATTCTTTGTTTGCTTGGGTTGTAGCAAAAAACCGAGCGGGAATGGGTGTTGGGAATTCTGCGGCAGGGCATCCGAGACAAGCACTGCTATGAGCTGTATGCCCGGCAGGGCATTTTCCACGTCATTCTGTCCTTCTTCAACAGCCCGCTGTGCGATGAAGCAGCTCAGGTAAGCGGCTCCCAGCAGTACATTCGAGACTGAAGGGTACATGTTCTTTCCCAGAGTTTTATTTGGAAGTCAAGTCTGTGTGAGTTCTGACCCCAGCCTGGGCATGACTGTTGCCCTGATCTACTAATTTGACGCTGAACCTGGCTTTCAGTGTGGAAACGAGAGCTAGCTGGTGCCTTTCCTGAGGCCTGCTTGTGGATTCTTCCACAGCTGCAGGGAGGTCGACACTCAGTACTGTTTCTTCGCTGATGAGTGGCTCCTCATTGTGGCTCTATTCCGGTGCCTTCCGCTGATGTGAAGGCCACTGTTGCCATCAAAAGGGAGGAGCTAATGAGTGAGCTAGAAGTCTGCAAACGTTTTATGCCCTGTGAGTGCCTAAGAGCTTACACTGAGTTAATCCCAACCACCAGGATTTCATTTCATGCACAGAAGCTGCTATCCTCCAACCAGGCTGGAAAACAAAGTTTAACTCAACTGCCTCGAGCTGATAGCCATTAAGAGAGACTGTACAATAAATCTCTCCCCTAGAACGGAGAGCTGATGTGTGTTTTCTAAATGCCACAGTAGTTGGAAGAAGCAAAAGGGAAAAGCCTTTGGTGTTTTAATTCATTGCTAGTCTGGTCGACTTTTGCTTCTGACATAATGTAAAATTTGGATAAATAGGAATAAGTTGCACTTAAACAGGTTTGAATAAACTGGACTTGAGTTATGGTGTTTATGTGTGTGTTGTTGGGTTGTTGTTTTTCTTTTTTCTATGAGATTTGAGATTTCTGACGCCCCCAGTTCAGGGTCAGTAGACAGTCCCATCTTTGTGTCCTCTTTTTTAGGGGGTAAACTGAGGGAGCACTGTGGGATAATAGTAGTTCATGATTAGGCTAAAAATGGGTGTGCGTTCTCCCCAGCAGCCTATGGGGCCCCCAGGGCCTCGGCAACCCTGCCCCGGGGTTTCTATGCGTGTCTTGGCTTATGGGTGGGTGCTGGGGTGATTGCGGTGGAAGCTGTGCCCTCTGGCTGTCACTTGTCAGGAAGTGTGCATTCCAGCGCGGCCACCTTTTCTTACAGACATAGCCAAATAAACTCCACTTCCTGCAACCCCTCCTGAACAGTGTGCCAGAGCATCGAGCCGTTCTATTGCAGAAGATGTTCCCTCAATCAAAGGCTGTCAGTTTTTCCCACTGAAGGGTAATTTTTTATTTTTGGTTTTCAGAATTGGATTCTGGAAATTGTGCAGAATGCCGCCCAGGTTGCCAAATCTGCCTATGAACTCATACGGGACTACAGCCTCCTCACGTGGATCGTGCACATCCTTGAGGACAAGTGTGGGCCGCGGGGGTCGGCTGGGTGGGCGTGGGGCAGAGATGCTTGGTACTGATGGGAAATCCCGGTGAAGTCCCTGCCCTTGGAGCACAGTGTCCTCTGACGCCTGGTAGTGCCCAGGTGGCACTTCATCTTTTAAATACTTCAGAGGGTGCCATCCTTCGTGGAACGACCTTGGTGTCGCTCTTCACTCTCGGCAGGCCCTTCTGTCCCTGCTCTGCACCAATCAAGCTCTTCCCCTGTGCCACAAGCCGTCCAGGGTTAGAATCAGACCAGTTGTCTAAGGCCTTAGAGCATCCAGCCCCTCTTCAAGGTAGAAGCCAGGAGGCTCCAGCGTCAGGAGCCTTGGGCTGCTTTCCGGGAGGGTTACGGCGCTCCACCGTGAGCTCAGCGTCGGCTCAGGGAAGAGGAGGGCTGGCACCGTGTTGAGGACTTGGGTTAGGGATCGTTCTCATTCCCGATTATCTTCTCCTGAACTTGAGCCTGTCCAGAAGGAAACTGTGGTGGAACAGGGTCTGTCCTTCAACAAACTCCCGGAACGAGCCCGGTATCCAGGCCACTGTGTGTCTGAGTATTTTCTTAAGTTTCTCTAAAGGAAAGGGCTATCAGTGTCTTTGGACGTGAACTTTCAATCTGTTTCTGATACAGAAAAGGCCTAACTGGCTGGCTGTGATCCCGGCTGATAACCTTACGCTTTAGAAATGGGGTGTTGTAATGAACGGGGCAGCTCTCACTGTCATCTGTGGAAGCTCCAGAGTGTTTCCTTAGGGAGAGCTGAGGGGGTCATCTGGTTAGGAAGGGGAGGCTGTGTTTGCACTGAAGCGTTTTTACATAGGGGATGTGTTTCTTTGGGGTGCTGCAGTGGGGGGATGAGCAGACAGAATAACTGATGGGGGAGGAGAAAAGCCTTCACCTGCCACCACCTGCCACCCCCACCTACGACAGGGTGAACAGAGAGTGAAGGTCGTGCACGCTTGGTTTCAGGTTCCTGGAGACGCCGCTGCTCTCTAACGTTATCTCCTTGGTGCACATGCTGTGGGTGACCAACCTGGGGGACAAAGGAGTGGAGGTGGGGAGCCAGCCTGCAGGCACACCTGGGTCCCAGGAGCCCCCAAAGCTGCTGGCTCTGCACCTGGTCAACGAGTTCCTGTATGTTCTCCTTATGCTCATGAAGCATCTGAGGTGAGGCTCCCCCCACCCCCAGGTATGTCCCGGTCTATCCCAGTGCCCCTCCCTCACTCCTCCAGGTGTGTCCCAGTCTGTCCCTTTGCGCCCCCACCCCCAGAGGATCTGTCCCTGTGCCAGCACCTCTCAGCTTTCTCCGTAATGACCGCTCAGGTGGAGGCTGGCCAGGGCTGGGTGTGACTTAGGCCCGGGGCTGGGCATCAGGTGTGCGTGACTTAGGAAGCCTCTTCCAGCTATTTCCTCCTCCCCACTTCTGCTTTATAAGGGTCCTTTTCAAAACCCAAAGAATTAAACTCAATTTTTTAAAAACCTCTAACAGCTCAGGTTTAGCAGGTGAACCATTTACTTCATATTTTGATTCAAACCCTCAAATAAAATGTGTGGGAAGAGCATAGTGTCTGTGACAGAGTCAGGCATTCCTGAACTTGCCTCTCTGCCTTCAGCAGCCTGTGGTGACTCGCTGGTCCTCAGATTGTCTTTATTTTTTTATTTTTATTTTTTTAATTATTTATTTATTTTTAAAAATTACATTCAAAAAATATGAGGTCCCATTCAACCCCACTGCCCCCACCCCCCACTCCCCCCACAGCAACACTCTCTCCCATCATCGTGACACATCCATTGCACCTGGTAAGTACATCTCTGAGCATCACTGCACCCCATAGTCAATGGTCCACATCATAGCCCACACTCTCCCACGTTCCATCCAGTGGGCCCTGGGGGGAATCTACAATGTCCCGTAATTGTCCGTGAAGCACCACCCAGGACAACTCCACGTCCCGAAAACGCCTCCACATCTCATCTCTTCCTCCCATTCCCCAAACCCAGCAGCCACCATGGCTACCCTTCCCCCACCCATTCCACATTTTCTCTGTGGACATTGGATTGGTTGTGTCCATTGCACGTCTATGTCAAGTGGGGGCTTAGATTCCACATGGATACTGGATGCACTCCTCCTGCTTTCAGTTGTAGACACTCTAGGCTCCATGGTGTGGTGGTTGACCTTCTTCAACTCCATGTTAGCTGAGTGGGGTAAGTCCAATAAATCAAAGTGTAGGAGCTGAAGTCTGTTGAGGCTCTGGGCCTGGGTGTCATATTATCAGTCCAGAGATTCAAATCCCCTAAATATATCTTAAACCCCAGCACCGACTACAATTCCAATAAAGTAGCATGCAAGTCTTGTGAAAAGAAATCCCCTCTGAGTCCAATTCCATCATGCAGAAACACCAGCTCCAAAGAAGGGCCATCTGCCATGGCAGTGAACCCCATCTCCCTTGACCATAGAACCCGTGGATCTCTTTATCCCTCAAAAGAACCAATACCTGGGGTTGTATCTACTTTATCTGTCTCTTAGACTCTGCTCAGTTGTGCATAAGGGCATTCCTTCTGACAACCTCCAGACTCTTTTTTAGAGACTCATAGCTTTATAATCTCATTTCTCCTTTCCATTTCCCCCTTACATTAGGTCAAACAGCATTTTGAAGTCATTTTATTATATGTAGGCAGGGATATTCTGCTGATCCGTATTGAACCTTTAATTCAAGGTCATTTTCTAGTTGCATCTTCAGCTGGTACATGGTAGTGATCCCTCGGTGCCAGGGAGGCTCATCCCCAGGTGTCATGTCCCACACTGGGGGGAATGCACTGCATCTACATGCTGAGTTTGGCTGTGAGAGTGGCCACATTTGAGTAACATGAAGGCTGTCAGGAGGAAACTCCCAGGCACAGTGCTACTCTAGGCCTTGTTCTTATTGCAGGTGTATAGGCTCAAAAGCATAGCCATTAGTATCAGGAGCCCACTGTTGGGCCCTCCTTCCTTCCTGGTTCTTGCCGTTGCACCTGGGGGACTGCCGCTGCTCCCCCAGGGTCCACGACAGTGACCCCCCGGCCAGGGGCCCAGTACCCCCCCAGCTGTTGTTTTTAATTGTTTCCACTATGAGTATATCTAGACATTACTATATACCCTGGGCATATGCCCTGTATAACTCCCTGTCAACCATATATATCCTGTCAATAACATCCTATATCAGTATTCCTCCGCTGCCATTGTTGTACCACTCTGTGATCCAAAACTTCCTGTAAAGTGAATCTCAACATAATGTCAGCTTCACAAGAGTCTTAGATCACCGAAATTCATATATACAATATACAGTACTTCCCCAGATCCACCATAAAACCTTTTCCCTTCCACAGCGATAATCTTTTAACTTATTCATATCATATTTCCTGAAACTGATGTACAGATTCCGAGACAATAACTTTCAAACAAGGTGACATCTGTGCTTACTATGTGGTCCATACTTTAGGTTGTACAGTTTTCTAAATTTTTTAGTTATCCTATGTTTTGCCTTATGGTTTACATTATTAGTCTGTCGTCCCCTATATGTTTTTGGTGTAATATTACATGTTTTATATTCATCCTCGTGTACTCTCACAAAACTCCTCTCTTGCCCCCATATTTACCTTGGTTCCATCCATTCCACATCCATTTTCCCCTCCCCTTGGGGCCCACAACGCCAGCCAATCTCCATTTCCCAAGAAGCCTTCATCCGACCCCTTGTAATATGCTATTGGTCTCCTCAAGAGAGCTAAACTCCTCAGATTCCACAGTGTTCAAGACAATATCCTGTCTGTACTCATTTCTGGTTTTGGAACTGAGATGTGCTCATTGGAACCAGAAGATCGATAGCAATTTATAACTGCAGACTGAAGTTTCTCCACAGAGGAACTAGAAACACCTCGTTTGGTTTTTGTGGTTACAAATTGTTGCACCAGTGCTGGATAACCATGTTTCTTACTTTGGAGTTGTTGGAAGACATGCCAGTGTTTGAGAGTGGGTCATTATTGGACAACAATGCTTTTGAGTTTTTAATTAAGTGGAACAAATGTTACTGAATTTTACATTTCCCGGTGACTTCCAGTCAGGTTTTGGCCCTGGGTGGTGATGCGAATTGTGTCGGGCCCCTGGCTGGCTCTCAGGTCCTCTTGGCCGCCCATCTCACTTAGCCAAGGTTTTCCGGAGCGTTCCTTGGGATGCCTTCAGTGTGAAGGTCGGGCTCGCGTCTCCCTCTGTGCTCCCCGGAGCGGCCGCTTCTTCCTGTTTGATGGCCTGGGGTTTCACGGCAGATGGCTGTTGTAAGCCTGGGTTGAGGGGTGGGCCGTCCACGCCAGGGCCTCCGTGACGCTGGCAGGCCACACGCGTCCCGGGCCTCGGGGGAGGCAGAGGCTTTCGCGTCAGTCTCCGACTTTGGCTCCTGGACAGGCCCGCCTTGGACTCGGCCCTGGTGACCAGCTTCTTTGGGGCTCTCGACTCCGTGCTGAGGTACCGGGCCACCGTCATGCAGGCCTTCAGGGAGATGGATCGGTTCACCGTGAACGAGAAGGTGCTTTCCACCAAGGATGTCCTCATTCTCTTGCACAAATGGGGCCTCATCGAAAGAGATGTCAAGCTCCAAGAAGACGTGAAAGCAACTGCTGAGAAATACCAAGTCAAGGAGCTGATAAGTGAGTTCTAGAGCCTGCGACTCGGTAGCACCTTCCCCAGCATTCTCGTTTCTTTCGGGGCCGTCACTGTCTTTCCTGCTCAGAGCAGCCTTTTCAGAGCCGATGAGCTGAAGGGACAGGCCCATCCAGCTTCTCGGCCCTGGAGAGGGAGCGGCAGACGCTGGAGCGGTCGAGCTAGGGTCCACTGCTCCCACCCTTCTGGGGCCCCAGTCCAGGTGCTGGGTGCCCCACCCCTGGCATCTGAGCCCTCAGGTAGAAATGGAGCCGCAGGGGTTGCCCACCCAGGATCAAGGCACACAGGGCCAGCGTGCAGGCGAAGCTTGAGCAGTGAGTTCCCGTGGAAAGCCAGCGCGGGGCCAGTGGCTGTATCAGGCACATTTGTGTTAGTTTGCTCGGCCTCCCAGAGGCCCTGGGTTCATTCAGGTTAAGTTTAAGGAAAAGAAAACGGCCCTGTCCATGGTGTTGGCAGTCATCAGCCAGGGACGCCTCGGAGGACAGTGGAAGAGGCCCTGGATTTGGCCTTGGGAGGCCTGGATCTGAGTTCCAGGCCCACCACTTAGCAGCTTCCGCCTTTGGATGGGTCGCTTAACCACCTGCTGCTTGTGGAACTGGGGGAGGGTTAACAGCCCCTTGTCCCCACCTCGTCAGTGTAGTGTAGGTGAGAAGCACAGGCTGAAGCAAACCTGATTCGGGCCTGGCACTGCCGCTTTCCCCAGGTTCCTCTTACGTTTCCTCACATAAAACAGGGGTGCCGGAGGCTCCTGCCTGGGCAGGCGGCTGTGTGGATTAAATGAGTTCATCGTAATAATGATAATGACAATGAGATGTTGTGATTGAGGACCTCCTGGGCCCCAAACGTAGGAAGGTGTCCCATTGAGCTGAATGACCCGTCCATGCGGGTTTCTCCTCCTCCTCCCCTTCCTCCCCCTTTTCCTTTCCTCCCCCCTCCTACCTCCCCCTCTTCTTTTTCCTCCCCTCCTCCCTTCCTCCCCTCCTCCCTTCCTTCCCCCTCCTCCTTTCCTCCCCCTCCTCCCTTCTTCCTCCCTCTTCCTTCCCCCCACTCCTCCCCCTGGCTATTACATGCCCCAACCCCCGGGGCTCCCCTTTGAGAGGAGGACTCGGCTGCTCACTGCTCTCCCCCGCTGACAGCTGCCTTTTCTCTCCTTGTGTGACCACAGAAATGATCAGAGATAAGAACAGGCCTGCTGTGCCTGCCCGAACCAGAGGCCCTTGGGGCCGAAAAAGGAGGCCCAGAGGCGCGGAGGAGCCGGCCGCCCCTGAGCTGCAGGCGTCCAGCTTAGAGACCTGCAAGGCCCTCCTCAGGTCCACGCTGACCCACTGGGCGCCCGTGTTCCCCTGCCCAGAACCCACAGAGGGGGGCCCTCCCAAGAGCGATTGCCCAGGCCCCGTGCACGCCACCGCTTCCCTGGCAGTCCGCTGGCTGCTGGCATCGGTGGCAGGGCACCCGCCTGATGAGGCGGAGGTGGTGGCACTCCTGGGCTGGCTGCAGAGCCACATTTTGTCCCAGCCAGCGGTCATGGCCGACCTCCTCGGGGACAGTGCCGTGAGAAGTGGCATATTCAGGCTCTACAGCCGGCTCTGTGGAGCCGAGCGGCTGACGGGGCCCACCCAGGCCGCGGCCTGCCTCTTCAACTCCGCCATGCTGCGGCTTATGGCCGCCGAGGGCGCGGCGGGGAGCCCAGCGCACCTGGCCGTCGAGGCCCTCTGCCGTGCTTCCCTGCAGGAGGAGGACAAGGCCACGCGAGGTAAGGCCGGTCCCCTGGTTGGCGTGGGGCTGGAGGGGAGCAGCCTCTCCTGCGCCGCTGCCAGCAGTGTCCTCCGTTTCCACTTGGGAGTCAGTATTCAGGTGGCTCCTTTCCACACTGCTGGGGCTTGTCGTTTGGCCCTGAATGCAAAGGGAGAGGGGCCTTGGCCTTTGCTCTCAGGTGAGGTATCAGTGATGATCACCCCCCTTAGAACCGCCAAGTCCACAGGACCCTCCACCCGCAGAGTGGTCACTTTCCCCCATTCTGACCACATGACCTTATGCCTCACATCACAGGCAGGTGTGTGCACACACGTCTATGTGTGTATGCACGCACACACACCCCACTTAACCCACTAGGCCCTTTGCAGGTGCTTAGTGGAGGTAGCGATGACAGATGAATGACTCCCAACTCCTTTAAAAGGCTGTAAGAGAACACGAGGGAGGCTGGTGTGGCCTCAGTCTGGGCCCAGGGACGGAAGGAGAGCGGGGTGGGAGGGTGCCAGCAGCCAGGGCAGCTCAGGCCCCCGCGCGGAAGGACTGACCCAGCCTCCCGTCCTCTGGCTGCACGTGGGGAAGCCACACGGTCATCAGAAGAGAAATGTTTAAATGGACAGAGATCGTTAACTACAAGTCAAGCAGACAGTTGGTGTTTTCATGCGCACGTTCACCTCGGCCTCACCAGGCGCGGGCAGTAGGTTTGGGTGCTTGGCAAGGCCTCCGCGTGCTGTGGGCGGAACGGTTTGTCCCGGGGCCGAGCGGTCTGTGAGTTGACAGCCTTGTCCTCCCTCCCCAGCCGCCGCAGCCTTCCTCGTGTCTCTCTACGTTAAGGACCTCTGGCTGGGAGCCCCGCGGCCAGACACCCTCGTAACCCACGCCCAGATGGTCTGCGATGCCGCAGAGGAGGCGCCGGGCAGTGGCGCAGGCGGAAGCCAGGCCCCGGGGGAGGCCATCGTCGTGCTCTGCAGGGACTTCGCCACCTCTGCCTCCGACGCCTGACGCCAGCCGGCACCAGCTTCGAGAAGTTTGGTTGAGTCGGGGGTTCCTGGGAAAGCATGTGAGGTGATGGACTCAGTACCATGACTCAGTTCCCTGACAGGAAGGCTCCAGGAGTCAGTTTAATTGAGCAGTAAATAATAAACTCCGGGGACTGGACGATGGCGTGGTTGTGGAGGTTTGGGACCACGAGGCCTCGGTGTTGAGTTGGGTACGACCTGCCTCGGGGGGGGGGCGTCGTTCCCCAAAGGCAGTACCTCAAGTTGAGGTAACACTTGTGAGTGCCTTGGGGTGTCGTGGGTATTAAAACTTGAAACGTCAAAAAATAAAGCAGATCAAGCACATGAAGAGAGCCCTTTATGGTTTTCTTCCTATAAAAAGTCATAAAGTTTTGCACAATATTTTGAATAAGTAAGTTCCTGCCAGTGTTTATTAATTGTTCTGTTAAAGGATTTTACGCTAAATCCTTAATGTGTAAAACTGAGTTGGCCTCTGCTTTCGGAAGGCAGCCTCATTTTATAAAGTTTTGTTTCAAAGAGGATTTTGAATTTTATAACTTCTTATTAATAAAGGTCTGTTTTTGTAACGTTTTTGCCTTTGACTTCAGTTGATGTTCACAGGCTATTTTTATTCCACAGAGGCCTGCCTTTCTAGGTCAGGATTTGCCTGTGGTGTAGCAGACAAAGGCGACTGGAGTTTCGTGGCTTGCACAGAGCACCTTCTGGCTGTCCGCTTAAAACTCCGCACGTGCCTGCATCCCCTGCACGCCCCAGGCTCTGCGGCCTGCCCTTGGCTGCCACCGGCCCTGTCGGCCCACGGGGCATCCTGGCTGTCCCTGGCAGGCAGCTCTCGAGATCCACGGCACTGAGGATGGCTCGGCCTTGTCTTCACCATTTGTACTTTCATATCCCGTTGGTGTTCTTGGGACCTTTTTTTTTCTTTTTAATGACTTAATATTTTAGCCAGGGCAAGAGTGATGCTCACCGGCATGTGGTAGTGTTTTGCCTGAAACAAGGATCTGCTCAACCTCCCATGTCCCCCGCCCCCCAAAATACAAACCCCTAACAATACTATCTGAGGATATTCCAAAATTGAAGTCCTACCATTTGTTTGGAGTGGTTTGGAGTCACGCAAGCGCTGTTACAGCTAAGGCCCTGTTTTCCTTTCTTGTCATGATTTGGTTTCTTCTTACATTTTTTTAACTCTCTGTTGCACATAAATTATGATTCCTTTGGTTACAAGCTACACAGAGGGGACGGGCAGAAGGGGCCCTGGGCCCACCAGGCCCGGCTGCTCACAGGTGTTGGCTGTCCCCTCCAGGGCAGGCGCTTCCTTGGCATTGGGGAGGTTGGAGGTGTGACCCAGCTCTTGGCTGACGGCAGCCAACGGCCTGGCAGGGGAGGCACGACCCCATCTGGGCAAGCAGAGGCCCTGGTGGAAGACGGACAGGAAACTTCACGTGCCTCCCTGGGCTGTCCTGAAAAAGGCGCCAAGTGAACCTCAGGGTCATGAAGTATTACAGAAGCAATGGTTTACGGTGGAGCATAGTGAAGATGAGTGAACAAAGTCTTTGAAAGTCTTCATTCATATTTATTTTATTTTCTTACCATTCCCAAAGCAAACATAAATAGTACAAAAGCAGGTTGATTAAGTGGGCTAAATCAGCAGTATTTGGAACAACTTCCTTACGAAAGCCATGGGTTGCCAAAGCTCATCATCATCATTTTGCCTCCTGATTCTTGATCTAGTTGTGCCTTAGGCTACACGTAAACAGGCTTTGAAAGGACAAGCGTATGTCCTGCTTGCTTTGAGTTCACCGGTCCCCTCAGCCCTGGCTGTGACATAGTGGTATCAATCCTACAATTGAGAGGTTCCGTCTGGGGAAGGCTCCCGGGCTGGTTCCTGCTGTCAGCTGACACCATGGGAGGCCCCAGCGTGGACCAGTTCCCAGAAGAGAGCAGGGTGGGCCTGAGGGGCGCTGGGGGGCCCTCGCGCTCCAGTTGCCCATCTGGGGCAGAGCCTCTGCTTCCTGGTTCCCCCAGGGGGCTCGGTGCTTGCGAGGCCCCCGGGGGACCCCCAGGGCGTGCCAGGCGTCTCCGGAAGCAGAGCGGGAGGTTGAGGATGTGACTCCATGGGCAGGCTGGGTGGTGCTGGGGGTGGTTCCTGTGGACAGAGCAGAATGGGGGACAGCTTTAATGCAGCCCGGCCCGAGGCGGCGTCCCTCCCCAGGCTCTTTGCTCACTCCTGCCTGGCCCACGCCCATGGGGAAGGCGCCACGAGGGGAGAACCCGGGTGGGGAGGGTCACCCCGGCTCACAAGGGTCACCATTTTGAGAAATCAGAGCCAGGAGGAAGTGCTTCAGTCTGAGCTAGACCCCCGAGGTCGCTTCATTTATGGGAGGGGGGGCTTGCGATGTTTCGTCTTTGTCCACCCACATATTTGAGCAATAGCTCACTTCATCTCTGAACCTGAGCTAGAAATCTGGCCTCCCTGGGTGGACTCTTCCAACTCGGAGGGGCTGGGGCAGTGGGCACAGCCGCCTGGTGTGAGCCCCGTTTCATCCATCAAAGGGGATCATAATCACCTCGTGGTTTAGCTTCAGGACGGCTGCGGGAGTGCTGCTCTCTAAGCGGGGGACCGTGTTCAAAGGCAGCTAGGGCACTCATGCAGATGACGAGCCTCCAGGAAGGGAGCTCTGAAGCAGAGCCCTGCTCCAAAGGCTGCCAGCCAGAAAGAAATAGCCCGTCCTTTCCTTTTCCTTTTCTTCTTTTACCAGAAGAGCAGCTCCCCAGGGACATTCTCTCCTAACCCTGTGGAGCATCTGTTGGGCCACACCGAGCCTTCCATGCCTCTGACCAGAGCCTAGAGCGCTTGCTCATGGTCCAGAGGCCGGTCACGGTGAGCAGCGTGTAAACTCCCCCTGGAAAGCTGCAGCCCGGAAGGGCAGGTGTATCCACTGGAGCGGGGCTGGGCAGCCCTGAGGACGACATGGTCCCCGCAGTGGGGAACCAGAGAACTGCCCACTGGCAGGTTAACAGACCGCCTGTGCAAACTGTCCCCAGTACTGGGCTTCCCACACGTTACCTCAGAAGGCGGGAAGAGAAAGGTGATTTCACTCGTTTCTCCCCCAGCTCCCCCTTGAGGGTAAAAACCTACAGAAATTCCATGTGAGTTCTAAAAACTGAAGGAAAAGATCAGATATTCTCACTGCTGGACAGCAGACACTCCTGTGTCTGCCAAAGGTAACAGAAGGGACCCTGGGGGTGCTGAGCTGTGGATAAGGGGGGTGTGGAGAAGAAACGGGCCCCTGCGAGGTAGCTCTGTGAACGCCCAGATCACAGGAACTGGCGGTGGGGCCCCCTCCGGTCTCTGGGCTGACCCCGAGGCCCCTTGCCTCGGCCTCTCTGAACAACTCCCACTGGTCTCTGCTGACCCACTGTCCGCACTTACAGTTGCTGTTCAGTGCTGCCATTTGCACATGGTGCCTCAAGGCTGTCAAGCCCAGCCTTCCTCCTGGACCACTCAGATACCTGGGCCCACCTCTTATTGTCCTCAGAGACCTGGACCCATCTCTCATTTCCCCAATTGGAATCTGACCAGCCCCACCTCTTCTGTGGGGCCACGCCGGTCAAGGCATTGGCAAGCCTCAGGATGGACCCTCTTGCCATCCGGTAGCTGCTCCTGGCCCCATCAGCTATGACATGAAGAGAGGGGTGACAGGGTCCCTTGTAGGGATGGTCATTAGGGCAGCAGTGCCTGCAAGGGGCTGATTCAGCTTGAAGGACCATTGGCTGTGATGGGCCAATTGCCTAGTTCAGGAGAATCAACACAGAATGAGCTAAGGCTGGAATGATTATTTGGCTCTTCTAATTTCTACTTCCAGCATAGCCACGAAGGTACACAGTGGGCACTTAATAAGAGGTACTGGCCCCTGATGTCAAGTGAAGGCCTCGTTTTCCTGATAAGCTGGTTGGCAAGATTTAACTGGTGTATGAGGTCATTTTGGCTTTATTTTCCTCAATGGTTTTGTTGAGATTTCATTTACTTACCCTAAACTTTACCCATTTAGAATGTATGATTCCATGGGTTTTCAGTATATTCACAGAGTTGTACAGGCATCACCCTAATTTTAGGACATTTTTGTCTTTCCAAAAAAACCCACTACCCATTAGCCATCACTCCCTGTTCCACAACCCCTGGCAACCACTAATTTACTTCTGTCTCTCTAGATTTGCCTTTCTGGGCATTTCCTATCAATGGAATCTCAAGTGGGGTATTTTATGACTGGTTCTTCCACTTAGTGTTGCATTTTTGGGGTTCATCCAGGTTGTCACAGGTGTCGGTGCTTCATTACTTTATACCCCCCGTATGGCTGATCTTGTACCCCCCGTATAGCTGATCTTATACCCCCATATGGGGTATCGCCCCCTCCATACTGTTCTGTCGCCCACTGTTCAGCCATCGCGTTTCCCCCACCTTCCTCACCTCAGCTGAAGGGAGCCCGACCAGGGCATGTAGAGCAAGATGAGAAACAGAAGCACCACAAAAGCCACCAGGCTCACCCAGAAGGCAATGACGATCAGATCTGTGGAAGGAGAGACACATCTCAGGGTCACATTGATGCCAACCAAGCCAACAGTGAGGGGAGTGCAGAGAAATAGGGCCTGGGGGTGGGGGTTCTCTCTTCCAGCCCCTGGACTCATACCACTGGGAAGATTTCCCCTCAACAACCTTGGGAAGGACCTCAGAAACAAGGGAAGGGGCTTTTTTTCCCAGGATGAGCCACTGGGGCCATTTAGAGGGATTGTCTGTTGAGGGAACAGTGAAGGACATCGTGGGGTGCCCCAGGGGACTGCTTCCTTGGCTTGGCTGGACGAGGAGAGGGAGGGAGGGAGAAGAAAGGGCTATGGGCAGTTCCAGGTAACAGAACCAACTCCTGTCCCCTGTGAGGGGTGCAGCTCCCCACAAGGAGCCTTTGGCCACCAGGCCCATTAGGAGCAGCTCCAGAGATCCCCAGAGTTAGGGACTTAGAAGGAGAATGTGCACTGGACCCTGGAGCCAGAGGGCCCCCTTGGAAAGACAAGGCCCTGGCCTCTCAGGCAGGCCTCATCAGAGGGGAATCACCTGGGGGTGGTGACAGGAAGGCAGGAGCAATTTTGTGGCTAAATTTGTGGCCCGAGGCAGAAGGGGCAAGGAGGGAACGTGGAAGCATGCTCAGCCTCTTAGGGACTCTGGGGAGAACTTGGCAGCTGTCTTTCTCTGGACTCCAGTTCAGGAACATTTGGCAAGTTGCTAAGGGACTGCTGTAATAAGGTTCTTTTTTCTTGGTGGTTGTCTATGGTTGTAGGCACAGAGCATCACAGGGTCTTATGCCAGACAAACAGGTAACCACAGAACAAGATGCCCCAAGCTGGGATATTCTGGACACTCACATGTGTGTTCTGGGAAATGCAAATGAGGCTTCTGAAGGACTAGAATCCAACAAACCTTTATCAACCACCCACCATGACCAGAGAGGATCAAACTAGCATGCCAGAATCTCGACCCAACCCAGCACAAGGCCAGAAGTGATGCAGGAGTTCAGAGGAGGTTGTTGGTGGAGGAGCATTAGAGGTGCAGGGCATCCAGTGCCTCTTCTTCAGGATCACACCCTCCCCAGCCCCACTCCCCAATGCCTACCTAAAAGGAAGTCAACGATGTTCTCATTTCCTGTGCCAAATCAGGATTTCCCAGCACCTCCATCTCCCCCTCACCCCTACTGCTTCTCTATTTCCAGTTCTGGTTTCTGCTCAACATCCTAACCAGGTATGTCCCAGGAGCCTAGCTCTTTGGTCTCCAGGCCCTTTCTGAGCCCTCCCCTGGGTCTCAAGCATCTCTCAGCCCAGAAGGTCCTAGGAGGTTGAGGGCCTAGCAGTTAAGAATGGACCTTGAGCAAAGATGTGGCTTCTACCTTAGCATTATCGCCAAAATAGGATATAAAATAATGAAAAAACCAGAGACAATCAGCAAGATGGTGGCAGAGTAAGGAACTCCTAGAGTCAGCTCATCCTACAGGGCAATTAGAAATCACCCAGAGCTACCTAAAGTACCTGTTTGAGGGCTCCAGGAGGCCAGAAGAGCATCCTGCAACATCCTTGAAAGAATGGCAGGATACTGCCCATCTGCAGAAAAGATTCGTAAGTAGAGTGCTCCATGCCACTGAGGCCGGTTCCTGTCCTCCACTGGTGGCACAAGCCACCTCAGGAGCTATTCCACAGGTGGAATTGGAAGTTCCATTTCCCAAAAATGGGGGAGGAAAAGACAGTTGTGCACCAACTTCAGCTACTGATTAGTAAACTCCACTGGCTAAAGTATAACCCTAAGAACAGCTAATATTTGGACCTGTGCAAGTCAGAAAGAGGCAGGTAGTTGCCATTTGACCCTGTCCCCGGCATGAGGGAAAGGCGGGCTGACTGAAAGGCACAATGATGGTACGGACCAGCTTCTTTCACCCAAATCAGACTGCAGTTCTAGCCTAGGCTTCAGCTCCACATCTAGCAGGGAGGAAGCTTGTGGGCCCTTCACCAGCCTATCTGGGTAACTGCAGGTACATTCAGTTGGCACAGGCTGAATAGTCAGAAGGCTACCAGGGTAGCTGGACCTGCATGGGACCCACATGGCATAGACTGCTGCCCACACCTACAGCTCCATTCCCACCCCAGGCATGGGAGGAAGGGGTGTGAAGCTTCATCAGTCTCTCTGGGCAACTAGAGTCTAGACCTGCATGACTTGGACTATTACACATGACTGTGGGTCTGTCCATACCTCTGCCAAAGGAGAAA
Organism: Dasypus novemcinctus; assembly: GCF_030445035.2. Lineage (NCBI taxonomy): Eukaryota > Metazoa > Chordata > Mammalia > Cingulata > Dasypodidae > Dasypus > Dasypus novemcinctus. The sequence goes on along the minus strand of NC_080676.1, from coordinate 152,783,123 downwards.
GTTGGGAGAAGCTTCATCTTTCCCTTGGGCAATGCAGCCAGCTTGAGCCTCCATAGCTTACAGCACCAACTACATCCTCTGCTCTTACTACACAACCAGCAAGGGAGAAAGGGCAAGAAAGCCTTAAATTAAAGAGAGAAACTGCACCCAGAATAAATACATTTAGTAAGCCAGATGCCAAGACACCAATAAAATTATAATCCATACCAAGAAACAGGAAGATGTGGCCCAGTTAAAGGAACAAGATAAGCCTCCAGATGACATAAAGGAGTTGAGACTACTAATCATAGATGTTCAAACAAATCTCCTTAATAAATTCAATGATATGGCTGAAGAGATTAAGATATTAAAAAGACATTGGATGAGCATAAAAAAAGAATTTAAAACCATACATAGAAAAATAGAAATTCTTATGGGCATGAAAGGCACAATAAATGAAATTAGAAATACACTGAAAGGAAGCAGATGTGGGTCAACTGATAGAGCATCTGTCTACCATATAGAAGGTCCAGGTTTTGAACCCAGGGCCTCCTGGCCTATGTGGTGAGCTGGCCCATGCTCAGTGCTGCTGTGCACAAGGAATGCCATGCCACAAAAGGGTGTTCCCTGTGTAGGGGAGCCCCATGTGCAAGGAGTGCACCCCACAAGGAGAGCTGCCCTGTGCGAAAAAAGCACTACCCACCCAGGAGTGGCACTGCATACATGGAGAGCTGATGCAGCAAGATGATGTAACAAAAAGAGACACAGATTCCCAGTGCTACCAAGAATGCAAGTGGACACAGAAGAACACACAGCAAATGGGCATGAGAGAGCAGACAACAGGGTGGTGGTGGGGGGAAGAGAAATAAAAATTTTTTTTTAATCTTAAAAAAAATACACTGAAAGCATATAATAGCAGATTTGAGGAAGCAGAAGAAAGGATTGGTAAACTTGAAGAAATGACCACTGAAAGCGAACAGATGAAGAAAAGAATGGAAAGAATTGAACAAGGTCTCAGGGAACTAAATGGCAGCAAGAGATGTGCAAACATATGTGTCATGGGTGTCCCAGATGGAGAAGAGAAGAGAAAGGGGGCAGAAGGAATATTTGAAGAAATAATGGTAGAAAATTTCCCAACCCTATTGAAGGACATGGATATCCATGTCCAAGAAGCATAAAATACTCCCATCTGTATAAATCCAAATAGACCAACTCTAAGACACATACTAATCAGAATGTCAAATGCCAAAGACAAAGAGAATTCTGAGAGCAGCAAGAGAAAAGCAATGCAAGGCATAAAAGGGATACCCAATAGGATTAAGTGCCAATTTCTCATCAGAAACCATGGAGGCAAGAAGACAGTGGTATGATACATTTAAGATACTGCAAGAGAAAAACTTCCAGCCAAGAATCTTATATCCAGCAAGATTGTCTTTCAGAAATGAGGGTAAGTTTAGAATAGTCACAGATAAATAGAAACTGAGAGAGTTTGTAACCAAGAGACCAGCTTTGCAGGAAATACTAAAGAGTGTGCTACAGTCTGAAAAGTAAAGACAAGAGAGAGAGGCTTGGAAGAGAGTCTAGAAATGAAGATTATATCAGTATAAGTAACTAAAAGTGTGAAAAGAATGGTGAAAATAAAATATGACAGATAAATCTCAAAGGTCAAAATGGGCAAAATAAGAACTGCCTTTATAGTAATAACATTGAATGTTAATGGATTAAATTCCCCAAACAAAAGACACAGACTGGCAGAATAGATAAGAAAATATGACCCACCTATATGCTGTCTGCAAGAGGCTCACCTTAGACCCAAATATAACAATAACTTGAAAATGAAAGGCTGAAAAATATATTCCATGCATTCAGTAATAAAAACAAAAAAGCCAGAATACCTATACTTAATATTAGATGAAATAAACTTTAAAAGACACTAGTAATGTGCAGTCTGAGGAGGAAGTCAGAAAAATTCCATTTACAATAGCGACTAAAAGAATCAAATATTTAGGAATTAACTTTACCAACCATGTAAAGCACATGTATTCAGAAAACTATAATGCCTTGTTAAAAGAAGTCAAAAAAGACCTAAATAATTTGAAGAACATTCCATGCTCACAGATTGGAGGACTAACCATCATTAAATGTCAGTCCTACCCAAATTGACATACAAATTCATTGGAATCCCAATAAAATTTCTACCAGCATTTTTAAAATAAATGGAAAACATGATTATCAAATTTATTTGGAAGAGTAAGGTGTCCCAAATAGCCAGAAACATCTAAAAAAGGAAAAGTGAGGTTGGAGGACCCTCACTTCTGGACTTTAAATCATATTGCCTAGCTACAGTGGTAAAAACGGCATTGCTCTGGCATAACCACAGACACATAGACCAATGGATCTGAATTAATGGTTAAGAAATAGACCCTTACATCTATGGTCAAGTGATATTTGACAAGCCTGTCAAACCCACCCAGCTAGGGAAGAACAGTCCATTCAACAAATGGTTATCCATAACCAAAAGAAGGAAAGAGGACCCCCTATCTCACACCTTATCCAAAAGTTAACTCAAAATGGATCAAAAACCTAAATATAAATGCAAGAACCATAAAGCTACTAGAAGAAAATGTAGGAAAATATCCCAAAGACCTGGTGGTATGTGGTGGATACTTAAAGGAGATAAGAGGAGGACTGAGATGGACTACTGATGTTTATGTAGAAGTTTTAATTAACTTTATTTTAAAAGTGTGGAAATGTATAGAGTCAATGGTAATGCATTATAGTGAGTAACAGCTGATCTATAAACTGGAATGTGACTGAAAAAGGTAGTCTAGGGATGTAAATGCCAATTGAAGAAAGTCAGAGAATAATCTAGGGATTGAATAACCCAATAAACCCAGAGGTGGATGAGAATTGTGGTTGATGGTACAGATGCAAGCGTGTCCTCTGTGAGCTAGAGCAGATATACATCACTATTGCAGGGTGGTGGGAATGTGGAGAAGCATGGGAAAAATACAACTGGAGTGATCTATGGACTGTGGTTGACAGTAATACTATAATATTCATGCATCTAAACCAAAGATGTACTATAGTTAGTCAAAAGATGTTGATGATATTCTTTCATTATTTGTAACAAATGTCTCACAAAAATGCAAGGTGTTGTTAGTGGGTTGATGTATGGGACCCCTGTATAATGTTGTGCATGCTTTATAAGTTCACAACTTTTACTATACACTTATTGTTTATGTATGTTCATATATAAATGATAATAATAATAATAATAATAATGGGGTGAGTTGGGGGGAAAACATACCAAATGTAAGATACTTTGGTTGATAGTAATATTTTGAGGATGCTCTTTAATCATTAGATAAAAATGTTTCACAACAATGCAAGGTACTGTTGGTAGGGTGAGGTATGATGTTCCTGTATGATGTTATATATGCTCATTTTGTAAGTTCACAACTATTATCCTACCCTGATTGCTTAGGTATGTTTATGAATATGATAAACTTCGATAAACTAAAAAAAAATTAAAACCAGGGCACCATGAGCGCCCAGTCTTTTGTGAAACTACAGCAACCCATGTTTACACTCCAGAGAGGACAGCACAGCAAGGAGAGGAGCCAACATGGTTCTGATCAGTGGTATCCTAGAGCATTTAACTGTTGAAGGGGAAAGCCTGGGCTCCTGGGAAATGCAAAATGAGGTCATTACTGTCTGTTCTAAGCTTAAAGGCTTTTGAAAGAAATATCTGATTTCTTTAACATTACCTACTCCATTAAACACTGTTCCCCAGAGAGTCACAGTTTATTTTGCAAACCTCAAAGTGAAAAAGTGCATCTGCTTTCAGAAAATTTGAGTTTGGGACCTAGAAATTTTGGAATTTAACTTCTTGGGCTACATTTTTTTTATTTTATAAGGGTATTTTAGATTTCTGCAGACAGTAATGATCTTTTTCCTTCGTAAAAGTAATGTAGGATTTAAAGTCCTGAGTTCCTTGATAAGTTCTGTCCAGGCCACTGTGACAGTTTGAAGTTGGATGGACCCCAGAAAGCCATGTTCTTAAAGTTAATCCATTCCTGTAGGTTGTAAATCTATTGTAGGTGGGAACTTTTGATTAGGTTACTTTACTTAGAGCATGGCCTGGGGTGGGCCTTGATCCTCTTACTGGAGTCCTTTAGAAATGGGATGAACACAGAAAGCGAGAACCATGGAAGCAAGACGCTGAAGGCAAGGAAGATTGGAGGAGAAGGGAGAGCCCAGCAGATGCTGCCATGTGCCTTGTCACATGACACAGGAGTCCAGGATCGCCAGCAGCTGGCCTTCAGGGAAAAGTATTGCCTGATGATGGCTTGATTAGGACATTTTCTCAGCCTCAAAGCTGTAAGCTTGTAACATATTAAATCCTCATTGTAAAAGCCAACCCACTTTTGGTATATTGCTTTTGGCAGCCTAGAAGATTAAAACAGCCTCAAGGCAGGGGTTCTTAACTTTTTTTGTTCCACAGAACCTTTTGCCAGTCAGGTGAAAACCACAAACCCCTTACTAAGGCCACACTGTACCGTGTATTATTTAATAAACATATCACACCTGCACCAACACATCCCCACAAGAATAATGGTGTTTTTTCTTTTAATTTTCAATTCAAGCTCAAGGACCCCCTGAAATCTTTCCATGGACCCCTTGGGGGTCAATGGACCCTCAGTTAAGAACCCCTGCTCTAAGAAAATATCTTCAAAAACTTAGTAACTGGCACCCCTTCCCCCCTGGCTACATTTGTCAGCTTCAGTCCTCAGTCCTTATGCCTAGATAATAAGCAAGAAATGAGATGATACCTTTCACAGAATCCAGGTGTCATGAGATGAGTGAAATTTAAATTTTGTCAGCCCAAAAAGGCCGTCAACAGTCACTAGCCGTTTCCTGCACTAAACTCTTCTTTATCATATTCTGTTGAAAAAGGCATCCAGGGAATAAGGGAACTCATTCCTCTTCCTGCTGAAAGTTCAGCCTAAGTGCTTGGAGAGAACAGTTTGTTCCAAGGGCAAGAACTGTCATTCCCTGGTGTTGGAAATGTTTCATTTGCGAGCTTGTTTTTACAACAACAATACCAGGCTGAGTTGATAGTAAAACTCTGTCCAACCATAGAAAACTTAACTTTCCTTTCTCCTTTCTTTTGCTTTCTTTTCCTTCCCATTACTTCCTTTCCTTTCCTTCCCGCTCCCCTCCTTCCCTCCCTCCCTCCCTTTCTTCCTTTCAGGGGTCTACTCCTTTGAAAGGAAAGAAAATAGACATCCACAGAGGATTGACAAGAAGAGGTACTGGATGACGTGCTGGACTTCACTTTGTGTTGGGGAATTCTTACCTGAAATGGTTCTCAGAGTTGACAAATTCATCCAATCAAGATGTTTTGCACTCATAGTAGGCACTTTTGTTGCTACAAACAAACATTTGTACAAGCATTTGGGTCCCAGGCCTTATATAAAATCAACTTCAAGATGTTTCCTTTATTGAGGGATAACAACATGGCTAAGAGGCTGGTCCCTAGAGGTGGATGGTTTTGAGTTCAGATCCTGACTTGGCCATTTCCTAACTGCAATATTGAGAAATTGGGGATTTTACCCCTCTAATTCTGTTTCCTCATCTGTGAAATGGATATGATCATGCCTGTTATATAATTTATTAGGATTAAATAAAATAATATATGCAATGTGCATAGCCCTGTTCCTTGCTCAGTGACTGTGAAATGATTTATACATAGAACTAAATTAGTATTTCTGTTAAAACGGTTTGTGGAAAGTGATAATCACTACATTCTTCAAGCTCAACAAGATATAAGACGTGAATAAAGGTAATTGTGGAATGGACCGCTAGTTGCCAATACCAATGTCTGCTCTCAAGTGCTTCCTTACTAACAGAACCAACCCCTTTTATCTGAGCACATGGCTCCCTGGGATACAGACTACATTTCCCAGTCTCCCTTTCACCCAGGAATGGCCATGTGATGAGGTTCTAGCCAATGAGATGCAAGTAGAATGGTTACACAACAGCTTTCAGTTTTCCTCCAGAGACTGCTGGACTGATTCTCCTATCCCTTCTTATCTCCTTACTCCATCTGCTCCCCAGAACTTGGGCGTGATGGCTAGAACATGGCTCAGAACGTGAGAATGAGGGACGTAACCCGAGATGGCAGAACAATGGGCTCGAAGGAAGTTGGGTTCTTGAGGATTTAATAGAAAAGATTTCCCATTGCAGCCCTGCAGACCTTTACATGAGAAACAAATGAACTTCTTTTTCATTCAAGCTAATGTCCTTTTGGTGCTCTGTTAACTGAAATCAATTTTCTATCAGTAACAAAACTGATTTTTTCAATGAGCATGCCAAAATTTAAAATCCAAATGAATGTCAATTTTCGACATAATCATCCTTTAACCACCAGAGTCAGAAAAGTTTTCCAGAAATGCATCTATTACTCAAAGATTTTAAGAATTCCTCTTTGGGGATTACCTTCAAAAACTAATTTGTGAGTACTCATGTACAACATACACACACACATAGATCAATTTTGTGACTTTTTAAGACGATATTTCACTTTTGATGCCCAGATGGTATCAATCAGCTTAATCATCCATTTCATACATCCAACTTGTTTCAGGGTGATTCTTAACTATTTCTGAAAAGCAAAGCCATCCTCAAAAGACACACATAGTCGGCCACTATGGATGTTTCACAGAATGTGCCATGGTCATGAAATAAGTTCCAAGAGAAGAGTTCCAAGAAGTTTTGGAACAATAACAGAACCATCCAAGAGTCACACCTCCCTCCCAGGGCTGCCTTGATGGGAAATGTGTTCCGAGCTAAACATTCTGGTATCTTTATTTAAAAATCACTTTCACTGCTCATGTCACGCACATGGGACTGGCCCTTTGCTGAAGCATTAGAACTTAGAGTTAAAAGTTGTGATCTGAAATTACTCTGTATAAAGGAAAGAGTTAACAGGTGAATCTCTTGTTCATTCTGCACATCAAATTCTCTATATTGTGTTCAGAAGAGATTAGAGGGAAGCGGATGTGGCTCAACTGATAGAGTGTCAGCCTACCATATAGGAAGTCAAGGGTTTGGTATGCAGGGCCTCCTGACCTGTTGAGCTGGCCCACATGCAGTGCTGCTGCGCTCAAGGAGTGCCCTGCCACACAGGAGTGTCCCTCGCATAAGGGAGCCCCACGCACAAGGAGTGCACCCCACAAGGAGAGCTGCCCCACGTGAGAAAAGCACAGCCCACCCAGGAGTGGCACCGCACACATGGAGAGCTGACGCAGCAAGATGACGCTGCAAAAAAAGAGAGACACAGATTCTGGTGCCTCTGACAAGAATGCAAGTGGACACAGAAGAACACACAGCAAACGGACACAGAGAGCAGACAAAGGGAAGCGGGGAGGAAGGGGAGAGAAAGAAATAAAAATTTAAAATCTAAAAAAGAAGAGATTACAGGTGAGTTGTGTGCTTTTTGCTTTTGTGCTCCTCACTCTCTGAGCAGCAGACAAACAGATTGCTTTATTATAGAAGCTGCCAGCAGCAGCGCAGCAGCAGAAGTCAATACCCACTATGACAAATTCTTCCTAACCCATAATCAAAGGCAAGAAGACATATTGACCCAAGGAGTAAATAATGATGCCATTTAGCCGAGCACCACTCAAGGGAAATCAATCCATCTTGCTGTCCCTGGAAGCACTCATTAGAACAGTATCTGGAGACTCATCGAGGTAGAATCATCTGTTTCCACAATATGGTGAGAATACGGGATGGGTTTTCTTCTAAGCCTAGCCTCTGAAAAATGGACCAAGATTGAACAAACATATTATTGGACAATTTGGGCTGGGCCTTAGGAAACAAATTTGCATTTTCCACCTTCTTCACAGTGCTGGGAAGGTTCTTAGCCCTTCCATGAAGCGGAAGCCACGTCAGAAAATCACCAGGGTCAAAGCTTGTGAAGTGTCTGTAACAAAATCGCACTAGATTTTGAGCCATCCTTGGTAAAAGGCAACTGCAGCCTTCAGCTCACCACTGATTGTTCCACATAAAAACAATTATAGATTCCTAGACATTTGCAAATAATCTGCCCAACCATAACATCACGTATTCCAGAGTATGGCATAAATGCTAACATTGTAAAATCCTTCCTGCTTACTAGGTTAACATGAATGAGCACTGGGTATTTTTTTTTCCCCCCTATTTTGTCATTATTTCTATTTTGCCTCCCCTAGTAGCCTGACCTGCCACATTTCAACCCCTGCCCCAGGTGACCTTCTACTGAGAGCTGAGAAAGAGCTTGGCTTTTTTTTTTTGTCCCCACCCTGAAGCATTCCTGGCCTCGCCCAGGCATTTCCAGAATTTTTCTGTCCTGGATACGCACGGCTACCGAGAGAGGGCCAGGAACTGGGACGTGAGGCCCTTCAGTGTGTTTGCCTGTGACGGAGACCCAACACGGGAACTGGCACGATGAGAGAAAGCTGGATTTGTCGGCACAGAAGACAGCAAGAGGGGCTGCCTGCCTTCTGCATTGGGGCTCCTGTCCACCCTCACCTGACCTTACCTGAGTTTCCTGTGGCTGCTGTATCAAAGCGCCACAAGCCCTGTGGCTTAAAGCCACAGGAATTTAGGGTCTTATGGCTTGACGGGGTCAGAAGTCCAAAACCCACGTGCCATTAGGGCCGTGCTCTTCTGAAACTTGTAGGATGGGCTCCTTCCTGCCTCTTCTAGGCTCTGGTGGCTGCCATTCTCCCTGGCGTTGCTTGGCTTTGCAGATGAACCCTCTGCCTTCTGCATCATCCCTGAGCCTGCTCCCCAGCGCCTGTCTGTGTTCAAATTTCCTCCTCCTATAAGGCCACCAGTCATTGGATTATGGCCCACCCTAATTCGGTTTGGCCACATCTTCAAGACCCGCTTTTCTAAATAAGGTCACATTCCCAGAGCATGTCTTTTTGGGAGAGACAATTCAGCCCGTAGTATTACCCCACCTTAGAAGCTGTGTAACAGAGTTTATATCCTGGAGAGCACCTGACACCACCTCTGCTGATAATTACAGAAAAAAAAGAGTGACGCAGTGTTAAAGGTAGTGCAGAATGTGGGCGAACCGAGATTTCTGGTTTTGCACATTTTTAGGTTTCGTTAGGTAAACTTATTTGAATTCAAATACTGAGAAAAAACATAGGCCAGATGTCTTCACTTGACCATGGGGGAAGAAAATTTTCTATCCCCAAGGCCATTGTTTATAATAGAAAATCCAGGAAACATCCTATGCATTTGGAGCTTAAAATGTCCAGAACACCATGTAGCTATTGGGAAAGACTTTTGGTGGAAGAATATTTAATGACTCAGAAAAGCAAAATATCGTTGTCAATAAAAGCGGAGTACAAAACAGCTGACCCATGCTTAAGAAAATCTTGGGAGCGAGAGCCTCAGCAGTCCCTGTCAGCAGAGTAGAAAGTTCCATCAGCCTGAAGCCGGTGAGGGCTGCCAAACCGAGTGGCTTAAAACCTCAGGAAATGCTTGTCTCACAGTTCTGGAAGTCTAAAATCCAGGGGTCAGCAGGACTGCGCTCCCTCTGAACCCTGGAGGAGAGAATCCTCCATTGCCTCTTCCAGCTTCTGATGGTTGCCAGCTCTCCCGGCATCCCTTGGCTTGCGGCCACAGCACTTCCGTCTCTGCCTCCTCCGTCTTCAGAGGCCTTCGCCAGCATCTGCCTGTAGTATCTTCTCTTTTCACAAGGGCACCAGTGATGTTGGATTAAGGACAGTCCCTTCTAAATGTAACTCACGCCATCTGCAATGACCCTATTCCCAAAGGAGGCCACATTCTGAGGTGCTGGATACAGGGACCTCACCCCATCTTCTTCTTTGGGTATACAAGTCAACCCCTAATGGGAACCTTGTGCAAGGGTGCTCACTGCTTAGAGAGGTGGTGGGTGCCCTACAGAGCCAGTCCAGGTGGGCCTGACCTCTGGGACTAGGACCCTGGGAGGGGTCCTATGTGGCTGGCAGGAGAAAAGGAGCCAGGTTGGTTCTGTCTGGGCTGGAGGAGACAAAGCTGAGGGCAGTGCCAGTGCAGCATGGCCTCCCTGCCCCCACGCCTCTACCTCTCTCTTGCTCCAACCCAAGTCTGGTCACAAGGCAGGGTGGGGCAGGTGGCTGGGGAGGCAAGGCGCTGCAGAGCAGCCCACCTGCCCCCAGCTGGGGAGAGAGGACGTTCTACTTCCAGATTCATTTCACAGGATTGGACATTTTCTTTGGTAACTAAAGTGACTGGAAGATACTGTTTCAATTTGAGTGAGCATAGAAGCAAATCAGGCCTGCTCAGAGTTTCACCCAGGAAAAGAACCATCACAAGTAGGTTTGTGATCGCTGTCACAAGAAAAAGGAAATCTGTGTTGATTGCACTGCATGAATCTTACTTTTTATTTTTTAGGAGATACCGGGAATTGAACCCATCACCTAGTACATGGGAAGCAGGTGCTCAGCCACTGAGCTACATGCGCTCCCCAAACCCTGCTCTTTCAATGTACAGGTACCAGGTATTTATACAACAAAGATGGAAGGATATTGCATCACAGCAGGACACAGAAACCCGATAGTAGGTTAAATGGGGGGGGGGGGGGAGTTTAAGATACACTATGTGGAGAAAGTGGCCATGGTAGTTGCTGAGGACAGGGAGAGGGAAGAAGGGAAGAAGAGATGAGATGTGGGGGCATTTTCGGGAGAGTTGGAGTTGTCCTAAAGGATACTGCAGGGACAGATCCTGGGCATTACATACCCTGCCATAACCCACTGAATGGACTGGGGGACAGTGTAAACTACAATGTAACCTATTATCCATGTGGTACAGCAGTGCTCCAAAATGTATTCCCCAAATGCAATGAAAGAGGTTGTTGTGAAAGGAGTGGGATGGGGGGTGTGGGGGGTATATGGGAACCTCTTGTATTTTTTTAATGCAACATTGTGTTGATCTATGTATCTTCAAGAAATACAATTTTTAAAAATGATGGTGGGGGTGGGGAGTGGGGTATATGGGAACCTCTTATGTTTTTTAATGTAACGTTTTGTGTAATCTATTAACTTAAAAAATATATAATTAAAAAAAGAAAAGAAAATGAGAAAAAAAAACAAAAACCAAAAAAGGTACAGTATGATTAACTGTGATAAAAAGAGTAACTCCAGGATGTACGGCCACCCTGTGGTGTCTGTCCTAGGGCCAAGGAAGAGGACCCAGGAAGGACAAATTTGGGTTGCAGACCTGCTGGAGATGTGACTCAGCCACCGGCCAGCAGAGAAGTTGGCCGGTTTAGCCAGGCAGGAGCTGGTCAGGAGCCGCTGGGCCAAGAGTTAGGCAGGCACCTTTCCGCCTGCAGGTGGGGGGCGTCGGGGCAGGGCCCTGGCGGGGGCTGGCAGAGACAGCAGCCCCTCCGTGTGGCCCCCGGGCCATGGGCTGCTGTGCGCAGGCCACGAAGGGGCTTTGTCTCCACGTCGAGCGGACTGCGGAAGGGTCCTCACGAGGCCGCGGTGGCACGGGGGCCCCGAGGGGCCGTGTCCTGGCCCGGGCCCCCGATGGCCTCGCGCCCGCCCGCTCGGCAGGCGCACCTCCCCGGCCTCTCCCGGCAGAGCCCGGGCCTGGGGAAGCGTAAGGCCGCTCTCGCTTTGAAAGGAGACGGGCGTGAAGGAACCCCATCATTTCTCCCAGAGCCTACGTCGAAGGTGCGTCCGGAACGGAGAGGAAATAAATCGACGACAGACGCAGAGAAGCGTCCTGAAAGTTAATGGGTGCAGGCGCCGCCTACTGCACCTCATTTGTTAATTCATTCATTCCCTCCAGGAAGACTGTGGAGTGCCCGCCACGTGGCCGGCCTGAGCAGGGCGGACAAAGCTTCCTGCTCGGCTGGGTCATGCGTTCTGGGGGGAGGGGGACTGCCCACGAATCACTCCAAGTGTCCTGGGAGGAGCCCTGGAATTTACATTCGGAGATGGGAATTGAAGTCCCAGCCCTGCCAGTAGCCGGCTGGGCCCCCATGGCCAAGGCATTTAGTGTCCCTGGCCCGGCACCCCCACCCTCGCCCCCTGCCATGTGCTTCTATTCCTGAATCCATAACCCCAGGGCACACTCAGTCGTTTATGCCTCTCTCTCCTTTATGCACTGTAAACTTCCAATGTAGGAATCTTTTCCGACATTGTATTTCCAGCCCCAGCAGTTAACCCATTTTCCTGCCCTGGTGGCACCCATCTCCTCCAGCCCCTCGATTGATATTTTTACGAGAGGGATATTTTTAGCAAACAAATGGGACCTTGTCTTTCCTCACAGCTAACAGGAAAATTGCTGAGGGGCTCGGTTAGAATCTGGCCCCCAGGTGGTCTGTGGCTCATCCTCTCACTCTTTCTAGAAGCGTCTTCCATGTCACTCTTCCCACAGGAAGCCCCATGTTGCTGTCCCCGAAGTGCTTCCTTTAGATTGAGGAGTACAGCCGGTCACTCCTTCCTGCCCTTTGCTATCCTTGTGTGTATCAGACAAATTCCCGTTTATTCTTCCAGACTCGGCTTAGCAGCATCTTCCCTGTGACGACTCCTTTAGCCCCCTGGGAACTCCCCTTTTCCCAGACCTCCTACTTCTCCTTCTCTGTGCTCCACGTGCAACTTTTGCCAACCCCTGGCATAATATCATTGATGGAATAACAGCTTACTAATCATCAGTGTCTCCCACCTGATGGACAGTTGAGAATAAACATGGAGCAAACAACTTGGTCTCTTCATCACGGCAGTGTCATCCACAAAAAGAACCTGTTCTAGACTAAAAGAGATACAAGAGCTATAACAACCAGATGCAGGAATCGACATGGATAAAAGTAGCTCTTCAGTACATTTTGGGGAAAGTAGAGAAAGTTCAGTATGCACTGGGTATTAGAAGATACTAAGAAATGAGTACAGGAATTTTTAGGTGTTCTAATGCTAGGTAGGCTGTGTAGCAAAATGCTTTTATTTGTTAAATTTCATAATGAAGTATTTGGTGGAGGAATACCACGAAGGCTGTAATCTACTTGGATATACATCATCATAAAATAGATACTGTGATAAAACGGTCCTTGAAAAAAGCCTAGGTCATGGGCTTAGTCTTTTTGCCCTTGTGTCTCCAGATGCAGCACAATGCCTGGCCTAACAGGCACTTAAGGAATTGTAGTGGTTGAACTGAATGTGAGCATGGCAGTTTGAGATTGTGTGATTCCTAGAAAATCATGCTCTTGAAACTGGTCCATTCCTATGAATATAAACCTATTGTAGGAGAATAGATCACTTCAGTAAGGCGTGGCCCAGGGTAGGTCTTAATCCTCTCACAGGAGTCCTTTATAAAAAATGAATCCCTTATAAATGATGAGGCTGCAGAGACACACAGGAGCTCAGAATGGAACCCCCAGATGGAGAAGACAGAAGCTGAAACCCCAGAGCCCAGAGGAGAAGGCAGAGTCCAGCAGATGCTGCCATGTGCCTTCTCATTTGAAAAAGGAGATCAGAATTGCCCACAGCCAGTCTTCAGGGGAAAAAGCTTCACCAGAGGCCTTGATATGGACATTTTTCTCAGCCTCAGCACCGTCAGCATATACATCAATAAATTCCCATTGTAAAAGCCAACCCATTTCTGGTATTGCTTTCAGCAGCTTCTAGCAAATTAAAACAGTGAGCAAAGGCAAGAAGAAAGGAAGGAGTCTGGTATGTTTCTGGTACAGTGAGGATGTGGGTCTCATTGGGAAGAAGGAAAATCTAAATCCCACAGGACCAAATTTAGGAGGGACTACAGAAAGGAACTGAGGGGAAGCAGATTTGGCTCAACTGATGGAGCATCTGCCTACCTCATGGGAGGGCCAAGGTTCAAACCCAGGGCCTCCTTGACCCGTGTGGAGCTGGCCCATGCGCAATGCTGATGTGCGCAAGGAGTGCCGTGCCACGCAGGGGTGTCCCCTGCGTAGGAGAGCCCCACGTGCAAGGAGTGTGCCCTGTAAGGAGAGCTGCCCTGTGAGAAAAAAGTGCAGCCTGCCCAGGAGTGGCACTGCACACACGGAGAGCTGACGTAAGATATCGCAACAAAAAGAGACACATATTTCTGGTAATGCTGATAAGAATCCTGGTGCCACCTAAAGAGAAGGCAGGCAGATACAGAAGAACACACAGCAAATGGACACAGAAAGCAGAGAACAAGCACAAAAACACGAGATGGGGGGGCAGATAAATCTTTAAAAAAAAAAGGAATGTTATAGATAGAGAGACAGAAACAGGAGAGCAGCCATATACAGCAGGAGAAGCATAGAGTGATTGAGAGGTGATGAGCTTTGTTTGTTTTTTGTTTTTTTATTATTATTGGAATAACAAAAATGCTATAATAATAAGTGAAGTGGTGAATGCACAACTATGTGACTATACCAAACACCAATGATTATACTTTGTATGGATTTATGCTTTATTAATATGTATCAATAAAATCGACTTGTTAAAAAAAAGAAGTAAAGGAACTGCTACCCAAAAATATCCCACTGACTCCCTACCCCCAGGAAACCAATATCCTGAAATTGATGTGTGCAATTATACCTTGCTACATATGCATGTCTCTTTTAACAATACATGTGGATTGTGTTTAAAAATTAATATTTATTATGCAATTATCATGAATTCATTTATAATTTTAGATGTAATTATAACTAATATAGTGATAATTAATAATTAATATGAGCTCTACTGAATGTGTAAATTTAGAACTTGCTTTCTTCCTTCATTACAGTTTAGAGATTTATCCATATTGGCATAGGTGGAAGATCTGGTTCATGCATTATAATCATGGTGTGTTATTGGTATCACATATATATATATGTGCCTTCTCATATATATAGCTTTGTTTGTTTTTTGTTTTTTTATTATTATTGGAATAACAAAAATGCTATAATAATAAGTGAAGTGGTGAATGCACAACTATGTGACTATACCAAACACCAATGATTATACTTTGTATGGATTTATGCTTTATTAATATGTATCAATAAAATCGACTTGTTAAAAAAAAGAAGTAAAGGAACTGCTACCCAAAAATATCCCACTGACTCCCTACCCCCAGGAAACCAATATCCTGAAATTGATGTGTGCAATTATACCTTGCTACATATGCATGTCTCTTTTAACAATACATGTGGATTGTGTATTCATATATATATATTCATACATACAACCACAATTTATTTATCCTATCTCCCGTGGATGGGTACTAGGTTGTTTTCAATTTTGGTCTATCACAAGCTGTGCTGCAGGGAGCATGTCTCCTTACGGACAGTTTCTCCAGGTGGATTCTGGGAAGGGGGACTGCTGAATTATGCCTTGTGATCATTTTTAGCTTTTCTAGTCCTTGCCAAGTTGCTCTCCAAAACATTGGCCCCAGTTTTCATTCCCATCAGCAGCATTTGACAGTTCTAGTTTCCCTACATTCTTTCCAACACTCTGAATATCAATCTTTTTATTTTTGGCTAATCTGATGGGTGTGAAGTTGTATCTCATTCTTTTCCAATGCATTTCTTTGATTACTTGTGAAGTTGAACATTTTCTCATATTCACTGGACATTTGATGTTCCTCTTGGATGAACTTCTTTTCATATTCTCTGTCCAAATTTCTAATTTTTCTTGTTGATTGGTAGGTTGTGTTTGAGTGTATTGCATGGTTTCCCTTTTAGGAGAAAAAAGATATTTCCAGTGGTTTCCAACCACTTTGTTGTGACTCGGATGTTCCCCTCCTGCCTCAGAGCCTTTGCCCTTTCTGATCCTGCTGCCTGGAATGCTCTTTCCTTGAGACATGGTCAAGGCTTGGTCTCTCCGTCATTCACTTCTTCAAGGCCACCTTGGAGAGGCCTCTGCTGACCACCCTAATGAAGGTGGCAATTCTCCCCTGGAGGTCTCTTTCTAGCCTCCCCTCGTGTTTTATTTTTTTCTGGAGCACACATTGCCATCTGACATTTTTCTTGCTTATGGTGAATTAAATACTACCCCAAACTTCTGAAATTGCTTCCATTGAAAAATAGGTTCCAGTTCCCTTCCTATAGAATCTGGGCTGGCCTTAGTGACACTGGTGATGGATAGAATGTAGCAAGCAGAAAAGATGTTCTGGGGATCTTGAGGCTAGCTTCCACCTGTGTATCTAGGAACACCCACGATTGGGGCATTCTCTTTCATGAAGCCTTCATGATGAGATGAAGTCTAGGCAGCACTTTGGAAAGGCCCATGTAGAGAGGAACTGAGGCCCCCAGCCTAGAGCCCCAATTGAACTCCCAGCTGGACTGCCAGCCATGAGCAATAGCCACCTAGCTATCCAATCCTAATGAGCTATAGGCAACTTCATCTGACTGCAATTGCATATGTGACCCCCTGTGCCCTACTGGGCCCTTCCAAATCTTGACCCACATAATCATGAGCAAAAGAAAATGTTGTTGCCCTTGAGTTTTGGGATGGTGTGACACAGCAACAGATAACCAGAACATTGTTTATTTTTTATTAATAGAATGTAATCCTCGTGAGTATAGAAAGAAGAGAGCAGCTGAGTCAGGAAAGAAATGAACCCCAGGGAGAGAGTCGAGACTTATGCCAGCCTACAGGTGAGATCAGAAGAAGCTGGGACCACTTCCCTTAAGAGGAAAGAAGGAAAGCTGAACCCTCACAGACATCACCTGCCATCTTGCTTCAACATGTGGCCAATGTTGAAGTGAGAAAGTACTTCTTATGGTACCTTGAGTTGGACTCCTTAGGGCCTTGTGACTGTAAGCTTCTATGCCAAGTAAATACCCTTTATAAAATCCCACAGAGTTCTGGTACCCTGCCTCAGAACCCCTTCAGGATGGCTAATACAGTCACCATTGTTGAGAACGTGGCATTGGAAGCCCAACTTGATCCCTTCCCAGCCTTGGGTCTTTGATCAAATGGCTCCTCTAACCCATCTAAGTTTGGTTTTCTTTCTCCAGTGAGGATGAGAAAAACACCTGCTTCACAGAGTTGATGTCAGGGTTAAACAATAGGATATGCAAAGTGTTTAGTGCTACACCCTCAGTCCAGAGGATCTGCTCTTACTAGTATTGGTTTTAAAACTGTAGGAAATCCACAGGGTCAGGGACTCGGGAATTACACATTTTCATGACCTTGGCTTTAGGAGCTGACTCTTCCTGCATCCACCTGAGTAACATGGTGGTAGTAAGAACCCCATCCTTTCTTTGATAAAGGGGGACCTTCTACAAGCTGACAGGCCTGACCCAAGGGCTGGAATGCAAGTGTATTGTTAGTGCCAATGAAAGGTTGATGAGCTCTAAGGCCTCCTCTCGGTGCATAAAGGCAAGGTCTTCTCCCTCAGACCAGGAGGTCTGCTTTCTGTTATTATTCATGGAAACTCAAGGCCACCTCCCCTCAGGGGGAGGTCAGAAAGAAGCCAGGGATGGGAGAGGAAGGCTTGGCATGTATGAGAGTGTGGGAGTGGGTGCAGTCTATTTTCACGTGTGTATGCTGTAATGGAGTATACATTGTGCGTGTATGATATGTAGGTGATATGTGTTTGTGTATGTTGTATGTGTGATGATGCATATATGAGTGTGTGTATGTGATGTGGTGTGTGTGTGTGCAGAATGTGTGTTGGTATGTGCCTGTGAGTGTAGGGTGGTGTGACAGTTTGACATTATTTATGAATTCCAAAATAGATATGGATTATGTTTGTAAACTGGTCTGTTTCTCTGGGCATATTAGATTGTATTAAATTCCAGAGATTTTACTTTTACTTGAATAAATTATGATTGGGGCTATGATTCCACCTTGTCAGTAGGACATTTACTGGATTAAGTTAAAGTTAGGGCTTTGATTAAACCACAGACAAAATGACACAGCAGAGGAGAGAGTCTGAGTTTTGATGCTGGAGCCCCAGGAAGTAAATGCACAGGAGAAGAACACAGAGGAACAGAGACAGCTCTGCAGACACAGCAGAGGCCCTGGGAAGAGAGATGAGCCTAACTGCCTACAGCTGCAGCTGAGCCCAGACAGAAACGAGCCCCAGGAGAGAGATGAGACTTATCTCAGCCCACAGCCAAGATGGGAAGAAGCTGGGACCATGGAGCCTTACGAAGAAGAAGGCTGAACCCACGCAGGAATGGCCCGCCATCTTGCTTAACATGTGGCAAATGACCTAGGGTGAGAAAGTTCCTCTTATAATACCTTGAGTTGGACTCTTCTACCCCAAATAAATATACCCTTTATAAAAGCCAACAAATTTCTGGTACTTTGCATCAGCACCCCCTTGGCTGACTGATACAGGTAGGGTGGTATGGAATTTGTGTGTGGGGGTGTGGGTTTGGTACATTTGTATGTGTGAGTGCTGTGGTGGAGTGTGGAGTGTGTGTGTGGTGTGTATAATAGATGTGTACATGATGTATATATAAGTGTGTATATGTGGCATGGTGTGTGTGTAGTATGTGTGTTGGTGTGCATGTGTGATTGTGTGGTGTGGTGGTGTAGAGGTTGTATGTGAGTATGTACGATGAGTGCGATGTGTGTATGGTGTGTGTGGGGTGTGTGGGATGGGTGTGTGGAGGTATGCCTATGTGTATATATTTGTGGGTGCCTGGTGTGTCGTGTGTGTGTGAATGATGCGTATGAGATTCCAATGGCCTTCCAAAGTCAAATGGTGTGCGTATGTGTTTTCATTACTCCTCATGTTCTTATTAACTTTAATTGTTCTGTCTCCCTTCTCCCTCGAAATGAAAACCACTGCAGGAAATTTCTTCCTGAGTGCTCTTGAACTTCCCTGGGGCAACGCCCACACGGGCCCAGGGCTTACTGTGCGCCGGACGTTCTGGCAGCACTTTCTGTACTAAGTCGCTCCATCCTCGCAGCAGTCTGCGGGTAGGTCTTGTGGTCATCCCCCATCTACGAAGGAGGAAACCGAGGCACCGAGAAGCTACACAGCTCAGCCAGGTTCCCACAACTGGTAAGTGGCAGAGCTGAGATGCAGATCCCACTAGACTCGCTCCAGGGCACGCGCCCCTTGATGCAGCTGCTGCTTCCCTGCTAGTCTCCTAGGCAACCTGGACAGCTACTATCCGGGGTTCAAACACCCAGGTTGGGCAGGGGGAGTGAGGATTTTTATTTAGTCCCAAACTTCTTTTTCTGAAAAAATTGAAATAAGTTCAGATAAATCTTGAAGACTATGAGCTATCTGGATACACATGGAATGAAGCAGGCTGGGAAGGAGCTCCTCTCTAGGATGACACCTTTGTGTTCCAAGGGCCAGAGACTGGCCACTCCCTGTGAGTGTCTCAGACCCTGGCTTCTTGGATGTCTGGGGGCCCCGGCGACTGGCCTTTCCCTGCCACATTTCTTCATAAACATTGTCTTTATTGGGTTTGGGAGTTTGGGGAGGTGGGAGCTGTGAAGTTCCTTCTTGCACCCCATTTCTTTGCTAAAGAGGCGGTAAGCTCCCAATTCTGGCTCATGAATGCAAGAAAAAACTACTCTTCAAACTCACACAACTAAGAGAACATCAACCTCTTTTCCCCAAAATGGAAGTCATTTGTGGGTTAGGAGGGCAGAAGGCTGAGACGGTGGGTTCAAAGAGTCAAAAGGTGTAAACAGCCTCCTCACTCAAAAAGGCAGGGAAAAGTTTTGGAGTCCAGGCCCTAAGCCATCAAAATGTCTGGCACACACAAGCATGGGAGTATCTGAAGCTGACCTAGAATTTTTTTTCCTCAAGATTTATTATTTATTTATTTCTCTCCCCTCCCCTCCTCCACCCTGGTTGTCCACTCTCTGTGTCCATTTGCTGTGTGTTCTTCCATGTCTGCTTGTATTCTTGTCAGCAGCACTGGGAATCTGTGTCTCTTTTTGTTGCATTATCTTGCTGCATCAGCTCTCCGTGTGTGTGGCTCCACTCCTGGGCAGGCTGCACTTTTTTTACGCAGGGAAACTCTCCTTGCGGGGTGCCCTCCTTGTGTGTGGGGTTTTCCTATGCAGGGGACACCCCTGCATGGCATGGCACTGCTTGCACGCATCAGCACTCTGCATGGGCCAGCTTATCACATGGGTCAGGAGGCCCTGGGTTTGAACCCTGGACCTCCCATATGGTAGGCGGATGCTCTATTAGTCGAGCCAAATCTGCTTCCCCTGACCTAGAATTTTAATTTATGTAAGCTGAAAAAGGCTTTCCTGAATGCAAATCACATTTTGTCCATATCAGTCCAGAATTTTTATCCTAAAGTTCTAAATTTTTGACAATATACATAAATTTCAACCTTGCTACTTTCTCCCCTTTATTCTGTTTCTTTCTTATTATGAGTTGTATGTGAAAGAATCTACCTTTTAATTTTACAATTATACACCCTACATCAGCAAACACACACCAAATCTATGATTCCCACAAAACTTTACTACTGTTCTGGGCACATAGTAAGTCCTCAGCAAACATGGACGGGTGCCTGCATTTGACTTTTGGAAGTTGTAAATGACATTGGAAATAGGGGTGCTATCTAACGAGAGCTTCTCAGTGCTTGTACCCAAGGCTTTTGCAGGATTCTGGTTTGCTCTATTCAATAATAGCCTCCAAATGTATTTCCCTTTTGAGCTGCTGTATAGCAGACTATCTTTCTTTTCATATGAAAAGCAACCAGTTCTTTCTAGTGACTGCATTTACCTTTTTAAAAAAACTTCTTATTGTGTTAACATACACTCAAAATGTCCCATTTTGACCAATTTCAAGTGTACAATTCCGTGGTATTACTTACAATCACAACTGTGTGCTACTGTCACCAGTATCTACTACCCCAACTTTTTCATCAACTCAAACAGAAACTCTGTACCCATCAAATAATAACTTCCCCTTCCCTTTCAGCCCCCTCCCCCAGTAACCTATAATTTGCTATCTGTCTCTATGGCATTTTCTTATTCTAGGTGTTTCACATAAGTGAGAGCATATAATATTTGTCTTTTTGTGTCTGGCTTATTCTACTCAACATGATGTTGTCAAGGTTCATCCATGTTGTAGCATACATTTGCATACATTGGAACTTCATTCCTTTCGATGGCTGAATAATATTCCTGCTCTTAACTTTTTGACAGATATACTATGTGATTAAAATAAGTGAAATACACAAGCCAACCCCCTAATTCTTATGGAATAGCAGAAGATGACTTTCGAATACCCAGTACTCAGGATATTGGTTTTGGTTTTGGTGCCCATTTTCTCAGCTATTTTGTTTTCTTGACTCAGTAGTTGGAATGATAAAAGAAGATTGTCCACGAAGTACCAAGTTACAGGAGGCCGAAGAGACAAAGAGTGGGAGGAGAGATGAGCAAAAGGATGTTAACTAATTTGTCCTGCTTTGAGTTTTCTGAGACTATGAAGATGAAATATCTATTGGTATTTTAATAGATATTATTCAAGTCACCCTTCTTAGGGCGTGCTTGAGATGACCTTCTCAAAAATCTGCATAGAGATGATAGAAAATGTGACATCTACAGCTTAAAGAAACCTATCCAGCTTGTGCATCAAGAAATCCATTTGAAAAGAACATTCTGGTTCAGAATCATCTTAGGAGGTTCATTCCAAACTTATTACAGAGGGTAAGAGATACCATTTACAACCCTGTTAATTTGTATCTGTGTAAGCACTGCTCACACTCTTGCTTACCCAGGGCATCTATTGGAGTTAGTGAGTGAATGGGGAAAAATCCTCGGATGCCCCTGTCACTTGGGTCAACCCCAGCCTCTGCCTGGCTGGCTTCCCCAGTTCAGGACTTACGTTTGTTGGCTTTCAGCTTCTTCTCGTCCACAGGCATGAGGTCCAAGTAGTCCAGGTAGTATTCGTAGCTGTAGTAGGGGGTGGAGGTGTTGGTCCTGTTGGCCATCTCTGCAGCGCTGGGAGGGGACCGCAGAGCCAGTGGACTGGAATCTGGGCTGGGCTCCGAGACCTCAAGAAGGAGACGGCTTAACTGATTACGGTCAGAATCATCCAAGTGTGTCTGTGGGTCTCCAGGCTCAAAGTCTCTACTATCAGAGCTGTTTGTCCGGAAGGAAGGTCAGGGGTGTGTGACTGACATCCTCAACATACAATTAGAGACTTCCCTCCCCCCACCCCCACCCCTATGATAAAACTCCGAAACAAACAGAGCTGAAAGGCAAGGAGAATGCGTTTCCAGCGCAGCTCTAGGTCACCCCTCTGCCTCACCGCTGGGGTCTGGGCAGGAAAACGGAGGCCCTGGCCCCCTTGAAAGAGAAGACACCGAACAGGGTTAGAAAGGACGTTTTTGTCTTAAATACTTACAAATTTCATAAAACTCAAGCCAAAACTTGACAGTGCCCTTGACTTACACAAAGGCAGTTTTGGGTAGTATTAAGCAATCAGCAAATCACCAGCTTAGATTTACTATCTGAGAGCAGAAATTGAGTGATGTCAGCCTTGAACTTGGTGAACTCTCCCTTGTGTACACATATCCCATTAATTAAAGCTAAAAGGACCTTCCCCACCCCTGTTGGGACCTCCTCTCAGCTTTTATCTAAGTCCCCCAGAACCAACCAGTCAGCTGCATTTGTTCAGACTCAAGAGGCTCTTTATCTGGGCTGGGTGTCCACAAATACTAAGCCCTTGAGAAACAGGGCCCACGGGTTCACCCAGCTCTTGGCTGACGTCAAGAGTGAGAGAATTCTTCTGGGTTTCTGTGTGGCCCGATTCCAAGTTATACTCACTCTTCCAAGATTCAGACGCTATGGAGAGGAAAGGGGATTGGGAGGTCTCAGCGCTTTCACCTTCCAGATGTTGGAATGAGCAGAACTAAATGTGAGCAGAGCCTTGGGTTTAGCCTTTGAGAATCAGGAAGTCAGGATCCTGGAATTGGAGACAGTTTTACCAAGGCCCAGATTTATGGGGCCTTTCCCCACACAATACCAGCTTTCTAGTGTGCCCAAATCTTTCTAGATGTTGCTGGGTAGGCCACGCAGGGGCAATAGGGCGAAGGGGTAAGAGTAAGACTCAGGAGCCTGCTCGTAGCAGTGTGGGCCTGCACAAGTCGCTTCCCCTCTCGACATCGTTTTCCCCATCTGTGCAATGGGGATAACTTGGCGTGGGTCTCACGGGCTGGTTGGGAGGTTTAAATGAGGAAATCTGTATACAATGCTTTTAGCAGCACCTGGCCCATGTGGGCTCTGGTAAGTATTAGCTGTTAGTGGTACCTTCTGGCAAATGTGGCTTTTCCTCCTATCTCACCATTCTTCTTTTCCCATTTCTTTTTTTTTTCAAATGTCATTTGCCTAACAGGCATTTAATTTTTTTTTTTAAAGATCCATTTCCCTTAAGATTCTTTTTATTTTCTTATTTTTTATTTTTTAAAAGATTTATTTATTTTATTTATTTCTCTTCCCTTCCCCCCCCCACCCCAGTTGTCTGTTCTCTGTGTCTATTTGCTGCATATTCTTCTTTGTCCACTTCTGTTGTTGTCAGTGGCACGGGAATCTGTGTTTCCTTTTGTTGCGTCATCTTATTGCATCAGCTCTCCGTGTCTGCAGCGTCATTCCTGGGCAGGCTGCACTTTCTTTCGCGCTGGGCGGCTCTCCTTACAGGGCGCACTCTTTGCACGTGGGGCTCCCCTATGCGGGGGCGCCCCTGCGTGGCACGGCACTCCTTGCGCGCATCAGCACTGCACATGAGCCAGCTCCACACGGGTCGAGGAGGCCCGGGGTTTGAACAGTGGACCTCCCATGTGGTAGACGGATGCCCCAACCACTGGGCCAAGTCCGCTTGCCTTTTCCCATTTCTTACCCTCCTTCTTGCCCATCTTCTCTGCCATCTCTACCTTCTCCCTCTTCCAGTATACAATGCCAGGCTTGGATGCAAAGGAAGCTCCTTTATTCCTTGTCTTCAACTATTCATGTTCTCCAGCTCTCTGGCTCCCCAACCTCCAGCTACCATTACCATCTCCCAGGATGTATCCACACTCTCTGTCCATCTTTTCCAAACACACACAGACACACACGTGCATGTGCATGTGGTATTTTCCAGAGACTTAAGTGGCTGTTTCAATTTCACTTGTCCAACCAGTGACTGAGACCAGATTTGAAAACCCGGGTCTCCCAAGTCCTGGGTACAGGCAGTATTCAGTGGGAAATTAGTTAGACATGGACATGACTTAGGGAAATCAGTTGGGAAGGAATATCACATGTTTGTTAAGACACAGGCACATACAGATATAAGGAGGGAGAAGACATGGGGACTCCTTCTCATTTGGGAATCGAAAGTCAAATGAGTTGACCTAGAACATGAGCAGCAGGGAAATGTGACCCAGGAGAGATTCACTTTCAAAGCCTAGCAAGACCTTGTTGATAACAAGATAAAGATGCAGGATCTGATTTTAAATTTGTTGAAACAGCAATAATTATGTTACTGGCTCTACTTTTTTTTTTTTTTATTGACTTTGTAATAATTACATTAAAAAAATATATATATATGAGGTCCCATTCAACCCCACCACCCCCACCCCACCTCTCCCCCCCCCCCCCCCAGCAACCCTCATTCCCATCATCATCACACATCCATTGCATTTGGTAAGTACATCTTTGGGCACCTTTGTACCTCATGGTCAATGGTCCACATCATGGCCCATACTCTCCCCCATTCCATCCAGTGGGCCCTGTAAGGATTTACAATGTCCGGTGATTACCTCTGAAGCACCATCCAGGGCAGCTCCATGTTCCAAAGACGCCTCCACCTCTCATCTCTTCCTGCCTTTCCCCATACCCATCAGCCACCATGTCCACTTTTCCCAATCCAATGCCACCTTTTCTATGTGGACTTTGGATTGGTTGTGTACTGGCTCTACTTTAAACTGGACCATGAAAGTTTTATACTTTTAGGCGATACTGTCATATATATAAAAAAACATATCTGTTCAGTTCACTACAATATTTTCTCTTCTCATTCTAAACTGACAAGGCCGGAGTGAAGAGGATTTGGAAAATTGGCATATGGAGTAGACTGGAGCATGAGAACATTTGAGCCCTGCGGGATGCTTGCCGCTCTCTCTGCCTATCCATACCTTCATCCCACTAGGCTCTTTCAAGTTTAAGTTCGAGGGGGCTCGAGACAACTTCATGACTTCCCAGATCCTACCTGGCTTCAGCACCCTTCCCTCCTCTCAATCCCAATCACTTTTATTTCTCACTGATGGCAGTCTTTTGAATTATTATTATTATTTTTAAAACTGCAGTATAACTTACAATAAACAACATGTACAAATCTTAAGAATCCAGCTTGAAGAATATTTTACACATACACCATCATGAAGGTCAAGATTTGGAACATTTCCAATACCATCAGGATCCTTCTTGCTCCTTCCTAGTCAATAATTCTGTCTACCCTATACACACAGCAAGAAAACCACTATCCAACCTTTAGCATCATAGATTAGTTTTGCTTATTTTTAGAAGTTCATATGAATGGAATCATATAATACGAATCCTTCTGTATCTGGCTTCGCTCATTCAATATGTTGCATGTAGCAGTAGTTTGTTTTTATTTTTGCTGTACTGTATTCTATTATATGGCTATTCCATGATTTATTTATCCATTCTCCTATTTATGAACACTTGGGCTGTTTCTGGTTTGGGGCTATTATGAATAAAGTGGCTATGAACGTTCTTTTTCATGTTTTTGGTGAACATAGCACTAATTTCTCTTGAGATACATCAGGAGGGGAAGTGATGGGGCACTGGGTACACATATGTTTAGCTTTAATACATATAGATAAACAGTTTTCAAAAGGGTCAATACTAATTTACACTTCCACAAACAGTGTTTGTGTGGTATATTGCAAAAATGGCTTCAATTCTTCTCCCTGAAAACATGCTTCTTGCAATGTGGCTTTGCATCTCCTCATATTAAAAAAATGATTATTTTTTCACCCTTTGCATGTGGGTTGGCCTTGTGACATTTTTTGGCCAAGTCAACTGTTGAGGAGTTGTATAAGTTCTGGGCCAAGGCCTTGTGTGCTTCCACTCTCCCAGAAGCTTACCTAGACACTCTGTGAATAAGTCTGAGCTAGTTTACTGGATGATCAAAGACATGTTGCTCAATAACCAGCTCATTCCCAGGAGCACAACTGCCTCGCCGACCAGCAGCAGACTTCAGACAAAATGAATGAGCACAGTCAAAACACAAGGAGCACTCAGCTGAGTCTGGCTTAAATTTCTAACCCACAGAATTGTGAGATTTTGAACCTAAATAAATAAATGGTCTTTTAAGTCACTAATTTCATTCTGATTTTTTACACATAAAATAGGAGAGTTCCAGTTCTATAACTTTGTCAATGTTTGTTATTATCAATCCTATTAATTTTGGCTGTTCTGGTAAAGGTCTACCACATTTTAAAATTTGCTGGTGTGCATGTCAACTTACCTAGCTGCCTTGTAAAAAAATTTTTTTTTAAAGAGAAAGACCATTCTTTATACAGTAGAGGTTCAATCAGTATTTGCTGATGGTATCAATCATATCAAAAGCTTTCTACTACCAAAGCAGATTCATTGTTATTGTAGTTATCATCTTGTGTTAACAGAGTAACTTGCAACATTGATATCAAAGTAAAACAAAACAAAAAAGAACTTTTCACTGAGATAAAACTTATTCCTCACAATCAGAAATCCCAATACTGCAAAGAATGACTTGTCAACTACTTCAGATTCTTTACATATGATATTATGAAATAAAAACACAATCAGGGCGGCGGACTTGGCCCAGTGGTTAGGGCGTCCGTCTATCACATGGGAGGTCCACGGTTCAAACCCCAGGCCTCCTTGACCCGTGTGCAGCTGGCCCCTGTGCAGTGCTGATGTGCACAAGGAGTGCCGTGCCTCGCAAGGGTGTCCCCCGCATAGGGGAGCCCCACGCACAAGAAGCGCGCCCTGTAAGGAGAGCCGTCCAGCATGAAAGAAAGTGCAGCCTGCCCAGGAATGGTGCCGCACACACGGAGAGCTGACACAACAAGATGACGCAACAAAAAGAAACACAGATTCCCGTGCCGCTCACAACAACAGAAGCGGACAAAGATGATGCAGCAAATAGACACAGAGAGCAGACAACCTGGGTGGGAGGGGAAGAGGAGAGAAATAAATAAATAAATAAATAAATCTTTAAAAATTAAAAAAATTAAAAATTAAAAATTAAAAAAAAACACAATCAATTGGTTTTCAATAATTACTGAGTACCAGACTAACCCACCCACAGATAACAATGATAAAATCTGGGCAAGATGTCATAAAACAACTATATGAAGGCACTGGAGAGTGACCCAAAGCAGATAGAAACTGAAGGGAAATCGACGCTTAAAAGAAAGGAATTTCACCGGGTAAGACTAGTATTTATATAGCATTTATGTAAAAACCTTGCTCAAATCCTTGGCTTAGGCACGGAGCCAACCTAAATGAGAGCCCAGTGGCCAAATCTCGAACAATATGAGTCAGAAAATATTAGTATTGGATTATAACTCATAGAATAAAGTAAATATCCATGGGTCCATACTGATGTAAATAAATAATTGACTAAATATGTGGGAGAGAAAGGATGACTCTTCCTTACAGAAGAAGTTCAATTAATAAGAGTAGAAAGACAGAAATTTAAAAATTGCCAGTAGGACACTATAACTAATTGTTGGCAGGAAATATCCACTTATGGATGCTAAAATTGGTGGGTGAAAGTTTTAGAAGAAACAATATTTGCGTGGTCCAAAAGTATTTCCTACAAGTTATTTATTAATTACACAGAGTAAAACAACTTTACACTGAAGAAACCATGTGCTCAAAGTTAACATTACCAGTAATAAGACATATTGACATCATGTATCCTTTGTTATGATGCACTGAGAAGAGCACATCACCTCTGTGGTATTCTTGTCAAAATGTATAACAATCTAATCAAGATAAAAACATCAGGCAAACCCAAATCAAAGGATATTCTACAAAATAATTGACCAGCATTCTTCAAAAGGGTCAAGGTCATGAAAGTCAAGGAAAAATTGAGGAAAGGCCACAGACTGGTGTAGACTAAAGAGACGCAAAAACTAATGCAACATAGAATTCTGGATTGGATTGTGGGACAGAAAAAGGACATTCCTGGAAAAACTGGTGATACTGGAATAATATCTACAGTTTAGTTGACAGTATCACATCAATGTCAATGTCCTGGTTTTGATCATTATAGTAAGATTAAGTAAATGGTAACTGGGAATACTCTGTACTATTTTTGTAACTTTTCTGTAAGTCTTACATTATTTCAAAATATAAAGTTAAAAAAAAATCTTTGATTTCCAAAACATATATGTGTGAGGGGCAATTCCAAGGAATCCAGGGGAAAGTGGCAATAGAAAGGCTGAAAAAATTGAGCAGAGATTTCAGCTGCTGCCTATTGCAAGAGAGGCAGAGTCTAGAGTTTGAACCTAACAGCCTGCTGGATGCTAATGCTAGGATGATGCTAGAATCCAGAGTCTCCAAAACATACTATCCTTAATGTCCAATATATAATTTTAAAAATCCCTATAAATACAAAGACAGAGGAAAATGTGACCTCTAAAGTAGAGAAAAGGAAGTCAATAAAAAAACAACAACAATATCTGAGATGGCCCAGATTTTAGAATGAACAGACAAGGACCTTAAAGCAGCTATTATGAATATGTCCAAGACTTAAGTGAAAATATGGCCAAAATTAACAAACAAATGGGGAATCTGAGCAAAGAAAGGGAAACTATAAAAAAGAACCAAATGAAAAAGACTGGATCTGAAAAGTACAACATTTGTAATTTAAAATTCATTAGATGGACTTAACACAATATTGGACATGGTCCAATCCTGATCAGGAAACTTGAAGAGCAATCATTAGAAATTATCCAATCTGAGAAACAAAGAGAAAAAGTGTTTAAAAGTAGTCTTTGTGACCTGTGGGATAATATCAAGCAGGCTTACATATGTGTAAATGGAATCAATCCCAAAGGCAAGGAAGAGGGAATGGGGCAGAAAAAATATTTGAAGAAACAATGGCTTAGAATTCTCCAAATTTAGTGTAAACATAAATTTACAGATCCAAGATGCTTGGCAAACTCCCAAGGGAATAAATAGAAAGAACACTATACCTGGTCACCCCATGTTACCAGGGAAAAAGAAAGCTCAATTCATCAGGAAAACATAACATTAAAAAAATCTGTATGCTCTTATTAATAAGAGAGTTTCAAAATGTGAAGCAAAAACTTACAGAACAAAAAGGAGAAAGACAAAATTACAATCAAAACTAGTATCTTTTAATACCACTTTGTCAGTAGTTGGTAGACAATTCTGAAAGGATATGGAAGATGAAAACTACATTATCAATCATCTTTACCTAATTGCTTGTATAGAACATAATGAAGCCAGGGATGTGTTGCAGTCCTCCAGGTTCTTGGCTATGTTGCATAAAAGAATTTAAGAACACACTAATTAGGTAGGCCAGTCAAAAGAATTTATTGGGAAATGTGGGAAAAGAAGAAAGCTTGCTGAGAAATGGGAGATACAGCAGTTTGATGTGGTTCATGAATTCCAAAAATAGATATTGGGTTATGTTTGTAAACTGATCTGTACCGGGGTGTAATTAAATTATGATTAGGGCTTTAATTGGGTCACATCAGTAGGGTGTTGAGTCCTTGCCCCTTAGTGGGTGGGGACTCACAGATAAAAGACATGGAAAAGGACAGAGTTGAAGTTTTGCTCTTGGAGCTTTGATACTGGAGTTTTGAGTCAAAGCCCTGGGAAGTAAGCACACAGAGAAGCTTGGTGGTAAGGAAAGAGAAAAGGCCCTAGGAAGAAAAACAAGCCATTTGCCTGATAGTCTACAGCTGGCCTTGTGGAAATAGCAAAGGAACTGATCCTGGAGAGAAGCAAGCCCCAGAAGAAAGGAACCCAGCAGACCTGAACCCTCATTGGAGCAGCCATCTTGCTCCAACACATAGCAATAGACTTTGGTGAGGGAAGTAGCTATGCTTTATGGCCTGGTAACTGTGGGCTTCTACCCCAAATAAATACCCTTTATAAAAGCCAACAGATTTCTGGGTAACTAATACAGGAGAAAAGGACAGAAATATGCACCAAGATTTGATGTGGGCTCCTCTAGGCAAAAAGAATGGGTTTTGGCATGTGTGGTCACCTTTTAAGAAACTCATTATTTCTCCTCTTGGTAATACTAAGGGAAGGGGCCCCAGCTGTTATTGGATACCCCACCAATGGTGGGAGCCAATGGTGAGGCGTGTTTGGAATATCAGGAGCATCCCCTTGGCCCTGGAAGAGTCCCAATTGGTACCTCAAGGTCAAAGTCAAGGTTTTGGCAGGATCTTGTGGCCATGTTGTCTGTCAACCATGTTGTGGCTCGTTTTTTCCTCATTTCCCCGTACTAACCTGCCTCAACTGCTCCCTCAGAGTTCATACCCTTATTCTTAAGGGGTTGCTATGGGGTGATGGTCATTCTTCTGTAGTTACTTCCTGCTGGTTAGAGCAGTAGACCCTGCCTGACGGGGCATAAACCTCTCAGGCTATTCTATTATAGTTGAGGGAAGATGGGTCCAGCACCCTGGTTGGAACTGGATAAAATCCTGGCATGACTAATAAGGTGTTAATTCTATAAGAAAGAAACTTTGTTAGAATTTTAAAGGTACATGGTCCCACTAAAAAGATAAAGAAAACGGTGCTAAGCAGGCCCCAAAAGGGGCTAGCCATGATATACTGGATCGTGTGAGTGAGAAAGCCCAGGTGCCTTCAGAGGCAGCATCCTCCCAATATTGATGGGAAACAGCATTCTTTCTTGAGTTCTTTTATGCTGATGTTTAACTCTAGGGAGAGATTGTGGTAGACCTGCTGGATTTGGGTATAAACTTCCAACCCTAATTCCCACAGCAGTGATTATGCTTAGGACAGGTAGGAGAGGTATGGAGAGGTACTGCCCTAGACATAAACTCACAAAGACAGTAGAGGCAACAACAAGACAAGTATATGACAAGCAAAATAAAGACAGTGCTTGTGGCAGTTTGATAATAGCTATGAATTCCAAAAATAGATACTGGATTATGTTTGTAAACTGGTCTGTTCCTCTGGACATATTATATTGGATTCAGAGGTTTCACTATTACTTGATTAAATTATGATTAAGGCTTTGATTGGGCCATGTCAGTAGGGTATTGAGTCTTGACCCCTTGGTGGGCAGGGAGTCACAGAGAAAAATGACAAAGCAAAGAAGTTAGCTGGAGTTTTGATATTGCAGCCCCAAGAAATAAACACACAGAGAAGCTGGAAATTATCAAATCTGAGAAACAAAGAGAAAAAATTCCAGTTGTATTGGTTTAAGTTCTACTCACAGTACTCTAGTAAATGTTCTCACTTGGTATGCCCTTCGCACAGTCAGCATGCTGCAGAACTGTTGGCCCTAGAGAGAAACTAGGAAGGTAAGGCCCCACTCTTTTACTGGCCTGGTGTATAGCAACCTTCGCCACTGTGAAACAGAGTCAGTCTGGAGGCAGTGTCCATTGTACATCTGGCCATATCCAGCCATTGCTGGCTGCTGCAGGAGTCTGAAACTGCATCGTACTCTCCATCCACTTCAGGAGCATAACTAGAGATGAAGTAGATTTTTGGGGGGGGTCAGTGACCGGCCTAGCCAATAACTTGAATAGAGAGGCACCATGCAATGTATTTGGGCCAGGTTTGAATGCCCGAGAGAATTTGACAATATTGAAGTCTATCTCTTTTGATTTTTATACACTTTCTAAACACTTCCAATGCAGTTTATAACATATCAAATGACCTTATCTTGTTAGTACTTTGCTTTTTACTTCTACACCTTTACCATGATGATGTTAAATCAACAGGTATTTTACTTTACCAGTACAGTAAAAACTACTTTCTCAATTATTTTATGAAAACTGATGATTCCCAATGGAATCAAAGTTATCTTTCCTTATCATCACTTTAACATACAGATTGAGGTGGCTTCTGACAGGTTTCCCTGTTATGAAGTTACTTTTTGTTATTAATATCAGTTTAGGTTTCTAATTGATAATGGCTTCCTGGAATTAGCCATTCAAATGCTTCAGGTTAGGGATACTTTTACAAACTCCTTATAATTAACCATAACCACATAGACTGGTTACTTTACTTTAAAATAAGCTTATTAAATTATAATTAGTAACCAGGAAAATTTACTTTATCTTTTTAAGAGAGGACAGATCTACATTTCCTTCTTTAACTTAATTTCATTAAACATGAATTTACGACTTTCACCATCTTAAAGATTTTTACATATAATCTTAATTTATTTAATTTGTATCCTATAAACCAAGGGAGATTATATCCAAGGTAAATAAAATTGAAACCATTATAGTTTATGCAAAGAATGTTCTTTCTCATCTTTATGGGAGACTAAAGTGTCTTTTCTTTAATAAAATTCTAAAACCATGAATAATACTGACTTCTAGGATTTAGAATATATTATAATTGTTTAACTTGTTTTAATCATAACTTAGAAAAGATTTTTCCATAGGGCTTTTCCGTTACTTATTGAATTTTGACAATTTGATTATTAACCACCCTTGTTTTAAGGTTGGTAAAAGGTTTAAATTGGGGAAATACTGGGCAAACTGATTTTTAATTCCCCAGCCTAGAAGTTTTAATCTACCACAACTACCCCCTTCCTCAGAGCTATTGCAGAGAGAAGACACTGAGGACTGGTTAGGTCAAAGAGCTTGGGAAAATCTTTTTCCCTTTCCCAAGTTTCTACATTCAGATTTCTATATGACCTTTCCATCTGCTTTGCCTAAATTGGGCTCCAGGAATATTTATTCACATGTATAAGCACATATTTCATTTTTAACAATTTAAATAGAACTTTTTAAAGAATTTTCATTTGTTAATTTGATACTACCATCCCAATGTATGAAATATACACTGAGCAAATTGAGAGACACAAATAGGGAGTTGGACATCAAAAGCCACTGATGTTACTTATAATCTGCATTCTTTTACAAAATAGATTTAACTGTAAAATAACATTTCAAAGATTTCTTTGAAGGCTATTTCTAATTACTCTAATTTACACTGTGACCATACAGTTTTGTACAAGAATTTCATTCCTTTTAATTATTGGCTTATAACGAAATTGTCCCCAATACTTTAAAATACAATTTTCCTTTACTTCAGAACATTGCTTATTTCCTGTTTTGACTTTGGCATACCTTGGATGAAAACCCAGTCGGAAAGCTGACCCACAGGGAGTGCTTGCCCACGTGCAATGCTGGCCTGCACAGCAAGATGGCCCAAGTGAAGAGCTGGTGCAGCAAGATGATGCAACAAAAAGAGACACAGAGGAGAGACAATAAGAGATACAGCAGACCAGGGAGCTGAGTTGGTGCATCTAAAGAGAAAACAAGCAAACACAGAACATACAGTGAATGGACAGAGAGAGCAGACAATGGGGGGTGGGGGGGGTGGAAATAAATAAATCTTTAAAAAACACAAAACAAACACACTGATTCCAATATATTCTCACTAAGGTCATTGACTGAGGTCATAGACCTGAAGTAACCATAAACAAAGGCAAAGGCAAACTCAGTTTATAACTATCATCACAATAGCTGAAGTCTAAGGGAGAGATGAAGTTACTGAGCTAAAGCAGGGGTGTGGCTAGACCTAGAGGTAAACTTAGTTTAGAATTATCATCACAATAGTAGGTTCTAGGCTAAATCCCCCAGTAAAAGCAATTTCAGATACTATCCTTCTGCTGTTTTATAATATAAAGGCATCTATATAATGATCTTAACTCTTAGTTATAGTCTCTACTGGGTTTCCACTTAAAAACAATTTGGGCACTTCCGTTTATTAATGGAGCAATTAAAACAACTTCATTAGTAAGAACTTTGCTAAATTTTTCTGCTTTTCCAGCAGTTGAATTAATTCCACCTGACATTTCTTTTATACATCAAATTCAATCGCAAGATAGTATTGACATTTAAAGACTCATTTTTAGGTTACCGTTCACTGTTATCCAATTTGTAACAGATGAACCCCAAATATGATTTACAAGTTCCTAGGCATGAGCAAACTAACAAAGTTAAAGCAAGCACAGATTGGAACTGAAGCGAATTTTACCCACTTAGCTTAGGAAAGACTTGACTTTAGAATCACCTGGATGCAAAGCTCCCAGTGTCTGTCCATGGCAGAAACTTCACGCAGGATCCTTCAGCTTAGTTCCTCCAGAAAAATCCCTGGGCAGCTGTTAAATACAGAGCTAAGGGGTCCAGAGAAGCCTTGTCCCTGATGACATATGAATTGGGGCTACATCCCATCAATTACTCCCATAGGGGGTGAAACCTTTTTCACTGGAAGAATTGGATTATACAAGGAAATAGGCAGGGAGCTAGGAAAGCCAGGAAACTTTTAATCTTAATTGATGGCACTTAAGGAGGTTGCTTATTCTATAGGGGAGAGGTTTAGTAAATGCGGTGCATTTCCTCATCCTTTTAAGGAGTCATGACCTCATGGTCTCTGGTCCTCAGATCTGCCTGTCTTCTCCTTCTCTTTTACACAGGTTTACTTGGAATTCGGGTCTCGTACAGAGCCCACTCTCAGCCATACTGTAGCCACATGGTGTGGCAGGAAAAGATGAGCCTCTTTCTTTTAAGACCATCAGTAGGCAAGTTGTTCCAATTTCTGAGAAGGTACCCCAATGGGGAGTCTGCTGGAATAATGGAAGAACCTTCCATTATCCTAGGGGAGGATAAGGCACTTTTATTCTAGATGGCGTCCCACAGCTAGACCTGACTGAAGAGATTGTTTGCAGAACCAGCGTCCTGGAAATTGGGGAGTCCTGCTCACTATTCCCACATTCCAGGGATTGGAAGCCTTATGTCTCTGGGCATCCTCAGAGCTTTGGAGGTCTTGGGGTCTCTGGGTCCAGCTCTCAGACTGAATATCCAATCCGGGCTGACCCTAGGGAAGAGGCTGGCTAGGGACCTTTTTTTGCCCACTTTGCAGAGGTCTTAGGAGTTAGCCATGTGTAAGCTCATCACATGATGACTCTCACTGTCCAAGTTCCACAGTTAAACCCAATACTAAAAGCCCATTAAACAAAAACAAAAACAAAAAACCTAGAGGGAAACGGATGTGACTCAACCAACTGGGCTCCTGTTTACCATATAGGAGGTCCAGGGTTTGATGCCCAGAGCCTCCAGTGAGGCAAGCTGGCCCATGCAGAGTGCCAGCCCCTGCAGGAATGCTACCCTACACAGGAGTGCCACCCTGAGTGGGAATGCCTCCCAGCGCAGGAAAGCTGTCCCACACAGGAGTGACAGCCGACACGCAGAGCTGGCGCAGCAAGATGATGCAACAGGAGACACAGAGGAGAGAAAATAAGAAGATGTAGCAGAACACGGAGTTGAGGTGGCACAAGAGAGTAATCACCTCTTTCCAACTCTGGAAAGTTTCAGGATCGGTTCCCAGAGCGGCCTAATGAGAATACAAGCAGACACAGAAGAACACACAGCAAATGGACACAGAGAGCAGACAATGGGGGGGAGGGGGGAGAAGGGGAGGAGAAGTAAATAAAATAAAGCTTTGGAAAATAAAACAAAATCTGAGACTAATTATCCTGCGACTTGTCCTGTGACTTGCCAGCAAACAGCCTCAGGGACCCTCCCAGACAATCTCAGGGCCTTCCCAGGGCTGAGAAGGAGCAAAGCCTCAGGGCACTGCTGAGGACCTGGCTCATGCCTCACCAGCAAATGCATTTTCCATTTCTAAGCCATTCATTTTTTTTTTTTAAGATTCATTTATTTATTTTTTATTTATTTCTCCCCACCACCTTGTTTTTTTTCCTTTTATTTATTTACATTCCTTTTTAAAAATTATCTTCTTTTTAAAGATACATAGATCACACAAAATGTTACATTAAAAAGTATAAGCAGTTCCCATATACCCCCACTCCCCACTCTACCCTACTTCTCCCACATCAACAACCTTTTTCAGCAGTGTGGCGTGTTCATTGCATTTGATGAATACATTTTGGAACACTGCTAAATAGCATGGATTATAGTTTTCCTTGTAGTTTACACTCTCTCCCAGTCCTTTCAGTGGATTATGGTAGGATATAGAATGTCCTGCATCTGTCCCTGCAATATCATTGAGGACAACTCCCAGTCCCAAAAATGCCCCCATATCACACCTCTTCTTCCCTCTCCCTGCCCTCAGCAACTCCCATAGCCACTGTCTCCACATCAGTGATAAAGTTTCTTCCATTGCTAGAGTCATAATAATGCTATAGTAGAATACCAGTAAGTCTACTCTAATCCATGTTTTATTCCTTCAACCTGAGGACCCTGGGATGGCAATGTCCACTCCACCTCTCAACTGAGAGGGGGTTTAGATCCCACATGGCTAATGGATGGGATTCTCCTGTTGCAGTTGTAGACTCTCTTGGTTCCCTGGTATGGTGGATGACCATCCTCACCTCCCTGGTAGTTGATTTGAGTAAGTTAAAAAAACTGGAGAGTAGGTGCTGCAATTCTGCTGATGCTCAGAGTCCAGCTGGCACATGGACAGACCAGAGAGTCAAGTCTCCTGAGCATACACCAACCCAAGTACCAACCATAGGTTCAGTAAAAGTGACAGAAGAGGCAAATATAGAGACATCACATCTGAGTCCAATTCCATCACACTCAGTAGCACAAATTCCGAAGTAGGGCCCACTGACAAGGCACCAAACTCCAGAGCCATCTGTCATGACTGTAGAACATGGGTGTCACTGTAACCCTCAGGAGCACCACTACCTGGGGTTGTATCTACTTTGACTGTCTCTGAGATCCTGCTGAGACGTGCATAAGCACTACTCCTCTGTTGACCTCCCGACTCATTTTGAAATCTCTTAGCCATATGAAATTTTTTGTCTTTACGATTTTCCTCCTTTTATTTATTCAAGACCCTTTTCTAGTTGCATCACCAGCTAGTGCTTGGTAGTAATCCCTCAGCACAAGGGAGGCTCATCCCCAGGAGTCATGTCCCATCTTGGGGGGAAGATAATGAATTTACATGCTGAGTTTGGCCACTCTCTAAGGCATTCTAAATCATCTCACAGACCCAAAACAAGGACAGTATTTGGAAGATCAAAGTCACCTCTAATTAAAAGGAGTTAACTAGTAACCTAAGGAAATGTTACAATGGGTGCTCGCCATTCTGAACCCACAAAGAGGGCCTGTGAGAGGGCCTCCTAGTGGACTCCTGCAGAGTTAGGCCACATGTTCAGTCAGGCCTCAAGGACAGTTTTACCAGCCACCTGGAACTTCCTTGGATCTGCATGGTGTGGGGATTTACCCCTACCACCTCCAAGAAATGAGCCAGAAGTCTGGGTAGAGCAAGTTTATGTCCTGTGGGAACCTATCCAGAAACACTTTTAAAATGGAAGAACCATAGAAGGGCACAGACAGGCCTTAATTAAAACTCACCAGTCTCCGATGGGGTTCAGGGATCACCCCTCACTTACCTGTCTTCTGGCAATGGCTCACAAAATGAAGCCAGGGAAGTGTTGGATTCCTCTAGTTCTTGGATATATCAAATAAAAGAATTTAAGCACATTCCTGTTTAGTTAGGCCAGTAAGAAGAATTTCTTGCTGAGAAATGGAAGAGAAGGACAGAAATATGGACTGAGATTTGATGTGGGCTCCTCTAAGCAGAGGGAGTGGGCTTTGGCTTGTGTGGTCATCTTTTAAGATATTAATTATTTCTCCCCTTGCTAATGCTAAGAGGAGGGGCCCCAGCTCTTATTGGCTACCCCACTAATGGTGGAGGCCAATGATGAGGCCTGTTTGGAATATCCGGGGCCTCCCCTCAGCCTGGAAGAGTCTCAACTGGGACCTCAAGGTCAAGGTCAAGGTCTTGGCAAGATCTCATGGCCATGTTGTCTGTCAGCCATTTTGTGGCTCATCTTCTCATTTCCCTGTACTAAACTCCCTCAATTATACCCAACAACTGCAGAATGCACATTCTTTCAAGTGTAATTTTTTTTTTTTGACTCTATTACATGTGCTTGCTGGTAGTGTCAAAATCAAAATAAATAGTATGAAGAAAATTTTAAAAAGATGTGCAAGACTGAAAACTGCAAAATAGTACTGAGAGAAATTAAGGATGACCCAACACATGGAAGATATATCATGCTCATGAATGGAAAAATTCAATATTAGTAAGATGACAGTTGATACCCAATTGATTTTTAAGTTCAATGCAGTCATAAACTAGAAGCTTTTTAAAAAATAGAATAGAGGCATAATGATAAATTACATTTCACAAAAATTTTAACTTCTGTTCTTCAAAAGAGAACATTAAACATGATTAGGGAGCGGAGGTGCCTCGAGCCCCTGGGGGCCTCCGTCCCACATAGGAGATCATACTTTTGGTTCCCGGTGCCTCCTAAAAAAAGAATAAGAGGAGCACACAATGAGTAGACACAGAGAAAAGCAAGGGTAAACAAGTGGGGGGGGGGGGGGGGGTGGGACACGGGAAGGAGTAAATAAATAAAATAAATCTTGTTAAAAAAATGATTAGTCAAGGAGGCTTTGAGAATGTAGGCTCCAGACACTCTAGAGCTTAGTTTGGGCCCTTGGTCTTTTGTACCCATGTCACCTCTTGATGCTCCTTCAAGACCCAGTGCGCCTGGGGGAGAAACATGGGCACAGGGGCACCCTCATTTCATGAGCACTGATGTTGCAGGAGAACAGGCCTCAACCACTTGAGCGTCTACTCCCTCCATACATCTTCATGTGCCTTTTCAGCATACTTGTCGCATAAATTCTTAGAACGAAAATAGCTGGGCCAAAGGGTATTTTGATTTTCTAATTTTGTTAGAAATCATCAAATACCATTCTAAAATAATAATGCAACAAACACGTCTAAGGATGTATTAAAATTAGCTTTGCTAATTAACACTTCAATTCACAGTGTATGAGAGTGTTTATTTCCCATACTCTTGCCAACACCTAACTTTGTCAACGTGATAAGTAAAAAAATAGTGTCTCTTTAATTTTCATTTCTTAACTTCAGTGAGGTTGAGCATATTTCATATTAATAATCTGTATTGATTTTTATGCTCTTCCATTTTATTATTTATTTCTAAAAATCTCTTAAAATGTTTTTTAAAGTAATCTTTGTCTAGTGTATTGCAAATATTTTTCTCAGTTTGTCATCTGTATGTGGTATATTTTACTATACTGAAGTTTAACATATATTTTTATATATACATATATACACATATGCAGTCAGATTTTAAATGATTTTTCATATGAAAAAATGATTAGTCAAGCAATATACTGGTAGTAAATATTTACAAATTATATATGTGATAAGGAATTTGTATCCAGAATATATAATGTGCTAGTAAAAAATTAAACACCCCAATTTAAAAGTAGGCAATTTACAGCTATTTCAAAAGAAAGATATGCAACTAGCCAACAAACACATGAAAAAGTGCTTAACATCATTAGTGATCCAGGAAATGCAAATAAAA
This sequence comes from Dasypus novemcinctus, assembly GCF_030445035.2. Taxonomy (NCBI): domain Eukaryota; kingdom Metazoa; phylum Chordata; class Mammalia; order Cingulata; family Dasypodidae; genus Dasypus; species Dasypus novemcinctus. The sequence goes on along the minus strand of NC_080676.1, from coordinate 152,743,520 downwards.
CCAGGAGGTACGTCTACACCCAACAGAATGGGCAAAGTTAAAAAGATTAACAATGGCAAATGTTGGCTGGAAATCTCAAATATTTCTGATGGGAATACAAAATGGTACAACCACTTTGAAGGAAAAAAGCCATGCAGAATGACCTATACTGCATGATTCCATTTATTTGAAATTCAAGTACAGGCAAAACTATATATAAAAACAAAATCAGAAAAATGGTTACTCTGGAGGTGAGGGGAAGGAGCAACAGGAACGCTCTGAGCAGGACAGTGTCCCCAGCCCATCACTGGGCTGCACCTGTGGGCACCCTCTCCTGTGGCCAGCCTCCCAAGAAATGAGAAGGAACGTGGGACAAACGTGCCACAGTCAGCAGTGCCAAACCCCTACAGTGATACTGTCCCCCAGAGAGGACCCAAGAGCCCTCTCCTCTCTGTGCAGTGGCTGCCCAGACCAGTCAGGCTGAACCACCGGTGTGGAGCACCAGACCTGCCTCTTGTTCCCTGAGCCAGTGGTGCTGCACTGGCCGCAGCTCCCAACAAGGCTGCTCCATGGGGAATGACATGGCACCTGGATTCCTGGGCCAGAAAAGGCTCCAGTGGCCCTCTTTGTAGGTCCAGAGCCACAGATGCCTCTCTGCACCCCCACTCAGTGCAGAAGCCAGCCCCGGCCCATCTCTGTTCACGTATGGTGATTTGAATTTGGGATTGCCCTGACCTGACACGGGGCTTTGGACTGGGTCACTGCCGCCCTCTTCAACACGATTCCTATGTCTTTGAGACTCAGAGAAAGACTGAGGGTCTCTATCATTCTCTCTTTATGGTCCCTCTTGCAAATTTATCACCCCTTCTCTGTAACCTTTGAGTTCCATTTAACCACAGTTTCTCAAAAGGAAAAAGTAATGATAAAGCCCCACATCCCTGGACCTAACCGTAAAGGTATAAAGTAAAGATTTGGGGTATATATTACTCAAGTGCAGATTTTCAGAAATATATAGAGTTTCCTAAAAGTCATCAAGTTTACATAAATAACAATTAAACTTACAGATTGAAATTAGGAGGTTGGATGGGGTTTAGGGAAGGATATTTTACATCTTTATGTAACCTTTTTTTTAAAAACAGGAATTCTAGATAAATGTACCTCTTTTCGTTCTCTTTTCCTCCCTCCCTCCCTCTCTTCCTCCTTCTTCCCTTGTACATTTTCTAATTGAACATAGTTTAATTCTGCTAGTTTGGAATGCTCACTTCTCCCTGACAAAATACTGATATTAGAGTGAATTTATTGTTCTGGATAATAATCTCGACTTAAAAATACCCATGAAAATGCCCCAGTAGAAAAACAGACTTTAAAAAAACCTTTCTCTTTTGTCATTAATAAAAACTAATACTCCTGTCAAGGTCAGTTCTGTGAGATAACAATGACATGCTTATATTAACAAATACCTCTTTGAAGACCTTGACTATTAGCATTGTTTTTCTTCCTCCTTTAATTTATAACCCAGAGTGTCAAGGTGGAGTTTTCTCTGATAGAAAATGTGCGTACCAGTTAACTATCACTGTGACTACAGACTGAGGATGGGGAGCAGGTAGAAGGTAGAAGGAAAAGACAGAGCAAGGGAGGGGAACTAATATTTATTAACCCATTACCTGAGCGAGACACGGTGTAACGTGGCTTACCTGACTCTCACATTGTATGCGTTGATGTATTGAGGAGGGGCAGCTGCAGGCTATGTTATTCCTAGTAACCCTGGGGTATATTAATTTCCTATGGGTGCTGTAACAAGTTACCCCAAACTTGGTGGCTTAGAACAGATTTATTCTCTTATAGCTCTGGAGGTCAGCCGTTCAAAATGCTTCTTATGGGGCTAAAAAGCAAGGGGTCAGTGGGGCTAGTTTCTTCTGGAGATCCATGTTCAAGGTCTAATTTCCAGTCCTGTGGGTGTGGACTCCTTTTTAAACAGGATCTTCAAAGCTCTTATCCTTAAGATCCTCATCCTTAATATGAGGCCAAACTGAGTCAGAGTGGAGCTTAGTCCAGTATGCCTGGAATTGTTATGAGCACAATTGCTTTGGTCATGGAAACAGAAGCCCCAGGAGACTGAAGGTGACAGATGGCCCTGTGATGGAGGCAGAGATTGCTTGCAGCAAGCCACCACCAGCATGCTCCAGACTTCAGAGAAGGCACTCCCTGCCAATACCTTCACTTTGGACTAGCCTCCCAAACTGTGACTACAAATTCCTTTTTTAAGCTAACCAGTCTATGGTGCTTGTCACAGCAGCCCTAGCATACTGAGTAGGACAGTAGTTTATTAGCTGCCTTACTTTCTGGTATGACATAATGTTCTAGGCTAATTTTGTACATTTCTTGCCCCTGACCTTGGAATCAGCCATCTCTTGAGGAAGTTCTGTTTTCTTTTAGAGGGAAGTGGTATTTAGAAATCACAATCTGAGTGCTAACTGCTACTGGGTTGATTAAAATATTAAGGCTTATTCAATGTAGATAGCTAGAAAAAAAGTATTTTTCTTAAATAAAAAAATATCATGAGTTCATAGTGATACTTCCAATTCAAAATTGCAACAGGGTTTTCACTTAACCTTATCTTTCTTATCTATGTCTCTTTTCTCCAAAAGCTAAAATCCCATCCCTAACAATACTGACATAATTACTCAATCAACATATAGTATACATACAGTCTCAGAATAACAATATATTCCAACCACAAGAAAATGGTTATTGAAAACAGTTTAAGATTTTGGAGGGGGGCAATTTTAAAAGTCACTTAAAATACTTGTGTTTTTTAAAAAATGGGGTTATACCACCTTTTAGATATAGTCAATATTTCAATACTTAGGATAGCTTTTATAGTTAAAAATTCTATTTTACGCTGACTTTCGGGAAGAGGGCAGACTAGAAAGACAGGGAACTCTCTTCTCTTCCAGAAAAATAACTAGAGAACAGGCTGAGACAGCCTAGAAAAGGATCTTCTAGGGTTTAAGATACCAAGTAAAAGCTGGACACCTCCCAGGGAGAGAGGGACATAGGAGGGGAATTACAACAACTGAACTGTGAGTTGAAACCAGAGGCTGCTGCTGCCAGCACCATTCCCCACAGTAAAGACACTTTAGAATTCTTGGGCCTCTGGGACTGCAACTCAGAAGAGAAATCTGCACTAAGTCTTACTGGACATCCTTTGTTCATAATGGTTTGCTTCTCTCTTGCTGCTCTGAGAAATTTTCTTTGTCTTTGACATTTGACTTTCTGAGTAGAATGTGTCTTGGAGTAGATCTATTAGGATTTATCTACCACCCCAGGAAAGGAGAGAGAGAGGGACATAGCCTAAGGCTGACTCAGCTTCTGACCCAGAAGTTTGGTCTGTTGTGACACTGGAGCCCTTCCAGGCAGCGGGGAGCTGTGCCATTGTTTGCCTTGGAGTCAGCAAGGGGCTAAAGATATACAACCTTCCCAATCTCCTCCTCTACTAACAGGGACTGGTTGTTGAGGACACAGAGAGAAGTGAAAATCTTTCTGACCTTGGGGGAGGGGGGGGCGGGGCTGCCAGAGAAGGCAGGAGAACTGTCTCAGAGAAAGTTTGAACTACAAGTCTCTTAGCCTCCAGACAGGAAGCTCGATCAGGTTGACCTGTCCATGTTGCAACAAATACACTCTGATCAGGCATTGAACTGAGAGCTGCCAAAGAGCACCATCTGCTGGCAGACCAAGGAAGTACAGGCAAGAAAATTTAGAAGTAGGAGAGGCTTTTTCTGGCCTCTATAGCCTCCCTCCCCAAGACCCTAGGAAGTGAGTCTACAATCAGTTACTGAGCCCAGTGCCCAGTTTTGAGCAACAAGCAGGACAATCCTAACAATCTAGTTCAGGCCAAGAACCAAAGAGTAGTGGTAACACACAGCCTCCTGCCACTAAATCCCTACAAAAGAGAAAGAAATTGAGCATCTGAGTAAACTATATCCTAATCAGATGCCTAGATATCAGTAAAAAATTATGAGCCATACTAAGAAAATAGAAGACATGGACTAAGAAGAGGAATATATCAAAGCCACAAAAGAGATGCAGAATTTGAGAGCACTAATCAGTGAGATGTACAAAAATTTCCAGAATCAAATTAACGAGTTGAAAGACAATATGGTCAAAAAGATAATCGACATCATGAAGACATTGAGCAAGCTCAAAGAAGAATTTGAAATCTTGAACAGAAAAGTACAGAGACAGAGCTCATGGGAATGAAAGATACAATAGGTGAGATCAAAAACACATTTAAGGCATACAACAGCAGACTTGAAATGACAGAAGAAAGAATAAGTGATACCAAAGGCAGAATAGCAAAAATTGAACAGAGAAAAGAACAGAGAGAGAAAAGAATGGAAAAAATTGAGCAGGGGCAGAGAGTTGAATGACAAGACAAAATGCAACAACATATGTGTTATGGGAGCTCCAGAAGGAGAAGAGAAGGGAAAAAGGTCAGAGAGAGTATTTGAGGAAATCATAACTGAAAATTTCCCAACTCTTATGAAGGAAATGAACTTACATGTCCAAGAAGAACATCGTACCCCAATTAGAATAAATCTGAATAGATCTACTCCAAGACACATTCTACTCAGAATGTCAAATGTCAAAAACAAAGAGAAAGTTCTCATAGCAGCAAGGGAGAAGCAAACCATTACATACACGGGACGTCCAGTAAGACTTAGCACAGATTTCTCTTCAGAAACCATGGAGGCAAGAAGACAATGGTACGATACAAATAGGATACTGAAAGAGAAAAAGTGCCAGCTGAGAATTCTTTATCCTGTAAAATTGTCCTTCAGATAGGAAGGTGAGTATAAAATATTCACAAACAGAAACTAAGAAGGTTTACAAAAAAAAGGAATCCACCTTTGCAAGAAATATTAAAGGAAGCCTTAGAACCTGAAAGAAAAAGACAGGAGAGACAGTCTTGGAGGCAAGAATAGAAGAAAGAATAGCAGAAAGGATAACCAAAAGAGTGAAAAGATGGACAAAATAAGATATGACATATGTGATGGTTAGGTTATTGTGTCAACTTGGCCAGGTAATTGTGCCCAGCTGTTTGGTCAAGCAAGCACTGGGCTAACTGTAATACAAGGGCAGTTATGGACTTTGTTCACCATTGACTTTATACTGCAATGGTAAATCATAGATAGCTAGTTATAATTACATGAATCAGGTAGATTTCCATCAGCAAGAGTGACACTTAACCCAATCAGTTGAATGCCTTAAAAGGGGAAGTGATTCCAGCATTGAGAGAGAATTTCCCAACTCGTGTTTGGACAGCAAACATCTCCCAGATCTCATCAAGAATCTTCATTGGACTTTCATTGCAGCCCCTGGTTGCAGCCTACCTGCAGAACCTGGACTTATGCATTCCCACAGCTACATAGAGACTCTTATTGAATTGCATACTACTGATAGATATCTCTTGTTGATTCTGTTTCCCTAGAGAACCCTGACTAATACAATATACGAAAACCAAAGAATAAAATGGAGGAAACCAACAGTGCAATTACAGTAATAGCATTGAATGTGAATAGGTTAAACTCCCCAATCAAAAGATACAGACTGACAGAATAGATAGAAAAACATGAGCCATCCATATGCTGCTTACAAGAAACTCACCTTAGACTCAGGGATACAAACTGACTAAAAGTGAAAGGTTGGAAAAAGATACTCCACATGAATAGTAACCAGAAAAGGGAAGGGGTAGCTATACTAACACCAGACAAATCAGACTTTAAATGCAAAAAAGTTATAAGAGATGCAGAAGGACATTAATTACATATTAATAAAAGGGACAATCCACCAGGAAGATATAACTGTCTGTAGCAGTTTGATATTATTGATGAATTCCAAAAAGAAATATTGGATTATGTTTGTAAACTGGTCTTTTCCTCTGGGTATATGAGATTATATTGGATTCAGAGGTCTACTTGATTACTTAATCAAGTAAACCTCTTGTGTCAGTAAGGCATTGAGTATCCGCACCTTGGTGGGTGGAGACTCTCAGATAAAAGGTACAGCAAGGGACAGAATTGAGGGTTCTTAATGTTGGAGTTTTGATGTTGGAGTTTGATGCCTGTCTTAAGCTGGAGCCCCAGGGAGAGAGACAAAGCTGTTCACCTGATAGTCTACAGCAATCCTTGTGGAGAGAGGCAAAGCCTATGGAGCCTCATAGTCTACAGAAAACAGAGAAAACAGAGAAAACTTGTGGAGGAAACAGAGGAGCTGAGCCCAGAGGAACCCAGGAAGCCTGAACCCTCGCAGACATTGGCAGCCATATTGCTCCAACATGTGAAAATAGACTTTGGTGAGGGAAGTAACTTATGCTTTATGGTCAGGCATCTGTAAGCTCCTACCCCAAATAAACACCCTTTATAAAACCAACCAATTTCTGCTATTTTGCATCAGCACCCCTTTGACTGACTAATACACAGTCATAAATATCTATGCACCTAACCAAGGTGCCCAAAAATACATGAGACAAGCACTGGGAAAACTGAAGGGAGAAATAGACATCTCTACAATAATTGTTGAAGACTTCAACGCCCCACTCACATCATTAGATAGAACAACTAGACAGAAGATCAACAAGGAAATAGAGAATTTGAACAATATGATAAATGAGTTAGGCCTAACAGAATTATACAGAACACTGCATCCAAGCTCAGTGAGTTATCTATTCTTCTCAAGTGCCCATGTATCTTTCTCCAGGATAAACCACATGTTAGGGCACAGTGCAGCTCTCAATAAATATAAAAACCTTGAAATTATACAAAGAACTTTCTCAGATCATAATGGAATGAAATTGGGACTCAATAATAGACAGGAAAAAAGTAAATTTGCAAATGTGTAGAAGCTGAGCAACACAGTCCTAAATAATCAATGGGTCAAAGAAGAAATTGAAAGTGAAATCTGTAAGTATATCAAAATGAATGAGAACAAGAACACAACATATCAAAACTTATGGGATAGAGCAAAGGCAGTTTTGAGAGGGAAATTTATAGCCCTAAATGCCTATATTAAGAAAGAAGAAAGAGCTGAACTCAAAGATTTAACTGAACAACTAGAGAAACTAGAAGAAGAGCAGCAAACCAATACCAAAGCAAGCAGAAGGAAAGAAATAATAAAGATTGGAGCAGAAATAAATGAAATTGAGGAAAAAAAATACAGTAGAGAGATTCAATAAAATCAAAAGCTGATTCTTTGAGAAGATCAATTAAATTGACAAACCCCCAGTTAGACTAACAAAGGAAAAAAGAGAGAAGATGCAAATAAATACAATCAGAAATGAAAGTTACAATTGACCCCACAGAAATAAAAAGAATCATAAGAGGATATTATGAGAAACCGTATGCCAACAAACTAGACAACCGAGATGAAATGGACAAATTCCTAGAAATGCACAACAAACCTATACTAACACTACAAGAAATACAAGAACTTAACAAACCAATCACATTTAAGGAGATTGAATCTGTTATAAAAAATCTCCCTGCAAAGAAAACTCCAGGACCAGATGGCTTCAAAGATGAATTCTACCAAGCATTTTGAAAAGAATTAACACCAATCCTGCTTAAAGTCTTTCAAAAAATTGAAGAGGAGGGAAAATTACCCAACTCATTTTATGAAGCCAACGTTATCCTAATACCAAAGCCAGATAAAGGCACTACAAGTAAAGAAAATTACAGACCAATCTCTCTAATGAACATAGATGCCAAAATTCTCAACAAAATATTTGCAAATAGAATCCAACAGCATATCATAAGACTTATACATCATGACCAAGTGGGATTTATTCCTGGTATGCAAGTCTGGTTCAACGTAAGAAAATTAATCAACATAATACACTACATTAACAAATTGAAGGAATAAAACACACATGATAATCTCAATCAATGCGGAAAAGGCATTTGACAAAATCAAGCATCCTTTTTTGATAAAAACAATCAAAAGATAGGAATAGAAGGAAAAGTCCTCAATATGATAAAAGGCATATATAAAAAATCCACAACCAACATCATACTCATTGGGAAAAGGTTGAAGGCTTTCCTCCTAAGATTGGGAACAAGACAAGGATGCCCACTGTCACCATTGTTATTCAATATTGTATTAGAAGTTCTAGCTAGAGCAATTAGGCAAGAAAAAAAATTAAAGACATCCAAATAGGAAAAGAGGAAATAAAATTCTCACTTTTTACAGATGACATGATCCTGTACTTAGAAAATCCTGAAGTATGCATACAAAGCTACCTGAGCTAATAAATGAGTTGAGCAAAGTGGCAGGATACAAGATCAACATGCAAAAATCAATAACGTTTTTGTACACTAGTACTAAACAATCTGAGGAAGAAATCAGGGGAAAAGTTCAATTTTCTTTTAAAAAAAAAAAAGATTTATTAATTTATTTTTCCTCCTTCCCCTCTTCCTGCCCTCCTGTTTTTGCTGTCCGAGTAGTCTTCTCTTCTCATTTTCTCTTCTCTCAGATTCATTGGGATTTGATCCCAGAGATCTCTGATGGGGAGAGACATTCCCTGTCCATTGTGCCACCTCAGTTCCTGGTTTCTACTGCACTTCACCTTGACTCTTCTCTTGTCTCTCTTTTGATGTGTCATCATCTTGCTGCGTGGCTCACTTGCGCAGGGCACTGTTTCACCACACGGGCACTTGCACAGGCGCTCACGTGGGCACTGGCTCACCATGTGGGCACTCATTTGGGCTCTCAGCTCACCGCATAGGCACGCTTTCTCGTATTTTTCACTGGGAGGCCCCAGGGATTGAACCTAGGTCCTCCTATATGGTAGGCAGAATCTCTATCACTTGAGCCACATCTGCTTCCCTCCATTTTCGATAGCAACAAAAAGCCTCAAATACCTAGGAATTAATTTAACCAAAGAAGTATAGGACCTATATGCAGAAAACTATGAAACAATGCTAAAAGAAATTTAAAAGACCTAAACAAATGGAAAGACATTCCATGCTTGTAGATTGGAAGAATAAATATCTTGAAGGTATCATTCTTACCCAAACTGACTTAGGGATTCAATGCAATACTAATCAAATTCCCAACAACTTACTTTGCAGAATTAGAAAAGGCAATTACCAAGTGCATTTGGAAGGGAATGTGCACCCAAATAGCCAAAAGCATTCTAAAAAGGAAGAGTTATGTGGGAGGAATTTCACTGCCTGAACTTGCAACATGTTACAAAGCTACAGTGGTCAACACAGCATGGTACTGGAATAAAGATAGATACATCAATCAGTGGAATATAATTGAAAACCCAGGAATAAACCCTCACCTGTACAGTCAACTTGTTTTTGACAGACCTACAAAGCTAATGTTCACAGGACAAAACAGTCTCTTCACCAAATGGTGCTGAGACAACTGGCTATCTGTAACTAAAAGAATGAAAGAGGACCCCTATCTCACTCCCTATAAATGAAACAACTCAAAATGCATCAAAGACCTAAAAATAAAAGCCAGGACCATAAAACTACTAGAAGAAAATGTAGGGAAACATCTTTAAGACCTTATAGCACGTGATGGTTTCTTGGACTTTATACCCAAAGCACGTGCAACAAAAGAAAAAATAGGTAAATGGGACCTCCTCAAAATTAAATCCTTTTGCACCTCACAGGACTTTGTCAAAAGGGTGAAAAGGCAGTCAACTTAATGGTAGAAAATATTTGGAAATCACATATCTGATAAGGGTTTAATATCCAGGATATATAAAGAGATACTACAACTCAATGATAAAAAGACAAATGACCCAATTGAAAAGTGTTCAAAAGACTTGAATAGACATTTGCCCAAAGAAGAAATAAAATTGGCAAAAAAAAACACAAAAAAACAAACTATCAGAAAGGCCACTATTAAAAAGACAGAGAACTACAAGTGTTGGAGAGGATGTGGAGAGATAGGAACATATATTTACTGTCTGTGGGGATGCAAAACGGTATACCCACTGTGGAGGACTGTTTGGCAGTTCCTAAAGAACTTGAATATAGAGTTGCTCTGTGATCCTGAAATACCACTACTGGGTATATACCCAGAAGAATTGAGAGCAGTGTCATAAACAGACATCTGCACACCAATGTTCATAGTGACATTATCTATGATTACTAAAAGTTGGGAACAAGCCAGGTGTCCTTCAAGAGATGAATGGATAAACAAACTGTGGTCTATCCACACTATGAAATATTATACAGCTGTAAGAAGAAATGAAGTTGCAAAGCATATGACAACATGAATGAATCTGGAGGACATTATGTTGAGTGTTGAGTGAAGCAAGCCAGACACAAAAGGACAAATATTGTATGATTGCATTTCTATGAACCTAATATATTGTGTAATATATTATATGATTCAAAAAAATTTTTATAGGTATCCAGTACATTTAATTGAGAAATGTATGTTTTTATTCAACTGTGTTTTCTTTTTGGTTTTTAATTGTTTATATTTTCAATTATTAAATGTATAAAATAAAGTTTAAAAATTTTATTTAATAATTATGTAAAATATTTACATGATTCCAAAGTCAAATATACAATAAAGATATATTTGTAGATCTGTAGCTTCTATTCCTCTTCTCTCTTATTGCTACCTCCCATTAATTAATCAGTTCAAAAAGTATGGGCTTATCCTTCAATTTTTAAGGCTGTAAATAAATATGCACATATATTCAGCTCTTCTCTCTCTCTTTCTTTTTTAGAAAAGCAGGAGAAAAATTTTTTTTAAAACTTGCTTTTTTTTACTTAATTTATTCTGGCAATCCCTCCATGGCATGTTGAAATATTCTTCTTTCTTTTTTTATGGACTACTTCCATGGTGTGGGTGTACAACTATTTAGCCATTCAGTCCCCAATTGATGGATGTTTGAGTTATTTTCAGTTTTTGCTATTGCAAATAATGCTACAATTCCTTGTGTCCACATTTCCCACATATTTCTGCCAGTGCATCTAGATGTGAGATTGTTGCATCAAAGGATAAGTATATTTACAATTATGCAAAATACAATACATTACAAATATTGCCAAATCCTTCTACAGAGAGGTTATAATATTTGGCATTCATATCAGCAATGTTTGAAAGCACCAGCTTTCCTGCAGACTGGAGAGCAGATTATTTTGTCAACTTCTGGATTTTATCAGTATGATAGGGGAGCACTTTGCCTTCAGTGTAGTTTGCATTTGTATTTCTGTAAAAATGAGGTAGAGAATCATTTCATATGTTAAATATATTTTCTTTTACTGTGATCACCTTTTCCCTATTTCTTGCTGTGGCACAATTTTTAGTAGGAAATATTGTGTAGAAGATAGTTATTTTTGTTTTTTTTTAAAGTTTGGTTATGTGTGAAAATGTCCACTGTCTGTGGATCATGAGATGGGTGCGTAATTCTGGTCTGAAAATCATTTGCCCTCTGAACTTTGAACTTGCTATCTTCTGAAGTTGAATTGCTAATGAGAACTCTAATGCTTTCTGATTCTTGCACCTGTTTTCTTTTCTTTGAAACTTATAGCCTCTTTCCTTTGCTTGGAGTTTGGGTCTTCTTCTTTTTTTTTTTTTTACATGTATCAGTGTTTGAAGATTGAACCCAGGACCTTGTATGTGGGAAGTTGGTACACTCAACCACTGAGCCACATTAGCTTCCCTGAGTTGGTTTTTTTTTTTTTTATCCCTCCCTTGTGGCTTGCTTGCTGTCTGCTCTCTGTGTCCATTCACTGTGTGTTCTTCTGTGTCTGCGTGTCTCCCTTTGTTGCATCATCTTGCTGTGCCAGCTTGGTCACAGGCCATCAGCTCTCTGCGGGTGCAGGCTGTCAGTGCTCCATGGACATGGGCCAGCTTGCCTTCCCAAGGAGGTCCTGGGACATAAACCCAGGGCCTCCCATGTGGTAGACGGGAGCCAATCAATTGAGCCACAGCCGCTTCCCCCTGAGTTGGTTTTTTTGTTTGTTTTGCTTGTTTGTTTTTTTAGGGGGCACCGGGAACTGAACCTGGGTCCTCTCATGTGGGAGGTGAGCTTGAGCCACATCCGCTCTTGAGTTTGGGTTTTCACATTGCTAAGGTTGGTATGAGATTTTCATTTTTATGCAGGGTAGTTGGCATATCCTTTCAATACAAATGTTATATCCTTTAGCTCTGGGGAATTATATTGTATTATTTCCTCCCCTCTATCTGCTCTACCTTGTCTTTCCTGTCTATTTGAATTTCCTGTTAGTTAGATGTTGACCCTCCAGGATTGATTATGCCTTTTATCTTTTCTCCCAACTTTTACATTTCTTAGTTGTTTTATTCTTTTTCCCATGTTTTTTTAAACATTACCTTCCAATCTTTCCATTACAAATGAAATAGTTCCTCAAATCTCTCTAAGTTTCCATACTTTGAAATATTTAAGTTCTCTCTGATATTAGTCCAGATCTCACAGTCTTCATTTTTTGATATGTTTGTATAAGTTTAGAGAATATTCTTTTAGTTACAAGAGAGATTGATAAGTGTTGAACACAGTGTTGAAAATTATTTTCCCATAATTTAAACCTTCCTCTGTTTATATTCATAAAAATGGGAAGAACTAGGGGTGACAAAAAAGTTCTTGAAAAAGGAAATGTGTGGTTGAATTGAGAATTTTGCATTGGAAATACAATCTTCCCTACACATTATTTTAATTCTCCAGAGTTAGGCCCCTTAAACGACTGTATTTTCAAAACGTCAAGACACTATCAAATGTGTTGTGCCATATTTCAGTAATTTGGTATAGCGGCATAAGCCTGGTAGTTGAGGTCTGGAGACCTTGGTTCTAGACTGGAATCTGCATATTCATCGGGATTCTTTTGGGAATAGTGACAGAACCCAATTCCGACTAGCTAAAACCAGTGGTTTTAACGGAAGGCTGCTGTGAGAGGTGACCCTCAGAACTGGAGGGGGAGTTGTGAAGATGGTTGATTCTGCTGTGCCTCTCGCTTTCCACCTCACATCTTGTTTCTCCCTGGGGGTTGGCTTCATGCCAGGCTGGTCCATGTGGCCAGGGACATGGGTACTGATGGTTCTAGGATCATGATTCAAGAGGAAAGGGTGAGCAGAAGACTCTCCCTCCAAGCTTTGACATGCAAAGCTCCACGGATGCACAGCCAGGAAGTTGATGGCTAAGAATGATCAGGGCTTGGGCACACTGCACCTCTAGGGTAGAATGGGAGTGAACTAGACCTTCAAGACTGGAGGCTTTGCCAGTCACATGATTAGAGTTGGGGGAGCCAGAGAAGTTTACTAAAGAAAGGAAGTTGTTTTATCCAGAAGAAACGGAAAAGAGTGATAGTCATATAAAATCCCAGATGTCCACTACTTTCTGCTGCTAACTAGATCAATGACCCTCAAATCACCCAGTAGCTCAGTTTTTTTCATCTGTAGAGAGAGACGTGTGGAATAAACATCTCTATGAACCTTTCTCAGCTCAAATATATTATGATTTTGCTTAAAATCAAGTTTTTCAACTTATTCTTTTTTCAACTTGCCTGAGAACCAAATATCTCTGTTAAAGACAGGAAAATAGTGGCTCCACATATTAAGGAGGAGAGGGAAACAGAACTATTTCAAGAATGTCCTGCCTCTGGGAATTTTTAAGAAGGTGAGGTGTCTTCCTGTAGTTATTGTTCACTCCTGGAACACAGATATAAATAACTAACAGCACATTTTATCCCTCTAACGGCAGCTCTGGTTGTGGCAGAAAGTCCCTGGGGGCTGAGTGTCCTGCATGGCATTCTCTTGAAATGCTAGCTGGTTGGGGAAAGCAGCCTTGGTGCCATCGGTTCCCAGGCATAAGTCTACCAGTAAGAGCTGGTGCAGATGGCCTTCAGATGTAGCTGTAGCCAGCTCTCTGAATACCAAGGGGGCAGGTGACCAACTCCTGTGACATGTAATCAAACCTTACTGTTGTTCTTATGTGTAAGTTTAAGGAAGTGCATACAATTAAAATCTAGTCTCTAATTGTAATCAATTGCCACTAATTTCTAATTTTTCCCAATTGCAAAGTACCTTTAAAAAGTCATAACTCTTCCATCACAACTTTCAAGGTCTCATTCCTTTCTTCTCCCATTTTTCTATTCCCTCTCTTTCATAGCAATATTTTCTTGCTTGTCTGGTCTCTACTACTGCTAGTCATTGATATTCAATTCGACTAGCATTTCTTCAATATTTACATCAAGGTTTGAACCAAGCCAGAAATGAGGGTTGAATCAGGTAGTCTGAGTAACTAATAAATTGAACTAGAAAGACTGCAAGATTTCAAAGTGGAACTTGATTTTAATTTTTGATTCCTACCATCTCTTTAGAATTTGTTGGTGAGATGTCTTCCTTGCCCCTGGACAGGACTGTCTGTGTATGGAATTCTTTCTGATTGCCTCTCCAGATCCACTTTCCACCCTATTTCCCATTCTAGAAGGCTGACCTATAGGGATTACATCAATGGGCTCCATGCCCTCTGGCTTCTGGTTGGATTTGGGCAATGGAGAGCCACAGCAGAAAATTGGAGGCAAGAAAGCGATCAAGGTCAGTGTATTAGTTGGTCAAAAGGGGTGCTGATGCAAAATACCAGGAATCTGTTGGTTTAAAAAAAAAAAGATTTATTTATTTATATATTTCCCCCCCTTCTCCTCTTACTGCCCTGTTGTTTTTGCTGTCTATGTTGTCTTTACTTCTCATTTTCCTCTCCTCTAGGATTCACGGAGATTCAATCCTGGGGACCTCTGATGGGGAAAGAGGTTCCCTGTCAATTGCACCACCTTAGTTCCTGGTTTCTGTTGTATTTCACCTTGACTCTCCCATTGTCTCTCTTTTGATGCGTCATCATCTTGCTGCATGACTCACTTGCGCGGTAACTAACTTATCATGTGGGCACTCACAGGGGCACTGGCTCACCATGCAGACACTTGCGCTCACCACGTGAGCACTTGTGCGAACACTGGCTCACGACGTGGGCACAATTTCTCTTCTTTGTTTTCACCAGGAGTCACCAGGGATCAAACCCAGGTCTTCCCATATGGTAGGCAGAAGCTCTATCACCTGAACCACATAGGCTTCCCATGTTGGCTTATAAAGGGTATTTATTTGGGGTAGAAGCTTATAGTTACCAGGCTATAAAGCATAAGTAACTTTCCTCACCAAAGTCTGTTGCCACATGTTGGAGCAGGATGGCTGCCGATGTCTGCAAGGGTTCATCCTCCCCCTTCCTCTTAAGACTCCATGGTCCCAACTTCTTCCAATATCAGTTGTAGGCTCGGCTAAGTCTTGTCTCTCTTCCATGACTCATTCCACTCTGGGCTCAGCTGCTCTGTTCTCCCCAGAAGGTCAATATACACTACCAGGGTAACAGCTTGTCTCTCTTCCCGGGGCCTCTGCTGTGTCTATAGAGCAGTCTCTATTTCCTCTGTGCTCTCCTCCTGTGTGTTTACTTCCCAGGTTTCCAGCCTTCCAGCATCCAAAACTCAAACTCTCTTCTCTACCATGTAGTTTTCTGTTAGTCCCTGCCCATAAGGGGGTGGGGACTCAACATTGTACTGACAAGGCCCAATTAAAGTCTTTTTTTTTAAGATTTATTTTATTTATTCTCCCTCCCCTTGTTATTTGCACTCACTGTCTACTCTCTGTGTCCATTCACTGTGTTCTTCTGTGTCTCCTTGTCTTCTCTTCTCATCTTTTTAGGAGGCACCAGGAACCTATCCTGGGACCTCCAATGTGGGAGAGAGGCATTCAATTGCTTGAGCCACCTCAGATCCCTGGTTTGCTGTGTCTCTCAATGTCTCTCCTCTGTGTTTCTTTTTTGTTGCATCATCTTGTTGCATCAGCTTGCCATGCGGGCCAGCTCTCCACTTGGGCCAGCTCGCCCCGTGGGCCACCTTGTCTTCACCAGGAAGCCCTGGGAACTGCACCCAGGACCTCCCATATGGGAGATGGGAGCCCAATTGTGTAAGTCACATTTGTTTCCCCCATTCAAAGCCTTAATCATTATTTAATCAAGTAAAAGTGAAACCTCTGAAGTTAATACAATTTAATACTTCCAGAGCAACAGATCAGTTGTTTATGAATTCCAAAAATACAATCCATTGCCTATTTTTGGAATTCATAAACAATACCAAACTGTTACAGTCAGGATATTTAATCCCCTGCATCCTGTCCTGTCTTAGCTTGTAAGAGTTGCTATAACAAATACCACAGGCTGATTGGCTTAAACAATGGGAATTTATTATCTCACAGTTGGAGTTCAGAGGTCTAACATCAAGGTATTGACAGGTAATGCTTTCTTCAAAGTCGGCAGCATTCTGGTAGTGACTTGCTGGCAATCCATAACCTCTGCCTCCATCACATGGCTATCTGTCTCCTTCTGTCCTCTCCTGTGCTTCTCCTTCTCTGTTCAAACTTCTTTTGCTTATAAGGACTCCAGTCATCTTGGTTTAATGCCCACTCTGATTCAGTATGGTTTCTTCTTAACAGGATCATTGAAGATCCCATTTACAAATGAGTTTATACCCACATCACCAGGGACTAGGACTTGAACATGTCTTGTGGGGGACATGATCAATCCCCAACACTCCCTGTGAGGTCACTTTACCTGGCTGTGGTCCTTGATGGAAGTGTAATGCTTTCAAGGTAGCCTGCTCCTCACAATTCTTTCCTTCTGGGTTCCAGTAATATCTCTCTCCTTGTATCCTGTGGAGGGGCAGTGTCAGCTCTAATGCCACTAACTTGAGTTTCTGCACTATCCTTCAGGGTTGTCCCACATGCCGTCTTCACCTTTGTCATCTGACACTGCAAAGCAACCCTCCCCACACCCTAAGAATTTGAATGAGCCCTCTGTTTTCTATGACCCTCTTAGGAAGTACACAATCCTACAGCTACTTTAGTTGCAAACAGAATCACAATGAAGAAATGATAGTGCCCAGTTCAAGATATAAATCCACACTGCAATCTTTATTCAAGGATATGAATTTTTCCCCCTCCCCCAGTGAGGACTTGTAGGTGGATCCCTGCCTTGGGTGGGAGGATGGGGTGTGACTGGCTCTGCCCTTTCTTACTTCACCTGTTTCCTGCTGCTTCCACAGTCGACTAGGCTCAAATGGGGGACAGGATGGTTTTCACTTGAACTGGTTCATTTATAGGCTGGTGTTGCACCTCTGGCCTGGCACATGGTTGGAAGTGACTCTCTCTCTCGGCCCCTTCAAGATTCTTTGTTGGGCCACCACAGTTGTACTCCCATGCAATAGGGAGGCCCCCCTTGGGGTGGCTGCTCCCCTCAGCCCTGTTTGTCCAGAGGCCCTTTCCATACTGTGTTACTCATTGCTGGAGAGCCTTCATCCTCCCAGGTTATCTTCTTGGGTGGAGCTCTAGGTAGCCTTACCATCAGCAAGGTTCAAATCTGGTTCACAGTCTCTGACTCACCTTTGCTCTGCAACCGATACAACTCAATAGCCCGACTTTCCTGCCCGCCACCGTGTCCCCCAATGCCTAGGAACACATAGGCTGTGCGAATGGTTCCTCAAAGCCTCTTCTCAGCCTAACTGAGGCAGGGAACTTCCACCTTTTCTCTTGGCAAGGAGTAGTGGAACTCACAGCCCAGCCATCTCCAAAAAAATCTGCTCCATTTTCTCCAGTCTTTTATATTCTTGAAGTGTGAGAGGATGTTCAAAAACAGAATGGGAACAGCTCTGATATCTACTCTGAAGTTTTCTCCAAGGGAGGAGGACCATCTTTCTCACTGGCACTTGGGTATCTCATTTTTACCTCATCTTGGAGTCTCAGTCAAAATTTCAATTTTAGCATATGGTTACATACATTTTCATTGCTAGTAATAACCAACATATCAAACATAACCCCTCAACTGGCTTCATTCATAAAGAGAATCTGTTAGCTCATGTAACTGAAAGAGTTCAGAAGTTGGAGGCTCAGGTTCTCTGTGATTCTTTCACCTCTGCCCTTCTCTATGTTTACAAGATGGCTGCCAAAGGCAACCTGTGATATGCTTTATTGTTTACATCTAGGAGAACCAAGAGGACATCTCTTCCCTCAACCATTAAGCAAGGTTTTACTGAGATTTACTCTAATTAGACACAAGTTGACAGTTCCGGTCAAGACCTTATCCCTGAGCCAATCTCTATAGCCAGGATAAGTGCTAGGTTTGCACCAATCATTATGGGAGAGAGATGGGTTAAACCGCTAGGGAGCTGTTCCTGGAATTTGAGGGATGGTAGCTGTGGAGGTGTTGGGGGTTGAACTCAATCTTGCCCAAAGGTCTTAGTTACATAAATAGGAGGACGGGTGGAAATGGTTGTTCAGGAGGCAATGACAACCACTTAATCCGTGGTTATCTTTACTCATTCTGCCCCCACATAAAATGTGATTTTTTTTTTGATGTACCAAAGTATTTTCTATTCTTAATACATACTTGTGACTGCAGAGTAATTTATTTTGCATTGGGGCTGAATTTTCCATAAGGCACAGAAGGCACAGTGCCTAAGGCCCTTGATATTTATTTTTAGAGGCTTGTGAAAATGTTTTGATTTCTTTTAAAAACTGAAGGGAAAAAAACCAAACTTTTAGGTCAATGAAAATGTTTTAATATATAACAGTAATATATTTGTCTTTATAATAATGCAGTCACAAAATATAATTTTTAATTTTTTTAGGAGAGGAGCCTACCAAGGCAAAAGTGCCCAGAGTTGGCGGCGGACTTGGCCCAGTGGTTAGGGCGTCCGTCTACCATATGGGAGGTCCGCGGTTCAAACCCCGGGCCTCCTTGACCCGTGTGGAGCCGGCCCATGCGCAGTGCTGACGTGCACAAGGAGTGCCCTGCCACGCAGGGGTGTCCCCTGCGTGGGGGAGCCCCACGCACAAGGAGTGCACCCCGGAAGGAGGGCTGCCCAGTGCAAAAGAAAGTGTAGCCTGCCCAGGAATGGTGCCACATACACGGAGAGCTGACACAACAAGATGATGCAACAAAAAGAAACACAGATTCCCGTGCCACTGATGACAACAGAAGCAGACAAAGAAGACACAGCAAATAGACACAGAGAACAGACAACCGGGGTGGGGAGGGGTGGGGAGGGGAGGGGAGAGAAATAAATAAATAAAAATAAATCTTAAAAAAAAAAAAGTGCCTGGAGTCTCTGAATGTCATCATATGTCCTTCTATTGCATTTCTTTACTGGAATATCCCAGTGTGGAATTTAAATGTTGACAATGGGACCCAGAATCTGAGGCAAAGAGATCATCCCTTGAATCACAAATTTACTACCCACTTACTTAAAGAAGACTTTGTGGGATGTGGCATTGTGCCAGAGATATGGTGCTTCAAAAAAGCAAGGTCAGGCGTGGCCCCCAAAGGAAGTAGAGGGAAGGAAGGAAATCTATGGATGAAAAAATGCTATTTATTTGTAGCATTTTCTTCCAGTTGGTGCGCTAGAGTTGTTAACGTATTTTCATGCATATTATGACACTTGATCCTTGTAAGAACCCCAGTTTAATGCAGGAGGGTCAAGTCTGGGAAGGCTAACTAAATACAGTGATATTGCAAAGAAACTACAGGGAAGGCCAGCAGCAGTCATGCCATTTAATTCCGCACAATCTCAATGACAGCAGGTCTGGTAGCTACTGTGCTGTACAGTGGGAAGACAAAGGCTTTACAGTGTCTCAGAATAGTGAGGGGCAGCACATATGCAAGTTAACACATAGTGTTTCAGAATGGTGAGGGGTAGTACATATGCAAGTTAATAACTACTACATCTAGAGTCCTGTGTGCCCTGTAGGGAAACTTCCAGGATGGGTTGTTGGTCAATTCTACCTCACCCTTTCCAGAAATCTACACAAATATCCAGTCAGAGGGGGAAGTGGGCATTTCATGTCCCTACACCCAGACAATAACAACCTGTTTAATTGATGAGAAATCAGATTCATTGAAGGTGAATGGCTTTTTCACAGCTATTTGCACAGTTACTGCCTGGTGGAGGAGAATGCCAACCCAGGAATTCTGACTTTTGCTCTTTGCTTATGGCCAGAGAAACTAAAATTGGAAGAAAGTTTACATAAATGGTCTGTCTGACTGAGCAAAGTGGCAGTGGCTTGGGGAACTTAATCAAAACACCCAAAAATTATGATAAGCAGTGTAAGTCCTCACGAGTTCCTTTTTTTCCTGTTTTATGTCTCCAGGTGGTCTCTGATGCAGCTCGGTCCCTTCCCTGCCATTCTTCCTTTTCTGACCTGTGGTGCTTTAAAATCAAAGGCTGGCTTTCTGGGGCAAGGGTGGAGTCTGTCCATACTACCCTGAAGGGATTGTTAAAAAAGAAAAATTTTTCATGCAATTTAGGACCTCACAGCTTTATTGAGATTTATGAATGGGACAGAAGCCCATTCAAAAATAAGGGAGTTCCACTATGGGGTGGACAGAGGAAGCTTATGCAGGCCAAATGGAAACAAGTGAGGAAATGTTCTGATTGGCTGACATTAAATTTCCATTTTACAGGGGGCAGCATCTTCAAAGTGGGAAGCAGATATACATTGGTATGGTAAGCTTCTCCATTCTGAGAAGCTATGTCTACTAGACCCAAGAAATTGGTTTATCCCACTGTGTTGCTTATCTGCAACACTGTAGAGTATGTGCCATTTTCTCTGAAAGCTCCTGCAGGTCAGTTGTTGTCTTCTGGAAAAGCTGTTCTCTGAAAGAGAGTCCCTCCTGGCAACCCAATGCAGGTGGCCATCTTATTTTCCTTAACAGGATGCTCACTCCTTGCAAGGGGCACACAGCTCCCTGATCTGGACAGCTGAAGCACTTCCAAGCTTTTCAGCAACACTACTGTTGCCCACATGGGCTTCTTCTCCCACTTTTTCCTTGCAATGTGCAATAGTTTTAAATTTCTTTTGTGAATCCCAAAAAGAAGATGATTATGTTCTTGAATGAATCCATTCCTGTGAGTGTGGAGCCCTTTTGATTGGTCTACCTCAGTGAGGCAGGACACAGTTGGATCTCCACCCTCTTATGGGAGCTTTATATAAATGGAGACACAGAGAGACACAGAGAAAGGAGCCTGCCATTTTTGACCCTGCCATGTGAGAGAGGATTTGAGGATCACTAACAGCCAAACTTAAGCACAAAGCCCCCAAGAGGCTGGACTTATAGAGCAGCTCAAGGCTGAAGAGAGGAGCCATGTACCTGATAGCTTACAGCTGAACTCAGGGAGAAAGCGGAGCAGCAAGACTGAGAGGAGGCCCGGCAAAAGACAAGCCCTGTGCCTGGTTGCCCACAGCTGAGTTCCAGGAGACGGCATAGATTCTGGAATGGAAGGCAGGGACCTCAGCAGAGATCAGCCGCCATCTTTGCCACGTGGCAGGACACCAGGATTACGAGTAGCTGACTTTGGTAAGAAAGAATCTCTGATGGTGCTTTGATTTGGACATTTCACTGTCTCAGGTGCTGAGAGTTTTTACCCCAAATAAATTCCCATTTTTAAAAGCAACCCATTTCTGGTACATTGCATCAGCCCCTTTGGCAAACTAAAACACAGTGCTAGCCTGAATGACCTGTGGGCCTTCTAGGGTCTCCTTGCAGAAACAATTAACAAAAGGATTAACTTCCATAAGGTGGCTCCCCAACATCCCCTGCTTTCTCCACTCCCAGTTAAGCCCTGCCCTTCCTGCCCCCAGCAAACGGATGGAGCCAGTCAAAAGTGGATCTGCCAATACTAGTAACAAGGACATCACAAGGGAATTTGCTAAAATGCAATTTATTGGGGGAAATGGATGTCGTTCAACCAGTTGGGCTCCGGTCTACCATATAGGAGGTCCAGGGTTCGATGCCCAGGGCCTCCTGGTGAGGGCAAGCTGGCCCGCAGAGTGCAGGCCCACATGGGAATGCTGCCCTGAGCAAGAGTGCTGGCTGACACGGAGAACTGGCGCAGCAAGATGACGCAACAAGAGACACAGAGGAGAGAAAACAAGACTAGCAGAACAGGGAGTTGAGGTGGCACAAGAGAGTAATTGCCTCTCTGCCACTCTAGGATAGGTTTCTGGAGCCGCCTAATGAGAATACAAGCAGACACAGAAGAACACACAGCAATAGAGAGAGCAGACGAACGGAGGAATGGGGGAGAAATAAATCTTTAAAAGAAAAAATGTAACTTATTCGGCCCCACCCAGACACACTGAACAATCTGTGGAGAGGCTCAGCAATCTGTGCTCTAACCAGTTTTCACAGAAGCTGAAATTTGAGGCGGTTGTAGCATGTGAAGGGAAAAGGCCACAGGCAATGTGTGTGGTGGCAAATTTGCCGTGGCTAACCATCCTGAAGGTTTTCATAACGGTTAATAATTTAGTTCGGTCCCGTAACTTTCTGGATGGTACCGTCCCTCCCATGCGACAGGCTGAACCCAGCCCTGCCCAACCCCCAACTCGAAGCTCAACTTCCTAAACCGAAACTCCGCTGCACCAGCACCTACCCAACCTGCTCAGCCCAACCCACAGGCGAGCATGCGCGCTGGCAGCCTCCGCCCTCAGCCTCCGCCCCTCAGGTCCCGCCCCCTCTCGGCCTCCACCGCCCCGCCCGACGCATGCGCGAGGACGATTTTCCCTTGGTGCTCTAGGGCGCGGGCGGTTTGTAGGTAATGGCGGGCGTTTCGTCGCTGCGTTCCTGTAACGCTTGTTCCTCTACTAGCTGTGCGTGTGCCGATAAGAGCAAGTGGAGCGACTCCTCGCTGTTGGGCAAGCGGCTGTCGGAGGACTCCAGCCGCCACCTGCTGCTGCAGAAGTGGGCGGGCATGTGGAGCTCCGTGAGCGGGGACTCGCGGGCCGAGGAGACGCGGCGCGAGGTGGCGGAGGCGGACGAGGCCGAGGTGGAGGCGGAGAGGCCGCTGGTCTTCCTGTGCTCCGGCTGCCGGCGGCCCCTAGGCGACTCGCTGAGCTGGGTGACGAGCCAGGAGGACACCAACTGCATCCTGCTGCGCTGTCAGTCCGGGCCAGGGGGCTTGGGGCGGCCTTTTTCCCGGGTGTTCCGCACTTGGGCGGTCCCGGAGGAGGAGGGTCTCCTCGGGGGCTGCCCAGGGACTTTAGAGGCCGGGGAACCTCGGGTGAGGGTGAGCTGATCTCGGGAAAAGGGAAGAAGAGAGCTCATTGTCTGTGGTCCTCCATCATCTTTGTGAGCGCTAAGTAAGAAAAACATTACCAACTGGATTGTAAGCGTTTTGGGTGTAGCCATTGTATCTTACTCCCCGTAGAAACTAGGGGGGTGCTAATTAGTAAATAATACTTGTTAATGGTTTAAGAAATCAAGCCTTTCAGCTACCTGCTTTCTGCAGAGGAATGTCAGGAATGATTTTTCAGATCTAACTGTATCAGCTCTTCTCAAGTCTTAATAATTAGAGTAGACAGAAGAGTGCTGTGAAGAAAAAAAAAGGCTTGCAGTAAAGACACCAACCCCATCAAAACTGAAGAAAGAAGAGGGCAGAATAAAAGAGTTTAGAGGAAGGCAACTGCTTTTTCAATTTTGTGACTTCCACGGTATTTACTTTAGGGAGAGATGGTTTTGCACGGTTCTTTTCTTTGAATTAGTGTAAACATAGCTGTTTTTTTGAATTTGTGGTTTTCAATATGAAGTTAATTTTCTGAAGAGCTTGTTTAAATTCTACAAATATTTTGGTGAACAAATTCACCAACACTTCGTTGAAGTTTGTGGGGAGGATGTTTTCTCATTTGGAATATAATATTGGGAAGAAACGACACCAATTCCAGGTCACTAGCTCTTTCTGGGATCTGCCATTTTCAATAGGATTCCTCAATTCATTAAACTTATTGCTGAGTCCTTTTACAGTAATTAAACATAAACCTAAGAACATATAGGTCTCATGAGTGATATATTGGTATTAACTTTTAGCACCTATTAAAATCAAACAGTGCAGGAAAGTATAAAAATAAAAAGTATACTTCCTACAACATACACTGCCTAGCCCCAGACTTCACAATGCCTTAATTTTTTTTTTAGATTTATTTATTTCTCTCTCCTTCTCCCCCCCACCCCCACCCCAGTTGTCTGTTCTCTGTGTCTGTTTGCTGCGTTTTTGTCCGCTTCTGTTGTCAGCGGCCCGGGAATCTGTGTTTCTTTTTTGTTGGGTCATCTTGTGTCAGCTCTCGTGTGAGGCGCCATTCCTGGGCAGGCTGCTCTTTCTTTCGCGCTGGGCGACAATGCCTTATTTTTTAAAGGCATGGTACATTCTGTGCACATGAGCATGTTTGACATGTAAGTTTTTAAAAAACACAGTTGAGGCCATTTATACTGTTATGTGCCCTTCCCTTTTTTATACTACGTATATGTCCAGAATATTTTTTTGTTTTAATGTATATAGATATAATTCACTCTTTTTAGCAGTTGCTTGCTGAAAGACTATATAGCATGGTGGTGGAGGCCTTGACTTGCTCCTGTTTGAATCCTGGCCCTGCCAATTATTATCTGTGTAACCCTGGGCAAACTACTTAATGTCTCAACCTCAGTTTCTGCCACTGTAAAATGGAATAATATTTGCATGGAGTAGTTGTGAGAATTTACTTTATCAATTTTAGACAATTCCATAGACCTACACCCCCATCTCCACCCCCCCATGAAATATGAAGATATTCCCACTCCCTGTCTTAGTAGCCTAGTTTTATTTTACTGTGTCAAGATCATAACATTTACATTCTATTCTGTAGCTTTAATTTCTGAGTCATTTAACCTTAGTATACTATTTATGTGGATCTATTTTTCAATTTCAGTATTCTTATACTGTAGTTTTCCCATTCCTGAGTTGTTTATTTTGACTGGTCATTAGTGATTCCCTTCTCCCCAGGGAAACTACAGGTTTGAATGCTTGAAAATATGTTGCCCTCATGCATGAATGTCAACTTGGCAACAGGTACATTCCTTTGGTCATGCTTTTTCCTTTTTCTAGGCATAGGGGACAACTAATGCCAAGAAAGACTTTGAAGCTACTATGGCTGAAGAATAGAGTAAAAATTAAAGTTAAGGAAGGGGCCAGAAAATGTATATCCTTGTAGGCTATTCTAAGGAGTCAGGATCTATTCTAGTGGTGGGAAGGGGAGTGAGTTGACTCAGTTTTTGTTTTTTTGAGAAAGTTTTGAAGGGGAGGAACAAAAGTGGAAGATGGGTGGTGGGGTCAGGTGCTAGTGCAGTCGTCTAAGCAAGAGGTGTTTTAAGTGGTTTGGGGGATGGAGAAGAGATGATGCATTAGAGAGAGATGAGGTAGAATTGATAGGATTCATCAGTGGAGTAGATATGGGAAAGCAGGATGAGGTGTCAAAGAATAAAGGATACTGTTGGGTTTTCTGATTTGAGCAACTGGTAGCATTTACTGAGTTAAGGTAGATTGTAGGAGTAAGTGAAATCAAAGAGTCTCATTTGGCTTTGTTTGGTCTGACAGGATCCTTGCTCATTGCCCTATGTCCCTTAATCTCTCTGTCTTAGTTTTCTAGCTGCCATGACAGATACCACACAGTGAGTTTGGCTTAGACAATGGATTTATTGTTGCACTATTTTGGAGGGTGGAAGGCTTGCATCCTTCTGGGGTCAGTAGCATTCTAACTGGCATGCAGGGTTTGGACTCCTTGGCTTTCCTATCAGAAAAGGCGGTGTCCTTTCTTTTCTGGGCTCCAGTTGACTTCTAGCTCCTCCCTGTGACTCTCTTACTAAGGCCTCCAGTAATAGGATAAAGACACACCTTTTTTCAGTTGTCCATGCCTTGACTCAATATAACATCTTCAGAGGTCCTCTTTACAATAGGTTCACAGACACAAGAATGGGATTAACGTTAAGAACATGTTTTTTCTTGGGTACCTAACTCAATCTGCCACACTGTCCTTTTGTATCCTTAACTTGGATCCTCCACTAATGTTTCCTACTTCTTTTGTGGTCCAGCTATGACTCCTATCCAAGCTATGTAAAAGTTTTTTGGTTGATTCCTGGGAACCCTCTCGAATACTTTTAGAGAGCTGAGCTGAGCTCTGTGTTTGAGATCTGGAGACATATACATTGGCTTTGATCCCAATTTCACTGTATCTGCTTGATACTCTTTGTAAACTCATGTTTTAAGTATATATATATAATTATCAATTTTTGTTTTAATGATTTGGGATTCTAATTGTTCTAAGTTTTACTATTGTGTTTTTGTCTAATTTTATTACTTTATTGTCAGTGGTTTTCAGAGAAGGTAGGGAAATAACTTATTTTGTCATCTTTTCCCAGAAGTAAAAACACATTTAGATTTGAACATTTGTGTGTATGACTGAGCTCTAGCCCTCTGAATTCTAAAATAAAAGTTGGATTAGAGATTCTCTAAATGTCTGAATATATATTATAACAAACTGCATTAATAAATTATAGTCACTTTCTCTCTTTCTAGGTGTTTCCTGTAATGTTTCTGTGGATAAGGAACAGAAGCTCTCCAAACGTAAAAATGAAAATGGTTGGTGAGTACTACTATGTAAATGTTAGAGAACATGGGTTTAAAGTACTGGTTTTTCGTTTTTTGTTATGCTAGAGTGAACTTCAACTAAAGTGTATTTTAATAAAAAATTACACCATTTAGGGATAATTAGTAGTACAGGTAATATATGGATGTGACAAAAATTGTGCTGCTGGCATGTGGATGATTAAAAATTGGAAAACTTAGCCTTAGTTTGTATCTCATTTTGTAGATGAAGAAAGTAAGGCCCGGGAAGGTTAGAACTTTGCTTAGGCCACAGGACTAATTAGGAGTAGGACCATGCCTAGCTCTCTCTTTACTTTCTGTGAAATGTTTGTCTCTTTTCCCAACTCCAATAATTTTGGTGTCGCCTTCACCAGTTTGCCATATCCACATACCACCTATACTATTATGTACTTCATATTTGCTCATTAAATTGACTTAGAATTTTTAATTTAAATTTATTTTAAAAATCTTTATATTACTACCATCATCAATTGCAATAACTAGGAAGTTACTCTGAAGATAATTATAATGAAGACAGATGTTTTGTTTTAGTTGAGATCCTTGCTTGGCTCAGTCTGAGTATGCAGTCTGTCCTCTCACTGTTAAAAAATTTACAGTGGGGGAAATGGATGTGGCTCAACCAATTGGGCTCCTGTCTGCCATATGGGAGGTCAAGGGTTCAATTCCCAGGGCCTCCTGGTGAAGGCAAGCTGGCCCACGTGGAGTGCTGGCCCATGCGTGAATGCGGCCCCACACAGGAGAGCTGGCTTGTGTGGGAATGCCACCTGCTATAGGAAAGCCACCCCACACAGGAGTGCCGGCCAACACGGAGAGCTGGCGCAGCAAGATGACGCAACAGAAGACAGAGAGGAGAGAAAATAAGAAGACATAGCAGAACAGGGAGCTGAGGTGGTGCAAGAGAGTGATGGTCTCTCTCCCACTCTGAAGGTCCCAGGATCGGTTCCCAGAGCTGCCTAATGAGAATACAAGGAGACAACACACAGTGAATGGACACAGAGAGCAGACAATGGGGGCAATGGGGATGGGGAGAAATAAAATAAATCTTAAAAAAAAAATTTACAGTGGTTAGATAAATGTTAAAAACATTCTAGCACCAAACTGAGACTTTCTTCTTTCCCTTTTGTAGTCAGGATTGAAAGAGAATTGAAAGTGGAATTCGATTACTCTCTAATTCAGTGTTTATTTTAATGTTCTTTACTTGTATTACCTGAACCCGTCGTTTATACCACCTAAACACATTACTAAGGTCATGTGTTCCATACTTTGGAAATACCATATTGCTTTAGGATACTTGTGAATTTTGTGATAATAGGACCATCGTACTTGAACCATTCTGCCAATGGCGAACAGAATAATTGTGGGTTTTGGAAATATGTTGTAGTGATGTGGTTTTCTCTGTTCATCTTGATTCTGTCATTTAAGGAACTTACAAGATAACTAATTCCTTGTCTAAAATTACCTTATGATTTCTGACACTGCCTTCTCAGTAGTGTTGTTTAATGATAACAGTGAATTCTGGCCAACTTCTTGCTCTGTGAAAGCAGACAGGTGCTACAGTAATAGCTTCCATCTTTTGATTATGCCTCAAGATAACTACAGAAGTATGAATGGATTCGGGTGTACTTTTCAGTGGTGTTTAATTTTCATAAGTCAGGATAAAGCAGTCTTAGCCATCGATGAGTGTTTTTTTGGAATTCAAGCCTCAGGATTTTCTAAGCATCCTTTCATGGCTGACAACACCTGCATTAGATATTAGTTCATAATCTTGGTAATTCTTTCTGGCAGCTTCATGTTGAGTATGAGGTTTGATACATAGTATCAAAATTTGCCTGTTCACTTTTCATTTAAGAAACTCTTCAGTTTCCTAAGTTACTTTCATATTTCTTACCCCATAGAAACTTTGTTAAAAAGCTAATTTTGTCACCAGTGAGAACTTAACCTTTATCAGGTGGTGATCCCCTTTATTATTATTTTTTCTCTTTATAATTTGCTATAGCAGTTAAAAATGTCCCTCAGATTCTGAACAATAATCTCCAGGATGCTGTCTGAATTTGGGATACCTCCCTTTTGCTTGATAGGAGTAGCTGTTTAGTGAATACAAGTGGCTCACATAGGAGGAGTTACACAGTACTTTTGAAATAATGGAATACTTTTTAAAAAATAGTTATTATTATTATTTTTTAAAATTTATACCTCCCCCTGCCGTTGTTTGTGCTTGCTGTCTGCCATCAGCTCTCCATGGTGGTGGTGCAGGCCAGCTTGCCTTCACCAGAAGACCCTAGGAATCGAACCCAGGGCCTCCCATATGGTAGATGGTAGCCCAGTTACCTGAGCCACATCTGCCTCCTGGCAGACTTTTATGATCACTAGATTTAAATCCCCAGTTACCATGTCTGCTTGCTATGTCTTTGGGCTGTAATTTTAGTAAAGAAATATTTATAAAATGGTAAATTTGGACGGGTCAGTTAGACAAGGCTTTTAGGAGACAGTGGATTCTAAACCAGATTTTAAAATGTTGAAGGATATGAACTGGCACAAGGGGAGAGTTTATTCAAATATGCAGGGTCTGAGTGGAGAAGTAAATAGAATAAAGGAAGAATTATGGTGAGTAATAATAATGATGGGTCATTCAGTAAAATATTTGTGAGTCATCTATGTGGATCATATTTATAGTTGATGGAAGAGTTCTAATATAATTTTAAAAAAACAACACTTAACAAATATTTAATAAGCACATGTCAGAGATTTATTTAACTCACCAATGAGAGAACCAGAAGATGACAAAGCTGGTTGAAAGGAGCATGGTGCCCTTTATGGCAAATTTGGTTAATGCTCTTCAGGGTAATAAAACTGCAACCTTTGGGGTTATTTGTTCTATCAACAGAAATCATTTGCCTCTCTACCAGATGAAAGTTATTTGCAATTTGCCAGTCTTCTTTCTATTAATGTGAGTTATCATCTAACTTTACAGAGTCTGGACCCTAATCAATAGTAAATAGTAAACAGTGTTTCCTCTAGAACAGGGATGGGCAAATTCTGGCTTGTGGACTGAGTACCTATTTTTGTAAATTCAGTTTTTTATTAGGGAAGTCATAGGTTTACAGATAATCTTGCAGAAAATAAAGAGTTGCCATATACTACTGTATTATTAACACCTTACATTAGTGTGGTAAATGTTACAACTGGTGAAAGAATATTATTATAATTATACTATTAACTACTATAATTAATAATTATACATTAAGGTTCATTGTGTTTCACAATTCTATTTTTAAAAAATTTTATTCTAGTAACATGTACAACCTAACATTTCCTTTTTAACCAAGTTCAAATATATAATTCATTTCTGTTAATTACTTTTACAATATGCTATCATCACCACCATCCATTACCAAAACTTTTCCATCACCCCAAATAGAAACTGTACAATGTAAGCATTAATTCCCTATTCCCTATCCCTACCCTATCCCCTGGTAAACTATATTCTAGTTTCTGAATCTATGAATTGGCTTATTCTTATTATTTCATATCACTGAGGTCATGCAATATTTGTCCTTTTGTGTCTGGACTATTTCATTCAACATGATGACTTCAAGCATATATTAGAATTTGATTCCTTTTTATGGCTGAATACTATTCCATTGTATGTATGTACCACAGTTTCTTCATTAGTTAGTGGACATTTGGGTTCCTGCCATCTTTTGGCAGTTGTGACTAATGCAGCTGTGAACATTGGTGTGCCTGTATTTGTGGGGTTTTTTTTTTCCCCGAGGCTGGGAATTGAACCTGGGACCTTACTTGTGGGAAGCCAGCACTCAACCACTGAGCAGCATCTGCTCCCTGGAGTTGGTATTTTTCATTTATTTACTTGTTGTTTGTTTTTTTATTTTTAAGGAGGTACCAGGATCCAAACCCGGACGTCCCATGTGGGAAACTCAATCGCTTGAGCAACATCTGCTCCCATATATCTAAGCTCCCATTTTCATTTCTTTTGAGTATCTACCTAGAAGTGCAGTTACCAGTTTGCATGGTAATCTATGCTTTACTTTTTGAGGAACCATCAAATTATTTTCCACAACAGCTGTACAATTTTACATTCCTACCAACAATGAGTGTTACTATTTCTCACATCCTCTCCAATATTTGTAATTTTCCTTTATTTTAATAGTAGCCATTCTAGTGGTTGTGAGATACAGTATCTCATTGTGGTTTTGATTTGCATTTCCCTAATGGCTAATGATGTTGAGCATCTTTTCATGTGCTTTTTGACCATTTGTACATCTTCGGTGAAGTATTTTTTCAAGTCTTTTCCCATTTTTAAATTGGACTGTCTTTTTGTTGTTGAGTGTAAATACAGTTTCTTTGGAATGCAGACATATCTGTTCAGATATGTATTGTCTATGGCTGCTTCATGCTGTGGTGGCAGAGTAGCTGTGACAGATGACATGTGGCGTGCAAGCCTAAAATATTTATTCTCTGGTTTGCTACAGAAAGAATTTGCCTACCCATGCCCCAGAATGTCACACAGCCGTTGATGGGCTTAGTAGTCAATATGACAGTAAAAAGGCTGGCAGAATTAGTTTGTCTAATTTCTAAATTTTAAATATTTTTCTGTTTTTGTTTGATATTTTTTTGAGGTATTGGGGGCTGGGGGTTGAACCCGGGATCTCGTATGTGGGAAGCTGATACTGAACCACTGAGCCACATCAGCTTCCCTGAGTAGGTTTTTTTGTTTGTTTTGCTTGTTACTTGTTTTTGTTTTCTCAGGAGGCACTGGGAACTGAACCTGGGAAGTGAGCACTCAACCGCTTAAGCCACATTGCTCCTAAAATTTTTCTTTTTTTTAAGGGAGAAATAAATAAAATAAATCTTTATTAAAAAAAAAAAAAGAATTAACTGGACAATGCCCAAAGAGGTACAAGTAGTTTTCAGCAGCTCTGTTTGGCTAAATGGTTACAAGCCTGGTCTCAAGAGCCAGACTGCCTGGGTTTAAATCCTGGCCCAGGCATTCAGCTCTCATTTAACCTTGGGTCAGTTACTTAACCTTTCTGTGCCTCAGTTTCCCTATCTGTAAAAAACTGATTAAGGTCTTTTGCTATGCTTAGATTAATGTACACCAAGTTCTTGGAAGAGTGCATAGACTTTGGCAAGACCTCAATAAATGAATACTATGCAGTTATTAAATATCAGGATGGAAATCTGTAACTTCTAACATGAAAAAGTAAATAGTTTAACTAGTAGTACATACATAGGACAGGATCCCATTTTCTGCAGAAAAGAAAATATACACATATGCAGACACGTGAATTGGTTTTTGTATAGAAAAAAATTTTGTAAGGAGATAACCCACAGTGTTAATGAGTGGTAGTTACCTCTGGATTATAGGATTGGGATGAATTAAACTTTTCATATGACTGAAAACATGATAAATTAGGCTCTTTGATTTAAGATGGTTTCACAAAAGAAACATTTATAGCAAAATTGTTATGCCTTTTTGCATTAGGTTATAACTTCTCACACATACACACATGCATTATAACTAGATGTCCACTATCTAGGTCCCCAAAATGACAGCTGTCACTATCCGGACTACAAAAGGGAGAAAGACAAGTCCTTTGCTAAAATCAATATACATCCTCTAGACCCTTACTTGGCAAATGTACACGTACTCAGAATTCTGAGTGGTGCTACTGGTCTCAGTTGCCAGCAGCTCTGAAGCAGCTGGAGGCAAACACCTTGTCCACAGGAGGGGAGGCAGGCCCAGATAACAGTTACAGGGCACAGCACCCGGAAGCCATGCTTCTGCTGTCCCCGACCACCCGTCTCCTGGAGGTGGAAAACAGGATAAACGGGGTCAGCGTGACCAGTTTAGAAAGGCAGAGAAACGAATTGCGGTCCTTCCAAAAGGGATGAAAATCTGAGCTTAATAAAACCACCTGGCACTGCACCAACGCAGGACCAGTGTGGGGCCGCTGAAGTCACAGCGGCACGCACCCTCTGCGTGCCATGCCAAGAGCTGTCCCTTGCTTTCTTGGAAATGGCTCCTGGAAGCTCCAGGTGGGAGGTGGGCCCTGGCTGCTCCCTCTATATGCGCCTGTCATGCCCAGGGCCTCTGCGATCTTGATTTTCTACTGGTCGTCCCACCGAGTCTTGAAGAACACATCCATTTTGACGTCAGGGTGCCGGATGGAGTGGCTGACCTTCCAGAGCAGGAAAAGTACCAGTGTGGGACCTTCCCATCGAACATGGGGGACTGCACAACGATGGCCATCCGCAGCGAGGCCTTGGGGATGCCACATTTCTTGTAGGAGGCGTGCCCGCTCCTGGCGTATCCCACCTGGTAGAGCCTCCACCATCCTTCTCTTGCCTACGCCAAGCACACCACTTAATGCCAGACATCAAGGAGTTTACATTCTAGAAAATACCACACTAGTACTCTCTCTTCTTGTAACTTTTGTGTCTGTCCCTTGTCACTACATGCTAAGCAATGTGGCCTGGAAATGGCTCTCTTTACATTTCTTATAAACATTTTGCTATTATTTTCTTCCCCCTTTATGCTTAATTTGGTCAGAATAACATATAGTTGAAACAAACGTTTAAGTATTTATGAATTTTTTTAAAAAAGATTTATTCATTTATTTATTTCTCTCCTTTCCT
Source organism: Dasypus novemcinctus (assembly GCF_030445035.2). NCBI lineage: Eukaryota > Metazoa > Chordata > Mammalia > Cingulata > Dasypodidae > Dasypus > Dasypus novemcinctus. The sequence continues at coordinate 152,710,332 of NC_080676.1, read as the reverse complement.
CCCCCCACCCCGGTTGTCTGTTCTCTGTGTCCATTTGCTGCATTTTCGTCCGCTTCTGTTGTTGTCAGCGGCATGGGAATCTGTGTTTCTTTTTGTTGCGTCATCCTGTCTTGCCAGCTCCCTGTGTGTGTGGCACCATTCCTGGGCAGGCTGCCCTCTCCTTCGCCCTGGGCGGCTCTCCCCACGGGGCGCACTCCCTGCGCGTGGGGCTCCCCCACGCGGGGGACACCCCTGCGTGGCAGGGCACTCCCCGGGCACATCAGCACTGTGCATGGGCCAGCTCCACATGGGTCAAGGAAGCCCAGGGTTTGAACTGCGGACCTCCCATGTAGTAGATGGACGTGCTAACCACTGGGCCAAATCCACTGCCCAGTATTGATGAATTTTTAACAGTAGGACTTCTATTGTAACAGTTTGTTATTTTGCTTCCTAAAGCAGTGTCATTTCTTTTTTGCAGCATTCTTGAAACTTTATACTGTACAGGATGCTCACTCAATCTGGGCTACATATACAGATGTACACCAAAGAATCTTGATTTCAAGAGAGACTTGTTTTGCCTCAGTGTCGAAGCTATTGAAAGGTAATATAGGTGATTACTACATAACTCATTTCTCCAAAAAGTTAAGTTTGTGCTGAAATTGGTATGAAAACATCAGAACATCAGAACAAAAGTCAGTGTTGTTTATCTAAAATATATTTTCAAGTAATAATTTCTGACAGTAAAACTGTTGATTACTATTGTGTTTTTTACCTGCTTTTTTGGTATTATAAAAGTCACACATTTTAAATTACAAGGAAAAAACACTGTGAGAAAAAGTTTTGGAATAAAAGTATATTCATTTGTTTTTAAAAATTGTATTTAATTGAATAGGATTGTATGGATCAATATATATTGTCCATTCTCCCCCCATTCCTGTTTTTAGCCTCCTAGAATATCATGAAGAAATAGGAATTTTTAAACTTTGATGATCTTGAAAAAGTAGAAATTCAAAGTCCAACTATTTTCTATAGTTGGAAATAGGAAGAAACATCTGCTTTTTTGAGATAAAAAAAGAAAAAGGAAAAGAAAAATGCCTTCACTCTCAAAGATTTCTAAAATGTTAGGAAACAAGGCAAATTTGCTATAGATGTCAGTTAAGGAATTTTGAATATTTTAACAGCCTTCCCATTCTTTGGCTGTGTATGAGATACAGATATGACAAAATTAAGTAAATTAGCTTCAAATACGTATTTTCCTTGTCCTGGCAGAGATGTAACCTTTAAGACTTTGAGGATGCCTAAGAAACCTTATATACTAGGAAAGAAAAGCAATTTAAGAAGAAAACAAAGTGCCTACATTTGCATTACTTGGAATATTTCACCACTCTTTTTTTTTTTTAGTTATGGTTTTAGTTATGGTAACTAGTTCTCTGAATAGATAGCTTTTGTCAGAGAGGATAACATGAGATTATCTTTTCAAACCTGAAGTGTCATTTTTTTTCATGCTTTTTTAATTTTTAAAATTAAATTGTCTTTTTTATAGGGTGCATAGATCACAAAAAATGTTACATTAAAAAATATAAGAGGTTCCCATATACCCCATATTCCATCCCCCCCACTCCTCCCACATCAACAACCTCTTTTTTTTTTTTTTTTTTTTAAAGATTTATTTTTATTTATTTAATTCCCCTCTCCCTCCCCGGTTGTCTGTTTTCTGTGTCTTTTTGCTGCGTCTTTGTCCGCTTCTGTTGTCGTCAGCAGCATGGGAAGTGTGGGCGGTGCCATTCCTCGGCAGGCTGCTCCCTCCTTCGCGCTGGGCGGCTGTCCTTATGGGTGCACTCCTTGCGCGTGGGGCTCCCCTACGTGGGGGACACCCCTGTGTAGCAGGGCACTCCTTGCGCGCATCAGCACTGCGCATGGGCCAGCTCCACACGGGTCAAGGAGGCCCGGGGCTTGAACCGCGGGCCTCCCATGTGGTAGACGGACGCCCTAACCACTGGGCCAAAGTCCATATCCCTCAACAACCTCTTTCATCATTGTGGCACATTCATTGCATTTGGTGAATACATTGTGGAGTATGCTGCATGCACCACATGGATTATAGGTTACATTGTAGTTTACACTCTCCCCAGTACATTCAGTGGGTTGTGGCAGGATATATAATGGCCAGCATCTGTCCCTGCAATATCATTTAGGACAACTCGAAGTCCTGAAAATGCCCCCACATCTCATCTCTTCTTCCCTCTCCCTGCCCTCAGCAACTACTGTGGGCACTTTCTCCAGATCACTGCTACAGTTTCTTCCATTACTAGTCACAATAGTTCTATAGTAGAATTCCAGTAAGTTCACTCTAATCCATATTTTATTCCTCCATCCTGTGGACCCTGGGTTGCTGATGTCCACTCCACCTCTATTGAGAGGGGGCTTATATCCCACGTGGTTGACTTGCTACTCCTATTGAATTTCTTAGGTTTTCTCTTTTAAAAGTTTAAAACAGTATTCTTTTTGCTATAATTATGACTTCTTATCCAAGTATTCCTTGATAACTGAAGTTTCGCTAGCTTTTTTTTCCCCCCACTTTTTTTATTTTTTAAGATACTTTAATTACATAAATGTTACAGAGAATATATAGGGAATTCTCATATGCCCTGCTCCCCACACCTCCCACATTTTTCCACATTAACAACATCTTTCATTAGTGTGGTACATTCATTGCAATTGATAAACACATTTTGGAGCACTGCCACTAAGCATGGATTGTATTAATAGTTTACATTGTAGTTTACACACTCTTCTGTTTGTCTCTGTAGATTATGGCCGGATATATAACGGCCTGTATCTGTCATTGTAATATCATTCAGATGATTCCCAAATCCCGAAAATATCCCCCTATTACACCAGTTTTTTCCTCTCTCTAACCCCAGAACATCCATGGGTCATTGCCTCCACAACAGTGGTATTTCTTCCATTGCTAGATTCACAAGTTGTCTGTAGTGAAGTACTAGTAAATTTATTTTAGTCCATAGTTCGTTTCCCAAACCTGAGGACACTTGGATGGTTGATGCCCACTCTACCACTAATTGAGGGGGGCTTTCATCCCATACATTCGATGGATGGGACTCTTGCTTGCAGTTGTAGGCACTCTTTTTTTTTTTAAAGATTTATTTTATTTATTTCTCTCCCCTTTGCCCTGCCGTTGTCTGCTCTCTCTGTCCATTTGCTGTGAGTTCTTCTGCATCCACTTGCATTATCAGGTGGCACCGGGAAACTGTCTCTTTTTTATTGTGTCATCTTGCTGTGTCAGCTCTCCATGTGTGCGGCACCACTTCTGGGCGGGCTGCTCTTTTTTCACATGGGGTGGCTCTCCTTGCAAGGCACACTCCTTGCACGTGGAGCATCCCTACGTGGGAGTGCCCCTGTGTGGCATGGCACTCCTTGCGCGGCAGCACTGCATGTGGGTCAGCTTACCACACGGGTTAGGAGGCCCTGGGGATCAAACCCTGGACCCTCCATATGGTAGGCAGATGCTCTATCAGTTGAGCTATGTCCTCTTCCCTGTAGGCACTCTCGATTCCTTGGTATGTTGTTCATCATCTCCTCCCTGTTAGTTGTCCTGGGTGAGTCCTTTGAACTGGAGAGTAGGTGTTACAACTCCATTGAGATTCAGGGCTCAGCTTCACCAGTTTCTTTTGAAGCTAAATAGGTTTAGATTAAAATTTTAAACTGCAAACTTTTTACATTCCTTACTCAATAATATAACAAGTTTTACTGCTCCTTGTCCTGCTAAAGCATGTAGGTCTGTTTGGAGAGAAATTAGGTGTTTTTGTTTTAATATTTGAAGCAAGACCCAGGCCCAAACAAATGTTCCCTTAATCTCCCTGAGAATTTTACCAAGGTTTGTGGAAATTAAGTAGGGGAGATTACAATTATAAAAGACATGAAATCTTAATCCACTGGAGCTGGTACAGAGCTTTGTAAAGTCATACTGTCTGTATAAGAGGAGATCACAACATCGAAGCTTTTTTCCCAGAATAGTTGAGTTTAGGGTAAAAGTTCTCTCGGGGCAGGATTTTAAATGCCAAAGAATCTGGTTTTGTTTTAGAAGTGTATGCCTTGTAGAATGTTTATTTACAATTTTATTACTCAATGCCATGTAATTTTTCTACCTCATCTTATTAAATTTTTTTTAAACAAGATGTTATTTGCCTTCCATGCTTTTTTTTCAGGAATGTAACCCATAAGATCTCCAAGGGAAGACTGTTCTTCTTTGACAAAAGAAGTGACATACTGAAGTTGCTACATAGGATAAAAGACTTCTAATGAAATACAATGAATTGGGTTTCTTTTGAAAAACACTTGACATCTTTTTCCTTACTGCTTAGATTTATCTACTTAGCAACACTGGGCCTGTTTTCCTCCTCTTGCCTGGTCAATTTTTCTACTATTCAGTACTTTTCTGAACCACAGCATCCCATGCTGAGAGTCAATCCTGTGACCCTAGAGAGTTGAGCCAAACTTCCCCTGGAGGATAACTCAAAATGTTGAGGTTGCCTAAATTGGATAATCAAGAATTAACTCCAAAATTTATCATTTACTAAAAGTCAACTTTGAAAGCACGCATTTTCATAAAAGACCATATAAAGCAAGAATACAGTGCACTAATGCCTTCTTCAGAATTTTTAACCTCTTCGAATTTTGAACCAAGGGTTAATAATGTTTTGTCATCCAGTTTACTAAAAAGCAAGTTTATTCCCAACAATGAAAGAGTTATTATATGGAAAGTGAATGTGTATGACGATCTGGACAAAGCTGTTATAGAGAAAAACATTATTTTAGATAGTAGAACTTTCTAGGTAGATTGTTATTAACAAAAGTAGTTGTTAGAGTCATTTACCTTGTGCTAATATATAGTGCAATATATTAGAGTTCTAAAATTATTAAACAAATTTAATATTTGCTCATTTTTCATATTTTAACTGTACTGTATTTCAGTTATGTTTTAGGGTCCTCTGAAAAGCAGATAATATCAGAAGATAAAGAACTTTTTAATCTTGAAAGCAGAGTTGAAATAGAAAAATCTCTAAAACAGGTAATTATGCTAAAAGTTTTATATCTTTGTATCAACAATTCTTTATCAATGAACAAGTGTTTTCTCCATAAATAATAGTCCTTATAATAACAGTTTTGTTCTTTGCACTTTCATAGTAAGAGAATTCTTATTTTATTTCAGTTGTTAGTAAAGTTGATTTTTTTGGGAACCAGACTACAAATTAAGCTAAAGCTTCATCAATAAAATAATTTGAAAGACATTTCATGCTAAAATCTAAACAGTATATTTTAAAAACTATTTAACTAGAGAATCAAATCAGTATTTCATTTACTTCACCTCTCATGGTATAAACAGCATTACTATTGAATGTTAAAAACATCTTCTCATTGCCAGAGAGGCAAGGTGGTGACAAGGGCATGAAAGAGCTATAGATTACAGGGTGAGGACCACGGTTAATAGAATTATGTCTTATCAGTAGACAATCTAATTTATGTCTTTAAATAACCTCATTAAACAAATATTTTGTACTATATGCAATACATAACATACCGAAAAATTGCTTTAAAGGTGTAGTATTTTTAACACTATCTCATCAGTTATGTTTTCATCACATTCATATGTGTATTTTTACATATTCTTTTTTCAATTCAATAGATGGAAGATGTTTTGAAAGCATTACAAATGAAGCTGTGGGAAGTTGAATCAAAATTATCCCCTAGCAGTTGCAAAAGCTGAAATCTATTCCATGGCCCCCATTCTGGACTCTCCCACCCCCCATCTGCCAATGGATGATTCATCTGTAGCAGTTTTTGTTATCTCACTTTCACTGAGAATTAAAGGAATTTTAAATGGCTGTTAACATGGTAGTCTCTTCTGTGCCGGTCTAGGGAAAAGACTTGTAGAATTTTACTGCTTTGTTTGATGGTAAAGGGTGATTGTTTCCCAAGTTCAAATTTTATAGCCATTTTATGATAACTTGCTAGAATGGAAATTTAGGACTTTATTTTTTAAGAAAATGTTATGTATCAAATTCATTCTTTTTTTTTTTAAACCCATGGTGCATTTAATCTTTTAGACAATAGTTAATATTGTAAGAAACTTTTATTTTTTATTTTTTTAAATTATTTTTTTCATTTTAGGTTTTTCGTAAGAAACTCTTAGGAGTTTTTACCCAGTACGTGGTTAAATCTTCTCTGAAAACTCATGGATAAAGCTGTCTTGAGAAACAGTGGTCAGTTGAATTACTTGTCAGAAGTATTGAAAACTTGCATCATGCATTTTTGTTATCCTCTTTGTTATTATTTAATGCAACATGCTGAAAACATCTGGAGGAATATATACCAGAAAATAGTAGTCAATTTTTCATTTTTCTCTAATGTATGACTTTTGGAGTAAGCATGTGTAGCAGTTTGATGTGTTTTTGATTTCCAGTGATCTGTACCTGGGCGTGATTAAGTTATGTTTAGGGCTTTGACTGGTCCATATCTTTAGGACATTGAGTCCCTGCCAAGGGTAAAAGACATGGCAAAGAACAGAGTTGAGGGGTTTTGATTTTGGAGTTTTGATGTTGGAGTTTGATGCTAAAGCCTTAAGCTGGAGCCCCGGGAAGTAAGCACACAGAGGAAAGAGAAGCAAGCCCCAGGAAGAGAGGAACCCTGAGCCTAGAAAGAAGCAAGCCCTGGGAAGACAGGAACCCTGAACCCAGAGAGAAGCAAGACCCTGGAAGGGAAGAACCCAGGAAGCCTGACCCCTGGCAGATGTCGGCAGCCATCTTGCTCCAATACGTGGAAATAGACTTTGGTGAGGAAAGTAAGCTATGCTTTATGGTCTGGTATCTGTAAGCTCCTACCCCAAATAAATACCCTTTATAAAAACCAAGTAATTTCTGGTATTTTACATCAGCACTCCTTTGGCTGCCTAATACAGCATGTATTATTTTATAACCAGGAAGAGAATAAAGCTGAAAACAAAGTGCTCTAAGATGTGACTTTCACAAAACTGAACTATGGTATTTAATTGCAACCAGAAATCCTGGTGCCATGACATCCACATGTTTCCTGAGCATGGCACTGTGGTAGTCCTGCTCAGGAATGGAAAGGTAACCCCCAATTTTCTCAGATCCCTTTCTGTTGCGGATAAAAATAAGGTCACATAACATTAGTATTTTGTATGTATGAGTGAGTCACTCGGCTTCTGCTCAGAATTTCTCTAATGATTTCTGAGGATATTTAAAGTTATCATAGCAAAAGGAGCCTGGTTAAATTGACTTACCATTCATGATGATCACATCTTGTGAATAGAAGAACCACTGATAAGTAAAATCAGTGAGCCCTCTTGGTCTCTTCCCTCACAAACTTGATCCTAGATAGAGAAGAGAACAGTGAAAGCAAGTATCAGCACCTATAAGACAGTCACCTTGCCTCAAGAAGCTCCGTGGAATCCCAGGTGTCTGCCTTAGAGACTTGAGGCACCTTGCATGAACGTTCATTCAGAACACATGGGAGAAGATCTTAGCAGCCAGATTTGGCTAATTTTCTGTTTGGAGCAGTTTACAGAATATTCTGATAGCCATTAACAGGCGTCCTTCTGAAGTAGGTGGTGATTTGGGTTTCTAATTCCTTATACCCTGTTTATACTAAGGAGCCAATCCATCTTGCAAACTACTCATTTCATCACAATGCTAATCAAGGCTTCTGTTACGGGTCAGAGATAAAGATAGCTGAAGTCCCTTAGTAGCTTCCTGTAATGTAGGCTTGCAGTGAAAAGTGCACCATCCCCAGAGTTGTCCTCCTGTTTAGGATCCTTCAGGTGGCGCTCACTAGCCACCCTGAGGGTGCAGATGGAAACCAGCCTCATACACATTTGTGAAAGATCTGAAAGCCAGTCCCAGGAAGCCTCTGCCTGTGATGTTGCGTAAGGGGTGGCCTTGCCATCACTGTAGGAGAGAGCTGAAGCTCCCCAAGCTGCCCCGCCCTGAGGAGCCCAGGTGGGACTGCTCCAGGACCCCATTCCTGGCCATCCTCTCTCGGGGCCCACCATGTTCCCCTGAAGCCAGGTGGCCTGCCTTTTTCTGGCTTTTCATGAAGGCCTCATCAGAATGCTAGCCCTGTGTATCCACTTACTAAAACCTACTTGAGTTAATGAGTTCTTATTTCTCTTTCTTATAACCAGAAAGCCCAATGTGCTGCTATTTCTGGAGCAAGAAATGGACATTGCAGCCCAAATCACATAGGCCTCAACAAAGAGACTTCAGATACCATCTCCCCAGAAACTTGCTTCTCCAAGCTATGGAGACTGGCGTCAGAAGCTTCTCGTGGACCTCACAGATGATTGTAAATACATGTATGTAAGAACATTGGACATGGTTTTCATCCCAGCGTGGATCTGGTCCTCCACAAAGTCTTATGATCATAAATCTCCAAGCTAAAGAGCCCCTGTGGCTGTTGTTCTGTGAAGCTTTGTTGCCAGGATGGAGTGTGTCCTACTTGGATGAGTCAAGTTAAGCTTCAGGCATTCAAAAATGGACAAAAAAAGAAGAGCACCCTCCTTGCAGAATGTGGTTAGGTGTTCAGCAGGAACTTTGTGAATGAAGGAGCCACATCAGCGTGTCATTAAGAGATCTCAGGGGTAGCAGTTGGAAATCCTGGGACAGAGTCCCAGTTTAACCTTTGTTAGTATGTGACCTTGGATAAATACTCATTTTGAGTCTCCAGTTTCCTCATCTGTAAAAGGCAAATATAATAACCTGCCTTCCTTGCATCCAAATGCTCAGATGAGAGGATTATGACAGTACTTTGAAAATAAGCATTACCTAAATAAATGACAAAGATTTACCCTTGTTTACATAGGTGAACTGATGCAATTTTCCAGCTAGTGTACCCATAAAATTCTGTGTATATGAAAAGAAAACAATCTGAAACACCACATATATTTTTCTTTTTAAAAATATCTAACATTGGATTGGTTTTTTTTTACAACTCCTAAAGTAATATATGCACACTGTAGAAAATTTGATAGCAAAACAGCACAGAGAAGAAAATAAAACCCACGCAATCTCACTAAGAGATAACTACTGTTCACCTTTTAAAGTATATCCTTCTACTCATTTTTATATGCAAAATTGGAATTATGCCAGACAATTGCTTTTGCTTAAAATACTTCATACACATATTTCTACTTCATTAAATATTCTTTTATAACCTGGTTTTTAATGATTATATAGTATGAAACACCACACTTTAAACCCTATTTCAGTGTGATCATATGGTATGACATTTACACTTTTTAGTGGCTTAACAACTGAGTTCACTTGTCAAGTTAAGAGGGTATGAAAGAAATCTTATACCAGTGACCTCTCTTGTCTGGTTTGCTGGATCAACTTGCAAGAGCCAATTTTAAATTTTCAGGAATTTTGTGAGCTGGTTGTCAAACTGCATAGGTAGTTTGAAATTGGCCATGGTTGGGAGTATTTACACCCAGGAAATCAAATGCTAAAAATCGGGTCTCTTTGCCCAACTGCCCATGCATCCTGCTCCCCGCAGCTGGCTTCCCAGCTCATCCTGTGTATTTTGAACCTCTCTCCATACTATTTCACTTAAAGTATAAGAGAAAAGATAAAAATGATTTCTTTTTAACATACCAAGACCATGTCCTGACATCTTTTCATTGAATGAATCTAAAACAGAATACTGTATCTTTAGACTTTAGGGATTACAGCCTGTTTCCCACTTGTGGAGAAAAAGCAAAAAACACCTGAAAGCAAATCACTTTTAACATTTTATGTAATTGATTAATGTTGCATACATCTCTTTTGTTCTCCCTGAAAAGATAAATAACTGGGCAGCTGCTTGTCTGTGAACAAAAAGAGTAAGCACTTTACAATCACTTTCTATCTGAGAAAGGAAGATTTATTCTTTGATCTATCCCAGACATGTTTTGGGCTCTGATCATCTGTAAGGAGGTTTGTCATTTGGGTAGCTGATGACCAGGGTACAAATGCAATCAAGCCCAGCCTAGATAATTTGAGTTTCTTCACAAGGTTAACAGTTGTCTGAATTCTTTGTTAAAATAAACTTCAAGGCAGGGAGTGTAAGATAAAGATGGTTTGAGGAATGATGAGCTGAGGTCCAGAGTTTTATTGGCCCAAATGGGACTTCAAGTAGAATTGGTCTTGTTTTATTCCAGTTGGCCCTATTTCCCTTTGCTAATTAGCTTGACAAAATTAGATTAACTCTTTAAGTTTTTTCCCCCTAAACAATGAACAGCATGGATTTTTAGATACCCTCATCTAATTTGAAGGCAGAGAGATGGACAAGGTAACCCCTCCAGGGCCCTTTCAGCCTTGTAACCAAAAGGAAACTTGAGAAAGAGTCCACAGGAGAGAAATGAGAATCCATGAAATGACTTCCCAGACCAGAGGAAATGTAATAATTTAGTTCTCTTCATAACACCATCAACTTCACCTCTCCTCATCAACTATTGTCTACCCATTATCAGAAGCTGTGGGCTTTTAATTTTGGAGGCTTCTTGAGAACAATAAAAACTTTGAAAATGAAGGATGTGTGTTTGATTGACATTTTCCAAACCAAACAGAAGAATACAACCATTCTGCTGAGAAATCCTATGAAACCTTTAAAGGGTTTTCCGTGAAGGTGGCAGTTGCTTTTGGTTGTCAGAGCTACTTCCCTGGGATAACTTTCTTTTCTTAGATAACATTTAGTGATCACTTGCTATGTACCTCTCACATGGGCATCAATATTCCCATTTTATAGATGCAGAAACAAACTCAGGGAAGTTAAATAAATTGCCTGCAGTCTCCCTCAACTAATAAATGGACCTGGTACTTCCTTTCTGGGCTCTGCTGCCTCCTCGTGGTTCTCTGAGCTGCAGTTATGAGTTCTTCTGTCTCTTTAGCAGTAAAATATGCAAAAGGAAGTTGTATCAGTTAATACAGTGTTAAGACTCTTAGTGTCTAGAAGGGTCTGGAAGCCATGCACAAGAACTCCTACGCTTTGTTTCCCCTAAAATTTAAGTTACTTGAACCCCTTTGGTGTAAGCTCCTCTGACTTCCTTTGTTCCTGGCATCTTGTCCCCAGAGGAGCTGACTGGCCTCTGTCAAGTTCTCACCTCTTCATGTGAATTAGACTTCTTTGCACCCACCTCTTTTGAGTCATTTATTTTACTTTCTCATTTTTATCACTATTAAATATTATATTTTAACATCTGTTAGTTTATTGTCTGTCTCCCCATCGGAGTATAAACTCCACAAGGGCAGAGACTCTATTTGTCTTATGGCCAGTGCCTAAAGGAGTGCAGCCACATAATATGTGCTCATTTAATATTTAGTAGACTAAATGAATAAGTGATCGGATTACAGTGTTGCATCACATATCTATTTTCTCCTTCAGCCTCTGCCACCCTGTGGAGTCTTTAATCTTGACTGGCAAGCATGCTCCAGTCTTGGTGATAGAGGTCCTTCCCATGGCCCGTAACATGGGTGTCCTATTTTTAGAACTTTAACAACTCTACTTTTCCACCCAGTCATTTTACCCTCTGGGATTTCTTTTCTTGAAGGCCCCCAGCAACTTCCTGCATAGTATTCCTTTCTGGAAATCCCTAAAATTGGCAACAATTTTTAAAAATATGTATTTTATTTTATTTTTTAAAAGATTTTTTATTTCTCTCCCCTTCTCCCCCAGTTGTCTGCTCTGTGTCCGTTCGCTGTGTGTTCTTCTGTGACCGCTTCTATCCTTATCAACGGCTGGGAATCCTTGTCTCTTTGTTGCGTCATCTTGTTGTGTCAGCTCTCCATGTGTGCGGTGCCATTCCTGGGCAGGCTGCACTTTCTTTTGCGCTGGGCGGCTCTCCTCACGGGGCTCACTCCTTGCGTGTGGGGCTCCCCTACACGGGGGACACCCCTGTGTAGCATGGCATTCCTTGCGCTCATCAGCACTGCACATGGGCCAGCTCCACACGGGTCAAGGAGGCCCGGGGTTTGAACTGCAGACCTCCCATGTGGTAGGTGGACGCCCTATCCATTGGGCCAAGTCCACTTCCCAAACTTGCAACAATTTAAAGTTATCCTCTACTTTCAAATTCTCTTCTCAATTGTCCATATTTCTTAGTGATGCATGTTGACAAATGCAGGGGGTAAATGTCACGAGGCCTGGAGTTGATGTGAAAATATCTCAGTAAAGTAATTGCACAGCAAGAGGGATAATTGTTGCTCTTTGTTGAATGGGCAGGTCCGGGGGTCCATTATATCTTTACTTTTGTGTATCTGAAAAGTTTCATAAAACCAAAAACCGAATGTATGTTCATCCTTTGCGTTAATGGCATCTGACTTACCTGAGTACGCTTGCCGCTCCACCGCTCCATCTCTGGCTCCTCTCCGTCCTCCTGCTTCCTCGTGGTTCTGGCCTGGCCCTTCTCCCTCTCTCCACAGTGTTTTGGATGCTTCCCGACCCACCACGATTTCAGAGACCACCATCCTGGTGTCCAGGATTCCTACAGCCCTAAACTCTGCCCTGGGCCCTGCTTCTGAATTTCCAAGGGCTGCAGATACCCCTTTGCTTCACCCAGTAGCACTATTTGCTCCTTCAATGGGAATTCATCATTTCCCAAGCCTGACCCAGCCCAGCCTTGGTTTGATGCCCTAGACTCTGAAGTCACATTATCATCTCTGTCCCTTGCCCCCACAGCCAATCAATTGTCAGGTCTGCTCTATTTTTCTTACCCACCAGCTTTTATTCTCCTCCCCGCTGTCCATTACTGTCAGGTGGCGTTGTCTCTTGCCTGAATTATTATTTAATTGGTCTCCATACTTAATCCCCTTCTCCCAGTCCCATGAAGCCAACATTGTCAAACAAATCGCTCCCATGGCACATTACCCCATAGTCCGTGGCACACATTTCTCTTAATCTGGGAATCCAAGCGGCTTCCTGACTTTATCTCCCAGTTTTTCTTTGGCCCTGTAAGCTTCAGTAAGCTTCAGTCAACCAGAAGGCGCTGAGTTTTGAGCCCAAGAACGGGCTGAGCATGTCTTCACTCGTTCTTCTTTCCTCCTGGAAAGTTCTCTTTTTCTCTATATACAGATTCCACTCATTCTTCAAAACCCTGCTTAAATGCAACTTCTTCCAGGAAGCCTTGCTGATTTTTCAGCCATAAGTGATTTCTTGAACTTCATTATTCCTAAATTACATTGGGATGTTCTCACTTTATTATCTTGTTTTTGTCTTATAGTTTGATGGGAACCTTTCCTGCGAGACTAGGGTTTTTTTTTGTTTTTTTTCCCAGAGGCCTGGTGTGTTTTAGGATCTTGCACACAGAAGGTAATTCCTAATACGTGTTAAATGAAGAGAGCGATTTTTGTCCCCTGTTGACTTTGTAGCCCAGCTATGACAGCAAGTGGAAAATGTGGGGGAAAAAATTGAAATTAATAAAAAATTGCTATACCAAAGTGTTCTAAATTGCCTTAATATTTCAAAATTGACACCCAAGGATAAAAAGAAACTACCTAAACATATAGCATGCTTTTTTTGGGGGAGGGGGTATAAAATATTAATAGTGTAAATAAGAATTCAAGGGAAAATTACCAAACTGAACTCATTTACATGTATAATTACCCACCTGTGATCTTATCTATTTCATCTTTCTCCTCCCACACCAAGTTAAAAATACTTCGTATTAAACATTTTCCCCCACCCAATATAAGGCGTTCTTAGAATCCTTGGGGGATGGGGGGACAAATGCCGTTTGAAGCAAGATGCTCAGCCCCGCAACGGCCCCGCATGGGTGAGAAGCGTAGCATATAAGCATCATAAGCCCTATTCCAACGTGCCGCTCCCGAGGGGAGACTGGGAAGTACACGGCACTGGAAAAAAAACCCTGCTGCTTTCTTTCCAGGCTCAGCCAGAAGGCAAACGTGGAATCCGTGAGGCGCAGCCGGGGGCCCCGCCGGTGTCGGTGTCGGGGCTTCGCCCCTCCGGGAGGCTCTGTCCTGAGAGGCCGGGATGGCCTCGGAGCTGCAGCCGTGAGGCCCTTGAGCTTGAAGAGGCGAAGGGAAAATGGGTCCCAGGAGTCCGACCTGACGCCAGGGTGTTCTCCAGGGAGTCTCCCAAGCGAAGAGGCCCTGAAGGAGCAGTGAGGCCCCCCAGAGGGCAGAGCCCCTCCCGGCTCACGGTGTGGGCCTGGCCTGCCCGCTCCACCGAAATGCAGACTCCCAGGCCCCGCCAGCCTGCGGGATGGCGGCTGGCGGGGAGGGGGGGGTGAGATATCCTTATTTTCTGGCTGCCTGGCAGTCTTTGGGCTCCTTGTCTCTCCTGTGGCACGGCAATGCCCGTGGTGACGTCTCTTTCCTTCTGCTTCTGTTGCCTTTCAGCTGCCCGTGGCTTCTCTTTCCCCGTCCATTTTCCTTTGCTTATGAAGATTTCAGCCCTCCTCGACTCGGGGCCACCCTTGTTCAGTTTGGGCCTCACCTTAACAGGGAACCTCTTCAGGGGTCCATTTCCAAATGTTCATTCCCACAGGATTAGGGTTAAAGGACCGGAACATGCCTTTTCTGGGGGACGTGATTCAGTCCCCAACACATGCTCATTCTGTTTTGTCATGAATGTTAATTTCTCTGAATGTCATTTTTTTCAGTACCACCATTTGCCACCCTGTATAATAGGCTAGTATTTCTCCCTCTCTGTGGCTTTGAGTTGGATTTCTTTTCTTTCTTTTTTCATCCCCCTTCCTCAATCGAACCACCAGGGGCCGCATTTCACCATGTAAATAAATACACACGGCTCCCTCCAGTTCATCACCACGCTGGCAAACCGGTAGCTGCAATACGTGGACTTGCCCTAATCTCAGCCACTCTTGTAACTAAGCCCCTCAATTAAAATCACAGCCATGGCCTCCCCCTACCAGTGCCCCCTCGCCAATTGCCACCAGTTTCGGTTATTCAGTATTTGTTTCTAAAATTGTTTATACCTGCATGCCCACTGGCGTTTTCCCCAAGAGATCCCCATCTTACACAGCTAAGTTAATTGCACTTTCTTTCAGTTATTTCCTAAATTTCTGTGACGCAGGTTCATTGCTAAATCCTCTTCCCCAAGGCTTTCTGAATCCTCCAGGCTGTGTTTCCCAGCTCTGTTTGTGATTGCCAGCTGCCCTCCTTACAGGGAGAGAGGACAGGTTTTATGAGCAAGGACTTCACCAAGACCATTTTATTTAGATCAGAACATTCTCCAAAACTTTACACCCAGACAATTACACTTCAAGTCAGACTTCCACTTGCTGAAACAGAAGATTAAAAAGCAAAAATAAAAAAACCTCATGCATTAAATTATTCTACTCAAGCGAATGTAGCAGATGCAAAGAGGTAAAGAGGCTACTGATATGAGAGAGAGCAAGGAAGGCTGGTCCTTGGGGTCTGGCTTCTTTCCTCTAACCAGTAGGTCAGTTCACAGCCATGGCTTCCCATCTCTGGGCTTTGGTTTCCTTATCTATATAACAAGGAAGTTGGACTAGAATGATCTGTTAGTTTCCTTCTTCAATTACTCTAATGAAAGCAATCAGAAGTGTTCTGTTGTTTTAATTAAGCATTGATTTGAAATGGAAAACTTGATCAATAGCTGATCTGGGATCTGTGTCCAATGCAGATGTGTAGTGCGTCTGTAACCTGTGGATATCAACGATACTCCGTCATTTAGAGAACCAAGACCGCAAACGAAAGCCCCACCCCCCTTTGCTGCTGCTGTTTAATTAATAGTCGTAGGTGGCTGGCAGGTGGCAGGTCTTGAAGACATTTCTTGAATCGGCTCATGGAATTCTGAATAGAATGAAAACATGGCGCAGGAGCTCTTTGTTTAACAGTCATCTCTGGTCACTAGTGCTTTGAGATTCTTAATTATCGCAATACATGATTTCTTTTGTCATGGATTGAATTGCTTTCAGGTAAAAGATGTATGCCTTGCTGAAGTCATTTGCCTCTCTCTCGTTCTCCCATTCTCTCCCCACCCCCCCATCTCCTCAGCAAAGTCATAATCAACCCAAACTTAAATCTGTCAGGGCTGGATGTCAGCCATGAGCAGGGCCAGCTGAATCCCGTGATGTCTGCCCCCAGCAGAGTTTCCACGGCAACCACTGTTGTCTCTCTCCACTCAGAAGGAAAACCTGGGAGTATCTAGTCCTGATGTGGCTCTTAGGAGAAGAGAAGCAGTGTGGGTCAAAACAATCTGTTAGCGAGGAGACTTTGGGTCTAGCCCTGCTTTGTTTTGTTTTTCTCTCTAAGGATAACTCTTACTCATATTTATTTTCTCTAGCTCTGAAGTGAGAACTTGAATTTAACTCTGTGATGGGCAGCTAAAAGTATATTCAAAAATACAGAGAGACCAGCAGTCTGAGAATCACTGGATGCTCTTCCAGTGACTAAGAAGAAATATGTGCAGCATTCTCACAGGAAAAAAGAATTTTGTCACTAAATGGTGGAAGGACCAGTATGAGCCAAGACGCAGAGGTGAAAAAGGGGCAAAGGATAGTACCAAGCAGAATAGCTCTGATCTTCAGTGTTTTTCTGCTTGTTAGCGCAACTAGAAAATTTACTGTCTAAACCAGGGAACACTAGAAGGTGAAAGAGGGAGCGTTTAATAATTAAGCCAGGATGACAGCGAGAACCCATCCCAGGCAAACCAGAGCATGGGCCACCCTCACCCTGCCTTTGGTGCCTCAACACCAAGAATCTTTTGAACAAAGGTTTCCCCAGCAAAGGCAGTTTAAAAACCACTAGATTCGCATGATAAAGATTGCTGTCATCCAATGAGATTTAGCGGGGTGGAAGCAGAATTGGGGAATGGAGAAATGTCGAAGGGATTGGAATAGGAACGCAGGGAAGTTTGACAAGACCCAAAAAGAAAAGAAATGAATCAAAAGGATTTGGAGGCTGTCTACTAGGAAGCACAATTTGGGGTGGCCCTGCCAGTGGCTGTGTGACTTTGTTCACTCAGTAAAAGGAACACAATAACCATGATTTACATTTGAGCAGTAACATACAAGGTTTCTGGGGGAGGAAAAAACCAACACAATAAACATGAAAAAAATATTTGTTGCTTATGATTAATCCTGTTTCCTAAAGACATTCACTAAAAATGAACATCAATAAGCTTATGAAACATGTTTATTGTTATCCTCTAAGAAATAAACTGAGTTTACCATAGCAACTTAATTATAAGATAAAATAAACCAAAGGCTGTCCTTTTATTCTGGTAAACATACCCATCTCGATGTAAACACACGTTTGTTCTTTAACCAAATGAGGCTTCCTGCTAAAATCATCTTACAAGTTTCAAAAGTACTCAAGAAATTGATTTTTATTGTAGAAAAAGTGGAAGACGCAGGTAACTGCAACAAAGAGACTAAAATCACCTGTAATCCTGGCATTCATAAATACCCACCAATAATAGTTTGGTATCCAGTCCTCTACACTATTTCCTGTGCATTACATATTATAAAAATAACAGCTTTTTGTGCATATTGTTTTGTCTTTATTCATTGAACAATATATTATGAACAAGTTTCCATGTCAACAAATACACTCCTGCAACACTATGTAATAGCAGTATCTCCACAGTATGGAATGGTTTAACCGATAGGCATGAGGTTGTTACCAGAGTTTTGATATTATTAACAGTGTGGTATCAAATCTCCAGTGATCTTTGTGTACATCTAGTGACTGAATCTGCACTGCATGGCTTTAGTGAGATATTACTGATTTATTAAATCTGGAGACTCCTTAGGATTCAGTTGTGGAGTGAACAGACCATAAGAATGAAAGCGGAGATATGCGTTCTAGTCCCAGCCCAGGCTTATAACCCTGAATATGGCACTTAACCTCTCATTGTTTTAGTTTTCTTATTTGTAGCAACATTATGATTTAGAAGTAAGTAATCAGATCTTCCCCTTGATTGAACTGGATTACTGTAAAGGTTAGACAAGGTAAGGAGGTGAAAAACTGTTAAAGTTATAAAGTAGATTACTTTTTTTTTTGAGGTACCGTGGCTGGGGATTGAACCTGAGACCTCATATCCGAGAAGCTGGCGCTCAACCTCTGAGCCACATTGGCTTCCCTGGGTTGGATTTTTCGTTGGTTTGGTTTGCTTATTGTTTGTTTTTGTATTTTTCAGGCGGCACCGGGGACCAAACCTGGGACCTCCCATATGGGAAGCAGGCACTCAACTGCTTGCTACATCTGCTCCCTATAAAGTAGGTCACTTTTATAAGGATTTCTTTTGTTCTCAAAATGCTATTTTTTTAAAAAACCTATTAAATCAACTAAAAATATTTCCAACGTTTGGATGTTCCCCGGGAAGATAGACCTTTATGAACCAACCAACAAGCATTGGGTAATTTGGAAGATGAGGTATCTGAATTTGGGCTTCCTGGGAGAAGTTGCAGGGAGCATTTTCAGCTAATCAGAAAGCCTGCTCGCCTTCTGAAATATTATAAACCAAAGCCAGAGGGAGCAAGTGGCTTGCAAAGGGTTCTATTTGGCAGAAGTAATCCTTGCTGGGCTATCCTGGGGGTGGGGTGGGGGCGGATAGTTCCTCTCTCCTGAGGTCAGTGCTGACTACTTCTCATTCTTGCACTTTCCCCAATCTGATCTTCCCATCAGCCAAGAGTCTGGGCTAAAGGCTGCTCTCAAACTGGTGAGTTGGGACCCATTCTGTCCAGTCTGAAAGAGACAGAGGCCAGTCCGCTGTCAGAGATAAAAGCGGCTGTTGGCAGAGGAGTCTGGGGAAAGTATTTGAATCAAGAATCCTGGGAATTCCAGTCACATTTGGGAAAGGGCCCAAAGGGGGCAAGTAGGGAGCTCGAAGGGAAATTCTCAGCCTGATTTAACCCTAAAGCGACAGTCCTACAGCTGGATGCCACACATGTCTCCTGGACACCTGGCATTTATCAGTACAGGGGAGAGGCAATGTCTGTATCTTCAAAAAATACAATTTACAAAAACGATCGGGTGGGGAGTGGGGAGTGGGAACCTCTAACGTTTTTTTAATGTAAAGTTCTATGTGATCTATTAACTTCAATAAAAAAAGTGTTAATATAAAAAAAGATAACAGATCTTATGGGAATAAAAGACACAATGCAAATATTTTTAAAATATTTATATTAAAATTATATTAAAATATTAAAAAATAGATGTATTTATTTTTATTTTTTATTTTGAATAAAATTATTTTTATTTATTAAAAAAAAAGAAAGGCAATGGGGAAACTCCATTCACCAAATGCAAAGGGCCCTAGCTCCTTCTCCCTGATCGGTAGCCACAGGCAGTCCATGCACATCTCTGGTGGGTGTGGGGGGCTGGACGTGCCAGGAGGCCCTCCCTGAGCACGCCTCTCCTTTGGTTCTCCTACACCTGGGGAGAACCACGCTCATGGCAGATGCTCAGAGCCTGCTTACTGAGTGGATGAGTGGATGGTCCTAGGCTTGGAGACAGGGTGCTGAGGATCTCCTGCACACCCAAGGGTTGCAGCTGGCAGGAATTTCACAATTATTCTTCAGAGTCCACAAAGGAAATCCTTTTCATTCTTACCCAAATGGGAAGAGAGCTTTGGCTGGAAGGAAATAAGAATACAGACCCATCCGAGAACGCCTAGCAAAAGATAATGGCTTTGAGTGCTCTGAGGATATGTTGTCATGCTGACCTATTTTTCTTCCCAGAGCAGGCCCAAGAACTGAACTCCATCTGGTTGAAGGTAGACTTAGTTTTTTTTTTTTTTAAAGATTTATTTATTTCTCTCCCCTCCCCCCAACCCTGGTTGTCTGTTCTCTGTGTCTATTTGCTGCGTCTTGTTTTTTTGTCTGCCTTTGTTGTTGTCAGTGGCACGGGAATCTGCGTCTCTTTTTGTTGCGTCATCTTGTTGTGTCAGCTCTCCGTGTGTGCGGCGCCATTCCTGGGCAGGCTGCACTTTTCTTTCACACTGGGCGGCAGTCCTTATGGGGTGCACTCCTTGTGCGTGGGACTCCCCTACGCGGGGGACACCCCTGCGTGGCAGGGCACTCCTTGCGCGCATCAGCACTGTGCATGGGCCAGCTCCACACGGGTCAAGGAGGCCCTGGGTTTGAACCGCGGACCTCTCATGTGGTAGATGGACACCCTATCCACTGGGCCAAGTCTGCTTCACTGTATTTTTTTTTTTATCCTCCCCATCCTGTGGCTTTTTTTGCTTGCTCTCTGCTTTCTGTGTCCATTTGCTGTGTGTTCCTCTGTGTCTGTATTTATTTTTTTATTTATTCCTCCCCACCTTGCGGCTTGCTTGCTGTCTGCTCTCTGTGTCCATTCACTGTGCGTTCTTCTGTGTTTTTTGCTTGTCTCCGTTTTTTGTTGAATCACTTTGCCGAGCCAGCTCTCTGCAGTGCCTAGGCTAGTGGCTCTCCGAGGTGTGCAGGCAAGCCTGCTTTCACAAGGAGGCCCCGGGACCTCCCATATGGTAGATGGGAGCCCAGCTGATTGAGTAAATGTATTTTATAAAGAAAAAAAAAATACCCAGGGACTCCTTGCCAGTGTAGCCCTTTCTTGATCCCTTTTTCAGCTTCTTGATTCCTACAAATTCCTAAGCCTTGTATAAGGCAAGTTTATTCTTTTTTTTTTTTTTTAAGATTTATTTATTTCTTCCCTACCCCTTTTCCCTCCTCTTCCCCATCCCCTCATTGTTTTTGCACTTGCTGTCTTCTCTCTGTGGGTGGCACTGGGAACTGATCCTGGGACCTTCCGGAGTGGGAGAGAGGTGCTCAGTCTCTTGCACCACCTCAGCTCCCTGGTCTGCCACATCTCTTATTGTCTGTCATCTGTGTCTCTTGTTGTTGCTTCATCTTGCTGCACCAGCTCTCCACGCAGGCCAGCTTGCCTTTCACCAGGAGGCCCTGGGAATCAAACCCTGGACCTCCTATATGGTTGACAGGAGCCCAATTGCTTGAGCCACATCCACTTCCCAGTTTATTCTTCTTAACAAAAGGTAGTTGTCAAGCAAAATGAGGGATGGAGAGTGGATGGAGAAGACGGGTAGCAAGAAGAATGAATTTCTGATGCTAATTTTATTTCCCTTTGGCTCCGATTGTTCGAACATGCAGCATATTCACATATATTTTGGCCTATAGATGGAACATACGCCCATGTACACAATTGGATTTAACAAGCTTTTATTATCTATTATATACCTGACTCCTAGCTAAGTGCTGCAGGTATAGCATTAAGAACAGTGTGGGGAGTGGCCTGAGCATGGGCTTTGAGTACAAATCCTGGTGCCACCCCTGTGTGACCTTGGACAGGCTATATAATATCCTTCACTCTCAGTTCCCTTGTCTTTAAGGTCTTTAAGATGGGCGGTAACATATACTTAATTAATCATGTAATTAAATTACATGAGATAACAAATGTAAAAGTCTTTGTTAAAGTCCTTTGGGTTGCAAATAACAAAACCAACTTCAGGCAATCTCATCTTGTAGTAGCCCCACAATTTATATTTCGAATTGTGTACTCATCTCTTTTCTTGTTTCTTATTAAGCTCTTTAGGGAAGTGGATGTGGCTCAGCCGATAAGAGTGTCCATCTACCATATGGAGGGTCCAGGGTTCGATCCCCAGGACCTCCTCACCCGTGTGGTAAGCTGGCCCACGCGCAGTGCTGCTGAACACAAGGAGTGCTGTGCCACCAGAGGCACCCCCACGTAGGGATGCCCCATGTGCAAGGAGTGCGTCCTGCAAGGAGAGCCCCGCGTGAAAAAAGCACAGCCCACCCAGGAGTGGCACCACACATGCGAGAGCTGACGCAGCAAGATGACGCAACAAAAAAGAGTTTCTCAGTGCTGCTAGATAATGAAAGCCAATGCAGAAGAACACACAGCGAATGGACACAGAGAGCAGACAAACCCACTGCAGCCATTTTAACTAATAAAGAGAATTTCTTGGAAAAATGTTGGGGTCTCATGGAATTTCTGAAAAGTTCAGCATGGGGCCACAGGGCAGGCAGACACCAGAGCTGTTCTGGGGATCTCAGCAGCAGGGTGCTCTTCACCCCCAAGTTCCACTAACAAACTCTCCTTGCTCCCGGGGCTCAGTCTCAGTGACTCTCTGGGTTCTAGCTCTTGAGATCGAGTCTGGCTCAGCTAACTCTGCCCAGAGGGGCAGGGTCCCAGTCTAGAAGCAGAGGGTAGGGTAGAGAGTGGGTCCCTCCAACAAGAGGCTTGTTGGGGGCTGAGAAGACATCCCCAAAGGTCTACACTCCAGTAATGTCCCTAAGCCAGTGATGACACAGTAGGTTCTTTTCAGATTTGGGACTTCTTATCTTCTCCCTGCAAAAACTAGCTCTCTGTCATCTAGGACCTCTTCCTCCTCCAAGGGAGAAGGTCTCCCTTGGGCCTCCACCTTGGGCGATGAAGCAAATCCCAGCCTTGGGAAGGGTACAGATTTGGGAGTCAGGAGCTGGGGTTGTGCTCTGGGTTGTATCACTACTTACCTAATGATAAGGGAAGAACCCTTAAGCATTGGTTTCTCATGTGTAAAATGGGGGTGGGCTCGATGATTCAGTGATTCACTGATCCCAAACCTTACACTGGTTAAGGGCAGAGTGCCAAGGTGAGCGGTAAGAAATTGCTGTTGGCTAGAGTTACTGGGAAAGGCTTTGTGCTAGTTCAGAATGGAGTGTTTCCCATAATCTTTGTTTGGGCTGGAGCCAGCCATATTATCCATGACTGACTGCCTTTTTTTTTTCTTTTTTCTTTTTTCTTTTTGGTCAAAAGCAACTCATCTCTTTTCTCTTTCTTCTGGCAAAAAATAAATAAATAAAAAATCTGTCTTCAGAGCCAAAGCAGCACATGTTTTTGAGAAAGTTACAGAGAGAGGCACTTTCTGCTCATTTCCCTCAGTTGTCACCCTGTCTGCCCTGGCCTGAGCTCTGGCAGACCCTGCAGGAGTCTCTTTGTACAGCTCCAGCTGCTGCCCTTGACATTCAGAAGGCTGGTTACTGTGAGGGAAGGCGCTGGAAAGTGTCAGCCAGAGGCCTGGAGATGAAGTGACAAAGTTAGAACAAGAGCCAGGCGAGGTCAATCAAAGAGGAGGAAGATTTCCTTTGACTCTGAGGACTGGATTGAACATTTCTCAGGGCTTCCATGGACCCTGCCATCCAGTGGCTGCTGACTGTTTCCTTGCATGAATGTTGGGGCTTTGACTTTACCCAGGGAATTTGTTGTTGGGGTTTGAGGGGGTCGATAAATTGCACCATCTCTTCCTTGCCTAAATCCTGAGCCAACACAGACCCTTAAAACTGATGGTATGGAGAAGCGAAGCAAATGGTGTGCCCCCCTAGATCTGCGTGGTTAAGAGACAAAGGAAGGGGCAGGGTGCAGAGCCACGCTGGCCCATGCCGGCCCAGCTGCTCTTTCCAAGGAATGATAGAGGAGCAAAGGAGGCCGGGCATGTCATGCAGATGGATGTCCTGCTTCATGGAAGGAAAGTCACATTTAGAGGAAGGCTTTTTGCTCACAGAGTGATTGTTTCCCAAAAGAGGGGCAGAAACATTTTTGTTATGCTGCAGTGGTGAGAACATTTTTTAGGATGTGTGTGTGAATTTGGGTGAAAATATATTTATGAACGTACATATTTTTTTTCCCAATAAAAATGAAATATTTTTTAGTCCCACAGGGGAAAAAAACTGTGTATTTTTATAAGTAAGATGACCTATTTTAGTCAGTAAAAGCATGTGAATGAGGAAAGTGGCACTGATTTTCATCTTCAAAAATGTCCAGATCTGGGCATATTTGAGGAGTGACAACCCACGGTGGCTTTGTCATCCTTCATTCTGAAGTGGGTTGTTGCCCACGCTGGCAAGCTAGTCTGTCTCAGACTGCTTCTTGAGGCAGTAAAGAGCCTTTCTGATAAGGAAAGAATTGTCAAGAGATCAACAGAGCAAAATTTCTTGGAGCCTTCTGTGGGGACATGGAAGGAGCACAATAGGGGTGTTTTTGTAATGGTGCTCTTTATAACTAAATTTTACGTGATTGTCTCTGAGCTACTGAGGGTTGACATGTGCTTTTTTTTTTTTTTTAGATTTATTTATTTATCCCCCCACCTCGTTGTTTTGCACTTGCTGTCTGCTCTCCATGTCTGTCCTCTGTGTGTTCTTTGTCTGCTTGTCTTCTCTTTGGGTGGCACTGGGAACCAATCCTGCTGTGCCTCTCATTGTCTCTCCTCTGTGTCTCTTTTTGTTGCACCATCTTGCTGCACCAGCTCTCCAACTAGGCCAGGAGGCCATGCAGGATAGCTCTCTGCTCGGGCCGGCTTGCCTTCACCAGGAGGCCCTGGAATCAAACCCTGGACCTCCTATATGGTAGGTGGGAGCCCAGTTGCTTGATCCACATCCACCTCTCTGCGTGTTTCTTAAGTGTCTCAAGGGAAGGAAGGTGTGTCAGAATCCCCCGTTTCTTTTCTGATGTTCAGCTTCTTACATCTCTGCTTCAGTCAGTCTGGTCTAATACGTGGTAAGCCTGGAGAGGCTGGTTCTGAGTCTGTTTCCAAATTCTCAAGGACTCCATGTTCTTTACTTCTCATAAAAGGGAGCTACTTAGGAATTAGCACATCATCCTAGTATGCCATCTCCATCGACACAGAATGGTTAGCAAAGGATCACATTTTTTAATGACCACTTTGGTGTCACATTGAGAGTTGGGTCCTCTTACTTTTTGAGCATTTCTGAATGCCAACTAGACACTTGCTTCTTCCATAAAGCAGTACGCCACTGGAATGTTGCTTGGATTTTAATTGTGTTTTCTTTGGCTGGTGAAGAACTTGAGGTTCTACTTTCATAATAACCACACCAAATGATTTACTTAAATATGAAAGTGAACAGCCAGTTATATGTTTTATTTTCAGAGCCGTGAAATTGTGTATGAAGGTTATGAAAAGGTAAGTGACATCTGTAGAGCTGATAAGAATTGACTTTGAAAATGATATAAACATAAAATCACTAGGGCTTTTCTAAAAACACTGAAAGCCAAATTAAACCTTGACATTTGAATGTGACATTAAGGGGTAGAACCGCATTTTAGCAGCTTCATAGGCCTCATTATTAGCTCCTTTCTTTCAAGAGAAATTTCTAAATATTTAGCCAGCACCTGTCAAGTTTTTCAGAAGTGAGCCATGGATGAGACTTCCTGTGCCATGGGCGTGGTGGTGGCTGCTAGAAAAATAAACTGCAAATAAATGAATCTGTGTGGTGTTAATATACTCTGCAGTAATAGTTCACTAAGAAGTGACTGCTGGATATATTTTCTTGGGTAAATAATTAAAAACAATGCAAAATAAGACAAAACAAAAAACATGCAAACCGATGCTCAAAAATAGCACTGAAGCTATGGCTTAAATAAATAAACCTTTCAGTCATCCGTGTTTGTAGAGTGTGTGTACAAAGATGAGATGTATTGTAAGTCCTAAAATTTTCAAGCACTGCCTTTGAGACTTCAAGGACCTCCAAGGGCTAGCTGTGAGTTCCCCTGTTCTTGCCAGATTTGCCCACCACCCAGCAGGGAAGGCTTCCCACCTGACTACTGCCCCCATAACTGGACTAGCTGCACCCCACCTGGTCCTCTACCTAATGGGGTTTCCCCTCCTTGAGAGCCTACAGAATTATTCAAACGAGGCAGTCACATCTCCCTGTGGGGAGCCAGAGGGCACCCCACCCTACACAGCCTTTTTACAGCCTCTGCTGGTGCCCTCGGCTCCCCAGGGCAGGTGGCCTTGCAAGTCACGCCCCAGCCTTCTCCCCCAGGCTGTGCGTATATGTGACTCATGCCACGCTCTTCCTCTCCTCTGTCCAGGGTCAGGTTTGTGCTTTTGGCCATTTTGTACTATTCAGGGTGGTGAATCTCTTTCACTAACGGGGTGAACAGGAGGCGGTCAGAACACAAGGGCACCGTGTGTAGATATGAACGCACCCGGGTAGCGAAGGGGAAGGGAGCTAACCTTCGTCAGACATTGCTGTGTGCTACGAGCCTACCTGAGTCTTACTGAATCCTGATGACAGTACTGTGGCTTTTAGGAATACCGTCTTACAGATGGAGAAACCAAGGCTTGGATATATCCCGCGGCTTCACCCCGGGGCTCGTAATTGGCCAGTGTCCAGAACCTTCCAGAACAGGGACATTGACGTTACTGTGTCGGCAATTAAAAGTTAGCATTCAGAAGGTCCTCTTCCTTTAGTTATATCTTCTTTTGTTTCCACAGTACCAAGAAGAAACCGAAGTCTGTGGACCAGGAAACACGATCAGGGATAGCCAAGAGCCCCTTTCAGTCAAACAGCACTGTGTTTTTCTTTGAAACCACTGAAGTTTTTCTCCTTAGGAAAAGGCTCTCGGCGTGTAATTAATGTGCAACTCTTGAAGCACTTCTACTCCACAGAGGCTGGACAGAGGTCGAGGCTCCGCTTGAAAGCAGCAATAGCAAATACCAAACTTGCGGGCAGAACTCAAGCTGAGCTCTTTACCCTTCCGTTTTTCTTTTTTCCCCCTGGCTCTGCTGTGGCCAGAAAATCATAAAAGGCTCCCATAGCTCACAGCCAGTCAAAGATCTTATTCCTCTTCGAGAAACTCGTACATACCTGGCTGCCCTAGCTCCTTCGTGGGAAACTTTTTCATGGTTTAGTCATATAAACAACAGAGAAAGAGGAAGAAAGACTTTCCGTGACAGAAAGCATGCTTTTTCCTCTTCGGCTTTCTTTTCAGTATTTCTGAGTGAAAACCATTGGAATTTTATTTTCTGTCAAATCGTATCAGCATCAGCTAGGTTTTAAAGAAGTTTTAGGTCAGCTGGAAGATTGTTCCTGGGAATCTAAAATTGCATAAGTGGTTTCAACTTTACGTTCAGATAAAATATCCTTCCCCCGTCCCTGGCTCCTGCCTCCTCCACAGGAGACAGAAGGGTGATTGGTGTTTGTGTTAGTAAAATACAAGCCAATCCTTAAAAATAATACTTGACATTTGTGCTGGGAATTAATGTCTCAAGGTTGGCCTGAAAGTAAGCATAGAAAGGTGATACTTTGGGATCGAAAAAAGCTTGACTTCTTTAAAAATTCCCTCCCCTGTCCCTATTATTAAAGCATTACATCGCACAGTAAGAAAAAATCAAAATTACTTGTCTCATTGCGTGGATATAAACGCTATTAATATTTTCGTCAGGTTTCTTTCCAGGGTACATATTAAGTGACTCTTTTCTTACACAACTGAAATTATAGTGCCGATGTTATGCTAAGAGAAGGAAGCTGCATATCTTACTTAGAGCCAAGGAACATTTTCTTCAAGAAACGCATCCTCATGGTGTGGAGTGGAAATGATTACTTGGACACTTGGGGGACAGCAAACTGCCTTGAGATGGGAGATCCCTGATGTCCTTTGTCCTCTCTCCATGACTCCCAAATGCATTGCTCTCTTCCTGACCTCAGCAACATCCAAGGAAAGGGTTTTTTTTTTTTACGCCGGTAGTTTATTGAGAAATGGGAGAAAAGAACAGAATAACACATCTAAACTGTAGATACGGGCTCCTCTAGGCAGAGAGCCCCAGGAAAGGACGTGTTTGACTTATGGAAGCCACTGGAAGTGAGGCAATCTCCAAGGCGCTAGAGGGGCCTCGGCACTCTGATATCCGAGGAAGGGAGGGGCAGGACCGCAGGAAATGCAAGGGTGTGGCGGGGACGTATTGGAGGCTGAGTGAGGAAGGAGTAAGGGGCAATGGAGAGGCAGTGGGGGATAAGGTGGGGGAGAGTTGGGGTTTCATCTGTCCTGCACATTTTCCAGATTGTTTGCATCCAGTCAGGGTCGTGGAGTAGCTACGGTTAAAGCGGGTGGAAGTAACATTACTTCTTTACCAAAGTAAAGAAAAGCTGGTGTACGACCATCCGGCTGCTTCTCCCCCCACGGGGATCAAGGAGCTCTCATAGTAGTAAAGGTGCAGCCTCAGGCTCTGAGACACTTTGTGGACATGTGGTATGAGAGCTTGAAACAGACTTTAGTTATATTAAGTCATTGAGACTTGGGGGGTTGTTTGTTACTACAGCATAACCTATCCTATCCTGACTAATTTAGCCATGCTGATTCCCATAACGGAAGCTGCAAGTGACAGAACTTTGCTTTCCTTGTCTTGCTTGTGGGCAAAGTGCCTGTGACTCAGTGGACATCCATTGTGGGGCTTTGTAAAATGCCTTTCCTGCCCCAGGGAAAGAGGTAAGCGAGGAGACACAGCTTTTCTCCCTTCTTCTCTTTCCAGATTCTGTCATATGTAGATATGATACTTATGGTTGCTGCAGCCTCTTTGTGACCAGGAGGGGAAACATCATAAACATGTAAAGGATGGCAGAGCAGAAAGATGGAAGGCATCAGGGTCCTGACAACATCACAGAGTCAATGAACAAACCCTGGTGCCTCCCGGCTTCTGTACCTCTGATTGTCAGGTTAAGAAAATCTGTCTCATTTCAGCTACTTTTAGTTGGTTCTCCTACTTGCAGTCAAAGTATCCCAGCTGTCCATCTAACAGTAGTACATCAGTGATACAATCATTAATATTATCATTTTTCCTAATTATCGGTCATAAAATTTTGTAGTTTTCAATCTGTAAAAAACTCAATTTAGAAATTGAGGAGCAAGGGTTATTCCCAAAAGATTCTTGTTTCCTAAGAGTTGTTTCCAAAAGCAATTCCCTGTGTGCATTAAAGTGCTGGATTATAAAGTGAAAACATGAAGAGCCATCTGAAAATTATAAACCCCAAGTGACGTTTAATGACTTTGGTAATGATAATACATTTATTAGGGCCTAATCCATTCTAAGTGATACGTAAAAGGCAGCCATTACTACTATTACGCTTACGGTAATGCACTGTACTCTTTGAACACAGATTCCCGTTGCGGATCTTCAAGCCTCAGGACAAGCTGTTCCCATCAGGCTAGGCTGGGCTGGGCTGCAGTAACTCACCAGAAAGCTGACAACTTCAGTGGCTTGCAGCAGTATCAAGCAAGACGCTCATGTCCATCTAGACCCAGCTGTGACTTCAGTTCAGAGGCTGAAGGAGCAGGCTCTTCTGGAACATTACTGGTGTCACAGAGGAAAGAGGTGGCCCATGAGCCATGTGCTGGCTCTTAAAGCTTCTGTCTGACAGTGGCACCTGTCACTTTTGGAATTGCAGGGGGAGGGGCACCACAAGAGGAAAAGAGAATTTCGGGAAATGTCATACATTTGGTCAAAGGGACTGAATTGGGACGGTTGTGAACTTCAAGTTCACTAGTTTCGCTAAGTAGGTAGCACTCTGTGCAGGTGGTTACCTGCCTTCCTGGCATTATCTCTCTGCTAGTGGTTCTCATTTTCTCTCATAGCAATAGGGTGCCCGATTTTCAGCTGGACTCATGGCTGCCCAGACAGAACCCTTCCTTCTCCAGCCTCCTGTGTAGCTAAGTGTGGCTGCAGATTTAGCTTTTTGGTCAGTGGAAGGTGAGCAAAGGTGTGGGATCTTCCTTCTAGGAGCATGATCACTGTCTCCTTCTTCCTCCCTGCTGGTTGAAACCCAGCCATGATGGTAAACTATGGTGGATTCTGTGGACAAGAGTGGCATTGCAGGGATGAGACTGTACCCGCTCCAGAGCTTATACCACGGAGCCACCATACCAGCCTGCACTTGAGCGTGAGAAATCAGTGTGGACTTGTAAAAAGCCAAATACTGTTTTGGGTTTCTCTTTCAGCAGCCTCACTTGTTTCCTACCCAATAGACTCCTTTTTGTAAAACTCAGCGGACATTAAACAATAGCAGGGAAGAAAGCAAATTTATATTTAGTATTAAAGATGCCAAGCTGCAGGAGAGTTCCCTAGTGCCGCTTGCCTGGCTGCGCTTAAGACAGGGCACCTGTTCCTCATCTAAAAAAATCAGCCAAAGGGAGAGAGAGGCGCCTTTTCCTGTTCGACACGACAGCTTTCAAAGTAAGGATTTACCTCTTAAACTATGCATTTCCCAGTTTTGTCCTGCAGACATCCTTCCTGTAGAAAAGCTTGTTCAGAACGCTGAGTTCAGGAGAAAGAAATATGGACAGACAGGTTCCAAGCAATACCGGAACCCAATGTCTCAACAAAGAATTCACAAGGAAGGCAGTTTGCTCTTCGTTCTGTACATTTCCCTCTGCCTTTACAGAGGCCAGTGTTTATACTGGCTGATCACTAGGCTTCCAGCTTCTTCATTTTCCTTTTGTCCTGACATGTTCTTTCTTATTTGTTAGTCTTCTTCCCAAGAGTGGTGTCAAATAGGATTCATCTCATGTGTCAACACAAATTGGAAGTGGCTGATCAGCTGCTGTGTTGAGAAGGATTCTTCATTTGCATGTTTTAGGTCAGGTTTCCTGAGGCACAGCCTGAGACAGGGATTCAGGTGTACGTGGCTATCCAGGGAACTGTATTAGTCTGCCAAAGGGGTGCTGATGCAAACTACCAGAAATTGCTTGGTTTTTATAAAGGGTATTTATTTGGGGTAGGAACTTACAGATATCAGGCCATAAAGCATACGTTACTTCCCTCACCAAAGTCTATTTCCACGTATTGGAGCAAGATGGCTGCCAATGTCTCTGAGGGTTCAGGCTTCCTGGGTTCCTCTCTTCCAGGGTCTTGCTTCTTTCTGGGTTCAGGGTTCCTCTCTTCCTGGGGCTTGATTCTTTTTCCTCTCTGAGCTTACTTCCTGGGGCTCCAGTTTAAGGCTTCAACATCAAAAACCCTCTGACTCTGTCCTTTGCCATGCCTTTTATCTGCGAGTCCCCACCTACCAAGGGACAGGGACTCAATGCCCTAATGACATGGCCCAATCAAAGCCCTAATCATAACTTAATAATGCCCAGGTACAGACCAGATTACAAATGTAATCCAATATCTATTTTTGGAATTCACAACCATACTGCTGCAGGAAGGCTCTCCAGAGAAAAGGCGGCCTGAGAGCCAGATAGGACAGGGGAAGGGGTTGTACAAGGATATGGTCTCAGTCACAGCCTGACTTTGGCCTGATTCCACTGGGGTCTCTGGAGTATGAATCAGAATTCATCTCACATTGAGGTGAGGCAGCTCCTGTTGGGCTGTGGGGGATTATTTGAGATGAGAACTTCTGTGAGCTCTAGCAGTCAGCATTCACAGCAGCTGGGGGATGGGTGCACTTGCTGATAAAGGGGTTCCAGGTGGGGTCCCAGCTGCATCTACTACACTGCAATCATGCTCAGAGAACAAGTGTCAGGATCAATCAGCAATGTCTTCCATAACATGGGGACCATCCCTGTAGACACTTGTGCTATGAGAAGAGGAATGGCTGAA
This sequence comes from Dasypus novemcinctus, assembly GCF_030445035.2. Classification (NCBI taxonomy): domain Eukaryota; kingdom Metazoa; phylum Chordata; class Mammalia; order Cingulata; family Dasypodidae; genus Dasypus; species Dasypus novemcinctus. The sequence continues at coordinate 152,678,943 of NC_080676.1, read as the reverse complement.
AGAGGTGATGCCCCATGTCATCAGCATTTTTGTTAGAGTTTGAAAACTAGACCAAGATTTCTATTATGGTTCAAACATATAGATTGAGAGCTGATGCCACCTTCTTCCTGAAGACTTGGGAGCAGAACCTGATGGCAAGATCCTTTGGTTGCAAGAAACAGAATTCATCCCTGGCAAACTTCAGCATATTAGGACAATGGAAAGGAAATTGAGGGAACTTGTGGAATCAAAGAAAGATCAGAGAACTGGACTGGAATTAGGGCCACTCTAGGAACCTCACAACAGAACCATATGGACTATTCTTTACAGCTCCAACCACCTTCAGACTCTCTCTCTAAGTATCAAAAAGGTGCAAGAATATTAGTGTTCCCCTGGATAACCAGCCTCCTCTATTGTTAACATCATATGACACATTTGTCATGACTAATGAACCAATATTGACACATTATTATTAATCGAATGCCAGAGTTAATCAGATCTCCTTAGTTTTTTTTTGTTCTGATAACATAAATACAATGTAAAATTTCCCCTTTTAGCCACATCCAATTATATAATTCAGTGCTGTTAGAAATGTTCACAATGTTGTATTACCATTACTACCATCCATTATCAAAAATTTTCTATCACTCCAAATAGAAACAATGTACAATTTAAGCATTAACTCCCCATTCCTTATCCCCACCCCAGCCCTTGGTAACCTGTATTCTGGATTCTGACTCTATGAGTTAAATTGTTCTAATTATTTCATATCACTGAGATGATACAATATTTTTTCTTTTGTGTCTGGCTTATTTCATTCAACTTAAGGTTTTCAAGGTTCATCCATGTTATTGGATGTACCGGAACGTCATTCTTTTTTATGGCTGAATAATATTCCATTGACTGCATGTGTCACATTTTGTTTGTCCATTTCTCAGTTGATGGACACTTGGGTTGCTTCCATTTTTGTCAATTGCAAATAATGATGCTATGAACATCAGTGTGCAAATATCTGTTCGAATCCCTGCTTTCAATTCCTTTGGGCAGATACCTAGGAGTGCAGACCGCCTTAGTTTGAACCTAATGTCCGTTTTCTGTTACAGAGCCCCTTCCAGCCCCCTCATTATGTCTACCCATCATGTCTCCTTGGGTTTGTCTGGACTGTGACAGTTTCTCAGAAGTTCCTTGCTTGGCAAGACCTTGTTGGTTGTGAGGAACTCCGGTTGAGTAGCCTGTAGAATGCCCTTCACTTTGAGTCTCTTTTTAATTTGGACCCAGTTTGAGTTGGGCACCTCCTCCTTGAGGCAGTCCATGGCCAGGGGCAGGTAGGGACAGAAGAAAGTCATGGGGAAGGGGGAGGATCACAGCCCCAGGTTGTGCATACAACTCCAGAGGACGTATCAGGGTCCTCTCCCTTCAGAATTAGATGGTCTGAGTTACAACTCCCAGCAAGAGGAGAACTTTGCTTACTTTATTACATGGTACACTTAACAAGCAATTAAATAATCTTAGCAACACGAAACCCTTAGTTAAGCAACATTAAAATATTATGAATCGAATCAATTCACATCAAATATCTGAAGAGCAGGTGGAACATATTCAAAGTAAAAAGATGTTATCATACACGTTCATGGAGTGAACACTCAGTTTTATAACTACTTTAAATTGCATCAAAACATCTAAAAGATATATCATTTTCTTCTGTGATTTATAAATTAATCATTCCTTTTGGGTAAATCAAGAAATATTGTCAAAATCCACATTTTGAATATAATGTAATTTAAACTTAGGAGAAGGAGAATATGAAAGAACTCCATTTCAATCTAAAAAATACAATATTTTGAAAACTCCTATCAGAGGTCTCATTCATTTTCTTTCTGTAGATTGTTCAGTGGTTCCTAAATTGATAAAGAATTCAGCTCAAGGCACATGACAACCTCAACAGTTCTGAATAAAATAGGAAATTTCTTAAGGAGCAAAATGCACAAAATGTTAATGTTACAATGTTACAATATAAATATGTTAAGGTTTGTAATAAAATAAGACGGTGAGAACTGTCCTCAACAAATAGAGCTGCTCTGAAGATGGAGCACCCTAGCAGATCAAGAACATCTTTGGAAAAATCAGATATACAAAGTGCCTTTAAAGAAATTAAGTTTAGACTGTACTTGGTTAAAAGATACTGCTCTAAACTCAGATGTTTTCTCTATTACAAGGAAACTTAACCCACACTCCTTTTCACATCGTCCAACACTTAGTATTTTTCTCTTTGCCCCAGCCTTGAACTGGTACAGGTGTGCGTTCCAGTGCTGTACATGTTAATACCTAGTAACTGTTCTATCATTTGCAAGGGTTATATAAGGGAACTCTGAACCCAGCATAGCTCCTGAAAAATACAAAGTAAACAAGGATATGAAGAAAATCCTCCTCAAAACTGTTATTACCAAAGAGAAATAAGCATAAATATTTCCAAGCACAGAAAGTGCTAATAACAAAACTATATCACTTTAGTTCAAAAGAAATTCAGAATTCAGTTTTGCTATTAATCAAACCCATACACACATACATGTACTGCATTTAGAAGTATATTTAGTATACTTCTAAAATGCAATCTAAAATTAGCAAGTAATTAATCCATATCATCATTAACAAGAGCAAACTTTCCTGTTCCTAATGTCTGCTGCATCTCAAGTTCTGAAAAGCTAAAGAGAGGAACAATTCTAGTTATATATTTCCTATATATTTCTACCTTAAAAAATACTTGAAGAAACTTTAGCAAATATTCACATTTAAAGCTTGCTCTATTTCTGTAGTCTTAAATTAAGAAAACCTAAAACTTACAATGCAACCTCAGAAAATATGTAAAATAACTTTTGGTATTTTTTAAAAAAGCAAATTTGAACCTTTCACTATAAAACATATCTCTTTAGTATAATTATTAATTCAAAGTAATGTAAGTTTCCTTATACCCTGCCTCTTGGTGGGAACCATGTTATCTACACCTTGTGCAGCTTTCAGAACCGTCAGTGCTCAGGTAAAAAGAACATTTAATGGAGCCAAACGAAAGTCCCCACTAAAAGTTATTTGCCCTAGATTCCAAATCTTCTAGTGGAAGAACCAAAAATTCATATATGTACACGCACACACACAAAACTAAGACATAGTCTTGGTCCTCTGATCAACTTGGAATTTCTAAAGACAAAGCAGTAGGAATGTAGAGCCCAGAGAGATCATTCCAGAAAATTTTACGAAAGAGTGCAGATACTTTTATCTGGGGAAAAAACAAATTCCCTTTTTTTCTAGAAAAAGCTTATCCTTGCAAAAGGGGAGTTTTCCCAAAATTTCAACAATGAAAAGTGTTATTGGCCTTCTCTAAACGTATTTTCTCAACACTCATTTGAAAAATTAAAACACGTTTTGCAATTTCAATTTTCATATTTATAGGATGAGTTGGGGACCCAAAATAGTCAAAAAGAGAAATAAAAATTCTCACTGAACAATCTTTATAGGCATTTTATTTTAAAGCACTTTTTAAACATGTATCCCAAGTGGTAAAATCAGAAACAGCCCAGAACCAATGGCCAAATTTAAGCAATTGTAAAGAAAAATGCTGAGTGACTCTTACCAGAACCAAAGAGGGTGCTACACACTTTATTCTGTGTGCTATGGTTACTACTTGAGCTTCTTTTCCACTTAAACATGCCAGTGTGTCTGACATTCCTTCTCCATTACTAGTTATTTTGATCACAATATCACTGTGCATAGCATTTTTTCTCCATCAATAAAGTAGCAAACACTCAAACTATAGTTTCCTACTGATTACAAGGTACAAGTAAATTATTGTTTCATTTGTTTCTGTCTCCCCACATCCACCAGAAGAACAATTGATAGGCAAGGTCTTTGGTTAAAGACAACTGCTGAAAAAATATCATCTCTAAATAGGTCATTTGCCCAGCGAAGAACTGTAGTCCTCACTTAATTGAGCTGAACTCACTGAAGTCATTGACCCCTGCCTTTATTCAGAAAACAAAGAATTCATCCAGGAAAGCCATTAAACTCTGGCTTATTTAAAGAAACCTGTTGCTCTTTTGTGAATTGGAGTATTTGTTTGCATGGGATGTAAAAGTTAATTGAGGTTAGATTGTTGGCCTCTGTTGTGTCTACATAACATTTCAAATAGAAACAATCTTACTGTGTATGTTGAGGTTGTAGAAGACAAAAGGATCAGTTCTAGGTTTCTGCTGTTCCTTCTCATCTCTCCTTTAGTGCTGCTTTAGCTGCATCCCATAAGTTTTGTTATTCTGTGTTATTGTTTTCATTGATCTCAAAGTATTTTCCAATTTCCCCCATAATTCCTTTTTGATTCATTGATTATTTAGGAGTGTTATGTTTAATTTCCACATATTTGTGAATTCTAAAATTTCCTTCTGTTATTGATTTCTACTTTCATTCCATTGTGGTTGGGGGAACATATTTTGTATGATTTGGATCATTTTAAATTTGTTAGTCTTTGTCTTATGGCCCAACATGCAGTCTATCCTGGAAAATGTTCCATGTGCCCTTGAGAAGAATGTATATTCTGGAATATTCTATAGATGTCTAGTTAAGTCTAGTTGATATATAGAAATGTTCCAGTCTTCTATTTCCTTGCTGATCTCCAACTATTACTGCTGCTTTGAATAATTCTCCTTTCATATTTTTTCATTTTGTCTGTATTAGCTTCATGTATTTTGGAGCTCTGTTTTTAGGGGCATATATGTTTATAATTGCTATGTGTTCTTCATGGATTGCCCTTCTATCACTGTAAAAATGTCCCTCTTTATCTCTATTACCAATTTTAATCTCTAAGTCTATTTTGTCTGATAGTAGTACAGCTACTCCACTCTCTTTTGTCTACTGCTTGCATGGTTTATGGGGTAACGGGCCACAAACTGGCTTAATAGCCTAGCCAGCCACGGTAACAGGTGTGTACAGCCTGTGGCCACGGCTTAGGACAGCTGGAATGGGCGATCCTGCCCTCAGCCTGGAACGGGCGAAACGCCCTCAGCTTGCCCCGGCTATAACATCTGGCCCGTCCCCCCATCCTACCCCGGCTTCCCGCCATGCAGAAGAAGAGCTAACCCCGTAGATAGTCCTTCCCCTAGCAACTGCTTACGGCAACCACACAGAAACCTCCCTTTGTCTGAGCCAATGAACAGCGTCCATGCCGCCTTATGCCCTATAAAGCCTTGTGCACTTCCTGAATAAACCGGATCTGCGCCATCAGCCAGTCTCCGTGGTCTGTTTTCTCCCACCCGGCCACGTCGTCCTCGCCTCCTGTGACCCCACAAAGCCCCGCAGAGGCTTCAATGGTTGATCTTTTTCCATTCTTTACTTTTGCCCTATTTGTGCTCTGCACTTATTGTGTCTCTTATAGACATCACACACTTGGATTTTGTTGTTTTTTGTCCATTCTGATCTTTCCTTTTTATTTTAAATAGATATTTTCTAGTGTATTGATTTAATTCTTTTGTTTCTTATACTATGTAAAAAACCCCCACTCTAATCCATATTTTATTTCTCCATCATGAGGATCCTGAGATGGCAATGCCCACTCCACCTCTAAACTGAGAGGCGACTTAGATCCCACATGGCTGATGGACGGAATTCTCCTGCTTGCAGCTGTAGACTCTCTCGATTCCCTGGTGTGGTGGTTGACCATCCTCACATCCCTGTTAGCTGACCTGGGTGAGTCCAGTGAACCAGACAGTAGGTGTTGCAACTCTGCTGAGGCTAAGGGCCCAAATGACACATAGTCCAGAGATTCCAGTCTCCTGAGCATACACCAACTGCAGCACCAATCACAGGTTCAGTAAAAGTGACAGAAGAAGCATGCATAGAGAGGTCACAAAGTCCAATTCCATCACACTCAGGAGCACAAATTCCAAAGTAGGGCCCACTGGCAAGGCACTGAACTCCAGAGTCAAGTGCCATGACTGTAGAACCTGTGTGTCTCTGTAGCCCTCAGGAGCACCCATACTTGGGGTTGCATCTACTTTGTCTGTCTCTGAGATCCTGCTGAGATGTGTGTAAGCGCAAGCCCTCTGATGACCTCCTGACTAATTTTAAAGTCTCTTAGACATATAAACTCATTTGTCTTTACCATTTCACCCTTTTATTCAAGGTTTTTTTCTAGTTGCATCACCAGCTGGTGCTTGGTAATAATTCCTTGGCACCAGGGTACTATGCATTTTTAAATTATTCTTAGTGGTTACCCTGGGGCTTACTTTAACATCTTAACTTATAGCAATCTAGTTTGGAATAATACCAATTTAATGTCAATAGTATACCATAACTTTGCTCCTATATAGCTCCATTCACAATCCCCTCCCTTGTGCTTTTATTGATATCTTTATATTATGTGCCCATCAACACATACTTGTAATTATTTGCTTCATGCAGTTATCTTCTAAATCACATAGGAGAGAAAAGTTGCAAATAAAAATACATTTATGCTGTCGTTTATGTCCACCTATGAAGTTACCTTTATCAGTGTTCTTTATTTCTTCATGTGGAATTGAGTTATTGCCTATTGTTTGTTCATTTCAGCCTGAAGAACACCATTTAGCATTTCTTGCAAGAAGAGTTGCTAGCACAAATTCTCTCATTTTTGTTGATCTGGACTTCTTAATTTCTGTTTCATTTTTAAAGATAGTTTTGCTAGGCATAGAAATCATAGTTCATAGTCTTATTTTTTTTTCACTTTGAATATGTTATCTGAAAGCCTTTTGGTCTCCATGGTTTCTGATGAGCAGTTCCTACTCTTATTGAGAATCCCTTGTACATCATAAGTCATTTTTCTCTTGCTGCTTTCAAGATTCTCTCTTTTTTTTCAAAGATTTATTTATTTCTCTTCCCTTCCCCCCACCCCCGGTCCCAGTTGTCTGTTCTCTGTGTCTATTTGCTGCCTGTTCTTCTTTGTCCGTGTCTGTTGTCAGTGGCACGGGAATTTGTGTCTCTGTTTGTTGTGTCATCTTGCTGTGTCAGCTTTCCTTGTGTGCGGTGCCACTCCTGGGCAGGCTGCATTTTCTTTTGCGCTGGGCAGCTCTCCTTACGAGGCATACTCCTTGCGCGTGGGCCTCCCCTACGTGCCGCGGACACCCCTGCATGGCATGGCACTCCTTGCGTGCATCAGCACTGCGCATGGGCCAGCTCCACATGGGTCAAGGAGGCAAGGGGTTTGAACCGTGGACCTCCCATGTGGTAGACGGACGCCCTAACCACTGGGCCAAGTCCACCGCCCCTCAAGAATCTCTCTTTTGTCTTTTGAAAGCTTGATTATGATATTTCTAGATGTGAATCACAATGAATTTATACCACCTGGAGGTCATTGAGATTCTTGGATATGTTAATTCATGTCTTTCTTCAAATTTGGCAAGTTTTTAGTCTTTATTTCTTAGCCATTATTTCTTCAGATATTCTTTCTGCTCTTTTCTCTCCTCTCTTCCTGTGTGTGTTAGTATACTTTATAGTTTCCTACAGGTTTCTCAAGCTCTGTTCATTTTTCTTTATTCTTCTTTCTGTATCTCAGACTGGGTAAGCAATTGACCTACTTTTAAGTTCACTGATTCTTTTCTGTTGCCCTTCAAATCTGCAGCTAAGCCCCTCCAGTGCTGGGAAGCTACAATCTTCCCTGTTTAGGATCAGTCAGTGGAAAACCTTGTAACAGCCAGCCCAGAGCCAGGGACATCTCCAAATATTGCCCCTCAATGCTGCCCCTGTACGTTTTGGGGGAATAATGATTCAGCTCAGAGAAGGCAAATGCATGAGGGGTAGGAGAGCAAGCCTGTCTGACAGACTGCTGGTTGGCTTTTGCTGTGACTCTGATTTGCAAAGTCTTTTACAGAGGATTTCAAATCACATTAAGTCTGTTGTTTCTGACTTGAGGGACAATGTCAGAACTGCCCAGGACTCTTCCACTTGGCCTCATCAGTAACCTAAGCCTCCTGGGAGTAAATATTTATAGGCTCTCAGAACTGTTCAGCCTGCTTCCTTCCCCCAGGTCTCCCCACCTGACTTCCCCAGTTGCTCTCCCTCTCAGACTCCCAGTCATTCCCCCTCAGCTCCCTGACTCAGCATCAGACATGGGCCTGGGGCAGTTAGACCTCAGGCCCACATCTTGTACTGTTCCGTGGGCAACTAGACCCCTGTCAAACCAGTAGTCTCAACCCTGGCCTCACATTAGAATCATCCTGGGAACTTTAAAAAATACAAAGACCTGAATCCTATTCTGGAACAATTATATCAGAGTCTCCAGGAGGTGGTCTGTGGTTTATCGACAAGGAAGCTGAGGCCCTGAGAGGTCATTTATCCTACCTGCATGGCTAGTGAGTGGTCGAGCTGAGACTCAACTCCAAGCTCCCTGACTCTCAGCCCAGCACTCCTTGCACAAAGTTTACTCTTGTTTTTGTTACTGCTATTATTTCTGTGTCTAGTTTTCCCTACCTAGAGTCCCTGGACCGTCAAGAGTTTTATACTTAAATAAGTCTGAGGGTCTGTGTGCTTCTTCTCAGTACAGTATGTGGCTTAATGGAATTATGCTTTTTTTCTGTGCTAAGACCACAGACTACTATTTAATAAATGCCAATTGTTTTTTTTTTTAAAGATTTATTTATTTAATTTCCCCCCCCTCCCCCGGTTGTCTGTTCTCTGTGTCTATTTGCTGCGTCTTGTTTCTTTGTCCGCTTCTGTTGTTGTCAGCAGCACGGGAAGTGTGGGCGGCTCCATTCCTGGGTAGGCTGCACTTTCTTTCACGCTGGGCGGCTCTCCTTACGGGGCGCACTCCTTGCGCATGGGGCTCCCCTACGCGGAGGACACCCCTGCGTGGCAGGGCACTCCTTGCGCGCATGAGCACTGTGCATGGGCCAGCTCCACATGGGTCAAGGAGGCCGGGGATTTGAACCGTGGACCTCCCATGTGGTAGATGGACGCCCTAACCACTGGGCCAAGTCCGTTTCTCCCAATTGTTTTGATGAAAAAACTTTTAAAACCTAAGAGCCTCTGGAAGAAAAATAATAAGAGGTCATTAGTATGTGGAATAAAAAAGGTTCAGATGTGGGCCGCTGAACTGGCCTCACTGGGACCTTTCCAGCCTTGCCCAAATCCTAGCACTCACCCCTCTGACCTTCCAACAATAAAAATGGACCCAGCAGACTTTCTGGGCCAGGTCTCACAAACTCCCAAGATGCTAGGCTCTGAGAGATCTCCCAGGTTAGGGAGTATGGTGGAGTGTCCAATGTCCTGGCCCAGCATGGAGGCTTCCAGGTTCCAAGACGGACCTGTTCAGTACCCTCATTGTAGGCTGAGCACACAGAGGGGAAGAGTGGGGGACAGGGGTGCTGAGAACACATGGCTTCAAGTGAGCTAGGGAGCAGCTTTGCTTTGACACACTGACCCCTCCACTGGTGAGCTGTGGCCTGTAGATGCCAGGACCTCACCAGTCTTAGAGGACAAGTGAGGAAGAGGTGAAGACAGAACTGAAGTGTTTCCTTCCATAGTCCCTGTGGTAGATTGATAATGGGCCTCCAAAGATGCCATGCCCTAACCTCAGAACCTGCAAACATGTGACCTGACCTGGCGAAAGGAACTTTGCAGCTGTGATTGATTAAGCTAATACTCTTGAGATGGGGGAAATTTTCCTGCATTGTCCAGTGTAATCAGATGGGTCCTTATAAGAGGGAGGCAGTAGCATCAGAATCAGAGAGGGGCTGTGACCACAGAAGCAGAGATCAGAGTGATGTGGACATGAGCCAAGGAACGCCAGCTCTCATTACCCAGGAAACAGATTCCTTCCCAGAGCCTCCAGAAGGAACCAGACCAGCTGACACCTTGATTTGAACCTACTGAGCCTGATTTTGGACTTCCAATCTACAGAGTCTTAGAAGAATTCAAGCTCACAGTTCTCATAGTACTTTTTATAACTAAATGCTCTTTTCCCTCAGTGTTTGAAAAATTGATACTTGAATATGGTCCATACAAAAAGTTGAAAAGGGTATATAAAAAAGAGACTCTCTTTTCTCTCCCATTACAAAGTCAGTGGCTTCTTCTTCTCCCTAGAGGGAGCACAGCATATTTGCACATAAATGTACATTATGCAGTATTGTGTATTTTCTTTTTCACTTTATATTGTGGAGCTTATCCTGTATCAGAATGTATAGTGCTGATTTTTTTAAAATGGCAACCTTGATTGCTTTTACATGTAATGTGTCATCATTTATACAACCAGTCATTTTTTTTTTTTTCATTTTTTTTTTATTGACTTTGTAATAATATTACATTAAAAATATATATGTGAGGTCCCATTCAACCCCACCCCCCCACCCCCCCTCTCCCCCCCCAACAACACTCGTTCCCATCATCATGACACATCCATTGGATTTGGTAAGTACATCTTTGGGCACCTCTGCACCTCATAGACAATGGTCCACATCATGGCCCATACTCTCCTCCATTCCATCCAGTGGGCCCTGTGAGGATCCACGATGTCCGGTGATCACCCCCGAGGCGCCATCCAGGGCAGCTCCACGTCCCAAATACGCCCCCACCTCTCATCTCTTCCTGCCCTTCCCCATACCCATCGTCCACCATGTCCACTTTTCCCAATCCAATGCCACCTCTTCTATGTGGACATTGGATTGGTTGTGTCCATTGCACCTCTATGTCAAGAGGAGGCTCAGATTCCACATGGATGCTGGCTGCCATCCTCCCATTTTCAGTTGTAATCACTCTAGGCTCCATGGTGTGGTGATTGTCCTTCTTCAACTCCATCTTAGCTGAGTGTGGTAAGTCCAATAAATCAGATTGTAGGTGCTGGAGTCTGTTGAGGCTCAGGACCTGGCTATCACATTATCAGTCCAGAGATTCAAATCCCCTAACTATATCTTAAACCCCAACGTTAACTGCACCTCCAGCAGATTAGTATGAAAGTCTTATGAAGGGAGATCCCATCTGAGTCCAGATTCATCACACATAAACACCATTTCCAGAGAGGGGCCATCTTCCCTGGTAGTAAACCCCATCGGCCATGACCATAACTCTCATGGGTCTCTTTAGCCTTCATAGGAACCAATATCTGGGGGTTGTATCTGCTTTATCTGTCTCTCTGACTCTGCTCAGTTGTGCATGAGGGCAATCCTTCTGCCAGCCTCCAGACTCTTTTTTAGAAACTCGTAGCCATATAAACTCATTTCTCCTTTCCATTTCCCCCTTACTTTAGGTCAAACAGCATTTTAAAGTCATGTTGTTTTATGTAGACATGGATATTCTGCTGATCCGCATTGAACCTTCTATATAAGGTCCTTTTCCAGTTACATCATCAGTTGGTATTTGATAGTGGTCCCTCGTTGCCAGGGAGGCTCATCCCCGGGTGTCATGTCCCATGCTGGAGGGAAGGCATTGCATTTACATGCTGAGTTTGGCTTCGAGACTGGCCACATTTGAGTAACATGAAGGCTGACAGGAGGAAATTCCCAGGCACAATGTTGCTCTAGGCCTTGTTCTTATTTTAGGTTTATCAGCTCACAAGCATAGTCATTAGCATCAGGGGCTCACTGTTGAACCCTCACTCCCTCCCGGTCCCCGCCGCTGTACCTGGGAGACTATCGCTGCTCCCCTAGGGACCACGACAGAGCACCACTGGCCAGGAACCCAGTACCCCCCTGCTGGGTTTTTAATTGTTGCCACTATGAGTATATCCAATCATTACCATGCACCCTGGACATATGTTCTGTACAGCTCCCTGTCAGCCATATATCACCTGTCATTGGTATCCCATACCAGTATCCCTCCATTGCCATTGTTGAAACACTCTGTGATCCAGAACTCCCCGAAATTTGAAGCCCAATATAATGTTATGGTCCCTTACTAGGGAATGGCATATAGCGATGGGTTTAAAGGATAGATAAAGAACTTGGATAAAGTTAGATAAAGAACTTAGATAAAGAATGTTGACTTGAAAAAATTCCATATCCTATCCTTCCCCCCCCCCCCCCAATTATTCAGCGTTTCTTCGTAGGAGTCCTAGACCACAGCAATGCATATATATAATATACAGCTCTCCCATACATTCACCACAACACCTTTTTCCTTCCACAGCGATACTCTTACACCCTATTCACATCATATTTACTTAAGGTGATGTACAGAGTCTGAGATATTAGCTTTCTAACATGGTAATATCTGTGCTTACATTATGGTGCATACTTTAGGATACACAGTTCTTTACATTTTTAGTTCTCCTATGTTTTACATTATGGTTTACATTATCAGTCTGTCGTCTCCTATATGTTATGTTGTAATATTACATGTTTTATATCCATCCTTGTGTACTCTCAAGAAACTCCTCCCTTGCCCCCCATTTACTTTGGTTCCACACATTTAACGTCCATTTTCCCTTCCACCTTGGTGCCCACAGTGACAGTCAACCTCCGTTTCCTGAGGAGCCACTTCCAGAGATAGATGGAATAGTGTTTAGGGCCTAACTTGCTCATCTGCCCCAATGCCCTGGGAGCCACCCTTTCTCTCGAGGGATAGAGTTCCCTCTATTTGGTGGCATTAGTCCTCCCCAGGATATGGGTCCACCCCCACTCTCACTACTTGGGATTCTACCCCATGGTGTCACCCACTCTGGCAGAATGAGCATTAGACATTCCCCAGGAGCCCGTCCTGCATCAGACCCTCCCCTCCGAGCATTCTAAACAGGTAACCCTCTTTATTATATTTTGATATTATTTTCTCGGCATTTTACTCTCCACCACCTCCTAACCCTCTCCTGTGTTCGTATGCTACCCCTCCCTCCCCCCACTTTTGGGCAACATTACCCAACCGTCCCTCCCCAGCCACCCTCAAACCCGTAAAGCCCCAACCAAAGGCAACCCCTTGCCCCCATTTTATCTCTTCTTTGTGTTCATACTTACCACCATCTCGTCTTAAGTTCCACCCCTGCAGACATCGGCTCATATCCTTCCTCCACCCTCCGATTTCCTGTAAGCCTATCGTTCAGTCTCTTGCTATCTAGGGCAGCTTGTTTATTTCATATCATTGAGGTCATGTAGTATTTGTCCTTCAATGTCTGGGTTGTTTCACTCAACATAAGGTTCTCAAGATTCATCCATGTTATCACATGTGTTTGTAGTGTGTTTGTTCTTACAGCCGAGTAGTATTCCATTGTGTGTATATACCACATTTTATTGATCCACTCATCTGTTGATGGGCATTTGACAACCAGTCATTTAATGACGAGTTGTTTATGGTGGTCTTTCTGATTTGAACAATACCGCAGTGAATATCCTAGTAATACTACATTTTGTGCATGTGTAAGCATATTTATAGGATAAATTACTAGTTGTGGGATGGCTCTGCCAAAGGGCCTATATGATTTTTGTTTGGATAGATGTTGCCAACTCACCCACTTTAGAGATTGTTCTGATTCACACTCACAGCAATGACTGAGTGTCTATTCCAGACCCCCTGGCAACAGTTTTCAAACATGACCTTCTCTACCAACTTGAGATAGTGAAAACTCACAGACCTCTGATCAACTCTGAAAGACAGGCTGGAGAAGAAGCTATTCTCCGGGTGAGTCACCAGAGATCCTAGTCTGGACGACCTCCTGTCCTGCGTCCTCATGCTTCCACACACCTGCCGAGGCCATGGGGCCTCTTTGCTGAGACTGGCTCTGCTGGGTCCTCAGTTCTCCTGTAGGTGTGGGTACAAGGGTTTAACTTCTTAAAAAGAAGCTCCCAGTTCCTTCTTAGACAGCTTCTTTTTTTTTAAAGATTTATTTATTTATGCCCTGCCCCCCATTGTTTGAGCTTCCATCTGCTCTCTGTGTCTGTTTGTTGTGTGCTCGTCTTCTTTTTATGAGGCACCAGGAACTGAACCTGGGACTTCCCATGTGGGAGGGTAGCACCCAATGGCTTGAGCCCCTTCTGCTCCTGCTTGTTGTGGCTCTCATTGTGTCTCTTCATTGCATCATCTCATTGCATCATCTTGTTGCATCAGCTTGCTGCACCAGCCCATTGAGTCAGCTCACTGTCTTGCCCATCTTCTTTAGGAGGCATTGGGAACTGAACCTGGGACCTCCCATGTGGTAGGTGGGTGCCCAACTGCTTGAGCCATGTCTGCTTCCTTCACAGCATCCTTTTTGACTGGATAAAGTTTAGAGACTTGCAGCTCAGGAGGCTGTATCTGGGGCATTCAGGGACAGAATGGCAGCCATGAGTGGCTACATGCTCCAGGCTGCGCTGAGAAGTAGAAGGTCTAACGCATGACTGCATTTTCAGGACACATTACAGTTATTCTCTCCTACATCCCCGCGTATGACACTTATCAAACCTCTCTTAGTAATCTGAATAACAATTTCATCTAAGTGGAAATCATCCAGTTACCCAAATAAATACCGTACCAGATTGCCCTTGATATCTGCTTTGACATGTCTCTGCCCTGCCTCGCTTAAGCAGTTTTATTTCACAGGTAGCATAACTAGCCCAATATCCTCTGATGAAAGTCATTATTAATTTTAGTTTTTCCCTCTTACCACAGGCTTCATATTTTCCAAATAGTTACCCAATGCTAAAATCAGTGGTGAGAGTGGCAGAAAAAAGGAGCGTGGGCCTGGGGAGTCCTCTCTGGAGTAGAGTTTTGGGCCTTATCAGGTTAGTGTCTGAAAATTTTAAAGAGCTCCTTGCTGTGTAGCTCATATATGCCAGGCCCCTTATCCATGGTATTTTGTCCATTTTCTTTTCCTTCTGATTTTTGCTGTTGCAGTTTTCATTATTAGGAAATTCATCTAGAAGTGTCTGGCCAAATGGTCAGCAACAGGAAGGAAATTAAGAGATGAGAAGTTTCTAACCCTGGGTCCAAAATAGATTCTTCCAAGACTTCTATCATGGGTTGCCAGCCTGGGATTTCCCTCAGGTTAGACCTTGAAGGTGAGAGGGCAAGTGCTGGGCTTACTTGTCTCTTGTAAACAAAACCTGAGGGTTAGGGTTATAGCTGTCCCCAGAAACAGATGCCGACATTCAGAGAGAAGTCCTCTGGAGACAGGAATTGCGGGTGCCTCTGGTGTCTGTTAAAGAATGCATCTAGAAAGGGATACACACAATTTCCTGATTGGAATTCAGAAGGGAAAAGAAGACAGAGGTGTGATTTGGTTGAACAGTTGTGTATTTCCTCTTCCTTCATTTCTCCAATACAAATTCTCCCCACTGGATGGTTGGGTGAGATGTTGACTGGCTACACAGAGAAGGAGCAAGGTGACCTGAGAGCTACTGTGGCTGGAAGATTTAGGAAAGTTTTCTTTTCTTCCCCAAGATTTATTAGATTAATGGAAGGGAAGGAAATTGGCCAGCTAGGAGGTGAGAATGAACTCCATGCTTAAGCTCTGGCCAGAAGGGAGGCAGGAATAGCAATTTGATAAAGGAACAGCGGATTGCATGTGAATTGAAAAGTCATCTTTAAAGGAATAACTGTAAATCTAATCTTTAATTCTCTGTTAAAAAAGAAGAGAAAGCATGACTGCACAGCCAGCCAGTGCCCACTCATGAGCCGAGTGCCCATGCAGCAAGCTGAGTGGCCACGTGATGAGCCAAGTGCCCATGCAAGTGCCCGTGTGGTGAGCCAAGTGCCCACGTGGTGAGCCAAGTGGCCGCGTGGTGAGTCGAGTGCCCATACAAATGCCCACGGGGCAAACAGAGTCCCATGTGAGCACCCACATGGTCAGCCAGTGCCCATGTGGCGAGCCAGTGCCCATGTGGTGAGCCGAGTGCCTACGCAGAGAGCCAGTGCCAGAGCAAGTGCGTCACGCAGCAAGATTATGAGGCAACAAAAGAGAGACGAGGGGAAAGTCAAGGTGAAGCACAGCAGAGACCAGGAACTGAGGTGGTGCAATTGACAGGGAACCTCTCTCCACATCAGAGGTCCCCAGGATCTAATCCCGGTGAATCTTAGAGGAGAAAGATGAGAAGACAAAAAAGAGAAATAGATATAGAAGATCACACAACACATGGAGACAGACAGCAAAAACAGCAGGGAGGGGGAGGGGAAGGAAAAAATGTAAAAAAAAAAAAATGACGGTGCCATGTTGTCCGTCTTTACACCAACAGCCAGGAAACAGTTCAGGTTCTGGGTTATCAGGGGAAAACGTCTTCCAAACATTGTTCGGCGTGAATGATGCATTTATTTTTAAGGGTCCTTTGTGTGCTTGACATCATAGTGTCATTCTTCAATGTGCAGATGAAGGGGGCGGGCCGAGGTACATTAAAACATGTATATTCCATTCGGGCAATGTCAGCCTGCAGTCCTCCTTGGCTCTGCATCAAAAGGGCATGAGGACAGGATGAGGGAGTGCACAAAGCAGGTGTAAGAGGCTAATAAAGAAGAAAAGAGTTGCCTACTTAGTAATCCAAGCAGTGCCAATGAAAACCATACCAAGAGCCCTCTTTTTAAAATGATCATTTCCAATGTTGATGAGATGCAGGAATAATCATAATATTATTTTAATAGTAATAACAAACACATGCTAGCACTTACTATGAACCAGGACTTGAAAACAATATTTTACAGATAATATTAGGTTGGTGCAAAAGCCGTTGCGATTTTGCAATGTTGAAATTTGCTGCTTGATATTGTCATACATTCTTAAGTAAATGTGGTTATGTTACACATCATTTAAATGTGCATTTCTCACTTCATGGTTTTTTTTGCTAATGACTTATTACTTGCTGTTTATTTTATATTTATTTTAGACTATGGAAATGGATGTTAGACGAAAAGCAAGTTCGAGAGTTTTCCTATTTGAGTTCAAAATGGGTCTTAAAGCAGTGGAGACAACTTTCAACATCAACAACACATTTGGCCAGGAACTGCTAACGAACGTACTGTGCAGTGGTGGTTCGAGAAGTTTTACAAAGAAGACGAGAGTCTTGAAGATGAGGAGTGTCGTGGCCGGTTATCGGAAGTTGACAATGACCAATTGAGACCATTGGTCTTTCGGCATTTGAAGCAAATTGGAAAGGTGAAAACCTCGATAAGTGTGTGCCTCATGAGTAGACTGAAAATAAAAAAAATCATTGTTTTTAAAGTGTTGTCTTCTCTTATTCTACGAAACAATAACAATCATTTCTTGATCGGATTGTGACGTGCGATGTGGATTTTATATGACAACCGGCGACAACCAGCTCAGTGGCTGGACCGAGAATAAGCTCCAAAGCCAAACTTGCACCAAAAAAGGTCATGGTCACTGTTTGGTGGTCTGCTGCCAATGTGATCCACTACAGCTTTCTGAAACCTGGCAAAACCATTACATCTGAGGATTATGCTCAGCCAATCAATGAGATGCACCAAAAACTGCAACGCCTGCAGCTGGGCATTGGTCAACGGAAAGGGCCCAATTCTTTTCCACAACGCCCAACTGCACGTTGCACTACCAACGCTTCAAAAGTTGAATGAATTGGGCTATGAAGTTTTGCCTCATCTGCCATATTCTCCTGACCTCTTGCCAACCAACTACCACTTCTTCAAGCATCGCGACAACTTTTTGCAGAGAAAACACTTCCACGGCCAGCAGGATGCAGAAAATGCTTTCCAAGTGTTCTTCAAATCCTGAAGCAGGACGGTTGCTGCCATGCTGCCTCCTAGACTTGGTAGACTTGGAAGTCTGAAGGCCCTTTCTGTGGCCTCAGACATGTACATGCTGCCACTTCTCTGAGCTTAGATTTTTTTTTCCTCTTCTGCAAATTGGAAATGAGAAGACTTACTCTCAGAGAACTGAAAAGATGAAATGAAATAATTTGTGCATGTGAAAGTCCTCCGTTAACTCTCGAGTCCTAGGCAAGATGTTGTAGCACAGTCTCAGCCCCTTGCTTTTCTTGTTCACTTGGTGAGTGGGGCTGCGTGTTTATAGGAAGAAAGATCTCAAAGGATCCATTTAGCCTGTCAAAATCACAAGACTAAGAAAACCTGGGCAAATTGCTCCTAAACTGTTTTAACATATGCTAAGCTTTCTGTGCGAGCAGTTCCGTCTGTCTCTGGGGTCCCATCCTGTTTTAATGTGCTATGATTCTATTTTTTCAGTTTGTGATTATATAGAGGATTCCATTAAAAGCAAGAAAACTCTTGAAGTGACACTGTATTAAATGAACTTTCCTTTAGATGAGCTGCCCTACATAAATAAAATGTCTCCTTTTAGATGGAAAGCCACTGCAAGAATTTTGCTTTTGAGCACCTGCTCGTTTGCCTACCAAGAGAATCTGCCTTGCTGCTGTGCCATTTCCAACCATTTTAAACAAAGTCAGCTTGCTCCCTGCTTGGCTCTGTCTTCTCCATTTGAAAAAGACTCCTGGTGATGAGAAATGCAAGCATATGGCTCAGCCCACAGAATGAACAAACGATTTAGTTATAATTTACATGCACCTACTCCCAATAAGCTATTGGGGGGACAGAATAAAATATACATTTGGGCTGACTAGTTCAAGAGGAACTAGAAGATCAAAGCCCATGGAAATGGGTGGTTCTTGAACTTTTGGGGGTCAGAGAACTTTTGAGAAACTCCAGAGAGCTTAGAAGACTTTCTCCAGCAAAATGCATGTCCACAGAAAAGTTTGCATGCAGTTTGGGTGGAGGGGTCCCCGAGATTCAGAATCCCTGGAGAAAGTGAGATAGGGAGGAGAAAATAAATACACAAAAACTTGACCAATGTGATGTGTATGTTTTATCTTACATTTAGTCCTGGACTGTTAGATACATGCAGGATAATTTGCAGGGCCTAATGCAAAATGGAAATGCAGGCTCCATTTTTAAAAAAACTATTAAGAATTTTAGTATGGCAAAAGCAGAGCATCCACCAAGTATGGGGTCCATCTGAGCAGGGGACCTCACATGCCCAAGAAGCTGGTGTTGCATGCAGGAGGCAAAGAGGCACAATGGACCCTTCTGGTCTGCTTTTGAAACCATTATCTCTTAAAATGGTATTATCCTCATGGATAAATGTTGGTGGACTTGACATTATAGTTTTCTTTTAATCTTCAACACAATGTCCATATTTATGGTAGATAAGCCAAAAAAAAAAAAAAAAAAAGAAGCCAATCTGTTTCCCTACTGTAGCCAATGTTGAACTGTTAGCAAGAAATGCAGCAGCCCCCCTAGCTGTGGGCAGATTCGCAGAAAACACATTATTCGGTAGCAGGTCCACCTCCTGGCATGCAGCTCTATTGGGTCAGCTGTGCTGGGGCATCTGAGGTCCATCACCTTCTAAAGTCTGATGCCTATGAAATGCCACCACTTTAACAAAGCTTTAGATTTATCAGAGTATCACATGTGCATGATATATGCACCAACATTTCCAAAGGTTAATGTGAAAAAAACAGCCTTTCCTTAACCTACTACCACGGCCTACCCTCATCTTTCTCCCCAGGACTTCTAGCTCTTGAGCTGTTTCCTTTGGTATTTACCATCATCTTTCTAGACGAAGGTGTTTAATTGCTATTTTTGGATTTATCAATTTTTTTTAATTTAAAGATTTATTTTCATTTATTTCTCTCCCCGTCCCCCCCATTGTCTGCTCTCTGTGTCCATTCACTGTGTGTTCTTCTGTGTCGCTTGTATTCTTGTCTTGTGGCACTGTGTTATCTTGCTGCATCAGTTCTCTGTGTGTGGCCCCACTCCCACGGGCTGTGCTTTCTTCATGTGGGGCGGCTCTCCTTGCAGGGTGCACTCCTTGTGCATGGGGCTCCCCTACACGGGGGACACCCCTGTGAGGCACGGCATTCCTTGTGCACGGCAGCACTGCACGTGGGCCAGCTCACTACATGGGTCAGGAGGCCCGGGATTTGAACCCTGGACTCTCTATATGGTAGGCAGACGCTCTATCAGTTGAGCCACAACTGCTTTCCTGGATTTATCAATTTTATTTTATTTTTATTTTTTTTTAAAGATTTATTTATTTATTTAATTTCCCCCCCTCTCCTGGTTGTCTGTTCTTGGTGTCTATTTGCTGCGTCTTGTTTCTTTGTCCGCTTCTGTTGTCGTCAGCGGCACGGGAAGTGTGGGCGGCACCATTCCTGGGCAGGCTGCTCTTTCTTTTCACGCTGGGCGGCTTTCCTCACAGGCGCACTCCTTGCGCGTGGGGCTCCCCCACGCGGGGGACACCCCTGCGTGGCACGGCACTCCTTGCGCGCATCAGCACTGCGCATGGCCAGCTCCACACGGGTCAAGGAGGCCCGGGGTTTGAACCGCGGACCTCCCATGTGGTAGACGGACGCCCTAACCACTGGGCCAAAGTCCGTTTCCCTGGATTTATCAATTTTAAACATTACTTGTTGACTTCCTGAGACAGACATTTGTTATTTGTGGAGGCCCAATATAATTTTTTCTCAACAAGGTTTTTTGAACCCATATCGTACTCTGGTAATTTCCTGCATTCCCAAGAGAGAAGCCATAAAAACGGCATACTCCATCTCCTTGTCAGCTGGGCTAAGTAAGGAATAAGACTTAGACATCCCCGATCAGACACGCCTGCCCAAGACTTTGATTCTGAGGTGAGCACATGAGGAAAGGGGCATTTGGGGAAAGGAAGCTTCTGGCAGCTGTGGTGGTGGATGGTTCGGCTCTAGTGAGGCGGAGGAGGGAGAGCTGGCACCGCCCCATCTAGGGGCCAGTGATGTGAGCTGTCGGCCGGGGTATTGTTTGCATTGGCTGCAGTGTGGGCGCTGGGCACGAGAGGCGATGGTGTGTTCACCCACGCAGCTCATATTCGGTATGGTTAGGCCTCACACCCAAGATTCTGGAAGGCTTCCTACTATTCTTTTGCTACCTCATTTCTTACTTTAGCAAGAAGAGTGGAATCCGTAGTTGGCAACTAGGAGCCCTGACTGACACTCCTGGTAGTCACAGCGGCTCTCCCCCTGCTGCCCCCTTCCCATTATGGTCCACCACTGTTGGCTGTTAACTTGGTCTTCAGCCTTTACATTATCGGGACCATCTAAGTGCTGTTTCCTGCCAAGTCAGGTTGGATATTATATGTAATAGGATGTCAAATTGGGACTCCTTTGTTTCTCTTAGACAAGAGACATCAGTGATCCCACATTCTACAGCGAGGAGCCCACCCGAGGAGTCTGGTCAGTGGATTTTGCCCTTAGCTGACCACCCATCTCCAGCCAATTAAAAGAGGCTGTAGACGTTTAGGGAGTTGGAGAGGAGGTGAGGAGTTTTGGAGACAGGTGCCAGAGCGCTGGGAAGCCTAGCACCAGTCCTCCCCCTTCCCCGGCACGCACGTGGGGGTGAGGTGGGGGGTGGGAAGTGCTCTTGCTCACCTCTAGCCTGGGGTAAGAGGTTTCAGTGGGTCCCCTTGGAGCCCAACACATCTCCAGGAGATCGGGGCACCTGGTAGTTGGCGTCCAAACCATTCCTGAAAAACCTCGAATTGCTCCGGTGATGGGGCCAAAAGAGGGGGCAGCTCTGGGACACCCTGCCCTCTCAGTTTGTCAGGACAAACGTTGCAGGAGGGCGTGGAGCGAGTTGCTGCAGTGGTGCATCGTGGGAGTGCGGGTTCAGGGCACACTTTCAGCGAAAGATCCCTTTATACTGTGCACTGGATAAAGAGTCCAGAAAGAGCAAACGATCTCCTTGTCACTCACACAACATAAAGAGTCCAAAAGAACAGGGGAGGGAAGTGGATGTGGCTCAATGGATAGAGCATCCACCTACCATATAGGAGGTCCAGGGTTTGAACCCAGGGCCTCCTGACCCATGTGGTGAGCTGGCCCACACGCAGTGCTGCCGTGCGCAAGGAATGCCGTGCCACGCAAGGGTGACCCCCACATAGGGGAGCCCCATGCTCAAGGAGTGTGCCCTGCAGGGAGAGCCACCCCACGTGAAAAAAGCGCAGCCAACCCAGGAGTGGCACTGCACACACGAGAGCTGACTCAGCAAGATGAACAACAAAAACAGACACAGATTCCCAGTGCAGCTGAGAATCCAAGCAGACACAGAAGAACATACAGCAAATGGCCACAAGAGAGCAGACAACAGGGGCAGGGGGCGGGGGGGTGGGGGTGGGGGAATAAATAAATCTTTAAAAAAAAAAAGAAAACAGTGGAAAAAGTCCCATGATGGCTGGTCTGCCTGGGTGGCCAAACAGTGCTCCTGGTTGGGGTCAACAGATGGCAGCTCCACACACCCCTCTTCATGCTGGAGAAGAGAGACTCATCTATGCTGTTTGATTGTGGTTTTTGTCCATCCCAGGGATTCTTGTTCTGAGAAGCATCTGGGGCTGCTGGTTCCCGGTTTCTGGGTTTAAGGTCAGGCCGTCTTTTCTTTTCTTTTTTTTTAAAGATTTATTTTTTATTTATTTCTCTCCCCTTCCCCTTGCCCCGCCCCCCCCCCCCCCCCAGTTGTCTGCTCTCTGTGTCCATTCACTGTGTGTTCTTCTGTGACCGCTTCTATCCTTACCGGCAGCACCAAGAACCTGTGTTTCTTTTTGTTGTGTCATCTTGTTGTGTCAGCTCTCCGTGTGTGCGGCGCCACTCCTGGGCAGGCTGCACTTTCTTTCGCGCTGGGCGACTCTCCTTATGGGGCGTACTTCTTGTTCGTGGGGCTCCCCTACGCGGAGGACACCCCTGCATGGCAGGGCACTCCTTGTGCGTGTCAGCACTGCACATGGGCCAGCTCCACACGGGTCAAGGAGGCCTGGGATTTGAACCGCGGACCTCCCATGTGGTAGGCAGACGCCCTATCCACTGGGCCAAGTTCGCTTCCCAGGCCGTGTCTTTTCACTGGACTTGACACCTCCCCCAGGTTGTGGAAAGGCACACAAGCGGAAAGGAGGCGGGAAGAGTGGAAGGGCCGGGGGACGGAGGTGGGCACAGGTGCGCTCCAGGCAATGGCTGCTCAACAGATGTCTGTGACTTCCCTGATAGAGGGTGACCCCTGCGCCAGATGGGACCACATGAGAGAGCAAACCCAAGAGGTCCTCTTTGGTGTGAGAGGCCTGCCTGCAGGGGCGTGGTGACCCACATGGGAGGGGTAGACCACTGGATCGCAGGAACCCAAGGAAACAGTAAGTGGCCAGGCAGGGAGGTGCATTTGCCCATGTCAAGAGAAGCACAGGTGAGAAATCCCCAAGCCTGGTTGGGGAGAGAGTGTTTCCCAAAACCCCCATAAAAGTACCCCCATAAGGGGGGAGACCTCATCTTTAAACACAGGCTCAGCCCAGGAAGAGCTTTGCCATCTTACGACCGACTGGTCTCCTCAAACAAGGCTCTTGCCCCTTAGCTCTTTTCTTCCCTCGGCTTCCCCCTGGAGGGGCCAGAAGCCTTGCATAGCGAGCTCAGAGCCGAGGGGAAGAAGCTCAAGGCTGAACTGCCATCCCTGAGGGCAAACAGCGAGCCACACCCCTGAAGGGACAGACGTTGGAGCTGGAACTTTAAGTGAAAGTCAGACTATTGGATAGGTTTGGATTTCTAAATGACTGAAATGAGCCATTTTTACAACCGTAGAAGCCAAAGGAGCTTTTTAATTACTTAGGAAGTCCCTCGGCAAACCAGAGGACTTGCCCTAGATTTCACAGAGCTAAGTACTCAGTGAACCCTTTCAATTAGAAACTAATTTCTTTAGTTTTTTGAAGAAAATGTCCTGCAGTCTTTCTTTAATAGTATGTTTTCTCTTTATTTTCTCTATTCTGTCTTTCTGAAATCTCTCTTAGCGGGATTTTGAAACTTCTGGATTGGTACACTAATTTTCTTTTCTATTTTATTTTGCTAGTTTCTTTTTTCTATTTTCTGTTATCTTCTACCCTTATTTTAAGGGCATTTAAAACAACAATGACTTCTATTATTTAAAAAAAATTCTAAAAGCTTTTTTCTGGTCTCCAATTGTTTTATATAGCATCTTGTATTTGTCTGATGAAGTCAAAATCTTCTCACCTCTCTGAGGAAGATGTTCTTCCTTTGAAGTTAAAAAAATACACTCTTCCGTTTCCAACATTATTTCTGTATCTCAGGGTTTCCTCATCCCTCATTTGTTTGTTTGTCTTGGTTTTGTCTTTCATGTTGACGACTTTTCTCCAAATCTGGTATAATCAGCTTTCTCTGCATGTTTGAGTGAGGCAATGCAAAGCTGAATGGAATTTCTCTGTGTTGGAACGGTCTCTTTCATTGCTAAGGGTCACAGTAGGGCCAGGAGGAATTGAGGCAGCTTTAAACTGGGGACCCCCAAACTCCAGTATCTGCTGGTCTTTTTTATTCTTAGGCTGTTCACCATCCCAAGAGAAAAGTGATTAAATTCCTTCCAGAGTTCTGGGATTAAGTCCAGGGAGAGGAAGGGATGCCACCATTTTGTAAATAGAATTTCACTTTATCCCCATCCTCCATCGACTGCTTATTTGCTTTGTACCCTGAATTCAGAGCCTCTTTAGTTTGATCTTTCTACAGAATATATTTCCATTCTCAGGTCTAGGTGGAAATAGAGATTCAACTGTCCTATGGACCCCTTTAAACAACCTTTCTTTGGATTTACTTCCAATTTCTATCTACTTGGGACCTGCATTTCCTGGGCTTGTCCACGGTTCTGTGGAGTGGGGAACGGGCTCACTTCTTTCCTTCTCTGGAACTACCTGTGCTCTTCTCATCACTTGCTACTTCTCCATCTACTTCCTATCTACGATCCCCATCCTATTCTCTTTGCCATTGTGGGTTTACTATGTAAACTTTTCCTCTACTGTCATTTCCGTAGAATTAGGAGGAGGAAGAGAAAGATATGCAAGGTTAATCTGATTAACCAGGAGTTACTGCTGTTGACTCAAAATAGTCCATCTGCATTATTAGAAAACAAGTCATTCTTGTTTCTGATTCATCGACTTGGATTCAACACATTTGCAACCCCATTTCATAGAAACTGGCCACCTTTATTAGAAATTTGGGCCAACCCCCAAACTGGCAAAATAAGCCATTTAACTGACCAACAAATGGTACAGCATTTGCCAGGAAAGACTGCCCTAGTTAGCTGTATGCCCCAAAGAAATTTTGATTTGCTTTGAATATATTCCCTTCTCTTTATCTTCAGTCTGAAATGACCATGGTTTTCGAATGTTTCCTAGGATATAGTTAGCTATACTTTTTTCCTTTTTAAAATCAAGTTCATATCTCAATATCATATATTGTGTGTGCGTATACTATTTTGCATCATATGCTGTTAATTTCCTACCCAATATCTGTCCTCTACCTCTTTACCAAGAGAAACTCAACTTTGCTTATGGCAGCATTGTGGCCATATTTAACTAAATCTACATTTTCCCATCTCCTTTAGAGATAAGGGTATAGCTCTGTAACAGAATTCTGATTAATGAGAGGTCTGCTGAAGTTGTTGGCTGGGACTTCTGGGAAAGCTGTTTTAAATGGGACACACTAAGCAGGCATGAATCTTTTGACCTTTGCCTTTCCCTCTATTCTTGTCTAGACAGTGGACAAGAGGCTGCGGCAGGAGTAGCCATTTTGCATCCATGAGGTAACCAGCATGAAAATGAAAGCCACACAACAAAGATGGCCGATGGCAGACAGAGGAGGCTGGGTCTTTGATGGATTTTAAAGGCTGCTGTGTCAGTTCTAGTCTTCTGACCTCTGGATTTCTTGTTCTCTTTAGAAAATACAATCTCTAGTATATTCAAACCACTATTTACCCACATTTGAATTACTTGCAACTGAATACAACCTTTGCTGACAGAAATTTCCTCTGTCACTTTTATTATGAGTCTGACTTTTATTATGAGTCTGTACTCATCTGTAAGTTTAGAAGGGAAGACTATAGAGACTGTGGTCTCTAATGATAGGGCAGGTGCTGCTGGTGCCCCATCCTTAGCCCCCAGTGCTCACTGTTTGTCTGCATGCCAGGCTGATTTCCATCCTCCAGCTTCCCCTGGCCACAGGAGCCTGCTGTTTACCTATGGGATAGACTGGGAATTCCAGGGAGCTAATGCAGCCTCTCTCTCCTGCCCCTTCCAACTGAGAGCAGCCTTCAACCAATGACTGATGGTGTGTAAATACCCAGCTTCCCTGCCCCTCAGGTGGGATAATTCCGATGCAGGTTCTCTACTGGCTGGCAGAGTTTCCCTCACAGGACTGAGCTCTGGTTTCCCACAGTAGCAGCTGGCTTGATAGCACACATTTATTGGCTATGTCCCCTTTTCTGTTTCACTTCTCCACTCTCTTGGATTACCCACCACGTAAACTACTCACACTAGAATCTTCATCTCAGAAAAGAGGCCAAACTGAGATAATGGAAATCCAAGTGGAGATAATGGGATTTTACCAAGGGCTGATTTGAGGTCACGAAAGTAAAGGGGCCTGGGTTATGTCTGTGTGCCATTCGCATATACTGACCCACAATTTGCAGTGCACCTTCAGGCAATGGTTCCTGCCAAGACAGCAATGCACCCCCTCCTCTGACTGTCAATCTGTTTTGGGTGCTCTTTTCCTCCTCCACAACATTTTGTGATCCAGATCCCTCTGTGGCAGACTGAGAAAAAGGCGTCGGTGCAAGACGCAGATTGGTGGAAAGCCTGATGGGAGGTGGGCAGCTGAAAAGTCTGGGCATGACATGAAAAAATAAAAAGAGAGGATGCCAGTCCCCACTCTGTAGTTTACAGCTAAAGAAAAACGTTTGTAATATGTGGTGCGCCCTGTGTGGTTTGGTTGATTGACTTCTTCCTCCTCTGGTTTCCTGCCTACTGAGGGTCATCTCAGAAGATAATTAGGAGGGTTCCAAGTAGCCTGTGTAATAACCTGAGCTTTTAGCATTTTCAAAATAGGATGTGTACTTAGGGCTTGGGCTAGATCTAATTTTTAAAGGGAAAATCTTTGATTTTAATTATTCTCCCAATTGGCAGAACTAGGTTCAGAAGCAAGCAAGAAAGAGGAATCTCAGGATCAGGTGTAATCAAATTCACAATTGATCTAGAATGTTCCACACTGTGGACATGCTCGATCCCTTAGACCAGGAGTCAGCAAACTGCTGCCCATGAGCCAAACTGAGACCAGGGCCTGTTTTCATAGATGAAGTTTTATTGAAACACTGCCTGTTTATTTACATAATGTCTATGGCTGCTATTGTGCTACAGGATAGAGTTGACTAGTTGTGACAGAGACTGTAGGGCCTGCAAAACTTAAATATTTACTGTCTGGGCTTTTATAGAACAAGTTGGCCAATCTCTGCTGTGGGAGTTTGAGGTTTTGTGGACCTCAGAAAATTATGTTCTGAAATTAATCCATTCCTGTAGGTGTGAACCTATTGTAGGCGGGACTTTTGATTAAATCACTTCAGTTGCACCTTTGATTAGGTTACTTCAGAAAGGCCTGACCCAGGATGGGTCCTGGTCCATTTACTGGAATTCTTTATGAATGATGAACATGGAGAGAGGAGGCTGCAGAGACACAGAGAAGTCCCCAGAAGCTGGAAGAGAAAGTCCCAGAAGCCAGAAGCTGAAAGCAACGAGACCCACAGGAAAAGGAATAGACAGCAGATGCCACCACTGTGCCCTGCCACGTGACAGGGGTCCAGGATGGCCGGCAACTGTATCTTTGGGGAGAGAGTTCATTTGCATGTTTTTCTCAGCCTTGGAACTATAATCTTATAAGTTAATAAATCCCTATTATAAAAGCCAATTCATTTCTGGCAAAATGCCTTGGCAGCCTTTAACAAGCTAAAACACCCGCCTTAGTCAACCACCAAGCATCCCACCCTAATCTAGCCCTCCAGGAAACACCTCCTTTAGCTCTAGCCCACCTGCATCCCACCCCAAACTCCAGTCCATTCAGCTTCATCTCCTGGAAGAGTGCTTCTGAAACATCAGTGTGCAGGTTCTGACTCAGTATGTCTTGGAGTCCTGTAGTTTTAACAAGCTCCCAGGGAATGCTTGCTGATTTGAGGACCACACTTTGAAGATCGAGATTCTAGAGAATCAGATTTTTTTCTCACCTGGACAAGAAACTTCTTATCAATGGTCCTTCTTGTTTGACCTTGCCAGGCAAAACTGCCCCCTCACTGACCATTCTCCTTCCCCTGCGTGCACACACACACACACACACACACACTCCTAAGTACAGAAGTGTGAAGTTATAGCCCATCCTTTTTGGTGAGTTCTGGTCTACTGTGTGAGGAGCAACTTCAAGAGTTAAAGAGCTATGAAGCCAACAGTGGGCGAGATGCCAGAACTCTAATTAGTCTCCCTTTTTATATTTAGTTTGCTATTAGATAATGCTCGACACCTGTTCACTAGACAGCTCTGTTTTTAATCTCTTCTATTTCACTTTCTTGGACTTGCTGCTGAACAGACATGTTGCACTGCGTGAGTAATGGAATGAAAGCCAAATAAAATAGCTGCTTCTTTGGAATTAGAATCATGACAAGAGACTGAAAACAACTGAAGCCTGATTTGGGCCAACCAGGAGGTGCTGGTGGAGAAAATAGCTTTGTGGTTGGAATATGCCCTCCTAGAATTCAGGCGTGGGTTGTTTTTCTTTCCTTGACTTTAAAGTTCCATGGAGTCTTTGAAACACTTTTCCCACCCTCCAAATGTGAATGGAAGAGGTTACAAGGAAACGATTCCTCTGCTGTGCTTTAATCAGAGACCAGGCAGACAGTTTCTACAAAAATGAGCTAAACATCTCTAATGTAGATTTTATGACTTCATTTGTGTGAGGTTGCCCAAAACTGCAGTTCCAGCCTTTGGGATCCTGAGACCTTCTCCCAGCTGCTGCAAGTGAACCACAAATACTGAATCCATTTAAAAACATGACCTCTTTGGTCCTTGGGCTCATTGTCTCTTCAGCAGTTTCTGGAACTGACAGGTGTGGACATTTGCATCCACACATCACGTGACACCTGTCGACGAGCAGTGGATGCCTAAATGTCAGCCACATGAGGTTGGAGAGGAAATAGGTAGCCAAATCTCAGAGAGCTACAGCTATAGGGTCAAATCTGAAAGCATGACATAAAGAAACCCCGTAAGTAATTTGCTCCTTGAGCTAGTGAGGATAGACACTCTTGAAGAGAATGTTCGACCTAAATATTTTGTTCTTTCCAAAAGTCATGCTGAGCCCAAACTTTCCCAAATCTGACATGGTGAAGAGAATTAAATCCCGGATGATAACAGAAAGCTGTAGCAGGTGATTTTTCAGATTGTAAAATGTCAAGTTAGTACAGACCCTTAAGTTGCCTTGATGGTCCTAACTTTCCCCAAAAGTTTTATTTTTATTTTTAAAATTTACCTTTTTTTTTTTTTTGGTTTTCGTTTTTTCTTCTCCTTTCCCTCCCTCCCTCCCTTCCTTTCTATTTATTATTTTCTTTTATTTACTTCCCCCCACCCCCCCCTAATTTTGAAACTTGTTTTAAATTCTCAAAATGAAATTGCTGCAAGTGAACCAAGGATCTTAAATCCACTTTCAAACATGATTCATTGGGTCTTTGGGCTTATTTTATAGTCTGTATAGCAGTGCCCACCTAAGTCAGATTTCACATTTTATTTTATTTGAGTTTTTCAGGGTGGTGTTTTCGTCAGAGGCGAGGCCGGGCTCAGATGCTCTCTGACACGGTGTCCCCTGCCTGCGTAGATTTGTGGGGTAGCAAATAGAATAGGAAGCTCCATGGAACTAGAGAAATGGGTGAAGAATCGGGCCTTGGAATCTGTATGTAAGCTTGTTACCAACAGAGAGATGAGGCAATTTGAAAAATAGACTATTTTTAGAGCAGGCTTAAGTTTATAGAAAATGTGTGCGGAAAGTGTCAAGAGTTTCTATAACCAACCTCCCCCCTTCCAAACCATAGCCCCGCTTCCCAAGCCCTGCTCGTTTCCCTTATATAATTAACCTCTTGCATGAGAATGGTTTATTTATTCCAATTGATGAATTCCATGCTGATAAATTATTATTAACTGAAATCCAGAGTTTATATTAGGGTACACTCTGCACCGTACAGTTCTATGGGTTTTGACAAATGCATAATGTCACGTATGCCTTGAACAGTTTCCCTGCCCTAAAAATCCCCTGTGCCCCCCCAGTCATTCCCCTTACCCCCACTTCCCAGAGGCCCTGCCAACCGCTGGTCTTTTTGCTCTCTCTACTCTCCAACTTTTCAATGTTTTGGTACATGTAAAAGATGGTAGTGTTTTCCCAGCACACTGGTCTAAACAGATGAGAGGGTTTTCTTAAGAGTTAACATCAGTGAAAAGAAAAACCACAATCCTTGGTCATCTGGTAATTATACTGGTAATTAACTGATTTGACAGAGACCGAAGCAAATATGGATTTTACCCAAGGCTAGGACCCACCGCCTCCCAGGCGTCCATGCCCCATCCAAGCCCACCATCCCAATCCTCCCGAAACCCCAGGAGGAAAGGGCCAGATCCTGAACTGTCTCCAGCTAAGGGGCCGTGGATGATGCCAGCAGCCGAGCAGAGGCTCCTCGCCCCCGGCCTGGGTCGGCAGCCCCCAGGGTCTCACCCCCCTTCACCCTGGTCCCTTCACCCAGCCCCTTCTCCACGCCCTGCTTAGATGCCGGCTACCCGCCTTCCTCTTCCCTTTACCGACTTTTTTTTGACATGTGTTTTTATTTATAGCCGTTGCGAGCTTCCCTTTTTACTGTGTGACTTCATTTATGCCTTCCCCTCCACCCTTCTGTTACTGTTTCTAGAATGTTCTGTTATTGGCCCCCGGGGATTGCTAACACTTCATTACAGCACGTTTATTCCTCCTCGCGGGGATTTGACCTTGTTTTTACGCCTAGTGCTTCCAACAGTGCTTGGGTGCGTTGTCAGGCGCGGACACGTTACTGAGATTGCTGCTGGGGACAGATGTGGACCGTAAGCTCCTGGGGTGGGGTGGGGGGTTGGGCTGGGGGGCGAGCACACCTTTCTCTGCGCGCAGAGCTACCTGCCCTGGCTCCCCGCAGGTAAGACGCCCGTCCTCGCCAACCAGGCCGTCGGCTCCTGGAGAGCCTGGTGCCTCCAGACGATGAAGGAAGCAGGAATCTGTCTCCAACAGGGACAGATGTATTCCCTGGAACTTCTGTCTGAAGTATTTCTGGGCACCCTGGACAGAGATTTAAGCCCAGAGCCACTCTGTAGGCCCGTTTATGGTTTAGGTTATATGTATTTACCACATAGTATTAGTTCCTTGAGAGAGTGGGTCCAGTTATTCTCAAGGAGAATTTGTTTTTACTCCTACTGACCTGGGGCAGGCGACTGTAAAATAGGTGTCCACACTGGGAAGTGACACTGCTGCCTGTTTCTGCTTGGGTGGCGGCATCTGACATAAATATAACATCTGTACCAGCGCCTTTGGGCTACGGTGGACTAGACTTTTTTTTTTTTAGATTAAAAAAAAAATTATTTCTCTCCCCTTTCTCCTCCCTCCCCCGTTGTCTGCTCTCTGTGTCCGTTTGCTGTATGTTCTGTGTCAGCTTGTGTTCTTGTCAGTGGCACCGGGAATCTGTGTCTCTTTTTGGTGCGTCATCTTGCTGTGTCAGCTCTCCATGTGTGCGGCGCCACTCCTGGGCAGGCCATACTTTTTTCACGTGGGGCGACTGTCCTTACGGGGTGCACTCCTTGCGTGTGGGGCTCCCCTACGTGGGGGACACCCCTGTGTGGCAGGGCACTCCTTGCGTGCATCAGCACTGCGCGTGGGCCAGCTCATCACACGGGTCAGGAGGCCCAGGGTTTGAACCCTGGATCTCCCATGTGGTAGGTGGACGCTCTATCTGTTGAGCCAAATCCACTTCATAGACTAGACTTTTAAAACACTCCCTTGCCGCCTCCACCCTCTGGCAGCTCAAGGTTAAAAGTAAGTAAGCACATCCACAATATCCCTGCGTAAAGAGGGACTCTTCCTTGGAAGTTAAAGGGACTTGTTCGATTGGGTCAGGTCAAGGGCCCATCCCCGAGAGCCTTCCGAGGCCAGCCAGGGGTACCGGCGTTCCTGGGTGAGAGAGCAGAGTTCCCACCTCAGGGTGGAATCCCCTGGAATCCACTGACCTCTAAATTCTTTTTTTTAAAAGATTTATTTATTTATTTCTCTCCCCTTCCCCCCAGTTGTCTGTTCTCTGTGTCTATTTGCTGTATCTTCTTTGTCCGCTTCTGTTGTTGTCAGTGGCACGGGAATCTGTGTTTCATTTTGTTGCGTCAATTCTCCGTGTGTGTGGCGCCATTCCTGGGCAGGCTGCACTTTCTTTCACGCTGGGCGGCTCTCCTTATGGGACACACTCCTTGCGCGTGGGGTTCCTCTATGCGGGGGACACTCCTGTGTGGCAGGGCACTCCTTGCGCGCATCAGCACTGTGCATGGGCCAGCTGCACACGGGTCAAGGAGGCCCGGGGTTTGAACCGTGGACCTCCCATGTGGTAGATGGACGCCCTAACCACTGGGCCAAGTCTGCTTCCCTGACCTATAAAATTCAAGAGGTAGGTGAAGTTGGTCTGTGAACCTGCATTTTTATCTTTATCTTAACTACTATTTAGCTGAAATTTAGTGTTTCCTTTCATGAACATAGGCTATATATTTCAGTAGTATTAACAGTACCTGAGGCTTTGAAACAGATCAAAATTACAGATATTTCCATATCACATTCCACTTATGGCAAATACCTCAAAATATCATTTAGGCTCATCACCACTTTAAAACAATGGCGATGATCAGATCTGCTTCCAGACCTTGCTATTTAACGCATTAATAAAGACACGAGGATAAAATTGAATCACAGATTTTTTAAAAAATTAGTAACTGTCTTTCACTATAATTGGTGCCTTTTGTAAGCATATGCATTTTATTTTATGAATTTAAAAGCATTATTCTGAGAAAGGGTCCATAGGTTTTGCCAGGCTGCCAAAGGGGGCCCTGCCAGACTGAGCCACGGGGGGCTGGAGGTAAAGGCCAGTCTCGAAAGAAAGACTTGGGGGCACCCAGAAAGGGAGCAGACGGCCCCACACGTGTTGCCAGGACGCGGGCATTGCTGTGTACCTGCCTCTCCTTACAGGGACACTTTATAGTCACCTTAGAACCTTGCCCAGAGCTGGCTGTCAGTGGCTGCTGAGTGCATGAGCCTTTGAGTGAGGGTCCATGACTCAAGGGCTTTCAGGCTAGCCGCCGTGCCCTTACATTCACGTGCTCCCAAGCACTGCTGTGGCTTCGGTGAAGGGAAGGGGCACAAGCCTGGACCAGTGCTGAGAGGGACCCCGACTGGCTCCCTCTCCACCCCAAGGTGGAAAACGGAAGCCCACGTGCTTAACTCATCAAGACGGAGGTTCAACGTCACTGACCGTTTAGGATGCACAAGGACATTTGGACTTTTTTATTTTCCCAAAAGGTTTCCCCTTCTCAATTCCTTTATTCTCTCATCGTGGAAGGGCTTACGAAGACAAGGGTTGTTGTTCCATTTCGTACACAGGTACAGGGACTTGAAAAAAACGCAGGCGTGGCTCCTCCAACTTCAAGAGCCATTTAAAAATACTTACGTCCAAACTTCTGTGTGGGTGACTGAGAGTCCTCCCTGCCACAACCTTATCGTTTCCGCCCTTTTCTGAGAGAATACATTCTATCACTTCGTAAACCTGGGACACAGTAAAATTAAAGTAGGGAGGGAACACTTCATGGGGGATAATTGGGGTGCCTCGTTAAGTGCTGTTTGCTTTTGAACTGGGAACTAAAATATTGTGGGTAGGTCGGCATCTAAGACTGGGATGAGGGAAGGAGGTGTGTGTATTTTATCAGACAGGGTGTCTATCACCAATGTTCCTCACCAACTCTCAAAACAAAAGCAAAGGTTTGGAACTTCCATTGTCATTTTTCTCTGTAGAAAGGGGGAGGGACTGAGAGGGTGGGGAGAGCATTTGCACCAGGAGGGTGTTGCACGCTACTGGAATGATCTCGACCCAACAGAGAAGAATTAAAAAGGGGAAAAGAGAGAAGGGAGAAAAAGAGTGAGGAGCTGCTGCTGCGGACCGTGTTTCAGGAGAGTTAAAAAATGAAAGAATAATAGTGGAGAAGGAGAACTAAATTTGGCGGCTATTTGAAATATACTGGGTTTTTGTGGCACATGGTTGAGTTCTGTAATTTTTACCTTTGCTAATGACTTTTTAGGTTTTTGTAGACTTCAACTTGTGATGGCAAGGTTTGGTAGGGCTGCTATTAAAAAAATAGCACAGACATGTTGGCTGAAACAGGAATTTGTTGTCTCACAATTTGGGCGTCCAGAAGCCCCAAATCAAGGTGTCGGCAGGATCCTGCCTTCTCTGAAGTCTGCAGTGTTGTGGTGGCTTGTGGGCAACCCAGAACTCAGTCTCTGCTTCTGTCACATGGCTGACTGCCGCCTTCTGTCTCCTACTGTCTCTCACTGTCAGTTCAAATTTCCTCTGCCCATAAGGTCTCCAGTTGTATTGGATTAAGGCCCACCTTGATTCAGTTTGGCCTCGTCTTAGCAAACAGGATCTTTGAAGATCCTACTTATAGGTGAGTTGATTCGCAGGGACGTGATTCAACCCATAACGGGGGGGTGGAGGCAAAAGTGAGTCATTTGTTTAGTGAATATTTGTTGAGTTAACTACCTGCGCTGTGATAAAAACACAAAGAGGAAAAGACATTGTGCTGATACCTAGAGTCCAGCGGGGAGACAAAATATGGAGATAACTAAAAACAGTTTGCAAGTCAGTGGTGAGAAGGCTACAGGGGACTATGGGGAGCACAGAGGAGGCACCTGCCCAGCCTCAGAGGATCTAGAAGGGCTTCCAGCAGGAGGCAATATTTGAGCCAGGTCTTGAGGGATGAGGAGTGAGTCAAGGTTACTGAGTTTGGGGCTGGGAAAGACAGAGAGGGCTGCATGAGCAAAGGTGGAGGAACAAGAGAAACAGCAAGATGTGGGGTCGCCAGAGTGCCGGAAGCCCCAGAGTCTAAAGTGCAAGGCAGGGAGTCACCAAAGACAAAGGCAGGGGAGGCGGGCGAGGGTTGGATTGTGAAGGGCCTTGAATGCGTCTTCCTGCCTCACTTCTGATGCACCTGCATACTGCTCCACATGTCCTTCTGCTCATGATTTTCCTTGGCACATTCTATTCTTCCATGAAGTTAGAGCTGAGAGTTTTACCCCAGGGATGCCACTATGGATTGTATTTTTAAAAGACCCTATAGGTAGAAAAATGCAACCTTGAGAAATTTCTGCTTTCTTACTTGAATATGTCTAGGGCTTTATCAAATCCTTGGATGGGGTACTGCCATCCGTTGGTTTGCTGGCCTCCATTGGGAAACATCTCTCCATAGATCTCTTGCATTTCTGCACATCTGTGCACAAAGGCGCTCATAGCCTTTTTTAAGGACTATCTTTTCAAGGACACTTGTCTAATGAACAGCCTTGAAAGACCCTCTACAGCAAAGGACAAGCTTGTGTACTGCTCACTTTACAAGGTTTGGGTTCCCTAAGCTCAGGGTTCCTTACTTGTAGTACAGTTTACAGGGGTGTCTACT
Source organism: Dasypus novemcinctus (assembly GCF_030445035.2). Taxonomy (NCBI): domain Eukaryota; kingdom Metazoa; phylum Chordata; class Mammalia; order Cingulata; family Dasypodidae; genus Dasypus; species Dasypus novemcinctus. The sequence continues at coordinate 152,643,437 of NC_080676.1, read as the reverse complement.
GGGGTCATCTAGCCTTCTTTGGGGCACTCTGTGGGAACTGAGCTCAAGGAACCAGTACAAAGTCTGATACTCTGGCTACTGTTATTATCGTGAATAATAAACTCCTTTGTCTCTGACCCACGCGTCTTGTGTCTGTCAGCACTGAAGAAACTGTGGCCTGCTAACCCATTAGCTTGCAAATAGGGTAAAATCTCAGACATTTCATTTCATAGCTCAAAACAGCTTCCTCCGCAAACGCTTTGAAGAAGAAGTAATTACGACCTCAACTCCGACCCCAAAGCACTTTGTGCTGATTTCTCTTATATAGTGCATATCACACATTACAGATAATTGCTATATGAGGGCCTGTCACCTGTGGACCTTAAAGGAATGGACTGTCTTTTAAATAATCTTATTTTTATATCCCCCGAATGTAGCTTGTTATGTGGCATATTGTGGGTGCCCAATAAAGGTGTGTTGGATTCAATTGAGGCAAAAAACTATGCATATTGGTTCCTAAAAGAGGTGAAAATCAGAAGGTGAATTTCTCCCACCCCTCTGGACCCAGGATGACTAACTAGCATCATGCAGGTGAACCCCAAACCCCAGGCCACCTGCTCAAATCTCCGTCCAATTCCATTTCATGCAGACTTTAGTGCTAAGTCACCTACCCCTAGCCTGCCACTGTCCTTGTCTTTGCATCAACTTCAAATTATGATACTGGCAGGAGACAAACGCTCCAAGTTCAAGCCCCAGGAAAATAAAAATAAGTAAATAAGAACCCAACACCAGATGGCCTAAAAGGACAGAGTTGGAGGGGAGGATTAACTGGCTGGTAATAAAAGCTGTCATTACAGAGTGCCATCATCGGTGGGTTCTTTATTAGCTCTTCCCTTTATATAGCAAATGTCAAATGTGCTAATGTGCAAAAACCAAGCCTTCCCTTCCCAGCTGCTCCAGTATCAGGCTGCCAGCTGCATTGTCTCCTTTGCAGGACCTGCCAGGAGTTTAGCTTTCACATGTCATGTTATGCATACCATCCTGTACTTTTAAAAGGCCGTATGAGGCTACAGCAGCCTAATAATCAGCCTGTCAATCATTATGCTACTCTGTGCATGGAAGTGCTTTACCCAAAATCTTTGTTTTTGCCTAGAATGGGCTCTTAAAGTTCTGTGCACCAGGCAGAAATGTATGGTTTATTTTGCCACAACTGCTCAGAATCAAGGTGGTATTTCTATTCATTTAGTGCCCATGGAGGCTTAGGGAATTGCAAAGCAACTGTAAAGTGAAAAATTTTGCTCCCGTGATTGGTACTTAATTTAAAAGCTAATCTTCATCCATGTAGAGGGGAGTGGGCATAACCATCCCAGGGTCCACGGGATGGAGGAATAGAGTATGGCTTAGAGTGGACTTACTAATAGTGTACTATGGAACTATTGTGATTAATAATGGAAGAAATTGTAGCATTGAGGTGGAGAAAGTGGCCATGGTAGCTGCTGAGGGTAGGGAGAGGGAAGAAGAGATATGATGTGGGGGCATTTTCAGGACTTGGAGTTGTCCTGGGTGGTGCTGCAGGGACAGATGCTGGGCATTGTAAGTCCTGCCTTGGCCCACTGGGTGGACTGGGGGAGAGTGTAAACTACAATGTAAACCATTATCCATGTGGTGCAGCAGAGCTCCAAAATGTATTCACCAAATGCAATGATGGTGAAAGAGTTTGTTGATGTGGGAGGAATGGGGTGAGGGGGTGGGAGGTAAATGGGGACCTCTTATATTTTTTGAATGTAGCATTTAATAAAAATAGAGAAAGAAAAAAAAAGCTAGTCCTATTACCCTTAATGTCTCTCTTTTTCTCCACACACACCATAAGTTAGTTTTACATGTATCATCTTTCTCTTTCTCTTATTGATATCTTCAATTGAAGCACCAAGTTTAACCTTAAGTAAGAAAGTACAAAGAACAAACATGATCCTGATGGCAGAATTTTGGAGACCATGTCCATGGTTAAAAACAATTGAGCCAACAAGTCTTTACTGAACCTACCTTGTATACAGTTCCATATACTTCTGGAGGGACCAAAGGAACATAAGGCCTGTTCTTAAGGCACCTATCAGCTCATGGGAGTTGCAAAGCTAACATACCTGTTATATGCTTGCTATTTTGCAGTTTGCTCAATATTCAAGGCAAAATTATGGTCTCTGAAAATTTCCTAAGCCATTGTGATCATTTCCTCATATTTCAGATGTCAGAAGTTAAAAGGATCATGATAGTTTTGCCTTGAAGTCACAACCTGGATCTCCACAGTGGCTAGGGCTAAGAAGAGTAAGTGGGAAATCAACTGTGAGTGGTGTATTAGTCAGGGTTCTCTAGGGAAACAAAATCAACAGAAGATATCTGTAAATAGTGTGAGATTTTATAAGAGTCTCTCACATGACTGTGGGGATGCACAAGTCCAGGCCCCACAAGCAGGCTGCAAACCAGGAGCTCCAATGAAAGTCCAATGAAGGTCCTTGATGAGTTTCTGGGAGATGTTGGTGTCCAAAGACGAGCTGGGAAATTCTCTCTGAATGCTGAAATCATTTCCCCTTTTAAGGCATTCAACTGATTGGATAAAGCATCACTCATTGCTTACAGCAATCTCCCTGATTGATGTAGATGTAATTAGCCATCTATCCAGTAAACTCACTGATGACTAAAGTCCATAAATGCCCTTGTATTACAAATAGCCCAATTGTAATACAATTGCCTGACCAAACAACTGGGCACAATTATCTGGTCGAGTTGACACATTAGCTGAACCATCACACACAGTCATGGACTAATTAAACAACCCAGTCTCCCAGAGTTTACCTTGAGCTAGACGCTGTGCAGGTACTGGGAGGCTAGGAACCATAGTGAGGCTGAAGGACTGTACATGTCCTCGGGGATAATTTATCAGGGAGGCAAGACAGGCAGGTGAGAATTTCAACCAGAATGCAAGATGAGGTTACAGGGAATATTATGTGGCAGCACATGATTTCTAAGTAACAGGTATAGGCAAGTGGCATGAGTTCAGAGGAGAAGGAGATCACAGAGATCCAGGAAGGCTTCACAGTGATGTGGGACTTTAAGAGGGTCTTGAAGGAGATTGTAGCAGTTTGATATGGTTATGAATTCCAAAAATAGATATTGGATTATGTTTGTAATCTGGTCTGTACCTGGGCATGATTACATTATAATTAGGGCTTTGATTGGGCCATGTCAGTACCTTGTATACAAAGGACAGAGTTGAGGGGTTTTGATGTTGGAGTTTTGATGTTGGAGTTTGATGCTAAAGCCTTAAGCTGGAGTCCTGGGAAGTAAGCTCACAGAGGAAAGAGAAGCCACCCTCAGGAAGAGACGAACCCTGAGCCCAGGAAGAAGCAGGCCCCGGGAAGAGAGGAACCCTGGACCCAGAGAGAAGCAAGACCCTGGAAGGGAGGAACCCAGGAAGGTTGAACCTTGGCAGATGTCGGCAGCCATCTTGCTCCAACACGTGAAAATAGACTTTGGTGAGGGAAGTAAGTTACGCTTTATGGTCTGGTAACTGTAAGCTTCTACCCCAAATAAATACCCTTTATAAAAAACCAAGCAATTCCTGGTATTTTGCATCAGCACCCCTTTGGCTGACTAATACAGAGGGTAAAAATTAAACAGACAGTCAGACGTAGGTTAGGTGTTTCAAGGAGGGAGAAAGGTGCATGGAATTAGGGTCCAACTACAAATCCTGTGAGAACAGTCCCCACACGTTCCCCAGGACCACCCTCACCTCTGACTGCTGGCTGCATAGCCGGGGAGTCCCCTCAGGTTCAATAATTCACTAGGATGACTCACGGAACTCATGAAATGCTATCCTTACAGTTTAATTAGAGCAAAAGGATACGAATCAGAACCAGTCAAAGGAAGAGACCCATAGGGTGAGGTCTGGGAGGGTTTTAAATGCAAAGCTTTCTGTCATCCTCAGGGAGGTGGTCCCCTCCTGGCATAGATGTGTGACAATTTGCACAGAGTGTTGCCAGCCAGGGAAGCTCACCCAACTTTTGCATCCAGAGCTTTTATTGAGGTTTCATTATGTAGGTGTGATTGGTTGAATTATTGCCCATGTGATCACACTCAATCTCCAGCCCTCCCAGAGGTCAGACTGATACCATGTGGCCCAAAGCCCCCACACTCTAATCGCATGGTTGGTCTTTTTGGTGTGGTGCCCACCCCGAGTCACTCCATTGGCATAAACTCTCATGGATGGTCCAAGAGTGCCACCATGAAGACATTCTTATCCCTTGGGAAAGTTCAAGGGTTTAGAGATTACCCTCTAGAAGCTGGGACAGAGGCCAACCCTGTCTTTGGAAGCCAAATTCCTTCCTACACAGAAAGATAGAGGCAAAGACCCAGAAGAGGCAGGAATGGTGCAGTTTGTTAGGGGAAAGGTGCCCAATAAAGAGCTCCCCTCTTTCTTTCCTGAGTTCTGCACCAACTGAGAAATAAGACAAAAGAGTAAGGCAGATGGGAGGTACAGGTAATCTATCACCTTTTTTTCCCCTGAAAAATTTGATAGCAGAGGAGGTGGGTCATACGGCAGGCAAGTGGGTTTCCTAACAATCACAGGCAGTGCTGGGCCCCCACGGCCTCCCCTTGGAGGGGCTGTCTCTGAAAATAGGGCCCTGGAAGAGCAGCATGGGCAGCTGAGCCCTCAAGATAAAAAGGAGAGAGAAAGATGCTGGGGTATGGGTGTCCTGTTTCTTCTCCCACACTAACCAACTGGCTCATGCACTCCTCCTGCCCTGGGGAGGAGTGAGTGAAGGGGAGAGGGGCAGGAAGTTTAGAGAAACTTTTCCCTGATGGAAACCAGTCATGGGGAAGAGGAGGTCTCCCTCTAATGAGAGTGCCCAGAAGTAGTGAAAAGACCCACACAAAGAGGCAGTTAAACTGGCTGCAGAGGCCCTTGATGGGCAAGCAAAGGACAGTGGTATTTACTTTGTAGGAAACAAGGAGCCACTGAATATTTTGGAGCATGGTTTAGGCAGCATTTGGGGGAGATGAAACCATGACTGAAGTGTGGGTGGATTTCCCAGGAGAAGAAAATAGGAGAGGGGCTGGCCAGGAGCCACATGAAGAGGCAGAGTCCCTGGGAACTAGGGGCTGGTTGTGAGTGACAAGGAGAGGGAGGTGGCAAAGAGAGGCCTGAGGTTCTGTGCTCCGATGACTAAAAGAATGTGCTACATGAATAGGAACGGAGGAATTGGCAGCAGGAGCCAACCTGCGGGGATGCTCGCATACATGGAGAGCGTTTGAAGTAAAGTGGGACATCCAGATCATCATATGGGATGAGGATGCAGGAGAGAGGGGGGCTGTCTAAGTCAAAGAGGAAAGCAGTAACCGGGAGAGCGTGCAGACGTGCCAAATGCCAGGGAAGTCAGGGCAGGAGAAGACAGATTGGAAAGCATCAAGTGTGGTAATTGGGATGTCACTGGTGACCTTTTCACAGTCAATGTAAGAACAGAGATTGAGAGAAGGTTTCAGATGTCCCATTCCTAAGGAGGAGCCCATGTAACCTGGATCTGGCATTCTCTTTCTAGCCTGATGGCAGAATTATGAGTAAGACGATGGCATTTGGACATTTTATTTGTCATTTCCTCTTTTATCCTCTCCGTATGGAACCAAAATCCCACTTTGTTCTCTTCCCCTGATGATATCTTTGAAAATGTCTTGCCTCAGAGTCTTATCCTGTGGGTAGGAGTATAAACAAGCAAATTGTGTTCAGAGGGCAATATCAGAAGTTCTTGGCCCAGGAGGATGAGCTGGGGGGGATACTGGACATCCCCATGTGGCAGTTATGATGCTGGGGACTCTCTGAAATGGCCCTTTTGACCCAGTTATTTAGATAGTTAGGCAAGAAAGTGAGGCTCAGGAATGGGTACAGAGAGAAAAGGGGGCTAGAGATTGAGTCAGCAATACCTGATCCTCATGTACCTTGGTAATTCAAAAAACCCAAACGAGTGCCACCCCTTTAAACAGCCCCTTGGAGCCTTCAAATCAGCATGCACTCTTTCCAGTAACTGTGGTCAGTTTTCTTCCATGGAGGGTAGACTTGAGTTGTGGAAAACGGCAGAGTAATTTGGAGCCAAGTCTCTGTAAGTGGTTTTTGAAACTTGAGGTGAATTGTGTAACGCGAATAAAGGCTCTAGGAAATATTGTTCTGGATGAAAAATGAGGTATACTGATAATCGGGCCTGGTTTCCTTCTAAGATAACTTAATGGGCTCTAGAAAGCAATTCCTATGTCTAAGAGGCAAAAGGGACCATACCCCTGCCATTCCCTCAGTAAAGGACAGCAACTTCCAAAGGGGTTACTTTGAAAGGGACATCAGAAGACCCGGGTCATTATTAAAAATAATTCTTATGCCTTTACATTAATAAATTATGATATATTATCATTACTACTTATAAGTAAAGACAGGTGCAAAATTCATTATATTTTTGGGAAATTATTAGGACGTTTTCAGTTGCTAGCCATTGGTAAAGGAATTGCATGTTTTATTTTTCATTTTCTTGGTGCTGTATTACTAAAACACACTACATAGCAATGGTTATCTGGGCACTTTATGTATGTGCAGTCAATTGACCCTTGGAGAAATTTTTAAAAGTTGCAGTTTTAGTATCAGTTGCAGTTTTAGTATCAGAGGTCCATTTTGCTGACTATGACTTTGGTTTACATGGGCTAAGAAGTTAATGTGTACGAGTATATGAGTGTGGAGTTGGGTGGCAGGGAGATAATGCGCAGTATAAGAGGCAGCTTCTTCCCCTCATATCCTTGTGTGGCATTTGAATCCATTCGTTGCAGCTTGAATTGGGGCAATCCAAAAAAGAGAAAGATTACGTTTGTGAACTAATTCATTCCTGTGGGTGTGAGACCCTTTCAACTAGACTACATCAGTGAAGCATAACTCAGGTTGGGTATCTGCCCTTTTGCTGGGTCTGATAAAAATGGAGACAGAGAGAGAGAGAGAGACAGACAGACAGACAGACAGACAAAGATAAAGGAAGCCATGTATTTCATCCTGCCTTGTGAGAAGAAAAACAATAGTTTCACCCACAGCTGAGCTGCAAGGAGTGAAGCCCCTGAGAAGCTCGAAGAGCCCATGGAGAGACAAGCCATATGCTGGAAAGCTTGCAACTGAACTTGGGAAAAATATGGAGCAGCTGAGACTGAAAGAGGAGGCCAGGAAAGAGACAAGCCTTATGCCTAGTTGCCCTCAGCTGAGCTCAAACCTCGGCAGAGATTGGCAGCCATCTTGCTTTGACATGTGGCAGCTGACTTTGGTGAGAAAGCACCTCTTGTGGTGCTTTGATTTGGACTTTCCATGGCCTTGGAACTGTAAGATTTTACTCCAAATAAATCCCCTTTATAAAAGCCAACCCATTTCTGTTACTTTGCATCAGCACCCCTTCGGTAGACTAAGACACCATCTCTCAAGGTAATGTTCTCTAAGTATTGCTTTCATACAATATAATCTTTTGTACTGATAAACATTTTTTTCACTGTGAAAAACTCAATTTGGGAGAAATCTGGGCTATAGTGCTATAGCCCAAATCTATGAAAATTTTGGAACATGTCCTTCAAGAAGGTTGGGATCTACTATTGTGCACATATATTAATACCCATCTTTGCATAGTTCTTTCTCTTTCAAAAATATAATTAATGTAAGAAGTGGCTTCCCTTTCCTAGAATGAAAAAAAAAATTGCATGGGATCTTGAAAATCATTTATGCCATTTGTCTTTTTTAAGAAATGGCTAACTAGGTCTCTGAGTAGTCACTTGACCCACCAAGCTTCACACCACGGGTTCCTGCCAAAGTTGGAATCCAGGCCTCCACCTCCCTGGGTTTTTTCCATTGCACATGTTCTCACATGGTCTATTTCCACACTTGGGCTCTCTGATTTAGTAGCACCAGCTGTGGAAAGCTAAGTGCCAGCTCTGCCTACAATGAGCCTGCCTACCTGAGGCTTACCCACCACTGCAGTGCAAGTGGGCAAAGCAGTCAAGAATGATGGAATGAAAATTCTTTTTTTCTTTTTTTCAAGATTTATTTTATTTATTTCTTCCCCGTTGTCTGCTCTCTGTGTCCATTCGCTGTGTGTTTTTCTGCATCCACTTACATTATCCAGCAGCACTGGGAAACTGCGTCTCTTTTTTTTTCTGTCGCGTCATCTTGCTGTGTCAGCTCTCCATATGTGAAGCGCCACTCCTGGGCGGGCTGCGCTTTTTTCATGTGGAACGGCTCTCCTTGTGGGGCGCACTTCTTGTGTGTGGGGCTCCTCTACGCAGGGGACACGCCTGTGTGGCACAGCACTCCTTGCACGCATCAGTACTGTGTGTGGGCCAGCTCACCACATGGGCCAGGAGGCCCTGGGTTTGAACCCTGGACCTCCCATGTGGTAGGCGGACGCTCGATCAATTGAGTCATGTCTGCTTCCCTGAAAATTCTTTACTGAACCCAGAACAGAAAATGAGGCAGTGCCTGCTTTATATATATATATATAAGAACTATGTGCAGTGGTCTCATTTTTAAATCTTCCATTTTTCGGTCTGTCTATAGGTGCTCTCTTAGAAACTTGAAATGGGACCATTCCTGAATCAGGATTTCCTACCCGATGAGTTGTGAAATGCATACCATGGAGTGCCTGCTCCCTCTCTCTCTGTTTTTTTCTTTAAAGATTTATTTATTTATTTATCTATCTATCTACTTATTTATTTATTTATATATTTATTTCTTCTCTCCCCCTTCCCCTCCCCGCTGCCCTGCTGTTTTTGCTGTCTGTGTCCATTTGCTGTGTGATTTTCTGTATCTGTATCTCTTTTTGTCTTCTCCTCATTTTTTCTCCTCTGGGATTCACCAGGACTTGATCCTGAGGTCCTCTGATGTAGACGGAGGTTCCTTATCAGCTGTGCCACTGCAGTCCCTGTTTCTGCTGTGCTTCACCTTGATTCTTCCCTTCATCTCTCTTTCGTTGCGTTCATCATCTTGCTGCGTGACTCACTTGTGCGGGCACTGGCTCACTGCGTAGGCACTGTGTGGGCACTTGGTTCACCGCATGGGCACTCACACAGGCACTCAGCTTGCTGTGTGGACACTGGCTCACCATGTGGGCATGCTTTCTCTTCTTCTTTTTCACCAGGAAGCCCCAGGGAATGAACCCGGGTCCTCCCATATGGTAGGCAGAAGCCCTATCACTTGAGCCACATCTGCTTCCCCCTGCTCCCTCTCTTGAGCCATGTCAGACATTACCAATTGATCACAGAACACTATTCCTTTTGGATAAGCCCAAAGGGGACCTTGGAATCCTTCTCAATAGGTAACCACCACCAATCAATCAGAATTGATGCACAAGATGAAAATCAACTGTCAGTTTTGATTTTGCAGTTTGCTCTTACAGAGCTGGTCATAAGCTATGATTTGATACAACAATATCATGATAAAACTAACAGCTAACATTTACCAAGTCCTTACCATGTACTAGATCCTTGCTAAATATTTTACTGCCATTATCTCATTTATTTTTCATAGCAACCTTATAAAACATATAATAATGTTCCCATTTAACAGGTAGGGAGCCTGGGGTAAAGCAAGGTTAAGTTATCTGCCTAAGATCACAGACTAGTGAGTGGAAGACCCCCAAGATTATCTAATTTCTGAGATTGCAGTTTGTTTCTCTAGATGCTGACAAACAGAATGACAGCTCCAGATATGCACAGAGATCTACCAGGATATTCATTTCCATCATTTATGCTTCCATGCCCCCTTTTGCCTGCTCTCCTTTAGACAGACAAAATTGTCAGCAAAAGCACTGCTTCCTCTCCACATTTGGTGGCCAGGACCTGGATTCCCAGGATCCTAGCCACTCTTTTAGAATGCAAGCCTGAGGTGGCAGGCAGACTGCCTGGAGGGTCAGTGCCACTGCTCACTTCACCCCCAAGATCTGTTCCTGAAAGCAGTGGGGGTGGCTGACCTGGATCCCCTGGCTCTCAGAGCCTCAGCATTCCTTCTTCTCATTTGTATGTGTTCTTACTCAAGATAAGGTAAAACCAGACTTCCCCCTTCTTCCAATCAGCTGCTGGGGAGAATTGATGGGCTGACTTCAGGAAGGGTTGGGGACTCTTGCTCTAAGATCCAATGTCCAGAACATCACAGGACAGTTCAAAGTGCTACTCCTTACCCACCAGCAGGTCAAAAAGGAGGAGTTTACTGAACTGGTTTGAGGAGGAGTCTTTAGAATTAAAGTCTGATAATACCATGCATTATCAAAGATATGAAATACGTGGAATCACTCATCCCCTGTGGTTAGTAGTGTAACTGGTAAGCCACTTTGGAGAGCACTTTGGGAGCACCTAGGAAAATGAACAATGTGTATACCCTGTGATCCACCAATTCCTCCTTTTTGGTATTTTTCCTGGAGAAGCTTGCTCATGTGCACAAGAGCATTTATTGCATCATTTTTGTAATGGCGGAAAATTAGAAACAACCTAATGCATTGACAAGATCATGGAGAAGAGGGCTGGCTATGAGAGAGTGGGACTCAGGGAGGTTTGATGGGGAAAAGAGTAAAGGGAGGTCAGTGGTAGATGGAGAGCAGTGTATGAAGCAGAGGAGCACATTGGGAAAAGAAGGTGGAATGCTAGCCTCTGGGAGTTGGGTTTAGGAGTTGGGCTTCTGCTTTGCTACACCAAGGAAAGGGCTTTGACCTTAGTAGAAGCCAATTTCCACCTTGGCTGTGCTTCCAAAACTAACCCAAAGAAGACCATGCCATATTTTTCTGCAGGCTCGCTTATCTGAAAGCAAAGAACTAGCCTCAGTGAGTCTGTTACATGGAGTTCCTTGAAAGGGGAAATGCCTGATTAATTTTCCAGGCTAATAATCTGGTCAGAAATATTTTGCTTGCTTTGCTGAATTTATAGATGTCTGAATTCTTTACATTGATAAGCCAGTTCTGGATTTCTCTGGAACATCCCTGTTCAAGAAGCCATTGGGTTTTTTTGTTTGTTTGTTTGTTTGGTTGCTTCATTTTGTTGCACCAGCTCTCTGTGGCAAGGGCCAGCTCTCCACAGTGTGGACCAGCTCACCTTCACCAGGAGGCCCTGGGAACCAAACCCAGGACCTCCCGTATGGTAAACGGGAACCCAATCCCTTGAGCCACATCCACTTCCCTAGAAGCCACTGGTTTTTTCAACTCTGTTGTGGCTCTTTTGTGGGCAGTGTTCTGCCTTTGTATTCTCTGAAGAAAGCTATCTGAAAGCTTCCACCAAGGACCAACATCGCAAATCAGATGCGGATTTCATTCTTAACTCCATCCTAGGATTCTGTGTATCCAGCTCCACAGCAACCACCTCTGCTTCCCCACCCTCACTCCTACCCCTTCCTAGGTTTACTGATCCTCCACTACTTGGTAAGTCACATTATCTGAACTTGAGAAAGTCATTAACTCAGTAGTATGCTATTCCTCATTTACAAAATGGAAAGCCTTAAGCCTGCACTTCTTATTCAAAAAAATTGGCAATGTTGATATCTGCAGAGAACCTCTCAGTACAGAGCACCTAAAACGCTGAGTAAAATAGAAGAAAAAAGAATGCCTGGGTGACCTGGAAACAAAGAGGGAGATCCTTCAAGGCCAAACATGAATCTAGAAGGGCAAGTGAGTGTCACTGCCGGCAGTTACGCTGGGCTTACCTTCAGGCTAGTACATGAAGGTGTTGTGAGTGCATGGATATGGATGAGGCAGGATATAGGAGATGAAGTTTGGGGCCCACTTAAGGCTCAAGGATGATTCAGAAATGCCCCCACTCCCACTCAATCTGGGTCCTCTCCTATGAAAGCCAAGAGGCCCAGAAGCATGTGACCAAGAAGAAAGCCTGTCTCATGCAGGTAAAAGGTAAGACTTCTCAGCAATCTTGGTCTGAGTACAAGGAAGGAGAAAGATAAAATTCTCAAGAATTCCTCACTTCAAGCTGCTCTCATGAGGAGTTGGGACTAGAATTCCTTCTGTGTATGACAGCACTGAGATCCATAGTCCAGATAGTGGAATTATCAAGACAGAATATAAAATATCTGTCTTATATGTTTTAAGAAATAAAGTATTGAAAGTAAAACTAAGGGACAAGACAGTATCATAAAGGACCAGGAAGATTAATAAAATTTTGATTATGAAAATATAATAATGGAGATCAAGAACTTAAACAGTTGGGTTAAACAGCAGATTAGACAGATGAAGATAGACATTATGCAGTTATTCAGAATGTAGCAGAGAGAAATAAAGGATGAAAATAAGAAAGATAAATTAAGAGATATGGAGAACAGATTGTAAAAGTTTTACTTGGGTGTAATGAAAAAGAGAGACTAAAGGGAATGAGGGAGATAATGGCTTAGAATTTCCTCCAAAGAAGTAAAGACATGAATTCTCAGATTCAGCAAGCCCAAGCCCAGTGCATACCAAGCAGGATAAATGAAAAGTACCTTGCATTTGGTAGAACACCAAGACAAAGAGACGAATTTAAAAAGAGAATACATAGATTATCTACAAAGAAGTGACAATTAGATTGATGGCTGACTTCTTGAAATCAGCAACAGAATCCCAGAAAAAGCTAAAATGGTACCTTCAAAATGCTGAAGGAAATGTTTGTCACTCTAGAGCTATAGAGCCAGCAAGAGATAGTTTACTATGCAGACATTTATTAGGAACTTTAATTTCAGGAAGGAAAGAAATGAATCCAGAAGGAAAGTCAGATATGCAAGAGGAATTAGGGAAAATCAAAAAGAAAACATGCACATAAACTTAACAGGACATTGACTGCATGTAATTTATTCTTCTAAAATGTCATGGCTTTTTGTTCCTGTGCATTTCCATATAAATTTTAGAATAGTTCATTAAATTCCAGAGAAAAAGCCAGCTGAGATTTTTATTTGGAATACATTGAATCTATTGATCAATTTGGGGATGACACATCTTTACAATATTGAGTCTTTCTACCCATGAACATAATCTATCCCTTCACTTTTTAATAATTATTAAGTAATAATATAAATTAAAAATGTTTTGTTGCTTCTGTGCAGAAAGTTTCTTGAGATTTTTTTCCTACAATTCTGATTTTTAAATCAACGACAGTGTCATTTATTCCGTTCCAATTCTACATTTTTTTCTTGCTTTTTTACACTGTCTGAGGCTTCTAGCACAATATAAACACATATGGTGAAAGCAGTTATTCTGGTTTTTTTCCTGATCTCAGGTGGAACTCTTTCAATAAATAACTCACATCAATATCATATTTGATGTAAGTTTAAAAAAGAATGATATTCTGGGAAACAGATGTGGCTCAACCAATTGCACTTCCATTTACCATACAGGAGGTACAGGGTTTGATGCCCAGGGCCTCCTGGTGAAGGCAAGTTCGCCCATGTGGAGGAACGGCCCATGCGGGAACATGGCCCAGCATGGGAATACCACCTTGCGAGGGAAAAGCCACCCCATACAGGAGTGCTGGCCAACGTGGAGAGCTGGCGCAGCAAGATGATGCAACAAGAGACACAGGGGAGAGACAATAAGAAGACGTAGCAGAGCAGGGGAGCTGAGGTAGCACAAGAGAGCGATCGCCTCTCTCCCGCTCTGGAAGGTCCCAGGATTTGTTCCAGGAGCTGCCTAATGAGAATACAAGCAAACACAGCAAACCCCACAGAGAATGGACACAGAGAGCAGAAAATAGGGGGAGAAATAAATAAAATAAAATAATAAAATAAAATAAGGATTTTCTTATCAAATTGAGAGTGCCTTTCTATTACTAATTTTAGAGTTTTTTAAAAAATCATGAATCAGTGTGGAATTTTATGTTTTTCTGTATCTAGTAAGATGGTCACGTAATTTACTGCATTTATTCTGTTAATATGGTGAATTCATTAATTAATTTAATGAAATTTTAAACCAGCATTGTCTATCTGGAATAAAGCCAGCTCAATCGTGAAGAATTATCTTCTTTACTTATCATTGGGTCTGATTAGCCAAAATGTTATTTAGGGTTTTGCATCTCTTTTCCCGAGAAAGATTTGCCTGTGATTTTCCTTTTTTGTAAAATCCTTCTCATCAGGTTTCGGCATCAACATTATTCCAGCCACTAAAATGGTTTTACAAGCTTATCCTCTTTTTCTATTCTTTGAAAGAATTTTATGTGCTATTTCTTCTTCTTTTTTTAAAAATATATTTTAAAATTAAATTGTCTTTTTTTAAAAGATAAATAAATCACAAAAAAAGTTACATTGAAAAATGTAAGAGTTTCCCACATACCCCACACTCCACTCCTCTACTACTCCCATATCAACAACCTCCCTCATCATAGTGGCACATTCATTGCATTTGGTGAATACATTTTGGAGCACTGCTGAACTGCATGGATTGTGGTTTACATTGTAGTTTAAACTCTCCCCCAGCACATTCAGCAGGCTATGGCAGGACATATAATGCCCAGCATCTGTCCCTGCAGTATCATTTAGGACAACTCCAAGTCCTGAAAATGCCCCCACATCTCATCTCTACTTCCCTCTTCCTGCCCTCAGCAAGTACCTTGGCCACTTTCTCCAGATCAATGCTACAGTTTCTTCCATTACTAGTCACAATAGTTCTATAGTAGAATACAGTAAGTTCACTCCAATCCATATTTTATTCCTCCATCCTGTGGACCCTGGGTTGATGATGCCCGCTCCACCTCTGTATTGAGAGGGGGCTTAGATCCATGGTGAATGGATGTGATTCTCCTGCTTGGAGATGTAGGCACTCTCAGTTCCCTGGTGTGGTGGTTGACCATTTTCACTTCCCTGTTAGCTGACCTGTGCAAGTCCAACAAACCAGAGAGCAGGAGCTGCAACTCTGCTGAGGCTCATGACCCAGCTGAAGACAAAATTTAAAATTAGGAAAAAAAAAAAGAAAGGATGTAGACACTGAGGAAGAAATGCAATAAATTGTCTTGCCACTGTACACACAGGGCAACACCCATTACAGTGATGAAAGGTAAAACATCAAGAACAAAGTTTTATGGTATTTTTCATTTTTTAATACCCCAATTTATTTTTACTTTATTTTAGTTTTTCTAAATTAGGATGTATTCTATTTCTAATCTTTAAGCCTATCACTACTATTTCATTTTCCTATTAATTAAATTTGGCAATATATTAGGCTTCATTTTTGCAGAAGTTTCGGACCACAGAGGGATTCAACTCTGGCAGGGGAGGAACACTGGTGTGGGGTGTTATTGATGGGGGGCACATGGGTGCGAGTTCTCCAGGGCATGTATATAGGTGTTAGAGGTTTGCAATAATTAACAAGCTGTACCTCAGTTTTTCCTGACATGCATTGGGGAAAAAGGTAAACCCCCTCCCCCATATGGCACTTTCCCACAGGTTAAACAAAGGAACTCCGTAGAGACAGGAGTAAAGGGAGATAGAGAACGTCACCATCTGCATATCAGAGGGAGATGGAGATCTTTACTACCTCTGCCTGCATATAAGGGGGAGATGGAGACAGAAACCTTCACTATTTACAAACCCTTTTAAAACCCTACAGATCAAAAGAAACATTTGCTCCTGAAGGATTCCAAGAAGCCATAAACTCCTTCAACCCCCTCCCACTACCTCACTCAGACCCTCTACCCCCCTCTCACTAACTACCATTTCCCCACCTAGAAAAGTTCTATATAAATTCAAGTCTCCCTTCCAGGAGTGGGCTGAAGTCTCCAGATCCCCACCATGCTGGTGGGGGGACTGAAGTCTGTTCTTCAGACCCCTCCATTGGAAGAGCTTCTCAATAAATAAATTCTTTGCTTATTGTCAATTCGTCTGCATGTCCCAGTAAGAGCTGTATTTTCTCCAACAAGAGGGTACATAAAATTGTTCTGATATATGTTGGGTATTTTCATAGTAGTTACAGTTACAAACAACAACTGAGTGAGTGCTGAATTCCTAGCAAGGGGAGCTCTGTCACATTCCCAATGGAACAGCAACAATTCCCCAAGTGCAATGGCAAAGACCAGTGAAGAAGGATGGTCCAATGATGAGCCCTTGATACTGATGACTGTGCTTATGAGCCTGTGTGCCTGAAAAATGCACTAGGTCTAGAGCTACAAGATGCCTAAGAGCTACCTCCTGAGAGCCTCCGTGTTGCTCAAATGTGGCCACTCTCTAAGCCAAACTCAGCAAGTAAATGCATTACCTTCCCCCCAGCATGTGCCGAGGGATTGCTACCACTCACTAGCTGGTGATGCAACTAGAAAGAGACCTTGAATAAAAGGGGGAAATGGTAAAGATAAATGAGTTTATATGTCTAAGAGTCTTCAAAAAAGAGTCAGGAGGTCATCAAAGGGGTCATGCTTATGCACACCTCAGTCAGATCCCAGAGACAGACAAAGTAGGTACAATCCCAGATACTGGTACTCCTGAGGGCTATGGAGACACACAGGTTCTATGATCATGGCGGTTGGCTCTGGAGTTCAGTGCCTTGTCATTGGGCCCTACCTGGGTATTTGTGTTCCTGAGTGTGATGGAGTTGGACTCAGATGTGAACTTTCTACACATGCCTCTTTTATCATTTTTACTGAATCTGTGGTTGGCGCTAGGGTTGGTGTATACCCTGCAGACTTCAATCTCTTTCATTTTAACTGTTTTTTTCAATGACTCATGTTTCTATTACTGATATTCAATTTTTATCATTTTGTTTTCTACATCTTTAATTTCTGCTTTTATCTTTATTATTTACTTCTTTCTATTTTCTTTGGGTTTATTTTACAGTCACTTTCTAACCTCTTGAGATGAATATTTAGATAATTGATCTTTCAGTCTTTCTTTTTTTCCTTAAAGATTTATTTATTTATTTCTGCCCCCTCCCTCCATTGTCTGCTTGCTGTGTCCATTTGCTGTGTGTTCTCTTGTGTCTGCTTGTATTCTCATTAGGCAGCCCCAGGAACCAATCCTGGGACCTTCCAGAGTGGGAGAGAGGCGATCATTCTCTTGCGCCACCTCAGCTCCCTGACCTGCTACATATCTTATTATCTCTCCTCTGTGTCTCTTTCTGTTGCATCATCTTGCTGTGCCAGTTCTCTGCCTGGGCCAGCACTCTGGTATGGGACAGCACTCCAACACAGAGTAGTACTCCAGCACAGGGCAGCACTCCGTGTGGGCCAGATCACCACACGGGCCAGTTTGCCTTCACCAGGAGGCTGTGGGCATTGAACCCTGGACCTCCTATATGGTAAATGGGAGCCCAATTGCTTGAGCCACATCTGCTTCCCCAGTCTTTCTTATTTTTAACATATGAATTTTAAATGCTACAAATTTCCCATTGAGTACTGCTTTAGCTGCAGCTCACAAGTTTTGTTATATCATGCTTACATTAACATTCATTTCATAAGGATCTTTAAGATATAAACTCCTTATGTTCCCAGGATTTGAAGATTTTCTCATTATTATTATTATTTTTAAAATTTATCTGGATATGTCATCGTCTTTTTGGTGTATAGCTTTGCTGTGCAGGGGCCTTAGCCTCTCTGCACAGGTCTGGGACACCTATTTTCTTTTTTTAACAGGAGGTCCTGAGATTGAACCCAGGTCTTCCATATGGTAAATGGGAATGCAATTGCTTGAGCCACAGTTGCTTCCTCATTATCTTTTTATTATATATTTCCAGCTTAATTCCACTGTGTTCAGAGACTTTACACTGAATGATCTCAGTCCTTTTACATTTTTTTAAATTTTTATTGACTTTGTAATAATATTACATTAAAAAAATATATATATGAGGTCCCATTCAACCCCACCACCCCCACCCCACCTCTCCCCCCCCAGCAACACTCATTCCCATCATCATGACACATCCATTGCATTTGGTAAGTACATCTTTGGGCACCTCTGCACCTCATGGTCAATGGTCCACATCATGGCCCATACTCTCCCCCATTCCATCCAGTGGGCCCTGTGAGGATTTACAATGTCTGGTGATTGCCCCTGAAGCATCATCCAGGGCAGCTCCAAGTCCCAAAGACGTCTCCACCTCTCATCTCTTCCTGCCTTTCCCCATACCCATCAGCCACCATGTCCACTTTTCCCAATCCAATGCCACCTTTTCTATGTGGACATTGGATTGGTTGTGTCCATTGCACCTCTATGTCAAGAGGAGGCTCAGATTCCACCTGGATGCTGGATGCAATCCTCCCACTTTCAGTTGTAATCACTCTAGGCTCCATGGTGTGGTGGTTGTCCTTCTTCAACTCCATCTTAGCTGAGTGTGGTGAGTCCAATAAATCAGATTGTAGGTGCTGGAGTCTGTTGCTTTTACATTTGTTGAGATGTGTTTTATGCCCAGGGTATGGTATATTTTAGCAAATGTTTTATGCGCCCTTGAATAGAATGCATATTCTGTATCACTGAATAACATCTCTCTATGTAAGTTGTGATGTTGGTTAATCATGCTGTTCAAATTTTCTGTACTTATAATGTCTGTTAATGATTCTCATTATTATTGTGGATTTGTGCACTATTCTTTCAACTCTTTCAATTTTTGCTTTAAATATTTTGAAACCATGTAATTTAAATGTATGCCAATACAGTTTTGTTTTATTTTCCTGGAGGATTGATCTTAATCATTGTGAAATGTTCTCCTTTATCTCTAGTGATGTTTTTTGTTTTTTTTGTTTTTGCCTTAAAACTGACCTTGTTTGAGAACTGCACCAGTGTTTTTAGGTAGTTTTTTCATAACATATAATTTTCATCTTTTTAATTTTAATTTTCTTATATTTAAAGCATCCCATAAGCAGTACATATGTGTGTGTGTATATGTACACACACAATAAAATCTGACAAATCTTCGCTTTAAAAAATAATAGCTTTGGAGAGTGGGTGTATCTCAGTGGTTAAGCATTGGCTTCTCACATACAAGGTCCTGGGTTCAATCCCCATCCCCGGTACCTCAAAAAAAAATGAGTTATAATTTGAGTTATAATTCATATAGCATAAAATTAACCTCTTATAAGTGTACAATTCAATGCTTTTTTCATATATTCACAATATTAGGTAGCCATCACCACAATCTAATTTTAAGATCTTTATCACTCCAAAAAACCTGGTATCCATCATCAGTCACTCTTCCTTTTCCCCCTCTTGCCAGGTCCTGTCAATTTCTAATCTATGTTCTATCTTTATGGATGTGCCTATTCTGGTTATTTCATATAATGGAATCATACAGTATGTGGTCTTTTTTTTTTTTAAGATTTATTTATTTTATTTATTTCTCTTCCCTTCCCTCCCCCTCCCCCCAGGTGTCTGCTCTCTGTGTCCATTCGCTGTGTGGTCTTCTGTGTCTGCTTGTGTTCTTGTCATGCGGCACCAGGAAACTGTGTCTCGTTTTTTGTTGTGTCATCTTGTTGTGTCAGCTCTCCATGTGTGTTGCGCCATTCCTGGGCAGGCTGCATTTTTTTTTTTCGCGCTGGGCGGCTCTTCTTACGGGGCGCACTCCTTGCTCGTGGGGCTTCCCAACCCGGGGGACACCACTGCGTGGCACAGCACTCCTTGCGCGCGTCAGCACTGCACATGGGCCAGCTCCACACGGGTCAAGGAGGCCCAGGGTTTGAATCTTGGACCTCCCATGTGGTAGACGCCCTATCCGTTGGGCCAAATCTGCTTCCTGGTATGTGGTCTTCTGTGATTTACAGAAAAATCGTGTATAAAATAAAGGGTTCACACATACCAACCTATTATTAACACCTTGCATTGATAGGGTACATTTGTTACAATTGGGAGACACATTTTTATAATTGTATATTTAACTATAATCTATGATTTAACTTAGCTTTCACTGTTCATATTATGCAGCTCCATGGACTTAAAAAAATTTTTTTTATTCTAGTAACACATATACAACCTAAAATTTACCCCTTTTAACCACATTTAAATATATAATTCATTGTTAATCATGTTCACAGTGTTGTGAACATGATTACCATCACCACCATCCAGTACCAAAATTTTCCCATCATCTCAAATTGAAACTTAGTACATTTTAAGCCTTTACGCCTTATTCCTTACCCCCACTCTATCCCCTGGTAATCTATACTCTAGATTTGGACTCTGAGCTTGCTTATTCTAATTATTTCATACCACTGTGATCATACAATATTTGTCCTTTTGTGTCTGGCTTATTTCATTCAACATGCTGTCTTCAAGGTTCATTCATGTTGTTGCATGTATCAGAACTTCATTCCTTTTTCGGCTGCTTAATATTCCATTATGTTTATATATCACATTTCACTTGCCCATTCATCAGTTGATGGAAATTTGATTTGCTTCCATCTTTTGGCAAATGTGAATAAAGTTGCTATGAACATTGCTGTGCAAATATCTGTTCTTGCATTTTCCCACCCCAGCTCTAGCATTAGCAATTTCTCCAAGATCTTGGTTTCTTTTATTAGAGAAAGGTATTCAGAAACCAAGATCTGAGTGTTGGATATGTTCATTGCTACCTAGAAATTAATTCTCAAACCTTTTAAAAAGCAGGTTTTCAATTGCCAAGGGAGCACTGCACTGAGCCCTTGCTGGGACTTTAAATTAAAAAATGCTTTTAGTGGGCATCTATTTCTTGCTCAGAGCTCTTCTAGATGCTACAGATACAATGACCAGCAAGACATTTAGTTAATAGGCATTATTACTTGCTCACTCTTGCAAAACTGACTTTATTTATTTATTTTTAAAGATTTATTTATTTATTTAATTCTTCCCCCTCTCCCGGTTGTCTGTTCTCTGTGTCTATTTGCTGCGTCTTGTTTCTTTGTCCACTTCTGTTGTTGTCAGCGGCACAGGAAGTGTGGGCGGCACCACTCCTGGGCAGGCTGCACTTTCTTTCGCGCTGGGTGGCTCTCTTTATGGGTGCACTCCTTGCGCATGGGGCTCCCCTACGCGGGGGACACCCCTGTGTGGGGCGGCACTCCTTTTGTGCATCAGCGCTGTGCATGGGCCAGCTCCACATGGGCCAAGGAGGCCTGGGGTTTGAACCGTGGACCTCCCATGTGATAGACGGATGCCCTAACCACTGGGCCAAGTCTGTTTCCCTACAAAACTGACTTTATAACACCGTCTCTGTCACTCACATTCCAAGGTCTGCAAGGAACATGGAGATACTAGGATTAAAACTAAATGAAGGGACGCAGATGTAGTTCAAGCAACTGGGCTCCCGTCTACCATATGGAGGGTCCTGGGTTCAGTTCCTGGGGCCTTCTGGTGAAAGTGAGCTGGCCCACATGGTGCAGAGAGCTGGCGCAACAAGATGATGCAACAAAAAAGAGACACAGAAGAAAGACAGTGAGAGACACAACAAATCAGGGAGCTAAGGTGGCTCAAGTGATCAAGTGTCTCTCTCCCATGTTGGAAGGTCCCAGGATCAATTCCCAGCTCCTAAAGAAAAGAGGAGCAGACAAACAGACACAGAATGTACAGCGAATGGACACAGAGAGCAGACAGTGAGCACAAGCGGCTAAATGTGGAAGGCAGACCAATGGCTCTCAGGGCATGGGAGATGGGAATGATGACAAAGGAGAGGCACAGGGTTAATTTTCTATATGATACTGTGGGTGGCAGACATGTGACTCTATGTATTTATCAAACCCCATAGAACTGTACCTCACAAAGTGTGAACTTTAATGTATCCAAGTCTTAAGGAAATCCTCTTGGAGGTCCAGAAACCCCAGGGTGGCATGCAGACTGTGACCAAAGTCTCTAGCTGTATCACAAATGTATGACATTACCTCAGTGAAGGGGGTGAACAAGCATCGCCTGTTAACTAGATTGAGACTCATTAGTCTTGTTCACCATTATATCTATAGCATCTAAAACCGACTAAGTATGAAGTTGGTGATTACTAAAAATGTTTTTTTTTCAAATGTGTAAAGTCCCAGGAAGAGCCCAGGGCAGTGTACTGTGGATCTTGACAATTGAAAATATGCTTCTTGAAAGGTCTGAGTAATTGACAGTGGCTGCAGTGTGGACTTGATTTGCTAATATCAACTCTGCAGTTCTTCTCAAGCCCCAACCCCGAGGCTCCCAGCATTTGATTAAAATCTGTGCAGGGTACTTCATACTCCTTATCTTGTTGATCTTGAAAACAGCCCTTCCACAAAGGCTGTGTTAGCTTCATTACAGAAGACTACCTCTTTTGGACCTCTAGGTTTTAATCCAGAAATGTCAAGGCTCTGCTGCTTAACCTTCTGTGTACCCAACAGTGGCCAAAAAGAACCTTGGGGAAGCAACAAGTGTGGCTTCATCCAGGCATGCAAAATGGCAGGAGGCAACACATCTGGAGAGGAAGGCATCAATTCTTCATCACGTGGTACCTTCACTTCTCTTGGCAAAGGGTGGATAGAGCACTCACTTGTTGGTTGATAATATAAATGGAAAAGAAGAGTCACAACTTTAGGCCTGGGTTGACCTGCCAAACATGAGGCCACCAAATATCTTTTAGAATCAGGAATGAGGGTAATTCTCCCAGTGCTGTGAGCATTCCTCTTTCTCTGGTTGTTTTCTAAAGTGATGGAGGAGAGCCAGAAGGGGGAATGGGAGATGTAAGATTCAAGATAGGGAAGGGTTCACCCAGAAAATTGAGCAATTTGCTTATAAATGTATCTATAGCCTTGGCACTGTATCTACCTAGCAAAAAAGTGAGATGGAAATCTGGCAAACACAATCATTTATGATCTAATTTGGCTGTTTATACCAGTCAAGTTAATTGGTTAACTGCCAGATTTCCACTCCACTTTGAATTGCTCAGGGATAGCAAAAGGGAAGGGTGATTAAATCATGCATTTGATTCTTTTACGCAGAGCTGATGAAAATAATCTTGTGGAATATTTTGCCTTTAAAAACTTTATGATGAGACTTTTCCAACATTTTCTTTGCAAAATGACCGAAGAGGTTCAGCTGGATTTCTGGCCCATTAGATATTGAGATCAGGCCAATTCATTCCCAGGTCTCTGAAGTTATTCATCCACAGATCCATAATAGCAAGATGGAAAACTACTGGAGAATTTGGCCATGTTCCTGAGACCTTGAAGAAGGGAGTGTGGAAGCAGCATTCAGTACACTTTCAGGAGCTTTAAGTCCTTGTGTAGAAGATTACTATATACCCTTCCGTATTCATTCATTCATTTATTCTTTTCTCATCCATTCATTTCTGAACACAGGCACTGTAGTAGGTATGACAGGTACAAAGATGAATGAGATGGAATCTCTGCCTGGAGGAGTTCAGTGTCTGGTTAGAGAGTAGAAGCTAAAATTAATGTCACTGTGGTATGATCCATGCCAAGAAGAGGAATGTAGTATGAACATTAGGAACACAAGTTGGGCAGGATGAAGTCTGTTGGATGGATCAGAGAAGCTTTGTTTCACAGTTAGGAGTTGAAACTGAGGCTTGAAACATGAATGAGGTTCCTCCTTCCCCTGGAGGGGTAAGAAATTGGAAAGGAAAGGTGCTCTAAGCAGGAGAAACAGCACATGTGATGACACATGAAATAATGTGCTTTGTAGGGGAGCTGCCAGGTGCTCACTGTGCCTGGAGATGGGGACCAGGAAGGAAGGGACCTTTGGGAAGGGCGAGGGAGAGGGACTCTCACTGGCAGTGCTAAGGGGTTTGGGGAGGGGGGAAACTTTGGGGAGTTTTAAGAAGGAAGTCACTTTCTCATCCTTGAAAAGTCACTGTAATGGTAATGGAATGAGGAGAAACTCTGGAGGCAGCTGCAGTTGGCTCAAATCCAAGGCTACTTTTTTTTTGCTGTGTAGCTTGGAGAAATTCTGAGCTTCAGTTTCTTTCAGTATGGAAAAGAGTATTATAATGCATTCCTTGTGGACAATTTGAAG
This sequence comes from Dasypus novemcinctus, assembly GCF_030445035.2. NCBI lineage: Eukaryota > Metazoa > Chordata > Mammalia > Cingulata > Dasypodidae > Dasypus > Dasypus novemcinctus. The sequence goes on along the minus strand of NC_080676.1, from coordinate 152,619,520 downwards.
CTAGATGGACTCTATAAAATCGTGGCCTTAGAGCTAATTAATTCCTGTGGATGGGAACCTATTGTGATTAAGTTTCTTCAGTTTAAGATCTTTTGATTAGATTAATTCAGTAAGGTATGGCCTAGAGTGGATCTTAATCCTCTTACTGGAGTCCTTTATTAATGGGTTGAATACACAGAAAGACACAGAAAGGAAGCCCCAGAAGTTGATAGAAGAATAGCTATGAGAGCAAGGAGCTGAAATCAACAGAACCTGGTAGAGAGGAACCCAGAAGCTGGAGCAATGAAACCCAGAAAAGCAGAGAGAAACCAGGAGATACCTCTACATTTCAGTCTGTGAGGAGAAAGCATTGCCTGATTGTATTAGTCTGCCAAATGGATACTGATACAAAGTACCAGAAATCTGTCGGCTTTTTTAAGAAAAAAGATTTATTTATCTATTTATTCCCCCCATCCCCCTGCCATTGTCTGCTCTCTGTGCCCATTTGCTGTGTGTTCTTCTGTGTCCACTTGCATTCTTGACAGCACCGGGAATCTGAGTCTCTTTTTTGTTGCATCATCTTGCTGTGTCAGCTCTCCATGTGTGCAACACCACTCCTGGGCAGGCTGCACTTCTTTTGCAAAGGGCAGCTCTCCTTGCGAGGTGTACTCCTTGCAAGTAGGGCTTCCCTATGTGGGGGACACCCTGCATGGCGAGGCACTCCTTGTGCATGGCAGCACCACGTGTGGGCCAGCTCACCACATGGACCAGGAGGCGCTGGGTTCGAACCCTAGACCTCCTATATGGTAGGCAGATGCTCACTCAGTTGGGCCACATCTGCTTCCCTCTACTGGCTTTTATAAAGGGTATTCATTGGAGGTAAAAGCTTACAATTCCAAGGCCATAAAAAGTCCAACTAAAGGCATCATAAAAAGTCAGCTGCCATATGTTGAAGCAAGATGGCAGGTGATCTCTGCCTGGTCTCTCCTTCCCCTCCAGGTTCCCTCTGCAGTCCTCTCTCACCTGGCATAGGGCCCATTTCTTTCTGTGCCTTCTATATCAGTCTCAGCTGTTGTGCTCTCTTCACTCAACCTTTCTCCTTTCTGTTACATGGCAGGATCAAATATGAAAAAGCTCTCTATTCCTGTGTGTCTGTCCGTGTGAGTGTCCATTTATATCAGACCCAGCAATGGGGTGGGACCTCAGCCTGAGTCATGCCCACTGGTGTGGTCAAATCAAAAGCCCAAAGCAATCTTAACAGGTAATCTAATCTAGAGCCCCTCAGCTGAATATAATACAATCAAAGGGTATCACACCGAGAGGAATAGATGAGTTTATAAACATAATCTTTCTTTTTCTGAGATTCTTAAAATAATCTCAAACTGCCACACTGATGATGCTTAATTTGGGCACTTTCAGGTCTCAGAACTGAGAGTTTGCAACTTAGTAAATCCCCACTATAAAAGCCAACCCATTCCTGGCAAATTACTTTTGTCAGATTTTAGTAAACTAAAACACCTTGAGAAGCATAGACTTTGAATATTATGATAAATGAATTAGACCAAACAGACATATACAGAACACTATAGTCCCAAACAGCAGAATACATATTTTTCCCAAGTGAACATGGAGCTTTCTTTAGTATAGACCACATGTTAGGTCATAAGACAGGTCTCAATGAATTTGAAAAATTGAAATTATACAAAGCATCTTTCCTGACCATAGTGGAATGAAGCTGGAAATCAATAACAGGCAGACAACTGGAAAATCTGCAGATAAATGGAAGTTAAATAACATACTCTTGAACAACCAATGGGCCAATGAAGAAATCACAAGGGAAATCAGAAAATACCTTGAGACAAATAAAAATGAGAAACCAACATATCAAAATGTATGGGATACAGTGAAGGCCATGTTCAGAAGTGTGTAGCCCTAAATGTTTGCATTAAAAAAGAAGAAAGAGGGAAGTAGATGTGACTCAACTGACAGAGCATCTGCCTACCATATAGGAGGTCTAGGGTTCAAACCCAGCGCCTCCTGGTCCATGTGGTGAGCTGACCCACACGTGGTGCTGCCACGCACAAGGAGTGCCTCACCACGTAGGGTGTCCCCCACATAGGGAAGCCCAACTTGCAAGGAGTGTGCCCCACAAGGAGAGCTGCCCGGTGCAAAAGAAGTGCAGCCTGCCCAGGAGTGGTGCTGCACACATGGAGAGCTGATGCAGCAAGATGATGCAACAGAAAAGAGACTCAGATTCCCAGTGCCATCAAGAATGCAAGTGGACACAGAAGAACACACAGCGAATGGACACAAGAGAGGAGACAATGGGGGGAGTGGTGGGGGAAGGGGAGAAAAATAAATAAAATAAATTTTTTTAAAAAAAGAAGAAGAAAGAGCTTATCAAAGACCTAACCACACACCTGGAGGAACTAGAAAAAGAACAAACAAGGGGAGCAGAAGTGGCTCAAGCAGTTGGGCACTGGCCTCTCATATGGGAGGTCCCAGGTTTGGTTCCCAGGGTCTCCTAAAGAAGATGAGCAGAAAAGCAAGCTGACGCAAAGGGCTGGTGTGGTAAGCTGATGCAACGAGATGGCACCATGAGCTGATGCAAGAAGGAAACACAACGAGGAGACACAATGAGAGACACAGCAAGCAGAGAGTATATATGGCTCAAGTTATTGGGTGCCTCCCGCCCACATGGGAGGTCCCAAGTTCAGTTCCTGTTGCCCCCTAAAAAGAAGACAAGCACATGATGAACACAGAAAGCAAACAGTGAGTGCAAATGAGGCAGGGGGAGAAATTAAAGAAAAAAAAAGAACAGCAACCTAAACCCAAAGCAAGTGGAAGGAAAGAAATAACAAAGATTAGAGCAGAACTAAATGAAATAGAGAATAATAACAATAGAGAGAATCATCAAAACTGAAAGTTGGTTCTTTTGAAAAGATCAATAAAATTGGCAAAACTTCAGTTAGACTGACAAAGGAAAAAAGAGAGAGGATGCAAACAATAAAATCAGAAATGAAAGTGGAGATATTAATACAGACGTCACAGAAATAAAAAGGGTGATAAGAGAATACTATGAACAATTGCCTGAAAACAAATTATACAACTTAGAAGTACACAAACAACCTACACAGACCAGAAGAAACAGAAGACCAATTTAAAGTTAATAGATTGAATTAGTCATCAATAACTTCCCAACAAGGAAAAGCCTAGGATCATTAGCTTCACAGAGGAATTTTACCCAAAATTCCAAGAACTAACTCAAACTCTTCCCCAAAATTGCACTCATTCTATGAGGACAACATCACCCTAATACCAAAGCCAAATAAAGATTCCACAAGAAAAGAAAAGTACAGATATATGAATAGAGATGCAAAATCCTCAACAAAATACTTGCGAGCTGAATCCAACAACACATTAAAAGAATTATAATACACCATCCCCAAGGGGCATTTATCCCAGGTATTCAAGGGTAGTTCAGTACAAGAAAATCAATTAATTTAATACACCACTTTTTTAGTTTGCCAAAGGCTGCCAATGCAAAAATACCAGAAATGTTTTGGCTTTTATAATGGGGATTTATTAAGGTAAAAGCTTACAGTTCTGAGGCTATTAAAAATGTCCATATTGAAGCATTATCAGTGATGCTTTCTCACCAAAAGTTGGCTGCTGGGAGGATCCTGGACTCCTGCCAATGGCAAGGCAAAATGGCAGCTTCTCCTTGCTTTGGGGTTGCTCCACTGATTCCAGTCTCTAGCCTTTCTCTCAGACTCTCAGGGTTTCTGTCTTCTTTCAGTCCTCTCTCTCACATAGAAGGGTTGAAATAGTGACTGCCTTTCTCTCTGTTTCTGTTGGCAGTTCTCAGTTAATTTAAGACCCCAGAAAGAGGGTGGAAACCTAATCCAGGTCAGACCTTACTGATGTGGTCCAATCAAAGGCACTAATGTGATCTAATCAAAGTGACCTAATCAAGGTCCCTTAACTGAATCTAATGCCATCAAAGGGTCTCACACCCACAGGAATGGATTAGTTCAAAGAACATGATTTTTTATGGATTCACAAAACTTCAAATTGTCACAACCACATTAACAAAACAAAGGAGAAAACTACATGATCATTCAATTGATGCAGAAACGCATTTGACAAAAATCCAGCAGAACTTCTTGATAAAAGCACTTGGAAAACTAGGAATAGAAGGAAACTTCCTACCATGATAAATGGCATAGGTAAAAAACCCACTGCTAACATCATACTCAATAGTGAAAGACTGAAAGCTTTCCACATAAGATCTGGAAAAAAACAAGAGTGCCCACTATCACCACAGTTACTCAACATTGTCCTGGAGGTTGTAATCAGAGCAAGTAGGCAAGGAAAAGAAATAAAAGACATCCAAAGTGGAAAGGAAGAAGTAAAACTTTTGCTATATGCAGAAGACATGATCCTATTTGTAGAAAGGCCCAAAAATTCACAACCAAGCTACTAGAGCTAATACACAAATTCAGCAGAGTGGCAGGGCATGAAATCAACACCTGAAAATCGTAGTGTTTCCATATATTATTAACGAACAACCTAAGGAGGAAAACTCAATTTACATTGTAACTGTAAGACTCAAATATTTGGAATAAATCTGACCAATAATATAAATGACTTGTACACAGAAAACTACAAAATTTTGCTAAAAGAAATCAAGGAAGACCTAAATAAATGGAAACACTTTCAATGGTCATAGAACAGAAGACTTAATACTGTCAAGATGTTGATTCTACCAAAACAATATACAGATTCAACACAATCCCAATCAAAATTCCAACAGCCTTATTTGCAGAAATGGAAAAGTTAACCATAAAATTTATTTGGAAGGGTGAAGGGTCCTGAGTAGCCAAAATTATCTGCAAAAGAAGAATGAATTTGAAGGGCTAACACTTCCTGGTTTTAAAATTTGTTACAAATCTACAGTAATCAAAACATCATGGTAAGTGGACAAGGCTCAACTAATAGAGTGTTTACCTACCATATGGAGGGTCCAGGGTTTGACATCCAGGACCTCCTGACCTGTATGGTAAGCTGGCCCACATGCAGTGCTGTCACATGCAAGGAGTGCTGTGCCATGCAGGTGTGCCCCTGAATAGGGGTGCCCCACACAGCCCAGAAGAAGAGCTGCCCCACGTGAAACAAGTGCAGCTCACCCAGGAGTAGTGCTGCACACATGGAGAACTGACGCAGCAAGATGATGCAACAAAAAAGAGATGTGTTTTCCCAGTGCTGGCTGACAGTGCAAGCGGGTACAGAAGAACACACAGTGAATGGACACAGCAGACAACAGGGGTGGGGGGGAGGAGGAAGGGGAGAGAAATAAAACAAACAAAAAACAACAAAAAATCATGGTATTGTTACAGGACAGACATGTAGACCACTAGAATCAAGCTGAGATTTCAGAAATAGATCCTTATATCTATGACCAGTTGATTTTTTTCTTACAAGAGTGTCAAATACACTCATGGGAAAGAAGAGTCTAGGCTGTTTAATCAATTGTACTGGGAGCACTGGATCTTCATTTACAAAAGAATGAAGGAGGACCTCTATCTCACACCATACAAAAATTAACTCAAAATATACCAAAGACCTAAATAAAATTTCTAGAAGAAAACATAAGGGAAATATCTTCAGGACTTTGTGTTAGGCAATAGGTTCTTACTTCTTACACCAAAAGCACAAGCAACCAAAGAGAAAATAGATAAATGGGACCTCATCAAAATTAAAAACTTTTGTGCATCAGAGGAATTCATCGAGAAGGTTAAATGACAATCTAGAGAATGGGAGAAGATATTTGTAAACCATTTATCTGATAAGGGTTTAATTTTCAGAATCTATAAAAAAATCCTACTCAAAAACAAAAAGACAAACCAAACAACCAAAAGTGGTCAAAAGGTTTTAATAGACATTTCTCTCAAGAAGATATACAAATGACTAAAAAGCTCAAGAAAGTCTACTCATTATTGTCATATCATTATTAGCTTTAGGGAAATGGAAATTAATATCACAATGGATACCACTTCACACCTACTAGAATGGCTACTATTAAAATAATGAAGAATAAGAAGTGTTGGAGAGGATCTGGAGAAACAGGAACACTCATTCATTGCTAGTGGGAATATGTATAATGGTGCAACTGCTGTGGAAAAGAGTTTGGTGGTTCCTCAGCAAGTTAAGTACAGAATTACAGATGTCCCAGCCATCCCATTTCTAAATAATACTCAAAAAAATTGAAAGCAGGGGCTTAGATGTTCACAGTGGTATTATTCACAATTGCCATAAGATGGAAACAACCGAATTGCTCATCAACTTATGAAAGAATAGCAAAATGTGGAATATACACACAGTGGAATATTATGTAGTCAGGAAAAGGAATGAAGTTCTTATATATTCAACAATAAGGATAAATCTTGAAGACATCATGTTGAGTGAAATAAGCCAGACACAAAAGGACAAATATTGTATGATCTCACTGATTTGAAACGGCTAGAATAAACAAATTCACCCAGTCAGATATTAGATTACAGGTTGTCACAGGCTGAGAAATGTTAGGGAATGGGGAGTTAAAGTTTACTTGGTACAGGATTTCTGTTGGGGGTGATGGAAAGATGTGGAAATGGATGATAGTGATTTTTGCAAAACATTGTGAATATAACTAGCAGCACTGAATTATATATCTGAATGTGGTTAAAGGGGTAAATTTTAGGTTGTTTTATATGTTACTAAAATACATTAAAAAATACATTCTTTGAAATGTTGAGATAATTAGATCATGCATAAAGTACACAATATCTGGAATTTGTATTATCATTATTGAGAAGCTATGTACTGTATTGGAATGCACAAAAGGTTTCTGAGTCAGTGCATTCTGGATTCTGACCCTACTTTTGAGTCTTATTAACTGGGTGTGTTCTGACACATTTCCTAACTTTTTGTATTTCAATTTTCTTTCTGACTGTTGGGGATTGAATAACGTACCCTGAAGAACATGTTGTTAATTTTAATCCCTTCCTATGGGTGTGTACTCATTTGTAAATAGGACCTTTGAAGATGTTATTAGTTAAGCTGTGCTCAAATTGAATGAGGGTGGGCCTTAATCCAGCACGGCTGAAGTCCTTATAAGCATGGAAAATTAGACACAGAAGAAGCCATGGAGAGCAGCCAGAAGCTGAAAGTCAACAGAATTCAGAAGAGAAAGATGCCACCGCATACATTTCCATGTGAGGGAAAAGCCAAGAAACTCCATAGATTACTGGCCAGTCAGAAGATACCAATCCTAGGGGGAAGCAAGCCTTCTAGCCTTTGCAACCTTGATCCAATGAATTCCTGTTGTTAAGCCAACCTATTGTGTGGTGTTTGTTTTAGCAGCCAGTAAACTAAGACACTGGCAAACATCCATTTATTCAGTTCACACTTGTTAAGGACTCCTTATGTGCAGTTCTGTGTTAACACTGAAGTTATATTAGTAAACCAAAAGGCATGGTCTTCTCAAAAATCCATAACCCCAGTCTTAGTAAGAAAAAACCATCAGACAAATTCTAATAGAGGTATGCCATACGATACACCTGACCAGTACTCCTCAAAACTGTCAAGGACATCAAAAACAAGGTAAAGGTCAGAGAAACTATCAGCCAAGAGGAGCCTGAAGACAGACAACTAAATAGTGTCCTGCATGAGATCCCTGTACAGAAAAAGAGCATTAAAGGAAGGTTAAGGAAATCTGAATAAAGTATGGACTTCAATAATAATAATGTATCAATATAGATTTGTTAATTTTAACAAATGTACCATGCTAATGTAACATGTCAAAAATAAGAGATGTTACATTTGTGTGTGTGTGTATGTGGGGTGGTGATATATAGAAGCTCTCTGTACTATCTTCTCAGTTTTTCTGTGATTCTAAAATTGCTCTAAAAAAAAATAAGGACTACTTTTTAAAAAAAGGCATGGTCCCTGGAAGCGGACTTGGCCCAGTGGTTAGGGCGTCCGTCTACCACATGGGAGGTCTGTGGTTCAAATCCTGGGCCTCCTTGACCCGTGTGGAGCTGGCCCATGCGCAGTGCTGATGCGTGCAAGTAGTACCATGCCATGCAGGGCTGTCCCCATGTAGGGGAGCCCCACATACAAGGAGTGCGCCCCATAAGGAGAGCCACCCAGCGCGGAAGAAAGTGCAGCCTGCCCAAGAATGGTGCTGCACACATGGAGAGCTGATGCAACAAGATGACGCAACAAAAAGAAACACAGATTTCTGAGCCACTGACAACAGAAGCAGACAAAAAGAAGAACACGCAGCAAATGGACACAGAAACAGACAACTGGGGTGGGGAGGAGGGGAGAGAAATAAATAAAATACATCTTAAAAAAAAAATAAAAAGGCATGGTCCCTGATCTCATAAAGTTTGCAATCTGTAAAATGGGAATAAGAAAACTGAATTCTTAGAGAGATTTAGAGGTCTAATAACATGCTTGTAAATCATTTTACACATGGTTAATTCACAAGAGTTCCTGAATGAAAGTGTATTTTCTTCTTCATTGATTTCTACTGGGCTTCATAAATATTTAACATCTCACAGCTATACACCCATCTGTATATCCAAGTGTTTATTGATCATTATTATCCCACATGTGATAGTACATTCACAAATATTCTGGTTCAACTTTCCTTCTAAGCACATGATAGGATTGCATTTCCCTGCCATATTTGAAGTTAGGCATGACCACGTAATTTGTTTTGATCAATGAAATAAGCAGAAATGGTGTGCATGCTGATGCGTAGAAGAAGCCTTAAGCATAAGTGTGCATGCAATTCACCAACTAACCTTTTCCTCCCTGGTACGTAAACCACAATACATTCAGGGCGGCAGAACTACTGTGAATGCTATCGGATAAGGGATTTGTTTCAGGAATTAGACCTTATGTAATTGTCAAGGAACTGGGAAAGTGAAGGTCTGGAATGGAGAAAGAGAGGATTAGAAATAAAGCCAGCAATGTTCCTCCAGAAGCACTGGCATGGGTGGTCAGACTGGAACTTTCAGGCAAATCTGAGAGGCCAGATAATATTCAACTGCAAAAGTGGGAAGGGGAGCTGCAGGGAGGTCTATGAGAGGCTACTTGTTTGAGTGCCCCTGCCACCTCTGTGGGTCAGGCTTAGGAGCCTGGGAGTGAGTGGTGAGCCCAGGGCCTTGTTGGTCAGTGAGATCTACAGGAAGAAAGATGAGCTGGATGTGGAACAGAGGAGAGTAAGCTGGGATCCACCGGGCACCTCTGTGTCTGTCGTTTCTGCATCTAACCACTGAAAGAGTAATGGCTGCTGCTCCACTTCTTCCTTCCAAATCTTTCTCAACTTTCCCTTTTGTTCAATTTTAACCTGGAACCATACAGGGGAGAGGATTCTGGAAATCAAGTTTCCAATGTAACCAATTTGCCATTAGAACAATCCAGCAAATCTACCCCATATCAATTTGTCATCCACACACATCTCTTTTAACTATTAATTCCTATAAGAGACAATAGAAAACTAATGTTTTCACTTAACATGACACACAACTATTCATATACAACCAGAAGCATGCTAACCCTCTTCCCAAAAGAGTATACACAAAATCTCTCTTTATCCATCTTTGGGTGATGTTTGTTTCTCTTCTAGATGGTTCCCTCTTTGAAAATGATCATAATGACTATATCCTCATTTCTTTGACTGAGCATGTGGTTGTAGTTGGTATTTACCACTTACTGTTACTAACCAGTCCATATTCTCTTTGTTCTCAGCAAGCATCTCAGGGGGTTATGACTTCCTGCCAGACTGAGTGACTCAAACCATCATTCCTGAAGAGTATGTATCATTAGCGTGGTTTGGGTTGTTGTAGTTTTCTGTTAAGTTTTATGAAAGTTCTAAGAGGTCTCCTAAAAGATCTCCTGCATTTCAGAAATACTCCTCTCTGACCTCGTTGGATAGTAATCATCTAATTTCCACTTAAGAGTTGAGATCAATCACCCAAGCCAGTACAGTAACCCTTCTTTTCCTGGTCATTCTTTGGCATGAGGTACCAAAGCAGCCAGGTGGCAGTCTCAGCTACCAGTTTAATGGAACCATTGCTGTGTCCTCTTACAGAAGCAAAGACCTCTAGACTAACAGAATCCAAAATCATGGGAACAGGAAGCAAAATATTTGCTGGTTGATCATTAAGGGTAATAGCGAGAGAAACCGCTTCCTTTTCCACTCTTTGATTCTCCGACATCTAAATCCTAGCTATAAAAGAAACAACTCCGTGCACTGATTTAGAACATATACCACATCCTGAAACTCCATAAAGTACTTCCACTCAGAAAGCACTACAACTAAGTCTTCAAAGGCTATTCCACCATTCTATCTGGCCAGCTGCTTCAGGACAGTAGTTAGAGCAAGAAATTCCATGAGCATGAGTCCATTGTTGCACGTCATATGTTGTAAAATGAGCTTCCTGTCAGAAGCAATGCTTTGTCTAATACCATGACACTAAATAAAACACTCTGTGAGTTTACAGATGATGATTTTGGCAGAAACACTGACAGCAGGAAAGATAAATCTGTATACAGAGAATCTATTCCAATAAGATCAAAGTGCTATCCCTTTACAATGGAAATGATACAATATAATAAATATGCCACCATATGGCTGGCTGATTCCTTCAGGGATCATAACATATTAGGGCTTGTTGCTGGTCCCTGCAACTGGCTGGTTGGACATTCAGCAGCAGTCATTGCCAGATCTGTTTTAGAAAGTAGAATTCCATGTTACTGAGCTTGTGAATAATCTTCAGTCTTGCTACCATGGCCACTCTGTTCATAAGCCCATTGGGCAAGGTGGGTTGCAGAAAAGGCTGACTGACATACACAGAGTGGGGCATGTTGTTTATTTGGTTATTAAGAACCTATGCTGCTAAGGTTGCTTTTTAGCAAGAACTAATGTGGCACAAAAATATCCTTATACTTGGTGTCCTCTTCCCCAGATCATCTTGTCACTATTTCCTAATTGTGCAGCTTTCAAGTTCCTGACTACCTGGCCAAATCATTAGCTTCCGCCCATAAATCAGTATCGATATATACCTCTGGTCATTTCTCCTTCCAGGCAAAATGAACAACCAGTTACACTGTTTGCAGTTCTGCCAACTGGGAGTCTTTCCATTCACCATCATCCTTCTGCGGCATTTTAGTGCTGCAGCTGTCCACTTGTGGTACTAGAATATTGTGTAGAACTATCTGTAAACCAAGCCTGAGTTTTTTACTTCCACACTCAGCACATATGACTGTAGAAGACATTCAGGAGAGTCATGGCCACTGCTTCCTTTCCATTTGGAAATATCATGGAATTTCCTTTTTTGCTCGACTTTAACCTGGACTCATAAAGGGAAAGTGATTGTAGGGAATGAAGTTCTCAGCTTACCAAGTTAATAATATTTACACAAGTATTTACCATTGCTGATGCACTCCATTTCTTCTTAAAGATCCGAGTTTGCATCTTGTATAATTTCCCTTCAATCTGAAATTTTTCTTTCGGCATTTCTGATAGTTCCATTCTGATGGCAATGCATTCTCTTAGTTTTCTTTTATCTGAATATACCTATTTCACCTTCATTCTCGGGGAATATTTTCACGGGACAGAGAATTCTGAGTTGGAAACTTGCTTTTTTCCCTTCCTTATCAGCACTTTAAAGATGCTGTTCCACTGTCTTTGGCCTCCAGAGTTTAAAAAATGAGAAGTCAACAATAATTCAAATCCTCCGTATAAAATGTGTAATTTTCCTATGGCTGCTTTCAAGATTTTATCTTTATTTTGGTTTTCGGGACTTAACTATGATGTGTCTAGCTATGGTTTCCTTCATAGTTACCCATATTTATCCTGCTTGGGATTTACTATGGTTCTAGGATCTGTAAATTTATGCCTTCCACCAAATGTGGGAAAATTTCAGCCATTTTTTATTAAAACTTATTTTTCTGCTTTATTCTCCTGAGACTCCCATTGCATGTATGTTGGAGCTTTTGATATTTTTTTGCTGGTTCCTGAGGCTCTGTTCATTTTTTTGAGGCTTCTTTCTCTTTGCTGTTTAGATTGATTAATTTCTGTGTCTATTTTTGTGTCATTTCCATTTTGCTCTTAAGCACATTTAGTGATTTTAAATTTTTAGATATTGTGTTTTTCAGCTCTAGAATTTCCTCTTTGTTCTTTTTAAAACAGTTTCTATTTCTCTGTTGAGATTTCCTATCTTTTCATTCATTGCAACTATATTTCCCCTTAAGTCATGGAATGTAGTTCAATGCTGCTTTAAAACCAAGGTCTGCTAATTTCTTTTTTTTTTTTTAGATTTATTTTTATTTATTTATTCCCCTCCCCCTGCTGTTGTTTGAAGTTTCTGTCTGTGCTAATTTCAACATCTGGGTTTGGTTTCTATTGTTTTTGTCTTGAAAATGAATAGTATTTCCTTGGTCCTTCAAATGTTAAGTCATTTTGGATTGTACCTTGGATATTGTAAAAGGTATTGTGAAATTTTGGATTCTGTTATATTCTTCCACAGAGTTGCTTTTCCTTTTCATTTAAAATATTTTTTATTGGGGAATGGGAGTAGCTCACTGGTTGAGTGCTCATGTACAAGATCCTGGGTTCAATCCCTGGCACCTCCTAAAAATACATACTTATTTTGGGATTATATATATATATATTTTTTTTCCCTGTACTTTGAAAATCCTAACATATCCATGGCAAAGCTACTTGAGCTAATAAATGAGTTCAGCAAAGTGGCAGGATTCAAGATCAACAAACAAAAATCAGTAATGTTTTTGTACACTAGTACTGAATAATCTGAGGAGGAAATCAGGAGAAGAATTCCATTTTCAATAGCAGCAAAAAGACTCAAATACCTAGGAATTAAATTTAACCAAAGAAGTACAAGACCTATATGGAGAGAGCTACAAAACAATGCTGGAAGAAAATTTAAAAGACCTAAACAAATTGAATGACGTTCCATGCTCATGGATTGGAATAATAAATATCTTGAAGATACCAATCTTACCCAAACTGATTTACAGATTCGATGCAATACCAATCAAAATCCTAACAGCCTACTTTACAGAATTAGAAAAGGCAATTACCAAATTCATTTGGAAGAGAAAGTGCACCCGAATAGCCAAAAGGATTATGAAAAAAGAAGAGTGATGTGAGGAATTTAACTGCCTGAACTTGCAGCATATTACAGAGCTACAGTGGTCAACACAGCATGGTACTGGCATAAAAATAGACACATTGATCAGTGGAATAGAATTAGGAACCCAGAAATAAACCCTCACCTATACAGTTAACTGGTTTTTGACAAACCTACCAAGTTAATGTTAATGGGACAAAATAGTCTCTTCAACAAATGGTGCTGGGACAATGGGATATCTATAACCAAAAGAATGAAAGAGGACCCTTATCTCACTCCCTATAAAAGAATCAACTCAAAATGGATCAAAGACCTGAATATAAAAGCCAGGACCATAAAACTACTAGAAGAAAATGTAGGGAAACATCTTCAAGGCCTTGTAGTAGGTAGTGGTTTCTTGGACCTTAACCCTAAAGCACGTGCAACAAAAGAAAAAACAGGTAAATGGGGCCTCCTCAAAATTAAACACTTTTGTACCTCACATGACTTTGTCAAAAGGGTGAAAAGGCAGCCAACTCAACGGGAGAAAATATTTGGAAATCACATATTCGATAAGGGTTTAATATCCAGGATATATAAAGAGATGTTACAACTAAACAATAAAATGACAATGACCCAATTAAAAAATGTGCCAAAGACTTGAATAGACCTTTGTCCAAAGAAGAAACACAAATGGCAAAAAAACGCACGAAGAAATGCTCAACATCACTAATGATTAGGGAAATGCTAATCAAATCTACAGTGAGATATCATTTCACACCTATCAGAATGGCCTCTATTAAAAAAACAGAGAATTACAAGTGTTGGAGAGGTTGTGGAGAGATAGGAACGCTTATCCACTGTTGGTGGGAATGCAGAATGGTACAGTCACTGTGGAGGACTGTTTGGCAGTTCCTAAGGAAGTTAAATATAGATTTGCCACATGATCCTGCAATACCCCTACTGGATATATATCCAGAAGAACTGAGAGCAGTGACACAAACAGACATTTGCACATCAATGTTCATAGCGGCATTACTCACGATTGCCAAAAGTTGGTAACAATCCAGGTGTCCATCAACAGATGAACAGGTCAGCAAACTGTGGTCTATTCACACGATGGACTATTATGCAGCTGTAAGAAGACCTGAAGTCGTAAAGCATATGACAACATGGATGAACCTGGAGGACATTATGTTGAATGAAGCAAGCCAGACACAAAAGGACATAAACTGTGTGATTGCAATTACTATGAACCAAATATATCGTGTAACATACTGTATGATGCCAAAAAATTTATAGGTATCAGTATATTTATTTGAGAAATGTATATTTTTATTCAACTGTGTTTTTTTCTTAGTTTTAAATTGTTTATATTTTCAATCATTAAATGTATAAAATAAAGAAAAAAAGAAATCTGTATATTTTATTATGGTAACATATATACAACAAGAATTCCCCAATTTATTCACTTCAATGAGTGCAATTTAGTGATATTAATTACATTCACAATACTGTGCTACCTGAGTTGATTTATTTTTGTTTTGTTTTAGCAGCTAATTAATGTGGTTGGATTCAAATTGCAAATTCCCCTTCAGTGCTTCCAAGCCCTGTCATCATTCTTGGTATAGGTCTTTTAATTCTATGGCAATAATATGTCTGAAGTATGGGCCTCTTTCCTACTGAACTGTTAGCTTCTTAAAGGTAGTAACTGGGTCTTACTCATCCATATATCTTTCACATATAGCTCAGCACTTGGGATCTGATAGACCTGTCCCAATGCTAAATATGCACGAATAAGCTAATGAACCCTGTAATTCAGGAAACATCCACCATACCGGAATACTGCTTCTGAGAAGTTCCAGGAGTAAAGAGGGAAAAATGAATCTTGTGTGTATATCAACTCTACCTACCTATGTTTGGTGTACTTTTCACTTGTTAATCCATTACTGAGAATCTCAGCCTCAAAAAGATTTAATTTTCAATATTTGCACACTAATATGTTGTTTTCTACTTAATGTCATTATAGTAAAATTCCATGATAATAAAATATCTAAGACAACAGATAATGGTTGTTCAGCACTATTTTAGCTACATTTTCATAATGGGGAATTAACCTGAAAGGTATAAGTTTGAATCATATCTCAAACACAGAATGTTTTTGTCCGTATTTTGTTCATTCATTCAGTGAAAGTTTGAGCATACCTGTGCCATTGCAAGGACTAGGTTCCAGAGAAGTCAGAATTAATAGGCACAGCTCTTGCACCCAGGAGGGAGCAAAATAGAGAGGTTAGTCGTTTTATAAGTTATCTGTAGAGTCTACAATATTTACTGAGCACCTATTTTGTGCTGGACACTTTTCTGGATACAGTGATGGGAAAAGGATATTTCAGGGAACTCAGTTTTTTAGGAAAACATAAACTTCAGGGAAGTTTTTCATACGTTTCACAATTAGGTAACACCCTCACAATTTTTTGCCTTGGACCATACAACAGGTACTTTTAATTCATATATTATTTAAACCTTGTCCTCAAACTCTTAAATAAATTTAGTTTAAAAGGAAAGATTGTTTCACAGGTTTGATACGCTACCATGTTTTACAAATTCATTTAAAAATAAATACATACTTTAAAAATGCCAAATACCAAGTTTTAGATGTTCCACTCTCTGGGAAACACTGCCTTAAGGGTGTTAAATGTTGTAAAAGAAACATTTAAACAGCTCAAATGTGTAAAGGGATTATAAAAGGAGTTATTATTCCTTCCTAACTTTTTAAGGAAGGCTTTGCAGAAACCGTCTCCTTGAGGGAAGCAATGATAGCCCCTTTGCCATTACAACTTCTGCAGTAGGTAGAGTAATGCCACCCCCTCCCCCAGAGATGTCCATGTGCTAATACCTGGAACCTATGAATATGTAACATTATCTATCAAAGGGGAAGTGAGGTTGCAGGTGGAAGAGGGAGGCAGAAGAGAGTTAGAGTTACATGATGGTATGAGGACTTGACCCTGGCTGCTGGCGTTGATGACGGAGGAGGGGCCATGAGCCAAGGAAAGCTGGCAGTTTTTAGACTCTGGAAAAGGCAAGGAAATGAATTCTCTCCCAGAGCCTCCAGAAAGTAACTGACCTCTGTTGACCCCTTGATTTTAACTCAGTAAGGCCTGTGTTGGTCTCATAACCCCCAGAATTGTAAGATAATGCATTTGTGTTGTTTTAAGCCACACATTTTGTGATAACTAGTTACAGCAGCCATAGGAAATTAATTAATAAATTAATAAATGCATCCCCGTAGGAAATTAATAAATACATACCTGGCACTAGCACAGTACCAGGTATATCACAGGCACTGACTAAAAATAAACCAGACTGAATGAGGGCTCCCCTTTAAGTTCCTTGTGGGCAAGGACCAAGTCTTCTTCTCTATTATAGACTTGACACCTCCCACCACACTTAGCTTGTATTTAGAGGTTAATAGATATTTTATGTGCATTTTGAATGAAAGCATTATTTGAACTGAATAATCAGAAAATTGTAGAAGTTTACTAGGCATGTACATGGATTGAGAAAGGGCTTTGACGATACGGGGAGCTGCTTGAGTAAAGACTCGAACTGGAGAGATAAATGATCATTTGGCAGAAGATGGTGTGCTCAGGGAGAGTGAGCAAAAACAAAGCAGGGCAGTGGCAGGGTGCAGAGGGTAAAGGGCCTCGGATGGCATGCGGGGATGCTGGTTTTTGCCCTGGGGCCACAGGGAGTCATACTTAGACCTCTTCCTATTTGGCTTTAAAGGTGACATTGGCTTGCATCTGTCTGAGTCTCCTGGGCTGCTGTAACCTAGCACCACAAACCAAGTGGCTTACAACAACCGGCATTGACCTTCTCACGGTTGTGGAGGCTGAAGTCTGGAGTCAAGGGGCCCACAGGGCCGTGCTAGCTCTGAAACCCTAGGGAGGGCTCCTTCCTTGCCTCTTCCAGTCCAGGAGGTGGCTGGACAGCATTGGTGTTCCTGGCTTGCTGCTGCAGCACTTCAGTCTCTGCTTCAATTGTCAGACAGTCGTCTCCCATGCCTGTCTGTCCATGTCCAAATGTCCCCTTCTCATAAGGATGGCAACTGTATTGGATGAGAGCCCACCTAGTCTAGTTTGCCCTCATCTTTACTAATCACATTTTCAAAGATCTTCTTTCCAAGTAGGGTCACGCTCATGGGACT
This sequence comes from Dasypus novemcinctus, assembly GCF_030445035.2. Taxonomy (NCBI): domain Eukaryota; kingdom Metazoa; phylum Chordata; class Mammalia; order Cingulata; family Dasypodidae; genus Dasypus; species Dasypus novemcinctus. The sequence continues at coordinate 152,602,144 of NC_080676.1, read as the reverse complement.
GGGAGTTAGGGCTTGAACATAACTTTTGGGGGAACACAGCTCAACCCATAACACCTTCTCTCTAGAGCAGTTTTCTCCATAATGTATTACAGTACTAGAGAAACCCAGTATAACTTAACTATTAAGGCATTGTACTGTACCTTATTTTTTTTTTTTAATTTTTAAAATTTTATTTATCTATTATTATTTTTTAGGAGATACCAGGGATCGAACCCAGGACCTCATACATGAGAAGGAGGTGCTCAACCACTTGAGTTACATCCTCTCCCCAGTGAAAGTTCTTTTGTTTTTGTTTTTTCCATTTGTTTGTTTTTAGGAGATACTAAGGATCAACCCCAGGACCTCGTACATAGGAAGCAGGCACCCAACCACTTGAGCTACATCTGCTCCCTGTACCATACCTTATAATGCTGGAAAAATTCTATGTGAATCTTGCACAAGCATGCAGAGCTACAGATTTAACATTAACCAGATTTAGCTCCACCAAAAATGTATAACTATGCACTTCCTCATCTTTCCTCACATCTATTGTTATCTGTACCTTCATGTTGTACTACCCACCATCCTTATCACCCCAAGATTGCCCCACCCCAGGTACCATGCATATTTTAATATAACTGAGAAAAGCAAAATCTAATTTTTCTGGGCCCTTCTAAAAAACATCACCCTAATGCTTCGCTTTCTTTGTTTCGACCGGTATAAAAACTGAGAAAAGCTCTTAATGGAAAGGCAGATTTGAGACACTCCATTTCCTGTCCTATCTGCATTAATAGACTTAATTACTCTCATGACTGTCCCAGTGTGGACTCCAATTCATCTGCTCAGGGCAAGAACCCAGAGGGACCCCTGTAGGGTTTTCTTCAATTCCATGAGCTGGAATCTCAGGTTTCTGGAACAGGTGTCCTTGACATCAACACGGATACTTGGGGAGAAGGCCTGACCTTATAGACTTGGGTCAAGGGTTGCCCTTTAGAAAAGTCCAGATAGAAAGGCTGAACACGGGTGACCCACAGACTCCCTGGAGCCGCCTCCCTGCAGGAGCCGACAAGCTGTCAAGTTTCCTCCTGCACCCCACACCCCATGTGTTTGTCAGGTGGCCAGCACGTCACACGTGGGCGCCCAATCTGGGGTGTGAGGGCTTCGCTCCGGAGTCATTGCTTCCTCTTTTTATTCTGCACATTTTGGAAAGAGCTGATTTTGCCTTCTTAAAGTTAGGGTGTGGAATACAGGGACAGTAATGAGTTCCAGATGCTTTTCTCTTTTTTCCCCTTCTATAATTGGAAACAAAAATATAGCATGGCTTTTAAATGGAAAGTGCCAGAGAGGGATGAAGCTTTTAGCTCTGGGGTTTCGCTGTGATTTAGGGCCCAGCGTGAGATGGGGCCGTCATCCCCACACAGCAGGCAGGCTCCGATCGCTCCCTGCAGACCCAGCTCGTGGCTTTATCTCAGAGCCTGTATGAGGCCAACCATGAGTCCTATTTTAAGAAACTCTAATACATGAAACCCAAACGTGCAAAGCGGATAATCAGGGTGGGGGAGAGCAGCCACGGATTCAAAGGGTGATTGTTTTGCAGGAGGCCTCAGAGCAGGCCTCCTTTTAATTGGCGCTCCCCTGGCGCATCTAAAAGCTTCCCCACACCTCATTAATTTCTGAGGGAGGGGACAAAGAACCTTCCAGCTGATGTGTTTCAAGCCTGAAGGGCCGAGTGAAGATCAATTTAAAAGGCAAGAGACCATCATCTTGAAGTCTGAAGTGCCCTTGGGGAGAAGGAGGGCTCTGCTTGCTGTGGACTGATGTGTACACAACCCAACTTTTCAGGAGACTGGAGAAGCAGGGCGGTGAAGGCGGACTTAGAGCTGTGGGTGGAATTGGATCAGCCTCCTCACAGGTTAGACAAAGAGATCATCCTAAACCTGCCCAAGGAAACCCCTGTTCAATTCAGACGGAAAGCATTAAGCCTCTTTTGGAATTCTTAATTCTTCCCCGAGGCCAATTGTTATTACAAAATGGAATGGTAGGGGTAGGGAAAGCAGGATTCAGATTTAGACGGCGGGAAAGAAGTTGGCATCCATCAACAAGGCATAACAACAGCAGATTACGTTCTCTCCAGGGAGATAATCTTTAACACAAAGCAGAGCCCAGCCCCTCCATCTCACAGCAGGCCAGGAAGGGAAGATAAAGCTTAATGGCCACTTAATCCTTAAATAATTTACACAGCACACTTGTACAAAGAGAAAGTCTGGACCCCAGAGCCAAAATTAAGACTGTCCCCTTACCTTTTGTTCATTGCAAAGTAAATGGTTCAAGTTCTCTTTTGATGCCAAGACTATACTGACCCTTGGAGTCACTGGCCAGTTCCAAAGCCCACAGACTTCCTTTTATTTTTTTCAATTAATTTTATTTTTTTTTAGATTTATTTTTATTTATTTCTCTCCCCTTCCCCTCCCCCGCCCCGCACCTCACTTGTCTGTTCTCTGTTCTCTGTGTCCATTTGCTGCGTGTTCTTTTTTGTCCACTTCTGTTGTCAGCGGCACAGGAATCTGTCTCTTTTAGTTGAGTCATCTTGCTGCGTCAGTTCTTTGTGTGGGAGGCACCATTCCTGGGCAGGCTGCACTTTCTTTCACACTGGGCAGCTCTCCTTACGGGGCGCACTGCAGCTCTCCTTACGGGGCGCACTCCTTGCACGTGGGGCTCCCCTACGCGGGGGACACCCCTGCGTGGCAGGGCACTCCTTGCGCGCATTAGCACTGAGCGTGGGCCAGCTCCACACGGGTCAAGGAGGCCCGGGGTTTGAACCGTGGACCTCCCATGTGGTAGACGGATGCCCTAACCACTGGGCCAAGTCCGCCCCCTCAGGCTTCCTTTTACACAGGCCCTATCTAATCTTAAGTAACTAGTTGATGTGAGTGTAAAGAGATTATTTCAGTGGTTTTCTGCCCTGTGGCACATTAGAGTCACTAGAGGAAATTTTTAAAAATCCTACCAAGGCTGAGACTCTACCCTGGACCTATTAAGTCAGAAACTCTAGGGTCAAAGCTGTTTAAAGTCTGCTTATGGTAATTCAGAGGCATGGTGGGCTGAGAACCACTGGGGCGGGGGTGGGGGTATCTTAAGTGAGTGCAGGGGTATAGCAGTTTGATATGGTTATGAATTCCAAAAATGATATTGGATTATGTCTGGAATCTGATCTGTACCTGAGCATGATTGAGTTATGATTAGGGCTGAAAAGGCATGGCAAAGAACAGAGTTAGGGGTTCTTAATGTTGGAGTTTTGATGTTGGAGTTTGATGCTGAAGCCTGAAGCTGGAGCCCAGGGGGAAAGAGAGCCGTTTGCCTGATAGTCTACAAGTGACCTTGTGGAGAGAGGCAAAGCCTAGAGAGCTTCATAGTCTATAGCTCTCCTTGTGGAGAAAACAAGAGCTGGGCCCAGAGGAACCCAGGAAGCCTGAACCCTCACAGACGTAGGCAGCTGTCTTGCCCCAGCACATGAAAATAGACTTTGGTGAGGGAAGTAACTTATGCTTTATGGCCTGGTATCTGTAAGCTCCTACACCAAATAAATATCCTTTATAAAAACCAACCAATTTCTGGTATTTTGCATCAGCACCCCTTTGGCTGACTAACACAAGGGGTTTGGGGGGAACTTGGGTGGGGCTCCCTTGTCAGGACTCCCCCACTCTGCTATGAGTTTCTGAAGGCCACCTGCTGCCCCTCCTCAGGCCTGAGAGAATCACAGAGAAGACTGAAGAAAAAGGCACAATCCTCATTCTTGGCAGGGTTCCCGCCCTGAGTCAAAATCTTTCCTCATCTGCTGAGTTGGACCTGGTAGTCTAGAAGGAAACCTTGGGGTCCCTCACCTTCTTCCTTAAAGAAGAAGCCTAGAGCTAGTTCTCCACCTCTCTCCTCTTGTCCCCACCTCTATTAGTTCTGAAGAGCTGAGGGGGTTTCCCAAGAGGTCTTCTCTGATCCCTAAGGGAACCTCACGGCTCTGCTTTGCTAGACGATCAAAAACAATATACCAGAAATGGGTGGCTTTTACAATGAGAATTGATTAGCTTATAAGTTTACAGTTCTGAGGCGGTGAGAATGTCCAAATCAAGACATCATCAAGATGATACATACCTTCTCCCTGAAGACGGGCTGCTGGTGATCCTGGACTCCTCTGATACATGCCCAGGTACATGGCAGCATCTGCTGGTCTCTCCCTTCTCTTCTGGGTTTCCTTGCTTCCAGTTTCTTGCTTCTGTGACTTTCTCTCTGTCTGAATTTCATTCTCTCATAAGGGACTCCAGTAAGAGGATGAAGGCCCACCCAGAATGAGGTGGTCCTCTTCTTAAGATCCTACTCACCAAAAGATCCTACTTACAAGAGGTCCATACCCAGGGGAATGGATTAACTAAAGTTCTTAAAAGAACATGTTTTTCTGTGTTACATACAGTTTTAAACCATCACACTCACTGAACCCTAACAACACAGAGTTTAATATATGGAAGAAAAAGAAAACTTTTGAACCCCTGCTCTTCCTAATGCAGGGGAGAATTATTTTATGGTTGTACCTTATTTGGTATGATTACAGGTTCTTTGGTTGGCAGGACACAGCACAAGGGCACTCGGATAGATGAAGGGCAGAAGTCTTTATTATTAACAGCTTCAAAGGAGAAAAGGCTGCCAGGTAGAGCCACAAAGGGGGCTCTCTCCGGGGAAGAATAATAGCAAGCTGGAACTGTTGGAGGTAGCCTAAATTTGGACAGTGGAGTGGGATTAGCTAGGTTTTTGCAGGCTTCCTGTGGATTAGGTGTTTTGAGTAATTCCATCGGCCCAAGAAAGAAGGGATTATTGTTGGATGCTTGTCATCTGGAACCTCTGCCCGTTGGGGTGTGTCTTTTAACCCAGGAGTATTAGAGCCCAGTAAGGAAAATGGTAGGTGTGTGGGCTTAGACAAAGGCTTGCAGAGAGAAGTTGACCTTTTTTAGCTATTTCCTCAAAACTAGGCCAAGATAACACTCATGAAATGTTATATTACAAGAGTCCATTCCCAGTGCTTGGGGTTTTCTCAGCTCAACTTCTTCCAGAGCACTGGTATTCATCTATTCTTTCCAGCTTTCTTTTTTTTTTTTTGGTGTACCCTTATTTTTGCTTCCATTGTGTTTTGCTTGTTTGTTTTTGCTTACAGCAGACTTTTTAAAGTTGGAGAACTTATGAGTTTACAGAATAATCAGGCATAAACTACAGGATTCCCATATATCTACCCTGTTATTAACACCTTGCATTACTGTGAGACTTTTGTTACAATTGATGAAAGCACAATTTTAACAATTGTATAACTATACTCCCTGGCTTAAGTTAGAGTTCACTGTGTTGTGCAGTTCCATTGATTTTTTTCCTGAAAAATTTTATTCTGGTAACATATATACAACTTAAAATTTTCTCTTTTAACCACATTCAAATATATAACTCTGTGCTTTTAATTATGTTCACAATGTTGTGCTACCATCACCACCATCCATTATCAGAACTTTTCCATCATTCCAAATAGAAACTTTGTATATTTAAAGCCTTAACTCTCCATTCCCTACCTCCACCGTGGCCTCTGATAACACATTTTCTAGATTCTGACTCTATGAGTTTACTTATTCTAATCATTTCAAATGAGATCATAAAATACTTGTTCTTTTGTGTCTGGTTTATTTCACTCAACATGATGTCTTTAAGGTTGCCCCATGTGTCAGAATATCATTCCATTTTAGGGCTGAATAATATTCCATTTTGTGTATATCCCACTTGTTGTTTATCCATTTTAGTTGATGAGCACTTTAAAGGCTTCCATCTTTCAGCAATTGTGAATAAGGTTGCTATGAATATTGGTGTCCAAATGTCTGCTAGAGTCCTTGCTTTCAGTTCTTTGGGTATATACCTAAGAGTGGGATTGCTAGATCACAAGGTAATTCTGTACTTAACTGTCTGAGGAACTGTCAAACTGTCTTCCACAGCAGTTGTACCATTTTACATTCTCATCAGCAATGAATGTGTGTTCCTGTTTCCCCACATCCTCTCCAATACTTGTAATGTTGAATTAAAAAAATATAGTAGCCAATCTATTGGGGGTAAATGGTTTCTCATTATGTTTGTAAAATGGTATCTCATTATGGTTTTAATTTGCATTTCCCTAATGATTAATGATGGTGAGCATATTTTCATGTGCTTTTTTGACCATTTGTATATCTTCTTTGGAGAAATGGCTATTCAAGTTTTTTGTCCATTTTTAAATTGTATTGTTTGTCTTTTTGTTGTTGAGTTGAAGGATTTCTTTGTAAATTCTAGATATTATACCCGTATCAAATATGTGGTTTCCAAATATTTTCTTCCATTGTGCAGGCTGTTGTTTTACTTTTATGATAAAATCCTCTGATGCACAAAAGTTTTTAATTTTGATGATTCCATTTATCTATTTTTGTTGTTGTTTTGCTTGTGCTTTGGTTGGAAAGTATAAGAAACTATTTCCTAGCACAAGGTCCAGAATATGCTTCCCTAAATTTTCTTGCAGGAATTTTATAGTTCTGGTTCTCATACTTAGGTCTTTGATCCATTTTGAGTTGTTCTTATATATTACACATGGAAATACAGTTTTTCCAGCACAATTTTTGAAGAAATCATTCTTTCCCAATTAAGTGATCTTTATAACCTTGTCAAAAAACAGATGGCAGGAAGCAGACATGGCTCAACTGATAAAGTGTCTGTCTACCATATGGAGGGTCCAGGGTTCAATCCCCAGGGCCTCCTGACTCACGTGGTGGGCTGGCCCACATGCAGTGCTGCAGCACATGAGTGTCATGCCACACAGGGGTGTCCCTGCATAGGAGTGCCCCACGTGCAAGGAGTGCACCCCACAAGGAGAGCTGCGCATGTGAGAAAAGCACAGCCCACCCAGGAGTGGCACCACACACACAGAGAGCTGATGCAGCAAGATGATGCAACAAAAAAGAGACGCAGTTTCCCCGTGCTGCCGGATGATGCAAATGGATGCAGAAGAACACACAGTGAATGGACACAGAGAGTAGACAACGTGTGTGTGTGTGGGGGGGGGGGGGGGGGGGGGAAGGCGGGAAGAGAAAGAAATAAAAAACAAATCTTTAAAACAAAACAGATGGCTATAAATGTGAGGGTTGATTTCTGATTTCTCTATTCAATTGCATTGGTCTATAGCTGTGCATGTGCCAATACCAGGCTGTTTTGATTTTTCAGGAATTTCCTTATATAGGATAATGTCATCTGCAAATAGGGAAAGGTTTATTTCTTCCTTTCTAGTTTGGATACATTTTATTTCTTTTTCTTGCCCAATTGGCCTGGCTAGAACTTCCTGTACAATGTTAAATAACAGTGATAACAGTAGGCATCCTTATCTTGTTCCTGATCTTAGAGGGAAAGCTTTCAGTCTTTTCACCCTTAAGTATGGTGTTAGCAGTGGGTTTTGCATATATGCCCTTTATCATGTTGAGGAAGTTTCCTTCTATTTCTAGTTTACTAAGCGTTTTTATCAAGAAATGGTGCTGAATTTTGTCAAATGCCTTTTCTCCATCAATGTGCTTTTCTTTTTCTTTCATTCTGTTAATATTGCATATTACATTAATTGATTTTCTTAAGCTGAACCACCCTTGCATACCTGGAATACATACCATTTATCATAGTGTATTATAAATCTTTTAGCATGCTGTTGAATTTGGTTTGTTAGTATTTTGTTGGGAACTTTTGCATCTGTATTCATAAGAGATAATAGTCAGTAATTTTCTTTTCTTGTGGTATCTTTATGGTATGATGGATTTCATATGATCGTGATGCTGGCCTCTGTTTTAGTCTGCTAGGCTGCCAAAAAGTCATACTATAAAATGAGCTGGCTTAATACAATGATTTATTAACTTACAAGCTTACTGTTCTGAGGCCATGAAAATGTCCAATCAAGTCATCATTAAGTGATATTTTCTTCCCAAAAATTGGTTGCCAGTAATCCTGGATTCCTTTGTCACTTAACAAGGCACATGACAGTGTCTGCTGGTCTCTCCCTTTTCCTCTGATTTTGTTGCCTTTTACTTCTGACTTCTGTGACTCTCCTTTTCCCTCTGAATTTCATTCTCTTCTAAGAGGATAATGACCTACCCTGGGTATGCCTGAAATCTAATCAAAAGACTCTCCTTACGATAAGTTTACACCTACAGAAATGGATTAGCTTTAAGAACATACTTTTCTGGGGATTCCCATATGCTCCGCTCACCACACCTTCCATATTTTCCCACATTAACAACATCCTTGATTAGTGAGGTACATTTATTAAAATTAATGAATACATTTAGGAGCATTGCCACTAAACATGGTTTAAAGTTTACATTGCAATTTGCACTCTCTCTCACCCAATTCTGTACGTTATGGCAAGATATATAATGACTTGTATGTGTCATTATAATGTCACTCAGGATAATTTCCTAGTCCCAAAAATGCCTCCATATTATACCTGTTTTTCTCTCTTCCTGCCCTCAGAACCTCCAGTGGCCACTGCCTCCACATCAATGATATAATTTCTTCCATTGCTAGAATCACATAAGTCTATAGTAGACTACCAGTAAGTCTACTTTAGTTCATAGTTCCTTCCCATTCCTGAGAATTCTGGGATGGTGATGTCCACTCCACCTCTAATTGAGAGGAGGCTGTGATCCTTTAGGGCTGATGGATGGGACTCTCTTGATTGTAGTTGTAGATTCTCTTAGTTCCTTGGTATGGTAGTTGTCCATCATCACCTCCTTGGTAGTTGTCCTGAGGGAGACCAATGAACTATAGAGTAGGTGTTACAACTCTGTTGAGATCTGGGGCCCAGCTGGTACATGGACAGCACCCAAATTAAAGTTTTTTGGATGTAGATCACCACAGCTTCACATAATGAATTAGGAAGAGTTGGTATAATTCCCCTGCAAAGTCCAGGCTTTTCTTTGTTGGGAGGTTTTTGAAGACTGATTCAAAATCTTTTATAGTATTGGTTTTCTAAAGACTTCTCTTCCTTCTTGAGCCAGTATAAGTTGTTTGTGTGTTTCTAGGGATTTGTCCACTTCATGTGGGTTATCTAAATTGTAGGCATATTGTTGTTTATTGTATCCTCATAGTTCTTTTTATTTTAGTGGGATCAGTGGACTGTCCCCCTTTTCATTTGTGATTTTAGTCATTTGTGTCTCTCTCTTTTTTCTTTGTCAGTCTAGCTAAAGTTTTGCCAATTTTATTGATGCTTTCAAAGAGCCAAATTTTTTTTTTTTAGATTTTCAAATTTTTATTTATTTATTTCTCTCCCCTTCCCCCCCCACCCCTGGTTGTCTGTTCTCTGTGTCTATTTGCGGCATCTTCTTTGTCCGCTTCTGTTGTTGTCAGTGGCATGGGAATCTGTGTTTCTTTTTTTGTTGCGTCATCTTGTTGTGTCAGCTCTCCATGTGTGCGGCACCATTCCTGGCCAAGCTGCACTTTCTTTCGCTCTGGGCGGCTCTCCTTATGGGGTGCACTCCTTGCGTGTGGGGTTCCCCTACGCGGGGGACACCCCTGCGCGGCAGGGCACTCCTTTGTGCGCATAAGCACTGCACATGGGCCAGCTGTACACGGGTCAAGGAGGCCTGGGGTTTGAACCGCGGACCTCCTATGTGGTAGACGGATGCCCTAACCACTGGGCCAAGTCCGCCGCCCGAAGAGCCAACTTTAAAAAAAAAATTCTCTCCATTTTATTTCTAGTCTCCATTTCATTTATCTCTGCTCTAATCTTTGTTATTTCCCCTCATTCAACTCACTTTGGATTTAGTTTGCTCTTTCTATTTCTAGATCTCATAGTTTTGAGGTTAGGTCTCTGATTTGAAATCATCCTTCTTTGTAAATGTAAGAATTTAGAGCTATAAATTTCCTTCTCAGCAGTGTCTTTGTTGCATCCTTGTGACAGTTTGAAGGTTTCATGAATCCCAGAAAAGATTATGTTCTTGGAGTTAATCTAGTTCTATCTGTGGGTGTGGAACTCTTTGATTGGATTGGATAGTTGGGAGCCTTTGACTGGAATACTTCAATGAGGCATGACCCAGGGTGGGTCCTGGCCCTCTTGCTGGAGTCCTCTATAAATGGGAGAAACATGCAGAGAGATACAGAGGAGAGCTGCCATTTTACCCTGCCATGTGAGGGAGGACTCCAGGATCACCTGCAACCCAGGGCCTGAGAGAGAGAGGAGGTTCCTAAGGCCAAGGGATGAATGAGCCACCACTATTTTCTGCCATGGGCTTGATCTCCAACAACTGAGTTCCAAGAGAAAGCATCTTTAGATGATACTGCCATGTACTGATTGCCCACAGCTGCAACTTGGTGAGACAGCATCTCTTGCTGATGTTTTGATTTGGACATTTTCAGAGCCTTGGAACTGTAATCTTCTATTCTAATAAATTCCTACTATGAAAGCCAACCCACTTCTGGTATTTTGCATTGGCAGCCTTTACAAATGAAGACAATTCCGTTAGTTTTAGTATGTTGTATTTCATTGTAATTTGTCTCAAGATATCTCTTAATTTCCCCTTGTGATTTTGTCTTTAACCCATTTGTTGTTTGAGTACATTGTTTAATTTACACATATTTGTGAATTTTCTATTTCTCTGTCTGTTATGATTCCCAGCTTCATTCCACTGTAGTCAGAGAAGATACATTGTATGATATCGATGTCAATATTTTTAAATGTATTTAGACCTGTTTTGTTACCTAATGCAGCAGTTTGATATTATTTATGAATTCCAAAAATAGATATTGAATTATGTTTGTGAACTGGTCTTTTTCTCTGGACATATTAGATCATATTGGATTCAGAGGTTTCACTTCTACTTGATTAAATATTGATTAAGACTTTGATTGGGCCATGTCAGTAGGACATTGAGTCCCCTCCCCTCTTGGTGGGCTGGGACTCACAGAGAAACCATGCCACAGAGAAGGGAAGTAGGAGTTTAAATGCAGGAGTCTGCGGAGTAAGCACACAGAGGAGCAGAGAGAGGGCTTGATTAGACATGGCAGAGGCCCAGGCAAGAGATGAACCATTTGCCTGATAGTCTACAGCTGGCCTTTGGAGATAGCAAAGCAGCTGAGCCCAGAGACAGGTAGCCATCTTGCTCCAACACATGGCAAAAGACTTTGGGGAGGAAGGTAACTTATGCTTTATGGCCTGGTAACTGTTAGTTTGCCCCAAATAAATACCCTTTATAAAAGCCAACAGATTTCTGGCATTTTGCTTCAGTATCCCTTTGGCTGACTAATATACCTAAGATAGATCTATCCTTGAGATCCATACGTACTTAAGAAGAATGTGTATTCTTTGGCTGTTGGGTGAAGTGTTCTGTCCATTGGTCAGGTTGGTTTAGTATCATTCAAGACTTGTATTTTCTTATTGATATTCTGTCTAGAGTTTTATCCATCATTGAAAGTGGTACACTGGAATCTACTATTAATGCATAATTGTCAATTTCTCCCATCAAATTTGTCAGTATTTGCTTCATATATTTTGGGGCTCTACTGTTAGGTGCATATATGTTAATAATTGTTATATCTTCTTGTTTTTTTTTGTTTTTGTTTTTTAAAGATTTATTTATTTATTTATTTAATTCCCCTCCCCTCCCCCAGTTGTCTGTTTTCTGTGTCTTTTTGCTGCGTCTTGTTTCTCTGTCCGCTTCTGTTGTCGTCAGCGGCATGGGAAGTGTGGGCGGCGCCATTCCTCAGCAGGCTGCTCCCTCCTTCGCGCTGGGTGGCTCTCCTTATGGGTGCACTCCTTGCGCGTGCGGCTCCCCTACACGGGGGACACCCCTGTGTAGCACGGCACTCCTTGCGCGCATCAGCACTGCGCATGGGCCAGCTCCACACGGGTCAAGGAGGCCCAGGGCTTGAACCGCAGACCTCCCATGTGGTAGACGGACGCCCTAACCACTGGGCCAAAGTCCGTTTCCCAGTTATATCTTCTTGTTGAATTGACCCATATATCAGTATATAATGACCATCTTTGTCTCTTGTAACTGTTTTTGACTTAAAGTCTATTTTATCTGATATTATTATCGCTAACCAGTCTCTTTTGGTTGATACTTCTAAGGTATATTTTTTCACTTTTAACTTTCAACATATGTCTTTGAATTTAAGGTTTGTCTCTTCTAGTGGTGTCATTTTTTTTATCCATTCTGCCAATCTCTGCCTTTTGACTGGAAGGTTTCATCCATTTACATTTAAAGTCACTGCTGATTAATACTGGACTTTCTTCTGTATTTTGCTATTTAGTTTTTGTAAGTTGTATCTTTTTTTGTTCCTCAATTCTTCTATAACACCTACTATTATATTTATTTGATTTTTTGTATTGTACCATATTGAGTCTATTTTCATTTCTATCTGGATATATTTTCCTTGTGTTTACCACAGGGGTTAAAATTTAACTTCCTAAATATATAACAAACATATTTCATTTAATACCATCTTGACTTGAATAATATACAAATATACTGTTCCTATTCCCCTCCATCTACCCACCATTTTTTGTAATTGCTACAAATTAATCTTTGCACATTGTATGTCCAAAACCATAGATTTATCATAACTTTTCTTGCAATTGCAAATTTGCCCTTGTAGGGAGTAAGTGGAGTTATTTACCAAAAAACAGAAACAAAACAAAACAAAACAAAAAATCCAAAAAACCAATACAGTAGTACTGGAATTTATAACTATGCAAATGATTACCTTTACTGGAAGTCTTAATTGCTTTATATTGCTTTTTAAAAAAGATTTATTTATTTATCTACTCCCTATTGTCTGCTCTCTGTTCATTCACTGTGCATTCTTTTGTGTCTGCTTTATCTTCTCTTTAGGCAGCACCTGGAACTGATCTCCCGGAGTGGGAGAGAAGTGCTCAATCTCTTGCACCACCTCAGCTCCCTGATCTGCTGCATCTCTTATTGTCTCTCCTCTGTGTCTCTTTTTGTTGTGTCATCTTGCTGTGCCATCTCTCTGTGTTGGCCAGCTTGCCACATGGGCCAGCACTCCTGCATAAGCCAGCACTCCACGTGGGCCAGTTTGCCATGTGAACCAGCACTCTATGTGCGCCAGCTCTCTGTTTGGGCTAGCTTGCCTTTATTAGGAGGCCCCAGAAATCGAAACCTGGATCTCCCATATGGCAGACAGGAGCCCAAATGCTTGAGCCATACCTGCTTCCATTATAGTACTTTGATCTACTGTCTTATCCTTTCCTTTAAGTCTAAAGAACTCCCTTAAGCATTGCTTGTAGGGCAGGACTAGTGGTGATGAACTCCTTCAGATTTTGTTTATCTGAGAATGTTTAGTAATCTCGCCCTCATTTTTTAAAAAGATTTATTTTTTAAATTTATTTCTCTTCCCTTCCCATTCCTTGCCCTAGTTGTCTGTTCTCTGTGTCCATTTGCTGTGTGTTCTTCTGTGTCCACTTCTATTCTTGTCAGCAGCACAGGGAATCTGTGTCACTTTTGTTGTGTCATCTTGCTGCATCAGCTCTCCGTGTGTGCAGCTGCCACTGCTGGGCAGGCTGAACTTTCTTTTCAGCTGGGTGGCTCTCCTTGACGGGCGCACTCCTTGCGTGTGGGGCTCCCCTCTGTGGTGGACACCCCTGCATGGCACAGCACTCCTTGCATGCATCAGCACTGCATATGGACCAGCTCTACATGGGTCAAGGAGGCCCTTGGTTTGAACTATGGACCTCCCATGTGGTAGGTGGACACTCTATCTGTTGAGCCAAGTCTTCCCTCTCCCTCGTTTTTGAAAGAAAGTCTTGTTGGCTATAAAATTCTTAATTGGCAAATGTTTTCTTTCAGCACTTTACAATTTTCAACCCATTGCCTTCTTGCCTTCATGGTTTCCAATGAGAAATTGGCACTTAATCTAATTGAGACTCTCTTGTACTTAACATGTTTTTCTCTTGCAACTTTCAGAGCTCTCTCCTTGTGCTTTGGATTGAATAGTTTGATCAGTAAGTTATAGGGCTATTTTTCTTCAATTTTGTCCTGTTTGGTGTTCTTTGGGCTTCTTAGATGTGCATATTTATATCTTTTGCTAGGTTTGGAAAGTTTTCTGTTATTATTTCTTTGAAAATTCCTTCTCCTCCTTTGTCTCTTCTCCTTCTGGGACCCCCATAATGTGTATGTTGATGTGCTTGATAGTGTCTCAGAGGTCTCTTATGCTATTTTTGCTTTTTATAACTCTTTTTTCTTTCTGCTTCTAGCTTGGCTCATTTCAATTGTCTTGTTTTTTTCTTTCTTGCCAGCTTCAATCTGCTGTTGAAATCATCCTGGACATTTTTTATGTGTTATTGTACTCTTCAACTCCAGTTTGGTTCCTTTTAAAAATTTCTATCTCTTTATTGAAATTCTCATATTGTTTTTCATTTGTTTGTTTATTTTTAGAAGTTACCAGGGATTCATCCTGGAACCTTGCATAGTAGTAGGTATTCAACCACTTGAGCTACATCTGCTCCCGTAATCATATTGCTGATTCATTGTATTCCTTATATCATTTAGTTCTTTCTCTGTATTTTCCTTCATCTCCTTGAGCACACTGAAGATCTTTTTTTTTTTTTTAAGTCTTTTTTCTGCTATGTCAACATTCTTGTCTTCTTTGTTGATATTTTCTGGATTCCTATCATCTTCCTTTGGATGGGCCATCATTTACTGTGTCTTTGTTTTGTAATCATTTTTTGCACACTATACATTTTAGTATTTAAAAATGTTTCCCTCTGGGATTTATTCCATGATATGCTTGTTTCTTGAGTTTGTAGCCAATTAGTTATATGACAAAGATTTCCTCTAGTGTCAGCCCTCTTATCAGGAAGGTCTGCCTAAAGCACATGCAAAATGTATGGACCTCCTTTGTCTTTTTGGGGTCTGTCTTTTTTGGCATTAGTAATTCTCCTGCTTATAGGATTTTCAATGTGTGCTCTACTTTCAAGGATGCAGAACTTCTCTCTTTCCCAGTGTCCACTGCTATACTTAAAGTAGGTAAGTCCTTGCCCTAGGCTGTCCTCCTCAATAGTTTCTTATACTGCTTTCCTTGTTTCGAGCTGATTTTACCTGAAGGGCAAATTCTGAGAGAGGGGGTACACCAGAGTGAAGTTTCCTATGTTTGTATTTCCTAGCTGGAATGAGGCCAGCAACACACAAAGGGAGCACTGGCTAGCTCCAAACTGCCCTGGACAGGGGATGAAAGTGGGGCCAGGAAGGGTGCTAGGAGTTTTTATCACAACTCCCCAAAACTTGACTTTCTTGACCTACCCAGCAAACACAGCGCTTCGACTGCCCTCCGCAGCACTGAATCTCTAAATCTCCTCCATGGCCTTTTTCTGATGTGGGCTAGAACAATGGCCACCCTAAAATCTAGGCCCTCAGTGATCTGAAGTAATTAATCCAAAGCTGTGATCAATGATTGGCCAGTTTCCATCCCAGGTCTTGGGGAAATGGATTTTTATGTCCCTTCTGACACTAGCAAGCTATGCTAGAGGCCAGTTCCCAGTGCTGCCTACTGTGAGAGTGGAGGCTGGGCAATGGTCACTGCCCCATGGGAAGAACAATTTAGTGATATTACTGTTGTTTATCAGCCTTTCCCTCTCATTCTTCCCAGGATGCTGTATAGTGTTTAAATGGATTCTAGAATTTTGAAATAGTTGATTCAGACAGTTTCCGCTTTTTATTAGTTGTTCTGCTGGAGGAATTGATTCCTGGATCTTCCCACTTTCCCATTTTCCTACAATCCTCTTGTTTTAGTCAACTACAGGTTACCAAGGCAATATGCCAGAAATGGGCTGGCTTTTATAGCAGGGATTTATTAACTTATAAAATTACAGTTCTGAGGCTGAGAAAAAATGTCCAAATCAAGGCATCAGGCAAAGCTCTCTCCCTGAAGACACAGCTCCTTGCAATACTGGACCCCTGTCACAGGGCAGGCACAATGGTGGTGTCTGATGTCTCCCCTCTTCCTCTGTATCTCATTGCTTTCAGCTTCTGGATTCCTTTCTGCTTGGCTGGCTCTCTCCCAGGTTCTGTTGATTTCAGCTTCTGGCTTCTGGTTCTCTCTCTTTCAGCTTCTGGGGGTTTCTCTCTGTCTCTCTCTCTCCATATTCATCCCATTTATAAAGGACTCCAATAACAGGATTAAGACCCACTCTGGGTCATGTCTTACTGAAGTAATCTAATCAAAATGTCCCACCTACAGTAGGGTCACAGACACAGGAATGTATTGGCTCTAAGAACATAATATTTTCCAGGGTCCATAAAAGCCTCAAACTACAATACCTCTCCACTGCATTTTGCCAGGGTCTATCATCTCAGAGGAAACTGGAGGAGAGGGATGAATAAGTGGAGAATCCCTTCTCTTGTGATCTAAAGGGGGTAGTAAGTGGGGAATTGCACAGGTTCTAACCCCCAGTCCTATAGCAGCTCCTTGAGGTGTTGCTGGAGCTAAGCATTGAAACACAGACATGAACCTGTTCAGGGTAATCTCACTTCAAGTCAAGGTCACCTTAGAATGATGTGCAACATGAGGTTTTCCAAAAGAAATCTTCTATGGTCATGCTTGTCTACCTGTAGTTTAGCTTAAGGAAATAATTATAGATGTACTTCCACAACTAGCTATAAGAATGTTCACTGGAGAATTGTTTTTATCAGGAAAACTTGGAAACAACCTGAATAGCCTATAACAGAGGATTGGGTAAATGAATTGTGTCACTATTAAAATCATGGTGTATGTTTCTGCTCTGGAACATGGAAGGCTATTTATTATACTTTAAATGACAAAAAAAGTAAGCTACAAAATATTACATACTCTATGATCTCATTTTTGCATCTGAAAAAAATACATATCGAACTATTAATAATAACTATTTCTGGGTGGGGACTGGAAGTGGTTTTTATTTTCTCCTTCTTAGCTTGTCTGTATTTTATTATAATAATAAATAAAAACAAATAAATATACTTAGGTAATTGTTGGAAGCCTTCTGCTCCTTATGCTGGGGTGGAGGTGGGTGTGTGAAGGTGAGGCAGAAGTGAAATCCCCTTCCGCCTTACTGAATTTCCAAAGGTCATATCCCCAGGACAGTCTTGCCCCACCTCCTAACCACTATTTATATCAACATGCATTACCTAATTTTGCAGGTTGTTTTGTGCCCCCAAAGGGAAATGTTCAAGTCCCAACCCTTGGAACTTGTGAATGTGACCTTATTTGGAAATAGGGTCTTTGCAGATATAATCAAATTAAGATGAAGTCACACTGGATTAGGGTGGGCCCCAAGTCCAGCAAGACTGATGTCCTTATAAGGAGAGGGAAATTTGAACAAAGTGACACAGACACAGAGAATGCCATGTGACTATGGAGGCAGAGATCGGAGTGATGTACCTACAAATCAAGAAATGCCAAGGATACACACTTGTTGTTTTAAGTCACCCAGGTTGTAGGTACTATGTTATGATAGCAGATGAGACTAATAATCTTACCAATAAGGCAATCGTGTTTCTTTTTCATGAATCAGAAGACAGTACAGTTATCACCAGTCTCCACATTGGCCACACTACTTCTGAGGTTGCCTAGAAGAACTTTTAAGTCATCAACATGAAGAGCTCCAACCCCAAATAAAGTTGAAGTGAGAAAAAAACTCTTGTTGGGGTTGGGAAGGGAGGTGGCCAACACACCCCTGTCTTCCTGTCCAAGTTTGGAGCAATCGAGATAAGACATAGGTGTCGTGCAGATGCAGTCAAAGTATCACTTTCACTGCTGATAAAACTGGGTTTGAAGACGATGGCTAGTCTTCTCAACCAAGTGAACTAGGCTGTATCATCCTCTTAACCAGCAGCATCAAGCAGCTTTAGCCTCCCCTAGGTGCCCTGACCTTGTTCAATGTCCAACACGGCCGAACTCCCAGCAGTCAGGTACAGTCTTCCGAAGAAGCAATGGACTGAGATCTTCCCTAAAATCCACCCGTTGGTCCCAACACCTCCCCGGGGAAGGGGTGAGGAGGGGCAAGGCCAGGAGTGTTACTCTAAGTAGGGGTCGGTGAACTACTCCCCGTGGGCAAAATCTGGCTCCAGACTGTTTTTGTAAATGAAATTCTCTTGGCACGCAGCCACACTCATTCATTTAGTGGTGTTCGTGGCTGTTTTCACTCTACACCGGCCCAGCCAAGGAGTTGTGATAGAGACCATATGGCCTGGAAAGCCAAATATATTGATTTTCTATCCCTTTATGGAGCCAGTTTGCTGCCCCCTGCCTGACTGCAGACCTCCATGTAAATATCCCTCCATTACCACCCCTCTAGGTTGTTACCTTGTCACTATCTGTCTCTGCATTCTATACTTTGCCTTCTCAACACGTCCAGAGATTGCAATTATATTTGTGCAGTTATTTACTTATTGACCACCTCTTTGACTGCAAGACCCACATGAGGGCAGGGTTCATATCTCTTTGGTCACCATTATATCCCAGTGTCCAGCTCATTGTTGGCACACAGTAGTCACTCAAAAAACGTTGGTTGAAAGAATGATGAAATGGGGAAATCAAGCCTCCACTGTATCTGATGTTGGGGCTTCAATTTAACCCTTAGGTAAATTGAACAGAATTCTAGACAGAATTAGTTTCCTCTGGCTGCTGAACAAATTACCACCAATGGGGTGACTGAAAACAATAGAAATGTATTCTTTCACTGCTCTGGAGCGCAGAAGTCTAAAATCAAGGCATCAGCAGGGCCAGGCTTCCCCTGAAGCTTCTAGGGAACAATCCATTCCTGGATTCTCCTAGCTGCTGGTAGCTGGAGGCATTTCTGGGCTTGTGGCTGCAGTTCTCTGCTTTGCCTTCACATTGCCGTCTCTTTTTGTGCCTCAAATCTCCCTCTGTCTCTATCTTCTACGGGCATTGGTGGTGGCATTTAAAGCTCGCTTGGATAATCCAGGGTCATCTCCTCATTTCAAGGTCTTTAATTTAATTACACGTGCTGTGATAGTTTGAAGCTGTGTACCCCAGGAAAACATGTTCTTAAATCTAAGCCATTCTGGTGGGTATGAACCCATTGTAAGTAGAACCTTCTGGGGAGGTGCCTTCAGTTAAGGTATGGTCCACCCCAATCAGGGTAGGTCTTAATCCCTTTACTGGAGTCCTTTATAAGTGGAATGAAATTCAGAGACATAGAGAGAAAGCCAAAGGAAGCAGCCAGAAGCTGACGTTCAATGGCAACCAGAAGAGAACCGAAAGGCCCTTAAGTGCATTTCCATGTGACAGATGAGCTAAGGGCCAAGGATCAAAGCCAGCCAGCCCCAGAATGCCACAGTCTTTGGGGAGAAAGCATCGCCTTGATAATGACTTGATTTAGACTTTTTCCAAGCCTCAAACTGTGAGTGAATAAATTCCCATTGTCTAATCCAATTGATTTCATGATATTTGCTTGAGCAGCCTAGGAAACTAAAATATGCGAACATGCCTTTTCCAAATGACATAACATTCAGAGGGTCCATTGATTAGGAAGTTGCTCTTGCTCTGGGGGCCATTTTCCAACTTACCATAGGGATGTAAGTCTAGACTTGGCCCAAGAGGAGAAAAAGGTCTGTCTTGAGAAATTTGGGATGAGAACCTCTTCTAACCAGGAGACAGAATCAATTTTTGGCTAGGTCAAAGCAGACACCATCATTGCCCCTTCCTCCTCTCACCTCTTCTGTCCACAAATAAAGGTCACTATCGCTGGCACAGGGCTGAGCTGAGAGCCATGTCTTACTCAGCTGTTGAGAGTCATGCCTGACAGTTCAGGGAGAAGGGGACAGAACCAAGGACTCACAATTGCTGTGCAATGTTGGGCAAAAAGCTTCATCTCAGGTAGTCTCAGTTTCCCTAATTACAAACCAAGGGAAGGAGATGTATCATAATCATCTGTTCCTGAGGTTCTCAGGACAATTGGGAAAATTGTTCCTGCTATATTTTCTGTTCCTTAGGACAATAGTGTTACTATCAAGCATCATTGTATTTACCAAGTAAGTTCCTTGCAAGTTCCTCTCAAGACTGCTTCTTACAGTGGCAAACTCTCCAGCTGCCTTTAAAAATCACAACAAAAACCCACCCCCAGACCTCTCGATCACCATGCACCTGCGTCTTGTCAGCTCCAGGGTTGTGTCTCTCCTCAAATTCCACCATACCAAAGCCATTGGCTATTTAAAACCACAGGTGGAAATGGATCCTTGTGGCAAGGACTATAGAATTTCTTTTTTAAAGGTGTAGCTTCCTGGGAAAAAAAAGTATGTAAACATGGAGCCCAACCAGAATGGAACGCCACTGTCGTTTTAGTATGCTGGGATTTTTCCTTCCTGGTGAGGCAGTGAGTCTAATTTCCATGAGCTTTCATCATCCTTCTGTGGTTGAGCTTCGACTGTGCATCCTGTGCTTCTAAGAAGTCTTCTGAAATGGCAAGGCCTGCTGGTTGTGCTATTTATGAGGTGGAATTGGTTTGAGTTTCTGTTTTTGGCAAAGGGTAAAAATAAGGCATTTTCTTCTGCGTGGGCCCCTCTGAGCATCCAGCGTGGCCACTTGGACTGGGCTGGGCACACGTGCACAACATATGTCGATCTTGCCTCTGAAGAAAAGTATGAGTCACCTTGCCTGGCTCTGCTCAGGAGGGATGTTTAAATCGTGCTGCTCCTCCAACATGTAAAGCAGCGTTTGCTTTTCTGGGAGGGAGATTATGGATATTTTGCTCAGTAAAATATGAACAGTGAATATACTCAGTTCCCGCTGCGGACTTAGGGAATACAAACTAGATGACCACAGGATGACTTCCTTCCCTGGGGAGCTTCCAGATCACTTTCTCATGGGCTGCTGGACAGTGGCCACCAGTGAGAGGGGGAGGTCTTTCCATCAATTAACAAGTGCTTTCAGAAGCCCTTGAGGTGCCAGGTTTTCTGCCAGGCACTGGGGAAGCACTGGATCTGTATAGCAAGCAGGACAGGCTGAGCATACATAGAACGAGTTTGCTTTTAATGAAATGCACTCTTACCTCCTCGAAGATTGCGATTCTAGCACCAAACTGGCTCGTGACACCCAAGTTCAAGTACAGCAGCAGCATTTTGGCCATTATATACACAAAGGTCCCTCCCTCCCACCCCACTGTTTCACCCTCTCCTTTGCGTGTGAAAAGGGCAAAAACTCCTGATGGATTACTCTTCAGAGACCCCAAGACTGTTGCGGGGATTTTGAATGAATCTGTGGAGAAGTTAGATGGAAACTAATCCTCCTGCAGGGACCCTCCAGGGACCCTCCAAGTTTGGGCCCAAAGACACTCAATCCCTTTGGGTGACCCTGACTGTTTGCCAGTCTATTGAGGTCGCAGTGGACCCTGAGGTCCTGGTGGACCACTGAGGCACCAAAACGCCAACCTACTGTAGAGGTCTCAGGGTGTTGTTGAGGGATAGGACCCTTGGGTTCTGGGAAATGAACAGAAGTGAGTTGATCTGAACAGAGCCAGGAAACAGAAGGCCTCTGAGGAATGGCTGCTTCATGCCTATTTCCCTCCCTCTGAGACCTGGTATTTAGGAGGCTTCTGAGGTTGTGCCTGCAGGGAGGGCAGAGTGAGAGGCTTGTGTAGAGACAGTGTCAGATGATGGAGAGGAATGGGTGATGGGAGAGGATTGAAAGAGGTGGGAGAGGCAGAGAAGAGGTGGGGGAGAGGAGGGAGAGATGAAGGGACTTGATGCTTCATTTCACACCTCTGTACTCAGGTTACAAAGGACAAATGATGTGTGGATAGGGACCAGGAGTGTGGCTGAAATGACCTGCACTGTGGAGGCTGGGCATGGAGGATGGGGTGCCGATGCAAAGCACTGGAAAGCTTTTGGCTTTTATAATGGGGATTTATTTGGGGGTAAAAGCTTACAGTTCCAAGGCCATATCAAGGCATCAGCAAAGATGCTTTCTCGCCAAAGCCAGCCACTCTTGATCCCGGAGTTTTGCCACATGGTAAAACAAGATGGCCACCAATCTCCACGAGTTTTCAGCCTTCCCCTCCGGGCTTCCTCTCTCAGGCTCGGCTGCTCTGCTTTCTCCCAATTTCAGCGGCAAGCTGGCAGAGGGCTGGTCTCTTTGGGTTTCCTCTCTCTCCTGGCATAGGGCTTCTTTCTTTCTGGGCCTTCTCTATCAGTCTCAGCCATTCTGCTCTCTTCCCTATTTCAGCTAAAAGCTATCAGGCAAAGGGGCTTATCTTTCCCCAGGACCTCAGCTGTTTGAGCCTTCTCCTTCCTGTCACATGGCAGGATTAAAAATGACAGAATAGGGAGCCAGTGCGGCTCAGTGGTTTGACTACCGGCGTCCTACTTATAAGGTTCTAGGTTCAATTCCTAGCCCTGGTACCTAAAAAAAAAAAAAAAAAAATGACAGAACACTCTTCCTGTATGTCACAGGGGTTGTGAAGGCAGGTGGGAGGGAGACTACAGGGGACACGCTAATGGAAGTTCCCGCTCTCCAATCTTGTCTTTCTCCATTGGCATATCTGCGAGTATGCTGCAGAAACGATTTTACTCAGCAGTGTTATTTAACACAACCTGACACCTTCTCACTTGTTCCCGTTCTTGTCTACCCAGGCCTCTCCTCCAGTTTTCATTAGAACCCACACACAGTGTGGTCGTTTGAAGCTGCACGGACCCCAGAAAAACATGCTCTTAAATCTAATCTTCCTTTTAGCTGACCTCCCCCATGAGGTTTGCACCGCCCTACATAGTGTATGTCTACACTGACCTCAGTACCTCTCGCCAGGTTGTAGTTACTTTCTTCAGGCTGAACTTGAGTGGATGACTAAGCTTTCCTTTTAAATAGAGCAGACTTACTTTTTCTGTTGTTGTTTTGTTTTGTTGTTTGGAGTAAAAAGGCTATTTGCTGTTTTTAAGTTTATTTCTGAGTTGCAAAGATTATCTCCCCTCCACGTGTTTTTAGAATTTCCTATATTCCCCCATTCAAACTTGGCTGCCCCAACCAGACAGAAAGCCCGAAGACCTTCTTTTTCTTGTATCCGTAGTGGAAAAGTTAGCAGCAGACCAGACTTACTTTCTGGTGTAAATAATATCTAACAAGAACCCCCAAATATAAGATTAAATATGACCATAAATTCTTTCCAGTGCTTCCCAACAAAAAGTATCTTTCCCCATCCTCTGAACCTGGGTTGGCCTGAGACTTGCTTCGTGTGCGTTCCAAAGCCTGGACCGCAAAACACTCTCAGAACACTGTCCTGAGAATGTCACATAAAGAAGCTGGTCTAGGGAAGCAGACTTGGCCCAGTGGTTAGGGCGTCCGCCTACCACATGGGAGGTCCACAGTTCAAATCCCAGGCTCCTTGACCCGTGTGCAGCTGGCCCATGCGCAGTGCTGATGTGCGCAAAGGAGTGCCCTGCCAAGCAGGGGTGTCCCCGCGTAGGGGAGCCCCATGTGCAAGGAGTTCGCCCCATAAGGAGAGCCACCCAGTGCGAAACAAAGTGCAGCCTGCCCAGGAATGGCGCCACACACACGGAGAGCTGACACAGCAAGATGACGCAACAAAAAGAAACACAGATTCCCGTGCCGCTGACAACAACAGAAGCGGACAAAGAAGAACATGCAGCAAATAGACACAGAGAACAGACAACTGGGGTGGAGGGGAAGGGGTGAGAATAAATAAATAAATAAATAAATCTTTAAAAAAAAAAAGAAGCTGGTCTAACCTGTGGAAGACAAGAAGCCGAGGTGCCCCAGCTGAGAGTGTGTGCCAACAGCCAGACTTGTGATGAGGCCTCCAGTAAATTCCTCAACACTCACTATAGTCTGTGCCCCTATCTAAACCTGATGAATAGATTGTATAAATTAAGTGGATTTTTTTCAGAGCGATCCCTTTGGGAAAAGATATTCAATTCAACATTCACATCTTGAGGTCTTTTTGAGAGTGGGTGCTTGGTGGCTGGGATTAGAATAAAATGCAGATTGTTACATTAGGAGAGTTAATCCAGGCTTATGAAACATTTTGGAGCTTCAGACATGAAGAGCACACCTTGAATGGAAAATGTGATGGGAGTGGAACTGGAGAGAGATGGCCATGTTTTATTATTTGGGTAAGTGAAATATTCTTTGTCAACATCTCCCCTCTGTAATTCCAGTTTGAGTCGATTCTGCCCCTTTGTTGAAGACTTTGGAACCCAGAAAAATGGAAAACAGAGCAAAGATGAATAAGGAGTCTTAGCAATACATTTGTTTTGTTGGCTTTCTTTATTGACAAGGACCAGAGCTCAGAGTAGAAAGGCAAAGCAAGCAATATGGTAAAGTGATTTTACACAATCTTGGCAATGCAACTATTTCTCTAGGCCTGGAAGAAGTACGTTTGTAAGTAAACAATATGTGGTCAGGAATTATGGCTAAGAACTACCATTGTAGTTAGTTATGACAGTGGAACTGTGTTATACATATCTAAGTTCAAATCCCATTTCTACCACTTATTAGGTAGGTGTAGTAGTTATATCCTGCTGTGTAACAAACCACCTCAATACTTAGTGGCTTTAATAATAGCTATGTATGAGCTCAGAATTCTGCAATTTGACTTGGACTCTGAAGGAAGTCTCTTCTACTGGTCTCTGCAAGGGCCACCTATTAGGCTGAGGTTAGCTGGTGGGGCTGATTGGTCCCAGATGGTCTCACACACACATCTGAGGCCTTAGCAGGAATGGTTACAAGGACTGGGGCAGCTGGGCCTCTATCTCCATGTGGTGGTCTTTATCCCCACAAGGTTTCTCATCCTCAAGGAAATTAGATTAAGTTTCTTTACATGGTAGAGAAAATGTTCCAAAAAGGGAAGCCCAATGCACAAGTCTTTGTTTGCATCACATTTGCTGATGCCCCATGGGTTAAAGCAAGCCACATGGCCAAGCCCAAGCAAGGCTGTCATGGGTTATATAAAGGTGTGGATACTGGGAGATAGGGTTCATCGAAGACAATTGATGTAACAATTTACCACACTGATGACCCTGGCCAAGTTCTTAATCTCTCTGAGACTTCATTTTCTGATCTATAAAATGATGAGAAAAATCTTCAACTGTATTCATTGGGAATAGGCTGAATTAATATAACAAAGAGCCCAAATAAAGCATAGTTTGAATAACCTAGGTTTTTTTCTCATGCAACATGATGTCTGGGGTAGGCAGTTGTGAGTGCTAGTTCACAGGCTAAATGACGTCAAGGTCTAAGACTCTGAAAGTCCCTTAGCCTTCCCTTCATGGTAAGATGGTTGCAAGATCTCCAGTTAGCACACTTGCCAAGAAGCAGGAATGAGTAGAGCAAATAGCAAAAAGCATGCACCAGCCGAGTCAGCTTCCTCCCTCTAATACGTTGCTTCCCCCCCAAATCAAGTTCTGCTCATGAAAACAAGGGAGAATACATATTGGGTCGGTGCTTAACAGTGACTGCTATCCCCTATCCTTATCTCACAAAGTTGCATTGCATATAGCAGAGGCTCACTAAACAGTAGTTGTATTTCTTTATCTTATTTCTTTGACATCCTCTGTTACCTAGATAGGTCCTCTGTAGACCTTCTTTATCTCTTCCCCAAAGACAGAGGAGAGGGCAATCTGGGTTGTCCTGCAACTCTTGTCTTCCTTAGTGTCCTACAAGGTTCCTGTGTCAGTTAGTGATAGCTGCATAACAAACAACCCCCACAACTCAGCAGCATAAAATAACAGGCATTTATTATGCTCATAAGTCTATAGGTAAGTGGGGTTGTTCCTCTGGTCTGAGATGGGCTCACTCAAGTAACCATGGTCAGTGGAGGTCAGTTGGCTACAGGGACAAGTAAAGAATTGCAGCCACTTTTGTGATTAATCAATCCCCAGCTTCTATCCCAGGTCAAGGGAAACCAGTGTGCCCTGACTTAATGGAAGGATCCACCAGATTCTGTCCTGCCAACCTGGGGATACAACTACTGTCTAGAAAATGTTTCCCTGTGAATTATGCCTCCTCATTCTTGTTATTTGCCAAACCAATGCTTTTCTGGGTCCTCTTAGTGTTTTTTTTTTTTTTTTTTTTCAGAAATTCTAACAGACCAACTTTTTTTTTTTCAGTTTGGACGATGTTTCTTTCATTTTTTTCTTTTTTTTGTCTTTATTTTTTTAATGTTACATTAAAAATATGAGGTCCCCCATATATCCCCACCCCCCTCCCCCCACTCCTCCCCCCATAACAACCTCCTCCTCCATCATGATGAGACATTCATTGCACTTGGTGAATATATCTCTGAGCACCGCTGCACCTCATGGTCAATGGTCTATACCATAGCCCATACTTTCTCACAGTCCACCCAGTGGGCCATGGGAGGACATATAATGTCTGGTAACTGTCCCCACAGCACCATCCAGGACAACTCTGGGTTCTGAAAATGCCCCCACATCACATCTCTTCCTCCCACTCCCTACCCGCAGCAGCCACCATGGCCACTTGCTCCACACCAATGCCACATTTTCTTCAATTACTAATCACAATAGTTCATGAATAGAATATCAGTAAGTCCACTCTAATCTATACTCTATTCCTCCATCCTGTGGACTTTGGAATGGTTGTGTCCACTCCACATCTATATCAAAAGGGGGCTTGGATTCCACATGGATGCTGGATGCAATTCTCCTGCTTTCGGTTGTAGGCACTCTTGGCTCCCTGGTGTGGTGTGGACCAACTTTTATTTTCACTTTCTCTTTCTTCCTGCTCTCCTCTCCTGATGTCCAGAGAGACCCAGGCCACTGAGCAATCTAAGTGCTTTCACCTAGGAGTACCCCTCAACCCTGCCTCTGACCTACCTCTACTTGCTAGGCAGGCTGTCTCCCATCAGCTGGCTCAGCACCTGGGAGGTCACAGGTGGGCGTCTTCCTGGCCAGGTAAGGTCTCCAGAGTGAGTCCTGGCTCTCAGTCCAAAGCCTCTAGGTAGTTTTCATCCTATGGGCTCCCATTTTCTACTGAAGCCCCTTTTCCCTTCAAGCTGGCCGCAATCACCTAGTCAAGGCAGCTCCCTGGGGTGGCATTCCTTAGGCTGTTTCCTCATTCCTTCTTGCCACAGATGTGAAGGGCTTAGGAGCACAGAATCCATAGCCAAGCCATCTGGGTCCTAAACCTGGCTCCTCCATCACCATTGATAATAAGATTTTGGGCCAATTATTTAACTTTTCTATGCTTTGATGTCTTCAACTCGAAAATGGGAATGATGACAACTTGCCTTGGGGGTAATCCTGAGGATTAACTGCGCTAATACACATCCTGCTTGGAGAACAGTGCCTTGCACAGGGCCAACACTGCATGAGTGTTGACCATTCTTGCTATCACTTAGGCACTGTAGTATTCGCCACTGTTAACTGGTCCCTCTTTTCAGCCCTCTTCTCCCTTAGCGTTCATGTCCCTTACCTTGGTTGCTGCTTTAGTTTATTTTTACTTTCACCCAATCTTTCCTCCCTTTTTTCATTTATTCAAACATTTCCTGCATGCCTTTCATAGGTAACCACCGGGAAATAAAAAAATCACATGGGATAAAAAAAATCAACAAGTGAATGTCTCTGTCCTCATGAAGACAGACCATTAAACAAACACTTTCAAGATCCCAACAGGAAAGTATAATAAAGTGTGATAAATGCTTTGGTGAGGGAAGGAGGATGCTGTAGGAGCCCACAGTGGAAGCAACAACTATAACCTTTTGAGTGTTTGAAAATGCTCTTACAACACATTGTGCTGGAGTAACTAGGCCATTACCTGTGGTTTACAAATATTTCGGTCACACATCACTTGGATTTTGACTGTAACAGGATTTGACTCATATTTAGTGGCTGCATTTTCTCAGGGTTGAAAAAGAGGTCACATCTTTCAGGAATGGGACTTGCAAGGGAGTAGTCTTTCTTCTCTGTGAACCACTTTTAGGAAGGAGTGCCGCCACATGCCACTGCATATAACTTGGTTAGGTATAGCTTGGTTGACAGGCCAGGTTGTAAGACTAATGGATTTTTAAAAAATGTAATCTCTATTTCTATTAAAGAAATACTTAGACCTAGTTTAAAAAGCCAAACAGTGAAAAAGGGCTACATTAACCTCAGCAGTCCCCTGACTCACTTCTCCCCCTCTGACAAATTCTCCCTCCCCCTGAAGCAAACACTTCCACATCCTTTTAGAGGTTTACCTTTGTGTTTTTAAATAACGTGTATATTGCTATTTCTTGACTTCTCTACTTTAAATGTTTTTACACCATACTCCCTCCCCCAGTACACACCCATACTTCCTCGGTCTTCCCAGCCTTCCAGTTATATAACAATCTTTTGGTGAAATTAATATTAAGCGTTCATATTATTTTGGTCATGTAAACATTAATCATAGCTGAACCATGTAGTAGATCATGGTTAATTTTCCTTTCTACCATGAGTTTTCGTTTATAATTTTGTAGATAATTGCCTTATTTAAAAATTTGCTCTATTTTCTATATACTTAACATTAATGCAGCATCTCTGCCAGAGCTAAAAATTTCCTTTGAACACCAGCATGTCAAGTTCCATCTTTATCTTGTATACTTTCTCCTGGACCCATTTTGAACTGGCCTCCAGAATTGCTTTGGACTATAACCCTTGGTCTTCCCTTTTATTTTCATCCTAAGGGATTCCTTTTAACTCTTTCCCATATTACATCCCTTATTTTTTTGGATTTGCTATTATCCTCTTTTAAACTATATACTTCCTTGTTTTGGTGGAGCATATTAATAAATGGAATTATGCCTGTTGAAAATAAATTTTTCTACCTCTATACTTGGTAGCTATATTTGCTGGGTATAAAATTTTAAGTTACATATCATTTTCACTCATAGTGTTAAAAACATTGCTCCATTGTTTTCCAAATTCTGTTAATGCTGCTAAAAAGTCAGATGCCACTCTGACTCCAAATCCTCCACATTGGTTATCTATGTTTATAGCCCTGGAAGTTTTTAAGTTTCTTTTTCATTCATTGTGTGGGAAACTCAGGTGACCCTTTTGGTTTAGAGGCTAATATCATTCAGTTGTTTTAAAAAAAACTTCCTGTATTTGTTCTTTTATAGCATTTTTCCATTGGGATTCTCTATTCTCTCTTCCCAGAACTTCCATTGTTCCATGTTGGCACTCCTTGGTTGACTCATAGTTTCTAATAGTCTTTTCTTTTACCTAATTTACATTCTTTGTCTTTTACTTCTACTCTTGGGGTGATCTTTTCAGTTTTGTCTTCTAACTCTTACATTTTTCCTTTTCTACTAAATTTTAAAATTTTCTACTCTCACACTTTGAATTTCTAAGAACTCTTTCTCATTTTATAAATATTCCTCTATTTTTACTAGCATCCACCTTTTATTTCTAATATTTAACCTCTCATCTCTCTGAAGAGAACTTAAAACATTTTTTTTTTCTAAGTCTTCCTCTCTCTGTCTCCTTTGGATTTGTCTGTCTACTTTGGGTCTGTTGGTTTTTTTACTGCCTGTCATTCATGTCAACATTCTTTCCTCAAATATCTGGGGACCTCTTGCTCCAATGGGATTGGGATCCCTGTGTGCCTGGGTGGGGCCAGTTATCTGGTAGAACTTGTCCTAGAGGATTGGCCGGGAGCATTGACATTTCACTAGGGACATCAAAGTGTCAGTATCTGTTGGTCTTTCCCGCTAGACAGTTCAGATTTTCCAGTGAGGGATACTCCAATTTCCTGCCTGGACAATAGTATTTGGAGGCTCAAGAGGGTGTAAAAAGCATGCAGGTTTCACCTAATCTCCCTGTTCTTGGTGTGACATCTCACCCCAACTGTAGGCTATTCCTAATATCCTTGAAGTCAACTCCACTGGGTTCAACCTCTTTTTAGAATAAACTCTACTGTAGTTCTCTGTGAAGTTAGGGAAGGATAGTTTCCTTGTTGTACAGATCTGGGGAGGTCCATGTACTGATCACATTTTCCATCCCACCTACATCCCTGCTGTACTGGGTTTTTGGACCTCCACATCTGGAGGTCTGATGAGTTTCTACTTCCTTCTTGACACTTGGCCTCTTATCTTCATGCACCAGACCCTTAGGTTTCTTAACTCTGCTAACTTGAGTGTGTATTTTCTTCAACCATAAGAATACCATCTCTTTGGCTTAAGATTAAGCAAACTTTGGAAGGTTGCTAATGAAGTATTCTTCCCCGTATGAGGGCATTGTGGAACAAAGGACTGGGGATGAACAAGACTCTTGGGATCTAGTCTTGGTACTAATTGGCTACTTGGGCTTGAATATGTTATGCAACCTCTCTGAGTTCCAGATTTGTAAAATGGTGGGTTGAAGGTGGATACCCTTTCCAGTCCTCAAATCCAGTGCTTGAGCAGAGGCCTTTCAAATATCAAGTGTCAGCCCCTATGGGAGTGGAGAATTACTGGGAGCCCCTTTGAAACCTTGAGAGGTCATTCAATCCTGCCTGCACCTTTGAAGTCACATTTTCAACTATACGTATCAAGCATATTAAAAGTAAGCAAATACTGGAAACACAAGATAATCCCTAGGGGATAGAACTATTGAATAAGAGTTGAGCCTGTTGGCTGAAATTGATATACTTGCATGCTTAAAATAGGGCTAATAGTTCAGCTTATATTCCTCTACTTAATGTCCCTTCTCCTTCCTTGGATCTCCTTCCTTGGATCAGATTCTGGTGCTCCCTGGCTTCCCACTAAAGTTTCAAATTGCAGTTAAAACTGAAGAACTCACACCATGGTGACCCATCAGCAGTTTTGGGAAGCAAAAACAAATAAATGAAGCAAAACAAATTTTAATATTCTGAAAATGATATAAATGGCAACCTCATTTACATACAGAAATAACTGTGGAGGGAAAGGGAGCAAAAAGGAAGCAGAGGGTGGATCAGGAAAGAGTTACACTTAGGCAGGATCCCCTCTCAAATATTAAAAATAAAACTTGATCCTTTTAAAGCTCTACTTAGAATATCAGATTCTTCTGAAACTCTTGTTCATTTTGGAAAATAGGAATTGGGGGCAAGTTTGTATAGTTTTGGCTTCATAACTCTAAATAAACTTCCCTTTTACTTGCATCTCTCCAGTGATCCCCTTCTCTCCCCACTTCCATATCTCACCTCCCCCTCCTCTTTTCCCCTGTCTTTCTCATCTGTCTTCTCTCTTTCCTCCCCAGGCAAAAGCCCCTGCCCTTTCTCTCTTTCCTTTCCACAGGTACCTCTGAGCACCCCCAACCAGCCTTGGAGGGCGGTGGGAAGCATGCTGACTTCCCACCTGCAGCTGCCCTTTTCCTCTAATCTCCCTGCCAGAGCTGAGGCCAACCTCTTAGTATCTCTGAGGGGCCTCTGAATCAATCTCTTTGGGTCCCTGATGTTTATCTTGCAAGTTGAAATGTGTCATTGCAGCCCAGAGTCTCTGATTGCTGCACTGAGGAGGTTGGAGATGATTAATTTCTCACCAACCTGCAGGAGGACCACCACCCAGTGCTCACTGGAGGGGAGCAATCCCCCAGGCCCACCTGGAGTTCAGTACACCCAGACTGTGCCAACTGGTGATTAATAAGCATGTGAGAGCTGGGGGTTGGTCCTACATGTCAGCACTGGTCAACTCGTGTCTTCTCTAAAAACCCAACTCCCCTTCACCCTATTTCTACTTGACTTCCCCTTTCTGTCTTTGGGGAGAATCTCTAAATCCCAAGTCTATTTTAACTGGGAAGTGCTTGGGGAGCACAAATAGAGAGGAAAAAAGCTTAGTAGTTAAATTTGCATTGTTCTATACATATTAGCAAAACCTTCGTGTTTTGGGTCTGACATATTTTAATTGGCCCGAAAGGATGAAAGGGAAAACACAGTTTCCTTTGACATGTTAAATCAAGTGAGTCTTTTTGGGTCATCCTTGATAAATGAATGGATTCATGAGTTGACTTTTTAAAAGTAATGCATTTTTAAACATACTTGAGTCAAAAGGACCCTTGAATGTCTGTCAAAAGCAATACAGAATTCTGAGCCCAGGAAAGAAATGGGAATTTGCCAGGGGCTGGAGGGATAGATCACATGGCATTCTGAGGTCCTGGTTGATGGGGGTGGGGGGACGACACGGACTGGAGAGCCACATATGGTTCCTGGCTGACTGGCGGAGCAATTCTGAACCATTAGTCTCTCTGCTCCACTACTTCCTTATGTGCAGAATCGGAAAGCATAAAACAAAATTAGAAAGCATAAAATATATCCTGCGGTGCATTTTTACGGTATCTGAGACCTAAAGAAGACATGTTTTGGGGCATATCCACATCATTCCCAAACCAGGTGGAGCTGGCTTGGAAAGTCACTTGTTGGGCTGGTTTTTAATAGTTTTGGTGCCTCGGTTTCTCTATTTGCTCACCTTTTGCTATCTACCTTTCCCACCAACCAACCCAGGAAGGCATTAAATATTCATATTTGTGATTTAAACTATTCCTTTTGCTACTTGTAATATCAGCCTGTGTGATCACTGTTAACTGTTGTAATTGCTGTTTTACAGTTGAAGAGCCCAAAATTCAGATTAGGTGACTCACCCAGCATCACACAGTTGGGAACCAACAAAGCTTTCCTACCATCTGGGTCTTTTTTTCCACCAGGGAGAGAAATAAAGTGTAATTTTGAGTTTTAAGAATTTTGGGACCAAAATATGTTAGTTTCAGGGCCGAGTGTGGGGATAATTCTCATGAATTTTTATTTGGTACCCCAATAAACAGGGGTGGCTTTATCAGCTAGGGCAAGACAGTGCCAACCTTATTATGAAATAGCCACTGTATTTCCCAAGAAGATCACTATCCTAGCAGCATCTAAGCTTTGAAAAGTGCACTGGGAATGGTCTGTTGGATATTTGGGGCCAGATCTATATCAGGGGAAATAATCAGTGATTTGGAAGAGCTTTTTTTAAGCCCCCAAGCTCTCTGATGAGGTTGTGTGTCATCAAAAACATCACTCGCTTCTCAGCGTCTCTCCAAGGCCCCTGTCTCACCGGCTAAGCTCACACATTAGTTACTGGGCCAAACCAGGAGCTAAAGGACCCTCTGGAAGAAATGAGTTTTAAAGGAGCCAAGAGACCCTGCCATTAAGCCGATAAGCTCAAAATAAGGAACTTGGAAGAGAATTTGTAGTGTTCAGTTGTGCTCTGCCACAGTTGCCAGGAAGTTGTCATTAATGGTTAATGGCGGGTGTGTTTGAGATGAATGCTGATCTTTACCAAATGTTCCAGCAAGGATACTAGAGAGGTAGCTGAGGGTTGTGGTGGGTAGAAAGTAGGAGTCACAAGACCTGGGTCCTAATTCCTAGCCCATTATTAATTACTTGTGTGACCTTGGAGAAGCCACCTTACCCTTCTGTTCCTTAATTTCCTTGTTTATACAAAAAGGGCAAGGTGATAACATTTTTGAAGCATTCTGTAACCATCTGATATTTTTTAATCCTCAATTTTTTAATTTTTATTTTTTTTTGCCTCAGCTTCCACAGAGGACTGAGGAGAACATGTTATGGCAGATTGTGGCTATTGCTAATGGGCAGGGAGATGATCTGCCTGCTCCTAGATACATTAAGAAAATAATAGTATCCCTGCCCTACATAATTTCATCTATATGCCAATTTATAGTTATAGAGCCTGCCGCTCACATGATCTCATTTATGAAGACAACAACCCATTTCCCCCCAGGGTTCCAGGAAACCTGGCACAGATACAGCTGTGTGGAAAGGGCACATTTCTTGATCAACTGGAAGATGTAGGATGATTCCCCAGAAGCTGGCCATACTCAGGGCTGATTCTGGGGTGCACGTTATCAATTGACCTGAGGTAATGATTCCCTCCTAGCCTTTCTTCATCTGTCCATCCACCCACCCACCCATCCATCCATCCATCCATCCATCCATCCATCCATCCATCCATCCATCCATCCACCCTCCATCTATCTATTCTCCAAAACTATTTCTTGAGCATGTACTTTGTCCATAGGGCCAATGGCAGACCCTCTGTGTAATACAAGAGATGTGTTGAAAATGGTTCCTTGTCCTGGAGGCATCCTTATTTGAACTGGGAAGACAGACTCACAAAGCAAAGACAACTCGGCTAGAATGATCAGCGCTGAAGAAGAAGAGAGTAGTGGGTTTTCTCCATCCTTTCCCCAACTACCAATCCTCTTCATTCTCTTGGACACCTGTGTAGCAGGCCTGTCCCTAGCAAACTTTTTCCTTAGCTGAACGTAATTACGTGGCCACACTTACACAGCTGGAGAAAAGAACATGATCAGTCCACTTCACAAAGGCTTCCTGCGTAAATGGTATTATTATGGTTACCAGGCCCTCTTACTCATCCAGAAGAATGCCACTGTGGTCAATGGATGCTACTTGGTTTCCTCAGAACATATTAATAATATAAATATATAAATTGGCTATATCCTCTTTTGAAGAGAGCATCATACTATGATTTCCACTAAGCAGAATTGTCATTCTATCATTAATTACTACATAAATTAATAATTAAAAGGACAGTACTCACCATGATATGCTACCCTGGCCATACCACTTCTAGGGTAACAATTGCCAACTGGAGTTTGTGGTAGGAATATGACAGGTAAGGTGAGGAGGGCATGGTCTAGATATCATAACACCTTCTCAGTAACTGCACCTGGTTAACACAGAGGAGCACTTTCAAATATTAGAGGGTCTGCCACACGGGAAGAGAGGTTTGTCATGTGTTAACCTAGAAGCACAAAGCTAAGACAGAGTTCTAAGTGGGTTTTAGTTCAATATAAGAAACTACATTTTGTAACAACCCAAAAAATCCATCAAGTAATGGAGGGATAAACAAAATGTAGTTTATTCATACAATGGAATATTATTCAGACATAAAAAGTAATGAAGTTTTTATACATGCCACAGCATGGATGAACCCTGAAGACACCAAACCGAGTGAAAAAAGCCAGGCACAGAGGACCACCTATTGTATGATCCCATCTATATGAAATGTCCAGAACACACAAATCCATAGAGATAGAAAGTAGATTGGTAATGTCAGGGGCTGGGGAATGAGGGCTGTTGGGGACAAATGGGGAGTGATGCTAAATTGTACACAGTTTTCTTTTTGGAGTGATAAAAATGTTCTGAAGTTGATTGGGGTTGTGGTTGCACAATTCTGTGAGTATACCAAAAACCACTGAATTGTACACTTTAATAGGTGAATTGTATAGTTTATGAATTATATCTCAATAAAGATGCTATTTATAAAACTTGCCTGCTTTTCATATTTATAAAAGAAACCACTTTTTAAATAATGAAACAATATCGAGTTCCTAGCACAGTCTTTAACCTGCAGAAAGTACTGAATCTCACTGGCTCACTTTTCCTGTCCCGGTCTCGTCCAACTATGGGAAGACTTAACCAAGGTAATAAGAACTCCTGTTGTTCCTGGAGCTACCAGCCTATACTGAGTGACCATGTAGAAAGGTTTCGGCAGTGAGAAGATGGATCTTGGTTTGGATTTTCTTGAAAGAAGAGCTTGAGGCAGAGACTTGGGGCGGGTAATTTATTTGGGGGGCGAACTCAAGAAGCAGGAATGAGGGAGCAGGGTGGGTGAGGCAGGGAGAGAGAACAGCTCATGTATGGTATGTTATCTAGGTCTCCATCATGGGCAGGGGGCTCCACTCCTCCAGGGTCTCCTGGGTAGTGTACAGAATGCCTTCCCAAATGGTCTACTTGAGGGATGGAAGCCTGGGCCATCTACCCAATGGCTTCTCTGCTACAGTGACCGAGGTTTGCTCTAGGTGTGTTAACTGCCCTCCACTTACGTAGGACCCAGGAAAACTGTGGAGTGCAGCAGGCTTTGAGTGGCATGCTATGCATGAAGTTAAGTCTGAACTTGCACAGAACTTTCCATTGCAGTTTTGAATGAAGTTAGAGGGAGGTCCAGAAAGTGTGGTATGGACACCCGCGGCATTTCCTACGATTGGACAATTTTTTGCTCACACAAGCAATTTAGTGAATTATGACTGCATTTTTTGAAAAATGAAGTGAAATAGAATGGAAATGATCAGAATATATCACAT
Organism: Dasypus novemcinctus; assembly: GCF_030445035.2. Taxonomy (NCBI): domain Eukaryota; kingdom Metazoa; phylum Chordata; class Mammalia; order Cingulata; family Dasypodidae; genus Dasypus; species Dasypus novemcinctus. Next base: position 152,566,022 of record NC_080676.1, on the reverse strand, counting down.
CTGATAAGCATTGTCAGGAAATTTTTGTTTCATTATATGTTAAGCAAGTTTGTGTGAATATATATGTCTTGGACTGCAACTTAAGATACGTTCATTCCTGTGGGTTACAGTGAAAAATGTTACTCAACTGGAATAGTCTCCAAATTCTTTCAGAAATTGAAGTTCATTCTAATATAAGGCTGTATTTTTTTTTTTTTTTTTTTTTTGGTTGTTGCAGAGTGAATTGAAGATCTGCATGATCTGGTGCAAAGAACGTGGAACCAAGTACAAGTCTGGGGAGATTTGAGCTCCTTTCTTGTCTCTGTTAGGAATAGTGGGATCCAGGACAAGTTACACGAGGATCCCTGGACATACAGGGATTTGGACTAGGTAAAGCCACAGTTCCTTTCAGTTCTCCAGGTCCTTGAATGAGAGCTCATTCAGTGGAGGTCTTTTTTATTTTATTTTATTTTTATTATTATTAAAGAAGCTTTAATTACATAAATGTTATATTAAAAATGTAAGGGATTCCCATATACCCCACCGCCCTCCCTCTCCCTCACTTTTCTCCATTAACAGCATCTTTCATTAGTGTGGTACATTTATTACAATTGATGAACACACATTGAAGCATTGCTACTGACCATGGTCTGTAGTTTACCTTATGGTTTACACTTTGCACCACACAGTTTTATAGGCTTTCACAAAATGTTTAATGGCCTGTATCCATCATTATAATGCCATGCAGAACAATTCCAATGAACCAAAAATACCCCATGTCACACCTATTCTTCCCTCTTCCTCTCCTAAAAACCTCTGTTTACCACTATCTTTATATCAATATAACCCGGTTCTTCCATTACTAGAATAATAATGTCTACTTTAGTCCATAGTTGCATTCCCCCCCTTTTGTTGGTTTACTCCACAATCTTGAGGATTTGGGGATGGTGATGCCCACTCTGTTCTGTCTCCCTCCATGGGGGAGATGGGTGGAACTGTCTTGCTTGCAGTTATAGATACTCTCTGTTTTTTGGGATGCACATTTGTCCACCACCATCCTTTTGTTAGTTGTCCTGGGTGAGTCTGACGAATTGGAGGGTAGGTGCTGGCTGCAACTCTGCTGAGATTCAGGGCTCAACCAGCATATGAACAGCCAGAAGATTTAAGTCTCTGGAACACGTATTTAACTGGTATAGTGCTAATTATAGGTACTAATAAAAGGGGCATAAGAACTATGTGTAGGAAAATTATAAATGAACCTACCTCTGATATAGTGGGAGGATAGGATATCATGAATTCCAAGATAAGGCCCACTGACAGGATGCCAAATTCCTGGGGTTGTCTGCCCTGGCTGTAGTGTCCAGATATCTCTAGAACCCACAGGAGCACCCTTGCTTGAGGCACTGTTTACTGCGGCAATCAGAGAGATCCTCCTAAGATGCGTATAAGCGTAACCTCTGGAATGACCTTCCAACTCACTTTGAAATCTCTTAGCTATAAAAACTCATTTGTATTTAATACTTTCCACTTTTGGCCAAGGTCTTTTTCCAAGTGCATCTCTAGTTGGTGCTTGGTAATAATCCCTGGGTACCAGAAAGGCTCAACCCTGGGAGTCATGTCCCATGCTGGGGGAAGGTAGTGAGTTCATATGCTGAGTTTGGCTTACAGAGAGGCCACATTAGAGCAACAAGGAGGTAACTCTTAGGTAATATATAATACTAGGCTAAGTTTCAATTTCGGAAGAATAAGGTTCATAAGTACAAGCATCAGTACCAAGGGCCTTGGGGAACAGATGTGGCTCAAGCAGTTGGGTGCCCACCTCCCACATGGGAGGTCCCACTTTCAGTTCCCAGTGCCTGCTAAAGAAGACAAGTAGACACTACGATGAGGAGATGCTGCAACTAGCAGACACCACAATCAGCAGATGTTGCAATTGGCAGACACTGCAACTGTTGCAACAAGCAGACAATGAAACCAGCAGATGCTACAACCAGCAAGGAGCAGAAGTGGTTCAAGCAGTTGGGGACTTGCCTCCCACATGGGAGGTCCCAGGTTAAGTTCCCAGTGTCTGAAGAAGATGAGCAGACAAATGAGGGAACCATCTGGGGGGGGGGGGGGTGGGGAGCAGATAAAAAGATTTAAAAATAAAAATTTTTTAAAAATCTAGGGACTGGTGTATTTGTCTGTCCTTCTTTGCTAGGAACTGGCCATGAATTGCCCATGTTCTTGCCACTCTATTAGCAAATGTAGCAGGACTCCTCAGGATGGGAATTCAATATTATTTTGGTTATTGTGTGGATTACCACCCACTGAAATAACACCCCATGATCACTTGAACACATTGATATTCCATAGAGGCATGCCCCAGGTACACCCCTTCCCACACATCCCCCCACTTCCAACACCCCACACCAGTGATCCTCCCCTGCCACAGTCACAACTCTTCTGCAAAACCTCCCCCAAAACAAAGCCAAAACATAAATAAGTAAAAATAATTAAAAATGCTAAATAAAAAAAATATATATATAATTTTTTTTGCATTGTGTCTTTCATCCCATAAGATCTGTTATCTTTTATGTAGAGTGACAATTTCTTCTGTATGTTCCCCCAGTGTCTTATTTTCCACTTCATTTTCAAAGAAACTTTAGTTAACAGAAAAGTCACATAAAAAATATAGGGGATACTCATATATCCCACCACTCTCTCCCCCTTTCACTTATTAATAACATCTTACATGAATATGGTGCACTTGTTACAATTCATGAACAAATACTGAAGCATTGCCACTAACCATGGTCAATGGTTTACATTATGGTTCACATTCTGTACCATACACTTTTATAAGTTCTAACAAAATGCATAATGACCTGTATTCATCATTGTAAGATCATGCAGAACAATTGCAATGCCCTAAAAATTTTCCATGCTCCATCCATTCTTCCCTCCCTCCTCCTTGGAATCTATGGTAACTAGCAAGTTGCAATTTTTGAAGAATAAGATTCATAGTTACATGCATTAATATTGAGAGTTTGACATATTGGTCTATCTTCTTATTTATTTATTTATTTATTTATTTATTTATTTCCACCACCACCATCCTTTGCAGCTTGCTTGCTGTCTGCTCTCTGTGTCCATTTGCTGAGCGTTCTTCTGTGTCTGCTTGTCTCCTTTTATTGAGCCATCTTGCTGCGCCAGCTCTCTGCCGGCGCTGGCCAGCTTGCCTTCACAAGGTGGCCCTGGGATGCAAACCCAGGGTCTCCCATATGGTAGACAGGAGCCCAATTGATTGAGCCATGGTCACTTCCTGGTCCATCTTCTTTTATTAGACAATGCCTATGTTCTCAAGAGGCTCTTACTCCTCTATTTGAGAACCTAATATTTATTTTCTTCTTCACTGTGTGAGATAACACCCTATGAGAAGATGAATACTTTCATATTCCATAAAGGTATGCCTCAGGTATGCCCTTACACACTTTTCCTCCCACCCCCAATGCCCTGCACCCATAATCCACCCTTGCCATATTTGCTAAAAGATCATTCCCACCATTGTAGTTTTAGCCACAGACCTACAAGTCCCCAGGGTTCACCTGTTTCTTTCTCCAGTCCTCTGCCCAGTTCCATGGATAGTCCAACCCACTCTCCTATCCTGCTCACCCTCATATTCCAGCACTGTTGACCCCACTCACATCCCAGCACCACTATCACCCTCATCCACGGCCAAACCACCCTCTTTCATCTTATCATAGGTTTTACCCATATTGAAGCATTGGCTCACCACACTCTACTCCCTTTCTGTTGCCTGATAACCTATCTCCAAACCCTAGCTCTGTGAGTCTGCTCAGTTTGTTTAGGTCATATCAGTGAGGTCATTAATATTTGCCCTTTAGTGACTGGCTTACTTCACTCAACATAAGGTTTTCAAGAGTCATCTATGCCGTCTGGTGTGTCAATATTTCATTCTTTCTTACAGCTGAGTAATAGTCCATTGTATGTATATACCACAGTTTGCATATCCATTTTGTCCGTTGATGGACACTTGGGTTGCTTCCAACTTTTGGCAATAATGAATAATGCTGCTATGAACATTGGTGTGCATATCTATTTGTGTTCCTGCTTTCAATTCTTCTGGGTATATACCCAGCAGTGGAATTGGTGGATCATATGGCAGTTCTAAAGTTAGCTTCCTGAGCAACTGCCAAGCTGTCCTCCAGAATGGCTGCACCATTCTACTTTCCTACCAGCAGTGGATGAGATTTACCTTTACTCTACATCCTCTCCAACTCTTGTAGTTCTCTGTTTTTTTAATAGCTGCTGGTCTAATAGGTATAAGATGATATCTCAATGTAATTCTGAGAAATGGATGACACAAACAACCCATAAATCCATGTCCAGGATTTTGTGCATAATAGCTGGTGATGCATGTAATTTGATTCGCATTTCCCTAATAGCCATTTATATTTACTCTTTGGTAAAGTGTCTACTCAAATCTCTTGCCCATTTTTAAACTGGGTTGTTTATCTTTTCAATTTCAAGAGGTAGACTTTCTTTATAAATGTTGGATATTAGGCCCTTATAGAATAAATGGTTACCAAATATTTTCTCCCATTGAATAGGCTGCCTTTTTACTTTCTTGACAAATTCCTTTCAAGGGCAAAAGTTTTTAATGATTTTGAGGAGATCCCATTTGTCTATCTTTTCTTTCCTTACTCATGCTTTGGGTATGAAGTTTAGGAAACCGTTTCCTATTACAAGATCTTGTAGATGCTTCCCTACATTATCTTCTAGGAGCTTTATGGTCTTGGCTTATAATTAGATCTTTGATCCATCCTGAGTTAATTTTTGTATAGGCATGAGATGGTGATCCTCTCTCATTCTTTTGGATATGGATATACAAATCTCCCAGCACCATTTGTTGAAGAGGTTATTTTGTCCCAGTTGAGTGGGCTGGTGGCCTTGTTGAATATCAGTTGATCATATATATGAAGATCTATATCAGAACTCTCAATTCAGTTCCATTGATCAGTATGTCTATCCATGTCTGTAGTGATTTTAAATTTAAGTGCTTTATGAAGAATGGAATAGGTAGCTTCAGTTTTGTGCTCAGTTATCAGAAATTCAGGAATGTTGACCCAACCTCGATTTCCTAGTTTTACGGGTGAGAGGATGGAGGTCCAAAGAGGACCAAAGAGGACCTTTAGAAGTCCCACCATGAGCTTGTGGCAAAACCCTTGTCTGAGTGAGACATCTTGCTTTTTTAGAAAGCATAATGGGTTCCAAAACGATAGGTTGCTCTGGCAATGTGGGGAAGGAAATGCTTTGTTTTAACAGAATCTCAACTTCCATAGAATGGTTCTTATTCTCTTGAGCAAGGGGGTAGTTGTATTTTCACTTGATGGGTGAACATTATTGAAAGCACATTTCCTATGGAGAACAGGCCTGCTTCCCTTCCTCACTGGAGAAGGAGAATGACTGTTTAAGAGCAAGGTGGGGCGGGCAGCTGTTGTGGGAAAGGCAGCTCACTCCAACTTCGATGGGTTTTCAGTCATTGCAAACAGATGTGCAAACGTGTCTAGTCCTCTCTACCTCTCCATGGGGTACCCAGGAATGCACTGGCTTTTCTCCCAATCCTTTCCTACTTGCTCTCCCACCCTCTAACAACTTAACATGGGAGTAACTAGGCTTAAGTAAGGGGACCACATCTTTACATGGGTTTTGTTCTTGCTCTAGCAGAGTTTAAGCAGTGTTTGAATTGGTCCAGAACCTAGTCTCTCCTCTGCGGCTTGTGAAGAGCTTAACATAGCTCTATTTTTATCTGTTTTATGTATTAGGGATCTGTGTAAAATTTCATCTGGGAAAAAGAAATAACATTGTTTTAAAAAAAAAAAGGCCTAAAGATTATTGCTGAGGATAATGGAAAACTATGCAAGGTTATAGTCTTAGATGTGAGAAAATGTAATATGATGCTAAAACATAAGGGAAAATTACTAAATCACATACAAATCTCCAAAATACTTTTCTTCTAGTACCCTTTTTTATAGTCTCCTCTGTAAGAGTGTGAAGAATCAAACATTCCTTTATACCGTCAAACATTATTGACAAGGGAAAGGTGTATATGACTCAGGCAAAACACATCCAACTTGAACAAAGTTAGAATGGTACCCAGGAGCCCAACTTAATGCACGTGTGTTGGAAGGGACTCTGATTTAGAGCTTATGGTATCTTTTCCTCCAAGGAGCAGGTCAGCTCCAGTCTCATCCCTGCTTCCCAGACCATGAATAGTAGGCCTGCCCATTCTGGGGGACCCAACTGAACTCTTCCAAAGCTCAGAAGCTTTACTTTCCAGCAAATGGATAGTAATTTCCCAAGGCCCTCATTTCTGACTCAGAGAGCCTAGTACCCAAGCCAGGAATGCAATTCAGTTTGGATGAGAGAAAGTCCTGTTTCTTACAGAAACCACAAGTTACCTCTATTTTCTTATTTTTTTCTCATTTGCATATAAGTAAACAAAATAAAAAGGTATTGCTTGACCTCAGAGGGAAAATAAACACTTATGAAATTAAAAGCCTCGGTATGATGTTGACTGTTAATTGTACTTTTGCTCATGGGAAATAGTATTTACAAATTTATTATGAGAAGTCATTTTTAGTGTTTCTGTCTAGCCAAAAAAGTGCAATGACTGCTCAACATTCTGCCCTATAGTTGTCCTTTGCTTATGTTGATTGAGGAAGTGGTAACTATGTTTATTCATTGGCTCAGGAGTTGATGGCAAGAACTGGGAGAAGGACTCAGGGAGAGAAAGGCCCAGGAGGGCTATCTCTGTGACGGCTGGTGGTAGCACAGCATAGTTAAGGAGCTTAGCCTGGGCACTGGGGTCCTCATGATCACCAGTATCAAAGTGGGGTGTCATGCTTAATGTTTCACAAAATCCTGCAGGTGGATTTGGGGGTTCTTTGTGCCATGCATTTCTCCCTCCAAGATACGTATCCCCCTTCAATCACACCTAGTTCAGTTCCCAGGTCCCCAGACCCCAGAGGAGTATTCTTGTCTTGATCTTGTTCCAGGTCTTCTTTCCTAGGCAATTTATTCCTGTCAGGTCTGGAAGCTAACTGTGATTAAATACTTGGCTCAGATTTCTAGATTCCCAAGAAAACCAAGGGTTCCTACTGAGGTCCTCTGAGCCTGGGAATCTGGCTCCCCTCTTTCACAAGAAGGCAGCAGTATGCTCTGCCAGTTACCTGACACTCTTCTGCAGAGATGTGACTGGGTGAGGACCAAGATGCTACAACACAGGTCAAAAGGCAGAGATAAGTCCTCGGGGGAAGATGCTGTTATCGGATGCTGCTGTCCAATTTTTTCTAATGACTTTCACTCTCTTACTCTGGATCAACTGAAGAAGAATTCAATCTTTCTGTGGCCTCAGGCAATTCTGAGTCACATGGCCAAGTTTCCTCCAGTCTCCCTGGTTTATTTTCTGCTCAGATCCTTCTCTAGTTGTAGAAGTGACTACAGGCAGTCATTCAACAAAGAGCCTATTACTAGTGCTACTTTATCTCTCATTTATTGAATGCTGACTCTCTGCCAGGGATCTTGCATACAGGATCCTCTCTCTTGGCCCCATCAGGTAGGTATTATCATCATCCCCACTTTGCATAAGATGAAAGGAAAACTCTAAGAGGCTAATCAGTTTGACCAAAACACACACCTGGTAAATGGCAGATTCAGGCTCCAAAGCCAGGCAGCCTGACTCCAAAAGAAAGTCTTCCCTCTTTCACAATTGAAGCACATTGTCTTCAACGTCATTTTTACATCATCATGTTTCCAACGCTAATACAAGCTAAAGCCTCCTTCCTAAGTTCTCCTGCTTCCTTCTCATTTGGTCTCTATTTTTCTTGCTTGATGCAGAAAACTCATTCAGCAACAAATATATATGGATTGACTACTATGTCCCCGGAACTGTTCTGACATTTAGGATTGAAAAGTGAACAAAGGAGACAAGTTCTCCACCCTCATGGAGCTTAGATTCTACTGAGAGACAACAACATGTAAATGTCAGGATGAAAAATAAAGCAGAAAAAGAGAACACTCCCTAGCATTACTCTTATACTATAAACCTCCAAAGATATTATAAGAAAAGCAAGCTTAGAGATCAATATCCCTCATGAATATAAATACAAAAATCCTTTAAACATATTAACAAATTGAATCCAGCAATATATAAAAAGGATGATACGCTACAACCACGATATCCTGGGAATTCCAGGCTGATTCATTATTAGAAAATCAAACTAAATAAGCTACCATATTAATAATCTAAAGGAGAAACACCCCATTATCTGCCAATAGTAGATCCTATCAATAGGTGGCAAAATTCAGCATCCATTAATGATAGTAACTCTCATCAAACTAGGTAAAGAAGCATCTTCCTTCAATCTCGTAAAGAGCATTTATATGAAAGTCTACAGTTGATATACTGAATAATGAAACTCTTTTCCTCAAAGATCAGGAACAAGGCAAATTTGTCCTCCCTCATCACTCCTATTCAGCATTGTACTGGAGGCCCTAACCAGTACAATGAGACAAGAAAAAGAAGGAATCCAGAGTGTAAAGGAAGAAAAAAGGCTCTCCCTATTGGCAAACAATATGATTGTGTATCTAGAAAATCCTTGAGAATCAATAAAACAAACACACAAACAAACCTTCTGGAACTGATAAGTGAGTCTAGCAAGGTCACTGGATACAAGGTCAACACACTAAAAAAATCAATCATATTTCTATGTACTAGCAATGTATATTGGAAATTGAAATATAAAAATCAAGACAAATACAATAGTTACCCAGCCCTTAAAAAAAAAATCAAGGCATAAATCTAATAAAACGCATACTAAATCTCTATGTTGAAAATGACAAAATGCTGATAACAAAATCAAATAGACAAGTAAATGTAGAGACCATATTCATGGGTTGGAAGACTCAACATAGCAAAGATGATAATTCTTTACATGTTGAACTACAGATTTAACATTACCCCAACCAAAATTAAAAGAGGATTTTTTTTTGTAGATATAGACAACCTAATTATAAAATTTATATGGAATTGCAAAGGAACTAGAATAGCAAAAATAATTTTGAAGCACAATAAAGTTGGAGAAATCACACTATCAGATTTTAGGACTTACTATAAAACTATAGTAATTAAGAGAGTGTGGTACATAGGCAAAGAAAAATGCTTATAGATCAATGGAATAGAACAGAGTCTGAAAATAGCCTATATAAATATTGGCTATTGACTTTTGATAAAGATGCAAAGGAGAAAAGAAAATGTTTTCAAGAAATGATGTTGCAACAACTGTATATTCATAGTCAAAACAAAAACCAAAAAGCAAACCTCAACCTAAATTTCACACCTTATACCAAAAAATCAACTCAAAATTGATCATAGATATAAGTGTAAAATGTACAATTGTAAAACTATTAGAAGAAAACAGAAGAAATTCTCTGTTACCAACTATTAGGCAAAGAGTTTTTAGGCATGAATTCAAAAGGAGGACTGATAAAATTTTTTTAAAAAAGGATAAATTGGTCTACATTAAAATCAATATAAAAAATGCTACAGCCACTCTGGAAAATAATTTGGCAGTTTCTTTAAAAACTAAACATAAACTTGTCATATGACCTAATGATCACACTTCTGGGCATTTATCCTAGAGAAATGAAAATTTCCATTCACACAAAAATCTATACACTGAAGAGGATAGTGGGAAGATGGCAAAGTAGGAAATTCTAGAAATCAGTCTCTCCTCCAAAATGACTGTTGAACTGGCAGGAACAGTCTGATTCAACTATTTTGAGACTCCAGAGTCTAGTGGAATGCTATGCAGCATCCAGAGCTTAATGTGAGGAAGAGGCTGATAAGTTGCAGTAAACAGTGGTGGGTTTCATCCTTTCTGCAGTGACTATGATCCCTTATCCCCCAGGTTCATGGCAGGCAGCAGCGGGAAATGCAGCTTGGGCTCCTGGCATTGTTTGCTGCTACCAGGGTAGACATAAAGACAGAGTCCTCCGAACTCTGGGGTGTGTGGTTTGATCACTGATCTGATTACTGGAACTAGCTCTGAGGGTGGCTCTTGTTCCAATCCCCCTCAGGTACAGGTGGAAGAGTAATCTTAAAGACACTAACCTGGGAAGCGGACTTGGCTCAACTGACAGAGCATCCGCCTACCACATGGGAGGTCCAGGGTTCAAACCCAGGGCCTTCTTGACCCGTGGTGAGCTGGTCCATACACAGTGCTGATGCGCGCATGGAGTGCCCTCCCACGCAGGGGTGTCCCCCATGCAGGGAAGTCTCACGCACAAGGAGTGCACCCCGTGGGGAGAGCTGCCCAGCTTGCAAGGAAGTTCAGCCTGCCCAGGAGTGACACAGCACACACAGAGAGCTGACACAGCAAGATGACACAACATGACAAGATGACACAGATCCCCAGTGTCACTGACAAGAATAGAAGTGGATGCAGAAGAACACACAGTGAATGGACGCAGAGAACAGACAACTGGGGCGGGGGTGGGGGTGGGGCGGCAAGGAAGGGGAGAGAAATAAATTAAAAAAAAATAAAAACCTTAAAAAAAAAAAGACGCTAACTTTCCTCAAAAGTGTGGAAAATAATTAAAGGGCTGCATTAACTGGACAAGTACTAAATCAAGAAAATGTAGCTTCAAAAGCCATAGAAGAAGCTCCTGGAACACTTGCTGGCCCCTTCCCCAGTGCACCACAATGCAGGGTGAAGCTAGTTTGTGTTCCCATTGTGGGTACCTGGCCTTGTTCCAGAGGGAGCATAGTGACCCCTGTGTGCATATGGGAGTGCATGTATGTCAGTGCAAATATGTCAGGTGGAAGTCTGAGAGACTGAGCCAGGGAGATGGGTCTCAGGCTTGCCCTCTCAGAGTTTGTGCTGAAGGCAGAGAAGCTGATTGCAGACAGCTGAGGCAGTATGAGGACCAATTCAGCTGAAGAGCCTGGGGCAAATGACTACCTGGCATTACTTCATTCAAGAGAGCACTGAGAAAAGGGAGGAAGTCTGTTTCAAAGGGAAGGGAAGGGACAATCACTCCAATTCCTGAAACAAGGAATTCCTAAGGCTTCTAGCAAGCACAAGCCAAGGAAAAGAAGCAAGTTTCATAATTCCAGCTCCACAAGCCTCACATAAGACAGAGGGGACCCAGCACTTCCAAGTTTCCTCAGGCTGGTGTTCTTCATAAAAACTCTGAAGGAGACCACCAGTCAAAGCACAGGCAATTTGCAAAGACAGTGAAGGGTGTTTTATGCCTTGGTTCATTTGTGATTAGATCCTAGCATTTAAGAAAATCTCTATCATATCACTAGCTGGACACAAACCCAAATACCAGATACCTCAGTGACTAAATCCCAGAGTTGACACATTAAATGATCAAAATGTACAGTGTGCAACAAAAGATTATAAGACAAACCAAGAAACAAAGTGATGGCCCATCCAAAGGAAAATAATAAAAATCCAGAAATCAATGAAGAGGACTAGACTTAGGGCTTACCAGAAAGGGATTTTAAAAAGCCTTGATATGCTCAAAGAGGTAAAGGAAAATACAGAGAAGAAACTAAAGGATATGAAGAAAACAAGAATGAACAATATTGGAATCTCTACAGAGAAATGCTGTAGTTGAATAACAGAATAATGATATGAAAAATGCCCTAGACAGTTTTTTTTTTATTTATAAACATCACTTTTATGCTTTATACTCTATCTCACTTAATTTTCTTTTTTTTTTTTAATTTTTTTATTTTTTATTGACTTTGTAATAATATTACATTAAAAATATATATGTGAGGTCCCATTCAACCCCACCCCCCACCCCCCCTCTCCCCCCCCCCAACAACACTCGTTCCCATCATCATGACACATCCATTAGATTTGGTAAGTACATCTTTGGGCACCTCTGCACCTCATATACATTGGTTCACATCATGGCCCATACTCTCCTCTATTCCATCAAGTGGGCCCTGTGAGGATTTACAATGTCCGGTGATTACCTCTGAAGCACCATCCAGGGCAGCTCCATGTCCCAAAGACGCCTCCACCTCTCATCTCTTCCTGCCTTTCCCCATACCCTTTGTCCATTATGTCCACTTTTCCCAATCCAATGCCACCTCTTCTATGTGGACATTGGATTGGTTGTGTCCATTGCACCTCTATGTCAAGAGGAGGGTCAGATTCCACCTGGATGCTGGATGCAATCCTCCCATTTTCAGTTGTAATCACTCTAGGCTCCATGGTGTGGTGGTTGTCCTTCTTCAACTCCATCTTAGCTGAGTGTGGTAGGTCCAATAAATCAGATTGTAGGTGCTGGAGTCTGTTGAGGCTCAGGATCTGGCTATCACATTGTCAGTCCAGAGATTCAAATCCCCTAAATATATCTTAAACCCCAACATTAACTGCACCTCCAGCACATTAGCATGAAAGTCTTATGAAGGGAGATCCCATCTGAGTCCAGATTCATCACACATAAACACCATTTCCAAAGAGGGGCCATCTGCCCTGGTAGTTAACCCCATCGGCCATGACCATAACTCCCATGGGTCTCTTTAGCCCTCAAAGGAACCAATATCTGGGGGTTGTATCTGCTTTATCTGTCTCTCTGACTCTGCTCAGTTGTGCATGAGGGCAAACCTTCTGCCAGCCCCTAGACAGTTTTAAAAGCAGATTGGTGGTGGCAGAAGAAAGATGCAGTGTTCTCAAAGATGAGCAAATGGAATTATTCGGGCTGAGAAGCAGAAAGAAAAAAGAATGAAAAAGAGCAAGCAGGGAAGTGGATGTGGCTCAAGTGATAAGTCTTCCACCTACCATATGGGAAGACCCGGGTTCGATCCCTGGGACCTCCTGGTGAAAAACAAGAAGAGAAAGCATGGCTGTGTGGTGAGCCAATGCCTGCGTGGTGAGCCAAGTGCACATATGGTGAACCAACTGCCCACGTGGTCATGAATGCCTGCATGGTGAGCCAGTGCCCACGTGGCAACTCAAGTGCCTGCACAGCAAGCTGAGCACCCACGCAGTGAGCCAGTGCCCTGCCCGTGCAAGTGAGTCATGCAGCAAGATGATGATGCAACAAAACAGAGATGAAGGAGAGAGTCAAGGTGAAGTGCAGCAGAGACCAGGAACTGAGGTGGTACAATTGACAGGGAACATCTCTCCACATCAGAGTTCCCCAGGATCAAATCCTGGTGAATCCTAGAGGAAAAAGATGAGAAAGAGAAGACAAAAAGAGAAATAGATACAGAAGATCACACAGTGAAAGGACACAGACAGCAAAAACAGTGGGGTGGGGAGGAGAGGGGGAGAAAAATAAATAAATAAATCTTTAAAAAAAAGAACAAGCAGAACCTAAGAGACCTGTGGGACACTATCAAGCATAACATTCTCATTATGGGAGTCCCAGAAGAGAAGAAAGATAGGGGCAACAGAAATATTCAAAAATAACGGCAGAGAACTACCTAAATTTAATGAGAGACATAAATATGCACATTTAAGAATCCTAACAAACTCCAAACAAGATAAACCCAAAGAGAACTAAACCCAGACACATAGTAATCAAACTCCATTGCCAATGGTTAAAGAAAGCATTCTGAAAGCTGCAAGAAAAAGGCAATACATTCTCTTTTTAAATATTTTTAAATAAATAATTTCTCTCCCCTTCCTCCCCCCCATTGTCTGCTCTCCGTGTCCATTTGCTGTGTGTTCTGTGACCGCTTCTATCCTTATCAGTGGCACCGGGAATCTGTGTTTCTTTTTGTTGCATCATCTTGTTGTGTGTGGTCTCCATGTGTGCGGTGCCATTCTTGGGCATGCTGCACTTTCTTTCACACTGGGCGGCTCTCCTTACGGGGCGCACTCCTTGCACATGGGGCTCCCCTACATGGGGAACACCCCTGCGTGGCAGGGCACTCCTTGCGCGCATAAGCACTGTGTGTGGGCCAGCTCCACATGCGTCAAGGAGGCCTGGGGTTTGAACTGCGGACCTCCCATGTGGTAGACGGATGCCCTATCCATTGGGCCAAGTCTGCTTCCTGGCAATGCATTCTGTAAAAGAGAATCCCAATAAGATAAAGTGCTGATTTCTCATCTTAAACCATGGATGCAAGAAGACATGGTATGAATATTTATTTATTTGTGAAATATTTAAAATGCAGAAATAAAACAATTGCAAACTAAAATTTTATATCCAGCAAGACTTTTTAAAAAAAATGAGGAAGAGATAAAAACATTTCAAGATAAGCAAACTGAGGGAGTACTTTACCACTAGAACTGTCCTGTAAGCAATGCTAAAGGGAGTTCTTTAGATTGAAAGGAAAGTACACTAGATAGTGGATCAAAGCAGTATAAAGAATAATAAAAAATAAAACACATATATGCACAAAAACAAACTAAGTAAAAAAACAACATAAAGAAAGTCAGACCTCCTGTAAGGGTAACATTTGGGTAATTATAAATGCCAGTACTGTTAAACTGTATTTTTTGTTCTGTAACTCCACATCTTGCTTCTGACAGGTGGTAAAATGCAAACACAAAAAAATTAATGACACATCTATGGTTTTGGATATCCAACTACATGTACCTGTTCAGTATACTCTGTACAAACTTTGTAATATGTAACATGTACAAAAAAAGGTGAGGGAAGGAGCAGTATAGGAAGAATATATGTGTATGCCACTGAAGTTAAGTTAGTATCAAATCAAATATGACTGTTAAATCTTAATCTCATGGAAACCACAAAGAAAATATCTGAAAAATATATTCAGGAAGAAATGAGTAGGGTCTGAAAATGGTACAATACAAAAAAATCAGATACATATGAATAGTAGGCATTAATGGAGAAATTAGAGTCTTTGATTTACAAAGACATAAATAGCAAAATGACAGAAGAAAGAACTACATTACTAGTAGTTACTTTATTTTTATTTTTTAAAGCTTTATTTTTTAGTTATTTCTCTCCCCACCCCATACCCCCCCTTGTCTGCTCTCTGTGTCCACTGTGTGTTCTTCTGCATCCGCTTGCATTATCCAGTGGCACTGGAAAACTGCGTCTCTTTTTTGTTGCGTCATCTTGCTACATCAGATCTCTGTGTGTACAGCACCACTCCTGGGTGGGCTGCACTTTTTTCATGCAGGGTGGCTCTCCTTGTGGGGTGCACTACTTGCACCCCTACCTAGGGATGCCCCTGCATGGCAGGGTACTCCTTGCATGCCGCAGCACTGTGCATGGGCCAGCTTACCACACAGGTCAGGAGGCCCGAGGAATCGAACCCTGGAGCCTCCATATGGTAAATGGACTTGCTATCAGTTGAGCCATGTCTGCTTCCCTTAGTAGTTACTTTAAATGTAAATTGATTGAGCTCCTTGGTCAAAAGGCAGAGATTGAAGGTAAGGACAAAAAGCATGAACCAACTATATGCAGTTTTCAAGAGACTCAACTCAAATTCAAAGATATAAGTAGACTGAAAGTGAAAAGATGGAAAAAATATATACATATACCATGCAAGTAATAACCAAAAGAAAGCTAATATCAGATAAACATGTGATATTGCTGTTCTCACTGACTGTATTTGGAAAGCAACTCAATACTTTTCCCACTTGTGGTTTTGTTAAGACTTCTGTATTGCCTTTTAAGAATATAAATATACATTTTTCTTATACTAAAAAGAAAACAAAAAATATACTTTAAGTCAAAAATTGTTACAAGGGAAAATACAGCCATTATATATGATAAAGGGGTCAATTTAACAATAAGATGTAACAATTATAAATATATATGCACCTAACAGCAGAGCCCCAAAATATATAAAGTAAAGCAAGTGCTGACAAATTTGAAGGCAGAAATAAGTACTTCCATGTTAATAGCAGGAAGCTTCAAGTCATCACTTGCAAATTCAGAAGGAAAATTGGAAAATACATCGAGGCAATTGAAAATGAAAACACTGCATACTAAAACTTATGGGATGCAGCAAAAGTAGAGCTGAGAAGGAAAATTATCACTTCAAATGCCAACCAAAAAAAAAAAAAGGAAGATCTGAAATCAGAGACCTAACTTAAGAACTGGAGGAGCTAGAAAAAGAAGAGCAAACTGAACCTAAAGTGAGCAGAAGGAGGGAAATAACAAAGAGTAATGTGGAGATAAATGAAATAGAGAATTTTTAAAAAAGAAAAGAAAACAAAGCCAAAGCCAAAGTTGTATCTTTGAAAAGATCAATAAAATTGACAAACCTTTATCTAGACTGACAAAAAAAGAGAAAGGACATAAAAAACTAAAAATTATAAATGAAAAGGGGGAACCTTACTATTGACCCCACAGAAATAAAAAGGACTATATAAGAGGAAAGTGTGAGCAACTGTACACCAGCAAATTAGATACTGTAGATGAAATGGACAGATTCTCTGAAACACACAAACTACCTATACCAACTCAAGAAGAAATGGAAAATCTCAACAAATCTATAACTAGTAAAGAGATTGAATCAGTAAGCAAAAACCTCCCAACGAAGAAAGTCCAGGACCAAATGACTTCACAGAGGAATTTTACTAAAATTCTAATAAGAATTAGCACCAATCCTGCTAAAACTCCAAAAAAATTGAAGAGGAAAGAATACTCCCTAAATCATTCTGCAATACTAATGTCGCCCACATACCAAAGCCAGCTAAAGACACCACAAGAAAAGAAAATTGCAAACCAAGACCCTTTATGAATATAGATGCTAAAATCCTCAACAAAATACTAGCAAACCAGATCCAACAGCACATCAAAAGAATTATACACCATGCTCAAGTGGGATTTATCCCAGGCGTGCAAGGGTGGCACAGCATAATAAAATCAATTAATGTAATATACCACATTAACAGAAAAAGGACAACAAAACCCACACGATCATCTCAATTGATGCGGAAAAGGTGTTTAACAAAATCCAGCACACTTTCTTGATAAAAGCTCTTAGAAAACTAGGAATAGAAGGAAACTTCCTCAATATGATAAAGGGCATAGATGAAAAACCTACAGGTAAGATCATACTCAGTGAAAGACTGAAAGACTTTCCTCTAAAATCAGGAACTAGATGGATGCCTACCATCACCACTGCTGCTCAGTGTTGTACTAGGTAGAGCAATTAGGAAAGAGAAAGAAATAAAATGCACCCAAATTGGTAAGGAATAAGTGAAAGTTTCCTTATTTGCAGAAGATATGATCCTATATACAGAAAATCCTGAAAAATCCACAAGTAATCTATTAGTATTAATAAATGAATTCAGCAAAGTGATGGGGTATAAGCTCAACAATCAAAAAGCCACCACATTTCCATACATTAGTAATTAACAATTTAAAGAGGAAGTTTTTAAAAATACCATTTACAATAGCAAGTAAAAGAATAAAATATCTTGGAATAAATCTATACAAGGATGTAAAGGACTTGTGCATTAGGAAACTACAAAATGTTGCCAAAAGAAATCAAAGAAGGACTTTACATGAAGTAAAATGTCAACTTACATCATGGGAGAAAATATTTGGAAACCACATATCCAACAAAGTTTTTTAAAAGATTTATTTATTTATTTACTTATTTCTCCCCCTTCCCTCCGTTGTCTGCTCTCTGTGTCCATTCACTGTGTGTTCTTCTGTGTCTGCTTGTATTCTCATTAGGCAGCTCCAGGAACTGATCCTGGAACCTTCCAGAGTGGGAGAGAGGTGATCATTCTCTTGTGCCACGTTGGCTTGCTCGGTCGGTGGTGGTGGGGTCTGGCTGCGGACGAGGGGTCGGTCCAGCTTTGGACGAGGGGTCGGTCCGGCTTGGGACGAGGGGTCGGTCCGGCTTGGGACGAGGGGTCGGTCCGGCAGCAGACGAGGGGTCGGTCTCACGGGGGTTGCACGGTTCAGCTGACGGGGTTGCCCGGCGAAGCCGGCGACGAAGCGGTCGCCCGGAGAAGCAGGCGACGAACTGGGGACAAGGGAGGCCAGGCCCTTGTCGGGGGCTCTCAGGACTGGAGGGCGCACGGCAGAAGAACTACCGCGGAGATGAGGTAAACACGCAGGCCCAACTTTATTGAGGAAGTGGCTACAGTTTTATAGGGGCTTGGAAAGGCTGATTGGTCGAAGTTATGCCGTGTTCTGATTGGCTGCCGTAAGCAGTTACTGGGGAGAAAGGTCGGTGGGAGGTACTGGAAGGGGGAGGGGTGGTTAGGGATTGGCTGTAGCTGTTGCCGGGGAAAGTGGCAGGATTTAGGGATAGGTGGCTGCTGTTGCTGGGGGAAGTGGCAGGGTTTAGGGATTGGTGGCTGCTGTTGCTGGGGTGGAGGGCAGACTTGAGTTTCCCGCCTTGTGCCTGGCTGTTGCTGCTGTGGGGGGGGGGGGGGGAGGCAGACTGGAATTTTCTGCCCTGCGCCTGCGCAGAGAGAAAGAAGAAGAAGGGTATTGCCTCATAAGGCATCGTGTGGCGCTATCCGGGAGGAGGGGCGGCCGCGGAAGGATGGCTGCCGAGAAGGGGAGACCCGAGGGCACTCTGCGCCCATGCCGAGCTCCCTTCAGGGGTGGCGGTGAGACCGACCAGCCACCCTATTATGGGGGCAGCGGCTAGGAATTAGGCCTACCGCGGCCACTCCCCTGCCAGGCCAGCAAACCACACTTTAGCCCGAGGGGTGACCGCAACGTTGGCTCCCTGATGTGCTCCATTTCTTAATCTCTCCTCTGCTGTGTCTCTTTTTGTTGCATCATCTTCTTGTGCCAGCTCTCTGCATGGGCCAGCACTCCTGTGCAGGGCAGCACACCTGCATGGGGCAGAATACTCCATGCAGGCCAGCACTCCACACAGGCCAGCACCCCACGTGGGCCAGCTCACCACATGGGCCAGTGTGTCTTCACCAGGAGGCCCTGGGCATTGAACTTTGGACCTCCTGTATGGTAGACAGGAGCCCACATCTGCTTCCCTCTGATAAAGTTTTAATATCCAGAATACATACATAAATCCTTCAACTCAAGCAACCTAATTTAAAAATGGGCAAAAGACTTGAATAGACATTTCTGCAACGAAAGTATACAAATGGCCAAAAGCACATGATAATATGCTCAACAACTTTAGCTATTATGAAAATGCAAATAATCACAAGAGACCATTTCATATCCACTATAATGGCTGTTACTCAAAACCAAAAGGAAAATTACAACGTTAGAGAAGATGTGGAGAAATAGAAACACACATTCATATCTGGTAAGAATGTTAACTGTGGGAGCTGGTTAAGTCTAACTCCATGAATGGGGCAGGCTGGAATCTCAGGTAGTAGTTGAAAATGCAGTCTTGAGGCAGAATTTCTTCTTCTCTGGGAAACTCAAGTTTTGCTCTTAATGCCTTCAAATTATTGGAAGAAGATCGTCTACATTACCATCTACTTCTTTACTCAGCATTAACAGATTTGGGATATTAGCCACATCTACAAAATACTTTCACAGAGACACCTAGATTATTGTTTGATTAAATAACTGGGTATTGTAGCCTAACCAGGTTGGTACATAAAACTAACCATTAAACATATGTCTACAGAAAAACCTGTACAAGAATGTTTATAGCAGCTCTATTAATAGTTATCCCAAATTAGAAATAAACCGAATGCCCTTTAGCTGATGTATGGGTGAGCAAATGCTGGTACATCCATGTGATGGAATACTACTCAGCAATAAAATGGGTGATCTGTTGATATACCAAACAACAGAGATGAATCTCAAAAACACGATGGTAAGTGAGAGAAGCCATTCACAAAATGCTGCAAACTGCATGATTCCATTTATATGACATTCTGGAAAAGATAAAAGTAGAGGGATAGGAATCAGATCAGTGGTTTTGGGGATTTGGGTCAGCAGAAGAAATTGACTTCAAACGGGCAAAAGGGAACTTTTTGACATACTGGCACTATTCTCTATGTTGATTGTGATGGTGGTTGTGGTTACACTACTATATAGGTTGGTCAATGCCCAGAGAACTGTAACCTAGGAAGAGCAAATTTTATTGTATGTAAATTATATCTCAGTCTTGGTATTGCACAACACAAACAGTGAACATTAAGTTAAACCATGGGCTATAATAAAAAAATTTATGTCTCAGCAAACATGACATAAAAAAGGCAGGATAAGGAGCCAAGAGTGATGAGAAGTTCCATTTTAAATTGGGTGGCAGGTGGTAAAGACCTTAACCTTGCCCAAGCCTTTGCCTTTGGCTCCTGGAAGATAATCTGAGTCCTTGAATGTCCTACCTAATAAAAGTGTCTTTTTTTACCTCGGGGTCTTGGGCCACACCAGGTAGTCTAACAATGTGATTTATGGTGAGGGCTTTGGTTCATATGGTAACAGCTCAACTTCTGAAGAGGCTGGAGTTGTGGTTGGTCATGTGGGGAGTCAACCATGTCTACCTGTTACCGAATTTTACTGAGATTTTTTGACTATGCTGGAGAAATGAATTTCAAGAGCACATTGGGTGAGTTAGGCCAGTAATTTATTCAGGTAGGGAGGGAAGAGAAATGAGAGAAAATAACAGAGCAGGGGTCCCAGGTAGGAGGAAGGGATTGAAAAGTGATAAAGCAGACTGATTTTCTGGCTACAATTACCCATTATAAGTTATAAATTCCCAGGTTTACTTGCATGGCCACATAGCAGAGGAAAAATGGCGAGAGCTTCACACAGAGGGCAGGAATGGGTCCAGAGGCAAGAGAATGGAGCGTGCGCCTCCCAGTCAGCTTTATAAACTATTAACTATTCCACTCCTTTGCTAATCCAGCTGTTTGCTCTTCTGATTGATTACCTCACCCATCAATTCCCTATGAGGGCCCAATGACAAAGTCCCTAGGGAACATCCGGGGCTTTTCTTTGCTTCCAGAAGAAGTCTTTGTTCTGGATAGTAGAATCTTGGGGATGGGGGTCTTCCAGCAGCCATCTTGGGGGTTACTGATGTCCATATGGACTCTGCCAGGTTTCAGATCTGTCTATTGATTCCCTATCTTACTAGCCTACTTCATACCCAATAAAAATTCTGGATATTAAGGCTAGGGTGAGTTTCCTTGGTTGGCAGCACTCCATGCCTATTGTCAAATATCATTGTGAAGAAAATTAGTGCTGCCTTACCTACACTGGGAAAGGACATCTGGGAGCTCCACGCATGGAACTTTTCTGGACTCTGCATCATGCCTCTGTCTGATTTTTATCTGTATCCTTAAAATAAACCAAAGCCATGAGTATGGCAGCCTTCACTGAGAGTGCTTCTAGCAAATTATTAAAAATGAGGGTGGTCTTGGGGACCTCCAAAATTGCAATTGATGTCAGAGGTTGGAGTGGTCTTGTGAACTGCCCCTCAATCTTGCAGGTGGTCATAGAAGGTCTATTGAGAAGGTGGAATCTGCACACAAGGGCCTAAGTGAAGTGGGGGAAGCAGCTACCTGAAATTCTGGGGGAACACCAAGTGCAGGGGTTCTGGGTTGTAGAGTGGGCTTGGAGACTTTGAGAGATCACCAGGAGGCCCAGGGTGTGCAGGAGATGGAGAGGGAGGGAGGTTGGAAAGCTAAGCAGGCCATCTGTGGTAAGCACTTGGAGTTTTATTCCAAGCAAGATGGGAAGCATTGGAGCATTTTGAGCAGGAGCAGAGGGAGTGACAGGATAATTTCTGTGTGTAAAGACTCTCTGCCTGCTGTGTGGAGAATGGCACATAGGGGACAAGAGTGGAAATATGGAGACTGGTTGGGAGGCTCTGGCAGTAGCCAAAGGAATGAGGGTGGGGCTGGGAGAAGGTCGAGAAGACGGGGAGGAGGAGGAGAGAGACAGGAAAGGAAGAGATGCACCTTGGCTGTAGCATCCTTTAGCCTAAGTCCTCTCAGTGCTCAGCCTGGTGGTTAAGGATTAGGTCTTATTCTGTTAGGAAATATCCTCTTGGGCTTTCACAGAATGTAAAGAGAGTGACTCCATGGTGACTGCATTAAATGGAGTGGAGAGTATTTATGCATCAAAGAGCGAGGGTTTCCCCACAGCTCCCTTTAGTCCGCAAGGAGCCGGAATTCCTGAGCACCTTTCAGGGAAGCGTGTCTGCTGCTGAAGGCCGGAGGCAAGGATTTGGCCTCAGTTCAAGAAAATTAATATAAGGGAGAGAGAAAAGAAATGAGGCACAGCTAAACAGGACTCCGTATCCAGATAATGAAAATCCTGCCTGGGTCTGATTTGGCACAGAGTTGGTTTTGGAAAGTTGCTCCCCTGCTTGCTCTGTTCCCAGAACGAAGGATGTGTTCTGACTGGATTTTAATGTGAAAAATATTTTCACTGCAGAAATACATCACTCATGTGTTGAAATTTATGGGGAGAATGGTTTTGGTAGTAAAAGGTTTTTGCCAAGTGACATAAAAATGTTGCAATAGAAGAACGAGCCATGAGTTGAATCTTTACTTGGATTCTGCATTGAGTAGAGAGTTACAAATAGTAATAGGTGTCATGGAACTGCTTTAAGGGATTGCCCATCGGGCCTAAAAATAGTGCATTCCTCATGAGAACATCTAACACACTATGCAAAGTCCTTGAGTAACATTTAAGGAAGCTTTCAGGTGCAAAAGTGTTTAAACAATTGGGATTTAGTATCTTATTTTATTTTTTTTTACACTTTTTAAAATTAAAGTTAATAGCTCACGAAGAATGTTACATTAAAAAACAAGAGGTTCTGGTACAAACCACTCCCTACCTCCCACCTCCATCACTTTTGTAAATTGTATTTTTTTGAAGATATATACATCACAAAAAATGTTACATTAAAAAACATAAGAGGTTCCTGTATAAACCCCACCTCCCCACCCCACTCCTCCCACACCATCAACCTCCCCCATCATTGTGGCATACTCATTGCACTCGGTGAACACATTTTGGAGCACTACTGTACCACATGGATAATAGTTTACCCTGTAGTTCACTCTTCCCCAGTATGGGGTTATGGCAGGAGATATAAAGTCCAGCATCTGTCCCTGCAATATCATTTAAGACAACTCAAAGTCCCAAAAATGTCCCCACATCACATCTTCCCTCTCCCTGCCCTCAGCAACTACTGTGGCCACTTTCTCCACCTCAATGCTACAATTTCTTCTATTACTCATCACAACAGTTTTATAGTACAATACCAGTAAGTCCACTCTAGTCCATACTCTATTCCTCCATTCTGTGGATCCTGGGATGGTGATGTCCACTCCACCTCTAGATCAAGAGGGGTCTTAGATTCTACATGGATGATGGATGCAATACTTCTGCTTGCAGTTGTGGGCACTCTTGATTCCCTGGTGTAGTAGTTGATCATCTTTACCTCCCTGTCAGCTGACCTGGGTAAGTCCAACAAACCAGAAAGTAGGAGTTGCAACTCTGCTGAGGCTCAGGGCCCAGCTGGGACATGGGCAGTCCAGAGATTCAAGTTCCCTGAGTATATACCATCCCTAGTGCCAATCACAGGTTCAGTAAAAGTGACAGAAGAGGCATGTGTAAAAAGGGCACATGTGAGTCTAGCTCCATCACATTCAGGAGCACAAATTCCAAAGTAGGGCCCTCTGACATGGCACAGAATTCCAAATCCATCTGACATGACCATATGCCCTATGGGTCTCCATGGCCTTCAAGCGAACCAGTACCTAGGATTGTATCTACTTTGGCTTTTTCTGGGGTCCTGTGGAGGTGTGCATAAGTGCGACCATCTGATGACCTCCTAATTCTTTTTTGAAGCCTCTTAGCCATATAAACTCATTTGTCTTTGCCATTTTCCCCTTTTATTCAAGGCCAAAAAGCAGTTTTTAACACGTGATCCTACATGTAGGCTGAGATGTTCTGCTGGTCTGAGTTGACCTTTTTATTCAAAGTCTCTTTCTAGTTGCATCACCAGCTAGTGATTGGTAGTGATCCCACAGCACCAGGGAGGCTCATCCCCAGGAGTCATGTCCCACACTGGGAGGAAGGTAATGCATTTACATACTGAATTTGGCTTAGAGAGTGGCCACATTTGAGTAACATGAAGGCTCTCAGGAGGTAACTCTTAGGCACCCTGCAGCTCTAGGCCTAGTGCATATTTCAGGCACACAGGCTCATAAGTATAGCCATCAGTATCAAGGGCTCATTATTGAACCATCCTTCCTTGTTGGTCTTTGCCATTGCACTTGGGGGATTATTGCTGTTCCTTTGGGGAATATAACAGAGCTCCCCTTGGTAGGAACTCAGAACTCCCTCAGTTGTCATTTGTAACTGTAACTACTATGAAAATACCCAACATATATCAGAACATTTTTATGTCCCCTATATACATGCCTTTGAGAACTCCCTCCCACCCATGTGCCCTCTGTCAATAACAATCCACAGCAGTGTTCCTCTCCTGCCATAGTTGATCCTCACTGTGGTCCAAAACTTCTTCAACAATGAAGCCTGATATAATTGCAAATTCAATTAATAGGAAATTGAAATATAGGGATGGGTTTAAAGTTTAGAAATAGAATACATACTAATTTAGAAATACTAAAATAAAAATAAGTTGGTATATTTAAAAAATGAAAAATATTATAAAGCTTTCTTTTTAATGTTTTGTCTTTCATCACTGTAATAGGTGTTGCCCTGTATGTACAGTGGCAAGGCACTTCCTTTCGTTTCTTCCTCAGTGTCTACATCCTTTCTTCTTTTTCTTTCTTCTAATTTTTAATGTTGTCTTCAAAAAGTTTTAGATCATAGTAATTCACACATACAGTATAGGGGACTCCCATATATCCAACATCAACCCCTTTTCCCCAGCAGTGATCTTTTTACATGTTCATGTTATATTTGCTGCAGCTGATATACAGATTTTGAAACACAGCTATCAAACATGGTTCCTTTTGGTTTACATTATGGTTTATATTTTAGACTGTATACATTTTAAAATTTTTAGTTTCCTTATGTTTTACATTATGGTTTACATTTTAGCTTATAGACTTTTATACAATTTTGGTGTAAGTTCACATGTCTTATATCAATCATTACATGATCTTGTGGAGCACTTCCATTGCCCCCCAGTTGCCCTGCTTCCATCTATTCTATACTTTCTCCCCTCCCCTCAGAGCCCACAGTGACAATCAATTTTCACTACTTGAGGGACCAGATTTACAGACACTTGCAACAATGCTGAGGGTTTGACATACTAGACTGCTGTAACAGATTGGGAGGCCCCATTTCTTTCAAGAGACACAATTCCCTGTTTGAGAACATGTGGGTACATCTTCACATTCATTGTATGGGTCTCCACCCAATGCTATAACACACTCTGACAAGATGAGCAATCACACACTCCCTAGAAGCCTACCCTGTACCAGATGTCCCTCCTCCTCCCCCCAAGCACCTTAAACACATAATCCTTCCTTATTATATTTTCTAAAGAGTTTTCTCAACACTATAATTTCAACCATATACCTGACAGTCTCCCATATTCAATAGTTCCTCTCATCCCTCCCCCCAATTCCTTGGGCCATCTGAACCATCCTCCCAACCCTAGCCCCTCTTAAGCCCACAAAGCCCCACCCGAAGTTATCCCTATGCCCCCATCTTATCCCCTCCCTGTACAAATACTTACCTTCAGCTTATCATAGACTTCACCATGTAGATGTCAGTTCTCAACCTTCATCTCCCGCCCCCCCCCCCCCAATTCCTTTATGCCTGTCTTCCAGTCTCCAGCTCTCTGAGACAGCTTGGTTTCCTTGTTTCATATCAGAGAGATCATGTAGTATTTGTCTTTCAATGCCTGGCTTGCTTCACTCAACCTAAGGTCCTCAAGATTCATCCATGTTATCACATGTGTTTGTATTGTATTCCTTCTTATAACTGAGTAGTATTCCATTGTATGTTTATGCCACATTTTATTTATCCATTCATCTGCTAATGGGCATTTGGGTTGATTCCAACTTTTTGCAATAGTGAATAATGCTGCTATGAACATTGGTGTGCATATATCGGTTTGTGTCCTTATTTTCAGTTCTTCTGAGTATATACCCAGCAGTGGAATTGCTGAGTCATATGGCAATCTACAGCTAACTTTTTGAGAAACCACCAAACTGTCCTTCAGAATGGCTGGATCCTTCTGCATTCCCACCAGCAGTGGATGAATGCTCCCATTCCTCCACATCCTCTCCAGCACTTGCCGTTTTCTGTGTTTTTTTGGTAGCTGCTAGTCTTATGGAAGTAAGATGGTATCTCATTGTAGTTTTGATTTGCATTTCCCTCATAGCTAGTGATTTTGAGCATTTTTTCATGTGCTTTTTAGCCATTTGTATTTCTTCTTTGGAGAAGCATCTGTTCAAATCTTTCCCCCATTTTTAAAATGAGTTGTTTTGCTTTTTATTTTTGAGATATAGGAGTTCTTTATATATGCAGGATATAAATCTCCTATCAGTATATGGTTATCAAATATTTTCTTTCATTAGGTAGCTCTCTTTTCACTTTCTTGACAAACTCCTTTGAGGTGCAAAAGGCTTTAATTTTGAGGAAGTCCCATTTATCTATTTGTTCTTTTGCTGCTCATGCTCTGGGTGTGAAGTTCATGAAGCCATTTCCTATTACAAGGTCCTGCAGATGCTTCCCTACATTGTTTTCCAAGGTCTTTATGGTCTTGGCTCTTACATTTAGGTCCTTGATCCATCTTGAGTTGATATTTGTATAAGGTGTGGGATGGTAGTCCTCTTTCCTTCTTTTGTATATGGATATCCAATTGTTTAGGCACCATTTGTTGAAGAGGCTATTCTCTCCCAGTTGAGTGGGCTTGGTGGCCTTGTCAAATATCAGATGAGTGTATATATGAAGATCTATATCAGAACTCTCAATTTGATTCCATTGGTCAGTGCATCTATCCTTGTGCTAATACCATGCTCTTTTCACTACTGTAGCTTCGCAGTATGTTTTGAAGCAGGGAGTGTGATTCCTCCAATTTCATTTTTCTTTTTCAATATGTCTTTGGCTATTCGGAGCCTCTTTCCTTTCCAAATAAATTTCATAGTTAGTTTTTCTAGTTCATTAAAAAATGCTGTATTGATTTTTATTAGGAGTGCATCGAATCTGTAGATCAGTTTTGGTAGGATAAACATCTTAATAATATTTAGCCTTCCTATTCATGAACAGGAAATATTCTTCCATTTATTTAGGTCGTCTTTGATTTCCTTGAACAGTGTTGTGCAGTTTTCTGTGTAAAAGTCTTTTACATCTTTAGTTCAATTTATTCCTAGGTATTTGATTTATTTACTACTGTAAATGGTATTTGTTGATTTCTTCCTCAGATTGCTCATTATTGGTGTACACAAATGCTACTGATTTTTGCACATTGATCTTATAACCCATGACTTTACTGAACTCATTTGTAAGTTTTAGAAGCTTTCTTGTAGACTTCTCAGGGCTTTCTATGTGTAGGATCACGTTATCTGCAAACAGGGAAATTTTGACTTCTTCCTTTCCTATTTGGATCCCTTTTATAACTGATTCTTGCCTCAGTGCTTGAACAAGACTTCTAATACAATGTTAAATAGAAGGGGGGATAGTGGGCATCCTTGTCTTGTTCCTGATCTTAGAGGGAAAGATTTTAGGATTTTACCTTTGTAAATGATGCTAGCTGTGGGTTTTTCATATATACTCTTCATCATGTTCAGAAAATTTCCTTCTATTCCTATCTTTTTTTTCTAGTTATTTTTATTTTTTATTTTTTAGTCTTTATTTATTTTTTAATGCTACATTCAAAAAATATGAGGTCCCCACATTCCCCCCCACCCCCCTCATCCCACTCCTCCCACAACAACAACCTCATCCAACATCATGGGACACTCACTGCACTTGGTGAACATATCTCTGAGCACTGCTGCACTACATGGTCAGTGGTCCACATTTAAGTTTACACGCTCCCCCAGTCCACCCAGTGGGCCATGGGAGGACACACAATGTCCATTAACTGTCCCCGCAGTACCACCCAGGACAACTCCAAGTCCTGAAAATACCCCCACATCACATCTCTTCTTCCCACTCCCCACCCCCAGCAGCCATCATGGTCACTTTCTCCACCTCAATGCCACATTTACTTCCACCACTAATCACAACAATTCCAGAATAGAGCATCATCAAGTTCACTCCAATCCATACTCCACTCCTCCATTCTGTGGACCCTGGGATGGACCACTCCACCTCTGTATCAAAAGGGTGCTTAGATTCCACTTGGAAGATGGATGCAGTTCTCCTGTTTGCCGTTGTAGGCACTTTTGGCTCCCTGGTGTGGTGGTTGACCTTCTTCACCTCCCTGTTAGCTGGCTGGGGTAAGTCCAATAAACCAGAGGATGGGAGTTGCAAGTCTGTTGAGGCTCAGGGCCTGGCTATCACATGGACAGTCCAGAGATTCAGGCCCCCTGTGTATACACTAAACCCAGGCACCAACCACAGGTCCGGTAAAAGTAAGGAGAGGCTTGTGAACAAAGATCACATCTGAGTCCAACTCCATCACACTCAGGAACACAAACTCCAAAGTAGGGCCAACTATTCTTATCTTTTGCAGTGTTTTTATCAAGAAAGGGTGCCATATTTTGTCAAATGCTTTTTCTTCATCTATAGATATGATCATGTGATTTTTTTCCTTCAATCTGTTTATGTGGTGTATTACATTAATTGATTTTCTTATGTTGAATCATCCTTGCATACCAGGAATGAAACCCACTTGGTTGTGGTGTATAATTCATTTAATGTGTTGTTGAATATGATTAGCAAGTTATTTTGTCGAGGATTTTTGCATCTAAGTTCATTAGAGAGATTGGTCTGTAATTTTCCTTTCTTGTGGTGTCTTTGTTTGGCTTTGGTATTAGGGTAATGTTGGCATCAAAAAATGAGTTAGGCAATGTTCCTTCTATTTCAATTTTTTGGAAGAGTTTAAGTAAGATTGGTGTTAGTTCTTTTCTGGAATGTTTGGTGGAATTCACTTGTGAAGCCATCTGGCCCAGGGCTCTTCTTAGTTGGGAGGTTTTTAATGACTGATTGTATCTCTTTACTTGTGATTGGTTTGTAGAGATCATCGATTTCTTCTTTCATCAATGTAGGCTGCTTATGTGTTTCTAGGAATTTGTCCATTTCCTTTAAATTGTCGTTCTTCTTGGAATATAGTTTTTCAAAGTATCCTCTTATGATAGTCTTTATTTCAGTGGGGTCAGTGGTGATAGCCCCTTTCTCATTTTTCATTTTGCATATTTGCATCTTCTCTCTTTCTTTCTTTGTTAGTGTAGCTAAGGGTTTGTCAATTTTATTGATCTTCTCAAAGAACCAGCTCTTTGTTTTGTTAATTTTTTTCTTATTTTCTATTTCATTTAGTTCTGCTCTGATCTTTGTTATTTCTTTTTTTCTTCTTTCTTTGGAGTTAGTTTGTTGGGTTTTTTTTTACTAATTCCTCCAATTGTGCAATTAGTTCTTCAATTTTAGCTCTTCTTTTTTGATGTATGAATTTATGGCTATGAATTTCCCTCTCAGTACAGCTTTTGCTGCATCCCATAAGTTTTGATATGTTGTTATCATTTTCATTAGTTTCAAGGTAGTTATTGATTTCTGTTGAGATTTCCTCCTTGACCCACTGTTTTTCCAAGAGTGTGTTGTTTAATTTCCATATCTTGGTGCCAAATCTGGGTCTCTGGTCCTTGCAGATTTCCAGCTTCATTCCACTGTGGTTAGAGAAATTAATTGTGTGATTTCAATCTTTCTGAATTCATTGAGACTTTCTTTGTGGCCTAGTATGTGGTCTATCTTAGAGAATGATACATGTGCACTTGAGAAGAATGTATATCCTGCTGTATTTGGGTATAATGTTCTGTATATGTCTATTAGGTCCAGATCCTCTAATATACTGTTCAAAGTCTTTGTTTCTTTATTGATTCTCTTTGAGATGTTCTGGCCAATGATGATAGTGGTGTGTTAAAGTCCCCCACTATAATTGTACAGGCATCTATTCCTTCCCTTAGTTTCTCCAGTGTTTGCCTCACATATTTGGAGGTGCCCTTTTTAGGGGCATAAATGCTTTTGATTGTTCTTTCTTCTTGAAAGATTATACCTTTCACTAATATGTAGTGTTTATCTTTGTCTCTCATAATAATTTTGCATTTAAAGTCTATTTTGTCCGATATTAATATTGCTATTCCTGCCCTTTTTTAGTTATTATTTGCCTGTAAGATTTCTTTCCAGCCATTCACTTTTAATCTGCTTGAATCCCTGGGTCTAAGATGTGTTTCTTGTAGACGACATATAGATGGGTCATATTTCCATATCCAATCTTCCAATCTGTGTCTCTTAACAGATGAGTTTAATCCATTGACATTCAGTGTTATTACTTTCAAGGAATTACATATATTAGTCATATTGTGTTTGGATTTGTGTTTGTCATATGTTTGATTTTTCCCCCTCTTTTTGTCATTTTAGTTGTTCTTATGCTCTCCTCCAACTGTCTCTCCTGTTTTTCTTTCCTCCTGCAGAACTCCCTTTAGTATTTCTTGAAGGGCAGGTTTCTTGTTGGCATACTCTCTTAGTTTCTGTTTATCTGTGAATATTTTGAACTCTCCATCATTTTTGAATGCTAGCTTTGCTAGATAGAGTATCTTGGTTGGAAATTCTTTTCTTTGAGAACCTTGCCTATGTCATTCCACTGCCTTCTTGCCTCCTTGGTTTCAGATGAGAAATCAGCACTTAATCTTATGGAGCCTCCCTTGCATGTGATGGTTCTTTTCTTTTGCTGCTTTTAGTATTTTCTCTTTGTCTTGTGCATTGGATAATTTGACAAGTGAATGTTTTGGGGTAGGCCTGTTGGATTTATGCTGTTTGGTGTGTGTTGTGCTTCCTGGACATGTACATGCATCTCCCTCAATAGCTTTGGGAAGTTTTCAGTCATTATTTCCTCCAACACCCTGTCTGTCCCCTTTCCCTTCTCTTCTGTTTCTGGGATGCCTATAATGTGTATGTGCATATTGCATTGTCCTTCAGGTCCCTAAGTCCCTGCAGGATTTTTTCTATCTTTTTATTGATCAGTTCTACTATCTGTTTGATTTCAGATGTACTGTCTTCCACATCACCAATTCTTTCCTCTGCCTTTTCAAATCTGCTGTTATTTGCTGAGAGTGTATTTTAATTTATTGGATTGTGCTGTTGATCCCCATCATATCTGTTATCTTTTTGTGTATGATTACAATTTCTTCTGTATGCTTTCCAAGTGTTTTCTTAATATGCTTAACCTCTTCCTTCACTTCATTAAATTGGTCCATAATACATGTTTTGAGAGCATTAATTAGTTGTTTGATGTTCCACTCCTCTTCCTGTTTTTTAGTTTGTTCATTGGATTGGGCCATGTTTTCCTGATTATTGGTATGGACTATAGTTTTTTGTTGCTATCTGGTCATCATTTTTTCTTGTTGGGTTTATGAAGTTGATTAGCTTTTTCATCTTGGGGTTTAATTAGTTGTTGTTTTTGTGTGAGTGTTAAGTCTTCTGTTTGTCATTTTGTTCTTCTGATTCTATTACCTTGTTGTTGGCTAAGTTCCCTTGAAGGAAAATATTAGGGCCTTGAGAAAGCACTGATTTTGCTGCAGTCTCTCCAGATTAATGGCCAGACACCTCCTGCTTTGTTGGTTCCCAAAATAGCCCACTCCTGCAGGATTCTGTCACTACTCTGCTGGCCCTAAGGTCTGTGTGGGTCTTTGGCAGAGAGCTGTGCAGACACTTTTTATTCAGCTGTCAGGAACTTGGTGAGGCCTGCATCCAGCTCACACTAGCAGGATGGTAAGGGGGCTGCAGGGTGGAGGGTCCCTGCCCGTAGTGGCCTGTCTCACAGTAAACAGTAGATTCCCCTCACTGCCCCTGAGGACAGGCATGAATCCAGACTCCAGAAGGCAGGCACTACCCACCTGCCTGTGGCCCCCACGCTCATGCACCCTCCCAGATTTATTATCTTATACATTAAGATGTTTCAAGGTTCTGTCTCTCTTTTTTTTTCTTTTTTAAGTAGCAGGAGAATTTAAGGTAAAGCAAAAGTACACACTCAAGATGGGAGTTCGGCATGCTCATATGAATTGCTGGGGTGCTGTTTTATTAAGCCTGGGCTCTCCTTTCTCCCTGCTCCATGTAAATTAGAACTTGTAAGTCCCCACGTTCTCACTGGTCTGCCTTATGCCAAAGGAATACTGGCTCCGTATTCCTGGGAGGGAAGTGTCCAGGGGAGGGGACGGTGAAGCATGTACTGGTCAGGTGATGAGAGGACCCTTTGTCATCTGTTATCTTCCAGAATTAGGCCTTGGACCCTAGGCCTTGGGCCATGGGGAGATTTTCCACTGTGGTTAGGAATTACCTGATGGTGATTTTCCATTGGTCCTGCTCCTTTGCCAAGTTATCTCCCTTCTCCTACCTTTCCCTACCTCAGAGAATTCCAGCCCTTATTCTTTTATTTTTTCATGATATTAATCAATGGTGTTTTTTTCAGTGATTACCATGAAATTTACAAAATAATTTTTAGGACTTAGGAATCTGTTTACAAGGCAATTTTAATGGGAAAAAATTGTTTGGTCACATAAAAACCACAAGATCATTAATATAATAAGGGTGATGGAAAAATGAGTGTTTTTCATATTGTTTCACATTTTCTACAAGAAAACATACTGTTTCATTAATAAAAATAATGAAAAAGGATATTTAGGAATAGTTTCTATGATCATGAAAGTGTTTGTTTAATAAGTAAAAAATCACATAGAGAATGTGATCCAAGATACATAAAACCAGCCCTTATTCTTAAGGGGTGATGAAGGAGGATGATCTGTCTTCTGTAACTATTTTACATTGTCATTGGGATACTGTCCCCGCCTATCACGGGAGTGGAATTATCTGGATGTATGCAATGGAAATGGTAAGTATGTGGGTAAGTCTAAATGAATATTGATGATTTAAAACAACTATAATAAAATCTTGTGAGGTTTAACTATATAGAGAATTTTAAAATACAACAATATGACAAAATATGAGAAAAGCTTAAATGATGTTGAAATATTCTGAAGTCCAAAAATAGTAGAAGTACTAATTCGTATTAGACTTTAGTAAGGCAAGGATGGGTGTTATAATTGCTGTGGTTATGACAAATATCATATTAAAAGAATTATAGTTAATAAGCTAAAAATGCAGTAAAATGGAATAGTGGAGAAATATTTAATGAATCTGAAAATAAAGCCAGAAAAGAGATAAAAAGGAACTTAGTGTAGTGCAGGCTCAAGAAATAAGATGCAAGTAGTAAATTGGCAAATTTAAACAAACATAACAATAATTGCAATAAATGCAAATTATTAATAACTAAATACTCCAACTGAAAGAGAGAGATTATTGGATTGGATAAAAATAGAACAAAGCTAAACTAAATCACCTGCTGCTTAGAAGAGATATACTTTAAATATAAGGACACTGAGTGATTGAAAATAAAATGGTATAAAATATTTATCATGCAAATACAAACTAAAAAGAAATGGATGGTAGCTTTGCTAGCATACACAAAATAGACTTTAAAACAAGAAGCATTACTAGAGAAAGAGGGATATTTCATAATGATAACAGATTCAATTCAGCAGGAAGATATAATAATTTAAAATTTTGTGTACTTAACAATAACGCCCCAAACTGTATAAAGCAAAAACTGATAGAACTAAAAGGAGAAGTGGAGAAACCCAAAATCCTACTTGGTGATTTTGGTTCATCTTTCTCAGTAACTGATATAGGAAGCAGATAAAATATTAATAAGCACATAGAACATTTTAATAGAAAGACAATAAACATGGCCTATTTAACATATAACATGCTCTGCTCCCAAATACAGAATACAAAATCCTTTAAAAGTGCACATGAAACTAGTCACATGCTGGCCTTTAAAATATGTTTCAACAAATTTCAGGGGACTGAGATCATACAGAGAATATTTTCTGATCACAGCAAAATTGAGCTCAAAATCATAATAAGAGATACCTAAAAAGGTTCCAAATGTTTGGGAATTAAGCAATACACTTCTAAATAACCCGTGGGTCCAATAAGAAACCACAGGATATTAGAAAATGCTTTGAAGTGAATGCTTTCTAAGTTGTGACATATTGAAGTTTGTGGGAATGCAGCTAAAGCAATGTTTTAGAGGGACATTTATAGCCTTAAATGCATATATGAGTGGATAAAAGGAGCTGAAAAAAATGACATTGACAGAAATTTCGAAGAGTTGGAGGATGAGCCAAATGTGGGGATTATTGGCTCCTGTAACTGAAAAGTCCAAGTGAGGATCTGTATTCAGACACATCTAGATCAGAGTGTCAAAGAATGTCATTAGGACTTAGTCACTGCCCATCCTGCTTCTCTTCTTGCCTTTGTGTTGAATTCATTCTTGGGAAGGTTATCTTCATGTGATGGCTTTTGTCACCTCTGAGCTTGTCAACTTCCAAGCCTAGCAATTTCAGTGGAAAGAGAAATCTTCGCTAATAGTTCCAGCAAACGTTCCTGGATTGACTCTGATTCTTCTGTCTTGGCTCACATGCCTCACATACCTCTGAACCAATCGATGTGGCCAGAAGATAAGATGCTTACATTGGACAGAACACAAGCTAGAGATGGCATTTAACAGTGATGTTGTTTTAACTACAAGTTATATTTTAGAGAAAAAGAATCAACACACTGAATTTTAATTTTGACTATTTGCATTTGGATTAGATTTTGACTATATGCAATGAGATTAGAGCCCACATTACTTTAGAGATACTACTAACTACTTGTACAGCTACCCAAACCATAGGCAAGATGTCTAACAAATAACTAACTTCTGGAGCAGGAATAGGGTAGATTCATGTTTCTGGATGGGCTTCCCTAAGCATGCAAAACTATCTGCAAACAATTTTAATGTGAATGAAAGTAGATTCTGATGGTGAGCTTTGCATATACAAACATAACTCAGTGCAGAGGCTATTCATAGAAGCCTCCCCAAAGCAATATCTCTTTCTTGGAAGCCCAACCTCAGGGGTCTCCTCCAGATTTCTCTCTGGTCTTCCATGGTAAGGCAAGCCCTGAGTTCTTTTTATTTTCAGTCCCCCTGAGATGACTCCCTTGTCTTTTTGCTCCTTGTTTTTGCTCATCTGCTTGTCATTTTCTTGCTTGTTATCTGCTCGTTGTCTGCACACTGTCTGTTTCTTTCTTCTCTAGGAGGCACCAAGAACTGAACCTGGGACCTCCCATGTGGGAGGTGGGCACTCAACTGTTTGAGTCACAGCCACTCCCTGTTCATTTGTTTTTGTTCATTGTCTTGCTGAGTTTTGCTCATTGTCTGCTCATTGTTTTTGTTCAATGTCTGCTTGTTGTTTGTTTGTCTTCTTTGGGAGGCCCTAGGAACCCAACCCAGGACCTCTTATGTGGGAGGTGGGTGCTCAACTGCCACATCCGCTCACCACTGCTTTCTTTTATTTCCACATTTCCTAAGATGCCTGAATGTAGAAGTTTATTTCCTTACATCTGCTACCTATGACTTGGAATCATATATCTGGGCTCCTTTTGTAGGGTGTCTTATCTTCCCCTATGTGGTATTAGGCCTCCTTGTAAATAGTTTTGCTTGGTGTTATTCATTCGCTCAATACATATTTATCAGACCCTTACTATTTGCCAGACCTAGTAAAAGGTTAATATTAGTTTCTGTGAAATTAAATCACTTTGATTACTCTGCTTCCTCCTTATGTTTTCATGGTTTTGAGGCTAGGAGAAATCCAAAATCAAGGCATCAGCAAGGCAATGCTTTCTCTTCAAAGACTGTGGCTTTCTAGCACTGGCTATTGGCAATCCCTGGTCCTTGGCTTTTCCATTACAAGGCAATGCATATGATGGCATTTTCTCCTTTTTCTTTTGGGTTCTATTGACTTCCAGCTTCTGTTTGCTTTCCTGGCTTCCTCTTCCATGCCCACTCTCTTTTGTTTATAAGGTCATCAGCCATATTGGCACGTTCAGTTTGGGCACACCTTAACTAATAACATTGTCAAAGGTCCTATTTGCAAATGGATTCACACTCACAGGACCAGCGTTTAGGACCTGAACATGCCTTTTGTGGGGAACACAATTCAATCCTGAACACAGGTTTATACTTACTGTAGCAGTTTGATATAATTGATGAATTCCAAAAAGAAATATTGGATTATGCTTATCATCTGATCTGTACCTGGGCATGATTGAGTTATGATTAAGGCTTTGATTGGGCCATGTCATTAGCACTTTGAGTCCCACCCACCAAGGGGTGGGGATTCACAGATAAAAAGGCATGGCAAAGGACAGAGCTGAAGCTTTTGATGCAAGGGTTTCTGATGCTGGAGTTTGATGCTGAAGACCTGGGAAGTCAGCACCCAGAGGAAAGAGAAGCCAGTGCCGGGAGGGAAGGAACCTTGAACCCAGAGAAAAGCAAGCTCCAGGAACGTAAGAACCCAGGAAGCCTGACCCCTCACAGACGTCATCAGCCATCTTGCTCCAAATAGACTTTGGCGAGGGAAGTAACTTACGCTTTATGGCCTCGTATCTGTAAGCTCCTACCCCAAATAAATACCCTTTATAAAAACAAACCAACTTCTGGTATTTTGCATCAGCACCCTTTGGCTGAATAATACACTTACATTCTCACATATTTTGAGAGGAAGCTTTTGGGCTAAAGTTTCTACTTCTTTTAATTTGAATATCATTTCTATAGGAATTGTATAACAATGAAAGAAAGAGTGCCTGTTATATAATAATGATCAATGGCATTCTAGAACTGGAATATCTAGTGGGAAGTGCTAAAGTCACAGATGGCCCTTGAATAAATGACATTTGACAGCCAGACATCTTTAACTGAGGGCTTCTGATGAAATCAGTGATTGCTTGATAAAACTTAGACCTTGTCTTAACAACTTTGCTGGTTTTTCTAAAATTGGGATTCTTAAGGGATTTTTCTTTAGTCAAAGGAATATTTGTTTGTAACTTCTGAGAATTGTCTTTATTTAATTACTAAAAGAACAGCCATTTGGGGTGACCCTTACAAATAACCATCTTTGGATTTTGTCCTCTGAAGGAGTTTTCTTATAAAGGCAGGTTGTAGATATATCTGTGTCTGCTCAGAGTTACTGCTGTTTGACCACATGGCATTCCCAGATATAACTTTATTGCAATCAAATATTTTCTGACATATCAATAGCCAGCAAAACTATAGACTTAAATATGAAACAGGTGGTTTTTTTCTGGACATTTTAAATAAATTTAGTGATCACTAGGTATTAACATGCATTCTCAAAAAAATCTGACCAACCTGATTTGTTGTTGTTGTTTTAAAAGGGTTATTAGTTTTAAAGATCAGGAGATTGATTCTTGAAATAATTTGATTTCCACAGAGCATTTGGCAAAATCTACCATGCTATCTTTATGGATAAGATGGAATCTTGTTCCATGCATTTATCGCTGGTTGAATTAACGAGCTGGTTGGCTGATAATGAGCACTTCATCTTTTTTGTAAGCTATCTATTTAATAATTGAATCTAAAACATGTTGGTGATCAGTGTGGCAGGGCATCTCTTCAAATGGTGTTCCCTGGAGAGCGCCCCTTAATGGATAAGCCAGTGTTTTGTTATGGTTGTTGTTTTCTTTCTGTCTCTGAGCTGTTCAGCATTTTTCTTAGACAAACATAGAAGAGGAATATTTTTAATTTTCAGATTTGAAGACAACATGAAATGGAGAGAGCAAGATAATGCCATTGATAAGGGAACATGCTAAACTGGGCTAGAATTTTGTTTCTGAGGGATTAAGATGAGTTTAAATACTAATCAAAATAAAGCCTTCATTTAGTTTTTAAAAAATCTCTTGTTCAGGGGAAACATAACTTGCAAAGGCATAGGCGAGAAAACAAGATGGGGCCAAATGGGTGACCCAGCTCCTAGAGCAAGGGAAGGCAATGCTCGCTTTGGGGAATCCGGGCTGCAGACAGGAAGATCCAGCCCCCCTGCGGCAAGTTGCTCACTCTGCACGTAACAGTGGGTTTGATTCCTGGGGCCTCATTTTAAATGGGACATTGACAATCTTGATAATACTCCAAACAGGGCGTTCTGAATGGTGAGGAAACCAGAACCATCCTGTAGAAATAATGGCTAGAAGAACTGGGATATATTTAGCCCAGGGAACTGGAGACTTAAAAAATGACTGCTTTTAATTATTAAAGGGCTGCCAGGGAGAGGAGGGAGCAGGCTTGATCTGATATTTCCAGAAGATGCAACTAAGAGAGTAGATTTGACTCTGGATGAGCAGATACTTCCTAATAACTCCAGCTGCTAAGAACAAGGGGAAAGCCTCCTTTGTTGACACTTGGGGAGCTTCCTCAGGCAGAGACAGGGTGGTAAGTAATCCCCAGACCTGTGCAAAGGCTGGCTGGAGGCACAGCAGCAGTTGACTTAGAGTTCTTTCCCAGCTGAAGTCTAGGCTGCAGGCCCTATGGGTAGTCCCACAGGGCAACCTTCGCAGACAGACGCCCATGAGGACTGGACAAGCAGGGAAAAGCAAAGTTGGGAAGAAAGTGGATCTCCTCATATGACATTCTCCCCAGACTACTTTGGCAAGGCACAGACTTCAGAAATCCAGGTCAGTGGGAATTTGATTTTACTGCGTTGGGCAGTGCATGTTGTCTCTCGAAATCTTTTTTATTTCCTTTTCCATGCTATCAAATATGATGTTCTAGGGAGTCCTGCTAGGAGCAGATTATGAGGCTCCTGAAAAATCAACCTGTGTAAAGGAAATGGCACAAGCAGGTGCCTGTAAATGACACTAGCTAATAATCCAATAGGCCAAGGACAAACATGATTGAATACCTGACTTCACAAATATTATATTGTTGGGTTCTTTTTTTCCCAGATTCCAATTTTAAAAACAAACCAAAAACAGGCTCAGCAAGTCAGAGATCATTTTCTAAGGGCTGCCCGTCAGTTCCTGGTGGTCAAGGGAGCCTGCAGGACAAGAGGTCCTGAAGTAATTCGAACAGGGAGAGCAGCAGCAGGAGGAATTTACCATGACCCACTTAGCTACATCATCCTGTTGAATTCTAACAGGTGGCAACTGTATTAGTTTCCCAACTGCTAAAACAAATACCACACAATGGCTTGGCTTAACAGGAATTTATTGGCTTGTGGTTTCAGAGCTAGAAGGGTATCTTCTGACTGCTGGCAATCCTTGGCTTTTCCATCACATGACAGTGCATGTGGAGGTGTCTTCTCCTTTCTTTTCTGGGTTCCATGACTTTCAGCTTTGAGCTTCTCCTGTGGCCTCTCTTTCCATGTCCAATGTCCTTTGCTTATAAGGACTTCAGCCATACTAGGTTAAAGCCGACCCTCATTCAGTCTAAGCACACTGTAACTAGTGACATCCTCAGAGACCCTTTTTACAAATGAGTTCATACCCACAGGACCAGGCGTTGGGACCTGAACATGCCTTTTGTGGGGGACATGATTCAATCCCAACAATGACCATGAAATTATTATTTTATAGATAAAGAAATGTGGGCCTCAAGTTAAATAACT
Source organism: Dasypus novemcinctus (assembly GCF_030445035.2). NCBI lineage: Eukaryota > Metazoa > Chordata > Mammalia > Cingulata > Dasypodidae > Dasypus > Dasypus novemcinctus. The sequence goes on along the minus strand of NC_080676.1, from coordinate 152,526,408 downwards.
TGTTCCACCTCACACTGTTTTTCAGGGTGAAACTTGGATTGGAATGGCTAGCTACTAACTCCAAGCCCATCCTCTGAACCACCAGGCTCAAAGCTTCTTGAGCCACTGCATTTATCAGAATGTAGGGAAATCATGAGGAAGATCTAGGGATCTTAACTGAACACAAGCCTAAAATGAGCCCAAACTGACACAGCTACTAAAAGAAGTAAATGGAATAATTTTAGACAGTGCTAAGTTCCCCCAAGCCATGTTCTTACTATCATCTGCCCCATTTGAATAGTTAACGAGAATTTTCCATTGTTTTAGAAGGTCTTAAACAAGGATTCAAGAGAAGATAAGACTTGAAGTGCAAACACTCATGGTTTGGACAGTATCCCTACTTAAGTCCAGTGATGTCAAGGAATAAATTTCCTCTGTGGAGCTCCTGATCCATGTCTGGCTGCCTGCAATGGCGGAGAGGGTGCGAAGCCTGGGCCTGGGAGGTTAGGGGCCCTGAACTTAGTCCAGCTTCCATTTCTGCTTTCTGGGGTCTCTGGGATGTAATCCCTTAGGACTCTATCTTCCCTAGAGGGGGGGGGGGAGTTTCACTGCAGGTTTGGGGCTGTTTTCTGCAAAGTGAGCAGTTGAAAGAGAGCAAGAACAAAGCCCAAGATCCCTAATACAAGAGAAGCTAGTGGGGTGGGGGAAGCCCCAATCTGGAATAGAGCAGATCACAGCCCATGAGACTAGAGGCTGTTTGTGGGGATGAGGCCAAAGGAAAGGAATGCTCACCACCAGCATGGTGGGGAGGAAGGGACTCAGGAAAACAAGCATATCTGATGAGGATTTTAGCATAACAGAAAGAATGGTGACGATAACTAACATTTATTGCGCATATCCTCTATGTCAGACCTTGAATTCCTGCTCAGTCTCATTTAAGTAGATGGCTCAGGTTATCAGGAAAAAAGAAGTAGAGGACGAGCAGGCTTTCAACAAGAAGAGGTTGGTTCAAGTCTAACGTTCAAGCTTTTCAGAGATCAACCTTAACAACCCTACAGGCAGGAAGTACGATTGTCCCCAATTTACAGATGAGGAAACTCAGGCATAGAATTTAAGTATTAATAACTTGCCCAAAATCCCACAATAAAGCTGGGATTTGAACCCTAGTGTTTTGATTCCAGGGCTCTCAGTATCATGCACAACTGCAAAAGATATGAACAGGCAGTTTGCATTGAGATATGTGGTGTGAAACCTCTGTCTGTCTTTCCTGTGAAATCTTTGGTAAAATCAATACTGCTTACTAATTCTTTTAGTGTAATGGTCTCTTTCTGGGACTTGGGAAGAGATGCTATATCTTGCCATAAGGTAGACCAGGGTGGAAAATGGAGAAGACATGTGGAAACAGATGGCATCAGGGTTTTGCCAAGACCAGAACAGGAAAATGAAAGATCCTTTCTAAGGCTTAGAGCAGAGGTAGGCTGATCTATCCATCTCAGATCCTCTCATGATGCAATGGCTTCTCTGCCTGCCTAACCCAAGTCTAGACAGCCATGGCTTCATAGAAAGAAAAGAGAGGCCCAGACCATTTCCACATGTGCTCTGGAACAATCAGGACAGGCTAGGTTATGCTGCAGTAACAATGATCCCCTCACAATAACTTACAACCACAAAGGTTTATGTCTTGTTCAAGCTGCATCTCCAACATGGGTCGAGAGTGTCTCTGCTCTGTGTCATCTACTTGGGATGCAGACCGATGGGCTAGCCTCTTTCTGGACCATTTCCCATCTTGTGGAAGAGGGAAAAGACACCCAGGAAGCCATGTGTTTGCTCTTAAAGCTATTGCCTGGAAGTGACACATCAGTTTTGCTTGCATTTGTTGGCAAGAACAGGTAACAATGCCTAGCCTGGTGTCAGTGGGGTTGGGGAGAATATCACCTGCCTCAGGAAGGGCCAGCAAGTATTTTCGAATAATAATACAGTTTTACAACAGTCTCAATGCATTAGCAACTTGAGGACAAACAAAAAGTTCCATCCTAGCACCCTGACCCAATAAAATGTCCTTGCCCTGGATCATAAGGCCTCCTGGAGGGAGGTGGGAGGAGAGAGGAGCCCCCTGGAGGCTAATAGCATAAAGTAGTGATGAAAAGGTAAAGGAGACAGCACAGTTTGAGCTGGTAAGTGACAGGGTGACTGCTCTTGGCCCATGAAGGAGGTTCCAGCAGAGACCTGTCCACTCCCATCAGGGTGCCCTCACTCAGACTCCCTGGGATTTCAGAAGGGCCAAGAGAAGGGGAGCACTGGCACTGCCTGAAGCTATCGTCTGGTTAGAAAACGGAACAACTATGCCTCTGTGACCCAGTTTTAACACTGTGAGTTTGTAATGAAGCTGGGGAGCCAAACTTTAATCTCAAAAGTAGCTTAATTTTTCAGTAAAATAAAATAAATCTTCTCTACAGATAAGTGTTATTCGGTTTAAGCCTTTGAATGGAAAAAGTAAGCCAGAGAGCAGACCAGAGGGAGGAGCCCTCAGGCTTCGGAGGCGACTCTTTCCAGGATTGTTGACAGTCAGAGGACAAGAAGGGCAGCGTGATATAAAGGGATGGCAGTTAGCTGAGGATCCCACAGAAGCTGTGACCACATTTCTCAGCAAAAACCACTGTGCACACACTTACAAATGCATTTATGTGAACTGGGTCAGAATATTTTAAATTAGAAAATGTTCTCAAAATCTGGGATATAAGGTCAGGGAACGCTTGGGGTTTCCTATAATTCCCAAAACTATGGTCTGATATGAGGTTCCCTCTCTGGAGGTGAACCCTCATCCTGACTTGACTTTTCCATTGGCTATTTGAGAATCTGAATATTTTTAAAGGGTTCCGGGCCAACTTCCTGGGTGTTAGAACCCCTTTAGGGGAAAGCGGTGGCTTGTGTTAGTTAGGAGCTAAAAAAGAACAACAGGTAAAGTATGAGCAGTTTTACAACAAAGGGTTAGATTCAAGTCTAATTTTCACATTTTTCAGAGGCCAAGAAGTGTGCATGATAAAGAACAAATTCACAGTTCAAAGTATTTGTTTTACTGTTACTAGTTAGGAACTATTGGTTCAGCTGCTTTAGCGGAGATGAAAATGAGAGTGCTTTAAACAAAATAGACAATTCCCATTTCTCTCATTTAAAGTTTGAGCTATTTGGGACAGTCTGGGGGGAGTGGGTAGGGTACAGCAGTCTGATCCACCAGATCATTCAGGGATCCAGGTGCCTTACATTTTTTTGCTCCACTGTTTTCTGTGGTATCATCCTCACTGGAGCTAACACTACCTACAGGCATACCTGCCAACACCGGTAAGAGGTGAGGGGGACAAATGACATCCCTGAGGGGAGGGACCCTGGGAATTGGCACACATGACTTCCATAACATCCCCTTTGCTGGAACTTAGTCACATCACCATAGCTGGCTTCAGGGGAAGCTGGGAAATGTAGCCTCCAGTTGGATGATTCTCCCAGGAAGGGAGGAAAGGTGGACCCTGGGGAAAAATTGACAGTCTTTGCTGGGCTCATTAAACAGTAAATGAGGAGCTGCTGAGGACAGGGAGAGGAAAGAAGAGGAGTGATATGGGGTCATTTTCGGGACCTGGAGTTGTCCTGAATGATATTGCAGGGACAGATGCAGGACATTATATGTCCTGCCATAACCCACTGAATGGACTGGGAGAGAGTGTAAACTACAACATAAACTATAAACCATGCTGTGTAGCAGTGCTCCAAAATGTATTCACCAAATGCAATGAATATGCCACACTGATGAAAGAGGTTGTTGATGTGGGAGGAGTGGGGAAGATGGGGAAGGTGGGGAGTGGGTAAAAAAAACTATAAAAAGACTTTCTACAGTGGGGAAAAAAAAGAGTAAATGATATACATTCTTATGACTCAACAGACGAAAACTGCCCTTAGTAGAGTGCTGTAAAGGATACCTGCAACTGTTCATATTTCTTAGAGTTAGAATTCATTCCGTCTTCAGTCCCAGGGTCTCCCCATGCCACCTCCACTCACCCCCATAGCTGATCAGAGAAGGGAGATTCCCTTTGCAAAAGGTCCCATTGGCCACATGATACCTGGGCCCCAAAGTCCACCACTGAGGCTGGCCAAAGCCTTCAGAGAGGGCGGTAGTCATAGTTTCCTAAGGCTGTCGAAACAAAGTACCACAAACTGAAGGACTTAAAACAACCGAAATGTATTGTCCCACAGTTCTGGAGGCCAGAAGTCCAAAATCAAGGTGGTGTCAGCGCCAGGCTCCTTCCGAAGCCTCTAGGGGAGTCCTCCCCTGCCTCTGCCGGCCTCCTCGAGCTCCCGGCATTCCTCTGCTTGGGGCGGCATCCCAGCCCTCTGATCTCCGCCTCCCTCCCTCCCACCACCGCCTTCCCTCTGCGCTTGGGTCTCTGTTTTTCCTTCTTGCAAGGCCACCAGCCCTATTGGATTAGGGCTCACCCTAATTCAGCATGGCATCATCTTAACTTGGTTACATCTGCAAAGGCCCTATTTCTAAATAAGACCTCCTTGACAGGGCGGGAGTTAGGCCTTCAGCATTTTTTTCTTTAATTAGAGAAGTTGTCAGTGTACAGAAAAGCCATGCAAAAATAGAGTTCCCATATACCACCCTATGATGAACACCTTGCATGGGGGTGGCACACTTGCTACAATCCATGCAAGAGCATTTTAAAAACTGTACTATTCTCTCTACTCCATCATTTACAAGGCTCATTGTTTGTGTTGTACACTCCTATATTTATTTGTTTTTTAATTTTTATTCCAGTAACATATATACAACCTAAAATTTCACCTTTTAATCATACTTAAATATTTAATTCAGTACCATTAATAACTTTCACAGTGCTGTGCTGCCATCACAGCCATAACCTTAACCTATCTTTTTGAGGGGTATAGGTCAACCCATAACAAGGTACCCTTCCCTTACTGGATGTCCTGGGCCCCAGGTGGCACAAAGGGGTCCTCAGTTTTCAAAATATCTCTCATCAAAGCAGACCATCCAGCTTCTTTCCTGTCTCTCTTTGACTCCCTTCTCTCCTCCATTTCCCCATCACTCTTTCTCTCCAGGCACACTCGCCATGGATAGTAGAACAAGCCCCCAGACAAAATGGCATGAGAATTCATTGAAATGTTCATTTGTGTTTGCTCTTCTTCTATTCTTTTCCCTTCCCCCATCTCCATTTTAAGCAAGTCTTTTTTAAGACTTCATAATTCCTCACCTCAGAAGCGAGCTGAGGTCCCGTGGAGGGTGAGGGACATGCCGCGGGCCAGATAAGACAGAGCACAGAAGGTAGACCACTGTCCTTAAACACTTGACATCTCAAGGGCCTTCTCCAGAGGGCCATGCGCGCTCCCAGTCAGAGTTCCAGCAGGTCCTCGGGTTTCCACGGAAACTGCAGCTCTGTCCTTGGCTGTCCAGACAGATGCTCACAATGTCAGAAAAACAGGCTGGCTGTCAGCCTGGGTGGCAGCTGTCCCTGTGACAGCAGGAGGGGAGAGCCTGCAGATCTGGCATGACAGCGTGAGGGCCAGGGCAGTGGCCTTGCAAGTCAAGCTGCTGCTAAGAAATGGCAGTGGATACAAGGCTTACAGAAGGACAGACGGGCATTTGCATGGAGGGCAGCTGGCCTCCTGCCCCTTCCCTGGAGCCTGCAGAGCAGCCTGTGAGGAGGGACCAGGCTGGAGCCATTCCTGGCAGGCTGAGGCCCCTCATCTGTGCATCTCAGGGGGGACTCCTCTAGGGATGGACAGATGGACAGGTGGAGGAGGGGTGGCAGTGAGGCAGGGCTAATGGAAAGAAGAAAGACGGATACAGGAGGGAGAGAGGGAGGGAAAGTGTTTGGAAGGGAGGGAAAGGCAGTGAGAAAGGAGGGAAGGGGAGAATTGTTCTGTTGTCTTGGCTCACCAGGCTCAGATGTTTCCAACTCAAACTCCCCCTCATCCCAGGAATCCTGGGCTCCCTTGGATCTTAGAGTTCTCCTAGGATGAGGAGAAGGTGACATCCCTGAGGGGGTGACAGATCCTGGTCAAAGGTGCAGAGAATGGGTGGGCTACCATGGCTCCTCCTGGGGGCTAGGAGGCTGGCGGTGAGGGGTCTTGGTGAAGGCAGTGTGACAAGCCCCTCTGGGCATGGTGGGGGTAGGGGGGCAGAAGAGGAGTTTGGGTGCAGGGTGAGAACATTTGCATCTCATGAGACCTGGGCAGTTAGCTGCAGGGAGGCTCCAGGACATAGGACAGAGCTTCCTGGAAAGTTTTGGGGGCCACCCTAACTTATGGATCACTCCGTCACCTCAGGACCCCATATACTGCCTCCCTCTAACTCTCTTCCTCCCCAGCCTCCTCCATTTTTACCCACAATTCCTTTTCTTCCCCTGCATTAAAGCTCTCATCTTCTCCCACAGTTGCCTTTAGGACCAGATCCAGAAAATCATGGGTCATCTGTTAAAATCAGAGAATAAATCAGAGGCCACGGGGAGAAAAAAAATAACAGTTCCTATTCCTAGAGGCTTCCCAAGGGGCAGGGAGGGCTCTTCTTCAGGAATGCAATTGCTCCATGCTGGAGGTGGGGATGCTTGGGTTCCATCCCGGGAAAGCTTTTTCTCCTCCACCAAGAGCAAAAGGACTCTTCCAAAAAAAAGATCAATTCAAAAGGGAGGAAAGGGAGGAAATATGTGGTCTGCTTCACTCAAGCCAACCATGAAAATTATGTCTCCTTTCTCCTTGTGGTCAGGAAAATGATCCCAGATTGAAAATTCTTGGAAGTTCATCTGGATGGAAATTCTGACTTGATGGTTGTTCAATATCCTTCACTTTAACAGGTCTCTGCTTCCAAACTGGGTTGAAAACCTCCCCACCCCTGCTATCAGAGTAAGTTGGGGTGAGAGGCAGGGCTGAGGAGGAACAGAACGCTGAGCTTTCTTTCTACTGATGCCAGGGAAAGGCAAGGAATAGCTGTGTTCTCTCCACCAGGAATGTTGTTTGAGTGCTAACAACTGCATACAATTTAAACTGAGTGGCCAAGCACTCTATCAAGATGATGTTCTATAAAACTGAGAACAAGTAGCCAAGCACTCTACCAAGACAGATCACTATAATACGAAGAACAGTGGCCATGAGCTCTATCAAGATGATTTTCTATAAAACTGATTTAGGAGAGCTTTTTTTAAAAAAAACTAATTCCTGGGTCCTACCACAGATCAACTGAACCTGAATTCCTTATGGCAATAGGACGCAGGGTGCAGGGATCTGAATTTTCTAAATGTTCTCCAAGAGATTCACAATGAGGGTAGAAATCACTGGTTGATGGTCTGTAGACAGAAAATTCAGTTTTCTGAGAGTCTATACCACTCTCTTATTCAACAAGATCATTCTTTCTGGAAAAAGGAAAAAGGCCAAACACTTCCCTGAAGGTAAAGGCATTCATCCATTGGCTCCCTGAAAACCAGATTTCTTCTCCCTTTTCCTTCTTGTAACTTGTGAGACAAGGAAGTCTCCTTGATTAGACAAGGCTGTGGGATTGCGTAAGGATAGTCCATTAGTTACTAGGGTGGGAGGAAGCCAGTTATGGAGGCTCCACTGAAGCAATTGTTTCTTCACTGGCACAATAAACTGAACTGGCAAAGCAGCTACATCTTGTTCTTCAGTTTGGGAATAGAGATTACCCTGTAAACACAACTCCAAGCCAAGGCTGGCAGTCTTTCAGAAGCCCTGGATGCTCAGAGGATGACAAACATCTTTTAACTTGCTAACAAGTTCAGATGTGGATCTTAAGCTTGTTGTAGAAACCCTCCTCTCTTCCATGGCAGGAAAAGGAAGTAAAAGAGCTGAAAAATCAAAGAACAGGTGTGATGCGGATCAGAGAAGAAAGGACATTGGCAGGCTCAGGTTCCCATGTGTTGACACCAGCTCTGCGAGATGTCTCTCCCTGGTGAGACTTTGTCTCTGCATTCTCCACCCAGAGCTATTCATAGTGACAACAGGAACCACTCATGTGCCAGGAGAACCACAACATGTGCCAGGCAGAAAGTGCAGATTTTGATACCTATCATCACTATTCTTCACAATTACACCAACATTTCCCCCATTCTGCAGAAGGACACAAACTAACAAGCAACAACAACACCACAGGGTTCAGAGAACTTAAATTGCTTGCTCAAGGCCATCTGACCACTGCCATGCATGTATTCAATCCAGACCTTTCTATCTCCAAGGATAACAAATACTCTTAACTGAATTTTGCACTTAAGGAATAATCAAAGCTAGAAACTGCATGGGAAGAATCCATCTCCTTAGCTACTCTGTACATTTCTTTGTTACAGGCTGGACTCTTGTAACAAGAGACCCCAAAATATAGTAGCATAAATGAGATGAAGATTTATTTTTCTCTCATGAGACAGTCCAAATAGGTGGTCCAGACTTGCAGCTCTACTGTGATGTGCTTTACCATCCATGGGTGGAGACTTCTCCTCAAACTCATTGTCAAAGATGGCTGTCTACCACTTCCACATTCCAGCCAAGAGAAGGGATGAAAAAGGAAAGGAGCACATGATATGTTCTTTTTAAGGAACGAGCCCAGAGGTTGCACACACTGTTTCTGCTCACATTCCATTGGCCAGAATCTGGCCATAGCATTGGTAATAATTAGTTTCAAGGGAGACTGGGAGATGTAGTCTTTAGGCAATGGCCACGTGCCAAGCTGAAACTTCTATTAATATGGATGTAAAAATAGGGGGTGGGGGGAATAGCGGTCCCCATCATAGAATAAATAGAGGTCTTCTTTTTTTTTTTTTTTTTTAAAGATTTATTTATTTATTTAATTTCTCCCCCTCCCCTGGTTGTCTGTTCTTGTTGTCTATTTGCTGCGTCTTGTTTCTTTGTCCGCTTCTGTTGTCGTCAGCGGCACGGGAAGTGTGGGCGGTGCCATTCCTGGGCAGGCTGCTCTTTCTTTTCACGCTGGGCGGCTCTCCTCACGGGCACAGGCCTTTGTGCGTGGGGCTCCCCTACGCGGGGGACACCCCTGTGTAGCACGGCACTCCTTGCGCGCATCAGCACTGCGCATGGGCCAGCTCCACACGGGTCAAGGAGGCCCGGGGTTTGAACCGCGGATAGAGGTCTTCTTGATTAGAGCACATACAGAAGAGATAGAAGTTTATCCAGGAAGTGGGGAAAAAAACAACAACAACAAAAAAAAAACGAGGATCGGGAGTTTGATCTTTTCCCCAAAGTTGTTATCTTGGTCTCCATAGCTCCTGCTCTATTTTGGGTCCCCAAGCCTCAGGACCATTTTTATATTACCTGTTGCTGTTTTTGTTTTTGTTTTTAAACTTTTTATTTTGAAATACTTTCAAACCTACAGGATAGTTATAAGAATAATAAAACCCCATACAGATAACTCCAACTGGCCCCTACCTCCTCCTCCACCCAGATACCCAGATCCACCAATTTTGCCACATTTCCTGCATCATTCTATCTGTCTGTCTGTCTGTCTGTCTATCTATCTATCTATTTATCTATCTATCTATCTATCTATCTATCTACCCATTCTTCCTGTCTCCCTCCCTGACAACCCATACTCTGATTTCTGTCTCCGTGAGTTTGCATATTCTCCAATATTTTATTTGTAGTTACCATGGGGCTCAAGTTTAACATCCTAAATCTTTAACAATCTTGTTTGCTTTAATACCAGCATAATTTTGACATAAAGACTAAGTTCTTGTACTCTTGTCTTTCCACCTTAATGTAGTTCTTGTTACAAATTATTCCTTTATATATTATGTTTCCACTGACTTATCATTACATTTTTTTTCAATTTGCTTTTTAGATCCTGCAGGAAGTAAAAAGTGAAGTTACAAACAAAAAATATAATTGTGCTGGCATTTATATTTGCCCATGTCATTACCTTCACCAGAAATCTTTATTTCTTTAGACAGCTTCAATCTACTATCTACTGTCCTTTCCTTTCAACCTGCAGAACTCTCCTTAGCACCTCTTGTAGGTCCAGCTTAGTAAGGACGACATCCCTCAGGTTTTGTTTATCTAAGAGTACCTTAATTTCTCCCTCATTTTTGAAAAGCAGTTTTGCCGTATATATAATTCTTGGTTGGCAATTTTTTGTTTTCAGCATGTTAAATATGTCATCCTGCTGCTTTCTTGCCTCCACAGTTTTTGATGAGAAATTGGCATTTAATCTTTATGAGGCTCCCTTGTATGTGACACATTGCTTCTCTCTTGTGGCTTTCAGAATCCTCTATCTATGGCATTCAACAGTTTGATTATAATATGTTGTGGAGTGGTCTATTTGGGTTTATCCTGTTTGGAGTTCCTTGAGCATCTTGGATGTGTATATTCATGTCTTCAGTAAAATTGGGAAAATGTCATCCATTATTTCTTTGAATATTCTCTCTGTCCCTTTCTCTCTTTCTTTTCCTTCTGTGAATCCCACTGTATGCATATTGGTAGTCTTGATGGTGTCCCACAGGCTTCTCAGGGTCTGTTCACTTTTTTTCATTTTTTCTTTTTTCTGCTCCTCAGACTGATTTAAATTTTTTATCTTCAAGTTCTCTAATTCTCTCTGGACTGACAAAGTGATAGCCAGATCCTGAGCCTCAACAGACTCCAGCACCTACAATCTGATTTATTGGACTTACCACACTCAGCTAAGATGGAGATGAAGAAGGACAACCACCACATCATGGAGCCTAGAGTGATTACAACTGAAAATGGGAGGATTGCATCCAGCATCCAGGTGGAATCTGAGTCTCCTCTTGACATAAAGGTGCAATGGACACAACCAATCCAGTGTCCACATAGAAGAGGTGGCATTGGATTGGGAAAAGTGGACATAATGGACAAAGGGTATGGGGAAAGGCAGGAAGAGATGAGAGGTGGAGGCGTCTTCGGGACATGGAGCTGCCCTGGATGGTGCTTCAGAGGTAATCACCGGACATTGTAAATCCTCACAGGGCCTACATGATGGAATAGAGGAGAGTATGGGCCATGATGTGAACCAATGTATATGAGGTGCAGAGGTGCCCAAAGATGTACTTACCAAATCCAATGGATGTGTCATGATGATGGGAACGAGTGTTGTTGGGGGGGGGGGGAGAGGGGGGCTGGGGGGGTGGGGTTGAATGGGACCTCACATATATATTTTTAATGTAATATTATTACAAAGTCAATAAAAAATAAAAAAATTAAAAAAAAAAAAATTAAAAAAAAAAAAAAGTTCTCTAATTCTTTATTCTCCATGCTTCAATCAGCTGTTGAATCTCTCTGGGGAATTTAAAATTTTTGTTACTGTGGTCTTCATCTCTGTTTGGTTGGTTGTTTTTAATAATTTCCACCTCTCTATTGATTTGTTTTCATCTATTGTTTCCCTGATTTCTTTTAGTTCTTTGCCCATGTTTTCCTTTAGCCCTTGGAGCATATATAGGACCTTTTTAAAAGTCTCTGTCTGGTATATCCCAGGTCTGTTCCTCCTCACTGATGATTTCTAATGTTTTAACTGTCTCCCTTGCCTGGGCTATCACTTCTTTTTTTGTTTTGTTTTGTTTTTTGTTTGTTTGTTTTTTGTATGTTTGGAAAACTTTTGTTGAAACCTGAGCATTTTGATATTTTAATGGGTTATTGAAGGAATTTAGACACTGAAGCATCTACCTTAATCTCTTATCTAGTCAGTGTTATGACAAAGCTTTCCTTGTATGTCAGGAGAGAGAGAGAGAGAGAGAGAGAGAGAGAGAGAGAGAGAGAGAGAGAGAGAGAGAAAAGAAAAAATTGAAATACCTTTCCCAGTCTTTGCAGTTTGACCTGTGTGAGTGAGTTCCTTCAGGGTTTGCCCATAAAAGGAATTTAGAGAAGAGCTCCAGGCCAAAACATTGGGGCCTCTCTGATCCTTTCTGTGCATGCATCTTGTCTTGGCTTGTGGCCCTAGGAATTCCCCATTCATATAGTTCCAAGTGTCCTTTCTTCCCTAGGGGAGGCCCTGCACTAGATGTTCTGCAGCCAGCAATCTCTTGCCCCAGGCAGCACTATTTGACTGCTCTGCCACAGTGTTATGTAGAAGAGCTCAGTGAACTAGCAGGGCAAGTTCTGAGATGGTGAGTCCCTCAGTCCACTATCATACAGACTGAGCCAGACATGCACACTCCCAGTAAGAGCATGAGGGTTACTCTGCTCTCTTTGGCACTGGGACATTGGATCTGCACTGGGAGTATGGGTTGGCCCCATGCCAAGCTGCTGAGGGATGAGGGAAGGGTCAATCTGTGCTACAAGAGCCTACCACATTTAAGTGGCTCTTTCCTTAATTTGGTGCTTGCCCTGCTGGCCATTAACTGTTTTCTGGAGCTTTAAGAAAGATGTTTCTGTTAGTTCTTGCTGGTTTTTCAAAGCTTCTATGAGGGGACAGAGCCCTGAAAGGTCTCATTCTGCCATGTTGATCAGGGCGGGACCCATATGCTTCATATTTGGTCTCTGTGATGGTTAACTTTATGATTCAACTTGGCTAGACCCACTAGTCAAACACTAATGTAGGTGTTGCTGTGAAGGTGTTTGGTAGATATGATTGTCATCTGCAATCAGTTGATGCTAGGTAAAGGAGATTACCCTGGATACTGTGGACAGTCTTCATTCAATCAGTTGAAGATCTTAAGAGTAAAAAACTGAGGTTTCCCAGAGAGGAAGAAATTCTGCCTCAAGACTACATCATTAACTCCTACCTGATTTTCCACCTTGTTTGCCTACCTTACAGATTTCAGACTTGCCAGCTCCCACAATCATGTGAACCAATCCTTTAAAATAAATTTCTTTATATATATATATATATAAATATATATAATAATATATATATATAAATATATATAAAAATAAATATATATATATAAAGAGAACCTGACTGATACAATCTCCTTAGCTTTTGCTTCTTTCCTATATAATTTTGTACATCATCAACAGTATTCTAAATTGCATTATAAAATGCAGTACTACTTAACGTCACTTTCTGCTTAAACCCCTTTGATAGTTTCCCACTGTCACTTAGCAAGACATTTGAATCTTGGTCCACTTTTAACTCTCCTCTTCAATTGTCCCTGCATAGTTACCCAAGCTCCAGGCATATGGAGATGTTAGCAGTCCTCCCAAGGCCATAGCCTCACATCTCTTTGCCTTTGTATGTGTTGCTTCTTCTGCCTGGAATGCCCTTTCCTGCCTGGTCCTTCTGATGCATGGATTCAGCTCAGTCTTCAAGGGTTGAGGCTCATGGCTGTAGTTCAAATAACAAGTCCTCTGTGAAGCTAAGCTTCTTTGAGTCCCCTCTCCCACCCCAGGCAGGGTTAGTGACACCAGAGAGCTGTGGAGAGCTGTCAGGCCTTGGAATCAGAGAGACCTATATGCAGAGCTGGCCTCTGCCACTTATTAACTGTGAGTACCTGGACAATTTCTTAAATCTCATTTTCCTTATCTATCAGTTGGAGCTAACAATACCTACATCATAAGATTATTGTGAAAATTTAAAAATATATGCATAGATAATGCCTGACACATAAAAGATATTTGACTCAAAGAGTTATTTTTAAAATTATTACCTTGTATGTTAGTTAGGGTTATGTTAAGCTGCTGTAACAAAAAATACCCCAATAGAACCACTTGGGAAATAGTAATTATCTTTATCTTGATAGAGGTTTAGATTACATGGGTGTAGTAGTTGTCAAAATTTAGTGAATATACACTTAAGATTTGTGCATTTTATGTATATAAACTTTTAAAAAAATATTTTTTGTATTTATTTCTCTCCCCATCCCCCTACCCCCACCCTAGTTGTCTGCTCTCTTGTGTCCATTTGCTAAGTATTCTTCTGTGTCTGCTTGCATTATTGGTGGAACCAGGAATCTGTGTCTCTTTTTGTTGCATCATCGTGCTGCATCAGGTCTCTATGTATGTGATGCCACTCCTGGGTGGGCTGTGCTTTTTTTGCATGGGATGGCTCTCCTTGCAGAGTGCACTCCTTGCACGTGGGGCTCCCCTATGCAGGGGACATCCCTGCATGGCATAACACTCCTTGCACGAAGCAGCTCTGTGCATGGGCCAGCTCACCACATGGGACAGGAGGCCCTGAGTTCAAACCCTGGACCTCCTATATGGTAGGTGGACACTCTATCAGTTGAGCCACATCTGCTTCCCTGTATATAAACTTTTAATCAATTGAAAAATAAGCTATTGAAGTCAAGTTAATAGTATGTCTGCTGATCTTTTTAGGAGAAAGTATAGAGTTGTTTGTGATATACTTAGAATTGTGTCCAAAAAGTAAGAATAACTGATGGACTGGCATTCCTGAGTGAGCAGATGGAAAGAAGGATAGATTCGTATTACTAATTTTTAAAAATAACACACAATGTTAATGGTAGAACCCAGGGAGTGAGTTTATAGATGTTCACTGTAAAATTATTTTAGCTTTGCTATATGTTTGAAAATTTTCAGAATAAAAATTAAAACTTTATCATAACATGGTTTTAAAATTATTATTATTTCTCTCCCTCAAGTAACAATTTCAGAGTGAGTATATCAAGCTTGTAGGCAGTTCTGTTCCATCTGCTCACTTAGGAGTGCCAGGGTTATGCACAGAGGCTGAAGGCTCTTGTCAAGTCATTGCCCCATCATTTTTGGACCTGAGGACACTGTCCTCATCTTTGGCTAAAGCTGGACCACTCTGTCTTGGACACTGCATCAAGGGAGAGAAACTGTGCAGGAGTCACATCCATCTCTTATGATCAAGACTCAGCCAAGGTAGACATGATTTCTACTTGCATTTCATAGAAAAAGCTTAGTCACAGGGCCACAGCTGACCTCAAAGGAGGCTGGGAATCTCTAACCCTGCACCCAGGAAGTAGGCGAGCATCCTCCACTCTGTCCTCTTTGAAAACCCATCAACAGGCCATCTATCACACTGAATTCTAGTCATCTATACCCTCAGTGGACAGCAAACTCCTTGAGGACAGAAATAGCATTTGGCACATCTTTGAACCACCAAAAACAAACATCAGGCCTAACACTGATAGGTTTTAAAGAAATGTTTGCTGAATGAATACATGAATGAATAAACAGATGAATGAAATAAAGAATAATAGCACTACTTTGGACTATAATTCTTTGATATGTATCTACTTTTATCAATGGAAAGCAAGTCATCTCTTGATCTAATAGATCTATAATATGCCAACACATTCAAATCAAGTAATTCCTTATTAATTCAATCCTCTCTCCTACTTCTCCTATGTCAAATTTACTCTTCATGAGAGAGAATTGTTAGTTTACAAAGTTTACCAAACAACTCTGGATGCCTGGAAGGAAAACATGTAACCTGATTCAGAATGGACACTCACTGTTTTCCATGTAATTAAAGCACTTAAGTAACAACATTTTGGATTTTAAAACGTGAAAATGGCATATGAAAATATCTACTTGGTTACCTGTTTTTTTTTTATTGTTGTTAATCTAAGTAAGTATTTAGAAGTAATATAACTGCATTTCTTTCACTATATTCTGAAATTCTAACTTTCATTATCTCAAATTGAGTTCTTTACCAATTGGTCCAAATTATTGTGTTTTTACTGCACGTCCCCAACATTTAATCTGGGATTTAAAGAAACACGATGCTATTGTAGACTGTATTTAGCTCAAGTATTAGTTGGCTCACTATTGAAAAAAATAAAATAGGAAATCTTATTTTCTCTCTTGTGTTTGATGGATTTGTATTATGAAAGCACAGAACTGTCCTTTCCAATTCTCATGTAATTTTTTTCTGTAGAATTTAGGAGGCTCCTGCTTTCCTGCACTAACATCAAGACCTCCACACCCAGTTCTGTGGTGACCATCGAATTTCCTGGGTTCCCTATTGTGTTTCAACTGGATCTCTTTGTGTCTGTATATTGGAACTTATTTTCAACAGACTGTTATGATATGCAAATGCTAGCCCAAAAGATACCATCCATTCTAGATGGGTTAGGAATTGGCTGGCAGAAGGAGGACCTGGTTTGTATAGGTGTGAGCCTGGGGTACGAGCATAATAAGGTAATGATAAGAAGAGGAAGTCATTTCTATAAGAAGGATAAACAGAAAGGGAAATGGTTTAAACAGGAGTGGGAATAAAGTGGGGAATGCTGCAAAAGGCAACTAGGAGATCAGCAACTGAATGTGACTGTTGCAGGCAGAAAACAAATTGTTCTTATATTCAAGTAGTGACCTCAGAACTAGACCAGGAGATAAAGTTCCAAAGTCTGGAACAAGAGAAATCAGAAAGAGGGACAGGAAAGATTGGCATAAATAAGGAAAGAGGTCATACTCGGTTTGAAATGCCAGGACCTTGCTCATCTTGGGTGCTTATCCTATTGGTATTGGGGATTGAATCATGTACCCCACAAAAGACATGCTCAAGACTTTACTTGCATTCCTGTGGGTATGAGCCCATTTATAAATAATATCTTTGAATATGTTAAGGTGAGTTGGGACATGGACTTATTTGTGGATCTTGGAAGGTCCTAGTTAGGTATGACCAACTATATCAGGATGGGTTTCAGTCTGTATTATTGGAGTAATAAAGTTACGAAGAGAAGGCAGAAGACAGAGGAGACCAACGACATCTCCGTGTGATGGAGGACTGCCATCAACAGAGTGCTACAGACTTTGGAGAAAGCACAGCCTTGCCTACACTTTGATTTTGGACTTCTAGCCATCAAAATCATGAGGCAATGAATGCTTGTTGTTTATGACAACCCATGATGTGGTTTTATGTCATAGCAGTGCTGCCAAACTAAGATAATTGGGTTGGTCTCTCTAGTTAAAAATCCAGGACTGGAGTGGTCCAACTGAAAAGCACTTTTTAAAAAAATTCAACCAATTTGAATTACATTGGCTATGAAGACTAATCTAGGCACCTGAAAGTTACTCAGTTATTATACCACTTGGCCTGGTTATAGAACAGTTAATTATAGCCAGAATAACTAACACACCTTTTGTGCTGATAGACAGTCCCAGGAATCTGCATATGGGAGTAGACTCTATGGTCTAAATAGCATCCAAAAAGAACAAGCTTCTCCCTGGGTTGGGAAGCAGGAGTGACTATAACTTAATCCAAGTTTCCTCAAGAAGATTCTTCACAAGTTCATGAACAGCAGTGAAGCAGGCTAGACAAGAAATCAATAGGCAGATCTGGAACCTGGCAGAAAAACTGCCACCATTGAACACATATTCTTCAGTACCCCCAAGAAGGCTTCTGGAAGACCCTCATGAGATTCTCCCACGTGGAATGAGGTTTCCTCTGGAAGCCAGGAGAAGCCCTGGATATTCTCCAGGGACCTTATCATTGGGTCGTTCTGGGATACTGATGGGTGGGGTAATAAATCAAAACAGCAAACAGCTGCAACTCCTCCCCAGCCTTGGCAAAGGGGCGGAATAACTAATGGTTTAAAAAGCAGGTGCAAAGGCCTTTTGCTCTCTCTTGCCTTTGCCCTGTCCCCATGCCTGATGGTGCCCTATTCTGGTTTTCGTCACTCCTGCCTGGATCAATATGCAAATACACCCCTCTAATCTATAACGAGGAGTGGTACTCTATAAATCAGCCCTCTTTATCACTCTTCAGCCCCTTCCTCTCAACCTGGGACCCATGATCTGTTATTTTCTCCCATTTCTCTTCCCCCCCTATCTTAACAAAGTACTGGCCTAATCAACGTGACTTGTTCTTGAAATTGCAGTTTAGCCTAGATAAAATCATTTCTTGCAGTTTAGCCTAGATAAAATCTGGCTACAGCAGGGTCTGCTCCTGCCCCTGCTAGAAGAAGATGCCAGTCCAAAGCCAAGCACCATTCTCCATTTGTCAGGTTCATTTCTATTGGATTGGGATGGAATTACTATTGAGTGGCACTAAAACAAAAATCAGGTGGAAGACCCTTATATAAGACCAGTCAGAACCTGTAGCCAATACATTCATTTAATCAACAAATATTTAGTATTTATTGAATGCCTTCTGTGTACTTGGTGAAGAGTTAAATTTCAGGTATAAGGCTTACTCCTAAGGAGCTTATGTCCCATACCAAGTCCACCAATTAAATGCAAGGTACGTATTCCCTATTGATCCAGGCCTATATAAGTTAGGTTGTGTCCTGAAAAGTAGTACATAGGACCTAATTGTGTCTCTCCACCTCCTCTTCCTGGACCACAATAGGTTTCAGATTTGGGGAAGCTCAGATGCCCTAGTGACTAAAAGAAGGAAAATGCTGATGTGGGTGATGAGGACAGGGCTGATAAAATCAGCAGTGCACCCGGTACAAATGGAATAGCTGTAGTCCACTCTGATTGGTCTACAAATTGGTCTACAATTCTACAAATTGCTAAATATTTTTAAATATTATCCCTAGTAGGGTCCTCTCCTTGTCTTCTGCACCCTAGGTTTTTTCTTCTCAAAGAAGAATCCTTGGTCTTCCTGATGGAGAAGCATTCCTCTAGTAGATGTTTTCTGGAAAGTTCCACCTCTCTCCTTGTATGGTGGTTTTCTTCCTTTCTTTTTTTTCCCAGAACTTCAGAAGCCCTAAGGATTTGTCTCAGGGCAAATCTTCAGAACCATTTCACTGATTTCTTTCTACCTCAGAACCCAATGTGGTATTTAGTTCTGAAAAGGTTCCTTTGTGCAATGTGTTCTGAAATTTCCCAACAAGAAAATGAGTCATATTATATTGCACTGTATGGGAAATCCACACCATTTCTCCCCTCTCTGGCTGGGGTAATCACTGCCAATTCATGGTGCTATTGTGAAACTGAGTCATTTGAGAAGATGCCAAAATAGACAAAGAAAGGAGGAAAAAAATTGGCCTGATGGATTTAGTGACATTAAATACACATTTAAATGTGGTACACTTTGGAGCTTCACACTTCTAGTCTTTTTTAGGAAAATGAATAAAAAGAGAAGCTACCTGGATTTGTGACATGTTTATGTTTATGCAATATTACCCTTTAAATATTTTTATGTTTGTCTAGGCAATACAAACATTTCCATTAAGAAGTCTTGACGTCTAACTGTGCCCTACAGGTTTAATTAGTTCATTTTGTATCATTTCATTTATCTTTATGCAAATAAAAGCAATGGACCTTCTTCTTTGGTTTGGGGATCCCACACTAGAAGGCAGATTGTGTCCTTATTTCACAAGCTCAAAAGACAGATACATTCATAACCTCCCCTGAAGCTAGGGTAAGGCCATTTGATCTAGACTCAGCCAATCAAAAACACCCTCCCCAGACTTTGAATTGAAAGCTGGTGCACATGAAGTGAGCACAGAGAAGAATTTTCTAGCACAGCAGTAACTGTATCTCATTTCCAGAGGCTGTGGGGCTAGTGGTTCAAGTGGCAGCATGTTGAGTCCAGGGTCATTGGGACCAGCAATACAAGTTGAGGTATTTGCAGAGTCAGATTAACTATGACTCTAACAACTCTGAAACTTCAGGGCTCCTCCTGGAATGGGCCTCTTCCAAGAACTGCACTGTGTTCCAGCAATGCGTTCACATGTTATCTAAAATCCACAAAAGCAAGATATTTTAACTCCAATCAGTTAAGACTACTGTATCCTTTCACTCCAACTTGCCATTTGTCATACTTCCTTTTGGGTCCTGCATGGTGTTGGAGTCGCTATAGCATATTTCGGAAACAACATTGGGAAGCAACTAATGAAATCCAAGTAAAACATGAATATTGGTTCATTAGTGGCAGCAAATGTCCATAGTAATTTGTTAACAATGAGGGATATAAAGGAACTCTTTGTACTATGTTCACAACTTTTCTGTAACTATAAAATTATTCTAAAATATAAAGACTATGTTTAAAAAAAACAAATTTGGATCAAACATGCTAAAAAAGAAACTGAATTATTTATTCTCTCTAAAGAAAATATTATAAAATTATGTGTTCTTACACTGAAAAAAATAAAAGGAAAAAATATATTGTAGAGGTGTGACAGGCATTTAATTAAAATACTATGTAATACTTCCAAATTTTTTGATGTTTGTGGTATTTTTCAGCTTTTCATATGTTTAATTTTTTTGTGATTTTTTTGTCCTTATTCTAAATATTTTTCTTATACCTAATTTTATGTTTCTAACATTTTATTTTATTTTTTCTCAAAAAGGGCCCCTCAGAATCTGGACCTCTCCCTGGGTGTTTGGCCAGTCTTCACTGGACCTTCACTGGACCTCTTCTGAGATGTGAGATTGGGACATTAGTATTGGCTTGTAGATTTCAAGCCTGGTTCTTTGGCCCTCTCAATGGCTAAAGATATTAATTTATTATTTAAATAAATGCTTTTTCTGCTTAAATCATCCATAGTTTGTTTCTGCTGCTTGTAACTAAGAATTAGATGGATATGTTGAGTATCTTTTAAAGCAGTGGTTCTCAATTGCACAATAGAATAGAATCACCTGGGTGGGGGGGCAGCAGTTTAATTTATACTGACACCCAGTCCCAGACCAGTTGAATCAGAATCTCTTGGAGTGGGGGTATGTCTGGGCATTGCTAGTATTTAAAACTCCCCAGATGATTCTAACATTGAGCCAGGTTTGAGGACCACCCAATGCAGTGAACCTCCAGGGAATTTAGACTGGGTATTTATTTTATATCTTAATTTTGTACCCATCACTGTGCAAGGCACGATGAATACATAGAGATGAGAAAGATATCATCAAGAAGTTTCCCATCTGGGGAAGCAGATATGGTTCAAGTGATAGAGCCTCCACCTACCATATAGGAGGACCCATATTCAATCCCTGGGCCCTCCTGGTGAAAAAGAAGAAGAGAAAGTGTGCCTGCATGGCAAGCCAGTGCCCACATGGAAAGCTCAGTGCCTGCATGGGGAGTCAAGTGCCCACGTGGTGGGCCAGTGTCCGCACAAGTGAGTTACACAGGAAGATGATAATGCAACAAAAGAGAGAAGAAGGGGAGAGTCAAGGTGAAGCACAGCTGAGATGAAACTGAGGTGGTGCAGTTGACAGGGAACCTCTCTCCACAGCAGAGGTCCCAGGTTTGAATCCCAGTGAATCCTAGAGGAGAAAGACAAAAAGAGAAATAGATACAGAAGATCACACAGCAAATGTACACAGACAGCAAAAACAGCAGGGTGGGGGAGGAGAAAAAAAAAGTTTTCCATCTGGGCATTCTAGAGTATTGTTTGGGTGCTCAAGTCTTTCTTTAAGGATACAAGTAGAAAGTGCCTGGGATAGCTGTTTTTCACTTTATCACATTTAGGAGTGTTGGGAAAAACTGAGGACGTGTTCTCCAAATTCCCAGAAGCTTCCAACAAATTTGAAACAATGGAGAACCTTCCACTGGAACTCTCAGCTCTGATATTAATGGTGAGAGAAATACTCTCAAGCTGTCCACAGGCCCAGAGCCCCTGCTCTCATGGAGCAAAGAAAACGAAAGGACTAGTAGTATTTGTGTTGTTGAGAAAACGTAAAGGAAAACAGATTCTGCTCACAATACCAATGAGATTTAAAATATTGAGGAAAAAAAGAGAAATGTGTGGGATCTAAAATCAGAAAACTACAAACTTTACTGAATAAGTTTTTAAAAACTCACCTCATAAAGAGAGAGAAAGAATAGAGTTAGGACAGTTAATAGTGCAAACCTGTTTATTCATCCCAATCCATATGTAGGCATCAGAATTTCATCAAAATCCCAATAGAACTATTTTTGACACTTGACAATGAGTTTAATGTTGATTTGGCAGTGTGTGTGAAACTGGCCAATTTTTTTTTTTTGGAAGAAACATAAAAAGGGGTATTTGTTCTACCAAATATTAAAATATGTTTGAAAGTGAAAAAATATGTAAACACGATGGTACTGTTTTAGGAAAATGATAAATGTGACAGTACAAAAAGCATAGAACTGGCTATAATTATATAAAAATAATAAAGATAAGATAAAGATGGTGAGGTAGATTGAATCGTGTACCCCAACAAAAGACATGTTCATAATCTTAATCAGAGTGAACCCTTTGTAAATAGTATCTTTGAATACGTTAAGGTGAGTCAGGTATGACTCATTTGTAAGATCTCTGATGATCCCATTCAGGTGTGGCCAAACTGATAAGGGTAGTCCCTAAATAAGGAGGCCTTATTAAGAGAGGAAAATCAGACACAGTCAGAGAAAGGAATGGGGATAAGCCAAAGTCAGTGAAAATCAGAAGTAGCAGACACAAGGAGAGAGATCACCATGTGGCAGAGAATTGCCAGCATGCTGAAGAATTCTGGGAGAAAGCATGGCTTTGCCAGGGCCTCGGTGTTGCACTTACAGTCTTCGAATCCGTAAGATAAGAAATGCCTGTTGCTCAAGTCAACCCAATCTGTGGTATTTGTCACAACAGATCTGGCAAACTAAGACAGATGGTATTTCAATTAAGTGGGAAGACTAGACTTCTTGATACATGGTGTTGGAATAAAAGGCTAACCACTTGGAAAAAATAAACATCCATGGTAAAAATTGTGTAGTTTATATATATATAAAACAACATAAAATGACTGTAAGGAAAAAGAGATAAAATTTTATGTAAATTTGTAATGGGCAGAACTTTCTAAGCATAACACCAAAGGAAAAATAGTAAAGTAACATACTGGGAGATATGATCATAAAATATTTTATTCTTATAAATGTTAAAAAAACTCACTAATATAAACATGAAAGATGCATTATGTGTGGATAAATAGCTATAACACATACGACAAACACAGAGCTTAATATCCTTAAAACTCAAAACAACCCCTCACAGGTCAGTAAGGAAAAGACAAATAGACCAGTATAAAGTCAATGGGATGGAATAAGAACTAACTGTTCTTTCAATAAGTACAAATAGCCAATTCACGTATGGAAAAAAGTGTTCAACCTAATTAGTAAATAGAATGCATATGAAAATAAAGAGAAACCACTTTTTGCTTAAGAGATTGGCAAAGATAACAAAGAATACCTAGCATTGGCGAGAAATAGTTTCACCCTACTTCCAGGGCATATAAACTGATGCACCGTCTCCGGAAGGCAATTTTGCAATACGTCTTCATAATCTTACAAAGATGCACATCCTGTGACCCAGGAATCTTCCTTTGTGGGACTCATTCCAAGAAATCACGGCATAAAATACAAAGAGGTAGGATTAAGCCCATGCCTAGGCATCAGCAAGGCAGGGAAACCAATTTTATTTTTTAAGAATGCAATATTTAACATGTCAAAAGGGGATTAGAATGGCCATCATAGACAAACCAGAATTTTGTTGAACTTCCTTTATGGTTTCTTATTGTTCGATTGTTTTTATTTTATTAGATAAGGAGCTGGGGTAGGAAAAACCATGGTATTTTTACTGTTTGGGGTATCTTCAGTCTGTACAAAGATGCTCCATCTACTATTAACCCTTATAGTAATGAAAAACTAGAATAAAATCTATACCTCGAATAGATGATTTGCTTAAAATGTATGGCACAGGCTCATATTAGAATTCTGGGAGCCACTAAAATTTTAATAGTAATTTATTATGCTCATTGATTTTATAAGATACGCACAATTTATCTGGTGGAGAATAAAGTTCAAAATCAAGATCCCGTTTTGTTAAGTCAACACTTATAAGTGTTCTTATGTACAGAAAAGGCCCAGAAGAATAAATACTAAAATGTCCACACTGTTTAGCTATGTGTGGGAGTGGGAGAAGAGGATGGGTGATTTTTGCTTTTATTATCTGCAATTTCTAAATTTTCTATAATGAAAACGAATTACTTGCATAACAAAGAAAGGCTGTTAATGGAATTTTTAGCCACCTAGTTTTATACTTTCAGGCAGAATATAAATTAATTGTTTAATTAATTAAAGAAAAACAGACCAGCAGGCTCCCTGTCCCTGCTTCTGGCTCCAAATAAGTACGCATTATTGACGATGCTTTATGTTTGTGAGAACATTGTCTTAATTTTGCTAGACGGCGATCATAAAAACCAGAAAATGTTGTTGGCCTGATTGATGGGAATTCGCTGCGTCACGGTGCGGAGGCTGGAAGGCTGGGCTCCTGCTGGTGTCCTTTGTGTGCTGGCTGACTGGCATCCCTTGGGGTTCCTTGGCTTTCCCATCACAGGGCCATGTCCCTTTCCTTCCCCTCCAGGCACCAGCTGACTTGCGGCTTCTTCCTAAGGCCTTCTCCTTCTAAGAGCTCCGACAAACCAGCTGACTCACCCTGATTCAGTCACACTTTAACTAAAAATAACACCTTCCACAGGAATGGGATTAAGATTAAGAGCAGGAAATTGGATGTGGCTCAATTGATAGAGCATCTGCCTACCATATAGGAGGTCCAGGGTTCAAACCCAGGGCCTCCTGGCCCGTGTGGTGAGCTGGCCCATGCGCAGAGCTGATGTGTGCAAGGAGAGCCCTGCCATGCAGGGGTGTCCCCCGCGTAGGGGAGCCCCACGTGCAAGGAGTGCACCCCGCAAGGAGAGCAGCCCCATGCCAAAAGCACAGCCCGCCCAGGAGTGGCACGGCACACACAGAGAGCTGACGCAGCAAGATAATGCAACATCAAAGAGACACAGATTCCTGGTGCCGCCCCCGAGAATGCAAGCGGACACTGAAGAACACACAGCGAATGGACACAAGAGAGCAGACAACCTGGGGGAAGGGGAGAGAAATAAAATAAAATAAATCTTTTTTTTAAAAAATAAAATAAATCTTAAAAAAAAAAAGGATTAAGAGCATATTTTTTTTCTGGAGTGCAGAACTCAACCTGCCACCATCATAGATTCCAAGACACGTGTGGTTTTCAGGTGCCTGTCCACTTGGCTTTCTTGGCTACCCCAAAGGCGCCGGGGGTGCTCACCTCATGGTCAAGGTGACTCCGACGTCCGTGCTGGGACTAGGCCTCGGGCCACTGGGATCTGCTGCCCTCTGCTCCCCAGGCCTCCCGGCTGAAACCCAAGAGCAGAGTTGCCATCCGCCCTGCGCGTCCTGTCCAGGCGCCTCCTCGGCAACTAGCCTCCCGGCTTTCCCTTCCTCCTTTACCGCTTTATTGCGGTAGCAGGGGGCTCCCTCCACCATCCGGCACTTCTTGAGCTCAGCCCGGGCCCTCAGCACACGGAAGAACGCGCAGTCGCGTCCTCAGGCGCCCACCTGCCGTGGGGGGCCATCTGGACAGGAGACGTGAGGGCCCACCTGCAGCCGGGTGAGCACCGCCGCCGGCCGGGAGGGCCGGAGGGGACGAAGCAGGAGCGCGACACTCGAACGCAGGGCAAAGGGCCTGGGAGGAGGCGGCCCCCAGCCCCCCGGGACACGGAGGAACCGAATGCTTCCTAGGGGCCTCCTGGCCCCCGCAGGGAGGTTCGCGGCGGTGGCCCCCAGCTCCTCTCCTGGGGGCCTAGGTCCCCCGAGGGGCGTTCGGGGCCTGCTCTGCCTCCTCCCTCACGCTCCTGCCGGGGCTCGCGCCCGAAGGCCCTGGACTCAGAGCTGGTGGTGTTCCAGAAGGGAGGCAGGCTTAGCCGCAGGCTGCCTGGAGCAGGAGAGCGACAATGGGCAGGAAGCCGGGAGGCCCCAGGCTCTGCCTGTGACAGGGGAGGAAGAGCCAGGGGGAAGCAGCCCGCGGGAAGCAGCCCGCGGAGGCTAAAGTGGGGGTGCGGGGAAGCTAAAGTGGAGGTGTGCGCACCTCTGTGCAGGGCTGCCAGAGGACAACACGAGCTAACACGTGTGGGCGGGGTCGAATGGGGCCCCCTCCCCAAATTCACATCCACCCGGCACCCCAGAAGGTGATCTTATTTGGAAATAGGATCTTTGCAGATCTGATTAGTTGAGGTCAGACTGCATTAGGGTGGGCCCTAAACCCAATATGACTTCTTTATAACAAGAGGAAATTTGGATACAGAGAGACAAGGACAAGGTCACGGGAGGGTGGAGATACTGAGTGGAGCGCTGCCGCTGAAGGCGGAGGAGCCCGGGGAAGGTGGGAAGGGGCAGGGAAGGATCCCCTCCCACAGCCTGCAGAGAGAGCGTGGCACTGCCCACACTTGATTTTGGACTTCCGGCCTCCGGAACTGGAAGCGAATGCAATTGTTATTTGAAGCCACCGAGCTTGTGGTTCTCTGTTCTGGCAGCCACAGGAAGCAACGTGTCAAGGACCTGGGAGACAGGAAGCGCTCAATAAATACCACTGGCCACTCTCTGGACCCCAGTCCCTCCTTTGGACAAGGGGGAGGGCTGGTGCCTGCGAGCCCAAAGCAGGAGAGCCCCCTCCACCACCCGGCCGCTTAACAGGGAGACAAGCCTTCCCATCACCATTAATTTTCTGGAAGAGATCTTTTAATATCCATTAGCTATATACTATAAATAGATTACCTTTTGTTTTTCTAGACAAAAAGTGTGTTTTTTTTTTCAACCTTGAATTCTTGCCATTTATATTGTACTTTTAACCTTGCTTTTAAGAAATCGTTCAAACTTTTTGCCTTCCATGGAAAAACAAATAATATTTCTGGAGGAACGTGTGAACGTTAATATCTTAGTTTAAAACAAATTTAGCATAAGAAGATGTCTGTAAAGCTAATATTGACTCTTGTTCTTTTTTTTTTTTTTCTGCTTGGCCACTCTTTCAGCTAAAATCTGCCCCTCTCCATTTTTTTTTTGGCCTGCTCTGTCCAGCTGCAGAGACTTCCAAGGAGAAACGGATGGTTCTGGTGAAGGTTTAGATGGATGTCCATTCACGGCTGGCCCAACGGAGAACAGCTGGGGGGAGCAGTTTGCCCTGTGGAGGGTAGATGGGAGAGGATGGAGAGGGCCCCTGAGAGCTTGGAAGGGGCAGCGATAGAGAAGAACCAGGCACGGCCGAAACCCGTGCGTGAAGATGCTCATTCTAAGAGAAGTCTTGGTGGAAAGACAAGAACAGGAGAGGTTTGCTGTCCTTCCCTTCCCTTCCTTCTGTCTGTCCCCTCGGCCTCTTTCTGCCCACTCCCCTTCTTTAGAGGGTTTGCCATGCGTGTGGGGAGCTCACCCCGAAAGCATCTGGAGAAGGCTTCCATCCTCTGAGAAGTGGCAGGGAATGAAGTAACAATGGCTTGAACTGCATTTCCTAGTCTTCACATCACCCCTATTGTTTACTCACTTCAGACCCAGCCCTCGTTAACTCTGCTTTCAGGAGGAAACAGGGGCACTCACAGAGGCAGGCGGGTCACAGAGACAGCAGTGTCCAGGAGAGGACACCAACTCGGGCCTCCTGCCACCTGCCCAGGTCAACTGCCGTATATTGAGACATGCGTTTTCTGCAGGGACCCCTGAGGCAAGCACTGCTGTCACCACAGCCAGGTCACAGGAGCCCAGAGTGGGACCTGGCCCACAGTCACCCAGCTGGTTAGCGAGGGGTATGGGGGTTAATTTTGGCCTTGGATTCCAGAGGCCCTCCTGGCTCTGCTGAGACGCCTCTCCCCTCTGAGAGGCACCAATTTTGTCTCCACATTTCACATTTCAATTTATTCCTCACAACCATCCTATTTTGTTGCAACAATAGGACAAGTTCAAGGTCATCCAGTGAGTTGTTGGATGAACTGAAGTCAGCCCCTCCAGGATTGTCCAAAAAGGCCTGGAAATGGGAGCCGGAGGTCTCTTCTGCTAACCCTATGGATTCTTCCAGAACCTGCCCATGAATGAGCTCAGAGGAACCAGATCCTTTAAGTAGGAAAGGGAAGCAGTGTACATGGACTCACAGAGGGGACCCCCTGGGAAAACCCAGCAGCACCCAAGAGGCAGGGGGTCTGCACCTGAGGGACCCTGAAAACAGGCTGGTCCATTTCTCTTAGCAAAAGGCAGGATGAACTCTTAGAAGCAGCTATTCTATCCCGGTGCCCCGGCCACTCCCTGGGGGCTGCTGTACTCAGCCTAAGTCCACCTGCAGGTTGTGCAGGCGCCTCATCCTCATGTATCACTCTGCCTAAGGGGTGGTCTGGGGCTGTGTTTGTGTGTAGACAGGCTGGGGGTCCACATGCAGGCACAGGAGGGACCATATGCAACGGGGCACAAATGGATGCCATCTGGCCTCTTGCCCCATCCCTGCAAACATGAGGGGTGGGTCTGCACCCAGACATGGCTGAATTGGGAACCACCCACGTCTCCCCTCTCAATGTAGGGCCCCTCCCCTGCCTCTTAAAAATCTTTTTGAAAGAATGTAGCAATAACCCCAGCCTATTTCAATAACAACGCGTATGCCTTGCAAAAACATTTATGAAAAATACAAAGAAGGAAAAAAATCAAAGTGCTTCCTCAATTCCACCCCTAGACACAACCAGTATTAACATTTTGTTGTCTACTTTTATGGACTTTTTCTATTCTCATAAAAACACTTATGTGTGTGTATGTGTGTGCTTTATATGTATATGTGTATATTATAATACACTGTAACAGATCTTCCCATGTCATTACACATATATTATTATTTTAGTGGATAATAATATTCATTCTCTTAATATGATTTATTAACCAACCTTCTATTTATTTGTCATTTGTTTTCTTTCCCCCAAAATTTTGGCATTATAAACAAGGATGCAATGAATATCCTTGTACATATCTTCTACACATGTTAGAATAGGATCATATAAATTCCCCAAAGGGAAAATTGAAATTGAATATTGAGTTTATGGGCCTACATATAGGTATATATATGAATTCATATACACACACATATGTATGTGTATATTTATATGTGTATATATGGACACATATGGACATTTATATTTACATATAATATATTGTAGAGGTCTTTTCAAACTCCCCTCTAGAAAGAGTGCCCTCCACCCAAATTAGGTATCATCAATTGTTTAAATCTGCCAAAATGGCAAGCCTCCTTGACCCACGTGGAGCTGGCCCATGCGCAGTGCTGATGCGTGCAAGGAATGCTGTGCCACGCAGGGGTGTCCCCTGCATAGGGGAGCTCCCCACACAAGGAGTGTGCCCTGTAAGGAGAGCGGCCCAATGTAAAAGAAAGTGCAGCCTGCCCAGGAGTGGCGGCTGTACACACGGAGAGTTGACGAAGCAAGATGACACAACAAAAAAAGAGACACAGATTCCCGTGCTGCTGGCAACAACAGAAGCAGACAAAGAACACACAGTAAATGGACACAGAACAGACAAGTGCGGGGGGGGGGGGGGGGGGGGGGAGAAGGGGAGAGAAATAAATAAAAATAAATCTTTTAAAAAAAAGTGACTCATTTTGCTTAAATTTGCATTAAAAATTGCCTACATTCAAACATATTTTACATACTTATTCTAAATTTGTATTTAGATCCACATCTTTTTGTGTTTTTTTATCTGGGCATTTTGTGCTTTGCTCTGCAAGATCTCTTTTCTATTAAAGGGTAACAACACTCTGCCTGTTGTGTGAGCTCCAGTTTCTTCCCTCAGCTTTTTTCTTGGTGTTTTTGCCTCCTTGTCCCTACTCCACAGGGTTTCTTGCCCCAGGCATAGCATGAGGATCCTTCTAGAAGAAGTCTCCATAGGAGTTTGTCTCCCCCACAGCCCCTGGATTTTCTTTCCTCTCCTCTAACTTTCCTGTTCCTTCAGTCCCTTTTCCTGAGTTTCTCCTCTGAGTCCCATCCAGATTCTTTGCTTCCACCCTCTCGGCCCACAGGAGGCCACCATCTCAGCCCAGTGGAAGAGAACAGCCCATTCTAAAGGGCTATGTGAGATGAACACTGCTCTGTGGCACCTTCTGGACGCTAGGCGTATCCTAGGATTGGTCAGCCCCATGGCCAGTGGAGAATGCCTTCTGGGTAGGAAGTCCTGAAACAGAACTGAGTCCACCGCAACCTCTGCCTGCTGGAATGCTAGGGGGCCTGCTCCGTGGGCTGGGCATATGGGAGGCAGTGTGGCTGTCGAGGGAAGAGCCTGAGCTCCGGGCTGCTGTGGCTCTGCTCCTTCCCATCTGAGCCACTGTGAGCCAGCTCCTGAACCTCTCCGTGCCTTGGCTGCCTAGGCTATAAATCAGGGACACTAACAGTGCCCACTTCATAAGACTGTTGTAAGGATTCAATAAGATAACACGTGTGAAACGTCTAGAACAGTTGCAAGAACTTCACAAGCACTCAATAAATGTTAGCTATTGTGAATAAAGTTTCGATTTATAAATTTAGCTTCACACAAAGGTGATCAATTTGCTCTTTTTGACCCAATGGAAAGAATCAGGATAAATTAGATGAATACATGGAAAAGACTTTAACTCAATTATAGAGCTGCCCAAAAGAAGGAAGGTAATAGTAAGTTCCCTCTTGCTAGAGGTACTCAAACTCAGGATGGACAGTCACCAGCATGGCTGCCAGAAAAGACTTCGATCCACAGAGGATGGATCTGCCTGGTTGCTCAGGTCTCTTTCAATGTGGAGGCCTGCAAAACACTTGGCCATGACCTCAGTTCCCTAGTACCTTTGAGGCACAGTTTCAGGTGGGCTCAATACTGCTCACCACCCTTCTGGGACAACCAACTCAGAGCTCCTGCTCCTACCAGCAGTGGGTCAGCTGTGTGGTCATCCTCTGCAGAAGGACCACCCATTAAGCTGCCATGCAGTTTGGTGTACCAAAGGGCTGCTGGTTGGAGCACAAAGCCATTTTCAAAATGTTCAGAGGTGGACCAGCTGCCTATTCCAAGGTCCAAGTTCCCTGGTGCTGAAGCAGCCCTCCTGGGCTGGGGAAGCCCTGAACTGATGTGGTTTTAAATTACTGCCAGACAGGAGGAGTGTGGTCACTTCCTGATCAGCGGTCGGAGCCCCTCTGCTCAGGTAAAAAAAACACTTGCTGGCCCACAAGGAGAAAAAAGAGAAAGAGGTGTTCAGGCAGCCAGAAAGCCATGAAATGCCCCTGCTGCTCCAAACTCCCGGTGACTGGCATGTCCTTTATCCAGACAATGGTTTCATTGAGGCCAGCATGGCTCCCTGCCCATGGCCCAGCCACACACCAACAGGGTCTGGGCCAAATGAGCCTTTGAAGAACAGAACCACAGATCAAAGAGTCCTGGTGTTGAGGCACTTCTCAGGGAGGACTCAAAGGATGCAAGCCCAGACACCGTGGCTCGCACAATCAGGCTCTCCTAAACGTTAGAGCAGTATCTACATCTACCCAGCACTTCCTCTGCATGGGCACTGTCATGGGCACTTTATGGGCATGATGTCATCTCACCTCTAAGTGCTCAAGGAGGTGGGTCCTTCTGTTATCCCATCCTATGCGTGAGGAAACTGAGGCACAGAGGGCTCACAGAACTTGCCCAAGTCACAGAGTTAAGAAATGGTAGAGCCGTGCTCTGTGCTCCCCACCTCCATGCTCGACAGCTTCCACTTGGCTGTGTCTCACAGCTTCCCTGTGGGGAGCCCCTGGGGCAGACAGTGAGGCAGACCAGAGGACTGGGAGAGCCCTCTGAGCTCTGAGGGGCATGGACTGGGGAACTGGCTGGGGCGCTGCCCTGTAGAGCTGAACAGGGCTTTGAAATTCATACAGTCCAGATTATTCTTACAAAGAGGCTGTAGTCTAATGAGGTAAAGTGTCTGGCTCCAAATCTCAGAGAAAATTAAGTGGCAGAACCAGGACCTGAACAGATGTCCTGGTTTCCAATCTAGAGATCTTTGTTAAATACCGTGTTCCATCTTAAAAAGAGGGAGTTACTTTTCTTCCACAACTTGAGAGATTCATAAAGGATGCTGAGAACCCGTTTCCAATGCTAAGGCGGTGATGTATTTGGTTGGGTTTACCATGGCACTTCTTCCACAGGAGATTGACAAGAGGGACAGATGCTGTGACTTGCCACTGAGGCAAGCATCCAATCTGTTGTTGTAGGCAGACACCCCTGAAGGAGCCAAAATGCACAGCAAAATCCCCTAAGACTGTATTTCAGGTATAGAGTTAGTGAACCAGCCTTTTGCTACAAACCCATCAGTCCACCTACGCTCATTATACCAATTACAGATAAATGTCAACTTAAGACAAAGGGATCGTTTTAGCACAAGAATATTCAGAAACAGCTTAGAAAGATGTTAGTAATTATTATGGTTCTTTAGACATATCTATAAAATTCTTTCATCCATTCAAACACTTATCCATCCATCCATCCAACCATCCATCCATTCATCCATTCATCCATCTATCCATTTAATACCCCTATTTTGTGGGAAGTATTCTCCTAAACCCTGGGGATTTACAAAAGAATAAGACATGGCTCCTGCCCTTGGAAGAGCTTGAGTTCTAGTGGGATAATCAGGATTGAAATCTGTAAAGCTCTGTGTTTGAGGAGGGTAGAGAGATTTCTTGAAGGGAGTGACATTTAGTTGAAACCTGAGCATTCCAGGTAGAGACAAAGGTGAGCAAAGCATGGTGTGCGCTGGGCAGGTAGTTATGATTCTCGTGGCAGTGTGGCATTTGAATCACATCTGCAAGGTGTGTTCACAACCCTTTTTGCGATTAATTCACCAACAGCCCTGTTAGGTTGAGAGATCATTGCTAGGAGAAGAAACGTGCTACTTACAAAACTAAGTGATTTGTTCAGAGTATCTTTTTTTTAAAGTAGGAGTCAGTCCTGAGTTACTTTATTTTATTTATTTATTTTTAGAAGATTTATTTATGTATTTATTTCTCTCCCCCCACCCTGGTTGTCTGTTCTCTGTGTCTATTTGCTGTGTTTCTTTGTCTGCTTCTGTTGTTGTCAGTGGCATGGGAATCTATGTTTCTTTTTGTTGCGTCATCTTGTTGTGTCAGCTCTCCATATGTGTGGCGCTATTCCTGGGCAGGCTGCACTTTCTTTCGTGCTGGGCAGCTCTCCTTACGGGGCGCACTCATTGTGCGTGGGGTTTCCCTACACGGGGGACACCCCTGCGTGGCAGGGCACTCCTTGTGCGTATCAGCACTGCGCATGGGCCAGCTCCACACGGGTCAAGGACGCCGGGGGTTTGAACCGCGGATCTCCCGTGTGGTAGATGGAAGCCCTAACCACTGGGCCAAGTCCGCCGCCCCAGAGTATCTTTTGAGCCCTCACTATGTGCCTGGCTTTTGTGAACATTCCTTGAGGTACTATCTCTACTTTCCAGCTGAGAAAACTGAGACTTGGGGAGATCAACTGACCCACTCAAGGTTTCACACATGGCTAGCAAGTGTCTGACACCTGGAACCAGGTCTTCAGAGTTCTAGTCCGGGTTAGATACAGCTCATTTCTCTTTGGGTGGTGGGAGAGAACTAGTTCGGATGCTGAGATCGGTAACGATCCCAATAGTCGCTTAAGCCTGAGTCTGAATTTCCTCTTTCACTAAATGTTTCTCATGAGTTGCTCTCCAATAAGCCAGACAGGCTGGTGTGTTTGCCCCAGGATATGGGCTGGGCCAGCCAGGGCCCCAGGCCCCAGACAGACCTGGCAGTGCCACAAACCAGCCCACTCTCGTGGCAGCCTGAGCTATCTGCTCCCCGCGCTCCCCTTCCTTCCCACCCCCTCTCCATATGGGCTTTATAAAGATAAAATCAGAACCTGAAACCTATACAGCCTCTGGGAGGCCTCTTTCCCTGGCCAGGGCAGCCCAGCACTGTTTTCCCAGATGTTTTCCAGGCCCATATCTCAGAGAGGCCAGAGGTAAGAAATGGGGGCAAGAAAGCAAGTGCTGGAAGGATAAGGGAGACGTTAGCCAACAGCCATCTGAGGGCGGGCGGTCTGTGCCCACTGAACCGAAGCAGCAGGAAGAGGCCTGTGCTTCTTTATCTTCATGGTTTATGACCCTGCCTCTGCTCTCTGGCCCCAGGAACCGACATTGCATCCTCATCACTCGGTAAAGACTGTAATCAAGTTCCATCCAAACGTGAAGTCAGCCCCATTCATCATCCTCAAACTCAGGCAAAGAAGGTTCACATCATCTAATGAGAACACACTCCCTGAGGCCCGGCAGGGATGGGCCGACCCCCATCTCCCCCTTCGCTGCCGTCTGCCCCTGCAGAGGCTGTTCAGGAGGGAAGGAAGGGCTCGAAGTTGGTGGTTATTGTAGCACCAGTGCAGGGCAGGCAGGGGATGTCTTGGGCCCTACCAGGATAGTCTGTGTCTACTGCATAACCTCGTCCTCGGTGAGGCTGGCACCGCAGATCAGTATCAAGGGTGAAGCAGGCTGTCAAGACGAAAACATTCACGCTTTACTCTTGAAACTTTGCCAGGTGAGGGGAGAAACCAAGACTCCTGCAATTGGATTGGCAAGTTCAGCCAGTCCTCTATTTTCCTGTCAGCAGATGGTACGGCGATTGCGGGTGAAAAGAAATCATGTTGTTGTGGAATTTAAGAGAAGTTCAATTATTTGAGTATAGAGAGGCCAGGACTCAGCAATGATTTTGAGAAGGAAAAATGGTTTATTGACGGCCGGCCGGACTCGGGAGCTTTCAGTTTGAATCCCAAGCCCTGAACAAGATTTTCAAACGTATTTTATACAGAGAGGAAAGGCCAAATGGTCCCTTTGTTTCAGTTCTCAATAGGCTTCAATTAGCATATATCTTCCACATCTTAGGTAAGCTTTTAGCATGGACTCCAGACATTCTAGATAAGCCTTTAGCACATTTGGTTTTTGCATTTCCCCTAAATACTTAAAGTTTATAGCCCCCGCATTGTTAAACATTTCCTGGGACTGGAGCCCCCCACTGTTCCACACCCACAAGTCAAACAACTTAGTTATCTCTGAAGAGACAAAGAGCCCTCCACCCATAGCCCACATCAATGTGACCTGCCGGAAATCAGGTGACCTGCAGTCACAAGAAGCGCTAACAGGGTGGCAGGCTTCTAGGCGTTTTACGTAGACTAACTCATCCAGTCCTCTCCTTAAGTCCCTGAGGCACTTATCATCCCCACTCCACAGATAAAGAAACCGAGGCACCGGGAGGTTAGGTGACTTGCTGACTGTCACACCGTCAGTAAATGGCCAGGCTGGGACCCGAACCCTGGGCAGGAGTCCACAAGCCGACCACCATGGAGGCCGTGAGGCCCTGTGTGTGCCTTCCCCGACATTCAGCAACCGGCCTTCAACAGGTGCAACCCGGCTACAGCGCTGGCCTTGTCACAAGACCCGGATGATACACACTGGACGTGAGAACTCAAGGGACCTGATGAGTAAAATCCTGGGGGTGGAGAGCAGGCTCAAAGGCCACCCCGGAAGCTGTACTTCTCAAAGGGCCTCTGCAGCAGAATCACTAGGGGTGGGGGAAAGGGGAGTTAAGCGAAGAATTTGGGGGCCCAGATCCATAGATTTCAGAACTTTGGGAGACAGGACTCCGAGAATCCACGTTTTTAACCAACTTCCCTGCCCTCTGCCCGGTGACACGGGTGCTCAGGAAGGCTAGAGAAACCCAGAGCTGCCTGCCTGCCTCCCTGCTGGCCATTCTGCCTTCCCATTTCCTCCAGGGTCCAGGGCCTCTGAGCATGGGGTGTGGGTAAGCAGGTGACATCCAATAATGTTACAGAGCACTAATCATCCAAATGGATCACCAGGCCCTTTGGGCTCTTTCTTAATGGATTAACCTACTCACCCAAGGTAGAATTGTAGGGAAGGAGCATTTGATGAATAACGCCCAGTGACATAACCCTATGGCTTAAGAAAAAAGAAGCTTTTAAATAAACAAAACCAGATAGAGTCTGTTTTAAACTTGGCAAGGCAGAGAGTCGCTTCAGTAACAAGAGTTCTGGGCTCAGGAAGCAATGGCCTCTCATCCTTCCCAGGGGTTGCTGTTTTCTCCTGCACACTGGCAGCCCTGAGCTCTGCTCTGATAATGAGCGCTCTAATTAAGGTGAATGCTTATGAGTACAAGGAAAAGTAAAGTGCCTTCATTACTTTGACTCCAATCACATAATTTTCCGGGGCATGCTTTCTTTCTTACTGAGAATTTTAAGCAACAAGCTGAAGCAGGGGCAGAAACCTTGGTTGAAGGAAGATAAATGTGTTCACCTGGGTTGGGGTTTGTTCTCAACACAGGGCCTGTGGGCCGCAGGGAAATCCCTGATATTACACGTAAGATGTGTGCATGGGTGTGCATAGGCACCTTTTAGTGTGGGGGGAGAATCTCTAGCTTTTGTCAGAATCTCCAAGGGGTCTGTGGCTCCCACACAGGCTAAGAATCTTTCTAGAGAGTATGGATAAGTAACAACCAGTTTAAAGGGCAGCAAAACAGCTGGTCAACCAAGGATCCCGGTG
The DNA here is from genome assembly GCF_030445035.2 of Dasypus novemcinctus. Lineage (NCBI taxonomy): Eukaryota > Metazoa > Chordata > Mammalia > Cingulata > Dasypodidae > Dasypus > Dasypus novemcinctus. The sequence continues at coordinate 152,490,181 of NC_080676.1, read as the reverse complement.
AATTATATAGATTAACAGAGTTTCTTTAAGTTCATGACCCGTCATTGGGCACTAATTAACCCTGGAGGTGGAAAAGCCATTCTCAAGAGTGAACAGGCCAACCTGTCTGATGCTTTAGGCTCTCAGACTGGCCTCACCCAGGGTTCTGGAGCTGCACCACCTGGGTCCAGATCCCAGTTCTGCTGCAAAGTGGGCAACCATGGCAAGTCACCCAACCTCTCCATGCCAGTTTCCTCATCTGTGGAAAGGGGACAACAGTAGCAATACATACCATCTAGGGTTGCATGGTCTAAGTGAGTTAATGCATAAAGTGTGTAGAGTAGTACTTGACACAGTGTGTTAGATGCAACCAGGTTTTGACATATATGGAGTCGCCCAGGAACCTGCATTTTCAAGGAGCTCCCCTGGAGATGCTATTTGCAGGAGTTTTCAGCCACACCACATGAGTGTGGCCCTAAACTTAGTGACATATGGACAGGCTGCAAATCACCATGCATGAGCCCTTGGCAACACAAATGTCCACACCAGGCAACAGAAGCACCCATACTTTCCTTAGATGTTCTTGTTAGAAGATGGTTGGAAAAAGACAAGGGTCTTTCTCTGGTGAAAAATCATTCACTCAGAGTATCAACAATAATTACACTGAATGTGGGGAAAGGCAGGGGTGGGGAATTAAAAAAAAGTCCTTAAAGGCCTATTGTAATCTACTGTATGTATGACTCTCTCCCCTGGTATGTTATTCATTTATACGTGTGTGTGTGTGTGTCAGTTTGATATAATTGATGAATTCCAAAAAGAAATATTGGATTATGCTTGTAATCTGATCTGTACCTGGGCGTGATTGAGTTATGATAAAAGGCATGGTGAAGAACAGAATTGAGGGTTTTTAATGTTGGAGTTCTGATTTTGGAGTTTGATGCTGAAGACTTAAACTGGAGCCCTGGGAAGTCAGCATGCAGAGGAAATAGAAGCCAGTCCCAGGAAGGAAGGAACCTTGAAACTAGAGTAAAGCAAGCCCCAGGAACATAGGAACCCAGGAAGCCTGAACCCTCGCAGACGTCGGCAGCCATCTTGCTCCAAATAGACTTTGGTGAGGGAAGTAACTTATGCTTTATGGCCTGGTATCTGTAAGTTCCTACCCCAAATAGATAACCTTTATAAAAACCATGCAATTTCTGGTATTTTGCATGAGCACCCCTTTGGCTCACTAATACAGAATTTGGTACTGAGGAGTGGGGAAGTGTTTTTGCAATTTCCAAAATGCTGGAATGGTTTTATAAATTGGTTAGGGGTATTTTTTGGAGGAATTGTGAGATGCTTGGAAGAAAAGACATACAGTGCTTTGAAGAGACTATTGATAGCAATGTGGATGCTAAAGAGACTTTATGATGCCTTAGAAGTAAATGATGAAACTATAATTGGAAACTGGAAGAAAGGCAATCAGTGATTGAACGTTGCAGAGAATTTAGCAAGATTAACTTCTGGTGTTTTATGGAAGGCAAAATTTGAAAATGGTGAGCCTGGGCATTTAGCTGAAGAAATTTCCAAAGTAAACCCAGAGAATGCAGCTTGGCTTCTGCTTGCAGCTTATAGCAAAATGCTAGACGAGAGAGATATGCTAAGGATGGAACTGTCGGGCACAAAGAAAACAGAAACTGATTCTGGAAATTCAAGTTTCTGGAGATCAAGCTTCCAGATGAAAGTGCCCCATTGGAGGATTTTACTAAACTTGGAACTTGTAAATCAGGATGGAAGATGCAGTTATGTGGGAAAGACTTGTGGAAAGTCTTACTGTCTGATGGTTTGGGCCCCTGCTTCCTGCATGCTAAACCTACAGACTTTTTGAGAAAGCTATATGAACAGAACCACTGTCAGCCTGGAATAGAAAGAACATGGAAAGGAGAAACAGCTTTAAGAGGAAAACCATGGAAGCTGAGATCTGGAATTAAGACTTCACCTTGGGCCAAGAGAGAAACCTCACCCATGTGTACAGAGAGTGTGAGTTTCCCCCACCAGTTGAAGTGGGTGTATATTCCTGTCTGAAGTTCTGGGAGAGTTTTGCCATCCCAGGGTACAGAGTGGGTGGAGCACATTCCCTGAGAATTAGGGTGGTTAAGGTCAGCACCCCATAGGTCTGACAGGAGTGGCCCTATCCCCCAAAGGTTAGGGAAGGCCAGGTGGTCAACTCGTTGCTCTGAGAGGGATGAGCCTGTATGCCAAAGGTCAGGGGGAATGTTGTCTTCACATCATTGTACTAGGGGGGATAAGACTCTAACCCAAAGATTGGATAAGGCGTGGCAATCACCCCAACACTCTTGGAGGGTGAGATCTGGAACTTGGTCAACACCCAGATGCTTAATGAGGGTGGAACCAAGAAAATGGTCATCGGTCAAGCATGTAGAAAGGGTGGGTTCCCATAAGGCCCCAAGGAGAAAAAAACATCTTCTTAAGAATGGCTCTCAGACTTTGAAATTGTACAGAGGATTCCCTGCAGGACTACTGAACTGTAGAAAAATTGTGACTCATGTTTCCCTCCTAGTTTCTCCTTATTATAATGAAAATGTTTCTCCTTTGTGCATTTGTGTATTGGAAGAAGATAAATTGTTTTGTAAGTTTCAGAGGTCTATAGCAGACAGCGCTTTGCCCCAAGACAAACTGTATTTCTTTAAATTGATTATGATATGATTTGGCACTTGCATTGTAACTGATTTAAGGCTTTTTTGAATATTGTAATGTTTTTTTGGACTCCAGAGGGTGGAATGTGGCAGTTTGATATAATTGATGAATTCCAAAAAGAAATATTGGATTATGCTTGTAATCTGATCTGTACCTGGGCATGATTGAGTTATGATTAGGCATTGAGTCCTCACCCCTTGGTGGGTGGGGTCTCACAGATAACAGGTGTGGTAAAGAACAGAGTTGAGGTTTTTAATGTTGGAGATTCAATTCTGGAGTTTAATGCTGAAGACTTAAACTGGAGCCCTGGGAAGTCAGTGTGCAGAGGAAAGAGAAGCCAGCCCCAGGAAGGAAGGAACCTTGAAGTCAGAGTAAAGCAAGCCCCAGGAACGCAGGAACCCAGGAAGCCTGAACCCTCGCAGACGTCGGCAGCCATCTTGCTCCAAATAGACTTTGATGAGGGAAGTAACTTATGCTTTATGGCCTGGTATCTGTAAGTTCCTACCCCAAACAGATAACCTTTATAAAAACCAACCAATTTCTGGTATTTTGCATCAGCACCCCTTTGGCTGACTAATACAGTGTGTATGATGTGTATATACATATGTGTATATATATGTATGTGTGTATAAATGGGCATATGTGTATATGTCTGTGTGTGTGTGTGTATATATATATATATATATATATTCACACCTATCAATCTTTAAGCTAAATAATCACAACACTCATCAGATTAACCATAACACCCAATTATATGTGTGATATCGTTGCACCCTCTGGTTGAGAGCACAAAACATACAAATTCCATTGTTTTGCAAATATAAATGTACAATGAACAAGAGCCGGGCAACGGACCTGGCCCAGTGGTTAGGGCGTCCATCTACCACATGGGAGGTCTGCAGTTCAAACCCGGGGCCTCCTTGACCCTTGTGGAGCTGGCCCATGTGCAGTGCTGATGCGCACAAGGAGAGCCCTGCCACGCAGGGGTGTCCCCGGGTAGGGGAGCCCCACGCACAAGGAGTGCGCCCCGTAAGGAGAGCCGCCCAGCGCAAAAGAAAGTGCAGCCTGCCCAGGAATGGTGCCGCACACACGGAGAGCTGACACAACAAGATGACGCAACAAAAAGAAACACGGATTCTCGTGCCGCTGATGACAACAGAAGTGGACAAAGAAGACGCAGCAAATAGACACAGAGAACAGACAACCGGGGTGGGGGGGGGAAGGGGAGAGAAATAAATAAATAAATAAATCTTTTTTAAAAAAATGAATAAGAGATATTTGGGGGTAGGCAGGCATACTGGTGGAGAAGGCAGGGTAAGCAAGCAGCAAGAAACCTGAAAGGAAGGAGAAGAAATCCAAACGAGGCTCTTACGCTAGACAAGAAAAGGCCAATCCATGGTGCAGGGAGATAGATAATTTGAGGATGGAGATGAAAGGGAAAAGAAATTGAAAGGAGCAGAGCCTTGCACTGACCCACCATGATTGAAAACGGTGAAACTGAGAGGGGAAACTGAGGCGGGATGGTGGGGCAGAAGGGGACGTGCTGCCCTGGATTGGACTCCCAAGTCGTCCATTGCCCTGGGAGTGTCCTCTTAAGCAAGTGCCTGTGGGGAAGAGAAACCTAGACAGGATAGACTTTGTAAATTTGGTAAGATATAAGCGAGTATCTTTATAATTAAAATAACATTTATATATATATAAATAGGAATGTGTGTGTCCGTGCCCAGCTGGACTCCTTTCTCCCAATGCCTCGTGGCGAAGGTGCGTCTGCGATCGGACTAGCAGATGTTTGTAGACTTGGTGGGTGAGTTTAGGGCCCACCTGGCAGGTCCTCCTCGGTTCTATGGTAGCAGTAAACATCTCTCCACCGCAGGCTGCTTTAGATCATGAGTTCCTAGAGGGCGGGGAGGGTGCAGTGTGTGGCCCGGCTAAGATCGCACGTGGTCTGCACGGTAAATATTTAAGCTAATCCTATGGTTCAATAGAAACGAGTAAGGGGAGCTCACAACTAGCCAGCACTGTGGCGGGAGGACCTGGTGTCCAGGATACAGGATAAGACACATCTCTGAACACCCCTGGGTAATGGGTGCCCGTTTACATACACGAGGAAGGGGGCTGGAGGGGAAAACTCCCCCCAGTGCACTCTCCTTCAAGAAAGCACCGCTGCAACCCATTGGAATGGCCGAGGAAGGAGGACACCTGTCGCCACACCCGGGCCAATAAATCAGTTTAAACCCGAGTTGTGAGTGGCCTCAGGGTGGTGCTAGAAATGGCCGTGCAACAGCGCGGCACCCAGCTGAGGACCACGGTCCAGGAGTGGGAGTCCACGCGCTGCGTGGGCCCGCAGTCCAGGCTGGCTTTGCGTGAGCCTCTGCCACCCCGGACAAAAGCTCCTGCAGCGCCCACCGTGCAGCTCTGGTGTGTGGCTCAGAGGATCGGTCTCAGTCTCTCTCACCTTTGCGTTCTGTCTCTGCAATGCTGCAAGTGGGAGAAAGTCGTGCACATCAAGTTTGGAAAGGATTATTAGTCAATAGAGCAAAACCAGCTGGTTGGCTTTGGCGGGGGGAGGGGGGCAAGTTGTAGCCTTCACTTCAGCCTAATCTGAAATGAATCCCAGATGAGCGAAAGGGTTAACTATAAAACATGAAGGCATTAAAAAAGAAACTTCAAAGGGACTACGGGTGAGGGATGATCCCACAGATGAACTTCCCAAACATAAAAGCAACCGAAGAAATCACAGTGAAAAGTCGTGCTTGAATACATGAAAACAGAATACTTCTGCTCACCAAAGAGACCTTGAACACAATGAAAAGGCAAACAGTAAAATAGATGCAAAGTATACAATAACGTTCACGACAAGTCAATATACATGTTTTTAAAATTCTTTACAAAACAATAAGAAAACGGGAAAAATAATAATGGCAAAACGGACAAAGGAATACGGACGTATATTTCACAAAAGAAATACAAATGGGTAATACACAAATGAAAACAGTAAAAAGTTAGAAATCAAATATTATTTATTCCAACAATAAAACATCATTTTATCTATCAAAATGAGGAAATGTTTAGAAAACTATATTATTCTAACAGTGTGATTATAATCACACAAGTATACTGCCTTAAATTGGTGGAACCTCTATGAAAAAGCCAAGTCCAATGTGTATAAAAAAGACATTAAACACACTCCTGTTCTTTAATCAGCAATTTCCACTTTTGGAATCTAGTCTAAGAAAATAATTTTTAAAAATACAAAGATGTGGATGAAGACTTACATTTTTAAAACACTTTTTATTTTTTAATTGTCTTTTTTTTTTAAAGATACATAGATCACAAAAAATGTTACATTAAAAAACATAAGAGGTTCCCATATACCTCACATCCCACCCCCACTCCTCCCACTTAAACAACCTCTTTAATCTTTATGGCACTTTCATTGCATTTGGTAAATATATTTTGGAGCACTGCTGCACCTCATGGGTTATAGTTTACATTGTAGTTTACAGTCTCCCCCAGTAAAGTTATTTACTGTAGCATTATTTATAACATTGGAAAATTGGAAAAGCCCCAATGTCCATCAGCTGGGAATTCACTTGAAAAAGGCATATCAATTAGCCAGCAATATCCAAATGTGAAATCAATAAAATCACGCCATGCTGCATACAGATATGACCCCATTTGGAATCTCTCTCCCTCCCTCATATGCACACGGAGACACCAAAAAAAAGACTGTAAGGATAGGAACCTGGGAAACGGACTTTGGCCCAGTGGTTAGGGCGTCCGTCTACCATATGGGAGGTCCGTGGTTCAAACCCCGGGCCTCCTTGACCCGTGTGGAGCTGGCCATGCGCAGTGCTGATGCGCGCAAGGAGTGCCCTGCCACGCAAGGGTGTCCCCCGCGTGGGGGAGCCCCACGCGCAAGGAGTGCGCCCGTGAGGAAAGCCGCCCAGCGTGAAAAGAAAGTGCAGCCTGCCCAGGAATGGCGCCGCCCACACTTCCCGTGCCGCTGACGACAACAGAGGCGGACAAGGAGACAAGACGCAGCAAATAGACACCAAGAACAGACAACCAGGGGAGGGGGGGAATTAAATAAATAAATAAATCTTTAAAAAAAAAAAAAAATATTAACAGTGGTTAGCTTAGAAGCAGGGTTTTATTAGCCCTTAGGTTGTTTTTGTTATTGCATTTTTACAAGTGTCTTCATTTCCTAGAGCTGCAGTAACACATGACCACAAACTGGATGGCTTAAAACGACAGAAAAATACTATCTCACAGTTCTAGAGGCTCGAAGCCTGAAAGCAAGGCGTCAGCGGGCCATGCTCCCTCTTACCCCTGGTGGGGAGAATCCTTCCATAGCTCCGTGAGTTGGCGATTCCTGGTACCTTGGCCTTCCTTGGCTTGTAGATGCATCATTCCAATTTCTGCCCCCAGCTTCAGTCTTCACACAGCCTTCTACAGCCAGACTTCCCTCTTCTTGTAAGGACACCAGTCGTTTTGGTTTAGGGCCCACCCTAATCCAATCTGGCCTCATTTTCATTAATCCCGTGGTCAAAGCCGCTATTTCCAAATAAGGTCACCTTCACAGGATTGGGGAGTGGGGCTTGAGCAGATCTTTTGGGGAGAACATATCTCAACCCAGAGCAAGTACATACTACTTCTATAATCAGAGAAAGACAGCCTTCACATTTTAAAATGTGCAGCAAGAACGAGTCCCCATCTAGTGACAGACTCCCTGCCAAACTGGTACCCCATTACTCCAAGTCACGTGATATTCCTGCACACCCAGCCCATGTGTATACCACAGTTGGGGTATTTTTAATATGTCACGCAAAGTAAAATGTCCTACAAAATGATGGCAGCGGTCTCTCTCACATCCTAGGAGTCTGGTGGATCCTCCATAGAGTTACTGCCCAATGTGGACCTGCCATGCCAACTTCTGAAGAGCCTGGTGAAGCATCTCAGGCTGAAGGAAGAGCAGTTAAAAACAGGTCAGTTTGGCCCATGGACCAAATCTGGCCCCCTGCCTGTTTGTGTACAGGCTGTGAGCTAAGGATGGTTTTTATATTTTTTAATGTTATGTGAGTGCCTACGTAATCTCCTTGATTTTGCCTCTGGATCTCAGAGCCTGAAATATTTATTAGCTTGCCCTTCCCACCCTCCACCCCCAATGTTGGTGTTTGAAGCTGGAGTATACGTGCATTTTATCCAAACACTGTTAACAATTTCTGAACATAGTACCTTCTTCGAAAGCTGAAAACCTACAGTTTGGGAGAACACATATGCGGGGAAAGTTGTTTGGAAATTACATGTGGAAAAGCCTTAACTATATGCACACTGATTTACTTAGCACTTCCATTTTGGGGGATTTATTCTAAGGAAATAATTATATATGTGCACAAAGATTCAGCTACAAAAATGTTCAATGAAGGAATCACTGTGGAATTGAAAAAAATGTCTGGCAGTAAGGAATTTGTCGAATAAATTATGGAACATCCATTTGATGCAATATTATGCAATCGTAATATAGACATTATTAATCGGCATGAAAAGATGCTTGTGATAGTGATATACCATCAAGTAAAACAAAACAGATAACAATTACCCTCTATGAGCTCATTTTATATGAGTATTATTAATGTGCATAGAAAAACATCTAAAAGCAGACATGTAAAAATGTTACAAGTGGTTATCTCTATGTGATGGGATGACAGATAATTTTGACTTTTTTCTTTTTTGCTGGAATTTAGAATTTTTATACAATGAATATGCATAACTTATGCCCCCACCCCCTTTCTACATCCACCCCCTACCAAAGTAGATGAAAGTCTGATGAAAATACAGACTTACCCGTGTGTCTAATAACATCTTACAGAAGTGTTATAAAAATAACCAGGGTTCACATGTGCCAGAAAGCTCCTTGTTTCTGCTATCTATTACTGCAAAACAACATGCTCCAAAACTTAGCAGCTTAACACAACCACCATTTTATTATTTGCCCATGATTCCGTAATTTGGGTAGGAGTCAGAAGGGACAGCTCATCGCTGCTCTGCATGGTGTCAGTTAAGTCTCTTGAATAGCTGGAGACTGGCCAGAATGGCTGGACTGGGTTGGTTAAGCAGGGGAGGGGTTCCCCAATTCACCTCCAGGTGACCTCTTCACACGGCTTGGGCTTCCTAAGGGCGTGATCATCTCCAGGCAATGGGACTTCTTGCATGGAGGTTGGCTTCCCCCAGAGCACAAAGGCAGATGCTATTAGGCCTTTTTAAGGCATAGAACGACGACTAGCACAGGGTCGCCTCTGCCACCCTCTGTGGATTAAAGCAGGCCACAGGCCAGCCCAGGTCCAAGAGAGCAAATACCAGGAGGTGAGGTTCATTGCGGGCCACCAAAATCACAGTCTCCCACACTCAGCATTTATAGGAATATTTTAGCAGATTCTCCGGAAATGTAGATGGATTGACCACCAATATATCAATGACAGAAATTTATGTTTCCTTATATCGGATTTCTAAAACCTGGCAACACCTGTAAAAGGATTGATTGTTCATTGTATATTTTATTACTGACTTGCACCTCTCATTTGACAGTGAATTTTTGATCTGTTCAATCATCTGAAAATGTCTACGTTTATAAATGCCACTCAACAAGATCGCTGTCATCACAATGTCAACATCTACTTATCATTCTCTTAAAAGCAGCTAACAGCATTGATCAATTTAAACTCAAGCATTGCTTAGGCCCTGGACTTCTACTGTGAAATTCAAGTTAGGCTAAGCCTGTTGGATACAAGTTGAAAAAACATTTCTCACCAGGTCAGGGTTCACTACAGATTGGCGGGGAGGCCTAAAGGAGGCTACTGACCTTCAGCCGAAGGTGCTCTGGCTATTGCAGACAGCAGAGGGGAGTGTGGGACCCCCAGGGTGGGGGTGGTGGGCAGTAGGAGATCCTTTGACCTCACCACCCCACCCTTCCCACTGTGTCCCATCGGACCAGAATCTTGCTCCTCTCCTTCTATATTTTCAACCTCGCTCTCTCTGCTAGCTCTCTGCTGAAGTATAAAACTCAAATCTTGTCCAGACTGAGACATTCCCACCAACACACATGCTGGTCCTTGTACTTCACCCACAGTTGCTGCCATACCTTTCCTCTTTGCTCGCACCTAAAACCTCGGAAAGAAGCATCCACACACACTGAACTTTTCTGCAGCAAGCGCTGTTAATCCTTTGGTCAATTCTTCTTGGCATCTTCTTCTTCGTGTGAATGAGTCCTCCTCTCAGTTCTCTTCCTATCTCTCTGACCAGCTCCCCTCAACTTCCTTCACAGACTCCAGACTCCTTTTTCTCTGACCATGCCTTGAATGTTGACATGCCGCGAGAATCTATGCTTGGCCTTTTTATGGCTCTTAATTTTATTCCAGGATTTCATGATATCCAGAAGAAATATAAAGAATTTGAGTGTGTTTTTCTTCTGAGGAGAGGGCCACAACTTTCAACTGCTTCCCTAGGGGTATTCGCTAGGGGTACTGTGACCCCATACAAGGTGAAAAACAATTATCTTCGACCATTTCACCAGCTGCTCTGGCTTCATCTATCCTCCCTATGTTGAAGGCTTGTCAATCTTTTTTTTTTTTTAAAGATTTCTTTCTTTCTTTCTTTCTTTCTTTATTTCTCTCTCCTTCCCCTCCCACCGCAGTTGTCTGTTTTCTGCGTCTGTTTGCTGCGTCTTCTTTGTCCGCGTCTGTTGTTGTCAGCGGCATGGGAATCTGTGTTTCTTTTTGTTGTGTCATCTTGCTGTGTCAGCTCTCTGTGTGTGCGGCACCATTCCTGGGCAGGCTGAACTTTCCTTCAAGCTGGGCGGCTCTCCTTACAAGGCACACTCCTTGCGCGTGGGGCTCCCCTACGCACGGGACACCCCTGCGTGGCAGGGTGCTCCTTGCGCGCATCAGCACTGCACATGGGCCAGCTGCACACGGGTCAAGGAGGCCCCAGGTTTGAACCGCAGACCTCCCATGTGGTAGAAGGATGCCCTAACCACTGGGCCAAGTCCACTGCCTGACTTGTCAATCTTTATCTCTAGCCCAGGCATCTTTCTTAGGTTCAAGTTCCGTGAATCCAACCTAAATATCTCACTAGTTCGAATGTCCATTCAGATTCAATATGTCCAAAAACCTAATTCATTATCTTTCCCTTAAACTTGGCTCTTTTTTCTCCCCGACAAGCTGGGAATTTCTTCTCCTCACTTTCCATTCTATCAGTAGTCAAGCATTGATTCTACCCCTTTCACATTTTTCTTGGCCTATTATCTTCCTGCCATCTTCACTTCCATGGTCTTGGCTTAAGGGGCAACCAATTTTTCTGTAAATAGTAAATATTTTAGGCTTTGCTAAGCAGTTGGTCTGCTGCAACTATTCAACTCTGCCATAGCAGCATGAAAGCAGCCACAGACAATATGTAAATGAATGAGCATGGCTGTGTTCCAATGAAACTTTACTTAGGAAATACTGAAAATTGACTTGCATGTGATTTTTACATGTCACAACATACTATTAACATACTAGTTAAAAATGGAAAAAACATTCTTAGCTTGTGGGCAAACAAAATGAGGCAGCAAACCAGATCTGACCATGTACTGCAGCTTCCCAACCCCTGGTTTAAGCCATTCACATTTCTTGCCTGAAACAATCTTCCTTCTTTCAATATTTCCCCACTCAAAGCCAGCTGCTGTGGTGCAACTAGAATGATCCTCCTAGGAGTGAAACTGTGGGTGCCACTTCCTGACTTAAAACCCTCCAATCACCCCTTATTATCCCAAGGGCAGTGTATTAGTCAGCTGAAGGGGTGCTGATGCAAAATACCAGAAATTGGTTGGTTTTTATAAAGGGTATTTGTTTGGGGTAGGAGCTTACAGATACCAGGCCATAACGCATAAGTTACTTCCCTCACCAAAGTCTATTTGGAAAACAAAACAAAACAACGTCTATTTGGAGCAAGATGGCTGCTGATGTCTGTGAGGGTTCAGGCTTCCTGGGTTCCTACATTCCTGGGGCTTGCTTTTCTCAGGTTCAAGGTTCCTTTTTTCCTGTGGCTGGCTTCTCTTTCCTCTGGGAGCTTACTTTCTGGGGCTCCAGCTTAAGTCTTCAGCATCAAACTCCAACTTCAAAAACCCAACATTAGAAACCCTCAACTCTGTTTTTTGCCATGCCTTTTATCTGTGAGCCCCCACCAACCAAGGGGTGGGGGCTCAATGCCCTAATCATAACTCAGTTATGCCCAGGCACAGATCAGAGTACAAGTGTAATCCAATATTTCTTTTTGGAATTGATAACTCTGTTGCCATGGAGATCGTACTGTGCATTGTAGGATGTTAATCCTACCCACTAGACGCCAATAGCACCTGCCCCCTAAGTGACAATGACCAAATAAGTCTCCAGACCTTGCTGGCTGTTCCCTGGGGGGCAAAATCACCCTGGTGGATAACCACTGTGCCAGAAGTAAGAACCGAACCCCCTGTTGTAGCACACAGGGCTCTTTCTAACTCACCCTTCTTGCAGGGACCTCTTGCTCCCCACTCCTTAGCCACAGTCAGCCACCTGCAGGTTCCCATGCACAGCAGGCTCCTCACCCCTTCAGCGACACTGTCCCCTCCTAGCCACTGGGTAAATCTTTTGGTACTCAGTTCCTCTCTCTCTTGCCCATCTCTCCAGCACAGGAAGGATTGAATGTCTCTCCACAGTGCCCTCCTGCCACTCCTACATACTTCTGTTGAAGCATCTGCAATGATTTTCAACCCTTGTTTTCATATTTTTCTCCCCTTCTTAGACAGTAATACCTTGAGGGCATGGGCTGTGCTTGATTCTTCTCAGTAACTTCAACACCGGGTTGAACAAATAAATGGGTAAACCAAGGCTCAGAAATCCAGTAGGTGTGATGGTGGACACAAGGTTAAAATGTTTTATGGTAGAACCAGGACCAGAGGTTAAGTCTCCTGACCCCAACTTCTACCTTCACTCTGCCATGTGTACCCCCAAGCCTTGGCTATTGGCCTTGGGGTCTGATGCACTTTGCTTCTACATATAAGCAGGAGCCATTTTCAGGTGAGGATGGGATGAGGGTGTTGCCATGTCCTGTGCCCACCCATCTCCCAGCTCTGGCATTGGGAGCTAATGCAAGGGGGTCAGCATGATGACCCGCCTCTGCACAAACCCAGCGCAAGGGGATCTGCAGGAGTAAACACAGCAGCCGCTCACCGAGGCCAGGTGACTCAAGGCAAGCAGGAAGAGAATAAACGCAAGATACATCAAGATTTCAGCCACCTAGATCCTCGCCTGCCACAGGGGATTTTCTGGCTGTGAAGAGTTGAGAAAAATTACTATAATTAACTCATGCTAGAGAATAATATTATGACAAATGACTTTCGCAGCAGAGCTTGCAAGCACCCCCGAGCCACTGTCAGCCACACTGCTTAAGGCAAACATGTAGTGCCAGAGACTTGAGCAGCTCAAAAGAGTCTTAGAAAAGCAGTTATAGGACTGAGACATCATATCATCTGGTTTTCATTTCAGAAATCCAACCTTAATAAGATGTGGAGGTTACCGAGAGGATTGTAAAAACAAAGGCAAGAAGTTGAAAAGTGGCCTGGCCTCCTGAAGGCTGGGCACAGACCTGCTCATGCTTCTAAGGGGAGGCAATGCTTCAGAGGAGGGGCACGAGCACAGACAGAGGGGGTCCAGCACTAGCCATTGATTCGTCCAATGCTCCCCAGCCCTGGTTTTGACACGACTGATGGGGCATGAGCACTCAGCCAGCTGGATCTCATTCTAGAAGCTTCCTCTGCTCTCTTCCCTGGTTTTCATTAAATGAGTCAGGACGCTTTGCCCCCCCTACACACACACACACACACACACACACTTCTCCACCCCATGTGAGAACACCATCAATCCGGGCCTCTGGCAGGAAGCAGGAAATTTGGGGGGTCACCCCCTCCTTTGTCCCAGGCTCCCACTTGGGGCAATCAAGAGGAGGAATTTGGGAGTCATTGACCTTGACGGCTGGCAGGTGGAAACCAGTCTGAGGTCCTCTCTCCAACTCTCCATTTCCTGGAGGAAGAGCCTGAGACCAGCGATGGAAACAACCTGCCCAGGGAGGGTCACTTGCTGGAATGTGGCTGAGGAGGCTCTAAAGCTCCGCTCTCTTCCTAATGTCCAGCAATAGACGAAGGCTTCAATAAATGGTGATAGTTCCACCCAGTGGAGTCCTATGCAGCCTTCCAAGAATGAGGGCACTTGGCGTGCTGATACGGAACATCTTGGAGATACATTGCTAAATGAACAAAAGGAAGGTGCAGAGCAGGGTCCACATGGGTGAAGAAGGGGTTAAATATTTAGATTTACCTGGACACTATGGAGAGTCGAAGTGTGACCCCTAAAGACAAAGTTCCCAGTCCTAACCCCTGGGACCTGGTCATGTGACCTTAAATGTGGATGTAATTAAGTTGAGGATCTCAAAATGAGATCATACTGGATTTAGGGTGCGCTCTAGTCCAAACCTGATGCCTGGTGTCCTTGTAAGAGAAAGTGGAGGGAGATATGAGCCACTGAGACACACAGGGAGAAGGCCGTGTCAAGACAGAGGCTGAGGTGGGAACTCTCTAGCCACAAACCAAGAAACACCTGGAACTACCAGAAGGTGGAACAGGTAAGGAGACATTCTCCTCTAGAGCTTTTGGAGGGAGTGTGACCTTGCCATCACCTTGGTCATGGGCTTCCAACCTCCAGAACTGAGAGAATAAATCTATGCTTTTTAAGCTACTCAGTTTGTGGCTATTTGTTATGGCTGGAAACTAATACAGATGTCAGGAACATATTTGGAAGTGCATTTAGAGGTTGTTGAATATAAGATCAATTAAAAAATCAATATTCAACAGTTCTTCTATATACCAGTAATAAATAATGAGAAAATAAAAATTTTTAACTATGCCATTTATATAATAGCATCAAAAATATTAAATTCCTAGAAATAGATATAATAAAAGACAAGCAAAACCTTTACACAGAAAAAATATAAAATATTATTAGGAAAAATTAATGAAGGCCTAAATAAATGAAGGTATATGTTATATTAATGGATTGGAAGGCTTTAAATATAAAGGTATTAGGTCTCCTCCAATTGATACAATGCAACCACAATGTAGAGTCAATGCAACCATGATCAAAATCCAGGTAGATATTTGTGAAAATTCATGTGCTGATTCTAAAATGAGTATGGGAATTCAAGAATCTATGGATAGTCAAGACAATCCTGAAGAATAACAAAGATGGGTGGTTTACCCTACTGGAAATCAACATATTATAAAGTTACAGTAACTAAGATAGTGTGTCATATATACAAACGCAGACAAGTAAGTAAGCCTGGAAAAGAATAGAATATCCAGAAACAGAATCTCATATATACAGAACACTTGATTTATATAATAAAGGATTTACACTGCAGAACAGAGGGGGAAATTATAGCTTTTTGGTAAATGGTTCTGAGTCAACTGGCTATCTATAAGGAAAATTTCTTATCTTGCCCACTACCTCACACCATACCTAGAAATAAATATGGGACAGACTGTAGCTCTAAATGTGAATGACAAAACAATAACAATACTGATTCTAGAAAAACGAAACAGGAGATGGTCTTTATGACTTTTGGAGTAAGCAAAGATTTCTTAAACAGAACACTAAAACAATAACCATAGTGGAAATATTGATTTACTGGATTTTACCAAAATTGAGAACTGTTGTTCATTAAGAGACCCTCTGAAGAGAGTAGGATGGTAAGCCAGGGAGGGGCATAAGATGTCTGCACAGTACCTATGGTAGTTTGAAGCTATGTACACCAGAAAAGCATGTGTCTAAACTTAATCTTTTCCTGTGGGGGCAAAGAACCCATTGTAAATAGGACTTTTCTTGAGGTTACTTCAGTCAAGGTGTGGCCCACCTCCATCAAGATGAGCCTTAACCTTATTACTGCAGTCCTTGCAAGCAGAATGAAATTCGGACAGTGAGAGGGCCACAGAGGGAGCAGCCAGAACCTGGAATTCAAGGGAATCTGGAAGAGAACAGAGAGGCTAGGGGAGGCCACTGTGTGCTTTGCCATGTGACAGAGGAGCCAAGGGCCAAGCCTTACCAGGCAGCCAGCCCCAGGACAACAGTCTTTGGGGAAAAAGCATCACCTTAATGACACCTTGATTTAGACTTTCTTTTAGCCTCAAAACCATGAACTAATACATTTCCATTGTTTACGCCACCCGTTGCACGGTGTTTGCTTCATCTTCCAAGGAAACTAAAACAGTGCCCAACTGACAAAGGAGTTGTCTTAAGACTATATAAAGAACTCCTCTAGTAGAAACAAACTATAAAAAAGACAGCCCAAAGAAAAATAATGGGCAAGGAACTTGAATAGGGATTTCCTCAAAGAGGTTATCATAATGACCAGTAAAGCAAATATTAAAAAGTGCTCAGGCTGTTTTGTAGGATGTCAACATTGGGAATGTGATTAATTCCAGGGAATGGTGTGCTTGGTAGTGGGAAAGTTTATGTGGTATATATGTTTCCACAATTTTAAAAAAAGAGCAACCAAAGAGACAATGACAATTAAATGCAATACGTGATCCTGGACTGGATAAATAATGGAGGACAAAACGCCCAGAAGGACATTACTGGAACATATGAAAAAACTGGAATACAGACTGAAAGCTTTATATCAATATTAAAGATTTTTCTTGAACTGAATAACTACTAATAGCATGTTGGTGACAAAAGTGATGGACATCGCTGCACATGGAAGTATTAAGTGATCAAGAAGCATGATGCCTACAACTCCCACAATGTTTAGAAAATTGATAGCTATTTTGATCAATAGATCAAAAGATGGAGTAATAGATGGATACATAGAATGATAGAATGATGCACCAAATGTGGCAAAATGTTAAAATTGGTGGGTGTAGGTAGCTGGAGTTCTTCTCTGTATGGTTTTGCATTATTTTTGCAAATTTGAAATTATTTCAAAAGAAAAAGTTCAATGAAAAAAAAAAGTGTTACGCCTAATTAGTCATCAGAGAAACACAAATTAAAGCCATAAGAAAAGTCATGTATAGCCATAGAAAAGCTACAGTTAAAAAGATTGACAATCCGATTTATTGGCCACAATGTGGAACAATTGGAACTTTCATATACTTCTGGTAGAAGGGAAGAGCAGTGCTGGGCTATGGAAAACAGTTTGGCAGTATCTACTAAAGTTGAATCTGTACATATGCTCACCAAAAGACATGGACAAGAATACTCACAGCCACTTAGCGGCAAGCGCTCAAAACTGAAGCAACCCAAAAGTCTACTCACAAGAGTACAAATAAATTGTGATATGTTCATACACTGGGCTATAAATAACAATGAAAATGAATGCACCACCGCTACAAGCAAAAACGTGGATGAATCTCTTAAACTTAATATTGAGAGAAAGAAGCCAGGCTCAGAAAAAGGCACTGTAAGCTCCCATAAAAATAAACGGTTCAAAATCTAATGTATGGCCTTAGAAATCTGAGGCAGAGAATGAGGTCAATGATTGGAAGGAAGTATGAAAATACTGACGATGTTCCATTTCTTGACCTGGGTTGTGGTGGCCTGGATATGTTCATTTGTGTATATTGAAATATACATAATATACTGAAATATACACTTCTGATGTATATATTTGCAGTGCACACTTTCTTGTACGCATGCTAGACAGCAATGAAAATTTTACATTTTTAAAAATTTAGGGAAGACCAGAAAAGCTCAGACCTTAAAATGAAAAAACAAAAACTCACAAGGCCTGAAGAAATTTGTCTAATTTGGGGAGCGGTAGAAATTAAAGGAGGCAGTACATTTTGATAAAACACGTTCTGATTTCACCTCTTTCTTGCCCTTTTCCCCCTTGCTGCAGCCCTTTAGAGAGTGTAAACACCTCCCACTGGGGAGCAGGGCAGGAGAGAGGGGGCAGGGGGAGGGGAGGGAAGTGAGTGCTGCCAGCGTTGAATCAGGAGCTCAGAGAAAACACTCTTTGAAATGTCCTCAAAATCCACCTTCATTTGGCTAACAGGCAGTATTTTTAAAAAACACAAATGTTGCTGAGCGTTGTTAGTCATTCACCATATACTGTGAATCCGTCAGTTTAGTTTCATCTAATACACAGCTGATCAGTATTCAGAAACTGGGCCGTTTCAGTGGAAGGAAGAGAGAAGGATGTAGTTTTAAAACAGGCACAATAGGACAAGGCCAGGCTTAGATGGGTGATAAATTAGAGGCCATTAGCCAACATAAAAGTCCCAGGAATATGGGGATGTGGGAAAAGTCATATACAAGAGCCCAGAAAATAGAATTCATCCATGTTCCAGGATTGCTGAGCATCTGTCCAATCTGGAGGGTATTTCAATTCCAGTCTCCCTGACCCCACCCCTTGCAAAGGTCATTGGAGAGTTGGTTTTATTGACAGTCCCACCTGATCGCGGTGGCAGCCTCCATGGGCAGCTGGAGTGGTGCCTGCCCACCTCTGCCCTGTGGGAGGAGCCACTTCACCTGCAGGCTTGGCCCTGCCCACCCTTGAGCACCCGGTCTTCCCTGAGCAATAGCTATGCAAGGAGCCCCAGCCCACCTCCGGAACTCATGGCAGCCTGGGGTCCTGGATCTCAGTTTTGGCCCACACCATCTTCCCTGTGACTGAGAGAACCTCTTGCAGACCTGCCTGAGCTCACCTCTTGTGGTCACCCCACCCTCATCTCAGCCAGCTGGCACCAAGCCAGCTGCACCTCCTGCATCCCCAGCAACCCGGCTAATCCCCAAGTGCTGCTGGTGGTGGCGGCAAACATGTACCCAGCCTCTGCGATGTGCCAGGCACTGTTCTAAGCATTTTACCTGGGTTATCACATGCCTCATAACCATCAACAACTGTGTCGGGCAGGTTCCATTTATCATCTTTATTATTTTACAGGTGAGAAACTGAGGCACAGAGAGGTTAAGGACTTTGTCCAAGGACATACAGCAAGCGGTGGTACCAGAATGTGCATTCCTGGGAAGCAGACTTGGCCCAGTGGTTAGGGCATCCGTCTACCACATGGAAGGTCCGCAGTTCAAACCCCCGGCCTCCTTGACCCGTGTGCAGCTGGCCCACGTGCAGTGCTGATGCACAAGGAGTGCCCGTGCCACGCAGGGGTATCCCCCGTGTAGGGGAGCCCCACGCGCGGGGAGTGAGCCCCGTAAGGAGAGCTGCCCAGCACGAAAGAAAGCGCAGCCTGCCCAGGAATGGTGCCACCCACACAGAGAGCTGACACAACAAGATGACGCAACAAAAAGAAACAGATTCCCATGCCGCTGACAACAACAGAAGCGGACAAAGAAGAACACGCAGCAAATGGACCCAGAGAACAGACAACGGGGGTGGGGTGGGGAGGGGGGCAGGAGAGAAATAAAAAAGATAGAAAGAAATCTTAAAAAAAAAAAAAAGAATGTGCATTCCTAACCCATACCCCATGCTGAATTGAGCAACGAGGAGGTTGGGTAGTTCAGCCACAGAATATGAGCCCCAAGACGTGGGAATGATCGCATGCAGCAAGGAAGGCAGGTGGCTTCCAGAAGCAAAGCTGGCCTGATGCTTCCACTTTGGCTGGGCCTGCCAGCTGACCCAATCATAGACTCTTAGCCCTTGACTGGGCTTCCAGTGCCTTCTAGGGAGCAGGGAGGCTTCTGCTCAGCAAAGACGAGGAGGGTAGGTGAGAGCCGGCCAGTAACTGCCTCAAAACTCTCCTACGACCTCTCTCCTCTCCTTCCTCTTCCTCCTTTTCCATCATCACCTTCAGCTTCCTTGCTAAGGTAGAGCTGCTTGCGTGGTCATGCAACTTTAAAGCGAGAATTTACACACACACATACACACACAGAGCCATGGCAGAAATTCTAAATCAGAAAACTAAGTCTCCCTCAGCAGCTATAAATCCTCCCCTTCACATGAACAAGTTCTCAGACCATTTTTTAATGGGATCCTGGTTTTATGACACGCGGGTGCCCCCGCAGCCATCCCTCACCCCGCAAATCAGCGCCTTGAATTACGTAGTGTCTGGGGGTTTCGAAAGCAAGGCACGTTTTCCCCAAACTCAGGATGTACACATGCGGGGCTTCCCAAATGCCCTCTCAGGGGGAGGGTGCAGCGATCACAGAGAAGGGCCGTGGGGGCAAAGCTGGGGTTGTAACTCTGAGTCTCAGAACCGAAGGGGCTGTGGAAACCTCCCACTGGACGGGGTGGGGCCGGCAGGGAGCAAGTCCATGTTCTCGCACATCGTTAGGGGGAGGGTGTGTGAAATTAACCCAGGTGTATGAAGTGCTGGGATGTGGGGAAGGACACGATCCCCAGTCGAAAGTCATGTTCTGATGGAGACCACATTTGTGGGGGGCCATGTGGCAATGGACTCACCCTGACATCAGGACCCCATGGAGTTAAAATTCTGATTGCCTTGATGATAGTGGCTGTCTTAGTTTGGCAGAGCTGCTATAACAAACACTGCAGACTGGTCGGCTTAAACAATAGGAGTTTATGGGTTCATAGTTTTGGAGGCTAGCAGTCCAAAATCAAGGTGTCAGCAAGGTCAGGCTTTCTCTGAAGTCTGGAGCATTCTGGTGGTGGCTTGTCAACACACACAGCTCCCCACTCCATGCCAGATACAGCATCCACCCCTAAAGAGGTGATTGACTTCTCTTAAACAGAACTCTGATCGTCAGCCCCCAGTCCCCAGTCTTGGCAGGACAAAGTCCATACAGTCAGACAAATTCACTGTGTTTGAGTCGGATGAGATTCCTGTGGAAAGACCCAGCTAATATTCACTGATGCTCCTGAGTCAGGCCTGCTGGTGGCAAGTGGCCGGCAGGGCTGCCGAGCACCGAGCACCGTCTGCTCGCCTGTGGGGGGCGTGGGCGTCTCTCTGTGTGGTTGGCTATCTTCAGGAAGTAGGCGTGGAGGGATGTTTTCGAGGGTAGCCCTGCAAGAGTTCTTCTTGGCCCTCCCACTGCCTGCCCTGGTCCCGTTGAATGTCTCTTGGCCACTGTTATGGATTGAATCATGCCCCTCCCCATGTAGACATGTTCAAGGTCCTAATCCCCAGGTGTGTCCATTTGTAAATAGGGTCTTTGAAGATGGCATTAGTTAAGGTGAGGCCAAACTGAATCAAGGTGGGCCTTGATCCAATATGACTGGAGATCCTTACATGCAGATGAAATTTGGACATTCAATAGGAAAGAGATAGGGACAGAAATGGTCACGTGACAGAAGAAGTCACTGAGTTATGGAGTGTTGACAAGCCACCACCAGAATGCTCCAGACTTCAGAGAAAGCCTGACCCTGCTGATACCTTGATTTTGGACTTCCAGCCTTCAAAACTATGAGCCCATAAACTCCTATTGTTTAAGTTGACCACTCTGCAGTGTTTGTTATAGCAGCTCTGCCAAACTAAGACAGCCACCATCATCCAGGCAATCAGAATTTTAACTCCAAAGTCCGTGCTCCTGGGATCCCAGACTTCACCCAGGCTTTTCTTGGTGCGGTGCTCTGCCCCAGCATTGCACCTGTGGCTCACTATTATTTGTGGGTACAAGATCCCAGAGGACAAACTACAACTGTCTACTGTTCGTTTGCTCCTTCTTCCAGTCAGGAAACACTTATCATGTACTTCCTAAGAGTCAGGCTGTGCTCTGGGTGCTGAGAATATGGCAGGGAACAAATTAGAGAAGGATTCTGCTCTCGTGGAATGGAGGGTCCAGTGGTGGAGATAGGAGGCAGATAAGGCCCCACCCCTGCTGAAATGGAAGCCAAAGGACAAGGGTAGACTCTTGTATTAAAAGGGTAACTGGTTCTTGTGTGGATGGACAAGGGTGGAAGCAGGAGAGTAGCTGGGAAGCTTTTGCAGCAATCTAGGAGGAAGAGGGTGGTGGCTTGGACCAGGGTGGTAGCGGAAGAGGTGGATAAGAAGGGGATGTGGCATTCTGTGCCCCCAGAACTTTCCACAGATGGGTATTTGCAGGCCTAAGCCAAGATCTTCATTTTACCCTGGCACAGAGCCCATCCTAGGCCAGGCTTAGGTTCTTTCCTCCATTTCAATACCTAGCCTTCCTCTGCCTTCAACCCCCTCTCCCAACACTCTTTCTCAGAGCACCACAGCAGAAAAAGCAGGAGTGGAGTCTGGGATTTTGGAGCATGGCCCTTGGAGAGAAAGAAGAGAAAGAGAGAGAATGTTTTCTGATCAAGCCTGACTTCTTGCATCTTAGGGTCAGCATCTCATGTGAATGGGGTCTGGAAGCTGTTGCTCCACTAAGATGGAGAAAATGTTGGTTGTCCTTATTAAAGAAAGGCAGGATGAGAGCAAAGGACTGATGAAGAGGTGGGTGGCTGAAGGACCCTTCCCAAGCCGCCTGTGGGTGCTATGATCACTGTTTGCTTCACTGCTCATCTCCACTAGATTTTCAATGACTCAGGGTTTGTGATGTAATACAATTGGAACCCCTCAGCCCCAACCTCAGTCTCCTGATAAGTAAAAGAGTGACAAATGATAGGGTTTAGGCTACGATAGGCCATGAGACAAATGGGAAGAGAAGGGAACTGTTCTGATATTCAAATATCTCCTTATGCTTCCCAAAACACTGGTTTTAGCTTGCTAAAAGCTGCCAGGGCAATATACCAGAAATGTGTTGACTTTCACAATAGGGATTTTTTAGGCTATAAGCTTATAGTTCTGAAGCTCAGAAAAATGTCCAAATGAGGGTGTCAGGTAAAGCTGTCTCCCTGAAGCTCAGTAGTAGGCGATCCTGGACCCATCACATGGCAGGTCACAATGGCAGTGTCTGCTGTCTCTCCCTTCTCCTCCAGGTCTTGTTGCTTTCAGCTTCCGGCTTCTTTCAGCTTTCTCTCTGCTCCTGTGGCTTTCTCTCTCCTAGGGTCCCTTGATTTCAGCTTCTGGTTTCCAGAACTTTCTCTGTCAGCTTCTGGGGCTTTCTCTATAGCTCCCTCTCCCCATATTCATCCTAAGTATAAAGAAGTCCAGTAAGTGGATTAAGATCCACCCTGGGTCATGCCCTACTGAATTAATCTAATCAAAGACCTTAACTGAAGTATTCTAATCAAACAGTCCCACCTACAGTAGGTTCACTCCCACAGGAATGGAAGTTTCAAGAACATGATTTTCTGGGGTACATACAGTCTCAACCTACCACAGTATAGTTCATCCCAAAGCTCAAGTTTTCTTACAAGAGATGCCAACCCCAGTCACAGGAACCTACTCTATCCACTTCTCAAGCTAGTTTCATATAACCCTTTGTCTACTGAGCACCCACTAGCAACTCAGTTACTCCAGTCCAGGCAGACATGAATTGTTCTCAATCCACCCAATGTTCTGCCACAGAGGATCATTTCTGAAGCTTTCCTTATAAAATAAGAATTATACTTCCCTCTGTTTTTGAAGTGTGTGTGTAAGGGGAGGGTAGGAAGACACAAAAGTAATTGTTTCTGATCTGACCAGGAATGAGTATGTCAAAGACTGGCACTGCATGTGGGGAAATTAGGGACATCTTGCCAAATTAACTCAATATGTTCCTAACTTCTCTGAGCTGAGGTGAAAGTTGCTGGATAGATTCAGTCAAAATCCCAGAATAAGGTAGAGGCATCCCAAATGTGAGCAAGACATACATAGCTTTTCTTTGGATGTTAGAGCTCATGCTTGGTCACTTAAAATAATCAATTTTGAATTATTCATTTTAATTCAACTAAATGAATATATGAAGCCTGAATGGTACCTTGTTAGGTATTAGGGTGGGACAATAAAGGGACCTGGATAAAGCCCTTGCCCCTGAGGGACTCAATCTATGTTGGGAGGCAGATACCCCATACCTAGCACTAATTCAAGACAAACTAACAATAAAAAGGACACCCCATAAAAATTACTAGAAGCATACAGAGGATCTAGAGGACTTCTCTGTGATGGTGGCACTTGGGCTGGCCTTAGAAGGAAGGTGAGAACCTGCCCAGATGGAGACAAGCTGGAGAACATTGCAGATGGAACCCACCAGGCTGCTGGAAGAAGCCATGCTGATGGACACTCTGCTCTGAGCACCCCGCACTCAGGGCCAATTGTTTGGGGTGGAAAAGAAGAGAATCACTAGGCAAACTTAGGGCAATGTCTGCAAAAGGTCAGGTATTGGTGGCTATGTAGTGAAGAATCAACTTTACCCAAAGAGAGTTCTGTACTTTGTTCTCAGCTGTTGGACAGTGACCTCTAGGCTCCTGCAATGTCCTGCCTGAAAGGAATGTCTTTGATACCTGGGGTTTTTGGCCAAAGGACAATCTAACAATGTGATTTATGATGGGACCTTTGGGCCACGTTGTATTGGTTCTGACTTTCAGAGGAACTGAAGGCTAAAAGCATTACTATGACCTCCTGGAGGGACTGAAGACTGAAGATCAGTCATGTGGTCATTATGTGATGGAGCCCCAGTAAAAAATGGACATCATCAGCTCCAGTGAGCTTTCCTGGTTGACCATACTTGTGTGTATTGTCACACATTGCAGTTGGGAGGGGACCACACCATCCAGGACTCCCCATGGAGAGAACAACCAGAAGCTCCCCATTTAAAATCCTCCCAGACTTTGCCCCATGCATCTTTCCTTTGCCTGGTTCTAATTTGTGACAAACACAACCATGAAAATTAACATAGGTGTCAGTGAGTTCTACGAGTCTTTCTAATGTGGTGAGCTAGTCTGGAGTGAGGGTGGTCCTGGGGACCCTGAACTTGCCACTGGTGTCTCAAGTGCAGGCACTGTTGTGGAGACTGTGGCCTCTGACCGTGCAGTTTATCAAACCCTTTACAGCAGTCGAGAAGGGCAGAGCAATCCTCGTGTGTTATGTGGGCACAGTAGAAGAGGAGAGAGGGCTTGTCTTCCACCCTCTGAGGTGGGTCGAACAGCTCTGGCATCTTATTTACATGCCCACTTTGCTTTCTCCATCCCTTAACCTTCAGAGAGGCAGGATGGCAGGTGGGAGGGAGAGGAGGAGGGAAGTAGTACCCATCGATTCTCTTCACAAGCCCACTCAGCATCTGGAGAGCTTGTCTGAGCTGCAGACTGAGCATTAGGCAGTCTGGATAGGAATGCAGCCCTGTACTGGCTGGTGACCTGGAGAAGCTGCTGTGTCTCTCTGAGTCCCTTTCCTCATGGGTGAAATGGTGAGAATAATACCCCAGCACCATCACCACTGCTGTGAGAGTCAAATGAAATTATGCATTAAAGGGCCAAATGGGAAGTACTCACTAAGTGTTGGCTATTACATGGGCCAGAACATACACCATGTGTGGGCAGAAGAAAAGCCTAACATGCAACTGGCAAGACGTTGGGCAGTAATGGCTCTGCCAACACAGGCAAACATGGCTGCTGATGGCAAGCACTCACAGCTTAACAAGTGGTTTCTTAGTGTGGTCTGCTTGTGTATTTATTAATAATGTGATATAACCACAGGACTTCACAAACTCTTTGGTTAGAGGATGAATCAACTCATTCCAGAGGGTGAGTCATGAATGGCTCAACCTATCTTTCACATTCTCTTAGGCTAGTGATTGGTCTAGGAGTAATTATGTGATCCAGTGCTGGCCAATGAGACATAAGGAGGAGACCGCTGGGAAGTTTCTGGGAAAAATATTACTTCCCTGATCAAAGGAGAGGCATGGTCAGGCACCCATCTTGCAGTGCTATCTTCTGTCTTCTGTCCCAATCATTTGTGAGACAGCTCTAGTCCCACATTGTGAGCTTCCGAAGGACAGGGCTGGTGCCTTGGTCATAGTTTTGCCCCCCCAGTTCCTGTTCAGTTAAGATCCTTCAATATGGAATTATCATTCAAGTGTTCAGTACATACCAGTTGTTTGAACAAAATTGCTTAATGGATGCAGAATTTCTGTTTAGGGTCATGAATAAGTTTTGGTAATGGAAGATGGTGATAGTAGCATCTTCTAAGTCACTCACCAGGGGTGAATTTGCCCCTCAGGGGACTTTCAGTAATTTCTTTATTTTTAATTTTTTAAAAGATTTATTTTTTTATTTCTCTCCTTCCTCCCCCCATCATCTGCTCTCTTGTGTCCATTTACTGTGTGTTCTTCTATGTCTGCTTGCACCCTCGGCAGCACTGGGAAACTGCATCTCTTTTTGTTGTGTCATCTTGCTGCATCAGCTCTCCATGTGTGCGGCACCACTCCTGGGCAGGTTGCGCTTTTCTTGCACGGGGCAGCTCTCCTTATGGGGTGCACTCCTTGCGTGTGGGTCTCCCCTACACAGGGGACACCCGTGCATGGCATGGCACTCCTGTGTGCAGCAGCACTACGCATGGTCCAGCTCACCACATAGGCCAGGAGGCGCTGGGTTCAAACCCTGGACCTTCTATATGGTAGGCAGATGCTCTATCAGTTGAGCCACCTCCACTTCCCTGACTTTCAGTAATTTCTGGAGACAAATTTGGTTGTCAAGTCTTGGAGTGAGGAAGTGGGATGGGGGGGACTGGGTGTGGTCCTGGCATCCAGTGAGTAGAGCCCAGGGGTGCTACCAAACCTCCTACCATGCACAGGACAGGTCTGACAATAAATCATCATCCAGCCCAACGTGTCAGTATAAGCTATGGTAAAAACAAAACTACCCTCCTGGTAGGAAGCTTTTCTCTTGATTCTTTTTGGTAAGGTTAAAATAAATGTTTGAAAACAAACATTTTTAAAGGGTAAATATTAAAGCTAGACCCCAGATCATCTTAACTGATGAATTTTACAAAAACACATACCTTCCTATGACACTATCTAAATGCAGCCCAAACTTGGCTTTCACATAAAAAGCCAAGCCAAGCCGGAAAAGGGTCTCTATCCGTGGGGAAAACTGAGCTTAGGCTAATCATTCTACGGTTCCTCAGCTGACAAGGTTCAGCATTTCAGAGCAAGAAGCACCAAGGCTCCTCTTCAATAAAGAGGCGGGTGCAGCTGGGGAGGTAGCCTCCTTGCGTCACAGTCACCTTCTGTGGCATCCAGTGCAGCCAGTAGAGGGCCACACAGCTGTCAGCATGGTGGGGTCGTCACTGAGGTGGACAATGGCAACTACCGTCTTCCCTTCCTTACACAAAGAAAAGTTGTCCCTACCAACAAAGCTCAACCTGTGAGAAACATACCTTGGGTGGCCTCTGAGGCAAGGAGGGTCCCAAAGAACAAAGCAGGGTGACTGTTGCAGGGCCTTTCTAGATTGGGCAGTGAAAGCAGCCATGGAAGGTCACACATTGGGTGGTTCCATTTATATGGGATGCCCAGAAGATGCAAATCCATAGAGACAGAAAGCCCATGCCAGGAGTTCGGGGAGGGGGAGGCGGGTGGGGGGCAACTCCATACGGGGTATGGCGTTTGCTTTTGGAGTGAAAAAAATGTTTGGAACTATATAGAGGGGGTGGCTGTATAGCATGGTGAATTGGGTGCCTCAAAGTGGTTACTTTCATGTTATGTGGAGTTTACCTCAACGTCCTAGAAACGTTAAAATGAGAAAGTGGGATTGTCTCTTCCAGTCTTGCATGATAAACCCTCAAGTTCACTTCCAGGAATGCTTTAGCAGTGAACATGCCCTCTGGGACTGCTGTTTTCCTAGGACCCCTGAGGAGAATGAGAAGTGGGAGAGGTGGGGGGGTGGGGGTTGGTTTCATTCTGTCCAGGGTGGAGCTGGAATGAGAACAGATGCTGGAAGCCTCACACAGTCTAGCAAAGGCCCCCTCGGGCCCCTGGGCTTGCTGATGGGCTCGCGTTTTAATTTAGAATTTTAGAGAACTGTCTTAAACCCTTCCCCTCTCCTATCTCCTCCTCATCCAGGTCTGGGACCCCCAGTTTTTGTGCTACAAACCCCATCCCCAGACAGAGAGACAAGGGACCTGATAAACTCATCCAAGCTGTGGCGTTAGTGACGTCGGCGGACCTTCTCAGTGATTTAAAAGCGGCAAGGGCCCTCCGAGAGGGAAATTCTAGACACTTAGAATTTTAGGCTTTTCCGTTTTAAGTCCAGGGAAATGTTCCATAACTTTTCCTTTCACCGACTTTTCTCTTCATAAAACCTGCAGCTTCCGGCTTAATAAAACCCTACCTCCCCAAATACCGCACTGGGACCCCACCTGCTGTTGTGTCAGATGGGCAGAGGTCTTGCTTGTACGTCTTGGGGAGGAAAGGGAAAGCAAAGCTTTGGCCGCACTTGGCACTGAACATGCTCACCTCTGTGAGGGGAATACCGCACGAAAGAGAAATCTGCCCCTTCCCGCCATGGGGCTTAGCAGCCATATGCACAGGCAGCCACTTTGGCTGCGAGCCCAGGGCCTATCAGCTCTGGAAAGGCCAGAGAGTTAGACACATGTGTGCTCACCCAGGGACCAAGGATACGCACACACACTCACACACACGATGGCCAGACCGTAGGCAATTGATGATTCAGAAGACCCTCGTGCAGCTTAGTAGTCCTCTCTCCCCAGGGGTAACTCTGGACTGACCAGGCAAGGGGTAAGAAGAGGCAAGTCCTCTCTAGTAGCATGAGACTTAGTTGTGCATCTAATCTGTGTAGGAAGAATGGGGGGCACACATAAAGGCCCGGACTTTTATCTCCCTTTCCCTGGGAGCGAGGGCCTCTGCACCATGCCATGATAAACGGACGTGCTGGATGGTTTCCAGTTGCCCTGCCTTCTTCTTCTGCCCTGAGCTCTGTGCCCCGGGAGCAGCTTGTGTGGACTGTTTCAGGGGCTCCTTCTCTTCAGGCTTCCAGCTGGGCTTGGTCAATGGGAGGCTCCAGGGGAATTTGGAGGTGGGAAGGAGAGTGAGCTCGGGATGTTTATTTTCCCAGCTCCCTTTCTGCTGAGTTGCCCTGGGTTGGCTGTGTCCATTTATCAAGTCATAGCTGCTGAAGGGTAGGTCCCCCCGTTCTAGTACCCTCCTTACTTTGGGGTGGTAGGTCCCTCCTCTTTCTGCTTCAGGCAAGGGGTGTCCCTATTGTCATTACCCCCCGCCCCAGGGTACTGCAATGTCCCTGATCACATCCCTAAATCAACCCTCACCTTTGTACATAGTTCTCCTAGCAAACAGCCCTCATTACCCAGTCTGAACATGCCTCTGTTTCTTGCCAGGGCCTCTTTACAGTGGAGAGAGAGGAAATGAGCTTCTGGCATTCAGGCTGGGCCTATGGAGTGCGCTGCGACCCATACTTGTGATTAAAATTGTGATGGTTAGGCTAATGTGTCCACTTGGCCAAGTAATAGTGCCCAGTTGTTTGGTCAAGCAAGCAGTGGCTAATTGTAATACAAGGACATGCCATGAACTTGAAGGATCAGTGAGTTTACTGCCTAGATGACCAATGACATCTACAATCAACCCAGGAGACTGCCGTCAGAAATGAGTGGTGTCTTATCCAATCAGTTGAAGACTTTAAAAGGGGAGGTGATTTCAACATTCAGAGAAAATTCCCAACTCCACTTCAGATAGCCAACGTCTGCTGGGAACTCAGAGACCTTCATCGGAGCCCCTGGTTTACAAACTGCCCTGCAGAATTTGGACTTGCACATCCCCACAGATGCATGAAAGAATTTTATAATATCTCATACTATTTGCAGATATCTCCTGTCAGTTCTGTTTCCCTAGAGAACCCTGACTAATAAAAAAAATGACACAATATTTTTGCCCCTTCTGGTTCATTTCTATCCATCACTTGATGTTGAAATGGCTAGCCAGGCCACCACTCACTAATTTTTTTTTTTTAAGATTTATTTTATTTTACTTCTCTCCCTTTCTCCCTGTTATCTGCTCTTTGTGTCCATTCACTGTGTGTTCTTCTGTGTCTGCTTGCATTCTTGTCATGCAGGACCAGGAAACTGTCACTTTTTTTGTTGCGTCATCTCACCGTGTCAGCTCTCCATGTATGCGGTGCCACTCCTGGGCAGGCTATGCTTTTTTTGCAGGGGGTGGCTCTCCTTGCAGGGCACATTCCTTGTGAGTGGGGCTCCCCTACGCGGGGGCGCCCTTGCGTGGCACAGCACTCTTTGCGTGCCACACACTGCGCGTGGGCCAGCTCACCACACGGGCCAGGAGGCCCTGGGTATAGAACCCTGGACTCTTCACATGGCAGGCGGACACTCTATCAGTTGAGCCACAACCACTTCCCCTAATTCTTTTGTTCACCTCAAAAATTGACAATCACGCTCAGTTCAGAAAAATCCCCAGTGCATATGCTCTCTTTTAAGGGCAGAGCTAGAACTTCAACTTCCTACATGTAAAGCAGATGCTTTTGCCCTTTTCTGACTGTTGTAGGGGGAAGGGGAAGATTTTTAAAGAGGGAATGAAAAATTCCATAAGAAAATTACATTTCAATCTTAGGAAGAGTATCTTTTGCTCTGAAGTTATTGCTTCTTCCAGAGAACATTGTCTTTCTTCACCTACTGGAAATCAGATCTTTTTTACCATTTTTTTTCACACATTAATTCCAAGTGCTTAGAAAAGGACCTAGTACATACTGGGTGCAATGAATAGAATGGGATAGATACATAGATACATAGATACATAGACAGATACATAGATGATGGATGGAGGTATATATGTATGTTTGGATGGATGGATGACAGAGATAGATTGATGAATAGATGTATGTAGTATGTGTGTGTATGTAAAGATGGATGGAAAGGAAAAAGGAAGGATAGAAGCATGGATAATGGTAGATAGATGATAGATATAGCTGATAGATAGATATATGGGACTGGTAAACTGACCGCATTAGACTGACAGAAGGTGTTTCTGAACCCTGGGGTCTCACTGAGATGTGGATGAGAGTCAGGCCAAACCCGAAAGATGGAACTCCAAGGCGGATGTGGCCAGTACTGCCTGGGGACCTGGCCGACCCCAGGCAGCCGGTGGTCAGTGGTGAGGTTGGTCAGCATGGCCCCAAAGAATTGTGAATAAGGAGGATACCACCCCTGTGGCCAGGCTGCCAGGTGGAGCCCCTCACCTGGTTCTCAAATGCTAGATGCATAGCAAGCACTTGGTTGGGAGGGGCTTGTTTAAAATGTGACTCAACAACCCCGTCCCTACAAAGTCTGAATCTGTAGGTCTAGGGTGGGCCCAGGAATCTGCATTTCAACAAACATCCCCCTGTGGTTTTGAGAAACAAGGACTTGGAGGACAGAGAAGACATGTTCTCCCAGGTGGCGGCCACAGAAAAATGTAGCCTTCCAAGTGGTTACAGAGAGCCCCTACCAGGGTCCTGCGGGTAAGCCCACCTGAGGAAACAGCCCAGCTCAAGGGACACGTGATGAGGGCGTGGCCATGGTCATCCCTACTCCACTGAAAGCTGCTATGCTGTCTGCTCCTGCCCAGGTGCCCAGCACGGGGACGTGGAGGGTAAGGAGCAGAACAACTGCGAGTCAAGGTAAGGGGGCTCCCTGCCCTATCCGTGCCTGACCTATGTGAGCCCCTGTGGACATTTGTTAAAACAATGACATCCAGGAGGACAGGACAATTGACGATTTAATTAAAAAAAACATATATGTTCATTTGGTTTAGAACTTCTCAGCCTTGGCTACACATTAAAATCTGATGAGAAGGTTTGAAAAATCTTGTTTGGGTTTCAACACTAGAGATTCCATTTAATTGGCCCGGGGAATGCAGTCAGACTGCGACCCACGGCTTTAGCCATCACTGAACGTGTATGTATTAGGCTGAGCAGTATAAAATCAGCCCTGCAAAAATGACAATTTCCTGGGGTTTATCCTGAGCCTTCACTTGAAGCGTTGCCTTTGCTTCTTTTTCATTCATTTTGTGTATTGAAGTGAAAACACCTGAACCCCAATGAAGCCGCTGCGGTTCTGCTTTGGGATGTGGAATGGGAGGTGACTAAAGACAAGCTGGTCCCAGCTCAGGCAGGGCAGGGAAGTCCTCCCTTCTGAGAGTGCTGCCCCGCCAGGAGGCTTTGAGAGTGTTGCTCTCCAACTGGGGCCAAAGCAAGAACCAATTCTGTGCTTGAGGATTGGGAAATGCTGTCAAAATGAACCTACTTTTCTAATTCATCCTCCAGTGCAGGAAAGGTTTAACTGAACTCATAGGTAAACTGCCCTGGAATTAATGAAGATCATCATGAATTCATTTCCTTTCTTCATCCTTGAGTGAAAATCTGGCCACTGCAAGGAGCCCTGCAGGACCAGTGGGCAGGATGAGAAGAGGGATGGCAGAGGGGCAACACCCAAAATTAATGACCAGGGAAAATTAAGCTTCCGCCTTTCTTCCTCTATTGTCTGTCTCTTGCTTGGGAAGATGAGATTTCTTTTTCCTCTCAAAGGAATCTCATGGTACATCCCATTCACCTCTCTCACTGGGCCTCACCAATCTGGGAAGACTCAATTCCTTGGCCCATTTGGCTTTTTCTCATCAGATGCCTCTCTCAAACCCTAATTAAACTAAGCCCAGACTCCTGGGCCCACCAGTGACGTGGCTGGCTGCTGCTGAGAACAAGTTTGTACACTGTACTGTTCTTCCCAGTCCAAAGCTCACATGTATGTAATGTCTACATGCCTCAAGTGGAAGCCACATTTGATTCACAGTATTTTTCAGTCTTGCTGCTTTGACAACGAAAGTAAAGGTCGCTAGCAGATATAATGTAAATTTGTCGTGCTATTTGAGCATATTCCTTTCTGCTATAGCGGAAAAGACACTAAATGGATTGGATGACATTTATAAGTATAGAAGTATGGAGAGTGAACGGCAAGTATCGCGAGACATAAGCAGAATTCAGAGGAAATGTTAAGTATAGCTAGTTAAGTTAGTAACCTTAAGATATGTTATATGATGGAAAAGCAAGGAAGAAAGAAGCAAGAGTGTTACTTATAGACAGAAGGGGATGGAAAGACCAAGCCATGCCACCTCTAAGCTGATGGTTTTGTCATCCCTAACTTGGCCTCCCACTGGTGAGAGTATGTCCCATTCTATGGATTCTGCCCAAGAAATACAGATAAAACCCATAGCTGCGCATCAGGCTGAGAAATAATAGCCCCTATGTCTTCCCAATAGAACAAACTTGTGTCCACTGCAGGTATCTGCCTGTTCACTCTTGTAATCACACCATCAGTGTGGTTGATCCAGCAGGGACAGCATATGTGAGGCCACATGGATGGACTTTCCACCCCACTTGGACACTCTTCTAAGTGTGGCAACTACCTCATCCCTTTTCCCTGGCTTCTTGCTGTGAGTTTTAAGTTGATTCATCAACCATGAGATCTGAGCATCTTAATTTGGTTTGTGCATTTTCTGTTCCATGAGCACTGGAGAGTTCTCAAGGTTGCGTTCTTGGAGGCCACCACTAGAACAAAGCAATTTCCTACACCAAAGCAAGGATTAAGTGTTACCAACTATCATAAAAGAAAAATTGACATATGCCTAACGGATGGACCAAACCGTGATTAGTGGCACCTGACCTTTAAGGAAGAGAAGAGGAAGGCGTGGGCAAGGACTCTGAGGATCCTAAGGCAGCATCTGCTCCTTCCCATCCCTGGGAAAGAGCTTGAATATTCATGCAAAATGTTGAATCAGAGACAACCTTCTGCCTTAGTGATTTCCATACAAGAGGAAAATTCATAATGCCAGGATTGTGCTATTTTCTTTTGCTAAATATCAAATTATAATACTAGTATATATATATTTTTTTAATGTGATAGGGCCAGCTACGCTTTGTCCTCTGATGCGTTTTCATCTGATAAGGTGTCAGGATCCAGGACTAAAATTTCTCTCCCTCTAGTTGAAATGATTAAGAAAGAAGGACTTCAGAAAAATTAATTACTCTAAGAGAAGAGGGTTCTACCCTAAGAAATTGGCCATGGACTTGGAGGGAGAAAAATGAGACAAGGGATTCCAGAACCTTCCTCCCACTTTCTCTCCCTCTTCCCCCATAATCCTCCTACTATGTCTTTCTCCTCCTTTTCCATAATAATCCCCAATAATTCTAAAATGATCCCAGCAGAGAGCTAAGACAGTAAATGGGGAGTGAAGCCTCAGGGAAAAATGTAAATGACTAACAAATATGAGATGTTCAACCCCACTAATAACTCCAGAAACAGGTGGTAAAAACAACAAGAGTCCTTGGGAGAGTTTTAAACAAGAGAGGGGTAGGGTCTCAACTTCTCTAAATAAGGAAACCTTATTTGGGCATACCTCAAGATGTAAGAGACTCTGGTTTCAGTTTCTATTATTATACCAACCAAAATTGCAGGTATTTGGGAATTTAATAAACGCATGGTATACAGGATATCTGGAAATCATAACTCAAAGCAGTCTTGTGAGATAACAGTCCTTTCTCTCTGTCATTGCCTGTTTGGAAAGGTCAATGCTAGTGCAGCAAATGGCATCAGGTTTTGCAGGAGAAAATTATCCAGTCTCTCGGTTGTTCAGACTTCCACTTTCTTCCTCCCTTAACCTCCACTTGCCAACTCAGCCCTGCATGTTAGCATTTCCACTAGAGTCTGGACAGAGAGGTAATAAGTTGTTAAGATTCCGGTGCCTTCTTTGTTAGCAGTCCTTCCTCCCTCCCTGTCCAGAGAAAATTGGGATTTAGAGGTATGGTTAAGAGCTTTATAAGTGGGTTCCTTTCGAAATGAAGATGAAACTGCAGGGCATCATCTAAGCACGGAAATAAGCACGTCCACATGTCCCCTTGACCTCTCGCTTGCTGAAGGACAGATTTTATTCCACTGGTCGGAAGCAATTCCCATTCCCTGCCCTTCTTGGTCTCCTCCTGGGTACCAAGAAATAGGTACCAGTGAAGAAATGAACTGGATGGCTCCTGGCATTGCAGAAACACCATAAGGCATTTTTCTGTGCTGTGGTCTATCCACATCTCATCTCTGAAAACGACAGCGACAAAATGTGAAGGAGGCAGCGTGTGTGAGGGCCAGCCTTCCGCAGGGAATCTGGCAGATCCTTGGACAGGTTTGCAATGGTGCGAGGGGAGATAGAGAGGGGTAATGCTTGCATTACGGTGGCAAAGGAGTCTCCAACCAGTTTCTGGGCAGACTTAGGGCAGGAAGGTTTGGTGGGCTCGCACCCGTTGCCAGCATGGTCGGGGGACGTTCACCAAAGCATTTAAATCGAGTAGGAGCATTTGATTTAACAAAAATACTGGGCAAGCCTCCTCTCTTGAGCTTCTCTATAAACTGACCTCACGCTCTGTAGTGGTTCTTTCTGCTTCAAGACTTTGGATTGAACAAGCCAGGGTCTACGGCAGGCAGGCAGGACCACGAGCACCAGCCTTGCCCGAAATCCCCATGTCTGTCCGCCCAGAAGCTGCCTGGCACCACATTTCTGGAGGCGGGCTTGGTGCCAGAGCAGCCCGTGCCCGGCAGCTGCTGCTGACGTCTCTGGGCTGTCTTCATCACAGCTTCCCCGTGCTTTGCCGACGTGAGCTCCGCGGGGAGCACCCCCACCAGTCACGCCGAAGGAGGCCTGTGCCCAGGATGCCCACCAGCAGCCGGAAGATGAGATCCAGTGCTGCCGGCCCTGGTGGGACAGCGCAGGGAGGCCCTGGCATTCCCCTCCCTGGCAGCGCCAGGCTCTTCTGCGACCGAGGCGAGGGTCCCGTGACACCCCTGGGAGCACAGGGCATTCACTTGGTGCCAGAGGCAGGAGTATCGTTCAGGAAGTCTGGCTTCTAGGCTTGGCTTCTTGCCAGCGTATCCTTCAGGCTGGCTCTCCAACCGTCACGCGGGATTTTCAGGGCAGAAGCTGGAAAAGTCCCAGCCAAACCAGGACGAGGCGGTTACCGACTTAGAGGCTGCACGTTCTCCATTACCCTTTCCATTTAAAACCCCAAAAGTAAATATCTCAAGTCCCCATCCCACCTTGGGAGGCCAGTGCTCTCTGCGTTATTGCCAAGGAGCACCACTTGTGCCTGGCCGCAGGGCTGCCCTGCCAGCTGTCCACACCTGCAGGTGAAGCAGATCGAGTGGTAGTCTTCTGCAGGCGGCAGGTGGGGGCAGGAAGAGGCAAGGCACACAGAAGCCAGAGGACATGGGGGTTCCGTTTTACAGCAGGGCACAGGGAGGCATTGTCCAAGGTCAAAGAGCTAGTGAATGGCTGACCTGGGACGTGAAATCAGAGTCCAGGTGCAGAAGCCAAGCTCTTAACCACAACGGCATTCCAGGAAAGTTTGTCCTTGCCCCCAAGTTCACTTGAAGCCAACAGACATCTGGTTCAGACTGGATATTAGGAAACCCAATCCAGCTTTCCATCTGTGGTGCCGCTTCAAGTGGATGGGTGAGTGGACGCCAGGAAATGTCATAAATGACAAATTTCCCTTTAACATGACCGTGCTTCGACTTCTGACTCAAGATTCACTATTTGAACTGGTTCAGTAGGATTTTCTGATGCAGAAGTTCCCAAAGCCACCTTAAAAACAAGGGTAGTAAATGCTCTATATGGCTTCCTGAAGGAGGTTAATGTTCGGTCACTGAAGAAACACTTATTGGGCACCTACTACATGCACACAAGGAGTAAGGAAACTCAACCTCTCTTCAAGAGATGACTCTCCATAGAGAAATGTGAGCTGGTGAATCCAAAGAATCTCTACTCTTTCCTGGCACAAGTAACCCTGGCTCAGGACACGGGCTTTCAAACTGCCTGTTTGGGGCCAGGGCTAAGGGTGGAGGCATGTGGGGGCTGGAGAGGAAGAAAGCAGGAGAGGGGGTAGGGGGGAGGCACACTTCTCCAGCCCCATCCTCCACCCAGCAGCTAGCAGCCCCACCCACAATTGGCGGTGTTGTTTTAGGTTTCCACGAAGCTTTAATTTAGAGTTTCACTTGAACCCCACATCTAGGTGGAAAGACAGCTGCTTTTCTGTCTTAGTCAGACATGGCGATTCGGTTCAGTCCAAAAGGAAACTGGAACCATCTCTGGAATTCCTGTCCCCAAAAGCACTTCACAGTACCCAGATATGAGGATGCCCTCGGTAGCTCAGGGTGGGCCCGGCAGGTCCCTGGGGCCACTTTGGCAGGTGCAGGCAGTGTGGTCTGGCTACTCCAGGACCTCCACTCCCAATGTTGAAATAGAAGCACCAGCCAGTGGGGGCAGAAGCAGAGACCAGGCCATCTGTGCTGTCTGTACACCAGGAGGACACAGCATCCTTCCTGCGTTTTAATAGGGGCTGGTGGCATTTTGACGGCCCCCTGGAGGGCTGGGACATAGGATGGAGAGAGGAAGGAAAGTCAAAGAGGCTGAGCACAGATGGACAGTGGGCTCCGAGACGGTCCGCCCTCTGGCACGTTCTCACCCAGCCTGCACTGTTGGAGACTAATAAGCCCTCCTGTAAAGATGGTGAAATAAAGCTGCATCCTGGGGGCCTTAAAACGCTTCGTTTTATTGAGAAATATTTAGGCAGGGAAACAACAACCAAAAAGACTGCTGTTGACTCTCCAGGGTTCTGGGGGTGTGAGAGAAATAAAATTCCTGGCCTCTGGATTAGTTTTGGGTGGTTGTCATAACAAATGACCACCAATTTGAGGCAAAAGAACAGAGGCTTATTCTCTCACAGTTCTGGAGGCCAGAAGGTGTAAGCAGGGCACTAAGGAAGAGTCTGTGGTCTGCTTTTTCCAGCTTCCAGCTCCTTGGCTCGAGGCCACAGGACTCCAGTGTCTGCCTCCTCCTCCCACTCCTGCAAAGACACTTATCATTGGATATTGGGATAACCCGGGGTGACTTCACCTCAAGATCCTTAACTTAATAGCCTCTGCGAAGACTCTTTTCCCGGACAAAATCACATGCACGGGATCCAGGAGCTAGGGTGTGGACATCCTTTTGGGGGCCACCAAAAGGATGTCTACTACACCTGGGTTTACAGAAAAGCCTTCCCCTTGTTTCTTGCATTTTTCATCAGCCTTTCCCACTCTCCCACTTCCCCATCTTCCAACCCACCACAACCCCCAAACTGTGAAGAAGGGTTTTCTCCAGAGGAGAAGTCACTTTGGAAAAGTTTGCGCAAAACCCTTGTATTCCAGCCAATTGGCCTTCCTTGCCTCTTCCAAACCAGCTGCTTTCCTGACAAGTCCACACCAGGTCACGGGCGGCAGGTTCTGCCTCTGGATTCAGGCATTGTTACTTTGAGCTCTCCTTGCAATCCCAAATCGTAAGCAATCATTTTGCCATACATACCTCAAAGACACACGTCTTCCATGTGTGCTCCTCCAGCCCTTCTGCCTTATTACATCCAATTCTGGGGGCTTGCTCCTTCAACAAATGAGATTCTAATGCTAAGCACATACCCAGAAGTCCCTCTCCCCTAATTGCATCACGCAGTAGCCTGCAACAGGATCCATGACACCCAGTGACCTTCAAGACTCTAAGATGCCAGCCCCACTGGGAGTGACCAGGAAGGACAGGTGGGCCTTTGGTGACCCTTCCAAACAGCTGGTTGCACAGCCTTGCATTTCTGATATCAATGTGGGGATTGCATGGCCCCAGACCTCGGTGGCCAGGTTCCTTTCCTGGGATGCATGAACGGCTGCCCCAAATCCACAGCTTTGTGGCTTAGCTGAGAATCAAGGAAATTTGCAGCCTGTACGCCACAATGGGAATGGGTGGTTGGTGGGCCCAAATGGGATCCTGAGTTCCAACTGCGTGTGGTTTAACTACATGAAAAACATACAGTACTAACATCTTCAAACCTCAAACCTCTCCTGCATGGGGGAGGAAGGACTTTCAGCCTTCCCCACCCCAGGATTTTGCGGGGCTGCCCTGCCTGTACACACCCCTGAACTGCAGCTTCCTGAAGGCGGTACCTGTTGCTTCTCTGGGCTTCCAGGGGAGAGGGGTGGCTGAGCAAACCATTTGCAGTGTTCCTTCCCCTCTGAGTCAGCAAAAAAAAAAAAACCCTGGAAATCTCAGCACTTATCAAGTCCAGGCAAAGATCAGATCTTAAAACCAGGATGGAGAGCTCCACACATTTCATCATTTAGGATTATGTTCCAGGCACAGCCAGATGCTAAAAATGAGAGATGAAAAGCTATGGTAAGTTGTCTTTACACATGTTGACTTAGACATGCCTGTAAGACAAAGCTGAGATTTCCAACCAGAAATTGGGCACCCCTATCTAATATTCAGGGAGACAAAGATTTTCACAACTTTAGTTTGTAGGAGTTGAAACAATGAGAGTGGGTGAGCTGGCCGGGGATAGGAGATGGAGGCATTCAGAGAGCAGCTGAGGGGGATCAAGAAGGAGCATTCAGAGAGGTGAGAGGAAAATCCCATAGCTGGAACAGTAGAGGTTCTAGAAGGAGAGAGTTAGAGGGTGAATTGTGTCTGCCCAAAAGACTTGTTCAAGTCCTAACCTCTGGTCCTGAGAATGTGACCTCTGGAAAGAGGGTCTTTGAGGATGTGATTAGTTGAGTCCGAACTCTATTAATGTGGCTCTAATCCAAGATAACTGGTGTCCTTATAAGAAGTAGAGCATTGGGCACAGACATGGGGTGGCCAGCTGATGCCTGAGGCAGGGAATGAAGCCCAAAGATCACCAGCAAACCACCAGATGTTAGAAAAGGCAAGAAGTTTCCTCCCCTACAGATTTCAGACTGAACTGAGAGTTAATACATTTCTGTTGTCTGAAGCCATCCTGTTTATGATACTTGGTTATGGCAGCCCAAGGAAACTAAGAGGATCCAGTGAGATAAATGAAAAATGTCTATTACATTTGGTAATTAGGAAGTTCCTGGTGATGCTGGAGAACATCTTCTTTGAAACAGTGGGTGAAGAAGCCAGAACGCAGTGGTGCAAGGTGAATGGAGCAAGGTGAAGCAATGCAGCTGCAAAGGAGAGGACGTTTTCAATAGAATTGGATAAGTTGAGTCGAGAAGGGCAAGAGAGAACAGACTCAAGTTGGAATCGTGTTGGGTCAAGGCAGCACAACACTGGAGTGGCTTATTGTGGTTCATAGAGGCACTATGGAATAAAGATTTGTGGGGAATTTCTGGGAGTGGCTCCTTGCAGAATGACATATAACTCTTCTAAGGACAGGATCAACATTTTTAACTTTTTGCACTATGAATACTTTTCCATCCACTGAAATGGATTTCTATGAACCCAAAAGAGCGACTTATGAGCCTTGGGGAAGACAAAGACTGATCTTAAAAGGGCTTGCTGCAACCTGTCTTTGCCTAATGGCAGAGAATTCTCCATGTCAAGCAGGCAGGCCTGTGCCAGAGGGCAAAAGAACAAATGTGTGTTGCTTCATACCTAAGTAAAAATGATAGCAGTTTTAAGAACAAGGAGTCTCAAGTTTGATAGAAAATAAAACAATGGGTAGGCAAGGCGTGACATATTGAAAGAAGTATTTGGAGAAAAAGCCAAGAATGGATGACAAAGAAAAGAGTTTTTGATTTTCATGGAAGGCTTAAGAAAGGAAGGAAATGATTCAGTGATGGCACCCAAAGGAGTTACCTCGTCACTCACAAGAGCAATGGAAATGTTGAAAATGTCAGCGTGTTGGACAATTAATTGTGAGCATGGTGGCTGAAGTGTTACATTCAGATGGAAGATAACTTGAACACCAGGGAAATTTCTGTGAAAACTTGCCAAGGATTTTGAATGAGGAACTTAAAACTGAAAAGTCTTGACATTTGCTCTGCTTTTTCAAGGGAGGTTTGAAAAAATTAAAATAAAAAGCACACGTTTTTCAGAAAAACAGTAATGGATCATGAAACATGGTGTTTCTGTTATGACACAGAAGCAAAGGGTCTGCCATTGAAAGCTTCAACATCCCAAAACTTAGGGAAAACACTCATTTCGAAATCTAAAAGTGAAGACAGCACTTATTTGTTTTTTTAGCATCAGTGACAGTCTTCATGCTCAGTTCATACCAGAAAAGCATAGAGTTGATCAGGTTTTTTGTGCATAAATACAAAATGACTGGGAAATGTTAAATATTTTTTTCTTTAAAGAACTCTGGCCGTGATTTGCTTCTCAACTATGACAATGCTTTGGTGTACTGCTTACTTTCTACCATGTAGTTTTTCATGAAAGATGATATTTAACCCACTTGATTATCCATTTATTTCACCAAATATGATCCCAAATGACTTTTGGTTGTTAAAACATTTTTAAAATCCACCCACGAAAGAAATGACCTTGCCACTACTGATAGCATTCAAAAGATCATGGCTCCTTAGAGAAATGGCCGCTTCTAGAACTGGGGACAGGAAAAACAAGAGGATCATAGAGCATACTGTAGTTTGGGAAAGTACAGAAGTGCTCACTAGACAAAGAGAAGGGGGTGTTTTTTCAGGAATAAACCTGAAAGAGCTTCCAATAGACAAAGTTGGACCAAAACAAATAATGTAGTCTTGGAATATAGCTGAAAGTATAAAATAAATATCCATGAGACCATACTAATATAAATGATTGAATAAGTAAATAAATGGAGAAAGAGATGCATCTTTTTTGTGGAAGAATTCCAAATAATATACGTAAATCCTCCCCACTCCAGAAGGAGGAGCTCAATCGTTGGCCAGACTTAGTGACATACTTCCAAAAACTTGAGAAAGGGACAAAGAGTATCTTTACAATGGAGGAACCTGGCAAACACTATCTTAGCCAATTGATGAAGGCTAATATCATTGGTGATATTATGCAGCTCTCACATACCCCTGATATGATTTGATGGGAAGGGTACATTACCTCTGTGGTGTTCTTTCCCAAAATCCATAACCCTAGTCTACTCATGAGAAAAACAACAGACAAACCCAGATTGGGGTGCATTCTACAGGATACCTTCCCAATACTCCTCAAGACTCTCAAGATCATGCAAAACAAAGAAAGACCAAGAATGTGTGATAGACCAGAGGAGACTGGGAATACACAGCAACTCAATACAATGTGGTACCGTGGATTGGATTCTGGAACAGAAAGAGGACACTAATGGAAACATTGGTCAATCTGCATAAAGTCTGGAGTTTGGGTAATAGTAATGTTCCTGTGCCTATTTCTTAGGTGTGACAAACGTATGTGATAATATAAGGTATTAACAAGGGAGGGAAATTGGCTGAGGGGTATATGGGAACTCTCTCTCTTTTTTAAAGATTTATTTATTTATTTATTTCTCGTCCCTTCCCCCCCACCCCAGTTGTCTGTTCTCTGTGTCTATTTGCTGAGTGTTCTTTGTCCACTTCTGTTGTTGCCAGC
The DNA here is from genome assembly GCF_030445035.2 of Dasypus novemcinctus. NCBI lineage: Eukaryota > Metazoa > Chordata > Mammalia > Cingulata > Dasypodidae > Dasypus > Dasypus novemcinctus. The sequence goes on along the minus strand of NC_080676.1, from coordinate 152,448,221 downwards.
GGCATGGGAATCTCTGTTTCTTTTTGTTGCATCATCTTGTTGTGTCAGCTCTCCATGTGTGTGGCACCATTCCTGGGCAGGCTGCACTTTCTTTTGTGCTGGGCGGCTCTCCTTATGGGGCACATTCCTTGCACATGGGGCTCCCCTATGCGGGGGACACCCCTGCGTGGCATGGCATTCCTTGTGCACATTGGCACTGCTCATGGGCAGCTCCACACGGGTCAAGGAGGTCTGGGGTTTGAACCGCGGACCTCCCATGTGGTAGACAGATGCCCTAACCACTGGGCCAAGTCCGCTTCCCTATGGGAACCCTCTTGCACTATCTTTGAAACTTTTCTGTAAATGTGAAATTATTCCAAAATAAAAACGTTATTAAAAAAAGAATGTGATGAATTCCAAAGGCACACCAAACCAGAATTCTGTGGAAGCATTGGAAAAATGGCAGCAACACTGAAATATGTTCAGTCTCCGAAGGGGCTGAATTCAATTGTTTGGCTTCTTTTTTTTCTTTCCATGAGGAAGCTGCTGTCCCTAAAGTGTTAGGTGACTTTCCCATAGCTTTTTCATGCAGATCAAGACCTAGAACCCAAGACCCTTGAGTCTATACAACGGAAATATCACACAACCACCAACACAGTCAACACTTCACTGGCACTCTCTTTGAACCAGACTTCTCCAGGTGTCATGCATATATTAATTATTTAATTCTTCACATTTACTCTCTTACCATTCCTATTTTGCAGATTGCTCCTGATTTGCACCATGCTAAATGCCATGAGTGGAAAGAGAGTGGGTTTCCTGCTCCCCATCTTGAGGTTACACCAATGGCTCTTGCTAGACCCTCGTCTCTGGAGAACTCTTAGCTTGGTGGGTAGCAAATGGGAGGTAGCACCAATAGGACATGTGGATGGACTAGATGTGGGAGGTGAGGAGGAGGTTGTTGTCCAGCATGATGCTCAGGCTGGAGCTTGGGCAAAGCAGAGTTTTTGAGGTCTTTCACCAAGAGGGAACAGCAGGTCTGGGGATATGAGATTATTTGTTTTGATATTGAATGTAATGTGGACCTTCTCCGGAGTTGGTTAAACATGCCTGAAACTCCAGAGAATATTCTGTTCTGGAGATAGTTTTGGGACCAACACATGTTGATGCTACATGTACTTTGGGATGCTCACAAGTCACATAAAGCTTTCATAAACCCCTGGGTAGAGCATTCCCACAATTAAGCCCTCCCTCCACTCTGGTTATCTTTCTCTGTTCCCTATGTGAAAGTCTACATCAGGAGGTCACGAGAGCATGAACCTGACACCAATGTCTGTCTTCCTTGGTGAAGGCCTACTAATCATTCCATGTGGTCAGATATGGATTCTTCTCCTGTATCTGAACCTCCCAAAGCTTCCACCTGAAGTCCTAATACTCTCTTATTCTGGACACCTCAAGACATCAGAGAGTTGAAGTCCCATCAGCTCGAGGTCCCCTGTTAGGTTCGGACTTGCCAGGCTCTGAGCTCTGGTGACAGCAGAAGTCCCATAACTTGACAAATAGTGATGAGAAGCCATCCCACCCCAGTGAAAGACTGACTATACAAATGGACAATGGCCAGATCATATATAACAACAGAACTCTGACCTTCACCCTCTGTAGCAACCAGCCCAGGAAGCCAAACCACAACTTTGGCAGCAATCAGCCCAGAATGACCAGGGCTTGGTTAATCACTACTGACTTCCTTAGTTTTGCCCCCACTCCTAATTCAGAACCAACCAGAAAAAGCCAAATATGCTCCCCTAACTAATCACATAAGATACACTGTGTCATTAGTCCACCTCCAGCCTCACCATGCCAACAACCTCCAGTTGGAGCATACCTGAAGCTTCCCCCTTCTGTTCACTGTAGAACTTTCTCACTCCTCTGCCTGCCTTTGAGTCTCTGTGAAATGCAAGTGATGCTGGTTGACTCCCTTGCAATAGCAAGAGCAAGCATTGAATAAACAGCTTCCACTTGTTCTCTTTGGCTGCTCTTCACTATTTCCACACTTAGGATTTGTAACCAGGGTAAGCCAGATTAGCATGAACGCCATCTTGATTAGCCACATATTTCTTTAAAATGTATTTTAAAATGGATTTTAACTTTTAGATGGTTTGTGCACAATACAGCTAGAAGCATGGGGAGGCAAGACATGAAAGTGAGGACGGCATAGTATTTCAGAGTCAGTATTTACTTTAAGGATACAGAGGAGAAGAGTTTGGGTCTCAGTATGCTGGCCCAGTAAACAGCTATGTGAATGGAGGAGGTAGGCTAGATAACTGTCCCAGCTTATCTGATAGATACCTCATTCTCTTGCCAAATAAAGTCATCAAAAAACCCCAAATTAATATGCATGTCCTTGATAACCAACCACAATGGCTTCAACATGCAGCCAAGGTCCATGATTACTTACTTCCAGAGTAACAAGTAGACCTACTGTAGGAGAAGGCAGTGCTCTAGCTGCCCCCAATAGAGAATGTTGGTGCCTAAATTTAGATCTCTACTTACTTTCTGGGCCCTCCGTTTTTCTGTTCATTATGCATTTGAGAGTTTATACACTGGTCTATGAGAATATTTTCCTTTTCCTTAATTCCTCTCCAGCCATCTGCTAATGTAAGCCATCTATCTTCTGTCAACATTTACTCCCAACTCTATTCATTTATCCATCTATCCACCCTTCCTTCCATCCATCCATCCATCCATCCATCCATCCGTTTGGATCACTGAGTGTAGGTAGATAGGAAGATGAGAAAGAAAGGATCCCAGGAAGCGGACTTGGCCCAGTGGTTAGGGCGTCCATCTACCACATGGGAGGTCTGCAGTTCAAACCGTGGCCCTCCTTGACCCGTGTGGAGCTGGCCCATGTGCAGTGCTGATGCGCACAAGGAGTGCCCTGCCATGCAGGGGTGTCCCCCATGTAGGGGAGCCCCACGCACAAGGAGTGCGCCCTGTTAGGAGAGCCGCCCAGCACAAAAGAAAGTGCAGCCTGCCCAGGAATGGTGCTGCCCACACGGAGAGCTGACACAACAAGATGATGAAACAAAAAGAAACAGAGATTCCCATGCTGCTGACAACAACAGAAGCAGACAAAGAAGAACACGCAGCAAATAGACACAGAGAACAGAAAACTGGGGTTGGGGGGAAGGGGAGAGAAATAAATAAAAGAAATAAATCTTTAAAAAAAAGGATTCCAGGGCACTGGGAGACACTATGATATCTCACAATTATCGTATAGTGTATTCAGTGCTGCAACACACATACCTGGGAGTACTCCAAGGGAGACAAACTACACAAGGGAAAGTGGAGCAAGCACAGACCCTCTTCCTTCAAACAGTCCTCACTAATCAATTTCCTTCATCACCATAGCCACCCTTTCTGTGGCCCAAACTTTCAAAAAGGGAATGAATGGTCCCCAGACATCATGACACCTTAAAGCATTCCCAGACCCTTAATTCCAGACTCCTTCCAGAATAGCGGAGAATTGACCTTAGTGGAAAATGTTGCCACTTTTAAGTTGTGAAGTCTTCAATGCATCAGTTCCCCCACTCTGGCCTCAAATACATCATCTATAAATATGGAAGGCTGACCCCAACCTCTGCTTCTTAAACCTAGTCTCTAAAATGTCCCAAAGGCAGAGAGGACAATGACAGTTGAACTCAGAAAAGTCACATTGATTTTGCATTTGAATACACGTGCTAGTTTTGAGTAAAAATGTTTTAAATTAGCAGTGAGTTTAAAGAATATCCTCCAAGAATCAGGTTTATCCTAAGACTCCATTTATTTCTTGGCACTCTTTGTAAACTGCCTCAAACACCTGGGGAACTGGAGCCCAGGCACGGGTGACCTCCAAGATTCCTGTGACTCTCTGACTTGAATCTGAAAGCTCTGAAATTGAGAATGCCTCATGTAATTGAAGTGCCCGTGGGTGGGAGGGACACTGAATGGGCTTCTTTGAACTCCCTGACTCAGACAACACAATTCATCTTTCAGTGGAGGGAACACTTGTCCAACCACGTCATTTGGTTGTGAGTCATGGGAATGCTTTGTCTACAAGGCCCCATTCATCTTTACATCTGCCCTGGGTTCAGACTTGCTGCCTAAGACATCAAATAAGTTCTCTCTTTTTAAGCAAAGCAAGAGTCCATTTTTGAGAGGACATTCACAGGTAGACTGAGAAATGGCATGACAACGAGGGTCATAGTTTTTCTGTACAGAAGATGGCAGGGCAAATCCAAGGATGGGACCCAATGGCAATGCCAGACCCCTGACCAGGATGTCTTTCCTTGGCCACCTCTCCCAAAACACCATTATGCCTTTGAATGGTAACCAATGCTGGAAATCTAAAAGCAATGCCTCACAGGAAAGAGTGACAAAGAGAAAAATCAGAAGTCTCCCTCCACCTCCAAATTCCTTTATTATAAGACCTCTTGCCAGTCTATTTTCCAGTCCATTACTATTATCAGCTAACTCTGAGAGCCACTGGCTTAGCTACCACAAGAGTTCTTTTTTTTCCTCTCAAGTGTTCAGTTACTAAAATGAGCATTTGTGGTGTGTGAATGCAGAAGTCCTGTTTGTGTGAAATGGACAAGATACTTAAAATTATCTGTCAGAGAAAATGTTATTGCTTCACAGGGTTACTGTGAAGAATAAATCAGGGGTCAAAACACTATGGCCTGAAGGCCAAATTCTGCTGTGGCCTGTTTTTGTACACCTACTAGCTAAGAATGGCTTTCATATTTTTACAGGATTGTAAAAAAAAAAATATGGCACAAACTGCACAGTAGTCCACAAAGCCTAAAATATTTACTATCTGGCCCTCTACAGAAAAAGTTTAGTAGTCTCTGGAATAAATGAAGAAATAGACTTGAAAATACTGACACAGAGCTTAGCACAAAGTCGAAGCTTAGAAATGGCAGAATTTCACTCCTTAGAAAGAGAGAACTTTCTGGGAGTAATTTAATTGCAAAAAGAGGTCAAATGGAATTCAACAAAAGGGTCAAAATTTGTAAGATTTGTGGAATACATAAATATTGCGATTCTGCCTTGTTCCTCCCCCAAATTAAATCAAATGTTAATATTTAACTGTGCTTATACCTTTAGACAAGTAACCCTTACCCACTAAGAGGATCTTTGTGTTGCAATGGGAAAGGCGAGTCCAATTTCAGGGGACCTCTTGTGGCAGGCATCTGGACCTTCCCTTATGTGGCAGAACCCTGAATATCCATAAGCCTCCCCATATTTCCCTGCCCTCTTGCTCATAGGCAGAGCCAACTATCTGAAAAACTCTCCAGCTCACCCTTCCTTTGCTGTAGCAGTCGTAGAAGCTTTGGAGCCACAAAGTGGAAGTAGCCTGAATCCCTGAGTCACCACATGGAACACAGTTCCTCTAGAATCAGTTGAGCTTCATTAAAATTTGGAGGGAAGAAATAAACCTTTATTTGGTAAGTCACAGCAATTTCAGATTTGACTTAATACTATAGCAAAACCCAATCTATCCAAAACTTTTGTTATCACAGGAGAAATGAGCACTAGCGAAGGGGTCATGGGAAGGCATTCTCATCTCAGACCTGTCATGAATTTACCACCTAACTTTCTTCCTGTACAGGCTTGCAACCAGCCCTTTTCCAAGTGGCCGTGGTAACAAGGCTGAAAAAGGATTAATTTTTGTTATTCTTGTGGGTTTGGGATGTAAGCCAAAGCCCTCTCTTTCAAAATAGCTTATGGGCTATCTTGCCAATAGGGAAAACATTGTGTAACTAGCTCAAGCCCTTACTTAATTCAGAGCTGTTTAGTTTTTTCACCTGCAAATAATGCAGTTTCCTGGCATTGTCCTCTCTGCAATATGCTGACCTTATGTTTTTTGTTTTTCTTTCGTTGTTGTTGTTGTTTCTTTGTTTTTGGTTTGGTTTTTGTTAGAGAAGTTGTGGGTTTACAGGAAAATCATGTATACATGTATACAGCCCTATTATTAACACCTTGCATTAGTATGGTACATTTGTTACACCTCATGAAAGCATATTTATATACTTATACAATTAACTATAGTCCATGGTTTAACTTATGGTTCACTGTTTGTGTTGTACAGAACCGTGGATTTTTTAAAAATTTTTATTCTAGAAACATATACAATTTAAATTTCCCCCTTTATGCCACATTGAAATATATAATTCAGTGTTGTTAATTGTGTTTACAATATTGCACTACCATCACCACCAACCACTACCAAGATTTTCCAAAGTCACAAGTAGAAATGCTGTACAATTTAAGCATTCACTGCCTATTCTCTACACTTACCCTATTCCCTACATCTACCACAGTCTAGAATCTAACTCCTTGTGTTCGCTTATTTTAATTATTTTATATCAGTAAGATCATATGATATTTGTCCTTTTGTTACTGGCTTATTTCACTCAACATGTCTTCCAGGTTCATCCATGTGGTTACCTGTATCAGAATTTGAGTCCTCTTTATGGCTGAATAATATTCTGTTATGTGTATACGCCACATTTGTTTATCCATTCATCAGTTGATGGATAGTTGGGATGCTTCTGTCTTTTGGCAATTGTGAATAATACCGCTGTGAACATTGGTGTGCAAATACGTATTCAGATTTCTGCTTTCAATTTTTTGGGGGAGGTACCTAGAAGTGGGATTGCCAATTCATATGATAATTCCATATTTAACTGAGGAACTGCTAAACTGTCTTTCACCGTAGCTGCATCATTTTACATTCTCACCAACAATGAATGAGTGTTCCTATTTCTCCACATCTTCTCCAACACCTGTAATTTTCTGTTTTGTTCTTTTTTCTTTAATAGTAGCCATTCTAGTGGGTGTAAAATGATACCTAATTGTGGTTTCAATTTACATTTCCTGAATGGTAGTGATGTTGAGCATCTTTTCATATGTTTTTTGGTCATTTGTATATTGTATATCTTCTTTGGAGAAATGTCAATTCAAGTCTTGTGCCCACTTTTTGATTGTATTGTTTGTCTTTTTGTTGGTGAGCTTTAGGTTTCTTTATATATCCTGGCAATTAAATTCTTACTGGATATGGGGTTTCTAAATATGTTCTCCCATTGTGTATGTTGTTATTTTAACGTTCATGATAAATTCCTTTGATGCAAAAAGTTTTTAATATTGATAATGTAACATTTATTTATTTTCTCTTGTCACTGCTTGTGCTTTGGGTATAAAGTCTGCAAAACAATGGCCTAACTCAAGATCCTGAAGATGCTTCTCTATGATTTCTTCTAGGAATTTTTATAGTTCTGACTCTTATATTTAGGTCTGTGATATATTTTTAATTGATTTTTGTATATGGTGAGAGATGGGAGTCCACATTCATTCTTTGGCATATGGATATCCACTTTTTAAAGCACCATTTATTGAAGAGACTAGTCTTTCCCAATTGAGTGGTCTACATGCCCTTGTCAAAAATCATTTGGCTATAAATGTGAGGATTGATTTCTGAATTCTTAATTCAATCTATTGGTCTATATATTTGTCCTTGTAGTACATGCTGTTTTAAATACTGTGGCTTTGTAATAAGTATTAAGATTGGCATTTCCATTTCTGCAAAGTAGTGTGTTGGAATTTTGATTGCAAATGAATTCAATCTTGTAAATCCCTGTGGATAGAAATGACATCTTAATAATTAGTCTTCCAATCTATGAACATGGACTGTCCTTCCATTTATTTAGGTTTTCTTTGGTTTCTGTTAGCCATGTGTAGCAGTTTGATATTATTGATTAATTCCAAAAAGAAATAATGGATTACATTTGTAAAGTGGTCTTTTCCTCTGGGCATGTTAGATTATATTGGATTCAGAGGTTTACTTGATTACTTGTGCCAGTAGGGGGTTGAGTCCCTGCCCTTGGTGGGTTGGAAGACTTTTAATGTTGGAGTTTTGATGTTGGAGTTTGATGAAGTCTTAAGCTGGAGCCCTGAGAAGTAAGCACACAGAGGAAAGAGAAGCAAGCCCTGGAAAAGAGGAACACTGAGCCTGAAGAGAAGCAAGACCTGGGAAGAGAGGAACCTAGGAAGCCTGAGCCCTGACAGACTTTGGCAGCTATCTTGCTCCAACACATGGAAATAGACTTTGGTGAGGGAAGTAACCTATGCTTTATGGCCTGGTATCTGTAAGCTCCTACTCCAAATAAATACCCTTTATAAAAACCAACAGATTTCTGGTATTTGCAACAGCACCCCTTTGGCTGACTAATACACCTTGTTTTGTACTTTTCTGTGCACAAGTTCTTTATATCCTTGGTTAGAATTATTCCTAGATATTTGATTCTTTTAGTTGTTATTTAAATGGAAGTTTTATTTTGATTTTTTTTTCTAATCGTTCGTTATTAGTGTACAGAGACACTACTGATTCTGGGGTGTTGATCTTGTACCCTACCACTTTGTTGAGTTCATTTTTTAGCTCTAGGAGCTTTGAGGTGAATTTTTCAGGATTTTTTCTATATAGATCTTGTTATCTGCAAAATAGGGAATGTTCTACCTCTTTGTTTCCAATCTGGATGCCTTTTATTTCTTTTTCTTGCCTAACTCCTCTAGCTAGGACTTCCAGCACAATGTCAAATAACAGTGGTGACAGTGGGCAACCTTGTCTTGTTCCTGATGGTTAGAGGGAAAGTTTTCAGTCTTTCATCAAGTATGATGCTAGCTATGGGTTTTTCATATATGCCCTTTATTGTATTGAGGAAGTATCTTCCTAGTCCTAGTTTTCTAAGTGTTTTTATGAGGGTGTGCTAGAGTTTGTCAAATGCCTTTTCTGCATGAATTGAGATAATTATATGGATCTTTTCCTTCATTCTGTTAATGTGATAGATTACATTAACTGATTTTCTTACGTTGAATCATGCTTGCATACCTGGGATAAATCCCATTTGACCACAGTGTATAATTCCCTTAAGGTGCTGTTAGACTCAGTTTGCTAGTATTTTCTGAGGACTTTTGCATCTATATTTATAAGAGATATTGCTCTGTCATTTTCTTTTCTTGTGGAATCTTTATCTGGCTTTGGTATAAGGGCGATTTGGCCTTGTAGAATGAATTAGGGAGTATTTTGTCCTCTTCAATTTTTTGGAAGAGTTTGAGCAGGACTGGTGTTAAATCTTCTTGGAATGTTTGGAAAATTACCCTGTGCTTTTCTTTGTTGGGAGGTTTTTGATGACATCTAATCCCTTTTCTTGTTCTTAGTTTGTTGAGATCTTGTTTCTTCTTAAGTCTGTGTATGTATTTTGTTTCTAAGAATTTTCCCATTTTTGAAAGGTTATCTAATTTGTTGGCATACAGTTGTTTGTAGTATCCCTTTATAGTTCTTTCTGTGGGATTGATAGTGGTGACCCCTTTCATTTCTGATTTTTGTTAACTTTTTATTCATCAGTCTAGCTAAAGACTTGTCAAGTTTAATAATCTTTTCAAAGAACTAACTTTTGGTTCTGTTGATCCTCTCAAAAAATTTTTTTAAATTGTCTATGTCATTTACCTCTGCTCTAAACTTTGCTATTTCCTTCCATTTAGTAACTTTGGGTTTAGTTGGCTCTGTTTGTTTCTAGTTTCTCCAATTTTGAGATTAGGTCTCTGATTTGAGATATTTTTTGATGTAATTATTTAGAGTTTAAAATTTCCCTCACCTCTGCCTTTGCTGCATCCCATATGTTTTGGCATACTGTGTTTTCATTTTCATTTGCCTCAAAATATTTCCTAATTTCCTTTGTGATCTCGTTTTTAACCTGCTGGTTAAAAATACGTTATTTTCATATATTTGTGAATTTTCTATTTCTTCGTCTTTAATTGATTTCTAGCCTCATTTCATTGTGGTCAGAGAAGATACATTGTATGATTTCAATCTTTTTAAATTTACTGGGACTTGGTTTGTGACCAAGATATGGTCTATCCTGGGGAATGACCCACATGCACTAAAGAATGTGTATTCTGTTGTTGGGTAAAGTGTTCTACATATGTCTGTTAAGTCTTGTTGGTTTCGAATATCGTTCAAGTCTTGTACTTCCTTATTATCTTCAGTCTAGGTGTCCTATCCATTATTGAAAGTGGTATGTTAAAGTCTCCTGTTATTAATATGGAACCATCTGTATCTCCCTTCAAATGTGTCAGTATGCTTCATATATTTGGGGCCCTGCTGTTAGGTGCATATATATTTATAAATATTATTTCTTCTTGTTGAATTGACCCCTTTATCAATAGTGACCTTTGTTTTCCTTCATAACAATTTTTAACTTTTAAAAATTTTAAGTCTATTTTATCTGGTCTATTTTATCTAATAGAATAAAACAGACTAAAATTTTGTCTACTTTATCTATTATTAGAATAGCTACCCCAGCTCTCTTTTGTTTACTACTTGCGTGGTATGTATATTTCCATCCTTTTACTTTCGATCTATGTATGTCTTTGAATTTAAGTCTCTTGTGAGCAGCATATAGCTGGGCCATGCTTTTTTAAAAACTCTATTCTGTCAATCTCTGCCTTCTGACTGGAGTTTAATCTATTTACATTTAAAGTGATTACTGATAATGCAGGACTATCTTCTGCAATTTAGTTATTTAGTCTTTGTACATCTTGTACTTTTGTCCCTCAATTCTTCCATCAGTGCCTACTTTCGTTAATGTTTTTTGAAGAGTACCATATTGAGTCCCTTCTCATTTCTTTCTGTATCTATTTTCTTTGGGGTTACTAAAGGGTTATCATTTACCCTAAATGTATTAACAATCATATTTGGTTAAATACGAATTTGATTTCAGTAGCATATACATACACTGTTTCTGTATCTCCCCACCTATTTTTGTACTTATGAATTTCATCTTTGTATACTGAATGTCCAAAACCATAGATTTATCATTGGTTTTTATGCATTTGTATTTAGCACCTATAAGAAGTAGAGTTACAAACCAAAAAATACAATAATACTGGCTTTTTTATTATTCAGATAGTTACCTTTACCTTAAGTCTTGATTTCTTTGTGCCACTTTGGACCACTGTTTATGTCCTTTCCTTTCAGTCGGAAGAACTACCTGTAGCATTGTTTGTAGGGCAAATCCAGTGGCGATGAACTCCCTCTGCATTTGCTTATCTGGGAATGTCTTCCTCTCTCCCTAGCACCAGCAAGCTGCACCAGAGGCTTACTGCTGCCTGCCAGAAGGTTGAGGGATGGGTAACAGGCACTGGCACATGGAGAGTGCAAGTCAGTCATATTTACCTCAATCTACCAGCCTCCTCCACCCATTCTTCCCTGGATGCTGCCCAGTGTTCTACTGGACTCTAGCGTTTTGAAAACAGTTGATTCAGACAGTTCCTGCCTGTTTCATATTTGTTGTGATGGCAGGACTGATTCTTGGAGCTTCCCCCTTCACCATCTTCCCACAATCCTCCCTGCCACTACCCATCTCCAATGGATCCCTGAACTCACTCCATGTCAAGCTATTCTACACTCCAAGATGTGGCTTCTAAAAACGCTTCATTATCTGCATACCACCTGGGACACAGATACCTGGAAGGGGGTTGCAAAGGCTGAAATGCTCCTCACTTCTTCCAAAGCCCAACCTCCACTCTTTCCCAACTCCCATTCCCTAGGTACTCACAGACACCAAATCTTAAGAAATAATTGCGTGTAATAAAAACATGTCCGCAGGAAAAAAAAAAAAAAAAAAAGCACAAATATATTCCCCATTTGTCTTTGGAACCAGATGTCTGAAAAGCTCCCTTGACAAAAAAGCTGCCAGAAATAATACACTCATTTACTGCTCAGGAAATACGCTCCTTTCATTGAAAAGCGATGACATTAAATTGAACCAGCTCCCAGTACTGCTCTGAATTATTCTTTCTATGCCTGTAGCACACAGAGGCTCCTACAAAGAAACCAAATACAATAACCAAGTGGATCCCCGCCTTCAAACAAAAAAAAATCAGCCTCGCATTCTTTCTGAATTTGTCTCACTAGTATATATATAGCTATTGAGAAAACGTTTTATTGATTTAATCTAGTAAAACCCAATAACTTTTTAATAGCTAAAGCAGATAACAAGGCTATCCAGTGTTGCTGTTTACTTGACAGATCTATTAAGAAAGTTCAAGCCCCAAAAGAAAGCTGCTTTCTCCAGCTTCAAGATTCAGGGTTTGGTAGCAAAAAAGAGCATGAGGCTCAGAATCTCCAGAAGCTGCTGAGACCTGGTTCTGCCACTCGCTGCTCATTAAACCCCAAGGAAGTCACTTAAGCTCCCCAGACCTGTTTCCCTCTGTAAAATAGGGTTGCCTTGAGAATTCAGTGAACTAGCATAGAGATAAAACACCCTGAAAAACGTAAAATTTAACCTTATAATACTGGAAAATTTCATAAAAGACTACAAATGGTATACGACAATTTTGAGAATGACTCAAAAATGCAAAGTAATAGAAAGGAGATTAGGGGTTACCAGGGGTCAGGGGGAGGTTGGAATTGGGGGTTAAGGCCTAATGGGTACAGAGTTTCTGTTCCAGGTGAGGAAGACTTGGTAATGGGTGGCGCTGGTAGCACAACTTTGTGAATGTAATACTACTGAATCACACACTTAAAAAATGGTTAGAATGGCTTATTTTATGTTATATATCTATATATATATATCTGCAATAAAAGCTGTTTTTTAAAATGCAAAGACCTTGAGGGAACTTCAAAAATACCTGTTCTAATGACAGCTTGATCCTACAGGGACCTTCCCTCTGACCACGGCCGCTACATCCTCTCATTTCTCTGGTTCTCTGCAGGAGCCGGGCAAGCTCACCCAGGCCCGGGGGGGGTCTCTGAACCATTCTGGGCCCTGGTTTTCTCATCTGCAGGTCCTGCCTGTTCTAAAGTATTATGATTCCTAAAAGGAAACATCCTCCTCAAAACTAGACACTCCTGCTTGTCCCCCTCAACGAAACTTCAGAGACAGTTTAGTGTGGTGGAAACAGCAAGCTCTCCACCTTCTAACCAAGCCAGCCTCGGAGTCGTCGTTCTCTCATTGCACGGGAGGGGGGCAAGGGTGTCTGCAAGGCGGTGGATGTGAAACACTTTTGTAAACGAATCCCAAATGGTCCAAACAGTCCATTGGCACCTTCCCTCGCACCGCCCTGTCACTCCTCTCCCCCCATCGCCGACCAAGGCCAAAAATAAGGCCAAAAATCACGGAACATTTTTGCAGTTTCCACGGAAGGATCTTGACATCCCCCCCAAAAAAGAAAAACACAGGCTTGTCTTGAACTGCCGTTTGCAGGGTGTCAGTCAGATGCACTTTCGTAGACCTCCTGGTTGCAGGTGACATGAATTAGGGAAACTGGAGCAGAAAGAGCCCCAAATACCCCACAATTCCCATGTTTCTGGCCAGGACAAGGGACCAAGAGCTTTACAGAGGAGATGGCGACACTCCTATTTGCAACGTACTCGTTTAATTTATCAGCAAATAAATGACGCAGTCACAGTGGGGGAAAGTGTATTTCACAGTCATTATAAAAGTACATACATTTAATAATGGTGACATTAACACGGTCCTCAAGGATGACCAAATCACACAATTAAAACCGACTCCCTCCCCCACACCCCATGACGGCAAGTCTGCCATTTCCGTCGGTAACACCAGGCTGACTGAGCTCACAGGCACAGTGGACTGACAAAGAACAGTTCTGGGTCAAACAGACAACACACTGTGTACTTACCAAAGGATAGTCAAGTCTTCCATATAAATATAATAAAATATTAAAGAATTTAGCCTTCTTTCACTCGATTTCATAGATTTGTCAGGGTGCTCACACACATAAAAATACAGTTTCTCTCCCTCCCTCACACCCCCCTCATCTCTCACTGGGTTGGGAATAAGCCTGAGGTCACAGTTCAAGTTACAAACTGTGATGCAGTCAAGTTAGTTGACTAACAGTCTGCAGCTGTTCTTGAAGCATGTGAGGAACGGAAAGCATGTTCTTCCGGAGCTAACAGCAACACAGAAACAAACGCTCAGGACCTCGAGGAAAGGAAGATACAAGGAAAAGGTATAAAGGACTAAAAGTTCACCACACGGAGGAATGAACACACACTGCAGTTGCAGCTGGAAACCATCTTCAAAAAGGGGTTCTTGACTTGCTCAAAGGACACCTCACGTCAAACGGAGAGAAGGGTCTGTTTTAAATGATTCTTCTCTTCTCCCTGCTTATAAATCTGTTTTCAATTTAAAGTTCTGGATCCCAATCTGAAGCATACAAAAGAATGAACACCAACGGTTGGGAACTGTCCTCCTTCCAACGTGCCCTAGAGCTGGGCTGACCTTCTCAAGAGGGAAGATGTGACCTTCTCGAGAGGGAAGATGCCAAGGATGGTCAACCTGTCGGCTGAGACTGGGGCACTGCAGCAGCTACGGAAGGGTCAGCCAAATATCTGTTCTCTCCTTGTTCAGTAAGAGTTGTGGGTCCAAGGAGATCGCCGCGGGCTAAATGAGAATATTATAAAGACCCGCCTCACAGGAGTCTGGCAAGGGCTGGCTGCCAGTGGAAACAGGGCCAGCTTCGTAATTCTCAAGGGCCTTGGCCAGTTTTGCAATCAATGGGCTGAGCACATTCTCCCAGTGTGGCCACAGCAGTGGTTTCTGGTCACGTCCACAACAGTCAAAAGTTGAAGGCTTCAGGCCATTGTGTAACTGTCTCCTGAACGAACCAGCATCCAAACCTCTGCTAATTACTTCCCTTTTCCATATTCTGATCATGACCGAAGGTTCCCCGCCAAGTACCTGGGCTTGGGCCCCACATAGAGACAGTCCCTCCATCGGGCTCCTGCTGGACAAAATCAGATAACACTGTGGTCCACAAAACACACACACAAGGACGCACAGACACAAAACTGGAGACACATCTTTGGTTCTGATCCTTGGTAAAAGGTGCAAAAACAGAACGTGGACTAAAATCCCATTTGAGGAACACTGCCTCAAAGAAGAAACTGCATGTTGTTTTGAGCAGGTTCCCCACCAGATAATACCTGCTCACAGCGCAGAGGAAACCAGATGAGCTCCAAACTTCCCTTGTGTCCTCGGCAGCTTGGAAACTGCATTGCACAGAGGAAAGGCTGCCTTCTTGCCATTCAAATCCAACTTGAACCATCCCGTTCTTCTTGCAAATGACCAAGTATCACTAGGTTCCATGCCTAAACAGGGGAAGACCCAGGGCTGGTCGTGATGGCATCCCACCTGCAAGCTCCCGTAGTCCAACAGCCGCTAAGAACAGCACCCGGGCGAGATTTCGTGCTTCCCACTCCGTATCCTCGTGAAAATGTGAGTTTGGTGGAATTGTGTCTCACCTCTCCATCTGGCTTTTTAAAAATTATGTTAGGGTGGTTTCATGACAGTACATAAAAATCTCTTTGGAGAAGATAATTCAGCCATTAGCACATTTCGAACAAAAAACAAACAATAAAAAACAACTGTCCAGACCTTGCTTGGGCTGTCCCGTTTGCTCATTGGTGGTCGCCACCGTTGGGTTCCGTCTTGTCCCGCTGCCCCTTCTCCCCGGTGGGAGATGTGCTGGCGGCAGAGCATTGGGGCTGTGCCCAGTCTCCCGCAGGGCTTGGGGTTCCAGCACGCGGGCTCCTGCCAGCCCTGTAGGCACTCCTGTGGGCAGAGGAAACCGCAGAGGAGCAAGGCCTTGGCGGGTTACAACCATTTTGGGGAAAGCCGTCAGTTCTGACATAACTGGGGCGGCTGCTGCCAAAAGAACGGTCCGCAGAGAGGCACAAAGTGAAGCGTCATCTCCTAACTGGCTGTGCAAACCTGGGTGCCCGAGAAGGGTGGTGCCCGGTTTTCCCCCGAGCCCATCTGAGGGAGGTGGGGGGCCGGGCAGCGCGCGGCAGGAAGGAGCAGGAGGAGGAAACTGGCTGCACCGGGACCAACGCTCCTGGCGCTTCCCAGCATCTCCCGGGGTCCCGATGTGAGGAGGGGGGAGGCCAAGTACGCTTTGGGGAACCCTGGACCTCAGCTCTTCCAAAGTTGGGGCAGACAAACTGCAAGGCAGGAATACATGAGGAGATGATGCGCGGACTCTCCACCCCCCCGGCGGACGCCCGGAGCTCTGTTCCAGTGCTTTCCTGAGATTACCCAGAATTCCGCTGGCCCAGGTTAACACTGGCCTTTGACCCCGTCCGCCATGTTGAAGGAAAGGCTGACGGGGGCGGTGGGCTGCAGCGGGGGCATGCTGGCCTCCAGAGGCCTGTCCCCGGGGGGCTGCAGGCTCTGATGCCGCTTCCTCAGCATCTGCCCGATGCCCATCATGGGGAACCTGCCCCGGCTCTTCACACAGTTCGGGCTCCCCAAAGGCTGCGCGGGGCCGGCGCTGGGAACCGGAGGTGGGGAGCACGCGGCTTCCTCTTTCGGGGGGCTGCTCTTTTCTTCAGGAGCGAAGGAGACCGGCGTGGGAGGCGAGGGAGCGTGGACGGGGGACGCGCTTCCTGATGGCAGGGCCGGGGAGAGCGTCCTCTCGCTGGAGTTCCGGCGCGCCAAGTTCACCGGCGAGTTGAGGAGCCTGTAGTGGTGAGACGGGGACAGCAGTTCCGTTTGGTCGTCGCGGTCGACAGACTCGAAGGAGCGCTCCATGTCCAGCATCAGGGGGTCTTCCTTGGGGAGGCTGCCGCCGCTTCCCGGCCCGGGCTGGGGGGGCTCCGGTTTCTTCACCACCCTGGGGGTCCTGGGAGGCGGGACGGGAATAAACTCCATGGAAGAAGAAGCCACACAGTTGGAGTCGGAGGTTTTACGGAAAATATTGCGGCAGCCGAAGGAATCTGCACACCAAGAGAGCAAACGAGAGCACATAAACAACCCCATGAACCGTGTGCACAGCCCTTCTCTCCTGCTTTTGAGAGATGGTGCGTTACCCAACAGAAGTCACCAGAACCAAGAAGCCAACTGCCCTGGCTTCTCCAAAGAGGATCAGCAGAGGATAAGCTGCCCACGGAGGCCCAGGCAGCCCTTCTAGAAGGGACGGGCAGAAGGCTGGTGACAGGACGCCTCCTTGGTTCCGATTTGCCCCACGGGGCCGGCTTAACCTCTATCCCTTCGTGGGTTGCTTAAAATTCTGGACCCTGCCAAAGAGCCTTTGAATTTAAAAACCCTGCGGATCAACAAAACCCAGCGAAGCACACCAGGCCCAACTCACTGAGGATCTGCAACTTTGGTCCTCAGATACCTGAAAGCATAAAGTGCTTTTCCCTCATGACTTCTGATGGGAACTGGAGTCTCATCTGACTGTGAACGGGGGTGGGACAGTCTTCCTCTTGGTATTTAAGGCAATGAGTCAGTCTCCACAGTTTCTATTTCAAGTTGGCACAGGTAGGAATATAGGCTGGCAGACTGTGCCAGGAAGCCCCCCACAAATTTGGAGCTGAGGGAAATAAAGCAAGTTCATGCGGAACAAGAGCCACTTGGCTTCTTGTTTCTACCATGACATTTTATAGCCCTCTTTGAGGCCTGGCTGCTGGAAAGAGCTGCTGTCTGTTGGTTGGAAGGGGAGAATGGATTTTCAGGAGCAGTGGCAGGCACTGGGAATTCTCCTTACCTTGAGTCAATAAAGATAAAGACACCAAAATAAATCTCCTCAGGACTGCCACAGACGCTTGAGACTCCCCAACAGAACGAAGTAAAATTTCATTTACGACTAAAGTTGCAGATATTCCCAGCACCACAGGCACATCATCTTCCTTCTCTGAAATTCACTGCGTGGTCAGCCCCAAAGCAGGCTCCTTTGGGAGCCCTGAGAGAAAGTTTCTCCCTCCAGGAGCAGTGAGGGAAGCAGGACTGGGGGCTGGGCTCAAGTCCCAGCTCAGATACATCTAAAAGAGATGTCCAAGAGGTCACTCTCAAGGTGGTATGAGGATTAGAACGTGTGTCTGTGGAGCACCCAGGAGAAAGTGAGGGCTCAAGGCAGCAACTCTCTAAATTAAAAAGCAGCAGGCTGAGGGCAGTGGGTGCTGCGTGCTCTGCCAGGAGTCTCGCCCTCTCCAGCTAGGGAAGGCGTGGGCAACCGACTACTCTCAGCCAAGGTCTGTTGAGACTGTGCCAAGTCACAGTTCCTCCCTTCCTGGTCCATGCTGCTCCTCACTCCACGGGGTAACTCTGCAGGGTCCTCGCAGCCCCGAGATCCCAGCGGGAGCAGCTGAGGCCTTTGTTGAGGTTGTACAGCCCACTTTCTCCCTCCACCCGGCTCTGTCCCCTTCCTCCCCCAGAGGCGGTGACCCCGAGAGGACAGGCCACATGCGCTTCCTGCTCATTCCCATCCCTGAGCCAGCCTCCCTGGAAACTACCCTGGGACCCTAAACTCCCCTCAGCAAAAAGAGAGTTGTCACAGCCGCCACCCTGCAGCCTGCTTTGCTGGCTCCTCTTCATCCAATCCTTATTGTGAGTTAATGGGTGCACGGGTCAGGAGAGAATGTTCTGCAACCAGCCTGTCTGTTCGGAAATCTGGACTCTGTGACTCAGCAGCTGATTCTGGATGGCGTCCTGTGCCTATTCCTCATCTCTAGAAATGGGGGTGATGATAATATCTATCTCATAGGTATCTCATGACCTGCTGCAGTAAGGGCTCAAATTTAGCTCTTAGGCTCTGCAGTTGCTTCTACACTAATATGCTCTCGAATTCCAGGATGAAGGAGAAACTCAAAGAGACAAACTTATTTACAGCTGGCCCAGAGATTCCTGGGGACATCCTCAGGAACAGACTGCACCTCTGGGGTGGCAAAGCTATCCCAAAGTACCCATGACATGCCATTGTCAAAGGACCAAATTAGGCTGCTGGTTACAACCCAGAAAGAGTCCATGGAGGGAAAAGCAGAAGTCCTCTGTGGAGACCCACTGCCTTCCTGAAATCTAAAGGACAGACTGAATGGAATGAAATTGTTCCCCTCTGCTTGAGGACGGGATCCACTTCTGGTCAAGCCAGGGCTGTTTTAACCTCCCTGATCATTTCCTCATTCCCCAGGGCCACTGGGCTGTTCTTACCCATGCCTCTTCTCTGACCCTCAGTCTCTTCATATATAAAACAAGGGCGCTGAGCGCAAGGATCTCTCACAGCCCCTTTTGATAACAAGAGTCTCCGCTGTACCTCACGCTCCTTTTCAGGACGTGCCGGGCTCCGCAGGAACCTTCCCTTCCCAGAAGTGCCTCCTTGTCCTCTCGGGTCTCCTGGGTGTGAGGCCTGACCTGCACCCACAGTATGCTCTCCTCCCCACCCCTTATATGCCCGTCTCCACGGAGGGAAACTCACACGAGTGGGTTATCTGTGATATGCTGGACACTGGGCTGGGTAAGGGAACGTACCCACGTACCTGCGTATCTCAGTTAGTCCATCCAGTAACTGTGACGCACGTAGGGTCCCCTTTTACATTTAAGGAACCGGTTAAGAACCTCTCAAGTTAAGGAACTCGACCTGACAAGCAGGAGGACTGGGATTTGAACTCAGGTTTGAGCACCTTAACCCCGAGCCCTGCACCCAGACTTCAGTGCCTGGCAGGGTCCATACTGGTGAAGGCTATGGTGCCCTGCACCCCAATCTCTGCTCCCACAATGACATGCACCTCAATCTCTGCTCCCACAATGTCATGTACCCTGATCTCTGCTCTCACACTGTGATGCACTCCAATCTCTGCTCCCACAATGACATGCACCACAATCTCTGCTCCCAAAGGACCTGCACCCCAATCTCTGCTTCCACAATCCTGTGCACCCCAAGCTCCCATCTCAAATCCTCCCTGTGTAGGTTTGACCTTGATTTTTCTCAGCTTGTCACAGGTGTGTTAACCCTGCTCTCCTGCTGAGCGCAGGGATCGCCTCTTCTCTAGGGGCCACACCGCCACCTGCCGCGAGAAGTCCACGGCAGACACGCCGCTCAACGCGCGTGGCCTGGAGATGACCCCGGGCCGGCGCACCTTTGTCGGGGAAGCCGGGCTTGGACGCCTTGCGGTCCTTGAGCAGGGCTTTGGTGTTCTGGATCTGCGTGATGAGCGAGGTGGACGGAGGTTTATGTGAAGGCAGGTTCTTGTCTGGCTTCCTGGAAAACGGTCGATGAAGAAAATCCCCTCTTTTTTCCTGTTCTTTGGGCTTTTTATCCTTCAGATCAAGACAAAACACACGCACTCAGACATGAGCAAGAATAGACAGTGGGATTCCCCTTTTAAAGCGTTATCCAAGTAGGTTAGAGAAATTCCAGCTTTCCCAAAATGTACTCTCAACCCCGCCTTGCATGATGGAAAGGCTGAAGCCCAGCAGCGCTCCAGGGAGCCCACTGCCCCCCGCCCCAGGTGGGACGGTTTGAAGCTGGACGCGCCCCAGAAACCACGTTCTTAAAGCTAGCGCATTCCTGTGGGTGTGGCCCTATTCGAGGAGGACCTTTCGATTAGGTCACTTCAGTAAGGCCTGGCCCAGGCAGGGTCTTAATCCCTTACTAGAGTCCTTTATAAATGGGGATAAATACGGAAAGAAAGAGAGAAGACCACGGAAGCCAGGTGCTGAAAGCAACGAAAACCAGAAGAGAAGGAGGAGAGCAGCAGGCACCGCCACGTGCCCTGGCATGTGAGAGACGCGTGGCACGCCACATGCCCCATGGTGAGGCATACTCTATGCCCTTTCACAGACAAGAAAACAGTGGGGTGGTTACCTCATTCACCCAGGAGCCAAATGAAAACTCAGATTTTCACTGCTCTGAAGTCAGGGTTCTTAGTCCTTCACTTTTTTTTTTATTAAGATTTATTTACTTATTGTCCCCCCCCCATTGTCTGCTCTCGTGTCCATTCACTGTATGCTCTTCTGTGTCCACTTGTACTCTATCAGGTGGCACTGGGGATCTGTGTCTCCTTTTGTTGTGTCATCTTGCTGCATCAGTTCTCCGTGTGTGGCACCACTCCTGGGTGGGCTGCAGTTTCGTGTGGGGCAGCTCTCCTTGTGCAGGGGCCACTCCTTGCATGGGGGGGCACCCTTACGCGGAGGCATCCCACATGGGCCGACACTCCTTACACATGGCAGCCCTGAGCCCTTGAACCTCCCATATGGTAGGTGGATGCTCTATCTGTTGAGCCACATCCACTTCCCTCTTAGCCCTTCACTTGACAGAGCCTGGGGCAAAGAGATGCCAGAAACTGAGGCAAGGGCACGGACCCTGTATTCCTGGGCTCTGAAGGAGGCTCTGTGCCCCGGATCACCGTGACCAAGGCTAGCAGTGGCCAGGCACACTTCCCCACGTGTCCCTCTCCTTTCAACCAGGCCACCTTCTCTTAAGCAGAGAAGAGCAGGCTTTCCCACCCTGTCCCCCCCAGGCTCAGCATGCACCTTTCTGGAAGCCTGGCAGGATTTCCTCTTTCTGCTCACTCTACTTTTATGCAAAAGTCATCAGTTCTACCTATTCACACCTCAAACAGGAGGGGAACCAAAAAATCAAATGCGCCAGTCATACATTTTAAACCAACATTTGGAAGAAAAGACAAAATTGCAGTTCCTCCTGTTTAAGGGTTGTTTTTTGAACAGTGAGCAACCCTTCCTTTGGGCTTCTGCTTAGCGGATGCGTAGTGCGCTGCCTGCGGCTTTATGGGTTCACAGCCTCCTTTGGGGTCTCAAAGTGAAAGGCTGCAGGAGGCCAGCATCTCTGTCAGAGTTCATTAACACCGAGTACACGAGGCACGAGAGACTCCTGTGTAAAGGGACCGGACTTTGCTCTGGAAATCTCTACTGTGACCAACAATTGGGGGGCTGGGGCAGTGAGCAGAAAGCCTACTTTGAGAGCAGAAGAAAGGGTCCATGAAAATTCCAGTTAACCCTGCTAAGGCCCCCCTCACTGAACCTAAACTCAGGACCCTACGCCCTGGCATTCCCTCCAAGAGTCCCAGAATAGTCTTCTCAGCCCCAAAACAGTGATTTCATAGAAACGGTTTCTAAGGTGATGCCCAAAATTCCCCACACACTGCTCCCCCCGGGGGACCCTCTCTGGGCTGGTCCACTAAGAAGGCTCAACAGCCCACAGAAAACAGGCATGTTTGCGGCCAGCCCGTCTTGCTGCTCTCAGCACAACTTACTAAAAGGAACCGATCATCCAATTATACCTTTTAATTTGCATGGCCTATTTTCTCCAGAAGAAATTTCCTAAGGAGCAGGATGCTAAATTGCCTTATGTAACAGAAAAAGATCTTCAGAGGGCCGCTCTGCATCCCCCTTCTCCCAGCACCCTCCCCTCTGCACCCAGGGCTCCCAAAGGGGCTGAGCAGGGAACCCAAGCCCTTGGGTCCTCCACGAACCCTCAGGACACAGTCCCACTCCCCCCAATTTCACAGGCGCAGCACCCTAGTGTTCGCCTTCTTTGCAACAGAGGGAGCTACAAAGCTCCCTCCAGGAAGGTTAATAATCAAGTTCAGAAATGCGAAGGGCGTCATGTAAGCTGCTCCCGCCCCTCCAGAAGCTAAGCTTTTCAGAGAAAAGGGGGGTGGGAATTCAGAGAGGACGACAGGAGGGGCCAAGGCAAGCCCCACACCCAACAGCTCCTTGGGCACTTGGAAACATGACCCTGGACATTCGGAAGGTGTGTCCCACCAAGGATTATCTATTCAAGACTCTCTTGCAGGGTGCACTTCTTGTGCATAGGGCTCCTTTATGCAGGGGAGACCCCTGCGTGGCATGGCACTCCTTGCACGTGGGCCAGCTTACCACACGGGTCAGGAGGCCCTGGGTATAGAACCCTGGACCCTCCATATGGTAGGTGGACACTCTATCTGTTGAGCCACGTCCGCTTCCCTCAAGGCTCTCTTCATGCCATGTCCTGTCTGACTGCAGCAAGGGAGACGCCACTGGGTAAAGATCTACCAGGCTCCTGCAGGAGGGGGTGCCCACAGGTCCCTAGGGGTGGGGCCTCGGACTCTTCAGCTGTGCCAGGGACCACCCAATGACCCAAGACTACTGGATTCCAAAGAGCCACAGGCCTCCTCCCCTCCTTCCTGGCTTTGCTTCTTGGAGTTTCACCAGCCACGTCTGTAACCTGGCAGTCTGAAGATTCGGAATATCCCAGCTCTTTCAGCAAGTTGCTGGGTGACCCTATGCAAATCACTTCGCTTTGAGGGAAGTGTTTTTTTTCATCTGTAACCGAAAGCAGGGTCCTTCCCAGCTCTGAGTCTAAGCTGAACCCCGTATCTCACCTGCTGCTCCATTCTCTGACCACTAAACGTGCCCATGTAATAAGGACAGATGCTGCTGCCCCTCCCCATCACCCTGGCCTGTAGGAGAAAGTGCTGCCCGCGAAATCTGCCTCTCCCCGTGCCTGCAGCACCGACGACGGCTGATCCCACGGCAGAGGAGCGCTGGGGACTTGAGACAAGCGGAGGATGTTTTCTTCGAGGAGCTCTGCCAAGTGCAGCTCGGCGTGGGCACCCAGGAGCCTGCCGTCCCCTTGGTGATGAGTGAGCCCCAGCTGCCTGTGAGAGCTGCAGAGGGGACCAGCACCCAAGGCAGGCACCTGGCATGGCACAGAGACCCAGGTAGAGTTGCTTTTGCCTCCTTGCTGCCCACCAAAGGCAGAGTCACAGAGGCCTGATTTTCCCGCAGGAAAAAGCTCAAGTGAATTGCATTAAAGCAACTTTGTTTATAAATTAGGCCAGGGAGCCTAGAAGCTCTGGACTGTTGCAAACCTCCTTTATTGTGCAGGTGGAAACACAAATACATAGCCAGCTTGTGTTCTTGTAACAAGACAAAAGAGCAGCCAACTCACCCAAGGAAGCACCATCTGATTAGAGGGCATCAGGGTGCTTGGCAAGCACACTCACAATAGGATTCTGGGTATTTTAGCTCAGGTTAAGGAAGGAAGGCGAGCAGAGCCTGGGGCCTGATCACCCAACCTTTTAGATCAAGCAATGGCTAATTTTGTGGGTCAGCTTGGCTAGGTCATTTGGTCAAACACTGGCCTAGATCTTGCTGTGAAGGTATTTTGTAGAGAGAATTAGCACCTTCAATCAGCTGGCTCTAAGTAAAGGAAGTTCCCTCCCGTAATGCGGGCAGGTCTCATCCCATCAGCTGGAGGCCTGAAGAGCAAAGAACTAAAGTTTCCAGAAGAAAAAATTCTGCTTCAAGACTTCAACATCATTTTTTCCGAATTTCCAACTTACTGCACAGCACTAAAGAATTTGGACTTGCCACCCTCACCTCCCCCATAATCATGTGGAGCCAATTCCTGAAAATAAAGCTCTTAATGAATATGTGTGTGTGTGTGTGTATATATTTCTCTGGAGCCCTCTAACACAGATCATAATTCCCCAAGTTCTTACCTGCACAGCATGGAATTCAAGGTCTCTTGTCCAGGTGTCCAGGGAAGCCTATGAAAAGCAGCATTTTTCAACAATTGAAGAATCTGCACCTGCTGTTTATTCCCTAAATCCTACCCGCTTCAAATCCCCCTGCAGCTTTGGTTGAGGACAGTTATCCACTTCAATATTTACAGGCAAGAAACCAAACTCCCAAATAGTTGTGGAAGCAGGCAGCAGATGTCCGAATTCATGCACGAGCTACATTTCCTAAATGGGCTTGTTTTTGATGTTGAAGACACAGCACAAAAGAGTGAACTCAGGAGGAGTGAGCAGCTTGATGCATTTCCACAACCAGCACATACCCACGGAAACAGCAGTCGATCAAGACCAGAACCCAACCAGCCCTGGAAGGCTCCCCGTGTCCTCTCCAGTCACTCTGTCCCCAAAGGCGACTTCCATTCTGACTTCTGACCGTGGTCTGAGCTGATCTTTACTTAAAATTATGAGGTACCAAGTGACCACTTTACTGTCTTTTATATTTACTCACTCTCTGCACAAGTTTTCTTCCAATGCAGCAATTATCAACTTTGCCCCTGCAGAGAATACTTTGTCTATTTTACATTTTTCTACACTTTAACATTATTATTTAAAAACTCCAAAGAAAGTCTGGCCTATGGCTCTAATGGACCAGTTTTGAAATGATCAGTTTTAAATGATGACCATCCCACCCAGACCCCACGCTCCTCTTCTTTAGGAAGAGAAGCCCCTCGGCCTAGTTGTTCTTCAATGAGCTACTGTGCCCACATCCACAGATACACTCTCTGCTTTTAGAGGAAAAAGAGGTCGAGAAAATGGTTAAGTTATAAAATTACAGCACCGTAATCCCAAGCGGGCAGTTTTTTCAACTGAATTCAGCTCATTTGTCTCCCAGGATAAAAAGAACTGGAATCGAGGAGAACAAAGAGGCCATTGCTTGGACTCAGTGCTCGGGACACGGCTTCGGGACCTCCCAGGGGGCACAGAGCAGGGGCCACTCCGCAGCCAGCTTGCAGGCCATCTGAAACCCCCCACAGCTTGGCAGCTTCTCCTCCTGGACCAGCTCATGATGACATTTGGAACAAAACACACAGAGGCTCTGATTGGACTCTGACTATAAAACCTGGGCTCTTTTGGGCCTTCTTAACACTTTCTCTAATCGGCCCTATTCTACTTTCTAGGTTCCAGCAGAGACAAGTTGGATAATCTAGTAATAGGCTGTAATTTAATTAGCAGAAGTATATTTCTGCAGTTTGGAGAAAACAAATGGGTCATAGAAAACTGAAATGTTGTTTTCCCATTTGTGTTCCTATTTAAGCCCTAGCCATTAAATATTTCAACAAATGTTGAAAACGCTCGCCATGTGTTTTCAGGCCAAGTGAAATCATCCTCAAAGGAAAATAATCTGGAGGGAAAAAAAGGGACCCATTTCCCAGCACAGCTCTGGCACCTTCAGACCCACAACCCAAAGGGCTGTGGATGTGGGTGCCAGGAAGGTTGCTCAGAGGACACTCAGGGCCCCCCACACGGAAGCATGCAGTGCCTCAAAGTTTGCATTATTTGAGACCCTAAAGAGTCAGAAGGAAAACAAGAGGGGGAGCCTAACATGGAATTCTGGACCTGCAAGATCGTAGCCAGGCAACCCCCCTCAGTGCGGGTGACTGTAAGATGCCCACTTCCTGCAGGGGTAGGAGTTGGCAATCTGGTGACAACACTGGAACTCGTGTGTCCTGCTGCAGGCATCCCCTTTACTTTGACCATAGACCAGACTAAGTCTCCCATCTGGAATATTCTACCTTTTTCAGGTCCTTGTCCAAATTTTACCCATTTTCTGAGACTCAGCTGAAGATCCGCTTGATTCTCCCATTCATTCATTTAGCAAATACTGAGCACCTACTATGTGCCAGGCATTGTATAGACTCTAGGGGTACCATGAAGGGCAAAAAAGAAGTGGTCCCTGCTCTGTTGGAACTCTTGGTCCAAAGGGGGAGAGACGTTAATCAAATAACCCCCCAAACAACTGAAAAACTGCACATGGATAAGCCCCAAGAGGCAGAATGGGGCACTGCAGCCTGTACTAGAGGGACCTGGCCGGATGGCAGAGGTCAGGGAATGGCAGAGGCCCATGAGAAATGCACTGGGCTTGCTCTGGGATCTGAAGGATGCACAGGTGCCAGCCTGGCACACAGGGCAGGACAGGCAACACTGGAAGGGGGAGCAGCCTGTGCACAGGTCTGCCAGCCAGAAGGAGCAGAGCAACTGCCAAGGCCCGTGGGACTGAGCCCAAAAGCAAGAGGTGAGCCTGTGCGGAGGCTGGGGGTGGAGGCAGGAGACAGGGATGGAGAAGGGTAGCCCCACCTTCCAAGTTAAGTCTTGGAAGGTTTTATGCAGTGAAAGGGCATGATCTGATCTGAGCTCTTGGCGGGGGGTGGGGGTGGGGCCGGGTAGAGCTTGCATTTGGAGACAGATCTGGGAGGACAGTCCAGTTCAGGGCATGTTAGATTTGAGACATCCTCAGTCATGCAGAAGGAGGCTAATGTGTGTACACAACTGGCCTGAGGGGTCTGGCTCCACGGAGTGAGGAGGGGGTGGCCCCGACATCACCTCTGCTCTCCTGCTTTCTGCCTAAAAGTTATCCAGTGGGCATGACGATCAGCTCCTGACTAGGCCAACCCCAACCTCCAAAAAGCTTACCTGCATACTTAACATTCTGGTGGCATCCAGCCTGGGGTCAAGGCTAAGCCCACCCTGGCTGCTCCAAATCCACACCCCTCCCTCCCGCGAGGAAGTTCCTTCCTATGTCCACCCCCCCCGCCCCCCAGCCCCACCTGGCCTCCACCTGAGGCTGTGTTCTCCTCTCTTAAGTGCCAGAGTCACTGACAGAGGCCAACGCTCATGGCCTTCACTTCCTCTCTTCCCTCTCCCTAAATCCACGTAATCTCTTTTCTGCCTTTCCCACGTCCATGAAACTGTTCTCCCTAAGGTCCTTGGGATAATTCTCAGTGCAGCTGATGCTCCTGACTGCTTTACCCTGGACCTTCCCTGCTCCCAAGGTTTCCCTGGCATTGTTTCCTCCTGGAGCTGCTGCGCCCTCCCTGGTCAGCCTGGCCTTTGCTAGTTTCTCCTCCACAGGCATCTCCTCTTCCTCCATCTCCTTGAATCATGCCGCTCCCAGGCTCGATCTAGAATAGACAGCTGTGCCATTCTCTGGCCTCAACGCTCAGAAGGGAGTGGTCCTTTCCTTGTGTGCCTACTGCACTCATGTGTGGCGCCCGACAGCTCAGCACCCATTTTAGTTTTTGTGGTAGACTGAAGTACGTACCCTGCGGAGCCGTATACACCCCAGAAAAACAAGTGCTTTAACTTAATTCAGTCCTGTGGGTGGGAACCCATTTTAAGTGGGACCTTTTGATGAGGTTGCTTCAGTTAAGGTGTAGCTCAGCCCAATCAAGATGGGTCTTAATCCTATTACTGGAGTCCTTTATAAGCCTGTGAAACTCAGCCAGAGGGAGCAGCCAGAAGCTGAAATTAACAGAACCTGGAAGAGAAGGAAGAGGCCAGAAGAAGCTGCCACGTGCCTTGCCATGTGACAGGCTAAAGAAGGACTGCCAACAATCAACCCCCGTAATGCCACAGCCTTTGGGGAGAAAGCATGGCCTTGATGATGCCTTGATTTGGACTTTCTCTTAGCCTCAAAACTGTGAGCAAATAAATTCCCATTTTTAAGCTGATGTGCTGCAGGGTATTTGCTTGAGCAGCCTAGGAAACTAACATATACCCCCTATTTAGGTATGTTGTTAATCTTAATCCTATGCGTGTGAACCCCTTGTAAATAGGACCTCTTGGTGATTTATTTTTAGTTAAGGCGTGGCCCAGAATGAGGGTGGGTCTTAATCCAGATGACTTGAGGCTTCATAAAGGGAACCCTTCATAAAAAGAAAGAGAAAGAAAGGAGATGACATTGCCTTGCGAAGGGAAAGCCAAGGAACCCCAAGGATTGCCTGCAACCAGCACCAGAACGCTAACGACCAGTAGGAAACAAGCCTTCTAGCCTCCGAAATCCTGTGGATATAAATCCCCCTTGTTCGAGCCAACCCATTGTGTAGCATGTGCCATAGCAGCCTGGTAAACCAAGATGGGCAGCCCTGGACTGGGTCTGGATGCCATCTGTTACATGTGAGCTCAGTTACTCCCTTCTGCCTTGCTCCAGAAAAACCCCGGGAGAACTCTGTTCCACAGTGGCCATTATGGGTTGAAATGGGTCCCCCAAAAAGATACATTCAAGCCCTAACCTCCAGTCCCATGAATGCAACCTAATTTGGAAATAGGGTCTTAGAAAAGAGGTCATTAGTTAAGATAAGGCCAAACTGAATGAGAGTATGGGGTCCTTCTAAGAAGCCGGGAATGTGAACATAGAGACAGAAAAGACATGAGGGAGGTGGCGGCAGACTTGGCCCAGTGGTTAGGGTGTCTGTCTACCACATGGGAGGTCCACAGTTCAAACCCTGGGCCTCCTTGACCTGTGTGCAGCTGGCCCACGTGCAGTGCTGATTACGCGCAAGGAGTGCCCTGCCATGCAGGGGTGCTCCTGCGTAGGGAAGCCCCATGCGCAAGGAGTGCACCCATAAGGAGAGCCGCCCAGCACGAAAGAAAGTGCAGCCTGCCCAGGAATGGCGCTGCACACACGGAGAGCTGACGCAACAAGATGACGCAACAAAAAGAAACACAGATTCCCGTGCTGCTGACAACAACAGGAGCGGACAAAGACGACGACGCAGCAAATAGAGAACAGACAACGGGGGGGGGGGCGGGGAGAGAAATAAATAAATAAATCTTAAAAAAAAAAGACACGAGGGAGGCGACCACGTAAGATGGGAGCAGACACTGGAGTGGGCAGCTACAAGCTGAAAAACGCCCGGGATGGTTGCAACCTCCAGAAGCTGAAGAGGCAAGGAAGGTTCCTGCCTACAGCATGGCCCTGCTGGCACCTCAGTTTTGGACTTCCAGCCTCCAGAACTGTGAGGGAATACATTTCTGTGGTTTTAAGCCACCTGGTTTGTGGTGTTTTGTTACAGCAGTCTAAGGAAACCAAGACCTTGAATTCATGGCTGTGGAATCAGGATGAAGACTTCAGGTAGGAAAAAAGGGCAGAGTGGACTGGTCCATCTGCCTCAGACCGAGCATGAAGAAAGGATCCCTCTGGATCTCTCCTCAAGAGGAGGAGAGGTTCCTGTAGCAGAGAGGCTGAGGAGATGTGGGAGAGGCTCCTGAGGAGAAGTGGAAGTTCAGTTCCCAGGAAAACCACCGAGGAGGACAAGCAGCCCACTTGAGGAGGCGAGTGAAGAGACCTGAGGCGTTCCTGGCCCTGGCCCTGGCATTCAGACACAATCTCTTTACAAACACGTATTTGGGGGTCCAAATTTGTGACAATTTGCCACATGATACTTAGTTTGTTTTTTACCCCCAAATCAAAGAACCTCAGTATTTTTCTCTCAGGAATTTTTAGGTAACATCAAGTTACCTTGGATCATTCACGGCAGAAGCTTGTTTTCACCCTAAACTTATTCCTGTTCCCCGTCTTAATTTCTTCTCCTGAAGCCAAGTAGTACATTCACTTATAATTTTTTAAGCATCCCATTTTTAAATTTTAGGGACTGGAGAGTGGTTTCCAAACATGGCTCGTGGGAGCCATGCAGCGAGTTTTAAAAAACACTAATTTCTGATGAGTACTAATATCCTTGTTCTTAGGAAATGTATACAGCAGCATTTTAAGTTCAAGGAGACGAAGTGTATAACCTACTCTCAAAGGTTTAGAAAACAGACAGGCAGATGGATAGATATACAGAGAGATATTTAGATAGATGGAATAATAGGACAAATGCAGCAAAATGTTAAAACTGGGGGATATGGATATGGGGGGCATGTTGGAGTTCTCTCTCTGTATGGGTTCCGAATTATTTTTGCAACCATACTGTAAGTTTAAACTTATTTCACAATAAAAAGTTTTAAAAAGGATACTGATGTCTGAGTTTAGCTCCCTGAGATTCCATGCAATTGGTCTGAGATCCAGCCTGGGCACCCAGATATTTAAATGTTCCTGGGCAAGTCCAACCGCGGACTGCAGCTGAGAACCACTGTTGGGAGACAGAGATGGTGGCTCCACAGTAGGGCTTTCCTCAAGGGCTCAGTTAAGCAGTTTGCCGCTTCTGTGCCCCATGATAACTGGTCTCCTTTCCACTCTCCCTGCAAATGGAAAACCACTCTTCCTAAGAGATCCGGGTTTGGCTTCAGCTCCCACTCACCTCATAGAGCTCCCTGGGGGGTCTGCACTTCTCTATCTGGTAGAGTTGGGTCTTATAGCAGATGCTGTCCTGGATATCGGATTTCTGCCAGAGAAGAAAAGAGAAAAACAGAGCTTAACTCTCGGGAAAGAGAAATGTCCGTCAGGGGGTCATTAGTTTTTTCACTAAATACCTGTACACTCGGCTGAGAGTGCACCAAAAGGGCCGGCATGCCAGTTAACGGCAGTGCAGAGACTCGTCCCAGGATGGCATGTGGGCAGGAGGCAGCAAGGGGAGAACCTGGACCCAGACTCAGGCAACCTCCGTGGCCACTGGCTTTGCCAGGAAAGGGCCAAGGGACCCTGAGCAGGTCACTGCTCCTTGCTGGGCCCCAGTTCTTTCATCCGTGCAATGAGGACTCTGCTATGATATGAAAGAAGAAACCAAATGGGCGAGTTGGGGAGCATACATTTTTTTGAACTACTAAATAGGGTCCAGATCTTGTTTATTTTAAAACATCTCTAGCTCCCTCACACACACACACACAAAAGTCACAGCAAATGATAATATAACTTAAAGAAAAAGAGAGACAATTACACCTGTGACAATTTAGGTGCTATCCTATCTGCAGACAGATGAAATTAAATGACTCAATTTACTGACCAACCAATATTCACTGAATGTCCTCCTGGCCTCTCTAACTGAAAATCCATGCCTTTTGGTTTTACAAAGGGGAAATAATCAAGACGGAAGAGGAGTCACGAACAAATAATTAAGGTTTAACATTTTACTTTTTAGTTCACCAGTCTGGGTTCCAAAATTGTCCATGGGCTGTTAGTAACTGGTTGATAAGATTACTAAGTGGGCAATTAAATTAGCCGTGTATGGAAATTACTGAGTGGACCAGAAGCGACTATCTGTAGGGATCAATTAACTCTAGTTAAAAACAGACATCGCTTAGATGCTGGTTCTCAGACAAGGTGTGTCCTGTGATTTAAGGGTTAAATGTGCAGCAGACACAATAAAAGTAAAACCTTCTCCCATTAGAACTACACCAGCTGAGTTTCCAAAGAGTGTTCTCAGTAGACAAAGTCATGCTCAGCTTTGCAACACTGCAATCTGCGTGCTGTGCAAAGCAGAGGAGCAGAAACGGAGCAGATGGAAAAACACCCAGATAAAACAAGACACAGCCTAAGAGCTTCAAGCCAATGTCTTGCTTGGAACGAGCTATGTAAGTCTGTAGGAAGAGCCTGAGTGAGCAAAGTGTGTATCTGTAAATGCGGAGGGAGCCATATGACACTATTTGAAACTAAGGCCCCTCCATCTTACCTGGTTCTGCCCAAAGAATAACGTTTGAATCTGCTAGCTTATTGAGGAAAGCAGCAATGTCATTCTTTCAAAATGCCAAGTAATGAAATTCATAATTCAGTTCCTTTCATGAAAACACTTTTTAAAGACTGCGTTTCGCACAGCATTCATCGCTTGAAAATGAAAATCAGCAAGTTAACCCTCTTTTCTTTTTTAACCCTCTGCAATTATTAGTTTTACAGCATTATACAGGACTCAGATGTTCAATATTCCTCCTGAAATCATATATAAACAACTGCAAATGGAAAAGTCCAAAAGGTAAAGTAATATGACAAAAGAGTACTCAATCACAAAGCATGTAAAATTAAAACAACGCTGTTTAACATATTGGCACTTTAAGAGAACAATAATCTCAAAACCCACAAAATTCCCAAATTGTTTCCTAAGCTGCTAAGCAGGTAACCCTAATTAATGAGTCTGGGTTTTATAAAGAAAAAAATGAATTCAAACAAATTGGATAACTGGTAGTGAGATGCAAAGTCCAATTGTCTTCTTTCCTCTTGTCTATTTCATCCATAATTGGCCAACCACAATACATGAAAATATACTCTACTTTACATGTGGCCCCATGTTTCAAAAGTTGGCCCAATTAATTTAAAGTATTTAACAATAATGGCGGATCTCAAGTTCCTGAGCAATTCGTATTTAGACAAGCTGGAAAAGACTTCTACAGCCAGCACTTTCATAGAGCCCTCAGTGGGACTAAGGTCAACAGTTTAATAGGGCAGTCTTGTCTTTTAAGCTCACATTTTGGGGGATACATTCTCAGGTCTTCTTTAACATGGCAACTGCAAGTGTAACTGCCATTACATGGTAACAGGAGTTTAAAAACTGGAGAGTCCTCATGTAAAATTTAGAATATACATTTCTATTACAGAATGTTTGGCTCTAATAAATAATCCCATCCTGGAGAGAGACTGGCTACTCTTCACTTTGTAAATGTGGTCACTGAGCTATGCAAAGTTAGATATCCCCTGATCTAGATTATTGAGTTTCAGTTATGGATGAAAATTGTTGCGATTCAATTTTATCACCACCAGCATGAGTGTGCAGAAGAAAGTTTTTTATCACCAAACTATAAGAAAAAATGAACACTATCACAATATCATGTGATCCAAAATGGGCAAAAGCAAAAGACTAACTTCTCAAGAAGAAAAAGTTCAGACCTATGACAAGGATGACAATACTAATTAAAAATCAGGCAGCTCGGTGGTCGTGCACAGGCTTCACATGTATGAGGTTCTCAGGTTCAATCCCCAGTACCCTCCTAATAAAAAAAACTATAACAAAAAATTTTTATTTACTTAGAAGTAGTCACAATGTCAAGGAAACAACAGCAGCTCCCCCCCACCCCGCAATTCACAGCAGAATTCAGTTAAGAGAATAAAAATTATTTTATAAAAACTGCATCAGAGACAACTAAGATGAAAAACTACCATCCCCATAACTAATTTGTGCTGTGGACCAACAAGAGCCTGTTTAACTTTTCATGCCAATTTACAACCCCCTACTGTACCAGGCAAGATTAGGAGCCACTGAAAAGACCACCAGGACAACACTAGTGAAGGACACATTCAGTAGTGTTGTTAACTACACACAAAAGACACTGTACAGTTTAGAAACAAATGTCACACAGCCTTACATTTCCATGTTTTTCTTTAGAAGGCGTGAGTTATGTACGGGGGGCTAAAAAGTTACAGACAAGGAAAAAAACTGCTAGAACCAAGTTATTCATCATCATCTTTTTCACCTTTGTCTTCCTCATTTTCATCTTCCTCCTCTTCCTTCTTTTTCTTGCTTTTTTCAGCCTTGATGACTCCTTCTTTTGCCACATCAGGCTTTCCTCCAGCCTGGTGGGCAGCAGTATCCTTTTTGTACTTCTCCTTCAGCTTAGCATCTTCTTTTCTTAAGGCTGCTTGACACCTGCAGCAGTATGATTCTACGTCTCTCCCAGCTTCTTTTTGCAACATCGCCAGTGGAGAGGCCAGGATGCTGGCCTTTGATTTCTGGGCGATACTCAGAACAAAACAAGAAAAAGGCTGCAGGAGGCCTCTTGGGTGCATTGGGGTCCTTGAACTTCCTTTGTTGTTTCCCCTTTAGAAGGGATATAGGTTTTCATTTCTCTTTCACAATGAGCCTTGTCCACCTTGGCCATGCCTTCAAACTTCCCCTTCCCTCGAGCAGACATGGACTTCCGCCTCTCTGAGTACATCTTAGAAAACTCTAAGAGTGCACTGAAACATCCAGGTGCTTCTTCTTGGGCTCTTCTCAGCAAGTTTGCATGAGGAATGTAAAGGATGACATTTTGCCTCCTGGCTTCTTAGGGTCTCCTTTGCCCACGTCTAGTTATTTTTTGTCTGCAAGGCTCAGAGTCGCCCAGTGCCCACCCGGCTCGCACTTGCCTGGGTGCTGGCTCTATGGAGCTCAGCGTACTGCAATGGCTGTGAGTGCGGGAGCAGATGCAGCCTCTTCCTTTCCTTTTTACTGGAGAAAAACAGAAATTAACTTTTGCCCTCTAACACAGCAGCCTCTAAATGATGTGCCCTTGTGAGTGAAAAGGCTGCAAGCATGGACATAAATCATCTGCATATTTATTTATAAATTATAATCATGTACACTGTACTAATACATTAAGTATATTATAAAGCATATAAGAAAATAGGAATTTAAAGGATAAGAAAGAAGTTTAGGATATATGATCTTCTTATAAAAGAGAAATAAGCATCAAGTCCAACAGGTCTCTTAGGGTACCTGTGTGGTACGAGAGATTTTTCTTAACTCCCTGTCACACTAAAAAGTCTTATAAATCATACACTGTGTGCTGAAGGTGCTGTTTTCTGGCTTGGACTTCTCGGGCATTCTCTGTAATCTCACCTCAAAGCTGTGGATTTATCCCCATCATGGATTCCACCCCATTGTTTTCCCCCACAAAATACTGGTTTTCTTTTTTAGAGCCTTTTCCTGTTAAGCAAGGTCTTCTCCAGCACGTTTCCCTTGCTGGCCATCAAAACAATAGTTCTGTGGATATTTTCCAGCTGAAGCAGAATCTAGGAAGGCCCCTAAGCTGAATCAGCTGAGGAACATCTGTGCTCGCCACCACCTGTTCAACTAACTTCCTGTGGGGCTTCTTCAGAGGTTCGGCAATGCTTCCCAGACGTCCCCCGATTCTATTTACTAACCAGGAAGGTACTCCGCTTTCTTCACATCTTCTATTCCAGGTATTGTTTTGGTGAGTTCTTTACCACAGCAGGAAGAACCTCATGTCTGAAGGGTCAGGTGGATTTCCATCTTCTGTGCCAATAAGGAAACCTCATTATGAAGTAGGAGACTGACACTCACGGGACTTTAAAATAGCGCTGACAAAGCTCTAGAAGAGATCGCCCTCGTGCTCTCGGCTCTAAATGTCTTCCTAGTAGGGACCACTCCATACAATCAGATTTCCCCACACAATCCGCTCAGTGGCGGTGGGTTCTCTCTCAAGTTTCAGATGGGTTTCCTGCCCATTCTGAATTTCTTTGGCTGCCTTCTTGTTAGATGTGGTCAGACCCCACCATTCTGCGCAGGAGAAGCAGGAGGTGCCTGCAGAATCGATATTGTCTTTAATCCATCCTTCTCTGCAGAATTCTTTTTAAGCCGTTGTCCATTTGGACAGACGATTTAGTCGAAACTAGATACTGAGGGTGCTGCTTTCCTGGGGCTACTGTAACAAAGTGCCACAAGCTGGGAGGCTTCAAACAAGTGTCTCACAGTTCTGGTGGCCAAAAGTCCAAATGCAGGCGTGGCAGCACGCTCCCCCTGAAGCCTGTGCTGGAGGAGCCTCCCAGGCTTCTCCAGCTTCCAAAGGGGCTGGCCATCCTGGAGACACTCTCTGCCTTGGTCGTCCCCTGGCCGTTTTCGCTCTGTGCTGGGTGTCCTCGCCCTTCTTATAAGGACACTGGTCCTATTGGAGTAAACGCCCACCCTACTCCAGCAAGACCTCATTTTAGCCAATTCCACCTGCAATGACCCTATTTCCAAGTAAGGTGACGATCACAGCCGTGTCAGAGGACAGAAAGGCAACATATCTTTTTGGGGGACACGATTTAACACCTCCCCCCCACACCGAGTATGTGAATCCCCTCTCCAGACACATAGAAACTGTTCGTGGCAAAATGAAGGTGACCAAGAGGTGTGGGGGCCACAGTCCTCCCACTCCCCCCCAGGCCACAGAACTCCCAACCACCCCTCACATGGGACGCACGACACTTGGACTTTCTGAGCCAGACTGCAAGTGCCAGCGGTCAAGCAGGTGAAGACTAACTGCAGTATTTTCTGAGTAAGAGAAAGATGTCAACATTGGTTGTCTCGTGCACCACGCTTTAGAGAGGAACGAGCAAAAGGCACTGCCTCCCAACTTTTATGACCCCGCAAGTGCCCAGTGCCTCTAACACGGGGAACCCAAGGAGCTAAGAGGCAGCAGAGTGAAAAGGGCAACCGAGAAGCCAAAGGGAAACGAGGCTCGAACCCTTCACGGTTCTGCCCGGGACGCAACTCTGCGGGAGAACACTTTGAACAACACCTCAGAAAAAGGTGCCACCTGAGAAGCAGGTTCTGCGACTATTTTGTTCCACTTTTGGGAAACTCAGCCTCACACCAGGTTAAATTAACAGCTCGGGATCGAGTGTCGGCAGCTGAGAAACGCTCTTTTTTTCCACCGAGAGAGAAGGCAGCCCCGGCCCGGGCCCCAACGCACCCCGGACAGGTAGCGCTCGAGCTTCTTGTTGAGGAGGAAGTAGATGGCGAGGATGTGGCAGGCGCGGTTGGACAGCACGGTGTTGATGACGTCGCTGTTCCTGTAGCCCAGCCTCTCCGTCATGTGCAGCACCACGCTCGGGCTCAGGTCTTCCAGGTGGATCCTGCGCGGGGCGACAGACAACCGGTCACTTGTCGCCCGCGCGGGGCGGCTCGGGGCCTGGGGATTCCGCAGCCCAGTCAGGGACAGGTCCCCTGCGCCCACCCGGGACCGTTCACGCACGCGCTCGTTCAGTCGCTTTTATTACGGAAAGTTTCACACGCACAGAAGGGTGGAGGGAATTGTATTTGGCGAAGTAAACACTTCGGCATACTAGCTTCATCTTTTTTCTTTTTCTGAAAGAGTTTTAAAAATTCCAGACATCATGACCTTTCTCTCTTAAACACATCAGTACGCATCTTTAAAAACAGGGTATTTCCTCCAGAACCATCATAGCATAAAGGCACCCCAAAATCTTGAATAATCACTAAATATTGCCCAGTATCCAGATTGTACTCAAGTATTCCCCAGCTGTCCCCCAAATTTCTTTACAATTAGACATTCTTTTCCAAAAATATTTTTGTTGGACGTGGGAGGTGCCCACACTGGAGCTGCCCCTTGGGCCGGGAAATGAGGGTGCATGGGAGCTAGTCCTGGCTGTCTGTACACGAGCGGTGTGAGCTCAGGTCAGAAATGGGGTGCCTGGGGATGGGCGGAGGTCAGCTTTAAACGCAGCTACTCAGAGGAAGGCAGGTCACAGCTTCTGCAAGAGTATTGGGAAGATAAACTCGGGGCAGAGTGCAAAGAAATGCCAGGCATTCACTTATACATCCATCCACCCACCCATCTGCCTGCCCGTCCATCCACCCACCCGGCTGCCTGCCAGAATGTCCATCCACCCACCCACCCACCCGTCCATCCATCCATCCATCCATCCATCCATCCACTCAACAAGTGCCTGCCCCATGCAGTTTACATCCCAGTGTGGATGAGAAACTATAAATTCATTTCATCCTCCTGGCAGTCCTACGGGTACATAGTGTTAATATTCCCATTTTACAGACGAAGAAACCGAGGCTCACAGCAGTTAAGTAACTTGCCCAGAGTCACAGAGACAGGATGCAGCAGCAGCAGAATTAAAACCCGGACAGCCTGGCTCAAAGTCTTGAGGCTAACTCTGGATACTCACTGCCTCTCAAATAAATACACCCATCAAACAAATACACCCATCTTCAGAACAATGAATGCTCTGAAGAACAAGAATGCAGGGCAAGGGGTATCGGGAGCGTGGGTGTTAGTGGCGGGGGTGCATTATCAGGTAGACCGTTCAAACGCGGTGCTCTGTGAGCCAGGGGGTGATCGTGTCTGGCTGGAGAGCACTGTAGCCCCCACCAAAATCTGCAGATGTTTTTCATGGAACTTCAGAACCACCAGGCCCTGAGAAACCACAGGGCAGCCCCAGAATTGCAGAGGCGACATCAGCTTGTCACATTTATGCAGCCAGTTGGCTGGGGCACCAAGAACTAGGCCAGGTCTCTTGACCGTCTGGCACCACCCCTGGGTGTGAACTGCGTCAGCTCAATCTCCCCTAGACAGGATGCAATGAACTCAGCCTTCCTCACCCCTTGTCTGCTGTCCGGGCTACAAATTCTAGAGCGTGGGGGAAAAGGGGAGTAGGAACCACTGGGGATTGAAAAAAGATATTAATAACTTGTTTGCAAAACGAAACCAAAAAAATCCAATTACTGAAGACTGAAGAGAGCAGGTATCTCCAGCTTAGGTGCAGCCCTGTCCCCAGCCAGACAGGGGCCACACGCCGAGATGGGCCTCCCTCTGCCAAGAGCAGCTGGCGCTGGAAGGGAGAGTGCTCGGGGTGTAGGGCGCCACCCTGTCAGGGCCCAGAGCGGGGGCGGGTGGAGGCAAGAGGAGCAGAGACTGTCTTCAAAAAAGGAGAGCTCTGTCAAAATGGAGACTGGCAACTGGCCGTTTTGACTGAGAGAATATTTTAAACATTTTCTAATGAGCAAATTATGTGTTGAGGAGTACTCCCCAGTTACTGAATTTGCATGTCTGGTAGATACATAGAATGGTAAAATGTTCCAGAACACTAGTGTTTTGGTTTCCTAGTTGTAAAACAAGCACCATACAATGGGTTGGCGTGAACAATGGAAATTTCTTGGCTCTCGGCATTGAGTCTCCGAGGAGTCCAAAACTGAGGCATCGCCCAGCGACACTTTGTCCCCAGAGACCCTGGCATCCTGGGGGCTGGCTGCTGCTGATCCCTGGTCCTTGGGTTTTCCATCCAAGGCAATGCACATGGCGGCATCATGTTCTTCTCTTACGGGGCCTACTGACCTCCTGCTTCTGGATGCTCCCCATGGCTTCTCATTCCAGTGGCTTCTCTTTCCACATCCAATTTCCTTTGCTTCTAAGGACCTCAGCCATACTGGATTACGGCCCACCCTCACTCAGTCTGGGCAACCTTAACTAATAACTTCTCCAAGGGCCTATTTACAAACGGGTTCACACCCAAAGGACCAGGGGTTGGGCCTGCGACATGCCTTTTGTGGGGGGCATGATGCAATCCCCAATAGTCAGGTATAATTTTTAAATTAACTTCACGTTAAAGCCATTTTCATACCACTTCAGTCTGCCACGTATTACCAAAGGCCCCATTTCCCTCTCCTCCAGAACAGGGAGATGAGCTGGGCATACAGCAAACATCCACTGGCTGGCTGGCATGAACATGTATTGTAAAAATTTACTTTTAGAGAGGTTTTAGAGAGGTTTTTGGAGATCAATTTGGAGGTCCACACAACTTAACAAAAGAAGGCTTTACAGAAGAGTGATGTAAAACGTGAGTGAGCCCTTTATTGTTTTCAGTTTCCACAAAAGAAAACTGACAACATCTAAAATAATTAGATCTGGGGCTAGTTATGTTGGACAACTATAAAACAGACTTTAAAAAGTAAACATGAAAAAAAAGAAAATAAGCCTTTCTCTGATCGAATGTTCTTACTCCTTTTATCTATCTGCTGATAAACCAGAAAAAAAATGACTATCAAAAATACCCTTTTTTCATTAAAGATAAACATTTTTCAATATAAAGACTGTAAATAACATGAGTTTTCTCCATCAGTTAAGGATACTGGTTTCATTACTTAAAAACCAAGCAGTTAAAATTAAAAAAAACAAAAAAATGGACACTGATTTGCCTCTGGTATAAAATGATTAATGGACCTTTCCTAAACAAAACAAGGAACTGCTGTTTTCTTTAATCTACAAGACCTTAATCATTTTTACAATTCACCTAACTACATGCACGTGCATCATTTTGCTTCTGATTGAAGCTCAATGCAAAAGTTGCCAATCTGACAAAACCACTATAGAATGCCTGGATTTAAGTTTTAACCTACAAATGGCTACAAAAACCCGCAGAAAAGCTCAAAATGTGATGCCACGTGTTTGTGATTCTTTGTAAACAGGAAGGGAGGCGCCTCCAATTTCTCTTCCCAACTCCACATCCTCCAGCAGCAGCCACGTTGAGTGGCTTGACGATGCTCATTTAGACAGTGATTACAGCAGCTCACTGATGCATCTGGCTGCCACTGATGCCGCCTCCAACAGGAAGCCCACCTGTGTGCTGCAATCCATTAGAGCATCTTGAGGCATGATCTTCAGCGCTGATGTCCAACTCACGTAGGGGTAATATTTCTTTCAGATACTGGCCAAATCCAACCGGTGTTGTAAAACAGAATCTATTTCCAGGTTCCCTTGGTCAGTTAGGTAACCTAGACTTTGAATGACCTCTCATGAGCCAAATTCTAGATGGCAACTGAGTAGAGACCCCTCATCTACAGCAAGGGGACACCTGGCCCAGTGTGGATGAAGACTTTGGGAATGTGCACCTAAGGCCTCCTTAAGTTTCTCCTGAACTTTCTCCCAAGAAAGACTGAGCCCTCCCTGCCCGTCTCACTGGAGGACTCGCGTTGCAGCTCTTGGAAGGATGGGTGGCTATTTCCTGAACTTCACAGGAATTTTGAAAGTAACAACCATGGAGGACACCCCTTTCAGTCCCCCACTTTGTCCCACTTGGTGGTGGTTCTCTCTTCCAAGCTTGGCCCAATGTGCATGCCACCCTTGGACTGAAGGAAGACGGTCCAGATGGATCCCAGTCCTGGAAGGGTATCTGATGATTGCTCTAAAGTAACCACGGCAAGGGGCCCTCGTTCCCTCCCTCAGGTTAGTTAACAATATGTCAGATGAGTAGTCAAAAATTCCAAAGAATGTTTTCCTGTTCTTTTTTTTTCTGACGTGTAGACAGCACCCCAGCATGGAGAAGTGGGGTCAGCCACCATGAGTTCGTAAATGCCTTCGTGCAGTGCAGTCTCGTCTATAAGGCTTCCAGAAAGAGTTCTCCTGGTCAATGATTAGACAACGTCTTCCCAGGGAGCCCACAGGGAAACCCACGCCCGAGCCCACTGACCTTCGACTGCCTCTGCTCCCCACCCCAACAGGGGCCTGGGGCTGAAATCAACATCAAGAACAGCCAAGTGCTGGAAGAGGACCCAAGGGGGGCTGGGAAGGACAGAGGGGCAAGTCCACTGATGCGGCCTGGTGCTGGCAGGAGAGCTGGTGAGCAGCTCAGTCCCACATCCGGACACAGACATGCACAAACAGACACAAGCACACACACACTGATGCACACATACACATACGCAGAGGCAAGCACACACATTCACATGTACAAACATATGTACACACACAGAGACACAAACACGGAGACATCAACCCACTCCCACAGACACTCGAGATAAAAACATGCATACACAAACCACCACAGACATGCACAAAGATACACACAGACACACACACATTCACATGCCCACAGACATGTACTTGGGTACACATTCACACACACACACACACACACACCGACACCTCAGGCCAGAGCTGTCTGAATGGTACCGATGAATCAGAAAGAGGTGTCTCTGGGGAGGACGTGACTCCTCTGGCTAGGCGGAGAGAGTGGGGAGAGTTTCAGGCTTCAGGCCCCTCCTGCCAGGCGCCGCAGGGAGGGTACATGCTGCACAGCCACAGGGGACAGCCCTGTCAGTGTGTCCTCTTGTGGACCGAGCTGCGCTTGCCTGTGGATGTGCGGGTGTGCGGGCCTCAGGACAGTAAAGAAAGAGTGTAGCGCGGGCCTGGATCACGTGCAGCCTCCCGCCCAACCGCCCCCACCTTGCTAGAGGCGCAGGCCACCGGGTACCTGTTGGGATAGGTGACGTTACAGGGCACCTTGCCCGTGTAGTTCTCGTTCAGCCAGCGATTCGCCAGGGCTTGCTGGATATTTGGCCTCTTCACAGGGTCTGGTTCCAGGAGGGAGCGCAGGAAGTGGATGGCTCCTGTGAAGACATTCGGCAAAGAACAGACCTGCGTGACAAGCCGAACGCAGACACGACCGAGGGCGCAGCAGGTGGCTGCCACCCGCATGCCCCCTCCCGCCCTCTCCCGGCCACTTCCGGGGCGGTCGGTCCTCCGGGTCATTGGACGGCGCTTTGATTCAATGATGAACAGCACCTGGCTCAGCATCGCCTACCTCCAGACGGGCGAGGAGCTTCAAGACCCATTTCTTTCTCTCACTTTTAGAAACAGAAGTGCCACAAGCCTACAGATTCTCATTTAAGGTAAACACCTGGTACGCGGCAAAGGAAGAGCCAGCTCGGCCCTCTATGCCCTGTGCGCCCCAGGACAGCCTGTATGTACCCCAGAAAATCACGTTCTTAAATCTACTTCACTCCTGTGGATGTGAACCCATCGTAAGGAGGACCTTTAGATGAGGCTACTTCAATCAGGATGGGTCTTAATCCTGTTGCTGGAGTCCTTTAAAAATGAGATGGAGCGAGGGAGCAAAGAAGCAAAGGAGAGAGGAAGAGAGGGAGTGAGGGAGAGAGGAGAGAGGGATCGAGGGATCGAGGGATCGAGGGAGCAAAGGAGCAAAAGAGAGAGGGAGAGAGAGCCATGGAAACAAAACCCAGAAGAGAGGGGAGAGACCAGCAGACTCCGCCATGTGCCTTGCCATGTGGCAGAGGAGCCAAGGATCACCAGCAGCCGGTCTTTGGAAAGAAAGCAGGATCCTGATGGCGCCTTGATTTAGACATTTTCGTGGTCTCAAAACCGTAAGCTAATAAATTCCCATTGTTAAAGCCAACCCACACCATGGTATTTGCTTGGAGCAAATGGAAACACTCTCAAGGTAGGTTTTTGAGCACTCAGAAAGAAACCGGACGTTTGGTACGAGGCCTCTACATTAGACCCTCAGGCTTGGCCCTCACTATGTGACAGGCAGAGTTTCAAGGGCCCCAGGAGGTCCTGCTTTCTGGTTTTCCCTTTTAGAGTCATTCCCCATGGCCAGCTCATTTCCTCCCCAAGCTCTGAGCTGCTGCCACAGCACCCAGAGAGAAGTCCAGGCCCACTGAGCTGACCAAATGA
The DNA here is from genome assembly GCF_030445035.2 of Dasypus novemcinctus. Taxonomy (NCBI): domain Eukaryota; kingdom Metazoa; phylum Chordata; class Mammalia; order Cingulata; family Dasypodidae; genus Dasypus; species Dasypus novemcinctus. The sequence continues at coordinate 152,404,972 of NC_080676.1, read as the reverse complement.
GGCCTGCAAGACCAGACAGCTGCAGGTTTTTAAGTATTAACTCAAATCTGCAATGGTGACTCAAGTTTTAAAACTCTAGTTTGTGGGGAGCAGATGTAGCTCAAGTGGTTGAATGCCTGCTTCCCATGTATGAGGTCCCAGGTTTGATCCCCAGTACCTCCTATATAAAAAAAAAAAAGAGAGAGGGAAAAAAAACCACACACACACACACACAAAAACCTCTAGTTCATGGACAAAGTTCTGGCAAGTGATGCTGTAAACGTACATCTCCCTGATGGGGTCTTATTTTTGTGCCATCCTCAAGATGACTGAGCTGTTTGGGTGGGATGTACACCAATGGCATTCATCCTAATTTCTCAGCCTACTGAAGCTTGCGGCTGACGCAGCAGTTAAACTGATCACAGGGTGTAAGGAAATAATATGAAAAATAACTGACAAAAGACATAAAATTCCTATGATCCCTGTTCCTCCCTGTCCTGGTTCTGCTTTCGTTAAACAAACACTTACTGAGTGGGAAGCGGATTTGGCACAACTGACAGAGCATCCACCTACCACATGGGAGGTCCAGGGTTCAAACCATGGGCCTCCTTGACCCATGTGGTGAGCTGGCCCACGCGCAGTGCTGATGCACGCAAGGAATGCCATGCCATGCAGGGGTGTCCCCTATTTAGAGGAGCCCCATGCACAAGGAGTGTGCCCCGTAAGGAGAGCCACTCAGCACGGAAAAAAGCGCAGCCTGCCCAGGAGTGGTGCCGCACACATAGAGAGCTGACGCAGCAAGACGATAGAACAAAAAGAGTCACAGATTCCTGGTGCCACTGATAAGAATGCAAGCAGACACAGAAGAACACACAGCAAATGGACAGAGAGAGCAGATAACAGGGGGGCAGGGAGAGGGGAGAGAAATCAAAACAAAACAAAACAAAAAAACCACTTAGTGAGTATCTGCTGTCTGACATAGCACTAGGAATAGGAAGCTGGCTCATGTCTAAGGAGAGTGTCTGCATCCTTTGAGGTGATGACAATGAAGACAAATGCAAAACATGGAAAAATATGTTGATAATGGACGTGAGGGTCACAGGCTTCAAAACTGTTGGACATGAGGTTGTACATGTAGGCATATACGCAAAGAAGGCCAGGTATATTTCCAAATGAAATGGTCTGTCTTGCAAGAGTTGTGGTATCATAGTGATGTGTTTTCATACCATATTTCTTATTTGATGGAGCACTGTCACAACATAAAATTATTTTTTAGGTAGCTATGTACATGGTACCTGTCCACTTGGCTAGGTGATGATGTCCAGTTGTTTGGCCAAGCAAGTACTGACCTGATTGTTGTGGAGAGGGCATTTAGCAGACAAGTTTAAATCATAAATCAGTTGCCTGCATCTAGGGCCAATTTCATCCACAATCAACAAAGGAGACTGCCCTCGGCAATGAGAGGCGCCTCCTCATCCAATCAATTGAGGGCCATAAAGAGAGAGCTGAGGATTTCAGCAGTCAGAAGAAGTTCTGTCTCTACGTCAGCCAGCCCGCTTGCCAGTTCTGTTTCTCTGGAGAACTCCAATACAACACCAAATAATAAACCCCAGAAAAATCACAGTGATCCTCCTACCCCCAAACTTTTCTATCCTTCTCTCCAAAGCTGGTTTTCAGTTTTCTGGAATAATCTAACCTTGTAAGGAAAAGTCATAAAAATCCTCACTATCTCATAGGAGATTGCTGTCATTTGGATACTGGTCTGTAAGGAATGATGGGTATTTTCTGTTTTTTGGTTTTTAAAATTTTATTTCTTTCCCCTTCTGTCCCATCCCCCTCCCATTGTTTGCTCTGTGTGTCCATTTGCTGTGTGTGGTGTTCTGTGTCTGCTTGCATTCTTGTCAGCAGCACCTGGAATCTGTGTCTCTTTTTGTTGCGTCATCTTGCTATGTCAGCTCTCCGTGTGTGTGGAGCCACTCCTGGGCAGGCTGCGCTTCTTTGGCACAGGGCAGCTCTCCTTATGGGGCGCACTCCTGTGCGTGGGGCTCCCCTACGCGGGGGACACCCCTGCGTGGCAGGGCACTCCTTGCGCGCATCAGCTCTGCGTGTGGGCCAGCTCAGGAGGCCCTGGGTTTGAACCTTGGACCTCCCATTTGGTAGGCGGATCTATCAGTTGAGCCAAATCCACTTCCCAATGGGTCTTTTCTGTCAGGCCATTTCTGCAGGTAGAGGTGCTGCAAGGTGTTGGTTTTGATGCCAGAGTCCACCCAAAAGAAATCACCTTGGCTACTCAGGCCACCATGTAACTCCTCCAGGCTGGTGTGAGTGCAGCAGAGGGTCAATTCCCTTTAAGAAGATAGTGGGTAAAAACATGCGTGTTGGGGATCAGGTGTAGCTCAGTGGTTGAATGCCAGCTTCCCACATATGAGGTCCTGGGTTCATTCTCTGGCCTTGGTACCTCCAAAAATTTTTAATATATGTATGTGTGAATGCCACAACAGTCTTGAGGTCCATTGAATACTATAAGTTTTACCATTAGGGTTCTTCAGTGGTCTGAAAAACAAACAGATCTTGAAAAAAAAAGAAGAGGTTCTTCTTTTTGGAACTTCTATTTCTCTTCTCCCAACCACCCTACATCACAAGTCATCTGGATGGAATTTCACCTCCTAGATACTTAAGCAGGGACAGCTATTGGTCAAAGAAAAAAAGACATGGGCTTAAAACACGGAACTGGGGGGCTGGTGAGTTGCCAATGTTTCTGAAACATCTCTTATCACTTACCTACAAGGGCCCTTAGCCACAGTCCAGCCTACTCAGGTTTTTTTCAGAGTGTGACTAATCAGAATGGCCAGGAACAAGCTGGATGTGTGGTTTTGTGCTATGTTTCAAAATCAAGTACTCTGCATCTTCACAAGCTGCTGATGAGCGTGAGCAATTTAAGTTCAAATCTCAACTGTCAACTTTTGTGTCTTTGGATATCACACACTGCATTGCTATCCAATCCAAGAAGGACTTTGAACACATCCTGAGTGCTCTTTGACGTTCGTGTATGGGTCTTGAAAATCTCTATGTCCCAAAAACAGAGGGGATTAAAATACTCCCCACTGTCCTGGCAAGCTGGGTCAGGCATGGCTACTTGCCCCCTCCACTCGGGCAGGGGGGTCCCTCACTGTGCTCAATGTACCAGGGGCATGCGTTCCTCTGGAGCCTAACGGACTCTTCTCCATTGCCATTCCAGCTTCCCAAGGCTTGGGCTGGCCTGTGAGCACTGATGCTGTGCCAAAGGAAAGGACCGCAGGAAACAGAGGAAGCCACGGAATTTTCGCGTCAGTGCACATTAGATGCGCGTGAAGTCTCATCCCCGCTCCAGGCTCCCTCCTCACCCCCCAGGCTAACGCAGCAACAAGTATCCTTTGACAGTGGAGCATTCTCAGAAATTTTAATTAGTGTTGGCTCAACCCTCACAAATGCTAACAGCTCACCTTCCGCTGCACAGTCAGTGAATTCATGGTGCAAAAATGTCTTCATCTGGAGTGACTGGAATATATTATAAATGCTATTGTGGAAGCGCAGCGATGAAAAGGTAAGCTGCCTGAAAAATGCACAAGCCATAAAAGGCGTTCACTGCCCTGTGATATACAAGCGCCGACAAGCAGAAAGCAAAACTGTCTAGAAGAGAGAACTGGAGAGTCTCCCAAAGCTCAAGTTTCCAAACTGGACAGTAAGGATGAGGGTGATGCTTTGTAAAACCACACCATGGACTCTCGAAGTCAAGAACATTGTACTGTTCCGACTGAAATTTTGTAAAAATTCTTCCAAAATTAATCTTAAAAAAGAGTATTAGAAAAACACATGTGGGACTCATTACAAATATGAATTCATTCTATTATTGATGAATCAAAGTAATGCGCGGTAGTGAGACAGTTAATAAAATCAGCATATTTTCTATTTGAATTGACATAAGGATGAAAGATACTTAGGCAAGACACTTATGCATCAATAAATATCCCCAAATCTGGGGAAGGCTATCTTACAGTAATTAATAAAATAAGACAAGGAAGAGAAACAGCATGGTATATTAGGAAAAGCTCAGGTTTGGGGGTCAAGCAAACAAGTTCAGTGACAATGAAGCTACTAAATCTCTCTGAGACTCAGCTTCCCCAGGGGTAAACTGTGGATAATAGTACTCATCTCGCAGGACTGCTGTGAGAACAAGAGTTCATTTAAAAGCACCTACGCATGGTGTACTGGGTAAAATTGTGTCCCCCCCAAAAAAACACATGCTCACATCCTAACCATCATTACCTGGTGCTTTGAACATGGCCTTACTTGGAAGTCGGGTCTTTGGAGGAGTTGTGATAAGTTAAGATGAGGCCAGACTGGATGAGGGTGGGCCCTTAATCCAACATGATACATGAGAAAGGGAGGAATGGACAGACACAGAAGCAGAGAATGAGGCCCAAGGATTACTGGCAAACCACGAGAAGCTGGAAGAGACAAGGAAGGCTTCTCTACAGATTTCAGACTTCCAGCCTGAATGTACTGTACAGAGAGACAGTACATTTCTAGGTTTTAAGACATCCAGAGCATGGTACTTTGTTACGGCAGCCCTAGAAAACCAAGACACATGGCCGTTCAGGGCATGGTAGCAGCTACTCTGGCTACTGGAAAATGGCTATCCTTGGAAGTAAACACTGGTTGCATAAACGAAAGTGGGCCAGGCTGGTTGGAAGGGAGAGGAGATAAACTTGATGGGGGTGCAAACAGCAAAGAGTTAGAAAAATGGGGGGGGGGAGCTATCAAAAGGGCAGCATGTGATCCCCAAACCTGAAGCCATTCACTCTGTAACAAGAGAAGATGTCCTGTGCTTCCAGAGAGGGTGGCTCACAGCTCAGGGCCCTACCACCTTGGGCCAATTTCCAATCCTGAGTGGTCGAATGAATGTGTGGGCCACCTGCCCAGGCCACACACTTTAGTTCACTTATAACCCCAGAGCCAGCAGCCGAAATTCACTGTGATGTGCAAGCGCCATGCTACCTGGCCCCAGGGGTCAGGGTCCTAGTTGAGAAGAGATATTCATGTATCCCAAGAGTAAAAGAAAAAGAAAATGTGGTCCAGATTCTTCATTGGGAAATCAGACACAGAAAAGTGATCCTTGCTTGACAGGTCAAGGCAACAAAGTCCTGCTGGTACATGCAGCTCTTTAACAAGCACAAAGGGGCCGAAGGTCAAAGTAAAAGCTGTCTGCTCCAAAAAGACCCTGCGGGACACTGGATGTGGACTCCCAGTGATCCTAGAATTGCTTGGGGCATTTTTAATATTCCTTCTGTGGAATTACCTTCAGAGTGTTTTTTTTAGCATCCTCAGGGGTGCAACATTTATTCCTTTTAGGGTAAATTTCATTTTCACAATCAAAAACCACTTAGAGCCCCGGCTGCTAAGGCTGAGAAGTATTCCTGGGTCATAAAAACAAGGCATGGTTCTGAAGTTAATGGGGCTACTTTCCTGGGGCAATTAGCCTGCCTGCCCTTGACCTAAGCCTGGCCCACCCTAGCCACCAATGCCGGCTGTCCTGCACAGCCTCTGGCTCCCACTGGTGCTGTTCACCAAATATTTCTGGCTTTCCACCTTCCAGACATGTGATAGGGTTGAACTGCCCCACGCCCTGTGAGTTGGGAGAAGCCATGTGGTGCATTTTAGAAAGTAAGGAGCTGTGCGTGGAAGTGGCACGTTCATTGCTGGTGAGACCCCCAGGCCTGTCTTTCCTTCTGCTGAATGTACAATGTTTGAAATGGTGGCCCTGACTCACCAGGATGGGCAGAACCCTCAACCCTCAATCCAACGTCTGATAAGATATATAACATATGTGAGAAATAAACCTTTATTACCTCAAACCACTGAGACTTGGGGTTGCTAGTGCAGCCTAACCTGACCTACTCTGACTAATATAAGCCAATGAGAAGGCAGCAGAACAGCACTTCTCCAGCTCCTTTTGGTCTCATCAGGATTCAAAGTGTGCACTCTCTGCCTTCATCAGTCAAAGAGCCAATCTTCCTATGGCCCTTTGCCATGCATCGAAGAAGAAAGAAAAGGCTCTGAACCCTAAGTGGAACTCCAGAATCACTCTGAGAGCTGGCAACATTTACGACAATATAACCCTCAAGGGGGCTACTTTGAAAGATTGCATTTGTTTGGAAACATTAAATCTTACTGTTTACTATAATGAGTTATTATTAGATACCTACCAGAATGGCAAAAATAAAAAAATTAGTTACAGAATTAAACCTAGGGAGGATGCAGAGAAACTGGATCACTCACACATTGCTGATGGGAATGCAAAATGGCATAGCTACTCTGAACAAGATTGTGGCTTCAAAACCAAACTTGCAATGACCAGATGATGTACCATTCTCACTTTTGGGTATTTGTCCCAGAGAAATGAAAACTTATGTTCACAGAGAATCCTGAACATCAATGGTCACAGCAGCTTTATTCATACAGCCCAAAAATGAAAACAAACCAAGAGTCCTTCAGTGTATAGATGGTTAAACAAACTGTGGCCCATCCCCATCCATACCATGGGATATTACTCAGCCATAAACAGGAACAAACTACTGATACATCCAACAACATGGATGGAGCTCAAGGGAATTATGCTGAGTGAAGACAGCTACTGATGTGTAACATTCTTGAAATGAAAAAATTATAGGGGTGGAGAACAGATGAATGGTTGCCACAGGTTAGGGAGAGGAGGGGTGGCTGTAAAAGGGTAGTACAAGGCATCCCAGAGATGGACCTCCTCTAGAGCTTGACTCCAGTGGGGGTCACACAAATCTACATGCAACAAACTACAAAGATCCAGAGACACACAAGCGGATGTCAAACTGGTGGATTCTGCACAAGGAAAATGGATTGTACCAATATCAATTTCCTGGATGAGATAGTGAACTACACTTATGCAATCTATTAGCATTGGGTGGAAACCGAGTGAAGGATAGGCGAAGTCTGTATTATTCCTTCCAACTGCATGTCAATCTACAATGATGTCAAAATAAGAAGTTTCTTTTAAAATCTTGAGTTAAAAAAAAACAAAAAACTCTCTTTACTTTCTCTTCTCTTATCCTGCTTTATTTATTTTGTTATTTATTTTGTTTTATGCACTTATGCATTTACCACAAGCAAACATCACACATATTTGTTGATCTGTTTCTTTTCGGCCCACTGCTCTATAAACTCCACAGGGGGAGGGACCGTGTCCTATTTATTCTCTATCCTCCTGGCACCTTGAACACACTGGCACACGATTGGTACACAGTAAATATTTAAGGTAATAAATGAACAAACAAATGAATGAATAAGCACACCTCATATCAACATTTCTGAAAGCTCTAAAACCTAAATATCACAATTCACTCAATATCTTACACATTTTCTAACCCCAAGAGTTGTTAGGGCTCCCGGTGCAAATATTTCTTCTATAAAAATGACAGAACTGTAACAAACATATCTTCCCAAGTCCATTATGCCTCCTTTTCTTTCAGCCTCCAGAGAGTCTACACTCCCCAGCAAAGGTGAAAATACAGACCAAATTAAATAATTACATAAGAAAATGCATTTCAGCTTGGATTCCATTCGACAAGCATGTTTTCATAGACAATTTCATGGATGTTCTATAAAAGCAAGAGAAAAATATGTAAAGCAGGAAAGCCAAAATGTTATATTTTCACCATGTATAATAAGTAGAGGTTAACTAATTACTTTTTTAAAAAGCCTTGTCTCAGTGAAGCTGAGTTTATTCTAAGGAGCCAATTAAATGACCGGCAAGGCCACGCTGTGGCCAAGAACCCAACAAAAGCACCAACTGTACTAATTTGCTCAATGTGAAACTAAATCTTAACACAAACTGTTTACTGAAATGTGAACCAGCTAGTTTGAGTGTACTTTTCAAACACACCTGATGATTCAGTTTAACCAAGTAAAAACCAAACCTATATATATTTAAAAGCTTTGAACAGGATAAAAAAACTCAAATAAAACAAATGACTGCCCAAACTTGAATGAAACTAATATTCCTTTATAGTGAATTGACTAAAGAGGACAATAATGGAGAAGTAATTATAAACACTCTTTTCAAAGTCAGTACGTAGTATGGTGAGCTTTAAACAATCATGCCTGCCATTATTTTTCAAATGGAGAATATGAGATCCTTTTAGCTTGTGTGTTTTGGGGGAGGCAGTGGACAGAAGGAGGAAGGGCTAAGTTAAGGGTTCAGAATCATACAATGAGAAAGAAATCCCTGGCCAGATGGTGTGGCTAATTGGAGATGGGAGAGCAAGCCACCTCTTATGACTTCATTATTGTGTTTTTCACTTTTAATCTCATCCTTTTTTTTTTTTTACTTTATTAAAACCTATAGAACCTATAGAACAGTAAAACCTATAGAACAGAAAATTTGCCATTTTAGCCATTTTTAAGTGTATAATCCAATGGTATTAAATAAATTCACATTGTTGTACAATCATCACCAAAACTTTTCCATTACCCCAAACAGATATTCTGTACCCATTAAGCAATAATTCCCTATTCCCCTCCTCCCCCTGCTCCTAATAACCTCTAATCTGCTTTCTGTCTCTATTAATTGGCCTGTTCCAGATATTTCATATAAGAGGAATCATACAATATTTGTCCTTTTGAGCCTGGCTTCTTCTGCTTAGCATAATGCTTTAGAGATTGATCCATGTTGTAACATGTGTCAGAACTATGTTCCTCTTTATGGCTAATATTCCATTGTATGGATATATCACATTTTATTTAGCCATTCATTTTTTGATGGACAGGTTGTTTCCATCTTTTGCTATGAACACTGGTGCATAAACCCCTGTTTGAGTTCCTGCTTTCCATCCTTTGTGTAGATACCTAGAAGTAGAATAGACAGGTCATATGGTGTATCAGTCAGCCAAAGGGGTGCTGATGCAAAGTACCAGAAATCAGTTTGCTTTTATAAAGGGTATTTATTTGGGATAAAAGCTTACAGCTACAAGACCCTAAAGAGTCCAATTTAAGATTGTTTTCTCACCAGTCAGTTGCCCCGTGTTGAAGCAAGATGGTTGCCAGTCTCTGTGAGGGTTCAGCCTTCCTCTCTCAGCTCCAGGCTTGCATAAGGCTTGTTTCTTTCTGAGCTTTCTCAGCACTGCAAACTTTCAGGCAAATGGCTCATCTCTCTTCCTGAGGCTGCAGGATCAAAGTTCTCTCCTCTTCCTTGTCTTTGGAGCTCTCTCTCTTCCCATGTTTTCTTGAGTGAGTGCCCGTTTATATCAGCCCAAGGGGTGGGAACTTTACCTGAGCTGCACTCTACTGAGGTGGTCAAACCAAAGCCCTAATCTTAACATAATTTAATCCAAGACATCTCAGCTGAATCTAATACAATCAAAGGGAATCACCAAGAGGAACAGATCAGTTTACAAACATAATCCTTACCTTTTTGGGGGTTCATAAATAACCTCAAACTGCCACATATGGTAATTCTGTTTAACTCTTTGAGTACCTGCCAGGCTGTTTTCCATTAGAGCCGCACCATTTTACATTCCCACCAGCAAAACTCAGTTTTAATACAAGGGCTAGGAAGACATTGACCATCGCAGCACTGATATTGCTTCGCAAATGGACCGAACTTGATCAGTCAGTCAGGAAACACACACTACAGAGCGGCAGGCGCATTACCTGTGGAGAGCTGGGTGGGGAGGGGGTTCATTTCTTTGTCCACCATCTTCTGGTACAAAGCCCTCAGGCTAAAAGGCTCCACTGTGAAAGGCAGGGTCCCTGTCAGCATGGCATACATGTTCACACCTCTGAAAAGAGAGACATCAAAGATGAGACTAAAACAGGGCCCCTGGGAGGGGAAGACAAAGAGCACACAGGCTTTCACTGTCACGCGCATCTCCTCAGGTCTTCTTCACAGACATCTTTCTAGAACATTCAGCACCACAGTGAAGCATCAGCAGTTAAAGGCTTGGATAAAAGTACTGATTGTGAAGACTCGGACAATGGACTGTAGGGATAAGGGGGAGTCGAAAAGAAGTCAGTCCTAAGGAGGGGAAACCACGGAATGGTGGGAAGAAGTCAACAGGAAGGAAGTCCAGGCCAGGTTTTGGGAAAATGCCTAGAAAACTGTAGGATCCTCAAATAAAAGGACTCCTGCCATTATGTGGTATTCTGAGTATCGTTTACGAGGTGGACCCGGGAAGGGGCCAGCCCCCAAAATACAGAGCCCACACAAGGGAGCACAAGGGACAGACAACCGGCATGGCTGGTCACCACTCATCCCTTTCAAACGAAAGCTTCACACCAAAAGAAGAAAAGGGTGTTTTGCTCTCACCTTGAACCCTGCCTTGGCTCGTAACTAGAGAAATTCCTCGTGAGGGTCTTTTTCCCACTCTTATTTTTTATTTTATTGTTTACTGTGAGACTCTGCCACCCGGCTTTGGCCCAATACCTCCAAACCTGGAAACATCTTCTGAATGGGCACAGCTGCTCGCCTCTAGAGCCAATCCAGGGAGCAGCAGTGCCTTGGAGGATTTTTATTGTCCTGATGTGCAAACCTAATATCGTTCTGATGAGATTTCCTGACGGGGATCAAATGTCTGCCTGCCACAAGGTCTCAAGTGTTCACAAGCGCCCTGGGGAATGTTTTAAAAACAGGCAAGAGGATTTCCCATCAAAACAAATCCAGGGAGATTGATTGAAATGAAGACCCCTGAGGCTCAATTCCACAGTGGCACCTCCAACATGGAGCTCCAGACAGGGGCAGGTTCCCAGCTCTAGCCACAAATCATTCTCGAATTTCGGACATGTGCTAAGACCTGGTCCACCTCCATAACTCGCTCCATAACTCACATTGGAATCAGGGAGATGGATATATCAACATTCATTTCACAAGTATCTGCTGGATGGCTCTCTGCCCCAGGCACTGTTAAAGGTGTGGGGTAAGTCAGTGTGGTGACCCGACAAGGACACACAAGGACAGTGCAATCTTGGGGTTGAGGGGCTGGGACTACAGACAATAACAGAGTAAACAAATAAATGAGCACAATGCAAGCTTTCAAGTGGTGATGCGCACAAAGAGAATAAGAAAACTCTAAACTGCCCTGCTATTGCCCACAAGGATGGGGCAATTCGAGGAGAAAGAGGACTTTCGAATAAGGGCATGAAGACAGGAGGCTCTGCAGGCTGCAGCTTTGCACATGCAAGTGTGGGCTTCTCTGGCTTTGGTGAGAATGGGGAAGATAACATGCAGAGCTGTTTAGCACAGCATTTCCCTGCATGGGTTTGGTGGCCCACGTTCCCTAGGAAAAGAACAGTTTTTGGGTAAATAAAAGTTCTATGGTCACATAATCTAGGGAGTCGCTCTGGCATACATGGATTAAAACAGATTAAGTTGGGAGCAGGCACTGGCAGCAAGTAGAGCATGCTGCTGTTAAAGTATGAATGGGAGGGTGAGAGAGCAATGGGAAAGGAACGGTAAATAAATAATAGAGATGTGGGAAGAGGACGTGCCAAGCTTCAAACCTGGGGAGCTGGATGAGTGGGGGTAAATGACAGAATTGAAGACACTGGAGAGGAAGAGGGAAGGGGCATTAGAAGTGGTGACATGTTTGAGAACCACTATGCAATGCTGTACTTCAGAGATACTTGAGGTAAAGCTAGACACCCTTGCTTTGGAGGAGTTTTGGAGATGGGTGAGTTGGAAAGCAAGAGAAACATAAAACTGTTCAATTTCTGCATTGGAAGGTATAGTAGTCAGCCAAAGGGATGCTGCTGTAAAATACCAGAAATTGCTTGGTTTTTATAAAGGGTACTTATTTGAGGTAGAAGCTTACAGATACCAGGCCATAAAGCATAAGTTACTTCCCTCACCAAAGTCTATTTTCACATGTTGGAGCAAGATGGCTGCCGACGTCTGCGAGGGTTCAGGCTTCCTGGGTTCCTCCCTTCCAGGGTCTTGCTTCTGTTTCCTCTGTGAGCTTACTTCCTGGGGCTCCAGCTTAAAGCTTCAGCATCAAATCCCAACATCAAAACTCCAACATTAAAAGCCCCCAACTCTGTCCTTTGCCATGCCTTTTATCTGTGAGTCCCCCCCACCAAGGGTGGGGGCTCAATGCCCTACTGCTACAAGAGGTTTACCTAATTACTTAATCAAGTAAACCTCTGAATCCAATATAATCTAATATGCCCAGAGGAAAAGATCAGTTTACAAACATAATGCAATATTTCTTTTTGGGATTCATCACTAATGAAGAAGGGGTCCTGGACACATGGATCCCACAAAAGAGTTGTTTGAGGACCAACAAACAGCCCAAAGTATTCCATCTGGGACAATTCTATCCACAAGGAAGGACTTCCCAATGCCAAGTCAAAGCCTACATCTTCTACCCACAGATGGGCAACAAGACACCTCTCCAGCGAGCACGCCACGTACTTGAGAACCGCATCAGGCCCCTCGTTCTGTTCTTTACGCGACATAGTATGGAATGCCCTCAACAACCTGCTGAACCTGCTGCTCCTCCCTGAATTCACACCAGCGGGTTCATTTAGTTAATGCATTTTAAACCCGCCATTATGCTACGTAACACACTGGAATGAGCCAGGCTAAAGAGCAAAAAAAACTGTATTTTAAAAAACTGTATTTAAAAAATAAATCATTTGATTCCGTGCCTGCAATTTGCCTTAATCTTGGACATTACATTCAAACCTCAAGCTTAATGTCCTGGTAGTTAGACAGTATCGGGGTTTTTTTGTTTGTTTGTTTCCGCAGGTACTTGATAATTCTCAGCCCATACTGAGTTTTCAAATGGAGATGCATGGATGAATTCTAAGGGGTTCCACAGTTTTAATTTTTATTTTCTTTTCAATGAGACACTAAAAGGCTTTATAAAGTTATATGGATGGGGCTGTCATATAACTAAGTATACCCTCTGCTGTATACACACTCAGCTTCAGAGCCTGCTGTTGCATTTAGATTTACCAATACATAATGTTTTTGCCAAGAACTAGCACTTTTATCGTCACAGGCTAATGAGCAAAGAGCAGAGGTGGCCTTAATTGGTCAATGATGTATCTCTACTTATTATTTGTGGGAAACAAAGTCTCCTGGTGATCAAATAGGGCATCAGGCTTCCACAGTGTGGTCTGCCAGTGGGAGCCTGTTAGAGGTACAAATTCTTGGGCCCCACCCTTGAGTTACGGAATCAGAAACTCTAAGGGTGGGGCTGAGCAGTGTGTGTTTTAACAAGCCTTCCAGGGGATTCTGATGCACGCTCCAGTTTGAGAACCACTGGAAGAGGGAAAAGTGGTGGGAGAGTGAAGTCATCTCAGGACTAAGGCCCGGCCAGCTCCAGGAGCCTGGGTTTAGCAGTGAGAACGACGCTCATATCAGTACAGCAATTTAGTTCCTGCACAACATGACCCACTGTGTTAAATTAATGTTGTTAATATGATATTTAGGTATTTTTTAGTCTGGGTTATATTTAACTCATGTGTTTTTTTATTGCACAAGAGCCATAAATAAAAGTTTAATTTTAGGTTTAGGCATATTTAAGTCAGATTTAAGTAAAACTAACTTAAGTGGACACGAGGAGTTATCAAACATCTTCCTTTGAAAGGAAAGTGTACTTTCACTCCTAGGTCTATAGTCAAAGGGACTGAAAACAGGGACTCCAATACATCCTTGTACACAAGTAACCACAGCAGCATTATTCACTGCCATCAAAAGGAGGAGGCAGCCCCACTGTCCATCAACAGATGAGTGGATAAACAGAAGGTGGTATAACCACACGATGGAATATTTGGCCATAAAAAGGACTGAAGTTCCAGGGCATGTTAAAAAGTGGCGAGCCTCGAAAACACTGAGTAAAAGACGCCAGGACAAATACTGTATGATTCTCCTTACGTGAAATAGTTAGGAAAGATAAATTCATAGAGGCAGAAAGCAGAATAGAGGTTGCCAGGGGCCTGGAGGAGGGGAAGGAAGGGGAAGTTATTGCTTAACGGGTACAGAGTTTCTATTTGAGTTAATGAAAAAGTTCTGGAAATCCACAGCAGTGATGGCTGCACGCCATTGTGGATGGAAGTAATGCCACTAAATTGCATACTTAAAAATGGTCAAAAGGCTAACTTTAAAATTTTACAATAAATGTTTTTTTTTCGTTTAGGGTACAATATTTGGGCTTAAGAAACAGCTCTGTGACCTTTAAATTTCCCTTTATCAGGCCACAGATGTGGGTGCAGAAAAGTAGCAGAAGCAGGTTGTTAGGGTAATGGGATAGGAACCCAACTGAAGGACAGGGTGAGTAGAACGTAGAGCCTGAGGACCAGCTCCAAGATCTCTAAGTGTCCTCCTTCAGGAAGTTCTCGAGACATCCAATTACTTGCCTTCTTCTCACTGACTGGCTTCAAGAGACGCCCAAATCTCCTGGAGTCACTGTGCTTAAGGTTGGCCTTTGTCTCTCTCCGTTATCTGCTGGGACCACAAATAAAGACAGCAGCTGTGGCTGGTGAACCCCATGCCCTAAGGACTGTCCCAGCAGGGACAAGCAGTGGTTTTTATGGTAACTCTAATTGGTTACTTATCCACCAAATCGATTCCAGAATGCCATTTCTTTTGAAGGAGTTTATCATCAACAAGAACTGTCACAAAGACTAAAGGGTCCCTTATCCATAAAATGTGGGTAATAACAGACCCTACCCTCACAGGCTGTACAGGGCCATCGAGCCAAGCCACAGAAAGTACCGAAAGCTGTGCCTGGCGTGCAGTTAAACGTTCGATAAATGTGATCTAGTGTTTCATCACAAAACTTTAAAAACAACAGTTAAAAAAAAAAGCTACAATTACATGTGTCCATGATCACCAAATAATAATAGATACCTACATTAAGAGTCATAGAATCCTAGATTCTAAAAGGGAAAGCAGATTTAGTATCTTAATTCCTCTCCCCTAGAGTTTTCATACATGTCTAATATCTAGATAAAGAGAAATTTAGTCCCTCTGACATTTCGGAAGTATGTTAAGAATACCAAGGGGAAACTGTGGAATGCAGTTTATAAACCCCTGTAATCCCACAGAATTAGTGGAAGTTTCAAAACATGTTCAGAATTTCCTGGTGTATCTTTTGAAATACGGCCCAGAGGCTTTTTGGGTTCTCTGTAGCAGACATGAGCTCCTCAGGAATCAAAGATAGTTTTAATGAGACAGAGGGATGACAGGTTGAAATGAGGCAAATAGGTCTAGGATTTTTTCCAGGCAGAAAGCAATCAGAGTGAGTCATCACTGGGTAAATGAAACCTGAATAATGTTTCTGGTGTCAAAAGAGAAAGAAAACGTGACACCAAAGGGCAGCTGGGCAAATGGGGAAAAGGAGCCCCATGAAATGCAATTGTGGAATCTCTGGAATTAAGTCAGAAGCCAAATGGGGGTCCTGATATTTCATGTGATACACAAAAACATTCTCTGGAGGAAAAGCTGGAGTATCACCTGTCACCACTGAACAGAGCGATGGTACCACCACTCCCTGGAGTAGCTGGCCCACAAATTTAATGAGACGCCAGGGACAAAGCAATTGTCAGGGCAACACTGGCAGGTGAAGGATCTGATTTCTTGTAGTTCCTGGAGGTGGGGTGGGGGCCCTGAAAACAGCCTCATTTATAGCAGAGGGCAGGTGGGAAGACCCTCCGCTGGCACACCTTGCTTCTGCGTGATGCTCCAAAAAAAAAACTTGCCCTGGAAAACTGGAAAATAACTCTTTGCCTAAAAGAAATATCCTCCCATCCTCCAGCATCGACTTTCGATACAACTTCCAATTTAAGGGCTTGAAAATAGAGTGGGAAGAGATCTATCCATCTGGAAGAGGTCACACTTCACCACTGCTCCATTGAATGGTCTGTGCTTCCTTAGCAAGAAAGTATTTTCATGTGAATTTTAAGACCTACCTTCCTTTTCCTTTCCTCCATCCTTCTCCTATTTTAAATACACATGCCAGCTACAAAAGAAACCCAAAAACCTTGGGTTTTGTGAGTGAGAAATCTCTGACACTAAAGGAATCTTCTCTGTTAAAAGCCAAAAGCCCGAAACTGCCCGAAAGGAATAGCAGACTTCTTCCTTCCACCTTCTTCTCTTGCCATCCTTCATTTTTGAGGGCTCCGATGGAGACAAAAGGAGAGAAAATACTATGCTATTATATTTTACCTCTGCCAGAGCTGATGGTATCTGTAAGTACTTTACAAAGTAGAGTCTGAGGCCTGGAACAATTTCTCTCCCTCTCCCTCTTAAGTCTATGATGAGATAGCAGAGCTGGAGCAAGATGGCTCCCCTCAGCCAACTTGTCTACCCAAAGGTTCAGCACTGGGAGCAGTCATTTTCCCCCATAAGTTAATGCAGATTCAGTGAGGCTGGGAAGGTGGCCCAGGGGTGTTGTGCACAGCCCCCCACTAGGCACCTGGTCTTCAGCCAAATGTTTCACCCAACCCACATGCTCCTGCAGGAGCCAAGAGCAACTCTGGATGAAAAAGTGTTATACTCTCAACCCTCTGGGGGTAGAATTCTCAATTTCTGTTTCCCTTACACCTTTAGGGATGCACCAACATTCTCAAACAAGCATCATAATACTATGAAAATAAAGTTAGTCTTCATTCTTTTCATTTAAAAAGCATATCTCCTTTTTAAAAAATTTAATTAGCATATATGCCACTCTGTGGGAAAGGCAATTAACAATAATAAAGGCTTGCTGCACCAAAATGAACATTGCAGATATACATACATATATATATTTCAGTCATCTCGGGTAAAGGAAAGATTTAAAAGATATTTCTCATGATCTCAAAAATAGTAACTGTTGAAAATAATGGAAAACCCAAGAAATAGTGCAGCATTTCCCATGTGCATTGTGAATTCCTGCTTCACTGGAGGAGGGGATCCCGGACACCCCATTCGTGTGGAAGGGCTTTCTGTCCTGAAGTTCCCTTGCACAGCAGGCTGGTTTTCTTCCAAAGCCATTCTCGGCAATCTTGGAAGAAGGCCCCATATCTTAGGGTCCAAAACCTCTGGGGAGATGTTTGCTTTTGATTTTGGAAGTGAACTCTTCATTCTGTTGTTGTTTTAAGGCAATAAAAAGAGAAGACATTTTATACTAACTGTCTGGCCCAGGAGGCAAATTGGTTCCATTTTCATGCTTTTTAAACAGCCGTTTAAAATTCAATTCTCTTTGGGTCGTCCGTTTCCAGTACTGCCAGCAAAGCCGTGGGCACCAACCAGAACCCTACCTGAAAGCTCAGACACAGTACCCCAAAGCCGTGGGAAATCACTCTGTTAAAGAAGGCTCTGCAGTTCTAGGTTTTCTACAAGATTAAGAGTAATAGCGGTCAGATTTTTCACACCATCCCACATTTGCATATGCAGTTCCCTCTGCCTGGTAAAGTTCCCGTCCTGTTCTGCACCTGCCTAACTCCAACTCCCCTCTCAGAATCAGACTGAGTTCTCCTCTCCGCAGTCCTCTTCATTAAGCCAGCAGCCCTGCCCTCTTGCTCCCTGCACTGGCTGATGTACAGTATTTGCGTGCAGGTGAGTTTCTTTTTTTTTAAGATTTATTTTTTTATTTATTTCTCTCCCCTTCCCTGCCCCCCCGCAGTTGTCCGCTATGTCCATTCGCTGCGTGTTCTTCTGTGCCCACTTGTATTCTTATCAGCAGCATGGAGAATGTGTGTCTCTTTTTGTTGTGTCATCTTGCTGCATCAGCTCTCCGTGTGTGCGGGCGCCACTCCTGGGCAGGCTGCTCTTTTTCCGCACTGGGAGGCTCTCCTTACGGGGCGCACTCCATGAGTGTGGGACTCCCCTATGCGGGGGACACCCCTGCGTGGCACAGCACTCCTTGCGCGCAGCAGCACTGCACGTGGGCCAGCTCATCACACAGGTCAGGAGTCCCTGGGTTTGAACCTTGGACCTCCCATGTGGTAGGCGGACGCCTTATCTGTTGGGCCAAATCTGCTTCCCTGCAGGTGAGATTTTGTCACAAGGCAGGGAAGGGTGTTAAATGGCAAAAAAGAGCCACAATTCCTTGCCACGGATCCCATCAAGAGGCAGAGTCTTGCTCCTCCTCTTGAGGCTGAGTTTGGCCGTGTGACTTGCTTCAGCCAATGAGATATTTGCAAACAGGACACTGAGGCCGTGTGCAAAGTGCTCGTCCACTGGGCCTCACCCTCTCTTGCTCCTGGAGACTCTTCTGCCTTCCTGTGAACGAAGTGATTATGACAGACATGGGACCATGGAGCCACCACTGACGTGTGAGCGAAGTCATCTAAACCATCCAGCCATGCCGTGAGCCCAGGCAAAACCAGGAGATCCGCCCAGCTGGGTCCAGCCCAAACTGCCACCCCCTGCAATCGTGCGCTGATAAGTGCTTGCTGTTTTTATTTTTATTTATTTTTAAAGATTTATTTTATTTATTTCTCTCCCCTCCACCCCACCCCACCCCACCCCACCCCACCCCACCCCACCCCACCCCAGTTGTCTGTTCTCTGTGTCCATTTGCTGAGTGTTCTTCTCTTTATTTGCTTCTGTTGTTGTCAGTGGCATGGGAATCTGTGTTTCTTTTTGTTGCATCATCTTGATGCATCAACTCTCCATGTGTGAGGCACCATTCCTGGGCAGGCTGTGCTTTTTTTGCACTGGGCGGCTCTCCTTACGGGGCATACTCCTTGTGCATGGGGCTCCCCTACGCGAGGACACCCCTGCATGGCAGGGCACTCTTTGCACGCATCAGCACTGCGCATGGGTCAGGTCCACGCTGGTCAAGGAGGCCCGGGGTTTGAACCGCGGACCTCCCATGTGGTAGGCGGATGCCCTAATCACTGGGCCAAGTCTGTTTCCCGAGTGCTTGTTGTTTTTAAGCCACTAAATTCTAAAGCAGCTTGCTCCATAGCAACAGGGAACTAATAGAGTAAATGATACATGTAAACAGAATGAAGTAATGAAATATTCAATGAACAAAGTAACAACCGCCACCTCCACACAGCAAGTTTAGCAGGTAGAATTCTGCTGCTCCCTTGCAGAGGTTTCCAGGGCTTTCTCACTCAATGGGCTTTCTGTGGCCAGAGAACTCTTTGCAGAAATAAGAGGCAAAGTCATCAGGAACAAAGATGTGTACTGCGCATCTCAGCAAAGAGATGCTGGGACCTCAGCTCAGGTGTCCTCCACCTCAGGGAAGCAGAGGATGTTTTAGGTACATCCCTCCTATTAACCTGTGCTTTCTAGGTTAGGAGGGGCCTCCTGGCAAGGAGCCAAAGGTAGAAGAGAGACAGAGGGCAGGAGAATTCCCCAATTCATGGCATCCCTAAATCTCCTGGTCTTTTAAGGCTCCCCATTCGTAGCCTTATCTTTTGCTGTACAAATTCTCCCTCTCCTAGTTTCCCAGTGAGTTTCCCTGACAGGGAAAGTAGGTTGTTGGGGATTGAATCATGTCCCCCACAAAAGGCAGTTCAAGTCTTACTCCAAGTTCTGGTGGGTGTGACCCATTTGTGAATGGGTCCTTTGCAGGTGTGTTAGTTAAGGTGTGGGCTGGTTTGTGAATTTGCACATCGTCACTCAGTAGACGTCAGAAGCCAGGAGTAAGAAGAAGTACGAAGTCAGTGGAAATGAGAGGAGCAGGCACAAGGAGAGAGCGAGCACCACGTGACGGGGGACTGCCAGAATGCTATGGACTCTGGAGAACGCCAACACCTTGATGTTGGACTTCCAGCCTCCAAAACCACGGCACAATAATTTGCTGTTGTTCAAGCCAATCCACTGTGTGGTATTTGTCATAGCAGCTCTGGCAAACTAAGACAAAGGTGATTACTGACACGAACACTCACCTTCATCCCTTCAATAAATATTTATCAAGGGCCAACAAGGTGCCAGACAGTTGTGAGAATCCTCAAGCGTCGGCAGGGACCAGCAATAGAATTCAACAGCGTGTCAACTCTGATCAACTGGTACCTGCCACCTGGAGGGCTCTGTAGATAGGGCTTCTGAGGCCCTTCTGGGCATGATATAAGTGAGCCCAAACCACCTGGACACCTGGAGGAGAAGGTGTCACCTCCACCGCTCTCTGCTATCTGTCCCACCTCCTCTCAGGGGCCCCAACCCGCCTCGGTGTCATTAGCACACCCCACACGATCCACCTCCGACATAGAGAGCCCTGAGTGCAAAGCACAGCTCCCCCACTGATGGGTGGACATGTGCCGCTGGGCCTCTTCCTGGATCTGTAAAATGGGGGTAGGAGATATGCCTCACACAACTAGTGGGGAGATTAAAGGGACGGTTAATTCAGAGCTCAGCCCCGGGCCTGGCACAATCAGGGCTCAGGATCGAAGCCGATGGCCGACTAACTCGATACATACCCTCCTTGGCTAGGCAAGTCCAAGGAGAGCCGGTCCTTTCCAGGGAGGCTCCAGGACCCTGTATCCCTCAGAACCTCATTCTCACTTGTGGCTCCTCTCTGATCTCCATCCAGAACTTCGTGAATTCCTCTCATGTCTAGGCCCTTGTGCTGGGTCCTGCTCCCATTACTGTCCTCTGCCAGTGGTAGCGCCCCCCTGGCTTCTGTTCACCTGGATGCAATGCCTGTCCATCCTCCTGTCCAGTGTGGCTGAAAAACCGTGAGCAGCAGGTGGGGTGGTGTGAAGTGAGGCAGGAGAGGTGGGCAGACAGCAAGTGCTTTGGGGACCACGACCCCAACAAGGAGGCTGGGTTGTTCTCTGGTCATGATGGAACACTATGGAAGGATGCTAAGCAGGGGAAGGACATGCAACGACTCGTGAAACCTGAATGTGAGCTCTGTCAGTGCAGGGACTTCCTTCCTTCTGTTCATTACCTTCTCCCCAGTGCCTAGATGAGTTTTGGTAAAGGCCACACTGGCAGGGTATGCGGAAAAGCCTAGAAGAGGCAGGCGTGGAGAGCCAGGCCCCAAAGAATCACTGATTATATATTTCCAAGCCTACAATGTAATACCCTCCCACCAAACATTCAAACATTATTTCAAAAGAAAGGGAGAGTGGAGAAAGCAAGAGGGAAAATTCAGCTTTTTCAAGCACAACAGTAACTCACATGGACCAGACATCGATCTTAGGGCCATATTTCTTCCTGGCAAGCAATTCGGGTGCGGCGTAGGCAGGGCTGCCACACTGCGTGCTGAAGGGGTCGGAGTAACCCAGGATCCCCGCACAGTTGCTCAAGCCAAAGTCTGCAAACAGGGGAAAACAAAACCAGCTCCAAGTTAGGCTATGTGGAAACGAAGAAGGAGAGGAATAAAAAATATAAAAAATTTAAAAAGACAGTGGGAAAGGAAACATTCTCTCAGGCTAACACATAATTTAGCATTCAAAAGGAAAACCGAGGTGGCAGCTGCAAACCATAAGCTCTGGATATGAGTCTCCAGACAAAAGGAAATAAGAACGTCAGGTATGGTTTCCTTGTTTAGTTGGGAACATGTGAAATCCAGCTAGAGCTAAAAGTATGCTGAACCAGAACATATTTCCATCAAACCTCGTCAATGAGTCATCTAGGGGGAAAGGCTTTGCTTTCTAGGACTGAGGCAGGAAGCAAGCAGTGTGGAGTCAGCATTCTGGCTTCCAAGTGGCCAAGTGGGGAAAAGCTACGGGAAGATTGATTTTCTCCGGCTGGCGTCTGTGTCACCCTTGGTGACACCCGATCCCGCCACTTACAGTTGACTTTTTCAGCTGAATGTTTTCATTTCATGCAAGTCTCTTAAAAAACCCCCCAATGCATGCAGCACATATGGTGATTTGAAGATTTAAAAAAAAAAATTGGGGGGCAACACAATGTTGGCTGGAAAAGTGATGCTGGAAAGATGGCTATGCAAATTAGGCTGAGGTCACATGACACTGCTTTATTCTTGGATGACTGAGGCAACCAGAAAGAGGAAAAACTCCGCACATCTAAAGCTACTCTTGGTCCATTATGCATTCATTTGTGTTTATTTTTTATTTTGAAGATCCTGCAACTGACAGCTCATGAAGGACCTTTTAGTGTTATGCCTCCGTCTGTTTTTCCTCGACCTTTGTTGATCTCAGAATTAAGATCGAGGCAATGACCTTCAATGGAAATCGAATGGCCCCCTATATAGATGACTCTCAAGTCAGGAGAGACTTGCTCCCATCTTGAACAAGCCCTCATACCTTCTCAATGTGAAATATTTATATCTGATTTCAGTCTTGCAGCTTCTCCTTCACTCTAACATGTCTCTATCTGCCAAGTGCAGGACTGTTATTAAAACTTCAGGAATGCTCAGAAAACGGGAGAGCCCTGAGTCCACAAAGTTACTCACATACCATGGACCAAGATGACATGACACCAAATTCCTCCTCAGGGTAAGCTGCATAATGAATCAGCCTTTCTAAAATAGAACCCAACCAAGCACAGCTCTGATAACCTGCAAAAGCTCTGAAGATTACCCAAACTCGTCCAACTCATCAGACTCCGAAGACGAAGAATCTGAACCTACAAGAGAGGGCAGCAAACCAACTGTAGATGCTCGTATTCACAGACTTTTTAAATTTCTTCTTTTTTATGACTCTGTTTTCTTCTCTTAACCTTCTACCTCCTCTCTTCCTGGTTCCCCTCACTCCTCCCACCTCTACCTTCCCAACGCACCTTCACCTGGCCCAGAACCTGTACAAAAAAAGGCCTCTGGGGGGTCTCTCATCCCTATCTGAGGAGCCCTGGAAATTATCCAATCTCTAAAGTAGGAGAAGGGGGGGACCATCTTTATAAAGAGAAAAATCATATCTAAACTCATGATTTAAATTGAATGGTTGCTAAAATGCTCCCAGTTTAAAAATCACCCTAAAGGAATTTCAGTGAAAGCAACAAATGTTCAAATGCAAAGAGAGCACCATGGACTTGCATTATTTGGTGAAACATTTTAAGGAAAGTTTCACAAACAGCCACATTAGATGTGCTCAATCTCACAGGAGGTCCCAGAAAATTAATCTCATGATTTCTGAGACTAAGGCAAAAGACTGCCTCTAATCTCCATGGAGTTCAGTCAATAGCCAAGCACTGCTTCATGTAGTTCCCATCCTCTACTTCGCCCTGAAATCTATGAAGAGGTGTTTTTAGTACAAGAGGGTGAAGTGAGCTAAGAGACCAGATCTCTCTCTCTCTCTCTTTCTCTCTCTCTCTCTCACACACACACACACACACAGGTTCCCAAGCAAGTTTGGGAACACAGAATCTCACCTTAAGTATAATTTCAAGGACATAAATTTGGGTATTTGGGTATTTGGGGAGTAGAGGAGTAGAGGAGGGAGTAGAGGAGACAAAAATCAGCATTTAAGTGGCTTATGTTTACCTAGCCAAAAAGGTTTAATTCCAAGTATACTGAAGAGAAACAGCTAGTACGTTTCACATTCATAATTGTAATTAAATTATTAAAAGTTTACACATATGCCTATAACTAGAACTGCAAAACCGGAGAGAAGTTTGCCTCCCAGTAATGTCACACAAGTCTGCCTCAATTAGATTTGGTAAATTCATAAGGCAATTATCACTCAATTTTCTGAGAGCTGCAAAATGAATCTCAAAAAAATAAAATTTAAAAATGCCCAAGTAAATGGTGCTTTGGAATAATGAAGTAAAAAAGTTTTCTAAGTTGTGGCTCTTATATTTTAAGATTATACTAAACTATCAAATATCAGTTTGTTTGTTTTTTAAGGAAAAAAAATTCCTGATTGAACCAAATCTTACTCCCGGTAATTCTACTTAATTTGAATCATGACTTAAGTAGATTTATTTAAATCAAGTTCTTTTAAAGAAAGAAACTTAAGAGGAAATGGTAATAGCTATAATCAACCTTTGAAAAACAGGCAATTTCCTTTAAAGAAAAGATTCAAAGTGCTTTCAAGTTATAAAAAGACTGAGTGGAGATGTTTGATCCAAACTGCCCAGACCAAGGGCTAGAAAACCCACAAGCCACGGGGCAGTCTGTCCTTCCCTCTACCCCTCCCTCTTCCCCCTCCAAGCCATCCCATTGGAAAAGGCAAGGAAATGCAGATTCTGCTAAACAAAAGGCAAATCCCAATTGCCCTCCTGGGTGGTATAATACCTCTTTCAATTACAGGTCTGGGTTAGGGCTCTGGTTTTAGGTGGTGGTGAGAGGACTGGGAGTTAAATGAACAGGAAGTTCAAGTTCTAAAGAAGGGAACACCCACTAATCAGAGCCTCCTTCAAGCAGTTTTGGGAATCTGTTTTCTAACACCGACACTCCCCACAATCAGGCCTATTCCATCCGAACCAGCTGAAATGCCTGCTTAGGTGCCAACCCAGGATGACCCATCAAAAGGGTGTTGAGTCCCAGGCATTTTAATGAAGTGGATCCTGATATCCAAAAAGCAACCTGGTGAGCTGTGGACTTTAATTTAGGTATTATCATTCTATCACCCTGTTTGTGCAAATCTCCTCTAAGAGGTTTTATTATTTGGCCCATCTGTTAGCTGCTTGTACACATATCCGCTGTTTACAGTTGCTGCTCCTTCCAGGATCTTCTGAGCAAACTTCTAACCTATACAAAAGGCCTTTGTTTTTCAACACTTTTTATCCCATGGTACATTTCTAATCTCAGAATTGGACATCTTGGGGTATCGCTTAAAGAGAAGGAAGACAGAGAAGCAGTTTAGGTGACACTCAATAGGAAGTGATGCTCAATCTATAGGAAGTGATGCTCAAGCCCTGCACTTGGCTTGAACTGCCAGCCTCAGTTGCCATGATCCATAGTGGAAGTGAATTATTTCAACTTTTCCTGGGAGGGAGATTCACCCTTACAGCTTGCCGCTGTGAGGACAACTCTGTTCCTGTCACCTCCACATTTTCCAAAGAAGTTACAGGTCAGCCAGCCAGATAACCTAAAAAAAAATCTCCTTTCCTCATTCCTCAACCCCCACTGGGAAGTGCCTTTGTTTAGTGCCACTGACCCCCCTGGAACCCAAGGATAGAAGACATCCTGCAGGGAGTCCAACACAAGCCTTTCACAACTAAGAGGCCACAGTAAAACAATTTGATAAAAAGAAACCCTTTGAACTGTCTAAGAGTCTGCTAAGAACTGAGTCTTTCAGAAGCTTTTGGAAACAAAATCTGCTTCCTCTAGGGGATGAGACCCTAAACATCGTCAACGGTGCTGAACCACCCAGCCTGGAATCAAGAGGCAGCCTGGAATCTGTTATCAGCTCTGACTCCAAAATACCTAATAAGTCATTTGAGTGATATATTTTGGAGAATCCTGGGAAGATTTTCAGTATTTGCCAAATAAAATGTCCTCTTTTCTTCCAATGTAGACGGTCTTTTTCAAGCCACTGAGATGGAAGAAATTCCTTGGATTTGAAGTGGGAAAAGAAAGAAGAGTGGAATTGAAGAGGCATTGGCTGACATCTTGTTGTGGAAATGGTGTGAGATTTTGCCAAGAGCGTCCATCCAGGCAAAAATAAAAGTGTCAAGGAGCTGTGGAGTGCAGTTTCTTACGGACCCTCAGTTATTGTGGACCAACTCTCTCCCAAATCTTCTATCCAACCTGCACGCAATTCTAAATTGTCCTTCTGTAGGCATTTCTGTCTACACAACCATCATTGTTCTAGGGAACTTAGATAAAGATTATATTAAAAAGAGAAATAAACTGTGTGCCTCCGCCTTATTTCTGTGCCCCTACATTCACTGAAAACCAGAAAAAGGCCTGGTCAATCTGATGATTACAGCATTTCTGAGCCAAACTCTTTTTCACTGGAAGTTTAAGGTAAATAATCCAAATAAAAACAAGCTCAATAAAAGTTCAAGTCTGTCTAAATTTTTGGAGACGCTATCGTTTGAACAATCCAAAGAAACTAGCAACCAGAAATATTTATTTGGGGCTGTGAAATTCGTGTCATGGCCACTTTACAGTATTTTACCTTCCTAATTATGATTAAGCAATTATTAATATCAATTTTCATTTGCAAAACCAATTATTAAATATCCTAAGTAAAAGGAGGTAATCTATTATAGAAGCATCATCTGGGAATTAGAAATAAACCAGGGATAATTCCCAAACTCAATCTTCGAGAAATAAAAAAGAATGGACAATAAACATTTTTAAGGATAACCTTGTTTAAAAAAGAAAAGTCATACCAATCAGCTTGATATTATTGTCTTCATCTAGTAGCAAATTTTCTATCTTCAAGTCTCTGAAATAAATAAAACCATACAACATTTCAGATAAGCATTTGAAATAGGGGAATAACATTTTACAGAAGGGAAGTGAATTCTTTTACAGCCACTTTGACCCGACCCATAACCTTTCTGCCAAAGCCCACTCAATCAAGAAGTAAATATTTATAAAATATGCCATATTTAATTGCAGGTAAAGGATTTCAGAGAAGACAGAGCAACGGAGGGCAGAGGCAGCAGGAATTAGGAAAAGTTTCCAGAAAAAGTGGGACGGAAGCTGATGGAACCTGGAAATTCCAATGAATCTGAGTTAAAAGATACTGAAGCACATGGTTAAAGACAGGGACTGTCTGAGCAGTCTGGGAACTATGATATGGCTGTATGTTTGTGAGACTAAAGGCAACACCAGCCAGAGTAAGGAAGAGATTCTGGGAAGCGGCTGAAGAAAAGACTGAAGCCAAATAAATTAAAAAGCTGGTTTAATTCATCAACCTACAGAGCCTGAGTGTCATCCACAAGCTAGCAGGTGATGCCCCTAATTGTATGGTCCACCTGGAAAGAGACACACAAATTCATCAACTCAGCCAACAGGCATCATGGCAGACTAACAGATGCCAAGGATGTGTGCATCCTTCCTCTCCGGTGATGCCTATGAATGTATTAACCCTACGTGGCAAAGGGGAATTGAGGTTGCCAATCAGCCGGTGGGTGGTGCCTTTCACGGAGGAGGCGCAAGGGAGAAAAATGCTCCATCGGAGGCAGGTGGAAAGGAGGGGTACCCGTGTGCCTTTACCAGTAGACTGTCAGCTCCATGAGGGCAGGGAACATATCTATCTTACTTCCCACTCTTCCCCGCCTCCCAGCCCCGTACCCTGCAAATCCCAGGTACTCACCAAGTAACAATGAAGCTAGATTACCAACTAGAGATGGTTTGGGACTTCAGAAGGAACAAACATGGTGAAAGTGTATACCTGGCATATACCCATACAACAGAATATTATCCAGTCATAAAGGAATAAGTTTCTGATCCACACTACAAGATAGAGGAACCCTGAAAGCATGAAGCTAAGTGAAAGAAGCCGGTCACAAAAGGCCACATACTATATGATACCATTCACATGAAATGTCCAGAACAGGCAAGTCCATAGAGACAGACAGGAGCTCAGTGGCTGCCAGGGTCAACAGTATTAAAACGAGGGCATTCTTTAAATATCCAAATACAGGGTGACTCCAAATATAAAGGGATTTCTCCACTATTTTTCTAATGGGAAGACTCTGTCCTCATGAAAAAGCCTTTGGAAAACACAAATATGTACTTTTTAAGAATGCAAAGGAATTGTTAAATGGCTTTTTATATTATTTGCCTATGAAGCTGTCACCTTCATATTTAAGACCATACACATACACTACATGATTGATTAATGGACTGGTTTCTTGTCGGGTCATGAGAAAGTTCTGGAACTAGATCATGCTGGCAGCACACTATTATGAATGTACTTAATACCACTTCTGTGTACTTTAAACATGGTTAAAATGGCAAATTTTCTGTATTTTAACACAATAAAAAAGGGGGAAAAGTGTAGATTTGGTCATCAGAACCATCTACATCAACCATTATAAACTCTGGCATCTTAAGTTGCTGTCTCTCAACCTAGATACATGTTGAATATATATATATATATATATATTTAGATTTATTTATTTATTTATTTCTCTCCCCTTCCCCCCCAGATATCTGCTCTTTGTGTCCACCCACTGTGTGTTCTTCTATGACCACTTCTATCCTTATCAGAGGCACCGGGAATCTGTGTTTCTTTTTGTTGCATCATCTTGTTGTGTCAGCTCTCCGTGTGTGTGGTGCCATTCTTGGACAGGCTGCACTTCCTTTCGTGCTGGGCGGCAATCCGTACGGGGTGCACTCATTGCGCGTGGGGCTCCCCTACCAGGGGACACCCCTGAGTGGTACAGCACTCCTTGAGCACATCAGCACTGCGTATGGGCCGGCTCCACACGGGTCAAGGAGGCCCAGGGTTTGAACCGTGGACCTCCCATGTGGTAGGCAGATGCCCTATCCATTGGGCCAAGTCTGCTTCCCAACACGTTGAATATTAAATACGTAAGCATATCCTTCTCCATTAAAAAAAAATACGCTCTCTTCCATTGTTTTTGAAACACAGACCATTACTGAACAAGCTTTTATTTTCCCACCTCTGAATAGAGACATAGGCACAAGATATTTCTTTTTTCCCTCTTAACTCTATTGCAAGGAAAAGAATAACACAATCATTGATACCAAAAATGGGGAGTGATGTGCACCCTTAGCTCCTAGAGACAAGCAGGAACAGTGGATGGGACCACAGAAGACAGGAGAGCTGTCTCCCTCTAACTACCCCCACACAGCCAGCTCATCCCATTTCACAAGTGAAGCCAGAAATCCATATTTGTTCTTAATCAACAAGAGCAATCACATTGCACGGACCAACCTTATGGTCAAGATATATGCAGATGACCAGGTTTCACCCTCAGTACATGAGATTGCCCAGGAAGAGGGTAGAAAACAAACGGACAAGAAGACCAAGGTCGACAGGCTGGTGGGGAAGGCAGCAAGGCTGCTAATACAGGAACCAGGCAGGGCAGGACTGCAAGATGGAAAGAAGAGGCAAGGAATCAATGCAGAGCAAAGGCCAGCACTAAGAGTGCCCGATGGATTTCAAAACCCAGGAGGCTGCCGGGAGCCTTAGAGTTGGACACTTAGATGAGAAGAAACGTCTGTACTTGAACCTACAATACAGATTCCCCAGTCCAAACGCACCCACAAGAGGGAAGAACTGTATACCTCCAACGGTTCAATTCAAATGAGATGATAAATGAGTACTTAAAACCAGGACATCCTTTAAAAGGTATCACCTATGTCCAAATACAGGGTGACCCCAAATATAAAGTAACCTTTGTCCTATTTTCCAATGGGAATAACTTGCCCTCTGAAAAAAGGTTTTTTGAAAACACAAATATATAATCTTTAGGAATGCAATGGAATTATCAGACTATTTATACTAATTACCTTTGAAGTTACACCTTCTTATGTAAGACCATAAATTGTATGATGTAAATATAATTAATTTTATAAATACTGTTTCCAAACCTTCATGTATCATGAAACAGTTCTATTCAACCTTGTCACAGGCAGCACCAGGAGTCATCTTGCCGTGTTTTCAGTACACATGATCTTTAACTTCACCAGATATTGAAGAGAAAGCACTTTTTCATTCGGTGTAAGATGTACTTCCTGAAAATCTCATCCCAAGCCATAAACACCGATCTAAAATCTCTATAAATTAATCATGCTACCAAGCTGTTTCTAAGAATGGTCTCTAAAAACCCTTGCAACCATGAGGTTATATTTTTAGCAGCTAATAATAAAGCCATGTAAAATGCCACTGCTTCATTTTCTACTAGTTTCATTGGGTGACCTCCAGGCACCCAAAACTATCAGTAAATCCAGTCAAGGTTAATATGTCTTCTCCAACTGGGTATTTGTTGTTGAAAATAAAATAATTAAGATAGTGTCTCAAATATGAGAGACTAAATAAGAATTTTATAAGGCACCTCCTCTTTTCTAAGGCATAATTAGACATAATGTTGACCTTATATTCAAGCATATACCGTAACTGCCAAACACTGGCAGTCATTGGCAAAATAGTGTGCCAGCCCTAGGATTCCGGGAAAACTGATTATAAAGTGGGCAGCACTAGTTAATCTAAAGGACAGACAGTTTGTCTCAAGTGAAATTAAACCTCTTTCACTGGGAAGAATGGAAGCAGTACTAATGAGTTAAGAGAGAAATTTGGTTCAGAACAAACACTGGAGAAAAACAGCCTAAAGAAGCGAGGTAAGAGAAAGTAATTGCCAAGAATAATAAAACTAGGTTAGGTAATTTCGGGACCACAAAAGCCTAGAGAACAATTGCACTGATTAAAAGAATGATATAAATGGAAGGCTTAAAATAAGAAACATGGAAGAAAAAAATAACCACTTTAAATATAAGGAAAATGTTATAAAACCTCATTTTCCTTTAAAATAAGGAAAATGCCATAAAACTAGGCAAAATGAAGAGAGTGCAACCAGTTAAAAGTTACCATCTTGGGAAGCAGATTTGGCCCAACGGACAGAGCATCTGCCTACCAGAGGGGAGGTCTAGGGTTCAAACCCAGGGCCTCCTGACCCGTGCGGTGAGCTGGCCAACACACAGTGCTGATGCGCACAAGGAGTGCCGTGCCACACAGGGGTGTCCCCTGCATAGGGAAGCCCCACGCACAAGGAGTGCACCCTGTAAGGAGAGCCACCCCGCACAGAAAAAGTGCAGCCTGCCCAGGAGTGGTGCTGCACACACAGAGAGCTGATGCAGCAAGATGACACAAGAAAAAGAGGAACAGATTCCTGGTGCCGCTGACAAGAGTACAAGCAGACACAGAAGAACACACAGCAAATGGATACAGAGAGCAGACAACTGGGAGCAGACAATCTGAAAAAAAAAAAAGTTACCATCTTCCCAGGAAAAATGCACAAAACAAACCTGGCTGATCAGGGTGGTTTCAAAGAACTTTATGATAGCCATTTCAACTGCCCAAAGGGTTCATGACTAGTGAAAGGGAAAGTCGCGCTATATATTAGCCCTTGCCAAAGCCATTGGTGTAACTTACTTACCCTAAATTCTACCTCATTTGGCTTTATTTATTTCCATTTTCTACTTTGCCTTTTGAAAGGTTATCTAGATAAAGGAAAGAAAACACTTTCCTTCTGACTCTTCAGGGAAAAAAGGTTCTAACACCATATTTTTAAAAGTAGCTTTTAGGTATTTTTCCCTTTCCTATAAGGGACTAGTACTAGGAATGAGGTACCTTAAAACCAGGTATCTTACTGAGGAAGATCACTGTTGAGCATCCTTAGCCATCAGAGTTGGTTTCCTGAATCTTTTTGGCACAGTGGACCATTTAGACTCTGCCCAGCTTTCCAACAATGACCAAAAAGGCCGCAAATGATCCCAAGAGACCACAAAATTGAGAAACCCCTTTTTGAAAAAGAAAACATGGGTGAACTGGAGAGAAGATGTAGCTCAAGTGGTTGAGTGCCTGCTTCCCACATATGCGGTCCCAGGCTCAATCCCCAGCCCCAGTGGCTCCCCCGAAAAAAGAAGGGTGAATTTATTCATGCAGTTTTAATGTTAGTACATTACAATGCACCTTAAAGAAAATACCGGCAGGCCTCTATTATCTAGAACCTGGCTCCATCAGAAAAGCTCCTTGTGGCCCATGTGAAAAGCATGGTGTATTAGTTTCCCGCGACTGCCGTAACATACTGCCGCAACATACTGCCGCAAATGTGGGGTTTAAAACAACAGGAATTTGCTCTCTCACGGTCCTGGAGGCCGGAAGTCCAATATCGAGGTGTCGGGCATGATCCCTCTGAAGGCTCTAAGGAAGCCCTTCTACTTTAGTGGTTGCCGACATCCTTGGCGTTCCTTGGCCTATAGATGCACCACTCCAATCGCTACCACCGTCTTCACATGCCCTTCTTCTCTGGGTGTGTACGCTTGTCTTCTCCTCTTCTTTTAAGGATGCCAGTTATAGGCTTAGGGCCACTGCACTCCAGCATGACCTCACCTTAACTAATTATATCTGTGAAGACCCTATTTCCAACTAAGGTCATACTCTGAGGTTCCCAGTAGACAAGAACTGGGGGGACACTATTTAACCTACTACATGTGGTATTTACTCGAGTGCCATCCCCATGAGCAAAGAATCTGGCCACCCTGTTAGGTCAGAGCAACAGAATGAGGAGGAAGGTCCTAATGGCAGTCGCGCACGCTCCAGAGAGAGTGAAACGCTCTATTTCACATGCACGGTCCATGATCTGATGAATTACTTTTAGGAAGGGGAGAGAGATGTAGGGGATCTTCCTTCAGTCTTACAGTCTGAAGAATTCCTCCCCATGGCAGGCAAACTTGGAAGTCCAGCTTTACTTGGTGCGGTGGATTGAACAGCGGACCCCAGTTTAGACATGTTCTTGGTCTTGGTCTGCAATCTGGTGGGTGTGGACCCATTGTAAAAAAGGTCCTTTCGAGAACTTACAAGCGAATCAGGTTGGACTTTTCAATCAGCATTACAAGTCCTGTATAAGTAGAGTGACAGTCAGAGAGAGAGGGAGAAGCCACAGAGAACAGCCAGAGCTGGAAGTCAACGGAACCCAGAGGAGAAAGAGAAGACGCTGCCACACATATTGCCCCATGAAGGAAAGGCCAAGGAACCCCAAAGACTTCCCACCAGCCGGGAGATACCAACCCCAGGAGGAAGCCAGCCTTCTAGTCTCTGAAACCATGCGCCATTAAGTTCCTGTTGTTCGGCCAACCCATTGTCTGGGATTTCTTCTAGCATCCAGGGGCCTACAACTCAAAAGAAGATGGAAGAAGAAAATGGCCCTTGGGTGGATGGGAAATAGTTTTGTCGTGGCTAAAGGGGCTTCAGTGAGGTGTTAGGAAAAGCAAGAAAGGGGAGGGGGAGCGTTCCAGATATATGGGGATGCTGGAAGAGTTGTTTACTAGGACAGTGCTCCAGGAAAATGGGGTGTCTTGAAAACAAAGGAAAGCAACCAAGGAGAAGGCACTGCAGGCCTTTGGCAAAGCAGTAGGAGGGAACTGCGCAGGAGTCGGACCCTTTTCTGGTAATCAGGCGGCTGCAGGAGAAATGCCCAGTGGGCCTGGTCTCACCAGCCCACTTTGTGCCTAAGGGCTAAAGGGTACCTGGCTGTTAAGATTTGAGAGAGGGTGCAAGGCGAGAGGACCTGGACTCTCTTCCACTCCCCCACAGAAGGGTCCCAGAACCACGGGCCTTTCATTCTAAGTTATTTCAAAAGAACAAGCTCAAACAGGCCATTAGTAACAATTAAAGGGTCAGCCACAGGCCACCAAGCCCGCCCCTTGCTTCCTGCCCCCACCCCACAGCCACCCACCTAAACTCCGCCTGCCGTTTCTTTGAAGATGGTAATCTTTAACGTTGGGAGACAGGCCACAATGAACTCCAGGCACTGTCCCTCCAGGCCCAGGGTATGACAGCAACAGGGAGGACACTGTTGCCATAACAAACAGAGGGGTCCTGCAGATGGGGCCACGAGGAAGAAGAGCCGTTGTAGGCAGAAGCAGTACCAGGGGTGAGAGGTAGTGTTTGTGTGCATGCATGCGTGTGCGCAGCTACCCACATATGTGTGAGTTGTTTTCATGTGCGTAGTACCAGGGGTGAGAGGTAGTGTTTGTGTGCATGCATGCGTGTGCGCAGCTACCCACATATGTGTGAGTTGTTTTCATGTGCGTGTGTGCCCCCACATGTGAGCATGTGTGTGCATGTGCCCGAGTGTGCACGGGTGTGTATGGGTGTGTACGTGTGTCGCGTGTATGGGCTTGAGTGTGCGTGCACATGTGCGCATTCCTATGTGCACGTGCATGTGTGTGGATGAGTGTGTGCATGTACGGCTGTGTGTGCTGGTCTGTGCACACACATCCAGAAAGTGGGACCCAGAATGAAGCAAGAGTTGTTCCCTAGGTTTCGAAACAGAGTCTCCCCAACCTCATCCCAGCAGCGAGGCCGGGGGGCAGGAACTCAAGAGGGATCTGAGGGGGCCACTCAGGCTTGAGGCTGAGGTGAGGGGAAGCACTGGGCAGCCTCGGCCTGGGTTGAGGGGAAGGGAGAGGGGCGGAGGGAGACTTGAGGGGAAGAGCAAACACAGGGAGCAAAGCATGACACCTGGTTTTCCACCCGGCCGGCCCTGCAAAGGTCAGCTACGCACTCTGACCTGATTCTTTGCTGAAAAATGGCATCAGAACAGGGGCTGCCCGGCAGGGTCGTGGGCAGGCAGAAATGAGAAAACGTATGCCTAAGGGCTTAGCGGGAGCCTCCGGGACAGTGAGCGGGGAGAGGTTGGAGTGAGGAAAAGGAAGGTGAAGTGCAGGGGGAAACTCCAGGAAAGGCTTAAAAGGGTGATTAATTTGGCGATAAGCAAACAGTATTGGGGGCAGAACCCTCTAAACGGGAGAGTATCTGGGAAGACAAGAGCAACCTCGGGATTAGGGTTGGAAGAGACAGTTTTGCCTGTAGGGACGGCCCCAAGACAGATATTAAGCTCATTAGTAATAAGCTAAGAATAAAGCATCCTAGAAAAGCACACAACTCCCCAAGGCGAGGGTTATTTCACAGTGAACCAGACCAGAGAGTGGTTGTTTTTTTCTCTCTCCATTAGGCTTTATCTTCAAAAGCACTGTATCAAATCCAAATGATTTTGAAATCTTTGATTTATTTACAATGTGGGCATTTTGGTATAACACAAGCAGAATTTGTTACGCATGTTCCTGATTTGCTTCTTCAAAGTGAAACCTTTACTGAGTTCCTACAAGGCTTCCAGAAAGGGATTCTTGTTTTTAAAAAGAAAGAGCTATTCAATAAAGAGATGTCACACCAACAAACTGTGACTTGAAAAAGAAACAAGTTGGTATTGAGTCAACGAAGAAACTCCCTT
This sequence comes from Dasypus novemcinctus, assembly GCF_030445035.2. Lineage (NCBI taxonomy): Eukaryota > Metazoa > Chordata > Mammalia > Cingulata > Dasypodidae > Dasypus > Dasypus novemcinctus. The sequence continues at coordinate 152,370,195 of NC_080676.1, read as the reverse complement.
GAATATTCCAGGGAGAGCATGGACGTGGCGGCCAGAAGGCTTGGGTCCCCGCACGCTAACTCTGACACTGCCATGTATTCATTCAAATTCCCTTCGTTCATTCCACAGTGTCCTACTGCATGCTGAGTGGGCAGGGGACAGGCTACACTGCGGGGCAGAGAGGGAGAAATAGGCAGGGTTCCTAACCTCAGTGGGCCTATAGCCCAAGGCAGAAGACAGGTATTAAATGAGTAACTGTGTCCTGAGAGTTGGGGAAGCACAGCAGATGGTTCTGTGGGGGTCACTGACCAGGGTGCTTAGCCTGGAGGGCCTCCCAAAGGAGGAGAGATCGGAGGTGGGACCGGAAGAAGAAGTAGGTTTTGGGTCAATGTCACTAACCACTGGCCATCTCCATCCATCAAGTCGTGCAGCTAGAGCTCAGTCAAAATCTCACGTTTCCAATCGTATTATTTTAAAACCCAATTTGACACAAAACCTCTGCTATAACCGGCGCCTCCAGATACACGCTCACGCTCGACAGAAGTCCTGGGGTCCCCAACAGCTCCTAGAGGGAAGCAGAAAGGATTTCTCCCACTGACCCGACTTCCCTTCCCTCCCCAAGAAAATGGAAACGTTCAAAAGAACTTCTCAACATCGGAACAGGACACTTGTACCTGCTCCTTGACGGGCCACTGCATTCCTGTTAAATGTGGGAAGCCTTTTCCCAATACTGGTGAAGGAACAAGGTCAGGGCCCTGGGGGTTGGCACGGCCCAAGCACAGGCCCTGCCTCCTTTGATCATGCGGCTTTCTCTTGGGAGAGGGGTCTCCCAGAACTGGTCTCTTCCTGCTTAGGGACCGCTTGGACTGTGTTACCCCAGTAGGCTTCCTCTGTAGAGTCTGATTGGACTTTGTGATTTTGAATGAGCAGATGAGTCTAAAATCAGCCTCTCAGCAGAATCAGAGCTCTTTTTGGTTCAAGTTAAGACAATGGGCAGACTGTCAGCTCTTCAGGAGTCAGCACGTTTGAAAAACAGAAAGGAAAATGAACGTCTCAGTAGCCAAAGACGCAAAGGCGAAGGCAGGCCACTTTAGACGGAAGTTCTCTGCCAGACAAGGGAATCTGCTTTATGAGAGGATAAACCGGTGTTTGTCCCCTACTGGTAATATTTACGTGCTTTGGAAGACTCGCTGCCTTTAAATGATATTTCAACAGTTCTGGGCACATAATTAAACATAAATTTCATATCACATGAAATTAGGAGTCTGCTAGCATGAGGTAATCATGACAGCCTACCCAGAGGAGGGGTTTTAAACCCCTCTCTGACATACATCACCAAAAGCCCTTTAAATCATTTTATCCATGTAGCCACAAAAATTCATCCTAAATCCTTTTGGATGATCCAATATATTTGCTCAGAAATCTTCCCACCAAGGACTCCCAAGGCATCTCTGAAATGCTCTACTCTCCTGTTCATTTGAAAACACTAAGCTCAAAATAATTTATGAAATGCAATCCATCTTTGCAGCATAAAGGAGGCCATACTCCACCACTGAAAGAGCTACAGTAAATAACATGGCAGTCTTCCAGTTTATGTATGCTAAAAATTAGTGGTTCAGAATCTTGGAAAGTCAAGAAATTCAATTAAAGGCCACCCATGAACATATTCTAAACAAATATTTTAACATGACGTCTCAAACACTTATGTCCATGTGAGCTCACGCTCATCAGGATGATTTCTAGAGAGAAAAACCAAGAAATCCTCCCCTAAGCTCTACCTGTATCTCCCATCTTTCTAAGTTAAAAAGAGCTGAGCACCTGCCATTATCCGATTATGAATATATTTCCAAGGAAAGAGGAAAATGTAGAAAGCTTGAGATGAGGGAAAGAAAAAGCACACCATCTTTGCTATCAAAACATTATTAAATTCGTTCCTTTGACATTCTGACAGTAATTGCACTGAGAGGGATTGAATTTTGTTAAAATTACTTTAAAAGGGTTGTTGAGAATTTCCAGCAAGAGAGACCAGCATGCAAAGCACAGCTTTCACTTGATTTTCTTTGTTGTCCTTGCAATCCCAAGAAGCTCAGCGCTCATCTTATTTTTGACAGCACGAAACCCTTGCAAAGACACCCCGGGTCCCAGAGAAAGCTCCAGCAGTTCCAGCCCCCTGCTTCTGTTTTCTTCTGTGACCAGCAGAGTCGGTAATCTAAGCTGATTCATTCGTGAGGCGTCTGTCTTTGTCTTCTTAATAAACAAAGGCAGACCCAGGCACCCTTAGGACTGTCATTTTCCTAATAATGGCAGAGCTATGACTGTTCAGGCTACACAAGGGTATTGTTGGAAGAGCCAAAAATAGTACTATTCACTTAAAATTTCTAAATGTTCCCTTCCTTGCTGATCCAAACTCAACGAGTTCCAATGAAGCGTGATTTCATGACAACACGCATGACTCAAAATATGTTGCCCTAGAGGTTCTCACATCTCAGTGAGGGAATGAGCGGCCAGAACGGTGCCTTGGCAAGTCTGGGCACCAGGACCTCTGCACGGAGTCCCTGTTTTTAGGCACAATAGGGTAGAAAAGGTGCTGGTTCCAGCTGTAAGGAGACTGCCCTCTCACCTTGAAAGTGGCTGTGCTCTATTAATTAAAGGCCTAGAGCTGCCTTCTCTGCTGATCAGAATATGAACGGCTTTTCGAACAGATGGAAGGCACCGAGCTGTTCCATTTTAAGAACATAAGTGGGGAGCAGATGTGGCTCAAGCAACTGGGCTCCCGTCTACCAAATAGGAGGTCCAGGGTTTGATGCCCAGGGCCTCCTGGGGAAGGCAAGCTGGCCCGTGTGGAGAGCTGGCCCAGGCACAGTGCTGGCCTGTGCAGAGCACTGCCCCACGCAGGAGTGCCACCCTGCACAGGAGAGCCGCCCGCGCAGAAGTGCTGGCCTACACGGAGAGCTGGCGCAGCAAGATGACGCAACAAAAGAGACACAGAGGAGAAGATAATAAGAGACGCAGCAGATCAGAGAGCTGAGGTGGTGCAAGAGAACGATCACCTCTCTCCCACTCTGGAAGGTCCAAGGATCGGTTCCCAGAGCCGCCTAATGAGAATACAAGCAGACAAAGAAAAACACACAGTGAATGGACACAGCGAGCAGGCAATGGGGTGGGGGGACGGGTTGATTAATAAATAAATCTTTAAAAAAAAGAAAAGAAAAGAAAGAATCTGTGATTTCTTAAAAGGTTGAAACAGAGTTGCCTGTGACCCAGCAATTCCACTCGTAGGTATGTGCCCAAGAGAAAGAAAAGCATATGTCCACGCAAAAACTAGTATACAAACATTCCCAACAGCATCTTCCTGACAGTCAAAGAGTAGAAATCAACTCAAATGTCTATCAAGGGATGAATGATACAAAATGCAGTATATCAGGGAGCAGGTGTAGCCCAGTGGTTGAGCTTTGTATGTGCGAGATTCCAGGTTCAATCTCTAGGACCTCCTTAAAAAAAAAAGGCAGTATAACCACACAATTAGGTATATCCATCAAAAAAACTAAATGATGCTCAACCATAAGAAGAAATGGAGTTCCAAGACACACTACAACATGGGTGAACCTTGAAAGTATTATTCCAAGTGAAAGAAGTCTGTCAGAAAAGACCTCATATCATATGATTCCACTCTATATGAAATGTCATATAGGCAAAATTTATGGAGACAAAACATAGATGCATGGTTGCTAGGGGCTTAGGAGGATGAGGGAACAGAGACTGACAGCAAATGGGTATGAGACAATGACAATGTTCTAAATCAGACAGTGATGATGGCTGCACGTTTTAATATGCTTTAAATGGTGAATTTTATGGCACACGAATTGTATCTCACTTTTTAAAATTTTAAAGCATATATGTGTGTATATATACACATTCTATGTCCTGATGTTGTTTTTTAAAAGGAGATTCAATGAAACATGAACCCTAATTTTTTGCCATAACAAAGTAATTATTGATTGTAATTTAATGATGTAAAAACCACATTTTGTTGGTGAGGCCAACATTTTCTTGCGAGGAAGAGAGAGCACATTTATTTTATTTTATATTTTGTTTTATTTTATTTTATTTTATTTTTAAAAATTTAAAAAGTTTGATTTTTGTGATTATTTACAAGGTCTGTTTTGCTTATGGGAAACATCCCTGGCTTTCAAGGGCAAGTTCACTATTCAGACAGTCATTCCATTCATTGAAAAAAGCTACTACTGTCTGTAAAGCAAATGCAAAGAAAGCACCATCTCTAGCACTAACTGAAAAACAATCATCTCAATACTGATTCTTCTTTCAGGCACTGGAGCAACTGGTCTCTACTTTGCAAATAAGAAGAGCAGGGAAAGAGGAAAAATTGCTACAGACCAAAACCTGTTCCAAGCTCTTTCCATATATTAACTCATTTACCCTTATCCCAACCCCAAGGTAGGTACCATTATTATTCCCATTTTGCAGACGAAGAGACCAAGGCTCAGAGAGGTTAAGTAACTTGTCCAAGGTCACACAGCTATCAAAGGGAAGAGGTGGGATGCAAACCCAGGCAGTCTGGCTCCAAACTCCACTCTTTTAACCCACACACTCCCACTAAGCTAACTCACTAAACAAATCCATAAAACTAAACTGAAGAAGAATGGCAAAACACACTGCCACCCGCTCAGCAAAGAGTCAGCCAACATCAGCAGGGTGTAGCCTTACCTGTGGACCACCCCGGCCCGGTGCAGGTGCTCCACTGCTGAGATGAGCTGCCGGATGTACCTGCGGGCTTCGGACTCCTCCAGCCGCTTCTTCTCGTAGATCTTGTGCATGAGGTTGCCACCAGGACACAGCTCCATGACCAGATAGTAGCTGTTTTCAGTCTCTAAGATATCCAGGAGCTGGGTGATATTGGGGTGGCGGATCATCTGCTGGATCTGCCCCTCTCGCCGCAGGTTTTTGGTGACATAGGTGTCCTTTTTGGCTCTCTTCTTATCGATGACTTTTATGGCCACCTAAGGAGAAACCAAGAGGATGACTATCATCAGACATGACCTGGAAAGGGTATTCCTTGACCATGAACAAAAACCCCAGGAAAATACACAGTTGCTTCTCTGTGCTGGGAGAAAAAACTTATTTAAAAAGCATTAGGGGAAAAAGAAAAAAGAAAAATAATAACATCAAGAAAAATCAAAAGATTCCAACATTTAGGAAGACGGTGACTTTTCCTTAAGCAAACTTAAATGGTTGCCTGGCGGGTGCAGTTAAGGGTCAATGCCAGGCTTGCTTCTCCACTGGGAAACTGCGGTGAAATACCAAGTTCTCCTGGGGCACTGGATCCTCCCATCAGCCCTTCTAGGTCTGGGCCTGCACCACGGCCCCACTCAAGAAGCCAAATATGCACATCCCACCTACCACGGGGTTGGGGACCTGGGGGGTGCCCTGTTCCTGGCCCTTCCTCCCCGCCCCTCCCCAGCCTGGGACCAGGCTCTCAGGCCAGGCTGTCTCTGGTCTTGAGCCTTGACCCCCTTCCTTTGCTAAATCACAGCACAGGGTGACTCTTGGCCCTGTCGGGCCCTGGCCTCCCCCAGCCTCCCTCTGCCTCCCTCTGCCTCCCCCTGCCTCCCCCAGCCTCCCTCTGCCTCCACCAGCCTCCCTCGGCCACCTCCAGCCTCTCCCCGTCTCCCCCTGCCTCCTTCAGCCTCCCCCAGCCTCCCCTAGCCTCCCCCTGCCTCCCCCAGCCTCCCACTGCTGTCCTCCATTGCTGTCCCAGGGTTACATCTCCAATTGCCACTGGGAAGCTCCTCCTGGGTCTTCATTTCCCCACAATCAGCCTGTCACATACAGAGATCCTCCAGCTAAAGGTAAAGGAACAGGGAGGAGAGAGAGGAGAAAGGAAGGAGGAGCGGGAGGGAAGAGGAGGGAGGGGAGGGAGGAGGAGGAAGAGGGAGGAGGGAGAGGGAGAGAAAGAAGAGGGAAGAGGAGGGGGAGGGAGAGGAAGGGAGGGAGGAGGAGGAAGAGGAGGGGGAGGGAAGAGGAAGGAGGGGAGGGAGGAGGGGGAGGGGAGGGAGGAGGAGGAGGGAGGGGAAGGAGGGAAGGGAAGAGGAGAGGAAGGAAGATTGCCCTTTTCCCCCAAATCTGCACCTCTTCTCACCTCTCCCCTCCCCGTCATCAGACCCTAACCATCCTCCCCCTTCTCTCTTCTCACCTCTTCTTTCCTCTAAGTGTGATCAGCCATCCAATCGCATCGATTCCTTCTGCTAACTGCCTCCCCTCCTTTCCTCCCTTCTGTCCCAGGTCACCAGCCGGGTCCATTCGGGACCTCGCTTACAAGTGCCCAGCCATCCTCTCCAAGTGAGGCGCACCCATCCCGAGGGGCCCTCATCGGAGACTCCCGAGCCACGGGGGGCGCAGGGTGAAAAGCTTAGACCTTGCCGTTCTAGCCGCGGTTCCTCTTCTGTAACCAGGTTTGACAACTGTGTCACACTGCACTTGTATAGGAGTCCAGAGGTGCAGGTGCATAATTTACACCCCAACAAATGTACCTACGTTAGCCACCAGGGGCCTCAAACATTCTTGGCCGACATGGGTTCCTGACAAAAAAAAAATTAAGCCGGGCTGCCCCTGGCCTGGGTCTGCGGTCACCGTCCAGCCTCCCTCATCGTGGCCCCTGCGATCCACTCTGTGCTCTGCCACCGACGCCACCGGCCTGGCCCGCTGGCCTCCGGCCTCCAGCCTCCTGCCTGAAGCTCCGCCCGCGGCGTACGGGTCCCCACGGGACGGGGGCCCGCTCTTCAGGGCGCGGCACCGCCGGCCCTCTCGATCCAGCAAGATCCCTCTCGATCCAGCGGGATCCCGGTCTCCATCGCACCCTAAGCCCCTCCCCCCTCCAGGCGCTCTCTCAAGCCGCGCCTCCCTGGACCACTCCTCTCCTTCCTTGCACTTCCCCGTCCACGCCCACCGTCCATGCCCACCGGCACCTGATAAACCATAAATGACCCCCAATGGGTCCCACTACAGGATCAATTAGGGAACCAACTTTTTTTTTTTTTTACCACTGAAGTAAAAATAGCTGGGAACAGCTTAATATATTATCTCTTCTGAGAACACAATCTCATTCAAATGAGGACTTTCAGGGCCTTAATCCAAAGATAGGACTAACAAGGGGAACTCAAACACAGAGGCAGGGCACGCTGCGGAGAGACTCTGCACACACGCGCCCCGCGCTGGGGGGCCTGCTCGGTCCCCCCGGCAGCTGACATTCTCCACCCACCGCAAGGAAAGTCACCCTGACTCGAGCCTGATTCGCTCCCAGACTAGTTCAGCAGATGCTAGTCTGCATGCTGTTAAAACACTCATGAAAAAATATGTGTGTAAATGCATGTGTGCGCACGTGTGTGTATATGCATGTGCACGTGTGCGCGCATGTGTCTTTAGATCCTCTGGGTGGGGAGAGGGATGCTGAAAAGCACAATTAGGTTCTGTCTTTGTTAGACTCTGTTGCAGTTCTTTTAAAAGTACTCCCTTTGGCAATGAAAGTTTTAAAAGCACTACTGAATAAACAACAGTCTCAAATCCTGGCAGTAATAGGGTGTGCCTTTTTTTAACAGAGCACGCAATTAGTGTTAGGATAATTTATTTAGCTCTTTAATTGCCTGTAGAAGGTTGAATAATGGTCCCCAAAGATATCAAATCGTAATCCCTGAACCTTGTAAATGTGCCCTTATTTGGAAAAAGAGACTTTGAAGATGGATTAAGTTACAGATCTTGAGATGTGATGACCCTGGTTTATCCAGGTGGGCCCTCAATGCCATCACAAGTGACCTGATAAGAGAAGGGACAGGAGAGGTTTCATTCAGACACATAGAGGAAAAGACCCTGTAAAGACAGGGTGATATGGCCCCAAGCAGAGGTTAGATGAAACAAGGAACATTCCAGACTCCTAGCCTTGAGAACAGGAAAGTAGATTTCTGTTGCTGCAAGCCACTAAGTTTGCATCATCTGTTACAGCAGCCACAGGAGACTAATACACTCCACTCTTATGGGGGGAGAAGGGGAGGCTACCTTATGCTGTCCCCTTAAAATACATTTCCCAGGCATCATAAGACGCTGCTTGGCAGTCGTGGATAAAACCACCTTTGCTGTGCAGCGTCTCTCACTTTCTGTCCTCACTTTTCCCCTTCACTGCACTCTCAGGGGCATCTAATGGTGCCTTCGTGACCCTCAATCCTCCCTCTGCTCCCCCCAAGCCCAAACCCCCGGAGACAGGTCTGGATCCCTCCAGATCCCTGCCAGAAGCAGGGCCTCAGGGAGGCTCCGTAATTGGTGAGCAGTGTCTATGCAATGCAGATCCTTCAGTACAGAAAGGAGAGGAAGGGTGGCTCTTCTCATGAGGGTGGGCCATCATCATGTCTTGGTTTCAATGTGCCAGGACTGGGTGGCTCCAGGTCCTTCGCTGGGCAGTCTTTTGGTACTACTCTCCCTCTTCTGTGCAAACGCAGTATTTCCAAACACTTCTTCCAGCTCTTCTCACCTGTTGCTCTCCTTCCATTCCATTTTTCTCCCTTCCCCAAAGGTGAAAGGCAAGGGTAATGGCGCAACCCCAGGGGTGGGGAAATATCCAGTCCCTCTCCCTCACACCAGGCACTCAAACCCCGGACTTCCTGCTGGGCTGTGACCCCCCCATCGTTTTGTCCTCGGACCCAACTTCTGCTGGTTCTGAGCTGTCTCCTGAGCCCCAAGCGACTCCCTCAGCCAAAACCCTGAACTTTTAAGTGAGCCCAATCAGGTGAAGGTTTCCTATTAAGTTTCCTCTCCATCTTCAAACACGAGCTCATCCCCGGTCTTGTTTTCACTCATCCCCCAAACTTACAAGTTCTGCATTGGTAATACTGAAAATGGAATTCTGTTCTTGTTTACACATTTAATCAACGTCATCTATAACAACCTAGATGGGAGAAGGCAATCAATGATCAGCAAAGGGAGCTACCAAAAATTATTAATTTACTCAGATATCTGTAGGGAAAGGAGATCCAATGTGCTAACGGGATGAAGACCAGTGCAATGATGGATCTCCAGCTGAAAAGATAAACTACATTAACCAAGACAGTCTTAAAGATACCAAGTGGCAGTAAAAGAAGCAAGTTTAGCACATTCCAGTGAGCAACAGTGGTCTTTCGCCACTGCTGCAAAGACTCACTGATTCACTCAAGCCTCAGCTTCCCTGGGAACTCCCAGTCTGGTTCAGGGTAAGGGTATGAAAGTATCTAAACCCTGGAAGTCTCCTCAGGCACATCTGTGAAAAATGATTTTGCTGTGGTCGATCAATAAAATCAAGATAAAACAAATAAAACCATGCTCCCCCACTCACCCCCAATGTCTATGAGTGATGGATGAAATCAACAAAAGATTTATTTTTTTAGTTTAAGAATTTTATCTAGAATGAGAGTTAATAAACATTGGGAAGCAGATTTAGCTCAGCTGACAGAGCATCCGCCTACCACCTGGGAGGTCCAGGGTTCAAACCCAGGCCCTGGGCCCGTTGACCCATGTGGTGAGCTGGGCCACGCACAGCGCTGATGTGCACAAGGAGTGCTGTGCCATGCAGGGGTGTCTCCGCGTAGCGGAGCCCCACACACAAGGAGTGAGTCCCGTAAGGAGAGCCGCCCCATGGGAAAAAAGCACAGCCCTCCCAGGAGTGGTGCCACACACACAAAGAGCTGACGCTGCAAGATGACACAACAAAAAAGAGATGCAGTTTCCCAGTGCTGCTGACAAGAATACAAGCGGACACAGAAGAACACACAGTGAACAGACACTGGGGGGGGAGGGGGGGGTGTGAAGCAGAGAGAAATAAATTAAAAAAATAGATAAATAAACAAGCATGGCCACCCGTTGCACACTTTTTACCATGTAAGAGACAATAGGAAGCAGTACTCACTTTATACTACACCACTATAAAAAGCACAATATATTTCAGTGTGTGTGTGTACATATATACACACACTGAGATATACTTTTGATAGGAGTGTCTGAAAATGACATTCTTTGTGGTTACACCATTTGTTGCTTAATTCTTCTGCTCAGGTCTAATCCTTGCAGCAACAGATTTTCAAGGGGAAAAAAAGGGTCCAGCATCTTTCTATTTATTCCTTCACCCCAGAAATGTTAAAATCAAGTGTTAAAACTTCAAGTTTGCCGTACCAATCCTTATAAAAATATTGTAGGGCTAAATCTTCACTGGGTGAGTGTTTGTCCAAGCAAGTCAATTTTTAAATAAAATAGCTGGCCCTCTAGAATGGCTATTATTAAAAAACAAAAACAGAAATTTGGACCCTCATGCATTGTTGACAGGAATGAAAAATGGTGAACCCACTGTGGAAGAAATATGGCAGTTTTTCAAAAACATTACACATGAAATTATCATGATGACCTGACAAGTCTACTCCTAAGTATATACCCAAAGCAAGTGAGAACAGGGACTGAAACAGATACTTGCACACCAATGTTCACAGCAGCATTATTCAGGATTGTCCCAGGGTCCATCAACAGATGAGTGTTAATCAAAATGTGGTGTGTCTACACAATGGAAAATTATTTGGCCCTAAAAAGGAATGTAGTTCTAATACATGGTCCTACATAGATGGAACCTTGAAGACATTATGCTGAGTGAAATAAGCAAGGCACATAAGGACAAATACTGTATGATTTTATTTCTATGAAATATCTAGAAATAGCAAATTTATCGTCAAAAACTAGAGTAGAAATTGCCAGGTATTGGGGGAGGAGGGAACAGAAAGAAAAGGGAGTTGATGCTTGGTGGGTATAGTGTGTTTATAAATTTTGAATACTTTTAAGTAAGATTCTGAAAACAAAAATTAATTAATTAATTAATTAGCTGAGTGCAGAAGAGAAAAGGAAATCCCCCAAAGTGAGTAGATCTAAAATCCCTAGGTAGCTGCTCAGTGTATGGGGGTTGAGGGCCACAGGTCTCAGGAAATAGGGCATTCCTAGATTATGAGCCAAGACTCAGGCCTTAACGTTAGTTTTAAGATTTATTCCCTGCTAAGCTGAGCTCTGTCAACAAAAGGGAGAACTCAAAAACCACCCATCAGCACAGGAAGATGGAGGACGAGCGAACTTGTCTGGTGCATGGTTGGGTTCTGGGTGAATGGAAAAAAGCTTCCCCCCCCCCCCGTGGATTCATGACCAACAAGCCAGACCTCGTGGGCATTTACTGTTTATGTTTGCCTTCCATTAAGTGATCAGAGATCCCCCAAGGCAAGAAAATAACTTGAACAATGGTCCCAGAATGGTGAAATTCATGAGGAACCAGAGTAAAATGCAAAATCTTCAACCTGGATATACAGGATTCCCATGGATTACCTTCCAGTGGAAATAAAATAAATTCACAACCCAAAATTACAAAGCACAAGCCAAGATGAACAGACAACAGCAGGATTAGATAACTAAGAGCCACAGACAATAAAACTACTGAAAAGAGATTCTTAAAAAGAATGTTTTAAATGATGAAGCAAAAGGAAGAACAATAACTTTAAAGAGGAAAATGCTTTCAAAGAAGGTATTTGAAATAAAATCAAACAGATGTCCAGAAATCAAAACTACAGTCATTAAAATTTAACTCAGTGGATGGATTAAATGTTAGACACATCTAAAAACAGATTTTATAAACTGGAAGACATATAGGTCTAAGGAAATGCCTAAGAATGAAGCACAGGAACATAAAGGCATTAGACATACAAAAAAGAAGTTATGAAAAGGAGAAACTAGAGAGAATGGAAGAAAGGCAAATACTGAAATAAGAAATTAAAAGTTTTCCATGGAATACCTATTCAAGGCAGGATAAATAAAAATAGGTCTACACTTAGATATATCATAGTGAAATTCCAGAACATTGACAAGACGACCTTAGAAGAAGACGAAAGAAAATATACATCACCTACATCGCAGAAACCATAGACTGGCAATGGCCACAAAAGAAGCCACAAGACAGACTAGATTTCTATTCCCAAGTAAACAATCATTCAAGAGTGAAAGCAAATAAAAGAAAATTTCTTTTAAAAAAAAAGTGAGAAAGTTTACCAAAAACAGACCCTTACTGAAAGTAACTATTCAAGGATGTCCTGGGGGTAGAAGGAGCTTGACCCAGACTGAGGAGTAAGAGAAGTGACGAACAAAGAAATTAATGGCATATGGGCAAACTTTAAAAAGCAGTATTAGTATTTATTATTATTAAAGCAATAATAATAACAACGAAGTAGTTGGGTATAAAACCAAGGTGGAATGTGGAGGATAGAGGTTGGAGGCAGCTGATCAGAACTGAGGATTCTAAGATATTTGTGTTAGTGGAGAGGGTGGCGATGCTGATTACTTTTAGACTTGGCTCAGCCAAGAATGAGTGTTAACATTTTCAGAGTGACCATGAAAAGGGCAGAAGTGCAATGCATTTGTATTCAGAATAAGAAGGAATAAAGTAAGCTGGTAACCCAAGAGAGGCAGGAAAGCTCATCCAGAATACTCCCCCACGTTCTTGGCTTGGGTGGAAGGGTAGGTGGCAGTACCAGTCCTGGGAGAAGGAGCAGGTCCATGAACAGGAGACAAGCTGAGAACTGCTGTGTCTGAAAAACTCACAGGGGCCAAGGAGTTCAGGAAAGAGGACTTGTTGGAAACATGGGTGTGAGTACCATCCGTTTTTAGGATTAATTAAATGGTTGACATGAATGAGAGTACACAAAAAGAGCATGCCCGTGGAGAGCACCCAGGCAAGGAACACAAGCATCCGAGGGGAAGGCGCAAAGACAACGATCTTCAAGGGAGAAAGGGATGTAGGAGGAAGGGCACACTTCAAAAGTTTTTTTCTTAGAAGCCATTGGAGATGGAAAAATAGAAGATACAGGAGAGATGGGGAATGGGTGGGAGTCTGTCACGGATGAAAAGGGGAGCAAGACTCTCTCCAACATAGAAAAGGAGAAAAGGAAATATGTGGACCCCAATATGAGGAGAGAGATTCATGCTTGATGGCCTCCATTATGCATTTGAAGGAAAAGCTCCAGTGTGGAGTTTTTCTAAGAATGATGGATGCAAAACAGCATATGGACCTAGTAACTGCACACACTTCCATCAACTACCTGGTTCCTACAATATGTACGTGAAGCACCTAGTAAACTGCCTGGCACACAGGGAGTGCTCTTAAAATGACACAGTTACTGTTGTTAGCCTCTGTCAATGAACCAACCCGTAGAGTGGGTGAAAAAACATTCAAGTTTAGTCCAGCAAAGACAGAAGGGTGCATTTCCTTGACCCCCAGTCTTAGCATATTCAAAACCCATTCTGAAACATATCAGGGTGCTTTCAACTCTGCAGTAGAGTTGCTTTTTAATCCCAGGGTACTGGTTTCATATCAGTCCAGTCTCTCGTCTTCTTTAAATATTGTCTTAGTTGAGACTGTCTACATAGGCTCAGAGTTGACAGGATTTTAAATTCATCCTTTCATCCTGGATCACCCTTCACTGCCATTAAAATTCATTACTCTGAAAGACATCAAGAGCTGTTGATGTATCCAATCTCCTAAATGAAAAGTCAAGTGTAAAATGGATCTTCCATATGACTGCAAAGAAAAAATATTGATCAAAGAGACTACTCTTCAACATCCTAAAAACATACACGTTTTACACATTATACACTATGTGCTATATTTTAGAAGGTCTTCCCTTAACCACAGCACTTTTATACCATCATGCTTTAAATAATTAGAATGTGCAAGGAAAGGAAGGCCCTGATCCACTGAATTTTCTTTTTACATAGATATTAGCCAAAAAAAAGAGCTTTCTTTCCAGAAAACTTCGATTTCTTAATAAATACGGTACCCTAAACACAAATGAACCTTTACTTCTTCAACAAACATTTATTAAGCATCTAAAATACACTCCATGCTGTTCGAAGTGCCGCTCTGAAAGAGACAGAGCTCTTCAGGCCCATCTGGGAAGATAATGCAGATTCTCTGTAGTGGTTCAAGATTATCATCTGAGCTTCATACAGAGTTTTCTGGGATTCCCTATCCTGGGGCACAGTGAAAAAGTAAGTACAAAAAATGGCTAGTGTTCATTTTCCAAGGGCTGGGGTCGACCTCACAGCTCCTCTCAAGCCTCAACTGGTTTCCCACATTTTGGTGCTTCAGGGAGCAGCACGGCACAGTGGTTGGGTGCTCAGGCTCTCAAGTGGGGGGCCATGACTTCTTACCCTGTCTCTGTCCCTTTGGTAGCTCTGACTTCTCTAAGCCTTAGTTTCCTCATTTAAAAGAATGTGTGAGGGGTGGTAGTGCTTACCTTCTAGGGAGGTGGAAAAACACTGGAGGAAACCCAGAAAGGGCCTTGAGCACAAGGAGCAGTCGCTGGAGTGCTCAACAGGTGTCACCTGTTAGCATTTGCATATTTTGGCACAAGAGGAAAGGGCATGCGTGAAAGGGGGGGGGAGGGGGTAAATGAATGAACAGACAGCTAGCCCTCCTGTCTGCTACAGGTACTTGGTCATGTCTCTGACTACCTTGGGTAAGTCTAACCCCTCAGGTCCTCAGCTTGTTCTGTGCCAACAGAAGCCAGGGAGGCCCCAGCGCCCCCACTCCCCCCAACTCCCAGAAGCTGCCCTCACCAGGGTCCGTGGAGCCTTCCTTAGCACCCAGTCCAGGAGACGGCCCTTGTCTGGATCACTCGGGGCCCTGAGGCTTTTGCTCCGTGCCTTCCATGGCACTGCACGGCCTGCTTTTCCTCCCACCCCAGCCTTCAGGTTCTACCCCAGGACCCTTCCCACCTCACGGTATCATGGACCTACCCATCCCTGCCACGTCCATGGCGCCAATGACCAAACACACACTGTTGAGTCCCAATGCCAACGTTGTCTTGCTCGCACCTCTTTGCTCAGCTCTGGGTGTACCTGCAGACATCTCCTCTTGGATGTCCCATTGGCCCCCAAACTCATCATCATCCCCTCTCCAGCGCCCCTGGCTGAGCCAACAGCCCCTCCATCCACAGGTGGTTCAGGGCACCCTCCTCTACCTTCCCACCCTCACTCCCACACCTGATGAATCACCTCTTCCTGGCCCCTCCACCGCCTAAAATCTCTCCATTCCTTTCCCCATGCCTGCACCTGCTCCTGCATCCTCTTCCACCTGGATTAGTCCTTGCTAATCTCCCTGCCCCTTATCTCCCACCCCACCCACACCTGCCTGGAATTCTCTGCACAGGCTAGACCAACTACTGCTCCTCTCTCACTGGCCTGGTCACCCTGTACTTCCCAGATGCCACACTCATCACTCTAAGCAGTTTGCAACACCCTCGCCGTAATTTCCAGGGAGGCAGGAACTGTGTCTGGTCTTCTTACTTTAGTTTTCCCAGCACTTAGCACAGTGCTTGGCTCATCAGAACGAGGGAGGAAGCGGAGGAATGAAGGAATGAAGAACAAACAGAGAAAAGACCCCACCACATCACTACAGGGCGGGTCAGTCTGGTGAGCTCTTGGTCTCTTGGTCATCTCTATAACCACCTCGGGCAGGTCTAACCCTTCGGGCCTCAGCTTCTTCACACAACAGAAGCAGACCAAAGTCCTGCCCATGAAGTATCTCTTAAAATGCTGATTCTACCCATGGACATGGTTTCGGCTGTGGTGTGACTGTGATGTGGTCTGCAGACCATCCTGGAAGAGCTGTGACCTTCTAAAGGCTTCCCTGGTGGGCCAAATTCCAACTGCACCCACACCCTCCTCCCCCACCCGGCACTCACAACCCCCTTATCCTCACCGGGCCATCACAGGGCTTTCCTCCAATCAGCACCTCCAGGCTCCCTTCCCAGATGCTTTTCTTCAAGGCCCCTGCTTTTCCTAGAACACACTACTGGATCCCGCTTCCCGGCACCAATTCCAGGTGTCATTTTCATCTGTGGCTCAGCCTCATAGGCCCAGTGCCTCACAGTGTCAAGATCAGAGAAGGAACTCAATAAACTTGTACTGGACTAATGACACAACAGGGCATGTACACGTTAAGGAAGATGAATGGAAGGGAAGGAGAAGAGGAGGGAAAGAGGTGGGAGGATGGAGGGAGGAAGGCAGGAGGATGGATGTAGGGGTCAGAGAAAAGAAAAAGAGGAGGAAAGGAGGGAGGGAGGGTTGGAAGATGGAAGGAGGGAGGAAAGATGGAGGGTAGAAAGGGGAATGGAGGAAGGGAGAAAAGGAAGAAAGGGGGAAGGGAAAGATGGGCTGATGGAAGATGGAAGGATGGCCACAGCTCTTCCCCAACTCTGTGAGTGCCTTATGGACTTCACTTTGGACTGGACAGAAGCCACACAATTTATGCCAAATGCTAATGCTAGAAAATGGATACAAGGAAACAACAAGGAGTATCCCTGGTGAACTGCTCAGGGTGAGTCAGAGCAGAGAGAGAAGTTCACAATGGCTGCCAAGTTTAAGCAGTTGTCTGTCATCACTTGCTCACTGTCCAACTTTCCTGCAGCAGAAAGCAGATTCTCGCTTTCTAAAGGTCTGTGTAAGAGTTGGGAATAAGTCAACAGGGAGAAAGGGTGCTGGAGAAAATTCACAAGCTCAACTTAAGATGAATAAAGGTTGTTGGGGGACTCTGACATTCCATTCCAGAAGAACCCTTTGATGGTTAGGTTAATGTGTCAACTCGGCCAGGTAATTGTGTCCAGTTGTTTCGTCAAGTAAGCACTGGGCTAGTTGTAATACAAGGGCAATGATGGGGCTTCAGTCACCAGTGAGTTTACTGCATAGATGGCTGATACATCTACATCAATCAGGGAGATTGCGGTCAGCAATGAGTGATGGTTTACCCAATCAGTTGAATGCCTTACAAGGGAAAATGAGTTCAGCATTCAGAGAGAATATTCTAGCTGTCTTTGGACAGCCAACGTCTCCCAGAAATCATCAAGGATCTTCATTGGACTTTCATCGGAGCCCCTGGTTTGCAGCCTGCTGGCAGAATCTGAACTTGTACATCCCCACGGTCACGTGACAGAATTTTATAAAACTTCGTACTATTTATTGTTACCTCCTGTTGATTCCGTTTCGCTAGAGAACCCTAACACAAGCCCTTCATCTCTCACTGCCCACACATCTTTGGGCCACCCAAAAGTCCCCCTCACCTGAATTCTGGGCTGTGTCCCTGTAGGTTTCCTTTCTCCCTCCCAAGCCTGCCTGGCCCATCTGTCACCTTCTGCAGAGGAGTGAATCCAGGGGCACAGGATAGCTCCCCCAAAGAGAGGAGCTTCAAAAGGCTCCCACGACCCTCCACTTCTCCCCAGAGCAGGAGCCCAAGTCCTGACAGCACCAGCCGAGCCCCCATCGAGGCTCACCTCTCCAATCTCATCTCCCACTGCTCTCCCCCTCGCACCCTCTGCTCCCGGCTGGCCACCTCATTCTTTCTCTGAGGCACAGGCGTGTCCCCACCTGGGGATCTTGGTGCTGGATCCTAACCACGGGCTCACGCCCTGGACCTCCAAGACTTTGCTGAGATGGCACCTTCCAAGAGAGGCTCCCCTGGCCTATTTACAAAGGCACCCACCAGTCACTCACACTGCCCACACTCTAGGCTGTTCTTCCCCATAGCACTCAACACCCCTTAGATTCCATGGAACTCACTGACAGAACTCATCTGACCCCATGTAAACTCCAGGAGAGAAGGGCAGGCTGTCTGTCTCCTTCACTGATAGACCCTCGGCACCCAGAGCCTCGTTGACCCACAGACAGCAGGCAGTAGATAGTCCCGGGACAAACGAACGAATGAATGAACCCAAGAGCAGGTGGAAGGCACACAAGTCCATCAGCTAGTTCAAAGCCTCTGCGTTAGTTTTTTACAATAATGGAGAGGCTCGCTTTGTAAATCTCATTTTAAAAAGACAGCTGCTGGAACCTGGGTAACCGTGTTGGAGGAAACGAATTAAGCAGGGTGGGTTCAAGGGGAAGCCCGGCAAGCAGTGAAGGAAAGGACATCGGGCCAAGGGCTCCAGTCCAAGCCTGGACTCGGTATAAAAGGGCTAAAAATTGTGGTGATTAGCACGATCCAGTGGGAAATTTTGAAAATAAATTGGTTTCAGGCCTTCTTCCAAAAATACAATGTGTTTAAGTACATAAGAATGGACCATGCTGCTGGGTGGATGATATTTATTTAAGGGAAAGCAGAAAATGTGCTTTTCTGGGTTTGTAATTAATTTCAGTGTTGCCCGACTCACGGAGAAACAATGCTGGACTGCAAACACACGGGGCCGCTTTTTTATAGGGGCCCATTAATTGCTGCTATTTATGTCGCTGACCCAGCTCCCCGCGGGCCACCTCCTGCTGCCAGGCACTAATATCCGTCTTTTTGTAATTGGAGGGAAAAGGTTTCCTTCCCCAGTGTAAACAACAGGGCTCATTAGGCCTGATCTTGGTAAGGATAACAGAATACAGCACTGGGTAAAGGCAAAGAGCTCAGCTATGGCATGGGAGAAAATAAAAGTCTGCTGCAAATGCAGGCTGGGTAACCTCCCACACGTACCCCGTGGAGTTCTGAAGCTACTTGCACTGGAATTCTCTGTATCTTCATTCAGTAAGCAAATCACATCCCGATATCCTAGAAACATCCCGCTGGTGGGAAACTAGAAACTGGCTCCTGCCAGGCAGGAAAAAGACAAAAGGGAGAACTTTGAGATAACCAGGTAGAAGGGCTGAGCCGATGGTTTTAAAAGCACATAAATGAACAGCAGTTATACAACTGTTGGAATTCTCATCAGAAGATTGTCTATTTAGTTTAAAAATGCACATTCTTCCTTCATTGTCAAAATGTATTGGTTATCCACAAGGATAAGAACAACCCCGAAGTTATCCCAAATGCCCTGCCCAGAGTTCAACAGAATGCAAGAACCTTAAAGGGTGATGAGATTACTATTTAAACAGGCAATTCGAAAATCACTTCTCTTTGGCTTTAGAAGAGTCAAAGAGACCAAGCTTGGGGGTAGATTACAAGTTTTCTGAGGCCATTTCCAATTCATCTTAGTGTTTCCCACAATGCTTGTGCAATCCATAAATATACTGGTTAAAAAGTGAAAACTTGGGAACAGATGTGGCTCAAGCAGTTGGGTGCCCACCTCCTACATGGGAGGTCCTGGGTTCGGTTCCTGCGCCACTTGAAGAAGATGCGAGGACAGAACAAGCAGACACAGTGAGAGATGAGGGAATTGTCTGGGGGAATGGGAGGTTTAAAAAAATTTTTTTAGGAAGTGAACACTTTCATTCCACTCCCAGCTATATCTAACTGAAATAAATCCATAAAAATTTGAATATAAGTGTTCTTAGTAGCTTTCTTTGTAATAACTCATCCCAGGTGTCCATCAATAGGTGAATGAAAAACAAACTGTGCTACATCCATAAAATTGAATACTCTTCAGAAATAAGAAGGTGCATGTTATTGTTATACGATACAACATGGATTAATCTCAGTATAATTATGATGAGTTAATGAAGCCAAACAAAAATGGTCTATAGTGAATGATTTTATTTATATAAATTTAACAAAAACGCAAATGGGTAGTTACAAAGAAAACCGTGGTTACCTTCAGATAAAGGAGGGGGATTAAGGGAGAGATTCCAAATGAGCAAGAGGAAATGTTTAGGTCACAGGGATATATTCATTATCTTAATCTCCATAACAGTTTCATGGGTATATTCACACATTAAAACTTATTGTAGATCAGTATTAACTCAATAAATGTTTTTAAAATAAATTTTAAAAAAGCAAACACCTATTCATGTGGAATTGCAGGGCACCTTGAATGCTAGGGCAATTTTAAAAGGAAGGAGCAAGGTCGAGGGAATCACACGTCCCAGTTTCAAAACTTACTGGAGAAGCCGCAGTAATCACAATAGTACAATACTGATATACGAATGGGCATGTAGACCAATGCAATAAAATTGAGAGTCCAGAAATAAACCCACACGTCTATGGTCAACTGATCTTCAACAGGTGTACCAAGTCCACTCAATGGGGAAAGAGTAGTTTCTTCAACAGATGGTGCTGGAAAAACTGGATAGTCACATGCAAAAGAATGAAAGTTGGCACCTACCTCACACCATATACAAAAATTATCTCAAAAGGGATCAACAACCTAAATGTAGTAGTTAAAACCATAAAGCACCTAGAAGAAAACATAGGGAAGAATCTTCAGAACCTGGTACCTGGTGACGAATCCTTAGATATGACACCAACAGTATCACCAATGAAAGAAAAGGTAGATAAATTGGACTTCATCAAAATTTAAGTCTTTTGTACATCAAAGGACATTGTCAGGAACATGAGAAGAGACTCTACAGAATGGGAGAAAATGTTTGCAAATCATGTATCTGGTAAGGGTTTGATAACTAGAATTCATACAGAATTCCTGTGACTCAACAATAAAGACAAACCACCCAATTAAAAGATGGGCAGAGGACTTGAAGAACATTTCTCCAAGAACATATGCAAATGGCCAATAAGCACAATATCATTAGCCATGAGAGAAATGTAAATCCAAACCACAATGAGCTGTCACTTCACACCCACAGCTTTTTGGTTTTCTTAAAATGGAGCATAACAAGTATTGACAAGGATGTAGAGGAACTGGGATTCTTGCACATTGCTTTCAGGAGGAGAGAATGGTGGAGCCACTGTGGAACAGTCTATGGTTCCTCAAAAACTGGATAAAGAACTGCCATGTGACCCAGCAGTTCCATTCCTAGATATATGCCAAGAGAGCTGAAAGCAGGGACTCAAACAGTTATTTTTATGTGAATGTTCATAGCAATGTTATTCACAATAGCCAGAGGTGGAAATAAGTGTCCATCAATAGATGAATGGAAGAACAAACTGTGGCCTATCCATCCAATGGAATACCATTCACTCATAAAAAGGCATGAAGTTCTGATACATGGTACAACATGGCTGAACCTAGAAAACATCGTGCTAAGTGAAAAAGGGTAAACTTTGTATGATTCCACTTAACTGAAATATCTAAAATAAGCAAATAAAGAAAATTTGAGATTATCAGGGGCTGGGAGAGAAAGAATGGGGAATGGTTGCTTAATGGATACAGAGTTTCTGTGGTGATGAAAAAGTTTTGGTAGAAGGTGGTGGTGATAGTACAACAGTGTAAACGTAATTAATGCTGTTGAATTGTACACTTAAAATGGTTAAAGTGGAAATCGTATGTTATTTATGTAGATTTTACCATAATAAACTAAATTTTTTAAAAAAAATTTTAATTTAAAGCTGAACACCCATTTCCTCAAACACCCCTCAACTCTGACCCCTCAACAACCTCATTCTGTTCCAGCCCTCCTCCAACTCAGCCCCATTTTTTGATAAACCAGAATGTAATTTGCTGATAATAAGGAGGAAGTCTCCAATAACACAACCTAAAAGCAAGCAGATCCATGGAATCCAAAAGATACTGAGTTGGCTATGCATGGCTACCCCTTGACCGCCATCACCATTAACTCAGTGAAGACACAAACTCCCTGCCCGCTGGGTACCTCCATGCCAACAGCAGACTCCACGGCCCTCCGGGTCCTCCAGGATGGGTCCCAATTGCATCCTGCCTCCTCTAGGGACCCTCTCGGTGCTCCTAAGGCCAACATCACCTCCACCTGCTGCCCAAGAGTTTGATTCCCAACCTCCCTTCCCCTCTCCAAGACCAGTTACCATCTCTCTTCTGGAAGGTTCCTCCTTCCCACCCTGCTGCAGCTGGCCTCCTAAATGGCTCCCCAGCCCCTCCTAAGTGTCCACTGCCCCTCCAATCCCTTCTCCACACTGAGGCACCAGAGTTGATTTCTAAGAATGCCATGACGCCCTCTGCTCAGAAATCTTTAACATAAAGTCTAGATTCCTTGGCGAGACGTTGAAAACCTTCCGTGATCAGGTGCCAAGCCCCCTTGCCTTCCCTGCTGCTTATCATATGCCTTGTCCACACACAGGATGCTGGGTCCTGAGCTTCTTCCCACTTCCCCACCCATCAAATCTTCCCTTTCCAGCCCATCCCAATGTCCCTGCACAGAAAGAATTAACTGCTGGCAGCCGGACACTCCATCTGGACATTAAGGGCTCCTACCTCAGGGGGACACAAGAGGAACCCGTGGCGAGGGGAAAGCACTGAGAACAGGGCGGACATCCTGGCTCCCCCGCATCTTGGCTCAGGGCTCTCCAACAGAGATATGCGAGCCACATATGTCATTTTAAATTTCCTAGCTAGTGCATTAAAAAAAGCAAAAAATCAAGAGGCGAAATTAATGAACAATATAGTTTCTCTAAACCAACAGGTGTAAAACACTATCATCTCAGCAGGCGCTCAATAGTAAACAATTCTCGGTGAGCTATCTTACGTTCTGGTTTTGTAGTCTTTGAAGCCTAGTGTACCCTTCCAGAACATCTCAGTTGGGACCAGGCACCCTCAACTCACAACTCAGCAGCCTCACGGGCTTTAGTGGCTACTGGGCTGGACGGGGCAGTCCGGGCTGTACGGCCTTGGGCAAACCATTTATTACCCTCTGAGCCCCACACAGCACAGAGGCCCAGAGTCCAGCACAAAAGTCTGTGAATAAATGAATGAAGAAACGTTCCAGCTCCTCACTGCTAAGTGCTTACAAAGTTACCAATCCCGGATCTGCAGGGAGGGTTAACTCATGCCTCTGGGAATCAAACCATGGCCAGAGTCTCCGAACTCAGAGAGCCCGGGCAAGAAAGAGAACCGGGATAAACTTCCAACTTTTCACAGGTAAACCGGGGATAATAAAGGCGGTCAAGGTAAATCGTTTAAAGTACTTGGCATGGTCATGGTTCATTAATTGTAGTTAAAACTGAGGAAACAATGACAATGGAGTAAGGAGAGAGCTGATATATACACCGGTGTTACTAATGGGAGAAAGAGAGAGAGCAGGAGGGAGGGAAGGAAAGAAGATGGGAAGGAGGGAGGGAGGAGAAGATGGGAGAGAGGAGAAGGGGACAGTAGAGAAAGGAAGGGGAGGGAAGGACAAAAAAAGGGCAGGAGGGGGAAGGAGGGGGTTAGATAAAGGAAAGCAAGGAGGGAAGAAGGGAGAGAAGGAAAGAAAGGAGGGAGGGAGGGAAAGAAGGTAGGGAGGGAGGAGGGATGTGAGGAAGTGAAGGGGAGGAGATGGAGAGGAGGAGGGAAGGAAGAAGGTAAGAAGGGAGGGAGGGCAAGCAAACTAGTGCTGGAAAGGGGATTGGAGGGGCCTCTCAAGGAGGGGAACAGACAGTTCAAAGTAAGAGAAAGTTCACCAGGCCTGCCCCACACGGGGAAGGAGAGGTCATGGTGATTCCAGCAAGGGAAGGTGACACTATAGTGTCACTGTCTCCTCCAGTACACTGAGCACAGCAGTTGTCATCATCCTGGTCTCCAGCTCCATCCTCAACAAACATCTGCCTATGGCTTCACAATCTGAGCACAGGGCTTCTCTCCCCCGCCCTTAAACCAGGCGGTCCAACAGCAGTCGGTGCTCACCAGCAAGGGAAAACCAAACCGGGTTTCTTCTCCACTCTGCCCTGATTTACACACGCACACGAACGGTGTCCCTCCGTGGGAAGGCAGAATCCGTGGGCAACTTGAATCGTGGGAACTTGTAGGAGGTATGTGTGCGTGCGCATATATACGTGTGCATACACGTGTGTGAGTGTGTGGAATGCTGGGTGTGATCCTAAGATTTGAGCACTTGATTCCCATTTTTTAATATGGGTTGTTCTTCAACTAGTATTTCCCAGAAAACCATCTCACAAGTTTCAGTAACATGAAAGGAAGCCATGAATCTAAAGGGGCAGAGATCCACTGACATCTTCAAGGAAACAGTGTGACTGGAGTGAAAGCAACTCCAACAACCCCGAAGTGTCTCTGGGCACACATAATGATTTAAGTCTCTCTTCCTCTCTGTCAGGTTTTCCCTGCCTAGGGATTTCAATTTACTTAGTACTTGAACTTATTAACTTTTCTACAAATAAGCATACCTTTTGCATCTTTCGTTTGGACATTTACTTTTCCTGCTTATCTTCGAAAAACGAGACCATTATTTTTATTTGTATTTGTCACCTTGGGTTTTCTTTTTCTCAGCTGCTTCCAGTAATGCACAAGGTTTATAAAAAACATCAGTTAAGTACGCTTTCTGCACCTCACCACTTGTTCCACCACTTAAAGTTTAGCAAAAAGCAAAGAGATGGAAAAAGTCCTCAAGAGTAGACCCAAAAAGTTTATGTTGTATGTTTCCACAATCTAATAAAAATTTTTAAAAAAGAGCAACGAATGTGACAATGACAATTAAATGCAATATATGATCCTGGATGGGATCAAATAATGGAAGTGGAAAGGCATGAAAGGACGTTATTGGGACATTTGAAAAAACTAGAATATAAACTCAAAGCTTTATATCACTGTTAAAGTTCTTGAACTTGATAAGCTGCATACAAGGGGGTTAAGTAACTGAATATCCTTGTTTTTAGGAAATGTACACGGAGGTATGTGTTCATGGAGCATGATGTATAAACCTACTTGCAAGTGTTTAGAAAATAGAAAACAGGTAGGTAGGTGGATTGATAGCATGATACAGCAAATGTGGCAAACTGTTAAAACTGGGGTATCTGGGTATTGGGGGTGAGGGTTGTTGCTGAAGTTTCCTGTATGGGATTTGTATTATTCTTACAACTGTCCTGAAAATTTTAAAATTATTTCAAAATGAAATGTTTAAGGAAAAAAAAAGATTAGACTCACAAAAGAGGATTTCCTGAAGCAAATCTATGTTGAAAATCTGCCAGGACTGTAATATTTAAACATAGCAATCCATCCTTGGTGGTGAGTAACCGTAGTTTGAACCCTGGGCAGGCTATCACCACTCGCTCAGCTTACAGGAAGGGGCGCTCAGCTGGTTTGGGTATACCATACCCCGTACCCGGAAGGTCTGTAAAACTTGCAGTATCTGTAACTATCGGATGAGAAATTCTCTATATCAGGAATTGGGGAACTAGGCCCATGGGCCAGAGCCACCTGCTTCTGTATGGCCCAAGAATGTGTTTTACATTTTTAAATAGTTTAAAAAATCAAAAAGAAAATAATATCTGATGACACGTGGAAATTACATTAATTCTAACCTTCTGTGCCAAGAAATAAAGTTTAATTGGGACACAGCCATACCCATTTATTTAGATCTATTACATATATTAATATTTTTATGTCTGCTTTGGGACTACAACAGCAAAGTTGAGTAGGTGCGACAGACCCCAAGTCCCACTAAGCCTAAAATATTTACTATCTGGCCCTTTATGGAAAGTTTGCTGAGCCCTGCTCTAGATGTCAATAATCAAGCCCTAGGAACATTCTAATATCTGCTGGGTTTTATATGTCATATATTCTTGCACCATATTTAAGCATTTATATTACGTTTAATTTCAGGGAATTCCCCCTACCCCACACCCATCCCAAAATAGGCTACATTTTCCACTCATCTTGCTTAGTGTTCTTCAATGGTATCAAGACTTAAGAGTAACGTCATCTAAATCATCCACCACATACCCCCACACACAAAGGCAGCACCAACCTTTTTTTTTTTTTTTTAAAGATTTATTTTTATTTATTTAATTCCCCTCCCCTCCCCCGGTTGTCTGTTTTCTGTGTCTTTTTGCTGCGTCTTGTTTCTTGTTTCTTTGTCCGCTTCTGTTGTCGTCAGCGGCACGGGAAATGTGGGCGGCGCCATTCCTGGGCAGGCTGCTCCCTCCTTCGCGCTGGGCGGCTCTCCTTATGGGCGCACTCCTTGTGTGTGGGGCTCCTACGCGGGGGACACCCTGCGTGGCAGGGCACTCCTTGCGCGCATCAGCACTGCACATGGGCCAGCTCCACACGGGTCAAGGAGGCCCGGGGCTTGAACCGCAGGCCTCCCATGTGGTAGACGGACGCCCTAACCACTGGGCCAAAGTCCGTTTCCCACCAACCATTTTTAATCAATATTGTTTATCCCATTAGAAACAATCTGAGTGTATTTTAGAAACATTAACTTGAAATATTCTTATTTTCTCCAAAATCTTCTGTATCTCATCTTGTAAAGATGCATTTTTCTTATCACAATCCCTCTCAAAATTTGACCATTTAAGGATGAATTGGGAGCTTTCGCTTTCTTTCCATTAATGGTTGGGGGTGGATTTTTTTTTTAATAGAGGTTATAACTTGCCCAGGGTCCCCTAGACACAACGTGGCAATTCCAAGACTGGAACACAAATATTTCAATTCTATCCAGGACACAAATGTTCAGAATTCTTTTAAAATGTAGACCTTTTTATTCACCATGTAGTCAACTATCTAGAAGCAAAGGAATTTTTTAAAAGAATAAGCTAATCTGTTTGGCCAAGAATTTAAAATGATTTCAACACAGAAGTATTTTCAGTACCCAGCAAACATTTTCTACTATTCCAATGGCAGAATAGGAACTAATGAAACAATATGAAATATACATATATATCAATTTTTATATAACCAACTCCAACGAAAGAATCATCTCAAGAGAGCAGACTCTATCATACCCTTCAAAGGAATGTTTCCCATTTTAAAGAACATGATCATTAACCATGAAAAGACACATTAAATTCTGAGATAACTTGTTTTATTTTTGGTGGAAGGGCACACCGTATTTTGAGTTATTCCCAGTTTATGACTTCATATCTAATTGGCTCTGATACTGTAAATATGGGGCAAGCTCTAGTTATCTGGTTTTTTCCCTCAAAATTAATGGGGCCTTGTTATACGAAAATCAGGCTGGCAAGATTTTAATAGAGTCTTTCATGGGATGTCATCCTCAAGACAAGATTTACTAGTTGCAAATCCCATCACTCCTCCCTTCCCCCGCCCCCCAAAAAAATTAGACACTTTTTGATCATTATTTGGGGGGGTCAGTTATTCTCATTATATTGAACATATCTTCACCATTACATAACTGAAAGATTCATAACGAACTAAGAGTGTGAGATCTTATAATCAGGCAACATAAGGGCTAGGTCTCCATGGCTCAGATATATATTAATTAGCTAGTTAATTAATATAACTGTACGATTAATTTAAGTATTATAAATATTCAGCTGGCTGGGTGGTCTAAATTATCTCGTATAGCTGTCTATAAGAATAAAATCCATGCCCTATTTGGACAATTGGCATTTCTTTGTTAACGACATAGTGTGAAAACAAATAAAAAGGCACACGTGGGAACCACAGTCACCAAGCCACATAAATCTCAAACTGGGACTAGTTCCGTGTACTAAGCACTTGACAAGCACTTTCTGAAACATTTTATTTACATTTTCAATATAATTCCCACAGCCCAAGGAGGATACTGCTACATTTTCTTTTTACAGATAGGAAACTCAGGTTTACACAGATTAAGAATCTTGCTCAAAGGTGACTCTGGTGGGACACGGTACAACCTTGACTTGACTTCCAATAAACAGCTAAGCTGCCTCTTGCCACCTAGAGTGGCGACTTGATCCGGATTTGGGACTAAGCTGGCCTATCCAATGGGTTACTTGGTCACTATGCATAGCTAAATCAGGTCATTCCATTGAACTGAGAAAACAAAAACAACTTGATCTTACTATCCACACTGGTCACTCTAAGAGCATAATTCCCAAATCTCTACATCATTCCACTGCCTTAGGAGACACCCTGTGCTCTGCCTTAGCGTAGGGACATAGCTCAATCACATTTGATGATCAGAACTTAGTCAGCAGAAGAAAAAAGCCCGTAGGAGGACAGAGCACCCAGACCCGGGCAAGTGACAAGTTTAAGTATTAGCGAAACACAGCCATGACTGATGCCAGGTCCCTCACTCTGAGATCTTAAAAGCTCCCTGGGAGGTGATCTGCCAGTCTCAGCTCAGATGACCACTCCTGCATCCCCAGGCCAGGCTGGCCAGAGAATTCCTGGTGGGGCATCAGCGGCCACGTGTACAAACCTGGAGGCGTCTTCCCAGGGGTTAGAGTCCCCTTCCCTCTTACCTTCGTCACCTGAGGACGCATCCCTCTGACCTGGCAGCTTCGCCAGGTCACCCCAGCAGACCTGTCCCACCAGCCCTACAGGACGACCCCAGCTGCAGCACCCATGGAACTGCCAGCAGCTGCTCCATCCTGAAATCCCCCGGGGAAATTCTCACCCTCTGCGTCCATTTCCTCAAGAAGTTAAAAAATAAACCACAATAAGCCCACGGCTGATGAGAATAAAGGCTTATTTCCAGAGAACTGATGCACTTGGGTATCGCTGCGCACACAAGACTGGGAAGAGTAATGCTGTTGTGAGAGCCAGACTCAAAGAGAATTCTCAGCGCTTCCTGGGGAGGAGACCTTTGGACTGTGGCCAAACCTCAGAACTGAGCTTCCACGAGCAGACCTGCACTCCACAGGGAGTTTTGCCACACACTCGCTCTGTCAAGCATTTTTCAATACCGACCAGGACCTGTCCACCCCCAAATCATCCTACAAACCGGCGAAGAAGCTCACACATGCTCACCAATTCCTCTGGCACCACGTGGGGTGTGAGCTGTGACACGGGGGGCAAGCAGGACAAAGAGGTGGGAGAAATTGTGGCAGGCTCCCAGGAAGCAGGTGGCATTTCAAAGGGGCTGGGAGGGTGAAGCCTGGAGGTGCCACCAGCAGGGAGTGAAGGTGTGCGAGCAGCCTCGCTGAGGATACCCAGGAAACAGAAACGCACGGGCCTGGAGAGAAAGAGCCCAGACCTCTGGGAGCAGGGGGCTCTGGATGCCGGAAGCGCAATTTGAAACTGACTCTGTAGGTAATGAGGGACCAATCGAGGCTTTTAAAGCAGGGTTTTGGCATGATCCGCACGTCATGCACGTTTATAGACCTCTGCGGCTGATTATGGTGGAGAGGAACCGGGGCTGGGAGGATGAGTGAGGTCAAGCCTAGGATGTGTCAAAGGAACTGACTGGTAAGTAGCAGCTGAAATCAAAAAGTCAAAAGGACACAACTATGAGATTATACCAAATACCACTGATGGTACACTTTGGATGGATTGATGCTTTATTCATATGTACCAATAAAATAGATTTGTTACAAAAAATTTCACATGGAACTCAAAGAGCTGCAAAGAACTGGAGGGGTGGAGGAAGTTGGAGGAGTCCAAAACTATGCCAAGTTTCTGAACAGGGGTATCAGGGACCGGCAGAGCCAGAGGGCAATCAGGAAGCAGGGAGGTTAGTGGTAGAAGATAATGAATTCAGATAGGAATGTAAACACCAAGGATTTGAGTAAGGTTTATATGGCAGGAAATCAATGCCAGCCTTGACTTTTTAAGTCATTTCCACCAAGTGCAGCATAAGCTCTTGCCCTTTATATCCATATACCGATCATGACAGTGGAAGAAGAGGGTCATAATTTAGGAACAACTTATAATCATTAAAGTTGTTTCCATTATTCCATACAATATACATGTTTGTAACATAAGCCATAAAAGAGAGTAAGTTGGGAACCTTGAGAGGTTCCCAGCAAACTCTTCAGGCCTATTGATCGGGCACTCTGTGGATATGAAAGACTTCACTTTTCACTGGTCTTTTTTTAGTATTGACTCAAACTGCCCTTTCTCTCAAACTTCCCAAACTCGTTGCTCCACACAGGGCTAATATGGCATTAATCATCCTCAGCTTGCACTTCCAGAAGCTTCTACCCCATCCTCTCCTGCTTTCCACTCCACCCCACAACAAAGCTCAAGGTGCTCCTCTCATAAGGGTGAGGGATCGAGAGGCAAGAGAAAGGGCTGCAGGGTCTAGAAGAAAAGTAAGCTTGCAAAGAGCACATTCATAATGCTTAAATTGTACAGCCTTCCTATTTGGGTTTTGGTAATGGATGGTGGTGATAGCAGCACAACATTGTGAATGCAATTAACAGCATTGAATTATATATTTTAATGTGGCTAAAAGGGGAAATTTTAGGTTGCATATATATTACTAGAATAAAAATTGGGAAAAAACACATGGGACTGTACAAACAGTGAACCCTATCATAAATGATGGACTATAGTTACTAAAACAATTATAAAAAGGTATTTCATGAATGGCAACAAACGTACCACACTCAAGCAAGGTATTAATAATAGGGTGGTATAGGGAACTCCGCAGTTTATGCATGATTTTTTCTGTAAACCTACCTCTCTAATAAAAAAAAAAATTTTAAGCACATTCAATATAGCTATTTTTTACTTAATAAAAACCACAAAATATAAACATTGCTTTAACAATAACCACAAAATATAAAATCATTTGGCCAGGTGGGAAGTCACTATAGGGCACACGGATAAACGGCTGGGAAATCCTGCCCTGGGTTGCTCACCTCTTTGCCTTCCCACAGAAGTCAGCCCATCAGGAGGATTCGGAGTCCAAGAATGCTCCACCCCAGTTAGTGGCCCTCGTTTCTCTTGCCAAGTTAACTGACCCTGTACAACAGCCCATAGGCTTTTAACGGTGACCTGTACCCAAGGAAGAATAGAAGTTGAATGGCTCAGAGCTACAACATGGGGAAACTGAGGCAATGAGGCTAGAAATATGGCAGCACTCTCCACCCAAAGCCCAAGCAACACCAGCAGTGTAACTTTTAAACCCTGACCCACCCCACTCCCCTCCATCTCCTTGCCCTTGCCCATCTCTTGCTCTTTGTTCCCAAGAGTCTGAAGACCTTTTTAGGAGTGAATGAAGCAGAATAAGGATAAGAAAAACCACAACATGGCAACATGCGGTTGGCAATAAGAACAGGAGCATTTCCTGGGTTCGCAGAAATCATATGCAAATTGTTCACATAACCCGTCAACAGCTTATAAACAAATTGAATATAAGTACCCTCATAATTTCATATACCTCAGTGTGTTCCTTAAAACCCATTATTCTTCTGATGGGGGTAGAAATAGACCTGGGAAATCACTATTGGACTATTTTCAAAGAGGGAATCTCTGTGCTGCTCTTAACGTTGAATCAGACAGCACACAATGCCACACACAAATCCAACCAGCAACATACGTTTCTCTACTCAGAAGGCTCTTTCCAGGCATTATAGTATCTGGCTATTAGGCAATTCACTACGAAGCAGAATTACACTCAGGTTCCTTCCAAGGGAAAAAGCCACAGGAGAGGCAAGAGAAACCTATAAGAAAGCCATCTCAATAAACAATTGAGGGAAGCAGATGTGGTTCAAGCAACTGGGCTCCCATATAAGAGGTCCAGGGTTCAATTCCCAGGGCCTCCTGGTGAAGGCAAGCTGGCCCGTGTGGCAAGCTGGCCCACATGGAGTGCTGGCCTACATGGAATACTGCCCCACACAGGACTGCTGGCCCAAGTGAAGAGCCAGTGCAGCAAGATGACGCAACGAAGAGACACAGAGGAGATAATAAGAGATGCAGCAGATCAGGGAGCTGAGGTGGCGCAAGAGAATGATAGCCTCTCTCCCACTCTGGATGGTCCCAGGATGAGTTCCCGGAGCCACCTAATGAGAATACAAGCAGACACAGAAGAACACATGGCAAAGGGATATAAAGAGCAGACAATGGAGGGAGGAGAGAGAAAGAAATAAATATTTTAAAAATAAATAAAATAAAATAAACAACTGAAATTTCACAGCATGATTCCTGAGGTTGGTCTCAGACTTTAAGGCATACAGAGATTTTGGTATCTGAACACTTTAACAGACGCAAGGCTTGTTAGGGTGAGAGACTCCATCCTCTATCCACAGGTGGGTACCTGTATTAGTCAGCCAAAGCGGCGTTGATGCAAATTACCAGAAATCGGTTGGTTTTTACAAAGGTATTTATTTGGGGTAAGAGCTTACAGATACCAGGCCATAAAGCATAAGTTACTTCCCTCACCAAAGTCTATTTTCATGTGTTGGAGCAAGATGGTTGCCCAAGGCTGCGAAGGTTCAGGCTTCCTGGGTTCCTCCCTTCCAGGGTCTTGCTTCTCTCTGGGTTCAGGGTTCTTTCCTTCCCAGGCCTTGCTTCTTCCTGGCTCAGAGTTCCTCTCTTCCTAGGGCTGGCTTCTCTTTCCTCTGTGAGCTTCTTTCCCGGCGCTCCAGCTTAAGGCTTCAGCATCAAACTCCAACATAAAAACTCCAAAATCAAAAACCCTCAACTCTATCCTTTGCCATGTCTTTTATCTGTGAGTCCCCAACCAAAAAGGGTGGTGACTCAACACCCTAATGACCTGGCCCAATCGAAGCCCAAATCATAACTTAATCATGCCCAGGTACAGACCAGATTACAAACATAATCCCGTATCTATTTTTGGAATTCATTACCATATCAAACTGCTATAGTACCCCATTCCACCATCACTGCAAACCCAAAAGCCCCAGCTTCCAAACCCTTCCAGAAGCAGAAGGCATGCTGAGCACTATATTTAAAAGGTTGCTTCCTCCAGGCCAGCAACCAGCCCTGGACCACCCAGCTGTGCGTGATAAATCAGAAGTTACTTTCCTGATGCTGAAATTCTCTTCTGTCACACTGAGATGGACGAGCCTCTTGGATTACACACAGAGAAACCCAAAACCACCAAGTTTTTGCCCAGGAAAAAAAAAATCTTTGATCAAAGCCTCTGACCTCTTATTCTCTCCACTTGCACATTAACTGCCACAGGTTCCTTATTAAGTTATCACGTCATTGATCCATCCAAGGAATAAACTGTGCAGAGGGGATTGATGAGATATCAGCACTTCAGGGGTAGGGGAACTTTTCTTTTTAGACTTATGGGGGGTCGGGGGGTGGCAGCTATCAGACCTCAGCTGAACAGCTGCTGCTGCTCTTAACTCACAGGAAGTCTGGAGCCAGCACCCATGCACCCGGCTGACACCAGAAGACAGAAGATTTACAGGTCGTGAGGCTCCAGCAAAGGGCATTTCCCAAGACCCTAATTATCAAATGCCTGGAATGTCTCGTGTCTCCGGGGCAGTGAGTGACATGAACACAACTGCATGGCCAGATTGTTCACCTTACATTGTCTTTCTCTTCTACAGAGCAAAGAAATGAGTGAACTTCGCTTAGACAGGGATAGGACTAATTCTGCAGATTTTGATAGAGATGCTCGAAAGCTCTAGCACTCTTAATCGGTTGCTCTTTTAGGAGTAGCCTTTTTCACTGTAATACCATGAATTGCGTGTCTGTGGGCACAGCTCAGTTCCAGCTCTGGAACATAGGCTCCTTTGAGGGCAGATCCGATTCCTGTATCTATTTACAGTGTATTTGGGGCTTTACACAAAAGCGCTGGCTGGAAGGGGCCTTTGGGGGCAGCTCTATGGACTGTCCAATCCGTGTGTCTACTTTCCTTTCGGAAACACTGTCTGCTTGCCAAACCCCGGATCCTGGATCTGCATCCAGGCAGAGGGGATACCTTTTTACAACTGGTCTATCCAGTGGGGAGGCCTTTTTCTAATTGGTCCACTCAGAGGATAGGCTTGTTTTTATTAATAATTGGCCTACCCAGAAGAGATGACTTTTTCTAAATGGTGTGCCCAGAGTCACATCTTTTTTCTAATTGGTCCATCTAAAAAACCTGTTTCTAACTTGCACAAAAGTCCATTAGGTTATCAATGGTTCTGCCAAAAAAAAGGGAGGCAATCAATAAATATTTGATGGATTAAAAAAAAAAGGATCATCTCCCAAAGGCCAAGTAAAGGTAATGATTAAGAACAAAAACAAAAAACTTATTACAAGTGGGAAGTTTCTCCTTGCTAGCAGTAAGCATTCTGACTTCACAGTACACCTAGAAAATAGCTCCAGATTAAGAAATAAACCTAAAAATGGACTTTATGAAAATGGAGAGTTTTCCATGAGTGTGAAGAGAAAGGAAAAAGCAGAAGCCATCAGCTATTTTCTCTCCCTTTTCTTCCTTCCTTACCCTTCCCCTAGGCCTTGGATAGCCTTCTGTTCTACAACAAAAAGGTCTTAGACATGCTTTCTTCCAACTTTGACCTTAAACTCCAAATTTTAGCTCTAATTTAAGCACTTCTGTCCCACAGGCAATAAGAAACAATCAATATCCTTCCTAGTCTCACATCATAGGCTGACTGGCAGCCAAATATAGCTGAAAAGGTATAAGAATAAAGTAGTCTTTAGAGGGGTGGAAAGAAGTGACACTGTAGGAACTGGAAACAGAAATTTTGGCATTAATTACCCAAGGCAGAATTCTCAATCCAGTCCTGGAATTTAAAGAGATTTAGACCTCATTAGGAGTACTGGAGGACTTTAGGAGAAAAGAGTCATCTCACAAGTGCAGCTATGTATCCCAAACCACAAATGAAGAAATCATAACCCATAAATGTCTTGTTGAGTCTGGAGGAAAGAGCTGACTATCAAATCAAAAACATGGGAGTTCAGATGTCCAATAAACTTTTCCAAACCGTACTAATCTGGTAACTAATCGCCTATAAATTTACCCTTTTGTCCAATGTTAAAATGATTCTCTACTATTAAATGACACCGAGTGCCAAGGTGACATGTGGTGAGGTAAGGATTTGATTCTCATACATTTCTAGCACGATGTCACCAATCCAAGAAATGGAAGGAGACCCCAAAATGGCAGAAAGCAAAAAGTGGGAGGCAGAGAAGCCAGGAATAGTGAGAAGCAAGAAGTTGAGCTGGGCAGATAGAAGAATATTCTCTACTGGCCTCAAGAGCGATGAGCCTAAGTTAGGAGGCAGAAAAGGGGATAAGGGACATGAATTGGGGGACTGCAGCTATCTAGGCGCCCTGGGTTGTCCTGAGGGAGGCAATGGGAGAGGTGTCCCCTATCCTTCTTCCTTACCTCCTCTCTGTCCCTAAAATAAAACTCCATCATCATGATAAACTGAGTCGGTATCTGTTTCTATCCGAAAGACTCTAATTAATACATACCTTTAAGGGTTAAATATAAACATGAAAATCTAACTGAAGAGCATATCCAACTGCCAGATGTTCACTAATATAATGATGACTGTATTTTCAGGGTTGACTAGGCACTTTATAGAGATAAAAAATGTAATCAAATCCCCACTGAATACCCATGAGGTATTCTCATCACCATTTTTATGGAAACTGAAGTTTAGAGGGTTTAAACAGCTTGCCCAAGATCGCACAGCTAATAAACAGCTGGCACACGTACCCAAAGCTGCTGGACCATAAGGCCTGTGCTTGAAACAAGTTTATAACACCAAGAGGTTAAACCGTTATGCAAAGGTTAGAAAACACAGTCAAAACTCCCTACCCACCACCAAGATTTTTTCTCAAGACGACAATGAAGCTCTGGCAAGACTCACTGATAATTTACAAAGCAAAACCAACACCAAACCCACTGGTTAACTCAAGCATAGAAAGGAAAACTAAAGAATATAAAATTCCTGAGTGCAGGGAAGCGGATACGGCTCCAGTGATTGAGGTCTCACCTACCACATGGGAAGTCTGTGGTTCCGTTCCTGGCGCCTCCTAAAGAAGACAGCAAGCTGGCATGACGGGCAGGTGAGGCAAGCTGATGCAACAAGATGACACAAGACACACACGAGGAAGAATATAATGAGAGACACAACGAAGCAGGGAGCAGAAGTTCCCAGTGCCTCCTGAAGAAGATGAGCAATACAGTGAGCTGACACGGCAGGCACACCAAGCTGACGCACCAAGATGATACAATGAGATGATGAAGCAAGAGACAAAAGAGGAAAAAATAATGAGAAGTACAAAAAAGCAGGGTACGGTGGTGGCTCAAGTGATTAGGCGCCTCCCTCCTACATCGGAGGCCCCGGGTTCAGTTCCTGGTGCCACCTAAAGAAACAAGACATCATACACAGCAAGTGCAAACAACAAGGGGGTGGGGAGAAATAAGTAAATAAATAAACCTTAAAAAAAAAAAAATTTCTGCGTGCACACTCCCAAAGAAACCGTAAAATGAATTAAAATGAAAATGATAATGGGGGGTATATAGGGACCTCATATTTTTTAATGTAACATTTAAAAAATAAAGAGAAAAAGAAAAAAAGGAAAATGATTAAATGGGAGAAAACATACGCAACATAATATAGACAAAAAGTTAATATTCTTAATATGTAAAGAGTTCTTACAAGCCAATAAGACAAACATGCCAAGAAAAAACGGGGGGTAAAATCCCTAACAACATTTCATAAAAGGAGAAACACAAATTTTCAATCAAGTAAGAAAATTAGCCGTACTAATTATCAAAATGCAAATTTTAAAAGGCACTTCCATACACTGTTGATAAGAACATTATTTGGCATAATCTTTCTGAAGTGTGATTTGGTAATATGTCAAAAGTCTTCTAAGAATTTAAGTACAGTAATAACAGTGTTATTTATATGGAGAAAATGGCAAAAACAACCTCAATGTCAAACTGGTTTAAAAAATTATAGTAACTCCAAGTAATGGAATGCCATCTTCTCACCAAAAACCACATTCTGAAAGGGCATTTAACAACACAAGAAAATGTTCATTATATATTAAGTAGGGAAATAAGTAAAATTACAATGCGATATGAGCTTTGTAATCCCAATTTTATAACACATGGATTCAAATGGGGGGGGAAACAGTGCACGTGAGTGTGTATGTGTGTGTATAAATCTAGACAGATATAACCATCTCACATCTAATCAGCCCAAACATCTAAATGTTCACAGTGATTATCTCTGGGTTGAGTGATTACAGGTAATCTTTGCTTTCTTCTTTGGGTCTCTTTTCATTCTCCACAAGAAACCAGGGAGAAAATTGTGTTTAATTAATCATTAAAAAAATTAATATTTTTTAAGGTAAAACAGAAGGGGTACAAATAATGAAATGTGATTAGTAAAGTTTGGTAACAAGTGGTAGATTTTATAAACAACACCATATGTAAGGGGCCATGCAAGAAAAAATTATATGGCAATTACTGAATATTAGTCCAGGATTTATTCTGATAAAAAACCTCCAAAGTTCTAGAACGTACCTGTGACTGAAGTGGTTTAAAGAACTGTAAAAACCAAATACTTGGTGAAAGTTACTAAAAAGAAAATTATTTTGAAAGTATTTATAGTTGATGATCATGGGGAAAACAATGACTTTAATATTAGATCATTTGCGGGGTTTTTTTAAATAAATACACTGATGAGTGATAGTCTCCTCTGAAATCTGGAAGGCATAATTCTGATTTTTTGGACAGAAACTATTTGCTACTCCATACACTCTCCGGTACTTGCTCAGTGGGTGTAATGGTCCTCTATGATAAAAAGCTCCTTCTTGACCTTGGAAAAATCATGTCAGAGCACAGAATTAGGCAGAAGTGAAAAAGCCACAGAACACATCCCCTCCAGAGGGAAATTCAAGGTTTATTACGTCAAATTGCAATTGAAATTGCAACAATTGCTCACTATGTTAGTTTTTAATAGAGCAAAATGTCACCCTGTGGGAATGACACTTTACAAACGTGGAGAAGTGTTTTCAAAACAAGGTTTGTTTGTTTTTTTTTCAATGAGTATTATTCAATGTAAATGTTCAAGTGAGAACTGAGTCATAGACTAGTTTCTCTAATTAAATTTTTTAACCTGGAATAAAGAAATTGAAAGCGAGACTTCTACATCAGAGCAGAGGTAATTTCAATCAAAAATCAGATTACATAAGTGATAACACTTATTTTTATCCATCGGTTTTCCCCAAAGCAGGGCTCAGATGTAATGCTGGAATATTCCCATCCCAGACTCTCCAGCCAGTTTACACGGCTTTCCTTTCACCCCAGGCACTTCCTCTTTCCATTCCCCTTCGAAGTCCCTGCTCAGTCCAAATGGGAAAGCTGGTCTAGCTCCAGCTTCTCTGCATAATAAGTAAGGCGAAGGTGCGGGGTGTGTTGTTCTTTTTTCTTAAGTAATCTGTGTTCATTCTTGTAGGAGAGCATGATTCAACCAGGAGACTTTCAGGAACTGTTCAGTGTGCTCCAATTAAGACATGCACTGACAGCCTCACCATTTGATTCAAAATCCCCTCTCCCCTTACTAGAGATTTTTCTCCTTCCACTGCAAAAGAAAAGCACTAAAGTAAGACTGAAAACGAACCAGAACTTCTCAAAGTAGTCCTCGGTCTCCAGTTTCCTTCACTGAGAAAATCTGCTACCAAAAATAAAAGCTTGTGTATTTCTTTTTAATATACTCTTACATAATATAATTTATACTTAATATTAAATGTGTGTATTAGCTGAATTATTATGTAATGTAGCTGATCTCTGTTGTGCGGCAAGCCCCTCATCTCAGCAATTCTGTAGAAGGTAAGAGCCCAGCACCGTGGCCTGCACTTTGAGACAAGTGGCAATGTTAGCCCAGCATATTGGGGTGAGGGGGCGAGACAGTCTCCCTTCCCAGGACCACACATGGAGGTCTGCCCACAGCAAACATCCTGGTTATGCCAAGGCTCTGGTCTCTGGTCTATTCATCGCTCACTCATGACCTGCTAAAGTACCGATTAATTTTATTTTAAAACCCTCCTCAGCAGGAGTCCGAGCATTGATGGAATGTTTTCTTGGGTGATTCTGGCTTTACCATCATCTGAGGGATTTCCCAGTAGGTGGGACCTTCATGGCTAAAGCTGGAAGAGT
Organism: Dasypus novemcinctus; assembly: GCF_030445035.2. Taxonomy (NCBI): domain Eukaryota; kingdom Metazoa; phylum Chordata; class Mammalia; order Cingulata; family Dasypodidae; genus Dasypus; species Dasypus novemcinctus. Next base: position 152,331,558 of record NC_080676.1, on the reverse strand, counting down.
CCCGGGCAACCTGGGACACCTGGTCACCCTCACCTGCAAAACGGGGCCAAGAGTACCTAACATTAAAGACGGCTGGGAGGAGCCAAAAGCATGGAGGGCCTAGCCCGGCAGATGGTAAGAGATCCATGAATGTTAATTATTATAACCATTGTCTGCACTCCATCCTCGTGACCAAAGTGAACAGTAGGCACTCATTTCTTTTTTGTGGGTGTTGGATGATTTGGGAGGTCGGGAAATCCCTGTGCTGCCCCAGGTAGGCCAAGGACCTCCACGCTCTCATCCCTGAGGAGGCGGTCACCACATCTTCTGCGTCCTTTGATTCAGCACCAGGCTCCGTGCCCATCGCTGCTGCCCACACTCCCATGTGCGATACACAGAGTTCGGGTGAACAGCAGATGCAGACGAGGACCTCCGCAGAACAAGAGGATCTTTGCAGAGGCAGAGAGAAGGCCTGAAGACTGACCAAAAATCACCGGGGCGGGATGGAAGACTGCGAGGACCCCACGGGAAGAGAGCACAGCAGAGGTAACGCAGGGAGGGAGATGAGAATGAAACAAACGGGAACACTCAAGGGAAACGAGCAGGACAGCAGAACCCTTTGGCAGGAATTTAAGAGACGGATAAAAATTCTAGTCAAAGGGACAGAATCCAAACCTTCATATATATCCATGGGAAACGTCCAAAAAAATAAACGTATGTTTGCAAATAGCAACTTCTCCCATCTGTTGCAGTGTTGCAACATTTTCTCAGGCAAGAGCCGAAGGTCTGCTCACAGTCCCAAGGCACTGCAAAATATTTTTCTGCTGCTGGATGGTCACCTGCCACGCTGATACCCAGGTGCCTTCCTCAACAAAGACCTGTGCAGAAGGCACGGCCATCCCAGGGCTGGGATTTTTTGGAAAGAGTATCAGCCAGACACCTGTACAACCTAGACGTTGCTGAGCCAGGTGAACCCAGGAACACCAAGGAGTATGAGCAACAGGAGTGTTTTTACAACCATACCCACAACGTGGACACCGTCACCCTGAAGGCTGTCCTCGTGTCCAGGGAAGCTCAAAGTGTCCACTGGTTCATTTAAACGGCATTTACTGAGCACTCTTTTTGGCACCAGGGATAGAGTGGTTGGAGCTTCCAGGCTGGAGGGGAAGGTGAACAGCAAACACATTAGCCAGAAGCACAGACCAACAGGTCAGGGGGTCATAAGCACAAAGCAGGGTCAAGGGGCGGAGAGTGATGGAGACAGCGGCATCTCACAGAGTGTGATGGTTAATTTTATGTGTCAACCTGGCTAGGTTACGGCATCCGGTTGTTTGCTCAAACCCTGGCCGAGCTGTGGCAGTAAAGTATAGATGCCAAGAGCAGTGTGGGTGGGCCTTATCCAAACAAGGAGGCCATAAGAGCAGGAACTGTGGTTTCCAGAAGGAGAAATTCGGCCCCAACGCTACACAGTCTGTTCCTCCAAGTTCCCAGCCTGCTGGCCTCCCCTTTGGACTTCCAACTTAAGACTTCAACATCAACTGTTATCAGAACTTCCCACCTGCCAGCTTCCCCTAAGAAATTTGTACTCAAAACTTTAACCTCACCCTTAACGGAATTTCCAGCCTAATGGCTGGTCCTACAGAATTCAGACTTTCCAGCCCCACAATCAAGTGAACCAGTTCCTTAAAATAAATCTCTTCTTATACATCTATATACACACATATACATATAGCCAGCTGGTTCTGGCTCTCTGAAGCCTGCCTATAGCCTAGTCAAGCACACATGGAAAACTTAACCATCGCAATGTGATGAGAGCATCAGCAAAGCACCGTGAGTTCATGCCGACCGGTGCCAAAGAGCAGGGCCTACTGTACCCTCCGCTGGTGCCGTCCCCCAGAGGGCTTCTCAGGTAGACAAAATAATCGCATCCCTTTCCCCCAAAGACATGAAGGGATATGGGCTCCGAGTTGTCTCGCTCCAGCCAGAGTTAAGGTTTTCTAAAGACCTCCCCCCACCATCACGCCATCAAGCCGCTCCCTGTGACCTGGGCCTGGACGGGCAGGCAGCAGAGGTCGGAACACTGCAGGACCAACCCAACTGGACTGAGAGGAACCCTGAGCTCAACTAGCCCAGGTGGCAACAAGCAGAAGCGAGGCAAACTCTCAGCCGAGTAATCCAGAAACTGCCAGAAGTGACAGGAAAGGACCATCAGGCAGGCAGCTGCTCTTAACATTTGGGGGGTAAATAAAGACTTTTAGAATCTGATGAAAGCCATAGACTCTTTTCTCTGAAAAATGACGACTGCATAAACATCTAGGGGGTTCACAGACACCCAAAGCTCATCCGTGCCCCTCACTCATCAACAGAACCTTGAAAAAGAACCTCTGCAAATGGCAAGAACTACCATAAAGACAAAGTTATTAGAGGCCAGGGAAAGGGGAAAATAGATGGAACTGCAAAATATCACCAAAAGAAGGTTAATTCCCTGAATATATAAAAAGCTCCTATAAACCACTAAGAAAAGAAGAGATGAGAAATATAAATTGGTTTGGGAATATGAAAATATGCTCAACTCAAGTGTAAATAAGAGCAACTCTCAAGTGTAATCTACTAGCTTGGCAAAGATCAACAAATTTGAGAATACCCTGGACTGGCAAAGATGTGGAAAACAGACCCTCCCCCCCCACCAGGGTGGTATGACTATAAACTGGCGCAAACCCTCTGAAAGTCAATTTGGCAATATTCATGCCTCAGATATGTCTGCACACTTACAAAATGGCAAATGGGTGTGGATATCTTTACTGAAGCACTGCTAAGAATAACAAAAAATGACATGTCACCTAAATGACATGAATCAGGAATAGTTACATAAACACCACACCTCCATACATGGAACTTGATGCAGTGATGAGAAAGAAAGAGGCAATTCTGTAGTAGTTAAATGGAAAGATGCTCACAAGGTATTGTTAGGAGAAAAAAAGCAAGATACTGAAGAGCATGCAGAGTGTAAAATATATCTGTCTCTACCTACACATTTATAAATGCCTGCAGGCCTGTGTGTATAGAGAGCATCTCTGGAAGGATTCCAAAGAAACTAGAAGCAGGGGTACCTCTGGGGAAAGAACAGGTAGCCAAGAAACAAAAGGGAATTACCTCTCACCGCATACCCTCTAGAAATCTTCGCATTTTAGACCAGGTATCTGTACTGCCTATTCCAAAACTTAACCAGATGAATCTTAGAAACACAAAAATGATGAAAAGTAAAAAAAGAACCCAGTAATTAGAGATTGCATAACTAGCAATAGAGTGGGCACAGTAGATGTTATAAGAAGATCTTAAGAGCTGGCTCTACAGAGTAGCCTTTAATCCAGCTACCTGTCCGATCCTAACCACCTGGGTTTAGCAAAGAAGCACAGCATGCCCTGAAAATGTGATTCTAGTTGACAGTAATCCAATTTCCCACAACTCCTCCAACAACTTTTCCCACAGTGCAGGAATGGTGGAGGGAGGAGGAGGTGGGCCTCTCGGAATTAGGCAAACTCATCAGCAAAGAGGTCAAACTCTGTGTTGACTCAACGTTCTGAAGAAAATACATACAAGGCACAAAAAGTGAACCTTCGACCCAAAAAGTTACAAGATACAACAGAGCACTGAGATTCCTAACTGAAGAGGAAGATGAGGCCAGGCCATTTCCCAATGTGATAAAGAAGGTTTAGGATGTAGAATCTTCTAACAGGCCAAGGCGGGCAGGTTAAGAGGGACCACGGTCAGCGAGCAAGGTGGGACGAGGAAGCTGCCCTCTTCAGAACCAGCCTGGACTCAGAGTTAAGAACCCCGGGCTCTGGTCCAGCCTTTCCCAGCAAGTAGCCCAGGCACTGCTACCCAGATTCTCCTTCAAGACTGAAGAATTTACTTCCCCCAGCTGCTGACTCAGCTGTGACCTCTCTTCAGCAATTGCCCTCAGCATTGTCCAAAGCCCCCCCCCCACACACACACACACACAGGCAGCACCTATCCTGCAAAGGTGTAAGGCCCAGCCCTCACCCCAACTTGGGACACCTCTGAAGGTCACAGGTTGCAGCTCTGGTGAGTGCATCAGGGCCCAACTTCTCCCTCTGCTCGATGCTGCTCCCTTCCTTTCCTTCCTTCCTAGGAGCATATTCATCTCCTGCTCCAGGTCTACTTCCCAAGAAATGAGCCATAACACTATACCAGCAGTCTAAGAAGGTGTGGTGGTTTGAAGCTGTACCGACCCCAGAAAAACATGTTCTTAAAAGGTTATCTACTCCTGTGGGTGTCAACTCATTGGAAGGAGCACCTTTGGGTGAGGTTACTTCAGTAAAGGTGTGGCTCACCTCAATCAGGATCAGTCTTAATCCTATTACTGGTATCCTCTGTAAGAGACTAAAATTCAGAATTCAGAAAGAGAGAGAAAGCCATAAACGGTGCAGTCAGAAGTTGATCATCAACAGAAACTGGGAGAGAAGGGAAAGACCAGGAGATGCCATCACATGCCTTGCCATATGACAAAATAAAGACCAAGGACCACTGGCACCCAACCCCAAAATGCCAGGTTTCAGGGAGAAAGCATCACCTTGATGATGTCTTGATTTGGACTTTCTTTTAGCCTCCAAAACATAAACAAATAAATTCTCACTGTTTAAGCCAACCGATGTTGTTTGCTTGAGCAGCCTAGGGAACTAAAACAGATTTTGGTACCAGGAGTGGGATGCTACTATTGCAAATGCCGAAAAATGTGGCATTGGCTTTGAAACTGGGTAATGAGTAGAGGCTGGAAGAATTGTGAGGCGCTTGACAGAAAAGGCTTAGATTGCTCTGAAGAGACTACCGGTAGAAATATGGCTCTAAAGGTACTTCCGATGAGGCCTTAGACGAAAATGATGGATGTATTACTGGAAACTGGAGGAAAGGCAAACCTTGTTTTAAAATGGAAGAGAACTTGGAGAAACTGAGTTCTGATGTTGGATGGAAGACAGGACTTGAAAGTGATGAACTTGGCTATTTAACTAGAGAGATTTCCAAGCAAATGTGGAAAGTGCAGCCTCATTTCTCCTTACAGCTTACAGTAAAATGCAAGAGGAAAGGGTTAAGCTGAGAACTGAAATCCTGGGCACAGAGAAACCAGAAATCGATGGTTTGGAAAATTCTGAGAGTATGCAAAGTGAGTCCCAGATGATCGTGCTCCATGTGAGGGCTTAATCGAACATGGATCCAATCAACCATTTCAAAGGAAGTCAGGACTGATGGTGCAGTTACCAGGAAGGAAAATCCTAATTATGTGATGGTTTGGACCCCCATGAACTACATGCAACACTAACAAGTTTTCTGTGTAATTTGTATGAAAGGAACCACGGCTATTCTGGACCAAAAGGGACAGAAAAAAAAGGGCCAAACTGAAGAATGATTTCAAGGACACAACCATGGTAGTCAAGCTCTGGACCAAAGTGATCCTTGGGCCAAAAGAGTGGGTGCACCCAAGTGTACGGAAAAAGGCAAGTCTATCCTTGCACTTGGAAACAGGAGACCTTACGCCACGTTGTTTTGGGAGAATACTACCACCCCAGTACTTCGAGAGGGTGGGGCATGTGCCCTGGGATTCAAGGAGAGCCTGGCTGCCACCCCAATGCTCAGAGAGGATGGAGCCTTTACCCCCGTGTCGTGGGAGGGCACAGCCATTGTACACGCACTTGGAAGGAGTGGGGCTACTAGTGCATCAGACCCGGACCACAACACAAGATCGACAGCTGAATCTCAGACCTTGAAATCTAATAGAGTATGCCCAGCTGGGTTTCGGAATTGTTTGGGACCCATGACCCCTGTTTTCCTTCCAACTTCTCCCTGCTAGAGGGGAAATGTTTATCCCATGCCTGCCCATCCTTTGTATACTGGAAGCAGGTACCTTGTTCTCTAGGTTTAGAGGTCCAATAAGGAGGGGAATTGTGCCCCAGGACAGACCACACCCAAACCAACTCCAATGAGACTTCATACTTAGCATGGTTACTGAAATGAATTAAGGCTTTTGGAAATGTTGTGCCGGAATGAATATATTCTGTATGTGGAAAAAGCATGTTTGTTGGGTGTCCAGAAGGTGGAGAAAATATGTTCTTAAAGTTAATCCATTCCCGTTACTTCAATTACAGGTGTAGCCCATTTCAGTCAGGTTGGGTCTTAATCCTCTTACTGGAGTCCTTCATAAGAGAATGAAATTCAGACAAAGAGAAAGCCACAGACAGAGCGGCCCCAAGTTGACCATCAGCAGAACCCAGAAGAGAAGGGCCAGGAAATGCTGCCAGGAGCCTTGCCACGGAGCAAACTAAGGACCAAGGATCGCCGGCAGATAGCCCCAGAACTCCACAGTTTCAGGGAGAAAGAATCGCCTTGATGAGGTCTTGATTTGGACTTACTTTCAGCGTCAAAGCTATAGCAAATAAATTCTCATTGTTCAACCCAACCCATTGCATGGTACTGGCTTGAGCAGCCCAAGCCTAAACAGAGGGTCCAAGGGCCCAGGCTAAAACAGAAGGTCCGAGGGGAAACCGACTCCAGGACACCCCTCCACTTTGTCTGCGCAAGTAAGAATGCCAGTGAGTCAGTTCCCACCTGGCTCAGGGTTGCCATGAACATGTAATAAGAAATGTATGGGAAGGCCCTGAATCATCTATAAATCCTGATACCACTGGGATCATTTCTGAGAAAAGGAGGGGAAACAGCGCTCTCCATGTTGCAGAGGTACTTTTCAGGCTAAGGTTTCACCTCCTTCCAGCCGGTCATTTGACCAGCCAGCAGCGCCCCCACTGGAGTGGGTGAAATTCTATTCAGGCCAACAACTAGAAGTGGCCTGAGCGCAGGCGGAGGAGAGGAAGAGGTTTCAACAGTTAGCTAAAAGAAGGCTGGGGCTTATCTAGGGGTTTCAATTAGCCAAGATAGCAGGTCTCTCAGTTACCATGAATAATCGAGAAAGGGCTGGACATGCCAAGAGAAATAATACTTCTTGCCCAAATCACCATCCCACGGAGGGCACCCCAGCCTGCCCATTTCTTTGGGTGGACTTGGCTGCCACTCCCCACCCCTTCTGGGAGATGAGCCCCCCAGGGATAGATGAGTGGCCGCGCTGTACCGGAACAGCAGCAGCGTGTGGAATTCTGTGGCCTTGCAGACGCAAATCAGGTTGGTCCCAGCTTGTGCGTGTGACTCAACACCTGCAGAGAAAATTTAGGGTTGTGTACCTCTTCCCGGGCACGATTCTGCACTGTTGGGCTGACTCAAAGCTCCCTTTGAAGTCCATGGGACCTGAGTATCAATGAATACTCAGGCTGGAGCCCTACATGCCAATTTCCATCATTCACAAATACTTCAAAAAGATGAGGCAGGGCAGGAAGTTCAAAAAGAACGCACCCGCGACCGCAGCATGTAATCGCGGAAATTACAGGCAATGCCTTGTCGGCCACGAACACTGAGCAGGTGCTTTTTGCCAAACACCTCCTTCTTTGCCAAGAAGTCCCTGCTGAAGATTAATATGAGTTTCCCATTCTCTAGGCATTTCTTGTTCCTCACAGCTAAAACACGTACATTTCCAGCACTTAAAAATGCAGGATTTAGCACCTGTTTCTTTCAGAAATCCTGTCTAAAAACAGATCTGCCCAAAGGCCACCGCTAAAATTAGTCATATTTCCTGCACTGCAAAATATAGTAAATTGTATTTTTAGTAACTGTTTTACTCCAGGTATCTGGCAGTGTCATACTCGAAGCTGATTGCTAACAACTTACTAAGCAGGCAACCCTTATTTTAGCCCCAAAATAGCTCCACTGAAAGTGATAAACAGGTTTATTTTTTAACCAAGGGTTAGAACAAGGTAATTAAACATCCTAACCAATCATTTTAGGTACCCAACTCTGCGCCCTAGAGAGACTTACAAAAGAAGATAGCCATGGCATCAGCTGTTCCTTTTTACAGCTTCGTCTGTCTCACATCCCACCCCCCCAACCAGCTCTATACCTGAGCTTTTCTCTACCAAGCTTTTTTAAAAGCGTCATAATAACCTATGTCCAGGGACCAAGATCAGACCCAACAAGTTCAGCCTCTCTAGGACTTTGCTCTTTGTTTTAAAGCCACAGAGAATGATACTTTTCAAACTCTGATTTTGTGGTCATTTTTTCCTGGTCCCATCATCAACCCCTGTTTAGGCAAAGACAATTGGACCTGACTGGAGTTTCACATGAGCAAGTCAATTATTTATTTTAAAGCCAGATGAACGGAGATTCCATCAACTCCAAGCTAAAAGGAGGACAAAATGAGGTCTCGCCCAAAGCGATTCTTTCTTTTCACGCAATGAAAGGGCCATTCGGAGTGAAATGACTTTCAGACAAACAACCTCAGAAGAAAAGCAGACAAAATACTGTCCTGCAGGCAGTGGTGGGAAAATGAGCCTCTTGATGAGACGGAATTGAAGCCTTCAACAAAGGTCAGGAAAAAAAGGGGTTCCTTATGTCATCCCCAACCAGGCAGCGACTCCCATCAAGCCATGGAGGATTTCACTCAGAGCTTTTGGAAATGTGCACTGAGTCAAAATGCAACACACGGACCAACCCCCAAAAGCCCTCAACCAGCAGTAGTATGGATTTTGGCATAAACCACCCAAAAGCAAAGCACATACTTTGCAATTTTGTAATGGGCCAAACTTTAGGTGGCCCTCACCTTCCCCTCCTCCATCACCCCACCTTTATGTTTTTCATGAACTGATTCCCCAAGACAAGCTGTCCTGGAGACTTCTGGAGAGGAATAGGGTAAACCTATTTCTCCCTACAGTGTTCAGGACTTCATTCCTCTCTGCCTGTGGTTTCTGTCCTTTAAAGGAGAAAGGAAATGAGAAACGTGAAGCGCTTTATCCAGAAAGTAGGCACCCCAAGAAAGGGGGACAGACTAGGGGACTGGGCCACTTACATTCCCTCCTGTCAGTGGAGGTCTGAAGACTCCCTCTGGTACTCTGTGTCCCCCTGCTCCGCCTTCTCCACTGTCCACAAAGAATGTGCTCCCTTAAGTAACCTTTCTCCAAGTCCAGACTCTCCTTATTGCTCACCATTTAAAGAAAACCTAAGGTTGCAATGAGCCTGAGTTAATGTCACCTTAGATCTGGCCTCCGTTAAGGCAATATCCATAATAAGAGTGGGGATGGGGAACTCATTAACTCAAGAGATCCTTCCCAGGCACCAAAATAAACTACAATCATCTCTCCAGCCTGTTAAATCCCAAATCTATTAGTTAAGCATTAAAGGTGTTGGATTTGGAAGATAAGTGCTATGAATGACACCCATTGTTGCTTTACAGCCAGCAAGTGAGTAAACTTTCTCATGAAGCTTGCAGTTCCTGGAGCACTGGCTCTCCTGGCTGGAGAAGAGCAGATCCAAAAAACCAAGGAGCTTTTTCAACATCCCTCTCCCTACCTCTATTCCACCTTGAGAACCGCCATGCTTAACTAGATGAAGTCAACTAGTCCAGCGAAATAATGTCCCGTTGCTGAGATGAAATGCGTTGTGTCATTTAATAAAGACATGATGGGAGGGGGTGAGCACACAGGGGTGCAAGGGGACTCCTCGTTTAGACCCGACTCAGCCCAATTTCCCTGCATTCCAGTGTGCCCCAGAACCCAAGCCCTCAGGGGAATGGGCTGAGCTCTGAGGACATCCCTGGGCAGTTCAGCCAAGGCCAATGGCATTATGTTATGGAGCAAAAATGCACTGGTGAGAAGCCAGAGGCACAACGCGCGACAAGGGAAAAGTAGACGGAAGCCAGAAGAAACTTTGCGGCAAGGCAGGCGGGATGAGTGTACACATAATGTTTGCCAGCATAAAGCCTCATCTCCTTTGGCTAAGTTTAGGAGGGAGATATGCACTACTACACTCAATCTTAGATGCTTCAAATGAAAATAAACTTCTACCCCTCCCCGCCCCATGCCAACAGGAATTTACACAGGACATGAAAAGTGAGCGTACCCTAACTAGCAAATTGTGGTTTCCAAGCATCCCTGCATCCTGCGCACCCGGAACGGATACCCAGTGCTAAAACAGAAAGCCCAGGACAACCGAGAACTCAAGTGGGTTCTGCTCCCTTGCTACAGTAAGGTTGGGAGATTTTTTCTTCTTTGAAGACTTATTCAAGTTAGTTCATACTGCACACTCCCTATTTGCATGGCAATTCAGGCAAGAGGCACTTTTTAAACTACTCACTCTTAAACCTGCTTCCCTGAGACAAAGGGGTACCCCAGCTGGAGATGACAAGGATGCCTGAAACTTGCACTCAAATGCAAGGAGCTCCAGCACAACAGACGGACACCGGGACAGACACAGAATAGGATGAGGGTGCGGACAGACGGACAGGGGCGGCTTGGCCTTGCAATTAGAGGTCCCATACATTCCCAGGAACTGCAAGGCCAGGGAGCCACAGCAGATCCCAGGGCAGAGGGCAGAAGTGTTTGGCTGGCTCTTTGCTCACTTAGGAAGCCTGGGCTGCCCTGTCCTGTGCTCCAATGCCTAGCTGGTTAATGGGCCACCAAAAGGGGCTACTCCCAGCCAGTGCTGGACAACCACCCACCCCTCCTGGGGAACGCCAAGTAGGAGATGACCACAAGCTTGGAGCTGCCCCAGCTTGGAGTAGGTCATAGCCTGGCGCAGCCTGGCAGCCTCAGAGCCAGAGGTAACCCAGCACCTGCGCATTCAACCTCAAAAGTAAGTCATCACATCTTGGATTTTTTTCTCACAGATCTAAGTTACACCTCAGATCTCCCCGCATGCCTCGCCCCACAACGGTTCACAGCCCTTTAACTTCTAACAAGGTTGGAAGACAGTGCTCATCCAGGTTTCAGCGGGTCTTCCTTAGCTTTCTCCCCCCTTCCAGAAAAATAAGTCTGGGGCTATGGGGGTGTAGTTCTGTGCCTGCCAGAAACACAGTCCTGCCCGCAGCTCCTATCCCTGGGCTGGAGGGAATTGGGGCAGCGGACTATGGAAGGGTGGGGAGGGGGTTGGAAATGGGGAGGGAGTAGGGGGGAGTGATAGTAGGATGCAGGGGTGGGAGGGCTGGGAATACGGGGCAGGGGAAAACCTTCCTCTGAGCACCCTAAGTTCCCCAGCTGCAAACCAGGGCCCACAAGTGGAGGGGAAAGTCGCTGGGGTCCCGGCCTTCCCCGGTCCCACTTCCTCCCCAGAGCCCAGGAGGGAGGTCAGACCCTAGTTCCCCCAGAGGCTAGCTCATGGGGGCCCTCCAAGCCTCATTCCTGCCTCCCCACTGCTCTGCGACCCCTAGCGGCAGGGAATGGAAAGCCCCAAACCCCTGCGCTGGTGGCCGCCAGGCGGCGCCCAAGAAGGACTGCGGGGCAGCTTCGGGGGTCCATCAGACGCCCCCTCCTCCCCGCGGGAACGTTACCCGACGGCCCACCTGGAAAGGCCTAGGGCCCCTGCTGCGAGGGCCCGAGCGCAGGTTTGGCTCGAACCCTCTTTGAACCCGAGGGGAAAACGAGGCGGAGGGACAGGGACTCCAAGTGCAGTGCTCCCGGCAGGGCCCCCGGCTGCGCCCTCCCGCCCCGACCTCCCAGCCCGAGGGCCGGTGCCCGGGCGGCTCACCTTCTCTCCGGTCAGCACGTGCAGCCCCTCGCGCACCTTGGCGAAGGAGCCCTCGCCCAGCTTCCGGCTGCCGATGAGGTAGTTGCCCACGCGCTTGTGGTGCTGGAAGTCGCGGAGCCGCTCGCGGGGCACGCCGCTCACCCAGGCGGGCAGGAAACTTCCCTCGCAGGCCGCCGCCGACCGCGCCGCGTCCTCGGCGCCGCAGCCGCCGCCCCCCGGCGCCGCCGGCTCGCCCAGGAGCCCGTCCCCCGCCGCCGCCGGCATCGCGCTCGCACGCCGCCCGCGCCGCCCGGGCTCGGCTCCCGCGCTCGCCGCTCCTCCTCCGGCCGCTGCCCGGGTTCCTCCGGCTCCTCCCGCCTCCGCCGCCGCCGCCGCCCTGGGCCCCGCCCGGGCCGCCGCGCTCACGCCCCCCGCGCCGCCGAGCGCCCCGCACAGACAATAGCGGCCGGGCGGCGGCGGCGGGGACCCCGGGGCCCGCCCCCCAGGAACTTCGAAATCAGAGGGTCGCCGGGCCCCTTGGGGAGCCAGGAGCCTACCCTGAGTCCCGTCCAGACGGCGGAAGGACAGTCGCCCGCCCGGAGGCGCGGGGAGCCGGGAGGGCGCGCGCGGGGTGCGGGCCTGGGCCCCCCGCCTCGGCCCTGGCCGCCGCCGTCCGGGCCGCCCGGGCTCGGGGCCGGCTCGCCCGCGTCTAGCTGCGCGCCGGCGGGCCGCTCCCGGCCCTGGAAAGCGCGCGGCGGGCTGCCGGCGCCCTCTGGAAGGCAGCCGAAGAAAGCCCCATTCAGTTGCAATTTGCAGAAATTCAGTCCGGCCGCGGGCGGCGGGAACCGCGGCGAGCTCCGCTCCGCAGCCCGTGCGCTTTCAAATGCCGCCTCGCCCCTCCTTCCCCGCGCGCCCCAGCCGAAGTCGCCCCGCGAGGCTAGGGGGAGGGCCTGGGGGGTGGGGGGAGCGGCGGAGTGGGCGGGGAGTCACCTGAGCGCCAGACGGGGGGGGACCCCGCTAGGCCTCGGGGACACGCGCGCCCGGGCCGCCTCCCGCAGCTCCTCTCGCCCGGAGCCGGGGCTGGGGTTTTTCTCCACCTTTCGGCGGTGAGCTCCTTGGCCAGCCGCACCCACCGGGGGCGGTCCCCACCCCGGTGGACTGTGTGGCCTGGGTGCCTGGTGCGCGGCCCAGGGCGTGACGCACAGTAGGGCCCCCTGGGGCCAGGTGGCTGGGTGGCAGGCAGGGCGGGGAGATGGCCCCGCGTTCGCACGCAGACGGACTGCCGGGTTGCAGGGGGAGCTACCGCACGGGAAGCGCAGCAGCCGCCGCGCAGGGCGTTTGCCGCCTGGCGGGTACGTTTCCCCCTTCTGCAGATGCCATTCAAATGATGCCAGCGGTGGCGGGCGGCGAAGGACCCGCGCTCGCTTCTCCCCTGAATGCTTTTGTTCTGCGAGCGCCTGTCCCTGGGCTCCTCCCCCGCAAACCACCGCAGCTCCCCCCGCGAGTGTGATGCTCTCCGGGATCCCCAACGTTTCCTCAATACCGGATATGAGGAATTTTGCGAGGGAGAAGCTGGGGGGTGAGGGTGGGGACAGGGAAGCGTTCGCCGAGTGCTACCTGTTGAGCTGCCAGATTAGAGGCGCCGGCATTGAATGCGAACTTCACCGGTGATCAGGCAACCTGTGGGCTCAAAGGGAAGACTCCCTTTTAAGCGAGTTCCTGTCTTTGTTTACTTCTGCGTAAACAGGTAGGGCTCAGGCCCCAGGCGGGTGGGGGCGGAGCGGGAGCCGGCCCAAGCTGTCAGTAATTCGGTGTCTCGCGGGCTCTCCCAAAAGCGACCCGGAGAAGTACCTGCTTTAAATAGGTCTCATTTTAAACATGCTACTCTGCAATCAACTACTTACGTGTTACGTGTCACCCGCCTTGCTGTTAGGTCTCTGAGCATACCACGTTTTTTATTGATCTCATTGTTTCCAGTTACCATTATTTAAAAATATACTTTAATTTTTTTTTTCTTTTAGCTGCACTTAAGGGACTTCTTTGCTCCACCCCAACCCCACCACTTATGCAAGGGCCATCCAGTGCCTGAAGTGATTCTAACTCCATAATCAAATTTTAAGGGGATAATAAGGGGCGGGGAGAGCAAGGGACCAGCCCTGTGCCAGCACAAAGGGAATGTTCAAAAAATGACCAATGAATGAAAAATATGGAACTTACTTGGAGGTCAAAACCATTATAAATCGTCTTTCAGAAAAGATTTTGGTGGTTTCCCAATGTATAAGAGAGTAGGACTATTTTTTAATTATAGGATATTAATTCCATATGAAACTTTAGAGATTCCTTTATTATGGTGTAGGACAAATATCGGAGTCTGTTCATCAAAGTATCTTCATGGCCTGGGGGGGCGGGGAAAGCTTCAGACACAGAAATGGTGGAAGATACTTACAATGAAATAGAGATTTTCTTTCCTTTTAATTATCCTCTCAGGGGTGGAGGTCAGGAAAAGGGTGAAGAAGAGAGAAAATCCAGGCCCATTAAATCTTTTTCAAGCCTGCTGCCTGGGTTTGATTCAAGTTCACTGCTAATTCCTTCAGCTGGGATGGATGCCAAAGAGAAGTCTAAACCCTAGGCCTGCCTGTGCTTAGTAACTGGTGTTTGAACTACAGCGCCTCTTTCTCTGAAATGGCCTTGTTTCATAAGAAATAACCCCCAAAATTCCTCTATGTGAGACAAATTAGTAATCAAAACAATGTATTAACCTCATTTTAGAGATGCAGAAAACATCTGGTTGAATAGCAGTTGTCTAGCATTCTCTGCTAATTAACCCAAAGGAAATATGAAGCCTTATCCTCCTGGTGTGGGGTCTCTCAGGGCAGGGCATTTCATCTCTGCTTCACCCAGGATTTGGCTGCCCCACCTCTACACCTTTGCCTGTGCCAAAATCCCACCTCTAGGCATCATCTGCTTCTCCACTTGACACAGATGCTCCCTTTCCCACGAAGCCATCCCCGTCAAGGAGCTACAACAGGCCGGTCTCCCCTCCATCTGTCCTATTACAGAACACCATTTCACATTCTTCCTGTATCCTGTGTTATTTATAATGAATGTCTTTCTTCTCTTTCAGACTGTTGAGGTCAAGGGCTGTGACTTTTTTTTTTAAAGGAGATACCAGGGATTGAACCTGGGACCTCATATTTGGGAAGCAGGCGCTCAAACCATTGGGCTACACCCATTCCCGACTCATTTCATTTGTATTTGCCCTACAAGCATCTAGCACAGTGCCTGAAACATGGTCATTGTTCAATAAATATTTGTGGACTAAACGAATGAAAGTCTTCGTTTACTGACATTCAAGTGGAGTTATATTAGTAAACTGACAGCAAAACCCCATCTCTCCTGGGGGAGGCCATTTCCAGTAGCTTCCTTTCTTTTTTTTTTTTAATTAAAGTTAATAAATCACATAGAATGTTACATTAAAAAAAACGTGAGGTTCCCATATAACCCACACTCCCACCCCCATCATTTTTGTAAATTGTATTTTTCTGAAGATACAAACATTTCAAGAAAGGTTACATTGTAAAAAACATAAGAGGTTCCCATATACCCCCCCATCCTCCCACCCCACTCCTCCCACATCAACAACCTCCCCCATCATTGTGGCACAGTGGAGAACACATTTGGGAGTACTGCTGCACCACGTGGATAATAGTTTACTCTGTAGTTCACACTCTCCCCGGTATATCTAGTAGCTTTCTAACAGCATTTTTAGTTCCATTGCTGGCTGCCTTTGGAGTCAACAGATAGAACCATTTGTCTTCTCAAAAGATGGGCCATTCTCTAACGTTCTCTAACATTCTCTTGGATGAGTTAACCCTTTAGAAACTTTATCAGTAACAGTGGGCTGGAAAGGTCTGAAAAGCTTCCTCAGTTGACTTATACCAGCTGCTTCCTTCCTTCCCTTCTCTTTCCTCTGTCCTGCTACCATATGGCTGGGAGCCTGGCTATGTGCTCTCACAGAATGCCTCCTGCCAGGGAGGGGGCCCAGCTGGAAGCAAAAACAATTAGAAGTAATCAGGCTGGCACAGCCAGGAAATGAGAACTGGCTGGTGGGGGTTAGGCTGGCAGAATCTGGCTGGTAACTGGAGGAGTAGAAAGCAAAGTCATGATGAGCAGGCATGAAGAAGCTTTACCTTCTTGGAAGATGCTTTGTGAACGCTACACATTCATTTTCCCCAAATGAAGAGTCCAATAAATAATAGAGACAGTACTTGAACCCGTGACACCAGAGTTCATGTCCACCATGAGCTTTCTCACAACACCCAGCTGCTGAACATGCACAAGGCAGAGACCGTGGAAGGAGGGATTCTCAGTCATGAAGACTAGGGTTCAAAGACAGCCTGGTGTGGTGCTGATGGAAGGTAAACTGTTGGCAGCACCAGGCAATGGAATGCCTTCCTAAAATGCATCATAACTCATCATCTGCCCATGCCTCCATTTCCTTCATCTGTAAATCTGGGATATTAAGGAGTTGTAAGGATTAATGAGATTATACACGTAAAGCACTTAGCCCAGTTCTTACCATATCATCAGCACATGGTAAATTTCAGCTTTCACTCCTTCTATCAATACCACTATCAACATCACAAAGCTGAGAGAAGCCATTCAAGAATGCCCTTGAATTCAACAACACAACTTTCCATGTTACTGGTGAATTCTGGGTTGGACCTCTTCTCTGAATCCAGACTCCTAAAGCCTGCTCTCAACTCTTCATCTCCACCAAGCTGCCTGATAGGATCACAGACTTTCCCAGGCACACCACACATACACTCATACCTATCCCCTGCTGCTTTCCTAGGACTTCTCTAAGTCAATGGCACCACAACTCACCTCCAAATCTAGGTGTTATCCTTTGCTGCTTCTCCTTCCTGGCCCTCACATCCAATCCATCAGCAAGTCCTCTAGACTCACCTTTAAAATATTTCCACGTGCAGCCACTTCTCCTCACCCTCGCCTCTGCCACCCTAGCTCAACCGACCGTCTTCTCTCACCTGCTCACTGGTGTCCCTTGCTTTCATGCCAAAGCCAAAGGGATCTCTTAAAAATGAGAATCAGATCACATCACTTCTCTGCCCCAAACTGTTCAACGGATCCCCATCACACAAAAGAAATGCCACATGCCTTATCCTGATCTGGCCCCTGCCTCTCTCTTCAGCATCTTGCCTCTTGAGTTCCAGCCAGAGAAGCCTCTTGCTCTTTCTGCAAGCCACCAAGCTCCCCCTCTTCGGAGTCTGGTGGCTCCCAAGCCACACACGCCTCTGAGATGCTCTTCATACAGGCTGGGCCCCTGAAATATCTTTCTCCCAAATATCTCTAGGAACTGGCTCCCTCACCATCTTCAGGTCTCAATTAAGATGCAAATCGCCTCCAACTACCCCTCCCCCCACTCCCCATTCCCCTTCCCTGCTTCACTTTTCTTCACGGTACTTAACTCCACCTGAGAGATTATATATTTTATTCTCTTTTTTCGTCTCTTGTCTGCCTCCCTCACTGGAATGCAGGGATTCTACTTAACTGCATGGTGTCTGGCATAGAGGAGCTACTTAATGCACATTTGTTGTGGTTGGATGAATTTGTAATTCATAGGGTCTCCCATTGCAGAAGGGGGAGCCAGAATAAAGAAGGCAGAAAGGAAAAACTTGACAAACCTGCAGCCTGCTGGAGAAAGCACACATCACAAAGGCATATTCGAAAAAATCAGTGTTCGTACCACAGAGATAAACCTGCAGGACAAGCTCCACGTTTGTATTGTGACATTAAGGGAAAGGTTATCATCAACACTGACGCCTGAAATTTACGGATTCCAGCTGGCTGCTACTACCTGTCCATTTCTAGCTGGTGACTGGTCCTCTCTGGGACCTAGAGAGTGAGTACACACAATGGGGCAACTCGAAAATGTGGCCAGTTGGATGGAGATGCAGTGAGAAGAAGGGCATTCTCAGTTGAGTGCACTGGCCAATCAAAGGCCAGCGCACTTAAGTAGGGTGATTGCAGAAACCTGCCCTGAACAGAAGGATGGACGAATGCAGACTAGAAGAAGCTGGCACCCCCTGCTGGTGGGTCGGACTCTGCTTATCCTCCACAGCATGCCTCAGACCAGGCAACTCCTAAACTCATGTGGCAAGCCCTGAAACATCATAGGGTTTATCTCCCACTATCAGGGTGCATGCGTCTTACTGAGGCCTCCAAAGCACTTACTGCTTCTTGCTCATCAGTTTGGCACGAGGAGTTGATGGAGTAGATCAGGGTGCTATTCTGGGTGATGTCCCCTGGTCCAGATCTCTTCAAACTATTTATGACAGGGCAGGAGAGTTAGAGGAGAGTTGACATAGTCCCAGAGAAGACTGCAAACTTAGATTATTGACTGTTCTAAATGAATGCAAGTTGTTTCTTTTTCTCCATCCTGATGGTTACAGAAAAGGACCTGTTCACCAGATCAAAGGCCACATACCATGTCCTTGAGGCTGTGTTCATCTGTTTTAGTAAAATTAACCATCTCAGACACAGCAGCTGTAATTGGAGCTAATCCATCAGGCTGGTGGATTAAATGGAGATATCAATTACATGAGCATCTTTTAAATTCTAAGGGCAGCTCTAATCTCCAGCATTCTCTTTAGGATGTGTGATTGTCTTTGAGTTTCAGTGGCTTCCACTTGGCCTTCTCAATTATGGTGGTTCTTACTCCACAAGCCAAGGAACCAGTATAGGGGTGTGGCAGCTACCAAGTAGGTCCATTCCCCTTGTACATTTGCACACTGGGGATATAACCACCATATGAGTCCATGGTCCCAGTGGCCCCCTGTGATCTTATCACTATATGTCTTCACTCTAACAGGGGTCCATGATGATGCCTTCTATCTGAAAATCAGTTCAGACCTAAAGAATTATTGAAGTGTGGTATCTCCCTACATTAGTCAGCTATTGCTGCATTAAAAAAAATACCATAAAACTTAGTGACTAAAAATGATAAGCATTTAGTAACTTAAAGAGTTGCTTTGTATTAGGAATTTGGGCTTGACTTAGCTGGGTGGTCCCGCCTCAGAATCTCTTACGAGGTGGCAGTCAAGATGCTGGTTGGGGCTAAAGTCAACTGAAGTCTTGATGGACAGGAAGATCCGATTCCAAGATGCATGGCTGGGAAGTGCATGCTGGCTGTTGGCAGGAGGCCTTACTGCCTTGCCACATGGACCTCTCCATAGGGTGGTTTGAGTCTCCTCATGACATGGCAGTTGGCTTCCCCCAAGGTTAGTGATCCCTCAATAGATGGCAAGGCAGAGATTACAATGTCTTTATAACCTAGCTTAGGACATCACTCTCCAACACTCCCACAAGATTCTATTAATTGCACAGGTCCCTAGTCAATATAGGATCTGTGTAACACACAGGCAGGAATACCAGAAAGCAGGAATCATCTTGGAGGCTGGCTACCACACCCCTTTTCTTTGTTTATGTTCATCTAAGTGGTCTTAGGTCTCCTTGGGGAAGGATTGACTGAATCATTGCCATTTGTACTTTCCTTCAGTCAGTGGGTTCCATGTTAGAAAACTGGCTCCAGTTTGGAAATTAAGCAAGGGATCATGATTTATTTATTGGAGAAGCTGCCTCTGCCTCCTAATTGTCCATCCTTGATTTCTTCTGGTTGTATAAATTAAATAATGTCCCTGTTGACTTTCCATCTCTCTGGCCCCTATGGACAACATGCTTGTTAACCATGTCCATAGCTCCCTGCATGTGAGCCCTCCCTGGCTGCCACTCCAACTTTTGACACTATTGCAATAATTGTACTCATCTCTCTTTTGGTGGTTGAGCACTACCACCTGGCCTCTATCATACACATTGATAACATGAGCCCAATTCTGCAATGGCACTCCTACCATCAACCCTGAGAGAGCCACCATTGAACTCTCAGTGATGCTGGTGACCATCACTTTTTCCAAGCTCTAATACCTACCTCAGCGGTGTGTTAGCACTGTCTCTTGCTAGTGTGTTAGAGTCCATGTTCTAGGAGAATGCTTTCAAATTGATAAGCAATCCCTTCTTCACCTTGACATCCCACTCCCCTTGATCCAGCCCCTGAGAATGCAGTTCCATATGATCTGCAGCTCCACCACCATATGGTCCCATTCAACCCGTAGCCAGTCCAGAATGTCACCAGCTGTGTTGCGATGGCTACAACCTACTTATTGGCCTGGTGGCCAGGAGAAGAGGTGTGTGTGTGTGTGGGGGAACAGATCCTGAGGGGAACGCTGCAGACACTTTCAGCCCACACAAACTGGTTTGTTGAGCCCCTGGGGCTCCACACCTGCCCACCTCTGCCATAGGATAGGAGGGGAACTAGTGTTTCCTCAGCCTCTCTGGGTATCTGCAGGCACTTTTGGTCTGCACAAACTGGACTATTGGGCACCCCCTAATAGGACAAGAGGGAAGCCCACACAGATTGAGTAGTTGCACACCCATGACTCCATTCCCTCCCCAATAGTAAAGGAGGAGAACTATGTTTCCTCAGCCTCTTCAGGCAATGGCAAGCACTTTCGGGCTGCACAGACTGGATTGGTGGGTGCCTGTGGCTCCACCCCAACCCTTAAAGGGCAGAAGGGACAGTGCTCCCTCAGGCTCTCCGGGCAACTGCAGGCAGTTTTGGCCAACATGGATTAGATTTTTGGGCACTCCAGAAGGTTCATCCCCACCCCTGGCAGGGGAGGAGGGGGCCCAGTGCTATGTCAGTCTACGTGGGAAACTTTGGTCAGTTTTGACCCACATAGCTTAGTTTGCTGCCCACACCTGCAGCTTCATCCATGCCCCAGGAAGGGGAGGAAGGGGCATGAAGCTTCACTTCATCAGTCTCTCCAGGCAACTACAGATGGTCTTGACCTGCACAGCTTGGATTACTACACACAGCTGCAGCTTCATCCTTATCCCTGGCACAGGAGAAAGGTGCAAGAAGTTTCATCGGGTCCTGGGGCAATGCAGGCAGCTTCAGCCTCCAAAGCTTACAGTGCCAAACACATCCTCAGCTCCTACTACACAACTAGCAAAGGAGAAAGGGCAAGAAAGGCCACAAGTAAAGAACTGTACCCAGAAAAATACACCTAGTAAGTCAGATGCCAAGAAACCAACAAAAAATTACAATCCATACCAAGGAACAGGAAAATATGGCCCATTCAAAGGAATAAGTTAAGCTTCCAGATAACGTAAATGAGTTGAGACAACTAATCATAGAGGTTCAGAGAAATCTTCTTAATAAATTCAATGAGGTGGCTAAAGAGATTAAGGATATTAAGAATACACTGGGTGAGCACAAAAAAGAATTTGAAAGCATATGTATTAGTCAGCCAAAGGGGTGCTGATGCAAAGTACCAGAAATCTGGTGGTTTTTATAAAGGGTATTTATTTAGGGTAAAAGCTTACAGTTACAAGGCCCTAAAGAGTCCAACTCAAGGTTACTTCCTTACCAAACTGTTGTCATGTGTTGAAAGCAAGATGACTGGCAATGTCTGTGAGGTTTCAGCCTTCCTCTTCTCTCTTAAGGCCCCATGGGTCCAGATTCTTCCAACTTTAGCTATAGGCTGGCATAGGGCTTGTCTCTCTTCCTGGGGCTCTTGATTTTCTGGGCAGAGCTGATCTGTTCTCTTCACCAGGTCAACTGTAAACTCTCAGGTCAATGGCTCATCTCTCTTTCCGAGGCCTCTGCTGTGTCTATGGAGCTCTCTCTCTTCCTCTGTGTTTCTTCTCTGTGTATCTACTTCTGTGTTCTTGATTGAACATCAATTTATATACCTCACTGGAGGGAACAAATGTGGCTCAAGCAGTTGATCACCTGCTTCCCACATGGTAGGTCCTGGGTTCAGTTTCCAGTGCTTCCTAAAAACAAATAACAAGCCAAAGAAACAAAGGAACCAACTCAGGGGAGCTGATATGGCTCAGTGGTTGAGTACCAGCTATCCTCTTATGGGGTCTCAGATTCAATCCCCAGACCTGGTACACACACACAAAAGAATATGCTGGAGGCATATAACAGCAGATATGAGGAGGCAGAATAAAGGATCAGTGAGCTTGAAGACATGACCTCCGAATGCAAATATACAAAAGAACAGATAAGGGAAGCAGACTTGGCCCAGTGGTTAGGGCATCCGTCTACCACATGGGAGGTCAACAGTTCAAACCCCGGGCCTCCTTGACCTGTGTGGAGCTGGCCCATGTGCAGTGCTGATGCGCGCAAGGAGTGACATGCCATGCAGGGGTGTCCCCGCATAGGGGAGCACCATGCGCAAGGAGTGCGCCCCAGAAGGAGAGCCACCCAGCGCAAAAGAAAGTGCAGTCTGCCCAGGAATGGCGCCTCACACATGGAGAGCTGACACAGCAAGATGACTCAACAAAAAGAAACACAGTTTCCTGTGCCACTGACAACAACAGACGCAGACAAGAACACGCAGCAAATAGACACAGAGAACAGACAACTGGGGCTGGGGGGAGGAAGGGGAGAGAAATAATAATAATAAAAAAAGAACAGATAAAGTAAAGAATAGGAAAAAATTGAACAGGATCTCCAAGAACTAAATGATGGCAAGAGAGTGCAAATGTATGTGTTATGAATGTTCCAGAAGGAGAAGAGAAGGGAAAAGGGACAGAATGAACATTTGAAGAAATAATGGTAGAAAATTTCCCAGCCCTATTGAAGGACATAGATATCCATGTCCAAGAAACACGATGTACTCCCATCCAAATAAATCTAAAGAGACCTAATCCTAGGTATATGCTAATCAGAATGTTAAATGCCAAAAACAAAGAGAGAATTCTGAGAACAGCAAATGTGATGAATCACATACAAAGGATACCCAATAAGATTAAGTGCTGATTTCTCATCAGAAACTGTGGAGGTAAGAAGGTGATGGTATGGTGTATTTAAGATACTTCAAGAAAAAAACTGCCAGTTAAGAACCTTATATCTAGCAAGATTGCCTTTCAAAAATGAGGGTGAGTTTAGAATATTCACAGGAGAAACGGACTTGGCCCAGTGGTTAGGGCATCTGTCTACCACATGGGAGGTCTGCAGTTCAAACCCCAGGCCTCCTTGACCTGTGTGGAGCTGGCCCATGCGCATTGCTGATGTGCGCAAGGAGTGCTGTGCCACACAGGGTGTCCCCCACATAGGGGAGCCCCACACACAAGGATTGCACCCCGTAAGGAGATCCACCCAGTGCAAAAGAAAGTGCAGCATACCTAGGAATGGTGCCACCCACACAGAGAGTTGACACAACAAGATGATGCAACAAAAAGAGACACAGATTCCCATGCTGCTGACAACAACAGAAGCGGACAAAGAAAAAGACACAGCAAATAGACACAGAGAACAGACAACCAGGGTGGGGCGGGGGAAGGGAGAGAAATAAATAAATTTTAAAAAATAGAATAGTCACAGATAACAGAAATTGAGAGAGTTTGTAACCAAGAGACTGGCTTTGCAGGAAATACTAAAGGGAATACTACAGCCTGAAAAGAAAAGACAGGAGAGAGAGGCTTGGAAGAGAGGCTAGAAGTAAAGATTTTATCAGTAAAAGTAACTGAAAGTTTAAAAAGAGTGGTGAAAATGAAACGTAACAGATACCAATAAAATCCAAAGGTCAAAATGGGTGAAGTAAGAACTGACTTTAAAATAATAACATTGAATGTTAATGCATTAAACTCCCCAATCAAAAGACACAGTCTGGAAGAATGGATAACAAAATATGAGCCATCTATACGCTGTCTACAAGAGACTCACCTTAGACCCAAATATACCAATAGATTGATAGTGAAAGGTTAGAAAAATGTATCCCTTGCATGAAGTAACAAAAAAAATAAATAAATAAAGCTGGAGTAACTATACTTATATCAGATGAAATAGACTCAAAAATCAAAACTGTTATTACAGACAAGGAAGAACATTTTATATTAATAAAAGGGGCAATTCAGCAGGGACAAATAAGACAAATAACAATAATAAATGTATATGCACCTAACCAGGATGCCCCAAATTACACGAGGCAAACACTGGCAAAACTGAAGGGAGAAATAGATGTCTCTACAATAATAGTTGGAGACTTCAATACACCCCTCTAAGTATTGAATAGAACATCTGGGCAGATGATCAATAAAGAGAGAGTTTAAATAATATGATAAATGGACAAAGCCTCATAAACACATACAGAACACTGTACTCAAAAACAGAAGGATATACATTCTTCCCAAGTGCTAATGGATCTTTCTCCAGGAGAGACCATATGTTAGGTCACAAAACAATCTAAATAAATTCAAAAAGATTGAAATTATATTAAAAAAAACTTCCTCTGATCATAACAGAATAAAGTTGGAAATCAACAACAAGCAGAAAAAGGGAAAATTAACAAATACATAGAGATTAAACAACATACTCTCAATCAGAGGGTCAAAGAAGAAATTGAGAGAGAAATCAATAAATATCTCAAGACAAATGAAAACAAGAATACAATATATCAGAACCTATGGGACGTGGTGAAGGCAGTACTGAGAGGGAAATTTATAGCCCTCAATGCTCACATTAAAAAGAAGAGCTAAAATCAATGACTTAACTACACAGCTAGAGGAACTAGAAAAACAGTAAACTAATCTCAAAGCAAGCAGAAGGAATGAAATAGCAAAGATCAGAACAGAAATAAATGAAATTGAGAAGAAAAAAAAAACAATAGAGAATAAACAAAACCAAAAGTTGGTTCTTTGAGAAGATTAGCAAAATCAAGGTTTTCTCGCTAGACTGACCAAAAAAAAAAAAAAAAAAAAAAAGAGAGAGAGAAGATGTAAATAAACAAAATAAAAAATGAAAATAGGGACATTACTACTGACCCCACAGAAATAAAAGAGGTCATAAGAGGATATGATGAAAAACTATATGCCAACAAACCAGACAATGTAGATGAAATGGAAAAATTCCTAGGAACACACAAGAAGTGCAGCCCCATGTAGGAGTGCAGTCTGCCCAGGAGTGTGCCGCCCACATGGAGAGCTGATGCAGCAAGATCACGCAACAAAAAAGAGACACAGAGAAGAGACAATATGAGACACAGCAAACTAGGAAGCTGAGGTGGAGCAAAAGAATGATCACCTCTCTCCCACTCAGGAAGGTCCCAGGATGAGTTTCCAGAGCCACCTAATGAGAATACAACAGACACAGAAGAACACACAGCAACTGGACACAGAAAGCAGACAGTGGGGGGGTGGGGTGGAATAAGGGGAAAAAAAAGATATTACAAAAAAATGGAAATTACAGGTCCATTTCCCTAATAAATGTGGGTACAAAATACTTGTTAATTGAATCCAATAATGCATAAAAGAATTAATAGTCATGATCAAGTGGGTTTTATCCCAGGCATGAAAAGGTGGCTCATCACAAGAAAATCAATCAGGGTAATACACTACATTAACATATCAAAGAAGAAAAATCACATGATCCTATCAATTGATGCAGAAAATATTGACAAAATACAGCATCTTTTCTTGATAAAAATACTACATATATAGGAACTGAAGGAAAATTTCCCAACATGATAAAGGCCATATGTGAAAAACCCGTAGCTAACATTGTATGCAATGACGAGACAGAAAGCTTTCCTGTTGAGATTGAGAATAAGACAATGAGGCCCGCTGCCACCACTGTTGTTCAGTAATGTGCTAGAGGGTCTAGCTAGAGCAATCAGGCAAGAAAAAGAAATAAAAGGCATTTAAATTGGAAAGGAAGAAGTAAAACTTTGGCTATTTGCAGATGATATGATCTTATACCTAGAAAGTCCTGAAAAATCTATAACCAATCTGCTAGAGCTAATAAATGATTTCAGCAGAGTTGCAGGATACAAGATTAATATTTAAAAATCAGTAGTGTTTCTATACTGTAGTAATGCTCAATCTGAGGAGGAAGTCAGGAAAAATTTCATTTACAATAGCAGCTAAAAGAATAACATATTTAGGAAGAAACTTAACCAAAGTGCTTGTATTCAGAAAACGACAATGTGTTTCTAAAAGAAATTTTTAAAAAGGACCTGAATAAATGGAAGAACATTCTGTGCTCATGGATTGGAAGACTAAATATCATTGAGCTCTCAATTCTACCCAAATTGATATACAGATTCAGTGCAATCCCAACAAAAATTCCACCAGTATTTTTTTTTAAATAGAAAATAAAATTATGAAATTTATTTGGAAGGGTAAGGGGCCCAGAGGGCGAGAAATATCTTAAAAAGAAAGAGCAAAGTTGGAGGACTCTCACTTTAGGACTTTAAATCATACTACCTAGCTACAGTGGTAAAGACAGCATGGTACTGGCATAAAGATAGACATATAACTAGAAGAAAATGTAGGGAAACATCTTCAAGACCTTGTAGTTGGTGGTGGTTTCTTGGACCTTACACCCAAAGCATGTGCAACAAAAGAAAAAATAGATAAATGGGACCTCCTCAAAATTAAACACTTTTGCACCTCACAGGACTTTGTCAAAAGGGTGAAAAGGCAGCCAACTCAATGGGAGAAAATATTTGGAAATCACATATCCAATAATGTTCATAGCAGTATTATTTATGATTGCCAAAACTTGGAAACAACCCAGGTGTCATCAATGGACTAATGGATAAACAAACTATGGTGTAGTCACATGATGGAATATTATGCAAATGTGAGAAGAAATGTTGTAAAGGATATGACAACATGGATGAACGTGGAGGACATTGTGTTGAGCAAAGCAAGCCAGACACAAAAGAACAAATACTGTATGACTGTGTTACTATTATATGAACCAAATATATTGTGTAACATATTGCATGATTCAAAAAAAAATTTTATGCATCTAGTGCGTTTAATGAGTAGTGGATGTTTTTATTCAACTGTGTTTTCTTTTTAGTTTTTAGTTATTTATATTTTCAATTATTAAATGTACAAAATAAAGTTTAAAAAAAAAGATACACACATAAACCAATGGAACTGAACTGATGGCTGAGAAACTGATACAGGAGCACTCCTTCGCTATTGATGGGATTGTAAAGTGGTGCAGCCTCTATGGAAGACAGTTAGGTGGTTCCTCAGGAAGCTAAATATTGAACTGCCATGTGATCCAAAATTCCTCTACTAGGAGTATATGCAGAGGAACTGAAAACTGTGACATGAACAGACATTTACACACTGATATTCACAGCAGCAGTATTCGTAGTTGCCAAAAGATGGAAACAACCCAAGTATCCATCAGCTGGTGAATGGAATACTATGCTGCTGTAAGAAGAAATGAAATTGGTACACACATGATAGCATGCATGAAACTTGAAGACATTATGCTAAGTGAAATAAGCAAGATAAATATTTCATGGTCCCAGTAATATGAACTAAATATGAAGAATTAACACAGGGAGTTAAAACCTAGAATATAGGTTATTAGGAAATAGGAGGAGGGCTGAGAAGGGATACTGATGATTAATGTACGTAGAAGTTGTAATTAACTTGATTGTGAAATTGTGGAAATGGATAGACTTGATGGCAGCACATTATAGTGAGTAAAACTAACACAGCTGGTTTACAAATGGGATTATGGCTGACAAGGGTAGTCTAGGGAAGTAAATGTCAAGTGAAAGAAAGCTAGAGAATAGTCTAGGGACTGAATAATATAGTGAATCCAGAGGTGGATAAGAATTGCGGTTAATAATACAAATACAAGAATGTTCTTCTATGAACTAGAACAAATTTACATAACTGTTGCAAAGTGGTAAGAATGTGGAGAAGCATGAGAAAAATGTCACCTATAGACTATAGTTAACAGCAATACTGTAATATTCTTGCATTGATGCCAAAGATGTATTGTGCTCATAATAGAGAGGTATGGAAAAAATATACCAAATGTACACTATAGACCATAGTTAGTGGTACTACTCTGATATTCTCTCATAATCTGTAACAAATATTCCACAAAATGTAGTGTATTTGTGGAGAGGTGTTATAATAAAATTCCACGCCTGTGTATGATTGTTTTGTAAGTTCACATTTCTCTGATAAAAATATATTTTTAAAAGTTTTTATATGGGAAAAAAGATGATATGAGAAGTAAAATAAGTATGGAAACCAAATTCTCTTTTTAGATCTTTTAAAAAGCATAATATTCAAAACACAAACCAATCAAAAGAAAATCAATAAGATATGCATTTAAGCTTATACAAAAAAATCTCAATGCATAATAAAGTATGAGTCCACATTCAGTACTGAGATGTAATAAAAGATTTCAATGTAACCTACCGTAATTAAACTCAAAATTATAGATCTTAGACAATATAGTACACATACAAAAGAAAGCAGACATAATATAAAGTTTCAGTGAGTGAACATTTACTTCCATGAGAATGCTGAAGAATGCCAAGGAAAAAACTGTCTAGTGACCAACATGGAAATAATAACTCCATATAAATATTCTAAGAGGAATCCCTGGACTTTCATTTTTTGCCATTTAACCTTCAGGAAAACAGAAATGTGGGAAAGATATGCCATTCATGAATTCAGATGGTAGAGTAATTTTTTCTATTTTAACTTATTTATGCTACCCATGAGTCTCTGGGCTTCCTGGAATTCTAATGAAAAAGTCAGATATCCCAGAAATAGTTTCACCTTTTCTGCAAACTCTATGCAAGATAAGACAACTCTGATGTGGACCAGAGCCTTTGTGTAGGGACTTTGGAAGCATCTGTAATTGTTCACAGGTGGGGAGAAAGACAAGTTAGGATTAAGACCCCTGACAGGGAAGTGTGGGGTCTCATGGCATCATGAGTTATCAATATAACCCAGCATGAACAGGGATCGGGTTCTTTCCCAAGGGAATTCTGGGCCCCATTAAAACTGGAAATAAAACAGACGTGTCTAAGTGTCCACTGTTGTGCTTCAGAGCTTGCCAGAACCCTGTTGATCTCATGCAGCTTGGACACCTCATTCCAGCTGCATAATCCTTGAATAATTCAAGCCCAGAGTCCTAGCTGATATAAAGTACCAATATCCTGATAGAACAGAAATTTGCTTGGCTTAGAAAAATATGTATATTAACCAAAACTGTTCAATGAACTTACATAAACTAATTTCACATCTGAAAATTTTAAAGTATTTTTTTGAAAAAAGACCTTAAATCATTAGTTATTTCATCTTTCTTATTCATTTCACAATCCTGTATGTGTAAATTTTCACTGTTTCCCAGAGCACAGAGCAGCAGCTAGCAGAAAGTGCCAGTATCCCTAAGGTACTGGTGGAGAAAATGAGGAAGCCCTGTTTGAGTCCACAGTCATGTATTCTCAGGCAGGGTATTGCTGTGACTGGTACAAGGTTCAAACTATTTCAAAGAGCTCCTCACGAATCTAGAGCCCAATTAACAGACATGGAAGAGGACATATTCAAAGGACAAGAATTTGGAAAGACAGTAGAAAGCCCCTACTGAACAAAGTTCTCACACCTGTCAGTTGGAATAGTGACAGTGTCACTGAAAATGAACCCTGCTACAGGATAATGATCTTCTGCTATTGTATGCCATCAAAGAAAATTACTATAAATTATTTTATTTTGAATCCAAAAACATAGAACCTTTAGAATTTTATCTCACTGATACTATTTTCTTTAAGAGAAAAAGTGATACAGATATAGGTAGATAATTAGATATATAGCTGGTAGATGATTAGATGGATGGATAGATAGATAGATAGATAGATAGATAGATAGATAGATAGATAGATAGATAGATAGATAGATAGTTTTCCAGTCATCTTTTTGATACTGTTGAGCTGGACACCCTACTGGCCAGACTATATATTAGATACCATGAAACCAAATGATTCCCAAAATGTGCAACTTTTAAACCTGTAGATCTTAAATATGAATTTAGGAAGAGCTTGATTATACAGAGATCATAAGTTGAAAATGGAGCTATAGTGATATATTGGCATCTTTTCTCTACCATGAAACTGGAGTGAGATGGTAAAAATTAATTATGCATCAGCACAACACTCATCATTGATGTCATTAAAGTTGGGCAGCCTGAAAGAGACAGGATGGTATCTAACAAGATGAAAACTCATAGATTACTACCAGGTTCTCAGAGATGAAGCACCATATCCCCACCTTGGTGAAACTGAAAACTTGAATTTTCTCTTTGTGTACATATAGGCTCCAGGTTTTTCTTAAAGCAAGTTGCAAGTAATGGGTAACACACCACAGTAATGCCTCTCACTGCACAATTTTCTTTGCTCTTTAGAACTGAGATGAATTGGTTTGCAGTGGGATTCAATTACTAGGGACACATTTCATTTTCAAATCTGAACAGTTTTGCAAAGATGGGATATTTTTAGAAAGCTACCTGATATTTCATTTTGGATGCACTACCGACTTTATTGAAATACCAGCTCTAACAAAGCAAAGGCTATCAAGATAAACATTTAGAGTAAAAAAGAATACATTTATTCTTTATTGTTTTAAAGAAAATAAATCCACTTGATACATGCAAGAAGGATTTGGTTGAACCTTCAGTTTTTGTTCCTCAGACAGAGAAAATCATATTGTATAAATACATATTAAGGACTTTGGATGTAAGCATGCCTTTTGAGCCAGTAATTTTACTTCCAGGAATTTATCCTCAAGAGAATTCCTAGAGATGTGTGCAAAGACATGCACATAAATATGTTCTTTGAAGTAAATGAATAATAGCAAAATTGTAATACTAAATGAAAAATATTCCAATGTTAATAGTACTTATGGAAGTATATCACTGAGCAAAAAAGAATATGTGCAGATAATCCATACACTGAAAAAAAGAGAAGCCTGTTTTAATAGTGATTAACTCTCAGTGGTTGGGTGTCATACTGACTCTGTTTTGCTTGGCCTTTTCTGTTTATGCAATGAACAAACACTGCTGAGTACTTTCTATGTGCTAGCAACTGTGTTAGCAGCTGAGCATGTGTAGTGGTTTTAAAACATGGCCAGAAATTTTTTGACACTCCTCCAACTGAGAGATGTGTCCCCTCCTCTTAAATCGGTGTGTGTGTGTGGGGGGGGGGGGGGGGGGAGTTGCTTATACAAAATATGCAGAAATGATGCATATCTGACTTTTGAAACCTAGTGATAAGGCTACCTGGCTCTTTTGGAATGCTCCTCTTGGAAGTCCCCCTTGGAAGCTCCCTTCCAGAATCAGCCACCATTCTGGGAGTCACCCAAGTCACAGGGGAGGCCATGTGGAGGTGCTCAATCAACCTCAGTTAAGCCTGGCTTTGCCATCCCATCCCAGGTGCCAGGCGTCTTCATGAAAAAAACAACTTAGAAGCGGTTCCTCCAGCCCCGACTTTTGCAGCCCCCAGTCTTTATGGTCTTGCCAGCTGAGGCCAAAATATCATAGACTGGAGGATACCCATCATCATGGAGCCCCTTCTAAATTCCTCACCCACAGAATCTGTAAGCATAATGAAATGATTGCTGCTTAGTACCACCATTTGGGGTAGTTTGTTACACAGCAAGGATAGCCAGAACAAGTCCCAATGAACAAGACAGAGAAGGTGGACAGGTAGACCACACACACACACACACACACAAATAATAATCAAGCAAGAAAGTTACAGGTGAGCGCTATGAAGGCACTAAATAGGGTGATGAGTTTTTCTCCAAGGCACTTATCACTTTCTGCTATACAATGTAATATCTCTGATTTATTTATCTTGTCTATTATTGGACTCCCACTACTAGAAAGTAACCTCCATGAGGGCAGGACTTCTTGTCTGTTTGACTCTCAGCTGTAGCACATGGGAAGCTCTTTCTGTTTAGGAACCATCTTTATTAGGGTGGTCAGGGCAGGAAGGGTCAGCGAGGCTGGCGCTCCAGAACGCTGGGCAGAGCGCTGCCGGCCGCCCGGAGCACCGGGGTCCCCGCCTTCACCGCGCCTCTGCTCAAATCAGAAAGGCCTCTTTCCTCGGAGCTGAGGCTGGGCACAAGGACGGGATCGAGCTGCTCCGCCTGCCGGCGGTCGAAAGGAGTTTGGGCTTCCTTCTAGGACCAGGGACGGCGAGCTGATCTACCCTTCAAAACACGACTCTAACTCAGAACAGCCAGAAAGGCTCCTGCGCAGGCGAGGGATGAAGGCGCCTGGAGGCGGTGCTGCGAGAGGTGGACCAGATGGACGTCTGTTTTATTTTAAGCACAGTGGATCGGGGATTGAACCCAGGACCTTGTGTGTGGGAAGCCAGTGCTCAACCGCTGAGCCACATCGGCTCCCCTGAGTTGGTTTTTCCCTTTGTTTGCTTGTTTGTGTTTGTTTTCAGGAGGCACTTCATTGAAACTGGAAGGACCTCCATGTAGAAGCAGGCACTCAACCGCTTGAGCCCCATCTGCTCCCCTGGCTCCTATTTTGGAAATTAGACCCCCAGGACTAGATGATGGATTCAGTGGGGGGCTTAAGGAGTGAGGGGGAGAGAGTTATGGGTAAATCTGTGGTCAGTGACTCCAAGTGTGTGACTCCCAGAGCTGGGGGGCGGGGGGCGGGCATTACTAAGAAAGCCATTCTCTCCTTTTTTGACTGTTTTTTTTTAGAGGAAATATACACAATATAAAATTAACCACGTTAAACTGAACAATTCGCTGGCATTTGGTGTACTCATCTTATTGTGCAACCATCGCCTCTATGTAGTTCCAAAATATTTTTATCACCCCAAAAGGAAACCCCAGACCCATGAAGCAGTGGCTCTCCTGGCAATGACCAATCTGCCTTTTGTCTCTATGGAGTCACCTCTTCTGGCTATTTCATAGAAATGGAATCCTACAATATATGACCTTTTGGGTCCAGCTTATTTCACTTAGCAGGATGTTCTCGGGGTTCTTCTATATTGTTGCATGTATCAGTACATCATCCTTTTTTTTTTTAAGATTCTTTTTTTTATTTCTCTCCCCACCCCCACCCCCCCGCCTGCCGCCCAGTTGTCTGCTCTCTGTGTCCATTCGCTGTGTGTTCTGTGACCACTTCCATCCTTATCAGCGGCACCGGGAATCTGTGTTTCTTTTTGTTGCATCATCTTGTTGTGTCAGCTCTCCGTGTGTGCGGCGCCGTTTTTGGGCAGGCTGCACTTTCTTTCGCGCTGGGCGGCTCTCCTTACGGGGTGCGCTTCTTGCGTGTGGGCTGCCCTACATGGGGGACACCCCTGTGTGGCCCGGCACTCCTTGCACACATCAGCACTGCACATGGGCCAGCTCCACACGGGTCAAGGAGGCCCGGGGTTTGAACCATAGACCTCCCATGAGGTAGGCGGACGCCCTAACCACTGGGCCAAGTCTGCTTCCCAGTACATTATTCCTTTTTATGGCTGAATAATATCCCATCATCAGGATATAGCATGACATGCCCGCTGGCTGTTTCCAGCTTTGGGTTGTGGTAGATAGTCCTGCCATATACATGCATGTATGTAGAGAAAGGCCAATGTAAGGAAGGACTGGAGTTTTGGAGAGAGAGAGTGGCCTGTGGGTTGGCAGAAAATGTGGAAGGGGATCAGGAGCTTAGGCGCCAGGTGAACATAACAAATAGGCTTTTGGACATACACTCCTGGGACTTAGAATAGAAGCCTGGCAGCTAAAGTTATAAATTCGCGAGTCCACAGCACGTAGACAGATTCGAAGCTCTGGACGTAGTTGGGCTCACCAAGGTATTAGGGGTAGACCAGGGAAGAGAAAAGCACTCATGATAAGCCCTCCAACTGTTCTGCGCTGAGCCTCTAATTTCCAAGTTTTTGGCACTAAGCATATATTACAGTTTGATTAGGGAGAAAGATGAATCAATATCTTTCAAATGATGAGAAGGCATGCCATCAGGTTTCCTTCCATCAGGAACAGATGGCACCTACAGAAGGGATAATGGAAGATGATTCAGTAAAGGACTGGATTATGTATAAAAGTGTGGGCAGGAGTTGGGCCCTGAGCCTCAGCAGAGTTGCAACTCCTACTCTCTGGTTCATTGGACTTACCCAGATGAGCTAACAGGGAGGTGAAGAAGATCAACCACCATACCAGGGAGTCAAGGGATACAACAATTGCAAGCAGAAGAATTGCATCCATCATTCATGTGGAGCCTAAACCCCCTCTTGATATAGAGGTGGAGGGGACATCACCACCCCAGGGTCCACAGGTTGGAGGAATAGAATATGGATTAGAGTGGACTTACTGATATTCTACTATAGAACTATTGTGATGAGTAATAGAAGAAATTGTAGCATTGAGGTGGAGAAAGTGGCCACAGTAGTTGCTGAGAGCAGTGAGTGGAAGAAGAGATGTGATGTGGGGCATTTTTGGGACTTGGTTTTGACCTAAATGATATTGAAGGGTCAGATGCTGGACTTTTATATCCTGCCATAACCCACTGAATGTACTGGGGGAGAGTGTGAACTACAGGGTAAACTCTTATCCATGTGGTGCAGCAGTGTCCCAAAATGTGTTCACCAAGTGCGATGAGTGTGCCACAATGATGAGGGAGGTTGTTGGTGTGGGAGGAGTGGGATGGGGAGGTGGGGGGTATATGGGAACCTCTTAAGTTTTCTAATGTAACATTTTTTGTGATGTATATATCTTCAAAAAAATACAATTTACAAAAATGATGGGGGTGGGGGGATGGGGAGTGGGTTATACGGAACCATTTATGTTTTGTAATGTAACGTTCTTTATGATCTATTAACTTTAATTTTAAAAAGTGTAAAAAAATAAAAATAAATTTAAAAAATAATAGAGTGGGCAGGGATGAGGGAAACTGATGAAGGACGCTCTGAGGTCCCTTGGGTCTGGAGGAGCCAGAGCAGAGAGCAGGTCCACTCTCAGCCTGAGCTCTGGCCGCAGGCAGAGAACTGCAGCTACTCCACAAACACCGCCCAGCAGGGAGGCCGCCAGGGGAGTAAATGCTCCCACCTCTCTCTCCTTGTCCACTCTTAATCCTGGCTAGGGCCTTCCAATGGCAAAACCGAACGGGAATCCAGAGAGCAGGGAACCGAACGGGCGCAATGTGTGAGGTCAGCCCCGTGGAGCCCGGAGCAGCGTGCCCAGTGTTGGGGAGAGGCCCTGGACGGGTAGTGGAGGGGACTGAGGGGGTAGCCACCTTCTCTGGGGCAGATGGTGAACCACTGAGTGCTAAGCAGAAGGCTTTTCTGGCAGGAGTCAAACACCAGCCTCCAGCGCCCCCCCTAAGTACAGGATAGACTTAGCACGCTCTGAGTGGCCCCATGGGAGCCTCTTTGCCTAGACGTGACAAGAAGAGAGAGGCCCCCATCACACCTTTGGGTTGGGAGGCTCAAAATTCACCAACAACCCTCTCTAAAGACAATCCTCCTTTAGTGTCACTCCTTTTTATTTATTTTTTAATGAAACTGTTTATTTGGAAATGTGTTAGCTACATTTGTTTTTTCACATTAAATTTTTTTTATTAGAGAAGTTGTAGCTTTAAAGAAAAATCATGCATAAAATAGAGTTTCCATATACCACCTGCAGCAGTTTGATATAGTTATGAATTCCAAAAATAGATATTGGATTATATTTGTAATCTGTCTGTACCTGGGCCTGATTAAATTATGATTAGGGCTTTGATAGGGTGGGTGGGGACTCACAGATAAAAGGCATGGCAAAGGACAGAGTTGGAGGGTTCTTAATGTTGGGATTTTGATGTTGGAGTTTGATGCTGCAGTCTTGAGTTGGAGCCCTGGGAAGTAAGGACACAGAGGAGCATGGTTGTGAAGAAAGGGAAGCAAGCCCCAGGAAGAGAGGAACACTGAGCCTGGAGACAAGCAAGACCCGGGAAGAGAGGAACCCAGGAAGCCTGAATCCTGGCAGATGTCAGCAGCCATCTTGCTCTAACACGTGAAAATAGACTTTGGTGAGGGAAGCAACTTATGCTTTATGGCCTGGTATCTGTAAACTCCTATCCCAAATAATTACCCTTCATAAAAACAAACCAATTTCTGATATTTTGCATCAGCACCCCTTTGGCTGACTAATACACCACCCTATTATTAACACCATATATTAGTGGTACATTTATTACAATTCATGAAAGAACATTTTTATAATTGTACTATTAACTATATTCCATTATTTACAATAGGGTTCACTGTATTGTATAGTCCCATGGGAGGTATTGTTTTGTTTTGTTTTTGTTTTTTATTAAGAGTATTTCTTTGGGGCAGAAGCTTATAGTTACCAAGACATAAAAAAAAAAATGGAACACTTCACAAATTTGCATGTCATCCTTGCGCCATGCTAATCTTCATCCCAATTTTAGTATATGTGCTGCCGAAGCGAGCACCCCATGTGTTTTTTAAAGTTTTTTTTTGTAGTAACTTATATACAACCTACAATTTCCCCTTTCAGCCACATTCAAATATATAATTTAGGTTGTTAATGTTGTGTTTCCAACTGCACCATCCATTACCATAACTTTTCCATTGTCCCAATATAGTCAGCCTTCTTTTTTTTAATTTAGAAAATGTATCATTTACATCAACGTTACAAGTTACTTAATAAGCACAATAACTACAGTAACAATAAATCTACCTAGGTCAGTGGTTATTACACTCCCCGCTCCCCCCTCCATTTTTTATCTTTCCTCAGTCTTGAGGCATTTGGATATCTTCAGCCTTCTTAAGAGACAAAAAGCAAAAGCCACACACACAAAATAATAAATTTGCCAACATCTGTGGGGGCAGTGGAATATGCCGCGCAGACTTCCTACCTCAGGAGGCGTCATTGGCCCAGGGCTCCAACAGCTGTACTCCAAAATCCTTCACTGGGGCCTGGAGACCACGCTTCCACGGGCTGCTCCCAGGCAGTGGCTGAGCACGGCAGACACCAAGACAACCCACCCGTGGGAGCAGGGCAGCGCCCCAGCCTTGGTTTAATGCTCTGCTGCCACCGTCTTGAAATTCTTCATTTTTTAACAAGGGGCCTATCTATTCATTTTGCACTGGGTCAGGCAAATTATGTAGCCAGTCCTGTCTGGAAGATAAAGTACCCCTGTGACAGCCAACTTTGGCTGGAGGACAATCTTACAGCCTGAGAAAACTTCCCCAAACTGCAGGTCAGTCTGGGGCTTTTCCACCAAAACATCTTTCCCTTTTCCTTCTCCCAAACTGGCTACCTGGCTTGTCCTGGCCTCTCCCCATTTTCTCACAGGCTTTTGCCTATTAAAATCTTTACCTGCAGGAAGCGGCTGTGGCTCCATCAGTTGGGCTCCCGTGTTCCGTATGGGAGACCCTGGGTTCGTGTGCCAGGGCCTCCTTATGAAGGCAGGCTCACCCGCACGCAGCAGAGAGCCACCAACCCACAAGCACTGCGGGGTTCCACTCGGCCCTCAAGCCAGCTCAGCAAGGTAACCCAACAAAAAGGGAGACAAGTAAAAAAACACACACACACACAGAAGAGCGCGCAGCGAATGAACACAGAGAGCAGACAACAAGCAAGCCGCAGGGAGGAGGGCGGAGATAAGTAAAAATAAAATATAGATGCACAGAAGAGTGGTGAATGGACACAGAACAGACAGCAAGCAAGCCACAAGGTGGTGGGGGGGGGGGGTAAAAAAAATCTTTACCTGCTAAATCCCATCTTAGTGTGTCCTTCTTGGAGGTCCCAGGCTAACCTAAGTGGTATTGAGGGACGTCTGACAAAACAGGAACTTAGATGGGAATTTCTAACTGCCTCACTCACTACCTGGTAGGCCAAGAGGAGGTGGCCATCTTGGTTGGGAGGTGGGTGAGGGGCAGCCCTTGGCACAAGAATATGGCTCAGATGCTAAAGATTTCACCAGTGGTGACCTGAGAAGACATCGCAGAGGAGGGGGTACAGTGGGGGCAGGGGACTAAGCCTACAAAGACAACAGAGTTGGCTGGGTAATGCAAAGTGCACTGAAGCCCTGTGGAAAGACAATGAGGAATTGATGGCCCATAACCAGCAGGTCATGGCTAAGGCGGGGAGCCAGAGGGCCTCAAGGGGAGCACCCAAAGAGGCCAGGACCAGTTGCAATGGAAGGACAGGCGAGCCAGCAGCAGGCTGAAGACCACAGTGAGAGGGCAATGCTCAGCCAAGGCAGGTGTCTCAGGCAAAGATCAAGTCCCTGGCGAAGAGAAACCGGCATCCTGACACTTGGGGCATCTGAATGGATGCAATCCAGCCTGCAGGATAAGGCCAAACAGACACACCAACAAGAGAGAGAAAAAGAGCCTGAGCAGCACTGTGTGAGTTCCTGTACCCAGCCCTGCTAAAGCCCACTCCCACCGCTGGACTTTTTGGCTTCAAGAACCAGTATCAGTCCTTTTGCTTTATGGTATTTTGAGTTGAGTTTCTGCCGCTTGCATTACAGAGCCTAACCACAGCTTCCCCTGATGTATCTTTTTACACCAAGGAGCATCTTCCTCTATGTAGTCCAACTACACCAAAAAATTCTGTATGTTTTCCTTCATGTTTTTGCAGAAACGGGGAAATTTATGGATTCACACAGAGCATGAGTGCATAAGTCGGTCTTGTTTCGATCAAGAAAGTCTCATGGAAATCTGGAATCCATTTCGTTCCTTCATTTCATATCCTCCTTTGAGGCTTCCTGTTGGCGGATAATTTGTTTTGCACAGGATGGCTCCAGATTACTTTCTAAGCCCTGTCTTGTACAATCTGGCTCTGAAACTAAGCTGTTCAACTCCCGGGGGCTTACAGCCTGGATTTCTGCTGATACGAATTTCTTCTTAATCCTTAGAAATTCCAGACCTCCCCTCCCCCTTTTTCCTTAATATTTTACAACACATTGTGAAAAGGAAGTTTAGACATGGGCTCGGGAGAAGGATATTGTGGTTTCCTTACCCAATGGTGGGGAATATTGATGAAAAGTTGTTGCTTAGTTGTGGTAATAAAAATCCTGAGATTATTTCCACCTCATTTCTGCTCTTCCCACAATAAAAAGAGCACACGATCATGGACTTTTTTTTTTTAAGATTTATTTTATTTATTCCTCCCCCCTGTTGTTTGCACTCACTGCCTGCTCCCTGTGTCCATTTGCCATCTGCTCTCTATGTCTGCTCATCTTCTCTTTAGGAGGCACATGGGAACCGAACCCAGGACCTCCCATGTGGAGTTACTTCAGCTCCCTGGTTTGTTGTGTCTCTCATTGCCTTTCCACTTTGCGTCTCTTCTGTTGCCTCATCTTGTTGCGTCAGCTCGCCACTCCTGCCTAACATGCCAGCTCGCCTTCTCCAGGAGGCACCGGGAACCAAACTCAGGACCTCCTATGTGGTAGTCAGAAGCCCAATTGCTTGAGCTACATCTGCTTCCCATGATCATGAACTTTTACTCAGAGAGATTGACTTATCTGGTTGGGATCTGAGAATGCACTGATACACAGTTATATGTTATACAGAATAGTTTAAGTGGTAGATATTTACTGAGTACTAGGGCAGTTTGTATTACTATTCCCAAATATCTGTGCCTCTCCTACAAAAGAATTATAATTCTCTGAGGCAATATCAGGCAGAGTCACGTGACTTGTTTTAACGCATAAAAGGTCAAGCACAGTACCGTGTAATGTCCAGGCAGAAGCCGTGAGACCCGGTGTAAGGCTTGCCATGTTCTTCTCTCACCCCTGCGACAGGCTGGTGATGTTCCAGAGAGCAGCTGCTCTGTGAGCCTGAGTCCCAGAATAGGATGGTCCATGGAGTCGTGCCATAGCAGGTGTGCGATGGACTTGTAATATGAGCAAGAACTAACCCTTTCATGATGTAGGCCACTGAGATTTGGAGGTCATTTGTTACATCAGCATAATATAGCCTTCCCTGAAAAACACACACACCATGTGTGTTTATCATTGTGCTGGATGTGTAATTCATTTTCACATACAACTCTTAGGCCGTGATCCCCAAACAGTTTTGCTAAATATTAATTTCCCCTATGCTACGGGAGATTTCAAACTTTCTTTAAGCAGTAGAACCACCACCATACCTTACCCAGAACACGATTTATAAAACAGATCCCAGCATAGCTGCTCTGGTTGAAGGGTGAAGGCCAAAGACATAGCAGTTCCACCTCCCCTTAGAAGACACCCAACCCTGTACCAGACATTGGGTCAGCACTCAGTGAATATTTGTTGAATAAACAGATTATTTCCTTTGGAATTCTTTGAAGGGACTTGGGGGAACCCTAGAGTTACAAGGAACCATTTAAAATTCCCTACCACAACAGGACAGTACCTATAGGAGGTTTCAGATACAGTTATCGAATTCTTTTTTATTGTTCTTAGAAGGCAGCAGGGATTGAACCGGGATCTTGTATAAGGGGAGCAGGTGATCAAACTCTAAGCTATACCTGCTACCCCAAATTCATTTTTATAGAATAAGAAGGCAAAGAGAGATGGTCAAGACCCAAACTGGGTTTTTTTGTTTGTTTTTTCCCCTCTCCTCCCATTCCCTCTCCCTCTCCCTTCCCCTCCTTGCTGTTTTTACTGTCTGTGTCCATTTGCTGTGTGATCTTCTGTATCTATTTCTCATTTTGTCTTTCTCATATTTCTCCTCTAGGATTCACCAGGATTTGATCTGGGGAACTCTGATGTGGAGGGAGTTTCCCTGTCAATTGCACCACCTCAGTTCCTGGTCTCTGCTGCACTTCACCTTGACTCTCCCCTTCGTCTCTCTTTTGTTGTGTCATCATCTTGCTGTGTGACTCCCATGTGTGCCCATGCGGGCACGCTTTCTCTTCTTTTTCATCAGGAGGCCCCAGGGATCAAGCCCGAGTCCTCCCATAGAGTAGGCAGAGGCCTTATTTCTTGAGCCACATCCGCTCCCCCAGATTGTTTTTGAGCCAAATGTTCATACATCTTTCCAATCATAGTTCTATCAGAATTGTTAGTGATTGTGATGAAATCATTTTTAAGTATTTGCTATGACATCTTTTTGCCATGGTCCTATTAGTAGCAGAGATGCTAATAAATAGAGAAGCAGCAGAAAGGCAAAAGACCTAATGATTCACACATTTGGTAATTAGCC
Organism: Dasypus novemcinctus; assembly: GCF_030445035.2. Taxonomy (NCBI): domain Eukaryota; kingdom Metazoa; phylum Chordata; class Mammalia; order Cingulata; family Dasypodidae; genus Dasypus; species Dasypus novemcinctus. The sequence goes on along the minus strand of NC_080676.1, from coordinate 152,290,873 downwards.
CTAAAATAATAATTCGCTCTCTTATGTCCAGAGTTTACTTTAAAGAGGACTCAAAAAAACAAACAAACTGATACACCTTAGAGAACTGGCTCAAAATTATACTTTTCTCATGCCTTACTAAATCACTTCTCCTTTGTCTCTCTCTTCCTGTATGTGTAGCCTGCTAGACACAATGAGCCTAATGCTCTTATTATACCACTAACAGTGATATATTATTAACAGCAAAAGACTTTTTAAGAACAATAATGGCGAGGGGGAAGGGCTTTACTGGCAAGATAGCAGATAACATGAGCAATAACATGAAAAACTTCCCACAATAAACTTTCAGTTATGCTGTAAAAAAAAAATACAGTTTTTTTAAAAAAGACCTCGAGCTCATAAGAAAGAAGAAATCACAATGGCCACGCAGAAGAGAGAACTGAACCCTGGAACAGGTGTGTTGTGAGGGGTGGTTATTGGTCCAAATAACCGAGGGACTAGAGTTTTTGATGTCTATGTAGGGATAGGAAACCTTGGGCAAAATGAAGATGGGGGAGTTGAAACCCCTGAATGGAGTTGGATTGTAATATATCTGCAACCACAGCAAGAGTAGACCAAAAAAAGCTCATCCATCAACACAATAAATAGTCAAAGAAATTCACCTGTTCTATGCTTGGGTTCTGAGTGAAAAATAAAAAGGAATAAAAGCCTGAGAAATAACTCTAGGTCAGTGCTTCATGCATCTGAGATTCTAATTTATGCTAATTATAGAGTCCAGAAGCATCAATACTGGAAATTAATAGAAAAATCAGCCTGGAGCTAGCAAAACCCCAAGGGCAGAAGAAAATTCAAGATGCTCTGCCAGACCTTCCACAAAGAAAGCACAAGGATTCCCACAGAAACCTATGTTGAACTAAATGTGAATGTATAAAGATAAAATTCATACATACCAATTCACAGGTATCAGAAGACAAAACAAACAGGGGAATTAAAGACCTTGAGATGTTAAGATAAAAAAAAAAACAATGGAGAAGAGAATATAAATTAAATATGCTTAAAATGAGTAAATAATTAAAAGGGACTTTGAAACCTAGGCAACAAATTAATAGCTATGTCAATTTAAAAATAAAGCCAATATAAAATTTTTAAAAAACTATAAATTATAGAAATGAAAATATAGTGAATGAAATTAAATCATTGGACAGAAAAATAGCAGATTAGACACAGCTGAGGAGAAAATGGTGACATGGAGAAGAGATTTGATGGATTTACTCAGAATGCAACAGAGAGAAAAACAGATGGAAGAGTGATTAAGAAATTTGGAGGATAAAGTCGGAAGATCTAATATAGGTCCTCATTAAAATTTCATGGGAGAGAAGAAACATAATGGGGGAGAGGAAACTCTGGAAGATAAAATGTAAGAATGTCTTTGAATTGGCAAAAGGCATGAATCCTCTTTTTTCAGGCTGTACAGTATTCTCAAGCAGAATGAAGCAAAATCAATCTCCACATCTCTACCTAGATACCTCATAGTAAAGTTGCAGAAGGACAAAGACAAACATAAAAATCTTGGAAGTGACCAGAGGGAAAACAAACTACTCACAAAGAAACAGCTATTATGGTGTCAGCACTTCTACAGAAAATGGAATAATATCTTCAAAATATTGAGGGGAAATAATAATTCTATATCCATCCAAAGTCTCAGTCAATATCTAAGGTAAATTTTAACAAAGGTACCACACTAATGAAGGATGTTATTGATGTGTGTAGGAGGGGGAGGGATAGGGGCATATGGGAATCCTCTTTAATTTTATGTAGCATTTATGTAATCCAAAGCTTCTTCAAAAAAATTTTTTTAAAGGATAACCAAAAGTGTAAGAAAGCATGCAAAAATTAAATATGAAAGCCAAAAAATAAAATGATGGAAATAAAAAATAAAAAAGAGCTAAGGTAAATAAATTAAAAACATTCCCAGAGGGAAGTGGCTGTAGCTCAATCAATTGGGCTCCCGTCTACCATTTGGGAGGCCCTGGGTTTGCATTCCGGTGCCTCCTTATGAAGGCAGGCTCGCCCTCACACTGCAGAGAGCCGCTGGTGCACAAGAACCATGGAGAGTCGACTCAGCAAGGTGACGCAACAAAAAAAGGGAGACAAGCAAACACACAAAAGAATTCACAGCAAATGGAAACACAGAGCAGACAGCATGCAAAAAGCCACAAGGGGAGGGGGGATAAAAATAAATTCCCAGAAAAAGTCCAAGAGTTGATCCTCACATACCTTCACTGAAATAATTACTTAAGGGTATATTCAGGAAGAAGGAGACTAAACTTAGAAGGAAAAAAGGGGTTCAAGAGGTAATAAATCCCAAGATTCTATAAGCCTTCAAAGTAGCAGGAGATTCCTCTCCCCACATGGATATATCTAAATACAATGGGGAAAATGGACAACTTTGATGGATTAGAACAAATAATAAAGTGCATATGTTCTTTGGACTCATTGGCTTTACAAATAGAAAATAATAACATTTCAGATACTATTGATTTGACCAAGTACCACTGCCAGGCATTATTAAATATATTAAGTTTTGATATAAAGCAAACACAAAGACGCACAATGGAATTTGAAGCTCATGAGAATTTATATTAGGACAAGAAAATATTTTGCACCATTGACTGTTTCCTCAATGAAAGGAGCTAGGTAAAAATGTGTTCTCACTCTTTGCTACTCAAAGTCCTAGAAATATAGATATATTGAGTTCATACCTCCTGAAACTGGTTGTTTTATTTCAGTCCCTTAACTGTTGCCCCAAATACCGACTACCACATAGTTCAAGTACATTCCTTCCACCCAGAAATGACACTGATTGATATTTAACCAGATCAATAGCAGGAAAAAGCAAATGTTTTTTAAATAAATAAATCACTCAAACCATTACAGTCCTTTCTACTACAGCATGTGTTTCTTTTATGTGAATGCATTTGTAAGTGGTAGGTATATAGGGGAATGAAAAAATAAAAAACACAAGTTGCCAAAAAATACAAACTTCCCAATATGTTTATCTTTTGTGCCACCAATCAGCTAAATACAAAATACGGTAATATAGCGGAAAGCAGAAAGTGGCAGAGGACTACAACTTTGCCCACGATGCCCCTTCACTGAAATTCTTTCCCTTAACTCAGACTGGCCACAGGCTTCACCTTGATAGTACTTAGGGTGTGATTCTACCCAGTTTTTGTGACTTTTGCCCTTGTCTATACGTATATCAGAAGCTTCTGCCCTTTTTACAATCTCATCTATTGAGCTACCATCAATTTCTAAAAATAAAGACCTCTATTTACTGTAGAATTTCCTTATTAATGCCTCTTTTTGACCCTTAGTTGTATAATTATTATGCTATGCAAGTCCCATAGGTATTGAACAGTCTGTTCCAACTTTATTTCTCCCAAAAGCTTTTCTTCTTTTTAGTGTGCTATCACCTGAGTTCAAGATGGAATGCATACACTCACACTACAAATAGATCTTTTTATACCTATGAAGGGTAGGATGTTGTGCCAACTGTCCTTGGAGAAAACAGATGATAGACACAGGGTCAAAAAGGGTATAAGACTTACAAAGACTAAACAGCAAAATGACAGAAGAAAGTTCTGCATTATCAGTAGTTAGGTTAAGTGTAAATGGATTAAACTTTCCAGTCAGAAGGTAGAGATTGGAAAAATGAATAAAAAAGCATGACCTAACAATGTGCTGTTTACAAGAGACTCACCTTAAATCCAAATACACACGTAGATTGGAAATGTAAGGATAGAAGGAAATATACCATGCAAAATAGTAGCAAAAAGATAGCTGTGGTAGCTAAACTAGTATCAAATAAAGCAGCCTTTAAGTCAAAAACTGTTATGATGGATAGGGAAGGCCACCATATCCTGATAGAGGGGTCAATGCTACATGATCAAGTGTGATTTATCCCAAATATGCAAGAGAGATGCACATAAGAAAATCAATTAATGCAGTACACCACATTAATAGAATGAGGGCAAAATGTCACAAATCATCTAAACTGATGCAGGAAAGTCATATGCAAAATCCAGCACAACTTCTTGATAAAAACACTCTGAAAACTAGTAATAGAATGAAGCTTACTCACCATGATAAAGGGCATGTATGAAAAATCCACAGCTAACATCAGACTTAATGGTGAAAAATGGAAAGCTTTCTTTTCAATCAGAAACAAGACAAGGATGTCCACTGTCATCACAGTTAACATAGTCTGGAAGTTATACTTAAAACAATTATGCAAGAAAAAGAAATCAAAAGCCTCCAAAGTGGAAAGAAAGAAGTCAAATTAAAACAAGGTAGCAGCTAACCCAAACAAGAGAAATGGTGAAAGTACAAAATTAAAAATGAAAATAAGGAACAAATCACAGAGAGAGAAGGAACTTTTTAAATTCAATGAAATGGATGTTTTCCTAGTGGGAAAATGTGCCCTTAATTGAATCAAGAAGAGAGAGAAAACTGAAACAGATAGTAAGTGCAGGAAGAGCTAGCTGGTCCTTACCTCATTGCTTGTGCCAAAAGCTTAAGTATTCAAATATAGAAAGTAAAATGTAATGGTCTAAAAAATAATTTGAGTGAATTTATTTTAATCTTGATAGATCAAAGGGCCTTCTAAGTGAGCCATAAACCATGGAAGCCATAAAAGAAAATACTTATAAATTTAACTAGACAAAAAATATAAAATTTCTCCCAAAAATTTATTTTTCACAATGGTGGTGCTGAAGGAGATTTCTTGCATGCTAGACTTCTAGGATGCTTGGGCCTATTCCATAATCTGTTACATCTTAATCAAACTGTCCATATATCATATGTGTTTGTATACAATGCTTCAATTTAAAAATTTTTATTTAAAAAAAAGAAAATGAAAATCAGGAAACTTTTAGCAAAAGAAGGGGGCCTGTTTACTAGAATAGCCAAAAATCAATGGCTGTTCACAACAGACATCTTTTAGAGTTTTATATTAAAGATTTCAGTACTGTGGTGATCCCAAACAACTGGCTACAACACAAAAATGAAAATGAAACAGACTGTAAAACTAATCCTGATCACCTGATCACCATGTCTTCCCTACTCAATGACAGATTATAAAAACCAGTGAAAGGCTAAAAAATAACATAGGCACACAGTGATAAAGGCATTTCTTCTACCATTGGGAGAGTTCCATGTGAGTGCATGCGTCTTACGGCTCAAGTTGAGGCCACAGACGTAAGTTTCTTAATGTCTTCTCTGGGACCTTAACTCCCAGATCCTATCTGTTGAGCTTTGGGACTGAAGGTATGGAAGATGGAGAAGAGAGTCGAGATTTCCTGCAAGTTCCACTTGAACACAACTCTGAGCGCAGTGCCAGTTGACGGACCATTTCTGACAGCCAGTGTCTCTATGATGGGTGTGAGTGCTGGCATGAACTGAGAGAGATGGAATGCTTTCCCTCTGGTAGTACTGAGGCATTATGCCACAGTTACATAATCCCTGCTAATGATTTCTAGAGAGCACAAGCCTGAGACAGAATGGGAGCAAGCCAGGTAGGCTAGCTGCCATTGTTACCTTCCGTTATGCATCAACACAGAGACTCAGAGAATCTTAGAACAGGAGGAATCTTAGAGATAATAAACAGTTAACATTCAAGATGTACCTATTATACTTATATATTCTAGGCATTACTGTAAAGGCTTTACATGAAATAATCACCTAACAATCCCATTTTGTGGATAAGAAACTGTAGCACAGAGTGGTTAAAGTATTTTGTCCAAGAGCACACAGTGAATAGGTGGTTGAGCCAAGCCCAAACAAGAGCCTTTGCCTTCTCCACCACTCCATCCTGCCTAGAGATAACCTAGTCAACATTAACATCGACAAGGCAGGCTATCAAGGACTAGCAATAAGGGTGTTGCCCAATACCATACAGCTTAGTTACTGAAAAAGCTGGAATTAGACAGTCTTCCGATTTCCTAGATCGACCAGTGTGTTTTTGGAAAATGGAGAGAGTTTCACGAACATTTCCGTTTCCTGTTCTTCCCTTATGAAATGGAAGCAAGAAGAATGGATGAGTAAGGAACAGGAGAGAACATCCAACTCACCTCTGTACTTTATGCCTATGATCCTGTAAAATTCCCCTTTTCTTGCTTTGGAGGAAAGGATGCTTGAGCAAAACTCACAAAAATAGCTCTCCGTGTTCTTCCAATGCTGGAGAGTGCCATATAGAGCCATAAAAGAGTGCGCCATCAGAGACAGTATGCAAATTTGGATGTGAGGAAAACTTATTTGATTCTCCATCTGTCTCCCTGTTGAATTGCTTAGCCATAAATTAGCACTTTTTACTAGCTGCATTCATCAAATGTGATCAATTCACTGGCTTTAATGTCAAATAAGGAATATTTTTGACTTTCAAGTATTTAGCCTTTTAATTTACAGTCACATTTTAAAATATAAATTACTGTTGAAATCTACCCAAATACAAAATTGGGATACTTTTTCCCTATTATTTTCTCATTAATTGTATTTCTTTGATCAAGTCATTGATGAGATGCTTCTTTTAAAGTATGACTTTTTCTGCCCAAAGGGCAAGAAAAGAAAGTGTTTTCAACACTTAAAGGCTAAAATTAGGAAGCATAACTAGTTTAAGTGTGAACTTGGTGCTGTAAAGACACAGAACTTATAACCCTGCTCACATTTGCTTACAAGACAGCCACATCCCATGTTCTCTTACCCTGACCTGTTGCTCTTCCTAGCCCTCTCTTGCACCTGCTCTCCTGAGAAAGTCACCTTTTCAGCTTGTTTTTTGCTGAAATCACCCCGTATTTATGGGGTACACACCAGGTGCTGAACCACTATGGGGTACATACCAGGTGCCGAACCTATTGAATGGTCTATACACTCAATAGGAAAATAAGGAGGACAAGACCACTCCCACAGAAGAGCTTAGAATATCAGGGATGAGAACAGCCCATAAGAACAGAAAGTGCTTAAGGAAACATAATAAAATAGCCTATATGTATGTATATATATATCATAGTACACTGGTGTTCTGTTCTTCCACATTCCATGCTACAGCACCCCAATTTTATTTAGACAGATAATGTGCCTGGCTACACGCAATGGATCAAGACCAGTTGAAGCCAATCATGGCAATTGTGTTCACTGATGTTGGGGACTGAATGATGCACCCTATCAAAGACATGTTCTTAATCTTAATCCACATTCTTGTTGTTGTAAACCTTTTTATAAATAGGACTTCTGAAGATGTTATTATTAGTTAAGGTGTGGACAAATTGAATCAGGGTAGGTCTTAATCCATATACCTGGAAGCCTTATAAAGAAAGGAAATTTGGACATAGTCAGTCAGTAGAAAATAGAAAATGAGAGAATCCAGAAGACGTAGAAGCCACGAGTCAGAGCAAGTCACAGGAGACCAAGGACATTGCCATGTGATGGAGGCAGAGACGCAAGCCAAGGAAACCCAAGCACTGCAGCAAACCAGCACCAGAAAGCTATAGACTCCAAGAGAAAGCATGACCATGCCAACACATTGATGTCGGACATCTGGCCTCTAACACTCTGAGTAAATGCTTGTTGTTTAAGCCAAGCTATTGTGCCGTGTTTGTCATAGCTGCTCTGATAAACTAAGACTCTGGATTTCTCAGATCTTTTGAAGCTACAGATAGTCATGAGACAATTTTACCTAATAAAATATAAAGTCTTCTGGAGGCTTCTGGGAAAGATGTGATTTCTTGATAAAAGCTGTAGGGTGCCCACTCTTTCCTGTTATGAATGTAGATGTGATATTTGGAGTTGTGAAACCATCTTGAGATCATGAGTGAAAGGAAAAAACAATGGCAAGGATGCCAATAGCCCCCAAATCTTTGAATGCCTGAACTAATGCCAGGAACCACATACCTTTGGCTTTCTTATTATAGAAGGAAAATACATCTTCTGTTACATGCAGCTGAATGGATTCCTAGCTGATATGTATATGAACTGCAAAGTATATTTAACTACAAAAGTACCAAAATACATCCACAAAAGAAGAAAAGTTAACAGAAAGCTGAGAGTTCAGTGTGTGCTTCCCAGTTGAGTCTCATAAAACCCAGCTGGTCCAATTTCAGTTCCTCAATCAGGTGCTGATTCATCAACCCACTAAGAGAGTGGGTTCTAAAATGTGGTCTCCAGGCTGGAACAAATGCAAGAGAGAAATGTGTTGGTATTTGGGTTGATGTGCTCAGCGAGCACTGGAAGGAAAGAGAGGCACTGATTATTCCAACGGGCTTTATTGCTCCAAGCTCACCATCAGTACATTGAGAATTTTGGTTTTTGTCCTTCTTCCTCCCCCTCTCTTTCTCTCTTTCTCTCCTCTCTCTCTCTCTCCTCTCTCTCTCTCCCCTTTCTTTCTTCCTTTCTCCCTCCCTCCCTTCCTCCCTCTCTACCTTCCCTCTTCCCTCCCTCCCTCTCTTCTTTCCTTCCTTTCTTCTTTCCTTCCTTCCTTCCTTCCTTCCTTCCTTCCTTCCTTCCTTCCTTCCTTCCTTCCTTCCTTCCTTCCTTCCTTCCTTCCTTCCTTCCTTCCTTCATTCTTTCTTTCCTTCCACTTGTGATCACATTTGTTATAACTGAACTATTTTGCCCAGGAGTCTTTATCTGACAGAAGACCTACAGCCCACAAAAAACAGCATCCTTTGACCTGAACTTAGAGTCTTGCTTTCCTTCTATAGTTTTCTTCTTTAATTTTGTAACACAATGTCTGCTAATTAAGAGAACCTAACCATATGTATTAGTCAGCCAAAGGGGTTCTGATGCAAAATACCAGAAATTGGTTGGTTTTTATAATGGGTATTTATTTGGGGTAAGAGCTAATGCCATAAAGCATAAGTTACTTCCCTCACCAAAGTCTATTTCTACATGTTGGAGCAAGATGGCTGCGGACATCTGTAAGGTTTCAGGCTTCCTGGGTTCCTCTGGGCTCAGCTCCTCTTTTTTCTCCACAACGTCAGCTATAGACTCTCAGGTGAATGGCTCTGTCTCTCTCCCTGGGATTTCTGCCGTGTCTAAGGAGCTGTCTCTATCCTCTGTGTTCTTCTCCTGGCTCAGGGTTCCTCTCTTCCTGGGGCTTGCTTCTCTTTCCTCTGTGAGCCAAATTCCTGGGGCTCTACCTTAAGACTTAAGCATCACACTCCAACATCAAAACTCCAACATCAAAAACCCTCAACTCTGTCCTTTGCCATGCCTTTTATCTGTGAGTCCCCATCCCTTGGATTAGGACTCAATGCCCTAATGATGTGACCCAATCAAAGCCCCAATCATAACTCTCTCACGCACAGGTACAGACCAGATTACAAACATAATCCAATATCTATTTTTGGAATTCATAACCATATCAAACTGCTACACCATATATTAATCTGCTGAAAGGATGCAATGCAAAGTACCAGAACTATGTTGACTTTTATAAAGGGTATTTATTTGGGGTAAAAGCTTACAGTTACAAGGCCCTAAAGAGTCCACCTCAAGGTTGCTTTCTCACCAACGTCATTGCCAAGTGTTGAAGCAAGATGGCTGCTAATCTCTGCAAGGGTTCAGCTTTCCCCTCTGGGCTTCCTTTCTCTCAGCTGCAGGTTGGCATAGGGCTTCTGTCTCAGGGCTTCCTCTCTCCCCTGTCATAGGGCTTGTTTCTTTCCAGGCCTTCTATATCATCAGTCTTGACTCTCTTCCCAAGGTCAGCTGCAAACTAACAGGTGAATGGTTCATCTATCGCCAGGGCCCCAGGATGGAAAATAACAGAGCTGTCTCTCTTTCCAGTGTCTTCTTGTGTGAGTGTCCATTTAAATCAGCCCACCACGGAGGCGGGGCCCCAACCTGAGCCACACCTTACTGATGGAGTAGAATCAAAGCCCTGAATTAATTTTATCAAGTATACTTAATCAGAGGCCCCTCACTGAATTTAATACAATCAAAGGATATCACACCCAGAGGATTAGATGAGTTTACAAACATAATCCTTCTCTTTTGGGGATTCATAAATAATCTCAAACTGTCACACCATATAACAGCAACATCTGTCCTTTTCTCACTTAAAAGGGTCACCTTCCTTTCAGTCAGGCTTTCTGATACAGAGCCTACATGTGCCTGTGGTCACTGAAATCAATCCTCTGAGTTGTAAGAGAACATTACCACATCTATCCTGATCTTTCTATCTCATCCTTTTTCACCTCTATTTTTCCATGTATTTTATAATGTTCAGTATATATTAGTATAGTAATACATGTACATAATCAGTATATATACATTTACACATATGGGACCTATGCTCCAATTTTAATTTTACTGATAGGAGTATTTGATCAAAAAAGATAGGACAGGGAAGCGGACTTGGCCCAGTGGTTAGGACGTCCGCCTACCACTTAGGAGGTCCGCGGTTCAAACCCTGGGCCTCTTTGACCCGTGTGGAGCTGGCCCATGCGCAGTGCTGATGTGCGCAAGGAGTGCCCTGCCATGCAGGGGTGTCCCCAGTGAAGGAGAACCCCACGCGCAAGGAGTGCGCCCCATAAGGAGAGCTGCCCAGCACGAGAGAAAGTGCAGCCTGCCCAAGAATGGTGCCGCACACACGGAGAGCTGACACAGCAAGATGACTCAACAAAAAAGAAACACAGATTCCTGGTGCCGCTGATAAGGATAGATGCGGTCACAGAAGAAAACACAGCGAATGGACACAGAGAGCAAACAACTGGGCGGGGGGGGGGGGGGAAGGGGAGAGAAATAAATTAAAAATAAATCTTAAAAAAAAAATGTAATCCTTAAAAAAAAAAAAAGATAGGACAACCCAAGTCATTCCACTCCTAGGTATCTACCTAAAAGAATTGAAAATATGGACTCAAACAGGTATTTGTACACCAATGTTCATAGCAGTATTATTCACAATAGCCAAAAGGTGGAAGCAAGTCAAGTGTGCATCCACAGATAACTTGGATAAACAAAATGTGGTATATAGACTCAATGAAATATCATTCTGCCTTAAAAAGGAACGAAGTTTCGAAATACGCTAAAACGTGGATGAAGACATCATTTTGAAAGAAATAAGCCAGACACAAAAGGACAAATACTGTATAATTTCCCTTATATGAAATATTTAGAATAAACAAATTCATAGAGACAGAAAATAAATTAGAGGTTACTAGGGGCTGAGGTGAGGGGTTATGGTGAGTAATTACTTAACGGATACAGAGTTAGTTTGGGGTGATGAAAAGTTGTGGTCATGGATGGTGCTGATGTTCACATAATACTGTGAATACAATTAACATCACTGAGTTGTACAGATGAAAGTGGTTAAGATGGCGAATATTGTGTCATATATATGTTACTACATGACATTTTTTAAAATTTAAAATTAAAAGATAGGACACCACTGCTTTATTACCTTTGGGGATCCAGGGGATTTGTCGCTCCTCTTCTAAATTGGGCTTGCTCTGGCCTGCTTCTCTGCTGCTTCCTGCCTTCCCCCGGGAGCGCTCAGTTCCCTTTCAGTGCTGGCCCCCTGTGCTGACCCATCACTTCATCCTCTGCTGGTCTCTGGACTGGGCCTCTTCTTTATCCACAAATGACTAAAGACACAAAACCAGCTTGTATAACAGACTTACTGAGGTTCCAGGGCAACCGATGAGTATTATAACCCAGAACAGTGAGCAACTTACAATCAAACATTCGACATCACTCTTCTAAAAGTTTCATGCTTATTCCCACCACTGGGAAATTTGCTCAGCCCTGCTCGTCTTTCTCCTCAGTCCTGGTCTCCTACCAAGTCTCTGGGTCCCTCCTCTCTCATAGAGAAGCTTCCTACATCTTTCTAAAACCCTCTCTCTTAGAGGCTTCCAACAATTTCTAGATTCTTATTACTTTATTACGCATAATGGCACAGCACTGTCTTTGCTCATGGTTCTTCTTCCAGACTCTATTCATGAAAGCTTTGCCTTTGCCAATCAGAAATTGCCTACCTAGGTGTTTTCCTAAGGCAAAAAGTAGTTCTTTCCTTAAGCAAATCCTGCAGTTTTTCTACACTGTAAGTACTTACATTATACAAAGATTTCTGGCCCCAGGCCAGTGTTACTGGTCATGGGGGAGGGGCTAAGGTTTGCCTGGGAATCTGCTTTCCCAAATGCTTCTGGCATATACTGATAAACTCTGGCCAAGCAGGTAGGTCACTCAACCTGCAGATACTTATTTTTCCTTCTGATACAGTTAATTTGGTACTGAATGTGTTTGGAAAAACTTACCTTTTGCTCTCTTACTCACTCCATACCTGTATCTGGACTACTTTTCCAAACCACACCTTTGACAAATGTTTAAATGTGATCCCACAGGTGCACAGTGTGATGAACCAATCATGCCTCTATGCAAATTAGAAAAAGGCATCCCTTACTCTGGGGCACAACCCCCATACCAGGGTGAGTCACTTGCTAAGCAGAGGGTAGGTGGGTTTTAGATAGGACCCCCTGTGCAATGGACAACCAACACAACCTGCCGTTGGTATAATCCAAGTCCAAATAATAATCCTTTTAGCTCCTCTCACAGATTTGTGCTACCCAGAGTAGAGTGGGCATGAGCTAGTGCTTGAACTTCTGTGACTGAGATAGGAAACAGCTGAAGCTTCTACCTTCAAACTGCTGCACATTTGCCTTGATTACTTCAATGGTATGATTCTGGTCTGAAACACATCAATTTCCTTGAGGCCTCCTGAAGTATGTTCAATAGGTTGTTTCTTCATTGAAGGGCCCTAGGAGACAGCTTTCCAAGGTCTAACGTCTAACTAATACTTTGTCACTGTCCTTCTGTTACAATGCAGTTAGCTCTCTTTGCTGTTCTTATCGGCATGCCTGCGTTTTGAATTTTCTCTTTCCAGTCATCTGAACTGAGGATCCGTACTGCTATGTTTGTGCAAAATATGTCTATTTATTAATGGTAGAATTAGTATGCTAGAATTCTGGTTGACTATTCCAGGACCCCTTGAGAACCCTTGGTCAAATCTCCCTTTAAAAGCATGAAGCTACCTACACTCACCAAACTTATATGTTTTTTCTCCCTTTCAAGAAAAAACAAAAGACAGACAAATTGACATAGAGAGAAGGGAAAATAAGAGGTTCCAGGGCTCTGTCCTCCCCACAGAAACTTTATACAACTAGCAAAAATTGACAGAACCATCATTCTCAGAACTCCAGAAAATATTTAAAGTGTTGCAGTAACTGGGTAAATACCAAATCAAGAAAAAGACCACTTAAAAACAGTAGGGGGAAGTGGATTTGGCTCAACTGATAGAGCGTCTGCCTACCATACAGGAGGCCCTGAGTTCAAACCCAGGACCCCCTTACCCATATGGTGAGCTGGCCCACACTCAGTGCTGATGCTCGCAAGGAGTGCCGTGCCATCCAGGGCACGTGTAGGGGAGCCCCATGCGCAATGAGTGCACCCCACAAGGAGAGCTGCCCCGTGTGAAAAAAGTGCAACCTGCCCAGGAGTGGTGCCACACACCTGGAGAGCTGATGCAGCAAGATGACGCAACAAAAAAGAGACACAGATTCCCGGTGCCACTAACAAGAATCCAAGCAGACACAGAAGAACACACACAGAGAATGGATACAGAGAGCAGACAATGGGAGGGGCGGGGGGACAGAAGGGGAGAGAAATAAAATAAATACATAAATAAATCTTAACCAAAAAAAAAAAAAAACAGTAGGAAAACCCAGTCGCCATTGTTGGTTCTCCCCGCACCCACTACTGACTTGATGCAGAGCCAGGCCATGACTTCAGAGTAGGCCCCTGGTCCCAGTTATGGAGGGAAGATGGGTAATTCCTATGCACATACTAGGGAATATGTAGGTCTGTGCCAATCTATCTGGTAGCAGATACTTGTCCTTAGCTTGTTGTCCCAGAACTTGCCCTGCATGCAGAAGCAGCTTGCAGACACTAAATCAGTATAGGAAAAAATCAAACCACACCAGCCTGGGGCAAAGTATTAACATCTTTAAGATATCCAATAGATTCTCTGGGAACAGGAGGAAAGACTATAGGGAGAAAGGAAACATTAGGATCTGTGTAAATGGGGGAATTCCTAAGGCCATGAGTGCACGCCCAGGAAAAGATACATGCCAGGAAAGACTGAAGAGGAACCTGAACTCTCTCCTCAGACCATTGTTCAAGTTCATTGTTGAGAGGGCTAATCACTGAAGGAGAGGTCCAGCCAACACAGAGCCAATATGAAAACACTGAGAATGATTTTTTAAAATAGTTTGTTTATTTGTTTTTGTTAGTTCCTGGCATTAAAGGAAATCTCTGTCATATCACTAGCTGGGCACAAACACAAAGAAGAGATACCTCAGGGACTATATTACATAATAAACACACATTAAAATATTAAAATGTACAGTGTACAACAAAAGATGATAAGACCTACAAAGAAACAGGAAATGATGGTCCATCAAAGGAACAAGATTAAATATCAGAAAGCATCAATGAAGAAAATCAGATTTTGAACATGCCATAAACAATACTTTTTAAAAATGGTCTTAAATATGCTCAAAGATCCAAAGGAAAACATAGACAAGGAACTAAAGAATATCAGTGAGGGAAACGGACTTTGGCCCAATGGTTAGGGCGTCCGTCTACCATATGGGAGGTCCGCGGTTCAAACCCCGGGCCTCCTTGACCCGTGTGGAGCTGGCCATGCGCAGTGCTGATGCGCGCAAGGAGTGCCGTGCCACGCAAGGGTGTCCCCCGCGTGGGGGAGCCCCACGCGCAAGGAGTGCACCCGTGAGGAAAGCCGCCCAGCGTGAAAAGAAAGAGCAGCCTGCCCAGGAATGGCGCCGCCCACACTTCCCGTGCCGCTGACGACAACAGAAGCGGACAAAGAAACAAGACGCAGCAAACAGACACCAAGAACAGACAACCAGGGGAGGGGGGGAAATTAAATAAAATAAATAAATCTAAAAAAACAAAACAAAACAAAACAAAAAAAAAAAGAATATCAGTGAAAGGATATATGAACAAAATGAGATTTCAATACTGAGATAACAATTATAAAAAGAACCACACAGAAATACTGGAGCTGAAGACCACAACAACAAAGATAAAACATTCCCTAGAGTGGTTCAGCAGCAGATTGGAGCTGGCAGAAGAATGCGTGAGCTCAAAAATAAGACAACTGAAATTACTCAGGCTGAGAAACAGAAAGAAAAAAGTAAAGAAAAGCAAACAGAGCCTAAGAGACATATGGAACACCATCAAACATACCTGAGCTCTTCTTTTATATATTACAGAGAGCAGAAAAGAGTCATGGCCATTTTTGCCTCCACTATCTGGCGTCGGAAATTAACCAAGTGCTCTTATATAGACTGGTAGAGAACCCCCTGAAGGCTGAAGCCAGATTCTATCAGAATGGTGGGGCTGAAGCACAGACCTTGAGATCAACCACAGATCAGACCTATTTCTTTTGTTCAGTTAGGGTAAATGTACAGTCTGAACATCTTCATGATGTGTCGTCCCCCTTGGAATTTCCCTGCTAACTTCTCTGGGCCACTTCAAGAAGCTCTACCTAAAACTCAGCAATATCTCAGGTCAACTCTATAAGATGCTCAGAAGTCTGCAGAAACCATTGGAGACTCTGGTGGTCAATGAAAATAGACTTACTGTAAATGATATCTGCTAATTGTCCCAAAGTGTCCGTGCCACCTGCCTGAAGGAGTTGGTTCTTTGTAACAATAACTTTTCTGATATGGTCCCCAGGCCTCTAAAGTTTCTGCTGGTTGAGGTGTCAGTGACCCTGCACCACCAGAACGTGAGAAGAAATCTCAGCTCAAAGCTCTCCTTCCTGCCCCGTGCAGCTGCTCCCACCTCTGCTCCCTTGTCTTCATTGACAATGTCATCTCCACCACAGGTGTTACAAATGTGCTTGGTCACTTAGCAGGGCTCATGGAGCTAATGCTTGTGCAGTACTCTGTCCATGCTGAATTCTATGGGACCTTGGATGAATACAGGTAGAGGAACGTCAAGAGTCTGGAACTTGCCCAGGTGCACACAGCTTGCAGAGGAGGTTGTGAATGCTAAATCAGGATGACCTAAAGTTGACTAATCCTACAGTGTACATTTAATAATGAAAAGGCACAGGAGACCTGCTAGAGAAGAGTGGGAGCAGTGGGTAGTAGAGCTGTGGCTAATGGATTTCCTGAATGAATGATGTGATTTAGAGAAAGCTATCAAAACAAACAGTTTCCAGAACTCTCTAATGGTGGCCACTATCACTAGATAAATAACACTGGGGCTTAATTATCCATGAACTCTAAATGCACTGGTTGAAAGTGGACTGTGGCCAATGTTGATAGAAAGCTGACGATTAAATAAAATAAGCTCTAAAAATTTTAAAGAAAAATAAGATTAAGTGCCTATTTCTAGTGGGAAACCATAAAGTGGGCCCTAATCCAATGATTGGCCTCCTTATAAGATGAGGAAAGGAGACACAATCACAGAGACAGAGAAAACACCATGTGGAAATGGAGACCCACGGGGAGAAAACAGCCATGTGAAGAGGGAGGCAGAGATTGGAATGAAGCATCTACAAACAAAGGAATGCTAAGGACTGCCTACACCACAAGAAAATAGGAGAGAGGCATGGTCCCTAGAAGCTCAGAGAAACGATGACCCCTTACAGATACCTTGATTTTGGACATCCAATGTCTACAACTTGAAGACAATACATTTCTGTGGTTTTAAGGCACACAGTTGATGGTAATATGTTCTGACAGCACTAGGAAACTATTAATAATACCGTTATTAATACAGTAATACATCTTAGGCTCCTCTTGGCTGTGACAGTTACTCAGACTTTCCATGTTTTTGATGATGTTGACAATTTTGAGGACTACTGTTTAGGAATTTTGTAGAATGAACTTCAATTTGGATTTATCTGGTGTTTTTCCCATAATAAGCCTGGGGTTATGGGGATAGCTACAGATGATATAGATATATATAGATATAGACATAGATATGGATATATAGATATAGACATAGATATAGATATAGATATAGATATAGATATAGATATAGATATAGATATAGATATAGATATAGATGATAGAGATAGAGATAGAGATATAGGTTATGGTAAGAAAACCACAGAGGGAAAGTGCCATTCTCATCACATTATATCAGGGACACATACTATCAATATGACTTACACTGTTGATCTTGATCTTGATCACTAACTGAGGTAGTGGTCGTCAGGTTTCTCCACTGTAATGTTACCCTTTCCCTCCCCACCCTCCATTCTGAACTTTTTGGAAGGAAGTCACTATGCGTACTCCCCACTAAAAGAGTGGGGAGTTAGGCTCCACTTCCTTGAAGATTGTGTATCTACATAAATTATTTGGAATTCTTCTGCACAGGAGATCTATCTATTATCCAATTATTTATTCAATTATTTATTTATATTGATATGGACTCATGGATAGTTATTTTATATTTTGGGTTATAACTCAATACTACTTTAATTATTTTGTGCTTAATTGCTCTATCTTTGGCCATTGGGGGATCTTTCAGTTGGCTTCTCTGTCCCTTTAACAACTCCTTGCCCCATTGTGGGGTTTTGGTGGGGTTTTTTTGTGTTGTGTTTTTTTTAGCACTTCCTTACCTTCTGGCACTATAAGATGGAGCAGGCTCATCTTGTGTATTTCCTACCCAATCCTAGAAGTCAATAGTTCTCCATTTTTTCTGATCAATCTGGCTAAGAATGATAAATTCTGAGGGGCAATATTCCCAGAGTTCATTACTATGAAGGCTAAACAATATTATTCAAGGACCCTGATCATTTTTGTTCTTCATATTTGTCATCCTCAGTGCATTGGCTTATCCTCTTGGTTGGGCTTCTCTCATGGTCTCAAAAAGGCTGCCATAGTTTCAGGCATTGCCTCCTCACTCATCCACACCAGAAGCTGAAAAAGGAGCATGCCTCTCCACTCTTAAGAGCAAAGGAAAATTTCCCCTACCAGATTTCCCCTCTCTCCTCACTAGCCAAAATTGTATCACATGCTCATGCCCAGACCAATCACTGGGGAGAGGAAAGAAGATTCTCCATCCTGGGTCTGGGGCCTCTACAAGGCCTATTCTAATCTGAAGACCATGGCCACACTCTGCAGGATAATTAAAAATAGTGTTCTGCTCACATAGAAAAAGGGAGATTGGGGTAAGAGCCATTAGCAAGGTAACTGACAATGCCTGCCATTGAAAGCTATTATAATTAGACACCTCAGCAACGTGTTTCCTTTGATGGAAGAGACATCAGTCCACTGTGGGGTTGAAGCAGAAAGTGGGTGTGGGTGTGTCCGGGTTGGTTGTGAGGATATCAATGAGCCACCAGGACACAGCAGATACTTCCTTCCATCCTTTCTTTCCTTCCTTCCATTGCCTCTGTTGTTTTCTTTTTAGAACTGCCTTCCTCCTACCCGCCACCCCACATTCTTTAATGACATCTTCTTCTTTAGATCTCTTTTCTCCTCAGAGGACATCCGACCTTCTGAATTATCAGCCTCCCTTCAAGGCACTGAGCAAAATGATAAGCAAAGCATCCGTAAACATCCTCAGAAACACAATGAAAGAGTTTCGTCTCTAACCTTGAATATTTTTGATAACTTGATAGTCATACTATGAGAATAAACAAAGGTGAAATTCATTCATTCAAAAAATGGTTTCCTAACATGGAGCTTAATGTGGGCTAGGAAAGGGGAATGGTTGGGAGAGTACAAGTGGGAAAGGAAAAAAAGAAAAAGAAAATGTGACTGACGCCAGCATCAAGATTTACAACACATTATAACAATTAGAAAACTGGGCCCCGCATATCACTTTACATTCCAAATAGGTCCACCTCCCCTTCCTGCCTCTTGAACTGCACTGTGCTTATCACAGCAGTAGCATGTGGTCAGTTGTAGGTAATGAAAAAACATAGACTCCTAAGGGATTACTATTCTCACAAATTAAAGGAAGGAAACACTTGCTGCTATTAGTTCAGATATTCAGGCTTACCAATAACCCAGCTCTTACCACTCTGCCACCCTCAATTTGTTCTTTTTTTTTTTTTGTCTTGTGGTGGTTGTTTCATGGTCACAATCTGGCTGCCACAGATCCAGGACTCACAACTGTATTCATAGTTAGGATGTAGCAGAACAGCCAGATAATGAAGGCCTTTCCCTTTACTGTTCTTTCCCTTCACTAGAGGAGCAAAATTATTTTTCACAAGCTGTCAACAGACTTCCCCTTTGTCTCAACGGCCAAAACATGTGACATGGCCCCCAGCTAGCTGCAAGTGGGGCAGCAAAAGTGAGTACCTGGCAAACAGTGCCAGTATAGCCATTAGGTTTAAGCCAATCACAATTCATTCTTTGGATCTGGACATGTTGCTGCCCTCAAAAAAAAGAGAAAAGAGAAAATGCAAAACAGTTTTGAGTCAGGTTGATATAGTGAAAGGGGGAAGGCGGTTGACCTGGCAGACAGCGTGGCCAACAGACCACGTGGCCATGGACCCTGCCTGGAAACCTCCTGAGAAGAAGGCTGCCAGACAGACATTGGGAGATCCTGGTCATGAGAATCTCATAAGGACGAGAATTCCATTTGGAAGGAGAATCCCATTGGGGTCAAGGGAGAGCCCCGGATATCCTCAAAAGGCCTCACCATTGGCCTGCTGAGAAATGACAGATGAGGCAACCAATCAGAACAGCAAACAGACTTTTAAAAATCCTGGGCCTGGGGCCCCAGGCAGGCCACTCACCCTGTGGTACACCCCACAGTCCATGCCTCAGATCGTGTGCTTTTCCCATTTTCTTATTTCTGCGTAAACTCTTTACTCCCTTGCCTACCCTATGGCCTGTCCTTAAATTCTTTTATGCAGTGTAAGTCAAGAGCCCAGAGGCCAGAAACCAGAGCCATGTGGTAACAGTTTTGTTAGCAAGGAAGGAAGCAGAGAAAGGGCAGACACAGGTCTGCCTTTAGAGCACACCCACAACCTGTGTTTCCACCCAGAAAGGAGGGCAGAGCTGAGTGAGGCCCTGGCCCAGTGGAGAAGACCAACCCTGGATTCTTCATTCCTGGTTTAATCCAGTTATGGCCCTTGAGGAATTTATTTGGCTTTTCTGGAATGAGGATCCTTTGGTTTCCTCATCTGTCCAAAGTATATGCATACAGTGGCACAAAGTTGTTGCTCAATAAAAAAAAAATGTGGGATAATACCTGCACCCACAAAACGGTGGAAAAGATTAGATGAGATAGCGTAAGTGAAACAACTGAATGGCTCTCCGGCACAGTTTCGTTAGAAACCCATTGAAACTGATCATATCATTCTCCCCGTTCAAAACTTTCAATAGCATCAGTTAGCCTTGGGTCAAGGACCAAGTCCAAGGTACTTGGCAGGAGGCACAAGTCTCTCCACAATGTGGACCTTGCCTGCCTCTTGGGACTCTCCCTCTCACACTTGTTGCCCCAGTCCAGCTGAATTCTCTCTTGGGCTCCTGCACACACGTTTGTCCCACCTGGAACTGGGTGACGCCCATTCATCCTTCATCTGTTAGCCTGGGAGCCAGGTCTGCCCGAGGACCTTCACCGCTGCGCCTCTCACACCTACGCCAGGAAAGGTTTCCAGGGAGATGGGAAATTGGGGGTCAAGACATCTGAAAAGAGCCGAATTTTTGAGCGGAGAAGCAAGGAAGCTTCCTCGTAAGGCTGCACCACCAAGGCCCCAGGCTGAGCCCTAGAGAAATCCCACAGGACTCTTCTTGCTGCAGAATCTGGGGAAGTCATGAGAAAGAAGACTGCAGATGGGACCAGAAGACAGAGCAGGCGTGCAGCTAGAAAGAAGACACAGATCTCTTGAGCAGCCAGGCAAAAGAACTTGAAAAGGCCCTATCATTTACCCAGGAACCTATAATTTGGCCATGGTAAAAGTGGCTATCCTGAGATCTCTCCTTTTGTAACAAAGTAGTTTCTTATGCTCCTTGCAAGTCCAGAATGAAGCTGCTCATCTCATCCTCCCAGCCCCTCCTCTGCAACTCCCTGACTGCTGAAGCCCCTCCCCTACATCCTCTCTGGCATCTTTCAACCTCGCCTCTCACACTCTGTCTGCTCTGAAGGGCTGACCCTTTCTACACAGTGGTCCTCACCCTCATCCCACCATGCCCTCATCCCGCCACCCACCAGGTGCCATCTCCAGACTGGGACTTTTCAGGACAGGGTGCATGGCTGAGCTCCCCTCTCTGGCTTCTCCCTGCTCCCACCCGTCCCACATACAGAGCCAGATCACCTCCTCCACTGCTGCTCCCGTCACTTCCGCTGCCTCTCAAACACCTTCCCCGGCTCCCTGTCATCTCATTCAAGAGATGCAAATATCCTGGGTCCTGCACAGTGGGTGCCCAAGTGCCTTTTAGTCCCACCTCTCATTTGGCCTAGGCTGCCCCACCCTTTTTTCTTTTTCTTTTTTTTTTTGAGTTACCAGGGCTGGGGATTGGACCCAGGACCTCGTATGTAGGAAGCTGGCTCTCAGCCACTGAGCCACATCGCCTCCCCCGTGTTGGTTTTTCCCTTTGCTTGTTGTTTGTTTTTTGTTGTTGTTGCGGTTGTTTTTAGGAGGCCTCGGGAATCAAACCCCAGAGCCTTCTGTGTCCGAAGCAGGCACTCAACTGCTTGAGTCACATCCACTCCCCCTTTTTCTTTTCCTTTTCCTTTTTTCTTTAAGTTTGCAACATGTCATCCACTCAGAAAAATGTTCATAAGGGATGCACAAATTACTTTCCTAAAGACTACACCAGTGAAGCCACCACCCATCTTTGCCACTGGTACCACATGGAAAATATCAAGTTTGTGAGGTACCCACTTTCCCACGTTGCCCTCACTTATCCCGTGCCCCTCCTGCCTCCAAGAGCCAGCACTCACCTGACATTTTCATAATCATTTCCTTGAGCTTTTTATGGATTTACCACGTATTCCTAAGGAACATACTGCTTAGTATTGCCAGATTCTGAATTTTCTTTATATTGTGTCATTCTTTTTTTTTTTGCTTTGACTAGATTCTTTTCATTTAACAACGTCATTGACTATAATTCACATGCCGCACAATTGTGCCATTTAAAGTGTATACTCACTCAGAGACAGATAAGTAGATACAACCCCAGGTTTTGGTTCTTTTGAGGGCTAAAGAGACCCACAGGTTCTATGGTCATGGCAGATGGGGTTCACTGCCACGTCAGTTGGCCCTTCTTTGGAGCTGGTGTTTCTGCGTGATGGAGCTGGACTCAGATGGGATCTCTTTTCACAAGCCTTTCATGATACTTTACTGGAATTGTAGCTGGTGTTGGGGTTTAAGATATATCTAGGGGATTTGAATCTCTGGACTGACAATATGATAGCCAGGCCCTGAGCCTCAACAGACTTCAGCTCCTACACTCTGATTTATTGGACTTACCCCACTCAGCTAACATGGAGTTGAAGAATGTCAACCACCACACCATGGAGCCTAGAGTGCCTACAACTGAAAGCAGGAGGATTGCATCCAGTATCCATGTGGAATCTAAGCCCCCTCTTGACATAGATGTGGAATGGACACAACCAAGCCAAGGTCCACAGGAAGGAGGAATACAGTAAGGATTAGAGTGAACTTAATGATATCCTATTCATGAACTATTGTGGTTAATAATCAAGAAAATATGGCATTGGTATGGAAAAAGTGGCCACGGTGGCTGCTGGGTGCGGGGAATGGGAGGAAGAGATGAGATGTGGAGGCATTTTCGGGACTTGGAGTTGTCCTGGGTGGTGTTCCAGGGACAATTGCCGGACATTCTATGTCCTCCCATGGCCCACTGGATGGAACGTGGGAGAGTGTGGGCTATGGTGTGGACCACAGGCCATGGGGTGCAGCGATGCCCAGAGATATACTCACCAGATGCAATGGATGTGTCATGATGATGGGGGAGAGTGTTACTGTGGGGGGAGTGGTGGGGTGGGGATGGTGGGGGTGAATGGGGACCTCATATTTTTTAATGTAATATTTTTAAAAAAATGAATAAATTGAGTAGAATTTGGAAAAAAAAAAAAAAAGTGTATGCTCAATGTCTTGGGTATGTTCACAGAGTTGTGCGACCATCACCACAATCAATTTGAGAACATTTTCTTCAAACCGAAAAGAAATCCCACATCTCTTGGCCATGACCCCCCATTTTCCCCTCCCCCACTGGCAACCACTAATCTACTTCCTGTCTCTATAAATCTGCATATTCTAGTCTATTTCCTATAAATGGACTCATACTCATCTGATACTTTTTATTAATAGTTTTTGTTAGAGAAGTTTTAGGTTTACAGAAATAGCACGTATAAAGTATATAAAATACAGTGTCCCCATATACCACCCTATGACTACCACCTCATGTTAGTGTAGTGCATTTGTTACCTTCATGAGAACATTTGGCCTTTGGTGCACTCTGTGCTCTGAGGAAACAGGAACACTCTCTTCTGCCCGAATGTGCCAGAACACGTCGTCCTACCCGCCTGCCCCAGGCTGCCAGCTTCTGTACGGCCCATCCCCACTGCTCTCTTCTATGAAGGCTTGCCTCTTCTCCACTCCATTCCCGTGTTGTGTTTCTTTTCAAACTCTCAGATATGCTGTGTCTAACTTGCCTCCTGAGATCTCCCCTCCTGGGCTGCCAGCCCTAAGAGACAAGGGTCTTGTCTGCTTCTGCTCCCTGCTGCTCCAGAGGTGATTCGGTGCTGGCACACAGCAGGTGTGTACGATTAGTGTGTGTGGCGTGAGGGAGACGTGCCCATCTGCCTGCCCAAGATCACGGCCACGTGCACATAGAACTGGCGTTCCAGTGAGGGGGCTTTCCTGGCTACAATCAGAACACAGCAGTTTCATTTCCCTGCTAGGACCCATAGGGTTGCATCTTGCCCAGCTCCTGGATGAAATCTTAGGTTGGCCCCAAGGTTTGTGGCTCACTCATGACATGAGGACGCCAGCAGGGCTCTCTACCCCACGGCCCACCTCTGGACCACCGGAAACATGCTTCACTGGCCTGCTGTCAGTGGAAGCGCAGACATACAGTCCTCTTCTTGCTGCCTTCACCAGTCTTTTTCCTTGAGATTCCACATATGTGGATCAGCTGCTGGGACCCTGAGTTACCCAAGCTCCTGGGACACCTAACAAGCTCCCCAAAAGGTCTTTTAGAAGCCACGTTCAAATGGTCTCACCAATATGAGCTAATTCTAATAGGCAGGAGTGGGTATGGCTCAAGCAGTTGAGCACCTGCCTATCACATGGGAGGTCCCAGGTGTGGTTCCCAGTGCCTCCTAAAGAAGACGAGCAAGATAGGAACTGATGCAACAGCTTATGAGCTGATGCAACAAAGAGACAAAACAAGAGACAGAGGGAAGCAGGTGTGGCTTAAGTGATTGGACTCCTGTCTACTATATGGGAAGTCCAGGATTCAACTCCCAGGACCCCCTGGTGAAGGCAAGCTGGTCCAGATGGTGAGCTGGCCCAAGCAGAGAGCTGGCGCACATGGAGAGCTGGCCCACCGGAGAGCTAGCACAGCAAGATGACACAACAAAAAGAGACACAGAAGAGAGACAATACGAGACACAGCAGACCAGGGAGGTGAGGTGGTGCAAGAAATTGAGTGCCTCTCTTCCACTCTGGAAGGCCCCAGGATCGGTTCCCGGTGCCACCTAAAGAGGAGACAAGCAGATACAGAAGAACACATAGCAAATGGACACAGAGAGCTGACAATGCGGGGGTTGGTGGAATAAATAAATGAATCTTTTTTTTTTTAAACAAAACAAGAGACACAACAAGCAGGGAACCAATGTGGCTCAAGCATTGGATGCCTTCCTCCCACATGGGAGATCCCAGGTTCAGTGCCCCATGCCTCCTAAATAAAAAGAAGAGAAGGAGACACAGAGAGCATACAACAAACAGACACAGAGAGCAGACAGTAAGCACAAACAACCAAGGGCAGGGGAAGAAATAAATAAAAAAATCTTTAAAATAATAATAATAATAATTCTATTAGGCAAACTCATGGAGTTAAAATCTAGAATACAGGCTACCAGGAGATAGAATGAGGGTTAAGAACAGGGATTTATGCTTATTTGTGCAGAATATTTAGTTATGTTTATTGTGAATGTTTAGAAATGGATAGAGGTGACAGTAGCAAGTTATTGTAAATGAAATTACTCTCTGATTTGTGGGTGTGTGTATTTGAAAGGAGAAGTTTAGGGTCACATATGTCACTAGAGGGAAAGTTAGAGGATGAAACATGGTACTGTATGACATAATGAATCCTGCTGTGGTCAATGACTGTGGTTAATAGTACAAATATAAGAATGTTCTTTCATGAACTAGAACAAAGATATGTCACTATTACAAGGTGTTAATAATAGGGTGATATATGGAGAAAAATACACCTCATGCAAACCATGGACTATAGTTAACAGTAATATTGCACTATTCTTTCACCAATTATCACAAAGGTACCACACCAATGCTAAGTGTCAGTAATAGGGGGGTAAAAGGGATATGAGGGCTTTCTTTTTGGGGCAATGAAAATGTTCTAAAATTGATTGTGTGATGAATGCACAATTCTACGTTTATCCTGAGAGTCATTGGTTGCACACTTTGGATGAATTGTATGGTGTGTGAGTATATCTCAAAAAAAACTGCTTTTTTTAAAGAATGGTCTTTTTTAGCCACCTTCACAGGTTTGAGGAAAGAGGTAGTGCCCCCACCCTCTTCCATGGAAAAGTGGAACCTTGCACTTTGCCTCTTCCCTCTGAAGAAACCCTCATGCTCATCTCCAACCCCTCTCCCTGGGCTGCTCCAGCTTCTTATACAGGCTGCAGAGGGGTGGTCAGCTGAGGGCCTCAAACCTTATTCTCAGCCACCTCCTCGGCAAGCCCTGTGTAGAAGTCATTGCCTCACTTTGGAATGTCATTGCTCTTGCCACCCATTGACTCGGGGCCTCAGCAGAACTGAGACAAGCGTCCCATTTTGACATCCGGTACTTGTCTTAGCCCCTCATGAGACTACAGCACCCGGAGGCAGGGTCTCTATCATCCTCATCCTCATCGCCCCTTCCCCTCTTCTACCTGGTGCTTAGCAAGGTGCCAAGCTTCCATGTGTGATGGTTAATTTTAGGTGTCAACTCGGTGCCCAGATGTTTGGTCAAACACTGGTCTAGATATTGCAGTAATACTATTCTATAGATGTGATTGACATCTATAGTCAGTTGACTTTAAGTAAAGGAAATGACCCTCCATCGTGTGGGTGGGGCTCATCTAGTCAGTGAAGACCTTAAGAGCAAAACCTCAGGTTTCTGCTTCAAGGCTACAACATCAACCTCTGCTGAGCTTCCGGCCTTCTGGTCAACCCTACCCATTTCAGACTTGCTAACCGCCATAATCACGTGAGCTAATTACTCAAAATATATCATTTATATTGGATTGGATTGGATTGGATTATAGCTATGGGTTCTATTTTTCTGGAGAACCCTGCCTGATACAAGATACTAGCAGACATTTTAGAGGAAAATAGCAGCAGTGATAACTCAGCATCATGAAGGAGCAAAGAAGAGGAAAAGGGAGAAGGATTTCAATTCTGAGTGAAGAATTGAAAGAGGAGGCTTTAGAAGTTTCATTTTAGAAATTACTCAAGCTTGAAAGCTATTTTTCAGTGAGTACAGAGGTCTGGTCCAGTTGTCTCTGGCAGTGGGTCAAAAGTAAGTATATAACGTAAGGAAGGTAATGCATATTGGCCTTACAATAGCCATCAATGTCCTTTCAAAATGTCAACTCTAGAAATATCCACCCAGGGTCATGTCCCTTCTCTTCTCCCCATTACTAATCTTAAATCCACCTCCAACCCACTATCCTCTATTCCCACTGCCATGACCCCTGATGAGGTCTTCACCATCACTCAACAAGTGGACTTGTACCAAAGAGCTTTATAACTTTTTTTTTTAAGATTTATTTTTATTTAATTCTCTCCTTCCCCTCCCTCCCCCCCCCCCCCATTTCTGCTCTCTGTGTCCATTTGCTCTGTGTTCTTCTGTGTCCACTTGCATTCTTGTCAGACAGCACTGGTAATCTGTATCTCTTTTTGTTGTGTCATCTTGCTGTATCAGCTCACTGTGTGTGCAGCACCACTCCTGGGTGGGCTGCCCTTTTTTCACGCAGGTGGCTCTCCTTGCAGGGCACACTCCTTGCACATGGGGCACCCCTATGCAGGGGAAACCCCTGTGTGGCACAGCACTCCTTGCGCGTGGCTGCACTGTGCATGGGCCAGTTCACCAAATGGGCCAGGAGGCCGTGGATACCAAACCCTGGACCTTCTATATAGTAGGCGGACATTCTATCAGTTGAGCCACATCCACTTCCCTATAACTGGTTTACCACTCACCAGTCCTTCTTATCCATTCCACTTTCCATAAAAATGTCCATTGTTTTCCTATATATAGATATGCATAGTCCCCTGCTTAAAACCTTTCTTCAGCTGCCAGACTTCCCATTTCCTATGGAATCAGGTTTAAAGTCCTTGGTATGGCCTATCTAGTCCTTCTTCCAAGCCCAACCCTCCCCTCTGATGTTATATCCTGCCAACCTATTGTTATGGGTTGAGTTGTGTCTCCCTAAAAAAGATCTGTTGGAATCCTAATCCCTGGTACCTGTGAATATGACCTTATTTGGAAATAGGGTCTTTGCAGATGTCATCAAGTTAAGATGAAGTCATACTGGGCTAGAGTGGGCCTTTAATACAATGTGTGTCCTTATAAGAAAAGAGGAGAGATACAGTACAGACACAGGGAAGACAGCCATGTGAATTCAGGGGAGGCAAAGATTGGAGTGATGCTGTCACATGCCAAGGAATGTTTGGGGATACCAGAAGCTGAAAGGAGCAAAGAAAGATCCCACCCCCAGAGGCTTTGGAGGGAACTTGGCCCTGCTGATCCTTGTATTTTGGACTTCCAGACTCCACAACTGTGAGACAATCAATATCTCTTTTTTTAAGCTACCCAGTCTTTGGTATTTATTTATGGTACTTTGTTACAGCAGTCCTAGGAGACCAAGACACATGTGTTGCCCCATCACTAGTCCATCTTATTGTGCCCAATGTCTTAGCCTGATGCTCCAATTCTGACCTCAGAACACATTGTGCCTAGACACCTCCTGTCTCAGCACACACTTTTACTTCTGTCTGGGAATCACCCCCTCTTTGCTTCCCTCATTCCTTCTGGACACTGTTCAACTATCACCAACTCATGAAGTCTTTCCTATACTCCCAGGAAAAGTTTGCCTATGCCCTCTGTGTACTGCCAGTCCTTCGTACATTTTTCTATTAGAATGCTTATCTCTTTGGGCTCTAATTGTTTGCAGCAAGTGCCTTAGGCACAAATGGTGTTTCACTCATCAATACAACTATAGCACATCATAAGTGCTCAATATATATTTGTTCACTGGATGGATGGATGAATAAATGAAGGGCCACCTCCTACTATTTTAATCATGGACTCTTCCCCAGACCTGGATGTTGTTCCCTTACCTGGTCTCTGTCTCACATCCAACCTCAAGTAAGGCTCATCTCACTTCTTCTCCTGGTGCTATGAGCTGCCATTTCCAGGTGTACAGCATTGTCTTCGCTGTGTCCTTTTTCTAGCCACCTCCTCCTTTGGGGCTTAATAATGGCTTTGACTTTTGCTAAAAGGTATGAATTTAATTTTCTCCATCCAAGAAATTCCTTGTTGCTTTGTTCTCCCAGGAGCCTCTTTGTGTAAACCAAGCCTTCCCAGTCCTCCCCCTCATCCCTGAAGGTCTTTGCCAATATCCCCCAATTACAGTCACAGTATTCTATCCTGGAGAGAAGCTGCCTCTACTGGAAGGTTAAACACAGCACAAGCTGCTTTCTTCTGTGCAAACCCAGGGCTCTTCAAATTCTTCTTTGGTGATGTAATCGTAATTGTCATTTTCACAGCTTTCCACTAAAATGTTTATAACTGTACCTTCAAGAAGACATAACGCTAAAAATTCACATACATGCATTAAACTGAAATAGAAGTCTGACTCACTTGGGTCTCATGTGTTCATTTTGGGGTTTAGCCATTCATTGTTCTCCTACACATAAAAACAGGTAAACCTGTTGGGTCAACAAAGAAAATGTTTGATAGAGAACTGAAATTTTCTCACCCGTGTTACTGACATTTCAGTAGACCTTTCCCAGCCCAACCTCACCCTTGCAGGAATTTCAGGGCAATGAACCAAGTGTTTGTTTACATCCTCTGGTGTCAAGAAGCCCAGAGTGGGTGAAGCAGAGCAACTGGACCTGCAAAGGAAAAAAACAAGCTCACGGGATTTGGAGGTTGTGGGAGAGGAGGAATGTCTTGAAGATACATACTTCATCATCTATACATGCGCTATTCAATGTCTTAGTCACTAGCCATGTGTGGCTATTTAAAGTTAAATTAATTGCAATAAAAATAAAATTTAAAAATCTCTCGCTCAATTACACTAGGCACATTTCAAATGCCCAACAGCCACATGAGACATGTAGCTCCTGTGTGGAATAGCACAGCTATAGAACATTTCCATCATGGCAGAAAGTTCTATCAGATATTGCTGATCTTTAATGTAAGTCATGGTCATAAAAAAAAACAACCAAGATGTGAAAGTCCTACTTTTAAAATGAGTGTTTGAAAATTGAGTGGGTTTTGGTGACTGCAATAAAAATGAAACATGATTTTTAAAAGAGGATTCTTCATGAGTTCTTTGCTGACACAAGTGAAAGAAAGGAAGGAAGGGCTGAGAGAAGAAAGAATAATCAGTCTTCAGCACTAGGATTTCTCATGGCAGGTCCTGGGAACCTATAGTGGTTTGAAGCTATGGATCCCAGAAAAACATGTTCTTAAATTTAATCCATCCCTGTGGGTGTGAACCCATTGTACGTAGAGCTTGTTGATGAGATTATTTCTAACAGGATGGGTCTTAATCCTACTACTGGAATCCTTTACAAGCAGAATAATATCAGATAGATAGAAAAAAAAGCCATGGGAAGCAAAAAGCTAAAGATCAACAGAACCCAGAAGAGAAGAGGGAGAGGCCAGCAGATACCACCATGTGCCTTGCCATGTGGCAAGCTAAGGACCAAGGATCACTGGCAGCCAGCCCCAGAATGCCAGTCTTCAGGAATGCCAGTCTTGATCGCACCTTCTCTTAGCCTCAAAAACGTGAGCTAATAAATTCCCATTGTATAAGCCAACCTATTGCATGGTATTTGCTTGAGCAGTCAAGGAAGGTAAATGAGGAACCCATCATTTCTAAAGAAAAAGAAAGCAGGGCTGGGAGGCTGACTTCTCTGAAGTCCTGTCAGGTGGCAAGCACTGAGGTTTGTGGTTTCAGACGTCCCGATGTTCATCGTAAAGGCACGTGTCCTGGGTCATTCAGGTATTTGGCATGGCATGTAAGGAACATATTCACCTTTGAACAACTCCTCACTTCTATTAACACATCACTTTCCTTTCTTAAGGCCATGCTGGATGCGTGCTCAGCTGTGTAATATTCTACGTGGGTGCCACTGCTGAATAAAGAACAAAAAGTCCTGGGTGAAGGAGCTCGTTACCCTTGCCTGAACCTGTCCAGAGAGGCTCTCCAAGAACCGTGATTCCAAGGTGCCTTTGTATTTAGACTCTGGGACTCAGGTCAGTGAGCAGACACCCACAGTCCCAGCTTCTCTCCTTTCCTACCCATCTGTCTTAGTTTATCAGGGTCGCTATGACAAATACCCTACTGGGTTGTCTTGAACAACAGGAATTTAATGTCTCACAGTTTGGGAGGCTAAAAGTCCAAAATCAAGGTCTTGACAGGCCATGCTTTCTTCTGTAGCATCCTGGCGCTGGCTTGCTGCAATCCCTGGGGTTCTTTGACTTGCATCTTTGCCTCCATCCCATGCCTTCTCCTGGCTTCTGCTTTTTCTGCTCAGTCATCCATATCTCTGTCTAGAATTTCTCTCCTTATACAGACTTCAGCCATATGGGTTAAGACCCATCCTGATTCAATTTTACCTCATGCACATAGGATCTTCAAAGTTTCTAATTACAAATGAGCTCACACCTTAACTAAAAATATCTTCAATGGTCCTATTTACAAATGGGTTCACATCTACAAGATTGGGAGTTAGGAGGTGACTATATCTTTTGTGGGGGACATGATTCAATCCCAGCACTATCTCTGGAGTGATTAAACCTTTGGTTTGCCCAGTAAGACCCCATCCCTCATTCACTATCAAGGAGTACACGGCTCGTATGTATTCTGTTGTATTAATTTTTCAAGACTCTTTTACAGCAATCCTGCAAGAGCAGACTCTACTTCTGGGGCTCCTCAAAAGGTTTGAAGAAAATCAGCTTTGTTGACTCCTCACTCCATTTAGCCCACGTGACAGGTTGCCCAGAGCACAGCACGACCCGAAAAAGCTCTGGAAGTGGTCAGAAATGCTCTTGAGCATTTCTGGAGCCAGGGTTGACTTGTCAGTATTCGTACTTTCTTTTTCAAGACATTCTAGCCATGGGTCATGCCACTATGCACAGTATTTGGATTTATCTCCTTAACAGCAGTGACCACATGAGCTCTTTCCAATAGACCCACAGATTGGTAGGATGTCTAAGTCACACAGGAAAGGGAAGAGAGGCAGTTATTGTGAGTGGTGAATCATTCTACAACCCCCTCTACCTTGCACTCAAACCGGGAGAGGGCAGTATTTGAGGGCAAACCCAGACTCCCTCCCTGTCCCAGGGGCTGCCACCACCCTCTTACCAGAGCAAGGAGCAGGGAAAGGTCTCCTGCACCCTCATCCAGGGACCAGCCAGCTCATTCACCAGTGGTGGCTCCAAACACAGCCATCAACTCTTGGGGATCCCTCAACAAGGCTGTGTGAGGGCACACGTACACACAAACACTCATACACCTACCTAACACACGTACAACAGACACGCTTGCACACATTCACACATAAACTCAATATACGCACATACAGGGCACCCACGTCCCACTCACATTACCCCCACACATACCCACAAGCACATACACACAGCATCTCACACATGTGCACAGCATGCACACACACACGCGTGCCATGCACTTGCTTCCAGTGAGAGGCTCGTGCTAAAATCTGCAAGAATCCAGCTGCTTCAAAGAAAAGGCTAAAAAGCAAGGGCTGATGGAACCGCAGAAATGTGCTATTTTTTAAGGGTGATGCTAAGCGACTAATAATATCTGCATTTTGGGGCGTGCCGCACACTCGCAGAGGCTTCTGCAAACGAGCTAATTAGCCAGTACTCTGAGACAGGGACGCAGATGAACTGTTGCCGCTTTAGCTTGCAGAATCACTTAGCTCTGTCACACTTCTTATAGCAACATGCCAAGTAATAGCTAAAAACACACTGGGTTTCAAAGACCTGGATTTTAGCTAATAGTCCTGGGGATCTCTGTAGCTAGTCATGCATTGGAATTAGGATTCTCACTTTCCCTTTCCCAGCTCTCTGCTGCTGTGCGTTCTTCTCGACTTTACCACCCACTCAGATGTCTCACTTCTTTCTGGAGCCTTCCGCAGCTATGCTTGCTTATAAATCCATCTTCTTCCAAGAGGGTGACCAACTGTCCCAGTTGTAACACTGAAAGTCTCACATCCCAGGAAGCCCCTTAGTTCTGGGCAAAGCAGACAGCCGGTCACCCAGAGGCACGGTAGCATATGGCTTTGCTGTCAACTGTACTCGAGGCTGCATAGTGATGTAACCGATGATTTCATGTGTACTGAGTTTGTCTTAAGATTATAAACTGCTCAAAACCAGGATCCTCTCTTAATCTCCTTGGTATGCTTGATTTGGGTAATTGCACATAGACTTCATTTCTTTTAATACCCGATCTCTGTTACAATGCAATCCAAAATAAGACCCCTATAGACAGATTGGAGTCTTCCATCCAAATGGTGTCTTGAGCCCTTGTCCTCAAGGTTGAAGGTCCAGGCCAAGAGGACACGGGGATTTTGCCCTCGTTGACAGACGTTCCTCCAAAAGCCAACACTTCTGAGTAGATCCCTAGGAAATTTTTTAAAAATGCAGATTCCCTGCCTTCTCACCCCACCCCCAGAACTTCTGATTCAGGATTGAATCTCCCCTGGCGATTCTGGTGAAGTTGTCCTTGAAAATTTAGAAGTCCTTTTATCCAACACAGTCAGGACTAGCTGTTGGTTCCCCATCAAAAAAGCCACTTAAAGTGAAATGTCAAGTAAAAAAAGAGAAAGGAAGAGATAGATATTGACTTTAAACATTTCATTTTAACTTAAAACTTTCTTTTACATATATACTTTACTTCACCTATTTTTTTTAAATAAGCCCAAGGCCTTTTTTTAAAAAGATGGATTTGCTGATTGGATTTTTCATTTTATATAAATCACAATCATCTATATCAGTCTTGATTTCTTAAAAATAGAATATGAATTTAGAGACACTTATGAAGTATTCTTAGTGTGAAATCCTTCCAGATCCTTGCAATATTTTCTCCAGTCTTTTTACAGTTGCCTCAACCACAACAAATTAAGCAAAAATTTTGAGCGACTCACATTTGTTGAGTCTTACTGAAGCATCCAATTTAGTCCTCATAGACACAACTCTATGAGGTACATTCTGTCTTTTGGATAGAATGTAAACTCCATGCAAAAGGGCTCTTTGTTTCTTTGTTTCCATTATTCCAAGCATGAAGTAGTACGTGGCATATTGCAGGTGCTTGATTTGTTAAATAGAGTGGTTCGCATGATATTTCATATAATTAGTTTGTTAGAGTAATAAATATCACTGGCACAGAGAGGTTTGGGAGCAAACATAACTAACTCTTGGAAAGCACAGCAGGAAAATCAGCAGGTGTGTGAGGGAACAGTAGACTAGCAATGAACTTTCAACTCATCATTGGCATTGGTTGGTGCATGCTTTGGAGAAAATTAAGAATCTCCATTGATCTTGGCAGACAATTAGATGGAGTTTCGTGTGAGTCCTGCCCCTGCCTCTCTACTCTTAAGACAAGGAATCAGGTCAAAGGAGGACTGAGAAAAGAATCAGGAGTTGGAGGGTAGTTCTCTCGTTTCTGGTTCTGGCCAGTGTCCTGTCTTGGGTTCCAGAGCAGGAAAGAAAGACCAGGGCAAGTCGATACCCTATAAATCCCAAGTTATTTTCCCATCTTCCTGAAGTGCCAAGAAGCTCTTCTCCCAAGGACATCTTTTAAAGTTTTTCAACATGTTCTTAATATCTAAGGACTGCTGTGCTTTCCAACAGAGGGTAAATATCCACTTTCTAATGTTATTTTTCATGTCTTTCTTTGCCAAAAATGCATTTGAGTAAAATCATTTGGGACTCATGTAGAATGACATCAGAGAATCAGCTTGCCTTGCTGCAGATCCCGGTGTTACACTAGCCATATGAAACCTGGGGCAAGTTATTTAACTTCTGCATACCTTGGGGATAACACTGAGTATTTCATAGAGTTATTGTGAAAACTCAATGTGATAACACATGTGAAAACCTTAGAAACAATGACCATCAATGAGTAGACTCAACACATCCTTGTTGTGGTCATTGTGCTTCTAGCTATGCCGTGCTTCATCACCAGCACTTGGTGAGTAGTGAAAACAAACAAGCAAACAAACAAAAACTTTGTTGATTGAATTTCTGATCCTTTCATGGAAAAACTTGTTTCTTCAGACTACACTGGTCTCTGGGATAATCAAGACTTATAGCAAAATGCAAATAGTAAGTTCTCTCACTTTGGGACAGATTGGGAAAGGTGGCAGAGGAAAGAGGGAGTGACAAGGATCATCTTATTGTCCAACAGTATCTCTCTCAGTCCCCCACTCTTTACCAACGTAATATTACATCCATTTGAGTGAAATCTTACCTAGCCACTAAAAGTGTTTGCATAAGGAATTTCTATTGATACTGGAAAATGATTGAAATATTAGGTTAAGATTTCTAAAACAGCCATTCATTTAGACCTTCATTCATTAATGTGAAGACAGTGGTAGATAAAACTGATGATGCCCCTGAATTCATGAAATAGATGTTCTTACAAAATAAATAGTTATTAGAAGACTGGTGGAAGGACACAAACCAAAATGTTAATCATTTTTCGTTTCTGACCTATTGGATAACATTTTTTTTTAAGATTGATTTTATTTATTTCTCTCCCCTTCCCCCCTCCCCCCCTTGTCTGCTCTCTGTGTCCATTTGCTGTGTGTTCTTCTGCATCCGCCTGCATTATCCAGTGGAACAGGGAAACTGCATCTCTTTTTTGTTGCGTCATCTTGCTGTGTCAACTCTCCATGTGTGTGGCGCCACTCCTGGGTGGGCTGCACTTTTTTCATGCAGGGCGGCTCTCCTTGTTGGGCATACTCCTTGTGTGTGGGGTACCCCTATGTGGGGGCGCCCCTGTGTGGCACAGCACTCCTTGCACGTGGCAGCACTCCATATGGGCCAGCTCACCACACAGGTCAGGAGGCCCTGGGGATCGAACCCTGGACCCTCCATATGGTAGAAAGACTCTATCAGTTGAGCCACATCCACTTCCCTGGATTACATTTTATTTGTATGCTTTTTTATATTTTATTACAAAGTGGAGGGGCAGGTATAGTAGATATTTTGGCTACCCAGCATCTAAATACTCTCCTATGCTTGGGAGAATTCTCATCTTATAAAGCTTGACTGCCCTCCCCCTCCCTAGAAGAACTGGAAATGTCAGTTTTCCTAGCCACCTTGCTGCTAGGCATAGGCATATGATCCTAGGCTTCTTGGATTTGACATTATCATTCAGCTTTTTTTTTTTGAGGTACTGGGGTAGGGATTCAACCCTGGACCTCATATGTTGGAAGCTGGTGCTCAACCACTGAGCCACATTAGCTCCCTGAGCTTGGTTTTTTTCATTTATTTGTTGTTTGTTCCCTTGTTTAAGAAAGCACCAGGGACCAAACCTGGGACCTCCCATGTGGGAAGCATGTGTTCAACCGCTTGAGCCACACCCGCTCCCCTCATATTGCACTTTGATTTGAAACCAAGTGACCCAGAGAAGCAGGGAAGGCAGTGAATCCTTTCTGGCAGTAGAAATAGTTGCAACAAGATCCAGTCCTGCAGTGGCAGTGTCAACGGTAACGATGGCAGCAAGACCAAATGACCACCTGACCTGGACTTCCCATGATGGCATGATGGAGTGGCCAGGTTTTCTGCCTTAACAAAAGTCCGGGATGATCAGCAGAGCTCCGTCATCAAGTGGCAGAGGCACAGTGAGGTGGGTGCCAGAGCAGGTTGTGAAGATACAAGAAGCTTCATGAGCTTCACCCACACCTGCCCTCTGCTGTCCTTCCATTATCTACACCTATGGCCTCATGGGGAGTTCCTGATACTGCCATCAGCAAGGGAAAAAGTCAAGCCCAGGGAAGCAGATGTGACTCAAGTGATTGAGTGCTCACCTACTACATGGGAGGTTCCGGGTTCAGTTCCCAGTACCTCTTGGAGCAGACGAGCAAGACAGCAAGTTGGTGCAATAGGCAGGCATAGCTAGCTGATGCAACACAATAACACAACAAGGAGATACAAAAAGGAAAGACAATGAGACACAACAAAGCAGGGAGCCAAGGTGGCTGAAGTGATTGAGTGCCTCTCTCCCACATGGGAGGTCCCAGGTTCTGTTCTTGGTGCCTCCTAAAGAGAAATGAGCAGACACAGAGAGGAGACAGCAAGCACGAACAACGAGGGTGGGGGAAATTAATAAATAAAATAAATCTTATTTTTAAAAAGTCAAGTCCAACTTCAAATGAACCTGTTTAATTACTAGTGCTGACCAGAAATAGACTTCTGGGTCTATAGCCTCACTCTTGAGTGGTCTTAAAAGATGATGAGAAAGGGAAATCATCCCAGAGGGTGGAACCTTGAATGGGGCATTTTGTTTTCCACTCTTCCTCGTAGATGAGATGGCTTGTGGTGAAGAGCTATATAGATATTGTGGCTGTGGCCTGTGGCAATTGTTTAGATAGATGGTCATGAACTTGGAAGGAACAAGATTGGAAAATTAGTAACAAGGCAGTTGGAGAAGGAGGTATGTGGATAAGCTTCTAGGGAGGTGCCCTAAGTGCATACTCACCAAATACTCTCACTCCACAGAGGAGAAAGGTTCTGAATAAGCCAATGGGAAGGTGATCAGTTGTGTAACAGTTTATCAACTTCCTTCTTAGCCACCCAAATGGGATCATGCACAAAGCGATCGTGGAGGTAGGGATGGAAACTGTTGATGGACTCAAAAACATAGACTTCCCTTTACCAAGGTTAATCTGTCTAGCTCCAGTGCTGAGGCCCAACTTGCAAGCAGCATGAACTATTCTTTACCCCTGATGTTGTGTCACCCCTTGAATGGACCAATCAGCCTCCTAGTGACAGACTGATTGCACTCAACTCCCTCTATCATGAAGCATCCAGCATTTGTCCTCACTGATACAGGCACTTATTGGGGATTTGAACTTGCTTTCTGCACCTATCATTTTTTTTTTGGTCAAAATCTCTACCTTGTACCTTGCTTCTAGCCAAACAATGCACATTACAGAAAAGGAATCAGGCAATAGGCTACAGCATTTGTAATTCATTGATCCTATATTGTACATTTTCACCTAGAAAGAGCTGGGTAAACAGACAAAATTAAATGGGAGATGCAGTGTAGGTTGGATTTGATTGCTCCTGACTATCAAGAGGAAGTCAGACTGCTGCTACAAACTGAGGATAACCTGAAGGTGGGTAAAACCCATGAG
Organism: Dasypus novemcinctus; assembly: GCF_030445035.2. NCBI lineage: Eukaryota > Metazoa > Chordata > Mammalia > Cingulata > Dasypodidae > Dasypus > Dasypus novemcinctus. The sequence goes on along the minus strand of NC_080676.1, from coordinate 152,252,967 downwards.
ATCATGAAACCTGGGCCATGCCAAGGGTAAAATTCAACCAAAGGAAGCAGCTGTGGCTCCATCCGTTGGGCTCCCATCTACCATATGGAAGGGTCTGCGTTCACATCCCAGGGCCTCCTTGTGAAGGCAGGCTGTCCTGTGTGCCACAGAGAGCTGACGGCCTGTGTGCCTTGAAGAGCCGGTACAGCAAGACGATGCAACAAAGGGAGACAAGCAGATACAGAGAAAAAAAAGAAGTGCAGCGAATGGACACAGAGAAGAGACAGCAAAGAGAGGAGCAAGCCACAAGGTAGGGAAAGAATGAATAAATAAATAAATAAATAAATCTTTAAAAAAAAAACAAAAAAATTCAACTGAAGACTATAACAACCATGTTCAGGCATGACTGCCAAGATCTCAGTACTCTTGGGGATGCAGGTTTGGGTCATCCCATCAGATTCTCAACCTTGACCAGCTGAGGTGCTGACTGAGTTCAAAGGACGCCTGGTAGTTGGGGAGGGAAGATAGATCTACCAACTTTATCCTCTTGTCCAGATATTGGAATGAGCACAGTAATTTTCTTCCTTACTAAAATATATTTGCTTATGTTAACTAATTTTCCCCTTCTTTCCTTCTCTCTTATGCTATTTTGTATAGGGTGTGTGCAGGTGATCACCTTTATGGGTTTGCCCAAAAGTTATAGAATATCAAGGTGGAATTATGATGGAATAGATGGAATCGCATGACCCAGAGATCCATCCCTAAATCCTCAAGATTGATGAATGAAAACAAATATAAGTAGGGAATGCAACTATGACCTAAAGTGGACTTATTCTAGTAATTGAAGAACTGGTAACATTGATGTAAAGGCAGTGGTCACCTGAGGTTCTGAGGGGAGGGAGAGGGAAGAATAGGTGTGATTCAGGGCATTTTGGGGACTTTGGAGTTGTTCTGTATGATATTGCAATGACAGATGCAGGCTATTATACATTTTGTCAAAACTTATCAAATTGTGTGGTGCAAAGTGTAAACCATAATGTAAACTGTAGACCATTGTTAGTAGCAATGCTTCAATATGTGTTTATCAATTATAACAAATGTACCACATTAATTAAAGATGTTGTTATAGGGGAAAGTGGGGGAAGGGGAAGGGCGAAGTATATGGGAATCCCCTATTTTTGATGGAACATTTACGTAACCTAAAACTTCTTTAAAAATAATAAAATTAACAAAAGAAAAAGAAAAGCATGTATATTGATGCTGGGCCAGCAAAAGGGCAATTGTATAAAGAAGAATTGTTATTCTTTCTGACTTCCCAGCCTCTGATTCCCCACCACTATGAGTCTCCAAAAGATACAAAGCCAGACACCCATGATAGATCTTGAAAATGGCAGATATTCCCTTGCCCAGACTCCTTTGATCCAGATTTCTTGAAACAAGCATACCCACCTGGACTTCAAGTGGGGAGCAAGTGGTTGTTGCTATGTAGCCAGAACCACAGAGGGTTCTTTCTGGTTATGTATCCATGGCAGGAAGACTGAGGTCGAGGCCACTGTTGCTACAGAACTGGCAGTGCTGGTGACTACAGGTGGTTGAGTTCTGGGTCAGCAGTGGCCACTGAGGCATCTGGGGCTAGGCTGTGGCATCCACACTGCTCTTCCCGTGGTATAATCTTAGGCATTTCTTCCCTGACTTTCTAACTCTGAGCCTAGTTCTTCAGCCCTCCAGTTGCTCCTGTGAGCTACCTTTTATACTTTTAGCAAATTCCCTTTCTACTGAAGTCTGTTAGTCATTTTATGTTGCATACAACTAAGAATGTTGGTGGATTCAGCATGTGTGATACTGATAATTAATTACCCATTTCCTGGCTATGATACCCATGACCAGGCTGCCTTGAACTAAAATTCTCTCTCTTCTTTCTGTTTTCATATTTCAACAACCTGGCTTGACCCTGATGCTTGCCTTTGCCTAATCCTTCCAATGGACTATCCAACCCCATGGCACCAGGACCTCCAGTCCCTCTATTCTGGGAGAACAAAGACTTCCAAGCTTTGAAAACTTGGGTAAAAATAGGGAAGGCTTACTCACCAAGGCTTATTACTGGCTTATATGTTTCCACCAAATGTCCTCCCTTTCTTGAGAGTCCCCGGGTTTCTTTCTCCGCTGATGTTTCTGTGCACCATTTCATTCTTTACTCCATTACCAGATGGCCTGGCTTGGTGGATATAGTTTTTGCTATTGAAGATCGATCAATTACTCTGCTGCTACCAGTTCCGGGTCCGAACACTTCATCCCCAGCTACTGCAGGGTCACAACATCCTTCTCTCCTCCCTCAGTGGTTATAGCCATTCAGACCTCCAAAAGGTAGCTCCATGCTTACAGTTTTACAGTTGACTCTGTAGAAAATCTTGGGTCTAGTTACCCAGAGTACAAACTGAAGGTCGAGGGATACCACCTGGTACTCCAGCAAACACATTCCTCACTCTACCTGAATGGGAGCCCTGGGACATGGTATATATACCTCTGGGCTTTCTCAAGACATGTTCCCTGCCTTCCTGAGATACCTGGGTCCCTCTTGACCTTAGAAAAGATAGGCAGGGTTTGCCTTCCCCATTTGAGCAGAATTGCTCATCTAAGTGTTCTGAGTCTCCACCATGAGTCCCTTTACCATTTCTCCAAGGATATTTGGATTCAGCATGTGCATATGACTTCTGAGAACCTGCTCTAATAACTCTGTTCCCCCAAGGCAGACAGGCTAGGCCAAGATTATGACCTTCATATGAAGGTCATTTAGGGTGACCAGATGTCCCAATTTCCTTGGGACTGTCCTGATTTTAGCACTAAAAGTCCTGCATCCCAGGAAACTCCTCAATGCCAGGAAAATCAGCACATTTGGCCCCCCAACAACCAAAGTGATAAAAAGAATATCTACAAGCTGAGGTCAAGGCAAATTAGGGCAAAACTATTTCATGCCCTTAGTGTTGGTACAAAATCATTCTCTCTCTTTGTAGCTACACACAGTGCATTTTCGTAGACCCACCAAAATGCTAAAGTAATTACATCCCCTCTTTGTCATAGCTTGAAAGTATTCAGAGAAGTCCTGAAGCCTGCTTCCCTCCAGCCGACTCGCTGCCCAGTGAAGCAGTACCTGCTTAACTGCTTCAGTCCCTCTTTTCATCATTTTAGCCAATCCCCTTTGAACCTGTTCCAATTTGTATGCATCTTCTTGATACCGTGGCACTCCAGATTGAATGCCAGGCACATTGATGTAGAGTTTCATCTCCTCGTCTCATTATGTGCCTCAGGCAGCAAATGCAGCAAAACCATGTAAGCGTCTTAGCCAATTATTGTAATTGCTTTTAAGACACATACACACACAGACAGATATACTTTGTTAGTCACAAGAATTAAATGCTTTCTGAAGGTCAAAAACCACATCTCTTTTAGTTAGTCAAGACAGGGAAATAGTCTTGTCAATTTAATTCACAGAACAACGGGAAGGAGAACGAATGGGATTCGAAGCTCTGGTTGGGGGGCTGGCTCTGCCCCAGCCAGCGGGGAGACCATGGAGAAGTCATTTCACCAGTCTGGCTCTTTATTTCCTGTGGACAAAAACGAGGGGTTATGTAGGTCATCCAGAAGTCCTTTCTATTGAGAAATGTTGAATGCCACCTCAAGACAACATCTGAATCACTGGATCTCCATGAGAGTGGGTGGCATCAGAGTCACATGGGGAGATTTTCAAACTATGTCTGCTTTCCCCACTGCCTGCCACTCCTCCAAGGCAAGTCAACTTTTGGAGTGAGGGGAAAGGAACTCCTTGCTTGTACCACTCAATGCAGCCAATACTTTGACCATGAGGACAACCTGGTCATAAGGACCACTCTGCCTGGTCCTTTCCTCTCAGCCCATGTCTCTTACCTCTAAAACACATTTAAAACACTCTTCATGATACCAAGATCTGAATTTATTGTCTTTACTTCAACTCCCCACTGGCATTTATTATACAACTTTGTGCTGCCATTGATAGAGTTTATCGGACCCAGTAGGGAATAAGGAAGCTTATGATGGATTCTGGGCTCATCCCATTATTCTATGATCACTTCATGACAAGTGATGTCACAGTTCGCAAAATAAGACTGTTTATCTCTAAACCCTACAATGAAACATTTCCTCATTATTGTTTAATTTGAGTTCACAGGAAGTGTTCTTGGCCTCCAAGAAATTAAAAGCTCTTTCAGGGGGTGAGTTGAGTGTTTATTTATTTTTAACTCACCTCTATACCTGTGGATGCCCAGTAAAGGTGGAGTGAGCAGCTGCCAGCCTCAAGTGGAGAAAGTATGTCTTGATTAAAACACTGCAAATCATGACCCGACAAGAGAAGGGAGACTGCTTTGCAGGATTTGAAATTTTGGGAAACTCTGTCTAAAATTTACCAGCTACATACGGAGCCGGGCGGGGCCGGTGCAGGCCGCGGTGGCGAGAGGCGGACGCTGGAGCTGGGCCGGGCCGCTGTAGCGAGCGGAGCCAGGCGGAGCCGGGTCAGGCCGCGGGCGGGTACGGAGCCGGGCGGGGCCGGTCCAGGCCGCGGTGGCGGGAGGTGGGCGGGAGCCGGCTGGGCCGCTGTAGTGAGCGGAGCCGGGCGGAGCCAGGCTAGGCCGAGGCGGCGTAAGGAGCCGGGCAGAGCCGGTCCAAGCCTCCGCGGCGGGCGGAGCCGGGCCTGCGGAGGGGTTTCTGTTCTTTTTTTTTTTTTTTTTTAATTTATTTTACTTTATTTTATTTTATTTTTTTTTGGAGCATCTGCAGTACTGGGGAGTTCGTGGGCCCTGGGCGGCCTATTGGGGGTTTGTGGGAAGGGAGGTGCTTGCAGACCCATTTGGGCAGACAGACGGGGGGTTTTAGGGCAAAGCGGGGGGAAGTTGTTGTTTTAGATAGTGTTGCAATTGTGACACGTGTTACCTGTATCTCTCTTCTCCCTATCCGTTCCCCACCGTTTGCCCATCCTCTTTTTCTTTCTTCCTTTCTTCTTGTCTTTCTTTTTTCTTTATTATAATTAGTTTTTTTTTTTCGGTTTTCTCTTTCCCTCTTGTCCCTCATCTTCCACTTATTTTTATTTTAATTCAAGTATACAATAGGTGCTACAGGGAACACCTCACATTTGCTGGGTTTTCCGATCCTCCACTGCCTCATTTCTGTGTGAACTGATTTAGGCTACCTACACTATCCCCCTTCCCCTGCATCTTGATATCCACTATCATCTACTGTCTCTCCTATATTCCACCCCCAACCTCCCGTTCTTTGATCCACAAAGTGTCTAACTCTTAATTTCTAATACCTTTGTTCTGTTTTCTGTCTATTATCCACTCTTGAAACTATTACCTCTCCTTTCTTTCTCCCTCTCTCATGAAAACAATAGCTTTGTAGTTCATACCATATTCCTCCCAAATTCAGTCATCTACTTCATAAAAGGTACTCTACCTACAGCTATAACTCTATACAATCTACATGAATCTAACCTCCATCCTTCCAGATCTCATATTCTTGCTTTGTTAACATACATCACCAATACAACTTTACACTTTTCCCTTGCTTACACAATTGCCTTTCCCCAACACTAATACTTTCCTCTAAAGTGAACTTAACCAACAACAAGTAACTAGAATAAGAAGAAAAATCTGACAAAGAGAAGATATAACACCTATGCAAAAATAACAACTAATTAACCTCCAAGAGCAGACAAAGAAGCTAAGGAACTGACTAAATTCGTCAAAATAAAGAGATGACCAGAAAGCAACAAAAATCTACAAACCAAACCAATAATCAGGAAAACATGGCTGAATCCAATCAACAAACCAATAATCACGAAGGGGAGCAAAACTTGGCACAAGCAATGAAAGATCTTAGAACATTTATCACCAACAAATTTGATGCAGTAATGAAAGAGGTTAACAACATGAAGATATCACTTGGAGGGGAAATTGCAGACATATGCAAAAACATAACAGATATGATGGGAATGAACACCACAGTTCAAGAAATCAAAAATACACTTGCAGCAAATATCAACAGACTAGAAGAAACAGAGCAGAGAATTAGTGATGTGGAAGACAGTACATCAGAAATCAAACAGATAGTAGAAGGGGTCAATAAGAAGATAGAAAAAATCCAATTAGGATTTAGGGACCTGAATGACAATGCAAAACGCTCAAACATACGTATTATAGGCATTCCAGAAGGTGAAGAGAAGGGAAAGGGGTCAGAAAGAGTGTTGCAGGAAATAATGGCTGAAAACTTCCCAAATATACTGAAAGAGACAGATGTACATATCCAAGAAGCACAGCGCACTCCACAAGTCATAAACCCCAACAGGCCCACCCCAAGACATATACTTGTCAAATTATCCAATGCTCAAGACAAAGAGAAAATCCTAAAAGCAGCAAGAGAAAAGAAAACCATCACATACAAGGGAAGCTCAATTAGATTAAGTGCTGATTTCTCTTCTGAAACCATGGAGGCAAGAAGACAGTGGTATGATATAGTCAAGGTACTAAAGGAAAGAAATTTCCAACCAAGAATACTTTATCCAGCTAAACTAGCATTCAAATATGATGGAGAGTTCAAAATATTCGCAGACAAACAGAAACTGAAAGAGTATACCAACAAGAAACCTCCCCTTCAAGAAATTCTAAAGGGAGTGCTGCAGGAAGAAAGGAAAAAACAGGAAAGGCAAAGTTGGAGGAGAGTATAAGACCAACAACAACAACAAAAAAGACAAAAAAAAAATACAAACAAAATATGACAAACACAAATCCAATCAAAGTATGGCTAACACAAATAATTCCTTGATAGTAATAACACTGAATGTCAATGGATTAAACTCACCTATCAAAAGATTCAGACTGGGACATTGGATAAGGAAATATGACCCATCCATATGCTGTCTACAAGAGACACATCTTAGACCCAGAGACGCATGGAGATTGAAAGTGAAAGGCTGGAAAACAATCATACAAGCTAACAATAACCAAAAAAAGGCAGGAGTAGCTATATTAATATCAGACAAAATAGACTTTAAATGTGAAACAATTGTGAGAGACAAAGAAGGATACTACATTTTAGTCCAAGGGAAAATCTGTCAAGAAGATCGAACAATCATAAATATCTATGCCCCTAACAAGGGTGCCTCTAAATACGTCAGGCAAACGCTGGAAAAACTAAGTGAAAGAATAGATACATCTACAATTATAGTGGGGGATTTTAATACACCACTATCAACTCTGGACAGAACATCTCAAAAGAGAATCACCAAAGAAACAAAACATCTGAATAGTATATTAGAGGAGCTCGATCTAATAGACATATATAGATCGCTACACCCAAACACAGCAGGATATACATTTTTCTCAAGCGCACATGGATCATTCTCCAAGATAGATCATATGCTAGGCCACAAAGAAAGGCTGAACGAATTCAGAAAGATTGAAATCATACAAAACATTATCTCTGACCACAGTGGAGTCAAGCTGGAGATTTGCAAGGGACAGAAGCCCAGATTTCACACCACGATTTGGAAATTAAACAGCACACTCTTAGAAAAACAGTGGGTCAAAGAGGAAATCTCAAAAGAAATCAATGACTACCTTGAAACAAATGATAATGATAACACAACATACCAAAATTTATGGGATGCAGCAAAAGCAGTACTGAGAGGGAAGTTTATAGCCATAAATTCATATATCAAAAAAGAAGAAAGAGCAAAAATTGAAGAACTAACTGCACATTTGAAGGAATTAGAAAAACAACAACAAAGCAACCCAACAGGAAGAAGAAGGAAGGAAATAACAAAGATAAGAGCAGAACTAAATGAAATAGAAAATAAGAAAGCACTTGAACAGATAAACAAGACCAAGAGCTGGTTTTTTGAGAAGATTAACAAAATTGACAAACCTTTAGCAACACTAACAAAGAAAAAAAGAGAGAAGATGCAAATACACAAAATAAGAAATGAGAAAGGCGATATCACCACTGACCCCACAGAAATAAAGACTATCATAAGAGGATATTTTGAAAAACTATATTCCAACAAAAATGACAATCTAGAGGAAATGGACAAATTCCTAGAAACACATAAACAGCCCATATTGACAAAAGAAGAAATTGATGATCTTAACAAACCAATCACAAGCAGAGAGATAGAATCAGTTATTAAAAATCTCCCAACTAAGAAGAGCCCAGGGCCAGATGGCTTCACAGGTGAATTCTACAAAACATTCCGGAAAAAACTGACACCAATCCTGCTGAAACTATTCCAAAACATCGAAACAGAAAGAACGTTACCCAACTCCTTCTATGATGCCAACATTACCCTAGTACCAAAGCCAAACAAAGACATCACAAGAAAGGAAAATTACAGACCAATTTCTCTAATGAACCTAGACGCAAAAATACTTAACAAAATACTTGCTAATCGTATTCAACAACACATTAAACGTATTATACACCACGACCAAGTGGGATTCATCCCAGGTATGCAAGGATGGTTCAACATAAGAAAATCAATCAACGTAATACACCATATAAACAGATTGAAGGAAAAAAATCACATGATTATATCTATTGATGCAGAAAAAGCATTTGACAAAATACAGCACCCTTTCTTGATAAAAACACTCCAAAAGGTTGGAATACAAGGGAATTTTTTGAACATGATAAAGAGTATATATGAAAAACCTAAAGCCAATATTGTTTACAATGGAGAAATCCTAGACTCCTTCCCTCTAAACTCAGGAACAAGACAAGGATGCCCACTGTCTCCGCTCCTATTTAACATTGTCTTAGAAGTACTTGCTCGAGCACTGAGGCAAGAACCAGAAATAAAAGGCATTCAAATTGGAAAGGAAGAAGTCAAAATTTCATTATTTGCAGATGACATGATCCTATACATAGAAAACCCTGAGAGATCTACAACGAAGATTCTAGAACTCATAAATGAGTTTAGTAAAGTCGCAGGTTATAAGATCAATGCGCAAAAATCAGTAGCATTTCTGTACACCTATAATGAGCAAGATCAGGAGGAAATCAAGAAACAAATACCATTCACAATAGTAAATTAAAAAATCAAATACTTAGGAATAAATTTAACTAAAGAGGTAAAGAACTTATACACCGAGAACTATACAAGATTGTTCAAGGAAATCAAAGAAGACCTAAATAAATGGAAGACTATTCCTTGTTCATGGATAGGAAGACTGAACATTATTAAGATGTCTATCCTACCAAAACTGATCTACACATTCAATGCAATCCCAATAAAAATCAATGCAGCCTTCTTTAAGGAACTAGAAAAACTAACTATGAAATTTATTTGGAAAGGAAAGAGACCCCGAATAGCCAAAGACATACTGAAAAAGAAAAACGAAATTGGAGGAATCACACTACCTGACTTCAAAACATACTATAAAGCCACGGTGGTGAAAACAGCATGGTATTGGCATAAGGAGAGACACATAGACCAATGGAATCGAATTGAAAGCTCTGATATAGAACCTCACATATACAACCACATAATATTCGATAAAGCCACCAAACCCTCTCAACTGGGAGAGAGTGGCCTATTCAACAAATGGTGTCTGGAGAACTGGATAGCCATATGTAGAAGAATGAAAGAGGATTACCATCTCACACCTTATACAAAGATCAACTCAAGATGGATCAAAGACCTAAATATAAGAGCCAAGACCATAAAAACCTTAGAAAGCAGTGTAGGGAAACATCTACAGGACCTTGTAATAGGAAATGGATTTATGAATATCTCACCAAAAGCACGAGTAGCAAAAGAACTAATAGATAAATGGGACTTCCTCAAAATTAAAGCCTTCTGCACCTCAAAGGAGTTTGTCAAGAAAGTAAAAAGGGAGCCCACACAGTGGGAGAAAATATTTGGCAACCATATATCTGATAAGAAACTTATAACTTGCATATATAAAGAACTCCTATATCTTGAAAATAAAAAGATAAACAACCCATTTAAAAAATGGGAAAAAGACTTAAACAGACACTTCTCCGAAGAAGAAATACAAATGGCAAGAAAGCACATGAAAAAATGTTCCAAATCTCTAGCTATCAGGGAAATGCAAATCAAAACTACAATGAGATACCATCTTATACCCATAAGATTGGCAGCTATGAAAAAAACAGAAGAATACAAGTGCTGGAGAGGATGTGAAGGAAGGGGAACACTCATCCACTGCTGGTGGGAATGCAGAAGGATCCAACCATTCTGGAGGACAGTATGGCGGTTTCTCAAAAAACTAGCCATAGATTTGCCATATGACCCAGCAATACCACTGCTGGGTATATACCCAGCAGAACTGAAAACAAGAACACAAACCGATATATGTACACCAATGTTCATAGCAGCATTGTTCACTATTGCCAAAAGTTGGAATCAACCCAAATGCCCATCAACAGATGAGTGGATCAATAAAATGTGGTATATGCACACAATGGAATACTACTCGGCTGTAAGAACAAACACACTACAAACACATGTGATAACATGGATGAATCTTGAGAACCTTATGTTGAGTGAAGCAACCCAGACATTGAAGGACAAATACTACATGACCTCAATGATATGAAATAAACAAGCTGCCCTAGATAGCAAGAGACTGAACGATAGGCTTACAGGAAATCGGAGGGTGGAGGAAGGATATGAGCCGATGTCTGCAGGGGTCGAATTTAAGACGAGATGGTGGTAAGTATGAACACAAAGAAGAGATAAAAGGGGGGCAAGGGGTTGCCTTTGCTTGGGGCTTTGCGGGTTTGAGGGTGGCTGGGGAGGGACGGATGGGTAACGTTGCCCAAAAGTGGGGGGAGGGAGGGGTAGCATACGAACCAGGAGAGGGTCAGGTGTTGGTGGAGAGTAAAATGCCGAGAAAATCATATCAAAATATAATAAAGAGGGTTACCTGTTTAGAATGCTCGGAGGGGAGGGTCTGATGCAGGACGGACTCCTGGGGAATGTCTAAATGCTCATTCTGCCAGAGTGGGTGACACCATGGGGTAGAAACCCAAGTAGTGAGAGTGGGGGTGGACCCACATCCTGGGGAGGACTAATGCCATCAAATAGAGGGAACTGTATCCCTCGAGAGAAAGGGTGGCTCCCAGGGCATTGGGGCAGTTGAGTAAGTTAGGACCTGAACACTATTCCATCTATCTCTGGAAGTGGCTCCTCAGGAAACGGAGGTTGGCTATCACTGAGGACACCAAGGTGGAAGGGAAAATGGACGTTAAATGTGTGGAACCAAAGTAAATGGGGGGTAAGAGAGGAGTTTCTTGAGAGTACACAAGGATGGATATAAAACATGTAATATTACACTATAACATATAGGAGATGACAGACTGATAATGTAAACCATAATGTAAAACATAAGATAACTAAAAATGTAAAGAACTGTGTATCCTAAAGTATGCACCACAATGTAAGCACAGATGTCACCTTGTTAGAAAGCTAATGTCTCAGACTCTGTACATCACTTTAAGTAAATATGATATGAATAGGGCGTAAGAGTATCACTGTGGAAGGGAAAAGGTTTTCTGGTGGATGTGTGGGAGTGCTGTATATTATATATATACATTGCTGTGGTCTAGGACTCCTGTGAAGAAAAGCTGAATAATTAGGGGGGGGAAAAAAAAAAAAAAGAAAAAGATAGGATGTGGAATTTTTTCAAGTCAACATTCTTTATCTAAGTTCTTTATCTAACTTTATCCAAGTTCTTTATCTATCCTTTAAGCTCATCGCTATATGCCATTCCCTAGTAAGGGACCATGAAATTATATTGGGCTTCAAATTTCAGGGAGTTCTGGATCACAGAGTGTTTCAACAATGGCAATGGAGGGATACTGGTATGGGGTACCAATGACAGGTGATATATGGCTGACAGGGAGCTGTACAGAACATATGTCCAGGGTGCATGGTAATGTTTGGATATACTCATAGTGGCAACAATTAAAAACCACAGTAGGGGGGGTACTGGGTTCCTGGCCAGTGGTGCTCTGTCGTGGTCCCTAGGGGAGCAGCGACAGTCTCCCAGGTACAGTGGCGGGGACCGGGAGGGAGTGAGGGTTCAACAGTGAGCCCCTGATGCTAATGACTATGCTTGTGAGCTGATAAGCCCAAAATAAGAACAAGGCCTAGAACAACTTTGTGCCTGGGAATTTCCTCCTGTCAGCCTTCATGTTACTCAAATGTGGCCAGTCTCGAAGCCAAACTCAGCATGTAAATGCAATGCCTTCCCCCCAGCGTGGGACATGACACCCGGGGATGAGCCTCCCTGGCAACGAGGGACCACTATCAACTACCAACTGATGATGCAACTGGAAAATGACCTTATACGGAAGGTTCAATGCGGATCAGCAGAATATCCATGTCTACATAAAATACCATGACTTTAAAATGCTGTTTGACCTAAAGTAAGGGGGAAATGGAAAGGAGAAATGAGTTTATATGGCTACAAGTTTCTAAAAAAGAGTCTGGAGGCTGGCAGAAGGATTGCCCTCATGCACAACTGAGCAGAGTCAGAGAGACAGATAAAGCAGATACAACCCCCAGATATTGGTTCCTTTGAGGGCTAAAGAGACCCACGGGAGTTATGGTCATGGCCGATGGGGTTAACTACCAGGGCAGATGGCCCCTCTTTGGAAATGGTGTTTATGTGTGATGAATCTGGACTCAGATGGGATCTCCCTTCATAAGACTTTCATGCCAATGTGCTGGAGGTGCAGTTAATGTTGGGGTTTAAGATATATTTAGGGGATTTGAATCTCTGGACTAACAATGTGATAGCCAGATCCTGAGCCTCAACAGACTCCAGCACCTACAATCTGATTTATTGGACTTACCACACTCAGCTAAGATGGAGTTGAAGAAGGACAACCACCACACCATGGAGCCTAGAGTGATTACAACTGAAAATGGGAGGATTGCATCCAGCATCCAGGTGGAATCTGACCCTCCTCTTGACATAGAGGTGCAATGGACACAACCAATCCAATGTCCACATAGAAGAGGTGGCATTGGAATGGGAAAAGTGGACATAGTGAACGAAGGGTATGGGGAAAGGCAGGAAGAGATGAGAGGTGGAGGCGTCTTTGGGACATGGAGCGGCCCTGGATGGTACTTCAGAGGCAATCACCGGACATTGTAAATCCTCACAGGGCCCACTGGATGGAATGGAGGAGAGTATGGGCTATGATGTGAACCAATGTATATGAGGTGCAGAGGTGCCCAAAGATGTACTTACAAAATCCAATGGATGTGTCATGATGATGGGAACGAGTGTTGTTGGGGGGGGGGAGAGGGGGGGTGGAGGGATGGGGTTGAATGGGACCTCACATATATATTTTTAATGTAATATTATTACAAAGTCAATAAAAAATAAAAAAATTAAAAAAAAATAAAATAAAATAAAATAAAATTTACCAGCTACGAAATCATTATTAACATATTATCAGGTTGTAATTATGCTTTTAAAGCTGAGGGTGTTTTATATGAAAACTATTGGGTGTCCACATTTTATTTAGAAAACAAGTGAAAAGTCCAATTTTATCTATTTTAAATATTCAGGAAGGCACATTAATTTTGATGTTAAAAGAACGTGATTGTTTTAAAAAATGGGAGGATGAAAGAGAAAAGAAATTAATATTCTCCCTTCATCATTGATGCATATCATTCCAAAACTGTTTTCACAAACACATGCATATAAATACATAAACATTTTTAATTGAATAATGATGTTCAGAAGGAGAGACACCTAAAGAGGTGGCCACCAACTCCAATACAGGTGTTGGGGTTGCCAACAGAAGCAAGAGTCACACAGCACTGGATGCAACAACATTTTACTCATGGTAGCAGTTTGGTATTATTTGAATTCCAAAAACAGCTATTGGATTATATTTGTAAACTGGTCTGTTCCTCTGGGTGTATTCGATTGTATTAAATTCAGAGGTTTCACTTTTACTTGATTAAATAATGATTAAGGCTTTGATTGGGTGGGGACTCACAGAGAAAACTACATGACAGAGAACTTAGTTGGAGCTTTTTGATGCTGGATCCCCAGGAAGTAAACACAAAGGAGAAGAACACAGAGAAATAGAGATGGCTCCACAGACACAGCAAAGGCCCCAGGAAGAGAGAGAGCCTGAAAGTCTACAGCTGACCTTGTGGAGAGAACAGAAAAGCTGAGCTGGGAGAGAAATGAGCCCCAGGGAGAGAGACAAGCCTTATTCTAACCTACAGCTGAGACTGGAAGAAGCTGGAACCATAGAGTATTAAGAAGAAGAGGATGGCTGGATCCTGGCAGACATCAGCAGACATCTTTCTCCAACACATGGCAACAGACTTTGGTGAGGGAAGTAACTTACACTTTATGGCCTGGTGACTGTAAGCTTCTACCCCAAATAACTACCCTTTATAAAAACCAACCAATTTCTGGTATTTTGCATCAGTACCCCTTTGACTGACTAATACACTGATGTAAAGAAGAGACGGAGCTGCACAGGTAGGCATCAGTGGGTCTAAATCTGGCCGGCACTGCGATGTCATATGCACAGGACTCCTCTTATGTATGTTGTCATGGAGGAAACATGCTTACTCCTGCAGGGACATATGTATCACTGGGGTGGGAGCCGGGTGCCGTAAAACATACCACCAGAATCAGACAGTCTCCAGGGAGTGTTGACATATGCTGCGGACGACAGGGGAAGGAATGTAGCAGCAGTTCCCTTATCTACTAGAGGATCGCGTTTTATACACACACCTGGCCCTGAGCACAGGGTGGACTTGTGGGAAAGGCACTTTCCTCTACCACAAATAATAAACATGCAGCATGTAACCTGCTTTTTACTCTGTGTTAGTTTTGCTCTTCTGTTTTACTAAATATAAATTTAATTTTCATGGCTCTGTTTTAAAAAGGTATGGTGATTTACGGGATCAGTCCTGTATTTTTTAACTTAAAATTTTCTCCCATTTTTGCTACCATATGATCAGCAATTCACACTCACTCATCCATATTTGCACATTTTTCCAGTAATTACTTTAGCATGACTTTGGAAAGTACTGGATCAAAAAGGAATGCAGTGTCCAGACTTTTGATAGCTTTCTAAGGGTCTTGCTTTGATCTCCCCTGTCTTCCTAGCACCTTAAAGGAAACCAGGCACAAAATAGGAAACAATCAGTATGTGTTGAATTAATTAACATTGTCAAATATAGTAGACTTACTCATAAGGGGTGTCATTTCTAAATCTATTTTTAGGGTCCATAAAATGAAAGGTGATTTGAAGACTCAAATTCTTGATAGAGCACAGTAGAAATGAGGGCTCATTGCTGCCTGCAAGCCCACAGATGTCTGTGACTCTCACCTGGCACCTGAGCAGCATGATTCTTGTCCTAGGACGTTTCTCTCAAAAATCTCTGCTTTGGCAATGCATGGGCTTGGAAAGAGTGGGTCAGCCTAAACCCGCCCAGCTCAGCTTTCACATGAAGCCCAGGGCCTGATGCCTCCAAACCCCTCTTCAATCACTGTTTATTTGACATTCATGCAAAGATAAGAAAAGCAACTCTGTGTCTCTATCAATGGATCCTCTTGGTAGAGCAAATATCGGAACCCTCTGTTTTACTGTCCTGAAATGAAATCTGAGATAGCATGACCAACCTACATCTAAGTAAATGCTCATGCCTGATTGCATGAGGAGATATTAATAAGTAGTTGCAGGCTTGCCTTACATGCCAAGTCTCTGTGAACAGGACAGCTACGAAGACAGACCTGAAGTGGGTGTGTTGCATGAGCAACCTAAATCCTATGAGCAGTGTTGCCGTGGGTGATGTGATTTTCAGACACGGTGAGCAATTCTTGGAAAAGTTCCTGCAAAACAGAGTGCAATGCTGTTGAAGTTCTCATGGTAGTAACACAGCTGGGAAATCCAGTGTATCTTAAAAACGTACAGGAAATTGCATGTGTTAGATACAAAATGGAGTTCACTTCTAGGATTAGATCTTCATCAAAAGTTTCTCACCTACACAAATGACCAACAAGACATTCTGAAAAAAAGCTGACTGGGGTGAATTATACATTGTGAGGTAAAGCAAGTCCCACACACAGCAGGATGGCTAGCAATCCTGGGGTGTGCCTCCTAAGCACCAGGAGAGATGGCTAATCATTGTGACTGAAAAAAAAAATGCCTCCACAGATTTCCAAAACACCCAGGGAGTAGAACTGACCCATTAAATGTCACTACATGAATTCTTCTTAAAATAGCATGCCTTGATCCAAATAGTGTACTTTGAATAGGGAGTGACTGGAGAGGCGTGAAGGAGACAAACCTCAAGGATGACAAGTTGGTTTTATCTTTAGTGGCGTTGACTGCCAGAAGGTGACCAAAGTGCTGTGTTGAGAAGGCACCTGAAACCACGTTTGGACTCAGAAAGGAAGAACGCGCAATTGACTGATGAGTTCCTCCATTAGCGAGAAGGAAGTGGGGTAGCCTGAATGACACATGTTTGCAGAAATGCAAACTTATTTCTGAGCATCTTTCACCTTTTACTGAAGCCTAAAATCAAAACAGCTTTTTGGCAGGGAAAAACAAAACAAAACCCATTGACTCATATCGAGCTCCTTTTCCCCACATTTAACAAAGCATTTCAGAATTTCGAGCTAAGAGGAAAACATCAGGTTCAATTATTCAAAACCATATGTATTTTGCTGAACAAGAAAAACTCACAGTAACAGAGAAGTAAGAAAAAAAAGTAAAACTGCTGGGCAGATATATAAGGCCAGCTTCCTGTTGCTGAGCAGTCTGGAAGAATTCAGCTCCAAACTTCAAGAGTTGGACAGAATTCTTGCATTTAGTTTGATGTATTTTCTTTCCATGGCCTGCCCTCTGGTGGAGATATTTATAAGCAGCAAACTCACTTACAGTTGAATTTACTGGACATTATATATCCTTCCATAACCCACTGAATGTACTGGGGAGAGTATAAACTACAATGTAAACTATTATCTATGTGGTGCAACAGTGCTCCAGAATGTATTCACCAAATGCAATGAATGTGCCACACTGATGAAAGAGGTGGTTGATGTGGGAGGAGTAGGGTAGGGTGTGGGGTATATAGGAACATCTTATATTTTTTTAATATAATATTTTTTGTGATCTATGTATCTTTTTTTTAAAAAAAGGCAATTAAGTAAAAAAAATTTTTTTAAGAGATTGCGTTTACTAACGGAAAAAAGGAAAGTAAGGAGATGAGAGTCAAGTTGCTGCCCTTAGACTCTGGCGTGATGATGGGGTGAAAAGGCAGCAGCTGCTGCTGACAGAGGTGATGGTGCTGAGGAGGAGGATGGTGGTGGTGGTGATGGCCGTTATAGCTAATGCACACATCGTGCTCCCCTGTGCCCGTGTCTATTCCAAAAGCTTTGCATACATCCATCGATTTCATCTTCACAGCAACTTTATAGACTATGTACTTTTATGAACCCCATTTACACCGAAGGAAACTGAGAAGCATAGAGAGATTGTATATCTTGCCCAAGGTAAGTGAAAAGTCATGTAGAAATGTTGAGGCTCCCAACATCCTGCTCTAAAATAGTGATTAAACAGATTTTCCTAATCATCTATCCCTATTTAGAGTTTCATTAAGTTTTCCCTCAAAGGAAAGTATAAGGTGGTAGGTTAAGGCTATCGGTCATTCACAAAGGAGTATGAATTACCTTAATCAGATATTACCCTGAACACTTGGGAGTTTTCATTGAAAGCAGGACTGGAGGGGTAGCCTTGGAGGAGAAGCCCCTGGAGAAGGATAGGTTTAGGAGTAAGGTATAGCTGTAGTTGGAGGGCCTTGTCTCAAGCAGCCAAAGACTAACTGAGACTGACACATTTGATCAGGAAGAGAACACTTCAGGTGCGAGAGTCCCAAGATGAGGCTTATTTGCCTTATAAATTTTCCAAAAGACCACTACCAGCATTGGTTACTTTTTTTAGAAGAATGGTGCATTCACTCTTTTAAAAGCTGATAGGGTGCTTCCCAAAGACTATGTATAGTTCCAGTTGTCACTTCACATCATTATCATGATCACTTCAATTGTCTGGTAATTGCAGCAGCCTCCCATATAACCACATGCATTTTAGGAACAGACTAGGAAGTTTTGTGTAAGCATGCATTTGTTTATCACAGAAGGAAAATGGGGTAGAGTGGAGATAGGAGAGAAAGAGAAGATGTAGGGAAAGTGGCTCTGGGAGATACTTTTATTTATCATGATTTCCTCAGCATTTGGCATAGAGTAGATGCTCAGAGAATGCTTGCTGATTAATAAAGGGAAGATGACATGAAATACACCAAAGCGAGCCCTAAAATAAGAAATCTGATTCAACATCGGTGATGTCATTGCTGGTATCTTCCACTTCCAATTGATACCTCATTTGTGGTCATATTTGGAATGGCTTTTTTTTGCCTGATCTGGAATCATTGCATCAGAGTGCAGTGGCAAAGCTAAGGGTTGGGAATGACATCCACGTTACAACACATGCTTTTGCTTATAAAAAAGAAAATACAACGTTTCCTGTATTCTGTAATTGTGAAGATTTATCATATACCACCTCCTTGATCTGGTTACTGGAATTATGCCAATAAATGGCATTTGAATGCAAATGCTTTATTAGATATGATTGTGGTTCGTGAGTCACATCAGCTAGTGGTAAGTGTTCCATGAGAGTTCTGTGAGTGAAATAGAGTGACTGGGTCACTTCTCTGCATTGGAGGATCAGGGAGGGTTTCTGATCTGAGTCTGCAAACCTAGAAAGGGGACTGAAGGGTAGGTAGAATGTTCTAAGCCAGGGAAAGGAGCTTGGCTTTTATTCAAGTGGAAAAGGAAAGCCTTGGAGGGACCAGCAGAGGAGTGAGGGCAGGTAAGCAAAGGCTTGGCATGATGTGATTTTAAAAGTCCACTCTGCATTTGAGGAAGGCCATTTGAAGGGGGCCAAGAGGGAGCAGGGGGCCCTTTAGGAGGCTCTTGGCAGAAGGCCAGGCCAGCAATCAAAGCAACCAGTTCTGGGGTGGAAGAAGAGAGGATGGAGAGAGGAGAGCAGAGTTAGGGAAAGTTTTGCAAGTAGGATGGGTTAGTGGAAAGGAGAATTTGAGTTTTGGCCTAAGCAGCTGGGTGGATCCAGGTGCCATTTATTGAGACAGGGAAGGCTGTGGAGAAGGAGCCATTGTTTTTTTCTTTGGGGAGTGGGGACAGGAGTTGATTAAGAGTTCTGTGTCAGCCCCGTTCATTTCAAGAGGCCTATTAGAAGAGAGGGATTCTGAGCAGGACACTGGAGGTATAGATCTAAAATTCTGGAAAGAGGCCAGGCCTGGAGAAACAGAGCGCACACACACACACCCGTGTGGTAAGCAACAAACATTTTACAGCTTACAGAGCACCTCTGTGCGCCTGAACTCATTAATCTCACAAAGATCTCGTGAGGTTGCTCTTACCGCAAAAGTTTTACCTATTCATAATACTCTCCATTTGCATCTCGCTTTAGAGTTGCCACAGCCCTTTCCCACAGGCTGTCTCGGTTCATGTGTCCCTGTTAACAATGTTGGGAAATAGAGAGGTGTGCGTGACGGAGAGCCTGAATGCGGTAACCACACCTGTCGAAATTCCCACCTGTGCAGGGAGCAGCACAAAGCCGAGAACGTAGGATTTGCACACCCGTGCTTTGACTCTTTAAAAGCAGTCAAAGTTTCATTACGTACATAAGAGCCCTCTGCTGTTCAGAGTGAATTTATCCATCAACTGAGATTGTCCAGCTGGACCCTATAAAAATATTGAGAGTTTTCTATAATTGTTTGTAAAATGTTCTTGGGGTAGACATCCCACATCAGAATGATCAACAATTTTTAAATGGTTTAATTTTTTTCATAATTAACAAAACTTCCATATTAGAATACCCAATATTTTTGTTTTTGTAAGAAAGCAAAATTGAGTAGAAGAAACAAAGTGCCTTATGTCTGAGTCTTATTCTTTTTCCATTGAGAATTACCCAACTCCAAATACAATCTTCAAAATTAAAATGACAGAGAAGTGGATGTGGCTCAAATGAGTGGGCTTCGGCCTACCACATGGGAGGTCCCAGGTTCAGTTCCCAGTGCCTCCTGGAGAAGGCGAGTTGGCACAACAAAAGAGACACAAAAAGGAAAGACAATGAGAGACACAACAAACCAGGGAGCTGAGGTGACTCAGGTGGTTGAGCACCTCTCTTCCACATGGGAGGTCCTGGGTTTGGTTCCCTGTGCCTCCTAAAGAGAAGACAAGCAGAGACAAAGAGCACACAGCAAATGGACACAGAGCGCAGACAGTGACCTCAAACAGTGAGGGGGGTGAGGGGTATTAATAAAGAAAATAAATCTTTGAAAAAAAATTAAAATGACAATTTCATGGCTGAAAGGAAGGTAAAAAGCATCTAAACTTTTATAAACTCTGCCTGATGGGATTGCTACATGAACTTAATAATTCAATATTTCAGAAAATTTTATAGAAACCTTATCACATTTGCCGGGGCACTTTACCTCCTACCAATTTGGTTCTTGGATAGAGTAACATCTTAGTTGGTCCACTGAATGTAGTGGATGCAGAAACACACAGGGCAGGGTATGAAGTAGTCCCTGACATGTGGAGGTTGCAGAAACAAGGGGCAAAGTTATTCCAATAAGAAGGAATACTTGAACCCAAGAGAACCATGGATTCTAGAACTGGGACTTACAGCTGGAAGATGGATCCAGCAAGGTTGGTTGAGGGGCTTCAGTGTGCAGTGCCTTCATTTGGAAGACAGTAGGGACCCTGGAAGGTTCATTAACTGGGCAGTGACATGACCAGGTCTGAACTTTAAAGGATTATTCTGGGAGTGTGGGTAGAGCGATTGGACAGATGAAAGGGCATGATAAAGAATGGACCTTAGGTGGCTCTTAGAACAATGCACAAAATAAATCGCGAGGTCCTCAGCTAGGGTTGTGGTCATGGGAAGAAGAAAACAATAAAATTGAGAGCAAGGAAGGAAAAAAGAGGAAAGATGACTGGGAGAATGAAGGTACCCCTGCAGATTATACAGAAGCCTTGAAAAATAAGTTCCATTTTTATCATTAAAACACAAAACAATAATTACAACAAAAAAATCTCTAGTAATTCTAGACCTACTTCTACACACTTCATTTACTCATGCCTAGGGCTGGCTGGTTTATACCTACAGGAGTCCTAGGACCAATTTCAACCTTGGATTGCTAATATTTGTCAACCAGGTCCATTTCCACCTAGGGGAACATTTGAAAGTGTGTGAGAGCAGTTTTGATTGATAAAATGACAGGCTACTAGCATTTAATGGGTGGGAGCCAGGGGTGTTAACATCCTGCAATATTAAGGCCAGTCACACACAATGCAGAATTTTGCTATCCAAAATCCTGTAGCCCCACCATTGAGGAACACTGTCACAAGCTGCCCCTAGGATCCCAGTGTGATAATGGGCATCAGCCACGTCCTCTGTGCCTGAACCCAAGTCTCAGCCATTGGCCTCATCCTAACATCCCTCTTGGTCTTGGGCTCTGCCTTCTTCCACTCCCTCCCACTTAGGTGCCAGGGTCCTGCTCCACAGGCTGCCCTGTGGCTGCCTACCTGGCTGCCCATCTCCTGGGCATCTGCCTGAAACCCCGTGGCCATTCTCTTCATGCCCATTGGATACCCCAGAACACCTTATCAGACCCCATGACCCATCTACTGGAACTGATTACACCTACATTCGTCCTCCCCTTTGGCACCCTGATCAACCACAAGAACAAGCCTTTCCTTAGCATTTTCCAGGGACCTGCTTCACTGTAGCTGAAGAACCTGGTTCTAGGTTTAAGAGGCTCCCAGTCTGCCCTATTTGGTCACAGTTGACTAAGAGGACAAGGAAAATTTCCAGGAGCCACAAATACATTCAATGACAGGCCAACATTTTCTCTAAAATGACAAAGTCTCCTGTATAAAAGAAGCCAAGAAAAAGTTGGGTTTCCATGAACCAAAGAAGATGACTGTACCTGCTCCCAACTTCCCCGTCCCTTTTGACCCTCCCCCACAGGTTCCTTGGCCTTAGGACTTTCAGGGCCTCAGAGTGGTTTGGGGACACAGCTGACTTTGTACCAGATTTCGTTCCCTGGTGTATTAGTCAGCCAAAGGGGTGCTGATGCAAAATACCAGAAATCGGTTGGTTTTTATAAAGGGTGTTTATTTGGGGTAGGAGCTTACAGATACCAGGCCATAAAGCATAAATTACTTCCCCCACCAAAGTCTATTTTCACATGTTGGAGCAGGATGGCTGCTGATGTCTGCCAGGATTCAGGCTTCCTGGGTTCCCCTCTTCCCAGGTCTTGCTTCTCTCAGGCTCAGGACTTTTATTTTCTCCACAAGGTCAGCTGTAGACTATGAGGCTCCCTAGGTTCTGTCTCTTTCCCCAGGGTTTCTGCTGTGTCTAAGGAGCCGTCTCTATTTCTGTCTTCTTCTCCTGGCTCAGGTCCTCTCTTCTCAGGGCTTGCTTCTCTTTCCTCTGTGTGTTTACTTCCTGGGGCTCCAGCTCAAGACTCCAGCATCAGACTCAAATCAAAACTCCAACATCATGCCATGTCTTTTATCTGTGAGACCCCACACACCAAGGGACAGGAATTCAAGGGGCAGGAACTCAAAGCCCTACTGATGTGGCCCAATCAAAGCCATAATCATAACTCAATCATGCCCAGGTATAGACCAGTTTACAAACACAATCCAATATCTATTTTTGGAATTCATAACTATATCAAACTGCTACACCTAGTCATTCAATGACTTCCCCCACTCATCCATCACTCTTCCTGGGGTTTAAAGGAATGTGGTAGACAGAATAATAGAGCTATAAGATGTCCACGTTCTAACCATCAGAACCTGTGAATACATTCCTTGTGTGGCAAAAGGGACTTTGCAGATGTGACTAAGGTTAAGGACCTTGACATGGGAAGAACATCCTGAATTATCTAGATGGACCCAATCTAATCATATGAATCCTTTTTTTAAAAAAATATTTATTTTATTTTTTAAAATTTATCTCCCTTTCCCCCAGATGGTTCTCTCGCCTGTCTGCTCAATGTTTGCTCCCCTTCTCCAGGAAGTACCAGGAACCAAACCCTCGTCCTCCTACATGGGAGGTGAGTGCCCAATGGCCTGAGCCACATCCACTCCCCCATATGAATCCTTTTTTTAAAAGATTTATTTTTATTTATTTCTCTCCCCTTCCCCGCCCCCCCCCATTGTCTGCTCTCTGTGTCCATTCTCTGTGTGTTCTTCTGTGTCTGCTTGCATTCTTGTCAGTGACACCAGGAATCTGTGTCTCTCTTTTGTTGCATCATCTTGCTGCATCAACTCTCGATGTGTGCGGTGCCACTCCTAGGTGGGCTGCACTTTTTCATGCAGGATGGCTCTCCATGCAGGGCACACTCCTTGCATGTAGGGCTCCCCTACGTGGGGGACATGCCTGCGTGGCACAGCACTCCTTGCACACGGCAGCACTGCGCATAGGCCAGCTCACTACACAGCCCAGGAGGCCCTGGGTATTAAATCCTGGACCCCCTATATAGTAGGTGGATGCTCTATCATTTGAGCCAAATCTGCTTCCCCATATGAATCCTTAAAAGAGAAATGGCAGGGAGACAAGGACTCAACCAGCCATTGCTGGCTTTGAAGATGGAGGAGGAGGGGCATGAGCCAAGGAATGCTGGTGGCCTCTAAAAGCTAGAAAAGCAAAAAAAAAACACCAAAAAACAATAAGGAAACATGTTCTCCCCTAAAACCTCCAGAAAGGGAAGTCACTCTGCTGACTCCTTGATTTTAACCCCATGAGACTTGTGTCAGACTTCTGACCTCCAGCAATGTAAAATAATAAATTTGTGCTGTTTTACATGGTAATTTGTTACAGAAGCAATAGAAAACTAATTCATGGCCTAAGAGTAGAGTGATTAATTATATCTCTACACTAGGTATAAGTTGGTATAAATGGGAAAATCCAAGAGGGTATAAAGGAATTTTTCCCCACTTGTGTAATCTGAGACAGAGGGACAAATTAGAGTACATTATTTTACCAATCTTCAAAATATTTTCCTTGCAGTTTTTTGCAGGCCATTTTCTTCTGGGCTTATTAGATGAAAATGAAGTGAGTTCGCAGAAGTAAACAAGGGATTAAACAGATGAGTTCCCAGTTTTTACAGACGATTCATGTGAAATATGATCTTTTAGTGGGGTGATGCAGTTTGCTCTTAAGGGGGTGGGATGGACCTCAAATCCAAAAAGATATTTCTCATCCAGGCAGATCTCCTAAACCTCCATCCTTCAACCCACTTCCAAGGGACTGAATGTGTCCAGAGTCCCCTAAACACAGGACTTTGGATGCCCACGCTCCTTCAGTAAAGCATTTGCTATTCTTTCTTTGATCCGTCATATAGCGTCATTCTTTCTCCATGTTTTGAGAATTTACCGAGTGCCCAACACTGCGGTCCCAGCTGGTGACAGAGAGAGGCAGAGAAGGAACCCACAATCTAGTCCCTGCCCACAAGGATTTTAATATTTAGTTGAGAAAGAAAAGGTTGGCCCACAAGAGAAATCCTTAAGCCACACCGGACAGTCAATAAATCGGAGCTAAATCGTTTCACTCCAACTTGAAGGGCTGTAGGATTTCAGGGGAGAAGGGACTAGAAGAGGACCAGGAGTGATCAGGAAAAGAGAAGTTTGACTAGATAAAAGAGAGTGGTGAAGACAAATACATCACTGTTCCTTGAAGTAGTTTCCTTGGAGCACTGGATCAATGGAATATTAACCCCTGTTACTGAGAAAAATTTCCCAAAGTCAAGTAAGTTTGGAAATTGCTGAGCTAAGCAAAGATAATCAGGTTGTTTTACTCCAGGACAGCTTAGAATGTCTAATAGCTGATAACCACTGAAATTCTCTGGAAGAGGGTTTTGTTAGGCAGTGTTTGCTCTGTTTATTTGACCACAGTATCCCCTCCCCCTTTTCTTTTTCATGTACCTGCTCATGTCCTAGTGTTTGTGGTATGCTCTTGGGAAAGTCTATTCCAATCAAAGAGAACAAGACTCCTGAAGTCATGGCAGGGGAGGGAGAAATTCAGGAAATAGTTGAGAAGATAGGCGTGACCAGAGAGAAGGGGCAAGCTAGAGGGAAAAATCAGCAATATGTATAGGTTCTTATATCAGACCATAAAGACTCAAGTACTAACTCTGCCATTTACTAACCATGTGAACATGACCAGGGTACTTCATGGGACTAGTTTCCTAACAAGTAAATGTGGGTAATGATATCTGTGCACAGAGTTGTTGTTAGGATTAAATATGGTAATACAAATAAAGCATTTAGGACAGTTCCTGGCACTGGGTGAAGTGACAGTCAGCTCATGTTACAAAGCTGAAGAGGCCAGACTGCGGAGGACCTTTAAGTTAGATAAGGAAGTCCAGGCACTAACAAGAAGGTAGAGTCCCGTAGAGGTTATTTGCATACACTTCTATTATCAAATATTTCATACAAAGGAAAGAATGTACAGGTATAAATAGGTAGGGAGAGTGTGTGGTAGTAGTCGTAGTAAACAGAAGGTTTAAAGAATAATAAAACAAATCTTTATTGACTCGTTACCCAGCAGGTAGACTGAATTATGGACCCCAATTTAAACATGTCCTTAATCTTAGTCTACATTCTGTAGGTGTGAACCCATTGTAAATAAGATCTCTTGTAAGATGTTATTTTAAATTAAGGTGTGGCCTTAATAAGGCCTTTATTAAGATAAATGAGGTTGTAACTTAATTGGGTTTTCTAGGGTTGCTAGAAAGAAACCGGAAGCCAGAGTCAGAAAAGACCACAGGGAGACACCAGAAGTCATCTTAAGAGAAAGGGGGGGGGGGGCATCCCATGTGACGCAATGCAGGGACACAAGTCAAGGAAAGTCACAGTTATCAGCAGCCAGCACCAATTTGTTACAGACTTGGGAGAGAAGGCATCACCTCACTGACCGCTTGATTTTGGACTTTTCTCAGCCTTAAGACCATGAGCCAATAAATCCTCATTTTTAAGCCAACCCGTTGTGTGGTATTTGTCATTGCAGCCTGGAAAACCAAGATGCTTAGATTAAAAAATTGCACATCACCAATGTCACAGAAGCCCTAACCGCTCCCCATCAGAGGAAACTACTTGTCTGATTTTGGCACTTATCATTCCCTCGTTTATCTCGGTAGTTTAACTACATTTGCATGCCCCCCTATATAGACATATATCATTTGTTTTCTGACGTCTGAACATTATATAAATGGAATTATACCATATGTCTTTTCCTGTGACTTTCTGGTTTTGTTCACCTTTGTAATTCTGTGATTTCCCCATGATGATTCATGTGCGTTTAATGTATTCCCTTGTATGAGCATATCCCACACCTTTTCATCCACTCTCCAGTGAGCGAGCATTTGGATTAATTCCAATTCTTTTAGCTGTAACAAAAATGCTCCCAAGAACATCCTTATATACATCTCCTGCTGCAGGTGCGCGAGCGTTTCCGGATGGCAGTGTACCTTTAGCTTTTCTAGGCACTCCTGAATTTTCTTCTTTAAAGATTGAATGGACTCACAGTGCCCCCAAATGTATATCCAAGTCCCCTTCCTTCAGATCACCGACCCTGGAAACTTTTGAAAAAACGACTGGCCAGATAAAAGCTATGTTTGAGGAAGATCAGTTGTGGCAGGGACAGGAGGGGGTGAGAAGCCAATTGACAGGCAAGATGGATTAGAGAATAGAGGACATCAACAGGAGCAGCCCTGCAGAGATCCATGGACCCAGAAAGCAGTAGGCTCCTTTTGGGACGGAACCCATACAGTTTCTCTTTTGTGCATGAGTGGTGCCCATCAACAGAGTTCTCAACACTTACAAAGGACCTACCATCTGCATGGCTTGAGGAAGAGGCAGTTGCGAAGACCTGGGGATTCTAATATATTTCCCTTGGTCTACTCAAAGGGTCTGGCCTCAGGGAAGGTTCTTTGCATCTTCAAAACCTCAACCTCCTTGTCTATAAATTGAGCATCAATTGCCTTGTAGAATCATCATGTGGCCTTGTAGCCAATTAATGGTCATGGACCTTTGGAGCCCATAAAACCAGATGTAAAGGTTTAATCCTGCTCTTACAGAATGGCAGGCTATGACGAGATTGCAGTAGAAACAGGCTTGACTATGATTGTCCCAAAATGATTCTTCTCAGCTGCAGCTTGACTCTCACTAAGTTTTAAATGGGTTAGTTTTGTGTCAACAGGAATTTCCCCAAACCACCAATTTTCTCTCCCTGTTGCACAAGCAAAGAGGACAGACTTAAGGCAGGTCGTCCAAAACCGTGGTCGGGTTTCCTGAGAGGTGGCCTGGCCAGTCTGCTGCACGGAGGCCCACGGTCTCATCTTCATCAGCCGTGGGAGCTTGCTGGACTGGGGCCTCAGGAAACCAGATCTTCTCCCACAGCTGCCTCGTGACAGGACCTACTGCATCGAAAGAAGTGTTGACCCCCAGGAGTAGGTGATAGAAAGAATTGCCACCACACCCACCTCTGATTGTGAAATAAAACGGGATAGCGAGCAAGCCTTATAAATCATTCGGGGATACAAATGCAGATGGCTGATGACTCTGCCTAACTTGGGTGCTTTGGGAGAAACAGGGCATCTCTAATTCGTGAACAATGGCAGAGCAAAGCTGAACAGAGAGACTGCTTGCCCTAGCCTCTCACCCACATGGACCACGAGGCAGACAAGAAGGTTCCTATAGCGTTGTTTGAATATTTTAAAGGGGGGGGTTGTGTTACAATCAAAATATCAGTAAAGGAATGGTTAAATAAAATATGGTATATTCATAAGATGGAATGATCAGCCTAGCATTTGAAAGGGATGAATTAGGTCTCTACGTGTGCATGTATATGTATGTTCACGGAGGGAGAACTCAAAAATACAATATTGAGTGAAAAAAGCAAGTTGTTAAATGAACATTCAGTACAGTGCCATGTATTTTGTCAAAACACATGTTACTTTTTTCAAGGAAATAATATATATCTTTTAAAGTATATGTGTGTGTGTGTATATATATATATTTAATGGGCCTGAAGGACACTTACCAAATTTATAGCAGAGGTTATTTCAGAGGAGGGAAAGGATGTAGGAATTGAGAAAGAACCAAATGGGACTTCCATTCTTTCTGCAACATTTTATTTCCTAAATTAGAAGAAAAAGAAAAACACAACCAAATATGTTAAGTTAATTGTTGTCCTTTCCGATGATGAGGCAGAAGAAGAAACAGGGAGACAGAACCAGTCATTTCTGTTTGGTTTATATCATTTCATTTGGTTGGCATCTAATACATGAGGATCCACTTCCTGCCCTCCCACCCTCCCTGTGAAAAAGATGACCTATTCCCTCCATCCCACCAGTTCCCTGCATTCTGTGCCCAAATAGGAGCCTGAACGCAGCTCCCACCCCATTTTTGAGGAAACTAGCAATCATTGTCTCCATCAAGCCAAAACCCTGCTGCTACCATCTCCCTCTGCTACCATCTCCCTCCACAAGGCAACAGAGGTAAAGATGACCACTTTGGGTCAGACACCTGTGATGGCAGCCCATAGGCAACCTCTCTGGGGAGTCACACTTCCACCGCCAGGAGTCCTCACTCAGCGTCTTTGTTTGCCAGATATGTCAAATGCCACATCACGGGTTGGCTTAAACAACAGGAAGTTATTGGTTCGTGGTTTTGAGGCTAAGAGAAGTTTGGAATCAAGATATTGGCAAGGCTTGCTTTCTTCCACTGTCTGTAGAATTCTGGTGTTGGCTATCAGCAATCTTTGGGGTTCCTTGGCTTATCTCTCTACATCCTGTCATGCAGAGATGTCATCTCCTTTTCTGGCTTCTGTGACTTTGGAGTTCTCTTCATAAGGCCTTCATTAACATAGATTAAGGCCCGCCTTACTGCAGTTGGCGACACCTTAACCAAAAATAGCATCCTCAAAAGGTCTTATTTTATAGGTTCACATTCACAAGGACGCAAATTAAGATTAAGGACATATGTTTGTTGGGATGCCTAATTCAACTTACCACACTCAATAACTAGAGAAAACCTTCCACAGAATGGTCTTATGCCACACCTCTTCTTGGGAGCCCCTGTAATGAGAAAGCTGAAATAGAAAAGAAAAGAACAAACAGCAGTTATCAGGCCACAGGCAAATCAGTGAAGGAAATTCCTAACTACTTCTGTTCAGTTTGACCTGAGTCGGAGGCAAGTTTTCCCTTCACAGCCCCTACCACCCTGCTCTTCTGGCAAAAGGGGTCCTAGTCTCACAAGCTGTCCAGTGCTATTGGGTGGTGGGTGTCCACAGGTAGCACCTTCCTCCCCCATCTGGAGTGACAATTCTGCTCCCTCTACCGCTTCCACTCTCTCATCCCAGAAGACCTTCCACTACCTCCTCTTCCACTCCTCCCTCCTTCCCCAGCCCCGGGTTTTATCTCCTCTTTGGTAAACATTTGTTATGGGTGGTCATTGTGTCTCACCACTCATGTGACCTCATTCATAAATAGGCTTTTTTGCAGATGTACTCAACCGAAGACAGGGTCAGACTGAATTCTTTGGAAATAGGAATTACTTGGAAATAGTGTCTTTGCAGATGCAATCCAGTGAAAATGAGATCACGCTGGATGAGGTGGACCCTATTCCAATGACTGATATCCTTATAAGAAGAAGGAAATGAGGACATAGAAGCAACGAGACACAGAGGCACCCAGGCAGAGCATCATGTGATGACAGAGGCAGAGATGAGAGTGATGCATCTACAAGTCAAGGAACTCCAAGGGTGGCTGGCCAACACCGGAAGCTGGGAGCGAGGCAGGGAACAGACCATCTCTCAGGAACTCCAGGAGGCAGCAACCTGGCCAACACCTTGAGTTCTAGACTCCAGAACTGTGAGAGAACATGTTTCTGTTTTAAGCCACCAGGTTATGACAGACCTAGGAAATGAGTACAGCATCTGCATATTTCTGTCTTTCATCTGTCTCAGTGGTATCCAAGAGTCTGTGTTTACTCCTATGCTATCTGGAGATGATATTAGCAGAGAGGAAGGAAAATACACAGAAAGCAAATTATTTCTCTGCTCTTATAGACAGCCCTGCCCTGTGTCCATTAGCTGAATTGGCCCTTCAACACTCTTAAGGAGGTGGGTATTGCCATGGTTCCTATTTGACAGCTGAAACCACGGCTTTGACTCCATCCTATACCCTAGTCACGAAGGAAAAGCTCAACCTCTTTCCTTGCCCCTCCCTCCAAGAAGAGTCTTTTGAGATGGAGAATTGGGAGGATGGTGGGAGGGGAGAAAAAAAGACAGGAATGCAGGGAAGGGGACAGGGGCTGGAAGAGGCCTGTGGTGAGGTGCCTTGAGAACTGTATGTCAGCAGTGAATGGAAGAGACAAAGGGGATTTTTAAGAGCTGCTGCTGGACAGCTATGGATCTTTGGTATTTAAGAAATAGACTGAAACAAATCTGAGTTACTTTGAAAATATTTTTGATTGTTTAGACTGTGACTTTTATTGCTGCAGAATATATATATAACACAAAACTTGCCTTTTTAATCATTTTTAAGTATACAAGTGAGTGGAATTAATTACATTCACAGTATTGTGCAACCGTCAGCACTATCTATTTTCAAAACCTTGTCCTCATCCCAAACAGAAACGGTACACCCAGTAAACAATAACTTCCCCCTCCCTTCTCCCTCCAGCTTCTCGCAATCGCTAATCTACCTTGTCTCTATGAATTTGCCTATTCTAGACTGCATTCTTTGGAAGGCCACCAAAGCTTTGTGATGATAAGTCCAGCCTAAGTCTTTTGGGCTCTGGTACCTGCTCCAAGGGGCTGGTCCCACCATGCACATGTCCCCATTCGTGTGTTGGATTGCTGAGGAGCCCATCAGTTCATGCTCAGCCTCTGATAAGGCAATCCCTCCAGGAAGGCCTCCTGACCTGCCCTTTGCTGACCCGGAGCTCTCTAGCAGGGGTGGGGACCTGGTCTTATCTACAGCATCTTCTCCGCTGGAGAAAATCCTGCCCTTGGGTCTCCAGGCTCTGCCTCTTCGCAAGGATTCTGCCTGAGCACTGAGGAATCAAAGAATCAAATGGAGCAGGGAAATTTCTCACTGTGACTTGTGGGCAGGTCAAAACCAGAGGAGAGAGTAGAACTAAGAGATGAGGGGAAACCTGAAGCCAAAGAACCAGGCACTGGGGGGGCGGGGCGGGGGGGCTGAAGAGCCAGAAACAAGGACCAAAGCTGATAGTTTCCAAAAGTCTGGCATCTCTTCTTTGCCCATCCATCTCTTCACTGGTTCAACCATTCATTCATGTAGTCATTCCTTCTACAAACATCTACAAATGTGTCAGGCACTAAACTATTGTGCAGAGGATTCTACAGATACAACGGAGAACTTATGAATGCCCCTAGTCCTAGAGGAGCTCACATACCAGTGGGGGAGATAGACATTAAACTTTCACATTGTGATAAAAAGTTCAAGCTGATGGTTAAGCATTACCAAGAGAAATGAACTTGGACATAGGGACAAAGAAAGCCAGGAGTAGGGCTGCTCCTTTGGTTTGGGTGGTTGGGAAAGGCCTCCAAGAAGGGGACCTGAATGAAGGGACAGGTGCTCCAGGCAGAAGGGACAGCAGATGCCAAGACCCTGAAGCAGGAGGCTGCTAAGGAGCTTCAAGAATACCAGCGTTGCAGGCTACATGGAGCAAGGAAGAGTGGTGGAAAACTGGAGGAAAGGTGCAAAGCTTAGATCTTGAAGGGCCTTGCTGGCCAGGGTGAGGACTTGAGATTCTTTTGGGTTTTTGGGTTTTGTTAATTTATTTACTTTATTTTTCTTTATTTATACCCCCCTCAACCCAGATGGCTCTCTTGTCTATCTGCTCATTGTTTGTTAGCCTTCTCCAGGAGGCCCCAGGAACCAAACCCGGGACCTCCCATATGAAAGGACAGTACCCAATGGCCTGAACCACATCCTCTTCCCATGGGCTGTGGTGTCTGCTGGCTTGTGGCATCTGCTCATTGCAACAGGGACAGCCTCTGCTCATCTTCTTTGAGGAGGCACCAGGGACCCAAACCCATGTGGTAGGCAGCTGCCCAACTGGTTGAGCCACCTCTGCTTCCTGATTCTTTTGTTTTTATGGGTGGTGGTAAGCCCCTGAAGAGTTTTGAGCAGGAAAAGGACATGACCTGACTTTTGTTTTTAAATGTAGTGCTTGCCTGACCACACCCAGGCCAGCCAGGTCCCTCTCTGGGTCCCAGAGACAGAGAACTCATATCAACCCATTTCTTAATCTGGTTCCTGGTATCAAATCTTCTCTCCTCCTTTTCCAGTTCTTTGCCCCATTTTTCTTGTGTTGACTCACACTTCCTGCCTCCAAAGCCTAGCACTTCAGGAGGTACTTCCACACTGCTCTGTCTCCCATCTGTCCATTTAGGGCCCAGGAGACACAGCAAAAGTCTCCGAAGACACATTTGCATTTCACCTGCATCAGTAGACCAAAAAGGGGGTGCGGCTATCAAACAAACTATGGGAGTAGTAATCTCTAAAGCACAAGGAGAAGGGAAAGCTATCCAAACTCAACTAAACATAGACACTGCTGGCCATGTTGCCGAGGTGCAGGCATTTACAGCAGGTGTTCAGTTTTCCTTATTGCCACAGCACCCAAGATGACCTGAAGTCATTTTTCAACTGCACAGCAAGGAGGCCCGGAGAGAAGAGCCCCACGCATCGCTTTGCAGATGGGGAGCCAGGGCTGCAGGGAGGTGAAGCAGCTCTCCCGAGGTCACAGGCCTGCTAAGTGCCAGCACTAGGACTTCACCCCAAGCAAGTCCTCGTTCAACAATGCTGTGTCGTCTCTCAGCAAAGATGTATGACAGGCGGGACGTGAACAAAAATAAACTTAACACAACACTTTTACCTCATGCAAATCAAGAAGCAGATTTAAAGAACAGAAACTTGGGTCAGGTTTGCCTACCTACCACACTGAAGAGAAAGTGAAATGTTTAAGAAGGAAATGGTTTCTCACGGGGCTTAGAGTGCTCTTTTTAACTCAGAATAACCAAAGAGTCATCTGTCCCAAGTAAAAAACTCACATTTAGAAATGTTCAAGTCTAAAATAATCTTCCTTCTCCAATAGACCCTAAAATAAGCAGTCCAATAATTTACAAAATACTGTATTCATAGTATCCTCTCCTTTGTTCCCCGTGAGAATCCTGCAAGGTCCTAGAGTCCACATCATCATTATCCCACTCTACAAATGGGATCGAGGCTCAGAGAAATGAAATGACTTCCTAAAATCATGCAGCCAAACCTCGAACCTCGGTCTGCCAAATTCTCTTTATAAGGTAGTGTCTTCGTCTCCCAGGTTGCTACGACAAAGGCCGTGCAATGGTTGCCTTAAACAACGAGATTTATTAGCTTACGGTTTCAGAGGCTAGATGCCCAAGATCAGCGGATGGGCCAGGCTTTCTCCTCACACGTCTGCAGCGTTCTGGTGCTGGTTTATGACAGTCCTTTGAGGTCCTTGGGTTGGCATCTCTGCTTCCTGTCACATGGCTACCGTGCTCTCCCTGTGTCTGCTCGTCCAGTTTCTGGGGCCTTCCAACTTCTCTCTGACTCCCTGTCTACACTCCTGCTTATAAGAGCTCCAGGAATATGGATTAAGGCCTGATTCGGTTGGGCCACGCCTTCCTAAAAACAACATCTCCACTAAGCCCTGTTTGCACATCAGACCAAATCCCCAAGAATGCAGATTAAGACTATGAACATGCCTTTCCTTGGGGTACATAATTCAGTCTACCACAGGCAGAGTAGAAGAAAACGTCAGGAAGATGAGGCCTTGGATTCTGGTTTTGCCTCTTCCTTGTGTGGAAAATGTGTGGCATTTTCCACCCAGAGCGTCTGTAAAAGAGGGAGAGTGACACATATGGGGCAGTTCCTGAGACCAGTCAGTGAGAGAACACATGAAAAGCACCCAGCTCAGGCACTCAGACAAGTGGTCTTTGTTTTCACCATTATCTACAGCTTCTTTTTATTCATCTAATTTCTCAGCTTTTCTCACTACTTGTTACAAAAGCCATGATGTAAGGACACAGAGGAGAGAGACCCTTTCCAATAGCGGCACTCCCTCCCTCAGTCACAGGCCTTGCCTCTTATCAAGAAAAATCTTAGTTCAGTTTAAACAGAGACTCACTTACCAAAAATTAGTAGCTGGGGTCACTGGGAAGGAAATGTGAAAGAGAAACTGGCCTGCATGTCCTTCATTCACACAGTGAATAGATGTGCCTACAGTAAACGAAGCTTCCAGGACACCAGAGAGAAGTAAGGAGGCACAACCCCAGGCCTCAGGGGCTTGCGTCTATGCAGGAGTCATTAGCACCACCAACCTGGCTGAGGACTCCTCCAATCCCCTGGCTCTTGAGAGTTCAGAAATAAACAAACAAAGCAGTGCTCCTTCCATCCCTCTGCTTCCTCCATTTCTCTGCAAAATCATCTGCAGTTCAGTGAGCATTCGGTATTAGCAGAGAGAACAATGGTGTCCTTAAAAGCCCTGGCCCAGAAGTCATACTCCTCCCTGCTGTTCACATTCCCTTGCTGAGAATTGATTTGTATGACTGTACCTGGGTATGAGGGGAGCTGGGAAAATAATCCTTGTCTGACAGTCATTTCCCCGACCGTGGATGGAGGAGTTTGAAATGGGACTGGCCAACTGACCATCGGTGCCCCAGTCAGAAAAAGAGCCAAACATATCAGTAATCACACATAACATCTAAGGAGAACTCAGAGAAGCAGAAAATAAATACAAACAAGATTGAAAAAGACATGCCAGTATAGATAGTATTAATTACAGACAGAGTGAAAGTCAAGATTAAAATCTTTAAAAAAAACACAAAAAAAAATCATAAAAAGGAACGTGTTTTATAAATACCATCCATCAAATATAAGTCATAAACCTTTGCAACTACAAGTATAGCTTCAAAATATATAAAGCAAAGCCTGATAAAAATGGCAAGGAGGCATTGATAAGTTCTCATAAAGGGAGACTATAAACACACCTTTCAGCAATTGACTGATAAATTGTGCAAAAATGAAGTCCTGAATAATAAAATTAATAATTATAATCTAATAGATTCATGGAGAGAAATTTTTTTTACCCATTCTTTTCAAACTTTCATGAGACTTTCTCCAAATGTATTAGGCCACAAAAGAAATCACAACAAATCCCAAAATTGAGACTCTGGCAGTACACAACTATAAGGGAATAAAATTAGAAAATAAAATAACAGAAGGACAGCCCACAAAAATCTCTCTTCTTGGGTATTTTAACCACTCTACTGAATAAGTGTTAGGTTTAAAACAGAAATTACAAGCTATTTGGAATTGAATCACAATAACAGCACTCTATAGCAAAACCCATGGGATATGCCAAGGGAGAATTCAGAGAAAAAAATTTATAGTTTAAAACACATATAGAATATCAAAAAGGTTGAAAAATAAGTGAACCAATCAAGCTTTCAACTCAAGATTTTATAGTATATATGTATATATGATTATACTAATGGTCATTTTCGAGGCATTTGCTAAACTATATCACCCATTCACAACAGAAAACCAGAAAAGAAATGCCTTAAACCTGATAAAGTGTGTTAGTTACCTAAGCAAGCATCATTTTAGCAAACATTACAAACCACCCCCATTAAAGTCAAGGGTAAGACAAGGTTCCTATTCAACATTGTACTACAGTTATTAGATAATACATTGAGACTAGGAAGTGCTAACACTATACCTTGACAACTCCTTTCTTTGGGTTAATGAAAACAATACTCTATATCTGTTTGCACTTTCCATTTTACAAAGGATTTCCATAAGTGTTCCCTCCTGTGACTCACAATAACAGAAGCGGATGAGGACAATTACTATCAACCCAACTTTACAGATGAGGCCAAGGATCAGAATTTTCAAATTTCCATAATGACACCTAGCAGGTAAGTAGTGATGGAGGGAAAGACCCCAAGCTGGGTTTTTTTTTCCTAGCCAAATACTTCCTCCAGGTGAGGGATCCTCACTTAAAACATAAACCACCGCATTGCTGGGAATAACTGGCATTGCCCAGGCCACTGTCCCTTTGTACAAGTAAGGCTGGAGCCTGAGGAGCTAACTGGGGTGAGGAGGGAAGGAGGACACTGAGCAGTGAACAAGAGAATGGGAAAAAGAAGGAAGAGAAAGAGCACTGAAGCCAAATGTCTTGCGGCTCCGGGCCAACAACCCTTGATATCGTTTGCTGGACAAGGTTGGCCAGCACCCAAGTGGTGCTTGCTCTGCACCAGCTACCTTCCTAAGCTCTTATATATGTCAACTCATAAAACTCTACGAGTCAGCAGGTTATCATGGCCCCCATTTTACAGATGAGAAAGCTGAGACATAGGATTTCACTCCAATTTATGTAGTTATGCCAGAACTAGAACCTAGGCCGCCGGCTGCAGACTCTTTGCTTGTAACCACTATGTTAGAGAGCC
Organism: Dasypus novemcinctus; assembly: GCF_030445035.2. Taxonomy (NCBI): domain Eukaryota; kingdom Metazoa; phylum Chordata; class Mammalia; order Cingulata; family Dasypodidae; genus Dasypus; species Dasypus novemcinctus. Next base: position 152,216,292 of record NC_080676.1, on the reverse strand, counting down.
TGGAAGCTAATATCCTGGTTCTAGGGGAGCTGGGAGTAGGGGAAGGGGGCAGCAGAGACCAGCCTGCACATGTATGTTTGGTGATAAAGACAATCTCATTGAAAGAAGAAAGCAACAATTTGCTCACTAAATGTTTCTGGCATTCTATGAGGTCAGGTGAGGAAAAAAAGTCTTTAGGAGGCTTTAGTACACACACACACACACAGACTTGTGCAGATTTCTTAGAAACATGTCCATTTTTAAGTATCATTTACTGCTGCTTAAAAGTAGCTGTAAGTCACAGACATAAAGGAAGGAATGTTCTCTTTAGCTTGTTTCTGTCAGTCTCTAGACCTGCACACTAAGGGTTTTACCCAATAGAATTGTTAAAAAAAAAAAAGAGAGAGAAAGTGATGATTGTCCAGTTAGGAATTTAAGTAGGGACTATTCCAAAGTATTGTGTTAAAGAATTACCTACATAATAATAACTCATTGCTCTAAACTTCTTTTCTCAGCAGCTTTACTCATTTCTTACATCAGAAGTCCTCAGGCCCCTTCCCATTCCCTTCCCCAATCTGCTTCTAGATCTTGCAGCTTCACCCAGAGAAAGCCGGGTAACACTTCGAATTTGGGCAGCTTTTCCAAAGCGTGTATATTTATGAGTGCAGAGTTGACAATCTCAACTCTAGCCTCATGTAAACCTGTTTGAAGTTACCCAACCAGACCTCTTTGACTTTACACAGTCTATTTCTTTCTCCTGAAATACTTTTCCAAACCCGGTGACATTCTGTTCTTCTTTTAAGACCAAGTTCACCACTTCCCGGAGGCCCACCCTGATAACACCCTCACATGGGTAGAACTCATCTAGGACAGAAGCTCCCTTAGCATGTCTCCCATGGCAATTTTTAAAAACTTGTCAGACTCTCATCTGAAATTGCAAGTTCTACGAGGGCAGAGACCTTGCCCTATTCAGATCTGTATCTCCACTGCCTCTGAATTAAGAAATTACAGGAAGCGGGTGTGGCCCAGTGGATAGGGCATCTGTCTACCACATGGGAGTCCGCGGTTCAAACCCCGGGCCTCCTTGACCCGTGTGGAGTTGGCCCATGTGCAGTGCTGATGCGCACAAGGAGTGCCCTGCCACGCGCAAGGAGTGCGCCCCTTAAGGAGAGCTGCCCAGCGCGAAAGTAAGTGCAGCCTGCCCAGGAATGGTGCCGCACATACAGAGAGCAGACACAGCAAGATGACACAACAAAAAGAAACACAGATTCCTGTGCCACTGACAACAACAGAAGTGGACAAAGAAGACACAGCAAATGGACACAGAGAACAGACAACTAGGGGGTAGGGGAGAGAAATAAAATAAATCTTAAAAAAAAAAAAAGAAATTAATATTTCAAGTTTAATAATTTGTCATGAAAATTAAAGATCAGCGCTTAGAAAGCTTTTAAAATATAATCTCTTATAAGACAAGTTTAAATGTTTGAATTTTCAAAAATATCAAGCTGTAGGTAAAGGCATTTTTAAAATGATTTACGTTATAAATAATGCTCATAAGGAAACAATAAAGCAACTTTCCTTTATCATTATCAATAGATTTGGATATTTATTTAAGCGTTTGCTTTAAAAAGCCCATAAATGGAAGCAAGTGTAGTTCAGTGGCTGCATGCCTGCTTCCTACATACGAGGTCCTGGGTCCCGCTACCTCCTCCTCAAAAAAAAAAAAAAAAAATCCCATAAACTATCTCACTAAAATCAGAATGCAGGCAGAGATCAGTACAGCAACTGAACTTTAAGTAATATTAGCTCTTTATCAACGTGATTATTAGGGGAAAATTTCAAGGAAGATAATAGCTTATAAAGAAAAATCTTTTTAAAATTATACTTTGGGAAGGAGGGAGGGAATAAAGAGAGTTGTGAATGATTTCTGATAAAAGGAGGGAAAAAATCAGGTATTAAATTTTATCCACACTGGGATGGCAATAATGTCACTTCTCAAAAGAAGTCAATGGAAATGTCACAGATAATAGGTACAAAATCTGCCAATCTGAATATTAACAGACATTAAAGATTTATAAAACAATGTCATTGCATTATAGAATGATAGGAATTTTGTCGAGGGGTGATGGATTCTTAGAGTAGCAAGTATTGCAGGAGAATACTAGGATCATTTTCTTTAAGATACCTTAAAGACAAATTGCCTAAAACTGTCTGTATGGACAGGAGCCCTGTGAAAATAGTTCCACTGAGAGAAGTAGATGTGACACAACTCTGGAGCAGCCACTGTCTAATAGATCACTTGAAATCATAAAACATTGGAATATTTAAAATACAATGATATAGTTACCTGCCAGACACTTAAACCGGTCTGTTTTGCAGCAGATGCTTGTCGTGTGCCCCAAAATATCTTCCAGCGGAGAAAATCATGGTGAATTTGACCTGCTCCATCCAAATTCTTCTCCTTGAACCCCTTACAGCACAGATTTAGAAGATGAATATTCAAGATTAAGGGGACAACACGCAGTCCTGAAATAGTGGAAGCTGACTGGTATTAGCTAGGATCAAACCTGGGTACTACTCTTCTCCAGGACGTGCCTGGGAGGTGGGGGGAAAGGACCGGCCCTTCCTCACATCACAGCACAAAGCTGCCGGCTTTGATCTGATCCCAGGGAGAGAGGAATCATTCCTTTCATCTCAAGGGACAATCTCCAACCAGAAGTCATGTTGAGTTGGGAAATGAGCCTCCTCAAAACACAAAGAGGCCAACCCACAGACTTCTTGGCAGGCTTCTTGCGCTGGCACTCCATCTACAATTGATATAATAACAGAAAATAATCATCGTAACAACAATTGCCTCTTACCTGTGATGCAGCCAGGTGGGTTGAACAGATTTTTGTATCTTCTTTGAATTTAAAAAGTGTAAGATTTCCTCTCTCTTGAAGACTTTAAAGGTCCAAGGAGTACTCAAAAAATATGTATGTAAAACAGGAGTCTACAAACATTTTCTCTCAGGGGCCAGAGAGGAAATACTTTAGGCTTTGAGGGCCATGTGGTCTTGGCAGTAACCACACAACTCTGCCTTTGTAGCATTTAAGCAGAACTAAGACAATATGTAAATCAATGAGTGTAACTGTGTCACAATGAAATTTTATTTACAAAAACAGGCAGTGGGGGTTGTGGATGGGGCTCAAGCAGTTGAGCAACTGCTTTCCACATGGGAGGTCCCAGATTTGGTTCCCAGTGCCTCCAAAAAAAACAACAAAAACAAACAAGCAAAACAGACCAAAAAAAACCTCAAGGGAGCTGATGTGGCTCAGTGGTTGAGCACTGGCTTCCCATCTACGAGGTCCCAAGTTCATTCCCTGGACCCTGGTACCTTAAAAAAAAAAAAAGAGGCAGTGGGCCAGCAGACCACAGTTTCCAACCCCTGATCTAAAACCACGTCCAAAGAGCAACAACTAATACACTCTACCATAAAGCATTCTTTCACACATAGTAAGACAGACTAGATCAAAATGACACTAGTATTTGAGGAAACATTCTCACCAAAAGTGAGAATTAACCATGGTGATGGTGGCAGTAGCAGGGAGAAAAGAGAATATATTTATTTATTATTTAACAGACATTTATATAGTACTTACTAAATGCCAGACTCTATTTGAAACACTTTATCTTTATTAGCTCGGTTAATTATTGGAACAATCCTGTCAGCTATTATCAGAGGGGTCTTACACGAGAGGAAGCGGGGGCATGAAGATGTTAAGTAACTTGCCCAAAGTCACAACGCTAGTATTGGGGGGAAGACTAGAATACGAAATTAGGAGAGTCCTGGAAATACTGTCCGCAGAAGGATTAACTTCTCCTTGTCCCATTTAGGAGCTGTATGAGCCGGTACCTATGACTGTCTAAGCACCAGTTTCTTCCTCCTGACGCGACTGGAATGTTATCCTCCCTCCTGACTGTACAACATTCCTGCACATTCCATATGTGATTGCACATTTGTAAGAGCTTTCCTACTTCTGAAAACTCCCGTAAAGTGTTAGCTATTAGCAATACTCATTCATCTCACACATACATATTGGATGCCAATTATGAAGCACTGAGTAGTCAGAGATATATACCAATTTATTTATTTTTTCAAATATGAAAATGGACATCCCAAATTGGAACCGAAGTATTTATACTAGAACTAAAATTCACAACTGATCCGTGCAACCATCTCAGTCCTGAGAATTCAGACTTAAAACCTGCCTTTCCCCTACCTCGGGCTCTAAAATAATTTTTCACATCTATGAATGAATTTGATTTTTTTTTTAAGTTTAATTTCCATTGTATTGTGTTTTTCCCTCCAGAAAGTAGTATTTCTTCAGTCTTTAAGGACTCAGCTCCTTACATGGGCTTCGGCGGAGGTCATGGGGCAGCACCCGTGGGGCTAAATCAGGCTGGGGCGTTCGGTCCTACCAGGCTTCAGGAGACCAGTTTCTGACCACCTTGCTGTGAATGGCACAACTCACGCAGCAATGTAGTTTCACATACAGCTTAGGAAGCACATAAGCATCGAGGACGCTCGCTTCGGAAATGTCCCTAACGGCTGTGGCCTCTACTATATTCCAATGACAAACTTCTCAGTGGCCTTATCCCTGGGCACACAGCGGGCGCAGTTTGTGCAGCAAATAGGCTGCACGTGGCCACCGTCCTTTCTGGCACGACCGTTGTTCCTTCTTTTCTTTGTCACCTCGGAAAAGAGGCTAAATCTGATCTTAAGAATTATTCTGCACTAGAAAAATACTTTTCAGAGAAGCAAGTTCCCCTGCTTAAGGTCCTATTTCAAGCCAGTCCTCTGACTCTTTCCAACACCCTGTAATTATAATGGAAAGAAAAAAGTGTTGAGGAGCATGAGTGAGATTATTATTTCAATAACTCTTGTAAAAGTATTTTCTAAGTGCTTAAATGTGCCTCATTTATCTACATTACTTGGAATTGAACTGCCAACAAACTTGAAATTTTGAGTAACCAAGGCTTATCTCTTTAGTTATAAAAAGGAATCATTTCGATTGTTCTTTAATTCGACCTTGATTTATTTCCTTCCATGTCAGTATTCACAAGTGTTGTATTGCTGTCTTAGTCCAGTTTCTAGCCTCTGTCATCTGGCAAAGCAGTAGGGATTGCGCTAAAGGAATACCAGTCCTGGAGGCTGCCAGAAGAGTCAATACTGAATTAGTCTATACTGAATCCTTTCAATTACAAATAACTCAAACTGGCCTAGACAATAAAGAAATGCATTGGGTCTCATTAACGGCAAGTCTTGAAGGAGAGCAGGCTGCAGGGTCGATTTGGTCTAGTAGCTTCGGCTCCTCTCTCTTAGACTCTCTCGATTCTGCCCCACCTTCTTGTGGCAGCTTCATCCTCAGGCAGGTACCAAGATGGCCAAAAGTGTCCCACACACAAGTACCTGCGAGAATTTCTCCCAGAATCCCCTAGCACATGTCATCTTGCAACTCATTAGACCAAGATGTGGCAGATGCCTATTCATGAGTCAATACCTGAGGACAGAGGAATGCCTTGTGCCAGCTGGCTTAGGCCTGAGTGGCTTAAGCCACTAGCAAAGGGAGATGGCATTCCTGTGTTGTGGTTTGGATACAGGACGGGCCACCTCAGGAGCTGGGTTTAAGCCTCACAGGTGTTAAACAGTAGAGGAGCCGTGAATGGATCAGGGAAAAGCTTTTGCTGTTGTTTTTGGCTGAGCAGACTTTCATCCCCCTTTCTTATGTCTGGGATAAAAAGATAGGCTTATGTCCCCAGACTATAATTCCTGGCCAAAGGCAGACTTTGCTTCCCACTACTGAAACTGAACAAGCCAGATTCATGACTCCTCAGGCTCTTCTGTAGCTAGGATGTGGGGAGATGACTTGGCTTGGCCAATTGGATACTCCCCTCAGCCTCTGCTGGATACTGAATCAGGGGCAAGTGACCCAAGGAAGCAGGACCAGAATAGAATCAGAATGGCCTGCTGACGAGGCCATTCACCATGGCTAACTAACCAAAATCACTGGGGAGCCCACTAAAGGCTGACATACAGAGGTGAGGACTGAGTCACTGGGCTAGAGATTCCCAATCCCCAGACCCAAACCAGTTCATGGACCCAGGGCCTCTTGAAAGAAGGAGAGACTGGGTATCCTTGCCAGGTACCCATGACAACTGCAACAATAAAATCACACACATATATATGCTTTAAATCCTCATCCTGATTTTCCGAAAAAAAATGCTACCATCGGCTACCACCATAAATCAGGGTAAGTGTGTACTATGGGAAAGGGAATACCTCCATCTTTGGAGGATTGCTGGAAACTGGGTGAGTTAGTTTCTCTGGGTGCTCAGGCAAATACCATCCAATGCACTGACTTAAAGAATGGGAATTGACTCGCTCATGTTTCTGAGGCTAAGAGAAAGTTCAAATCAAAGCATCATTAAGGCGATTCTTTCTTCCCAAAGACTGGCATTCTGCGGCGGGCTGCCCGCCATCCTCAGTCCTGGGCTCCTCTGTCACATGGCGCCCTCTCCTGGTCTCTCCCTTCTCTTCAGGGTTCCATTGATTGTGGCTCCTCAATTGGTCCTAGTTGAATGGGTTCACACCCACAGGGATGGATTAAGTTTAAGAACATATTTTTCTAGGGTACATCCAGCTCCAAACCACCACAAACTGGGTCTGTTACTAGAGCTAATTCCTGTGAACCCAGAATACCAGGCTGTCCACTAGTCAGGGGGAAGCTGTGAGGAGTAAAAGTGATAAGTTGAGTTTTGAATTAGACCTATCTTCATTAAGCTCAAAGAGACCCCAAGTCTGTATTTATTTCCCCAGCTCATGAAGGTGTAAGTGGAACAGACATGTATAATGGCCAGAAAATTGCCACACTGGCTCTCTATTCCACGGAATAAGGGCTGTTCATGATAGAAATGGCCAAGAGTAGACTCATGGAACTCCCCATTATAAAATAGAACATCACAAGTGATTTCACATCCCTAGGAGAATTTCTGAGGTTAAAAGTCCTGAAAGATCCAGAAATGGCAATTGTTATTACATCTCTATGCAACTCTCTTGGTTGGCCAGTGAAGAAAATCAGACGTCTCTTGGGGAATGGCAATGGATTATCATATACTAATCAGTTACAGCTGCTGTTCCAGGTGGCTTCCCTTGACTAGAGTGAATCAACACCTGGAACCTGGTATGCATCTATGGCAGGGGTTCTTAACAATGGGTCCTGTGAGCTTGAACTGAAATGCAAACTAACACTATTCTTGCAGGGACATGTTGGTATGGGTGTGATATATTTATTAAATAATACACAGTATAGTGTGGACTTAGTAAGGGGTCCATGGCATTAACCTGACTGGCAAAGGGATCCATGGAACAAAAAACGTTAAGAATTCCTGATCTATGGATTTGCCAAAGGTATGTTTCCTCTAGCCCAACACACAGAGAATACCAAAGCAGTTTTTGCTTGTTGCTGTTGTTTTAACTGGCAAGGAAAACTGTACACCTTTACCGTCTTACCTTAGTATTATGTTACCTCTCTGGCGCTGTGCCACAGTTTGGTCTGTAGGACCATGATCATTTTTTGATCCAGGCAGTCTGGTGTCTGGTTGCCTGAGGTGTCTATGGCCATTTGGGATGTGCTATGGAGGAGGTGGCAGGCCCTGAAAGCAGAAAGATGGCCTGAGGGTTTTGAGGGAAAAACAAGACCTCTCAGCAACTACCAAGTCTTTTGAGAACCAGCTCGTGGGTTGCTGTGTTTTGAGGCAGCATGGCCTAAAGATCAAGAGCTCAGATTCACCCCCAGATGCCTGGGTTTGAGCTGTGAAACTCTGGACTATAGCCTATCTCTCCTTTGCCTGTGTTCCCATTGTAAAACCGAATGCAGAGTAGAGGCTTATTGGAAGGATTAAACCTGCTAACATATGAAAAGTACTTGGCAAGGGGTCTGGCACATATGACTGATCAATAAATAATAGTTATTGTATCCAGTACGTTGAACAAGTATGACTCACCCCACAAACAAAACTTTACTTTCTGTGTGTTTCCCACCACTCCTTTCAGCTCTCTTTGGTGGCAGAAGTCTTCTCATGACACCAAACGAAACTCCAGTCTTCTCATGATGCCCGATGAAACTCCAGATCCCCACAGCTTTTCTTCTCATTCCTAGGTAATATATAGTCATGAGTCACATTAAGTCACAAATATTCTCTGTTCAGTACGTAGAGTGTCAGAAGCCAGAAGTTGGCAGTGTTAAAACTCCCCTCCCCAACTTTGGACTTTTTGGCTGGGAGCCTACAGTGGGGAAGAGGGTTGTGGCCAGATTCAACTTACTTTGTAGCTTCAGACTGACTCTCAGGGCTGGCAAATGATCAGAGCTGGCTCCCTCTTCCAGTTGCTTTGGTGGGCTCTTAAGTGTTTTTTATTGGAGCCTTTCCTCCCACATTTCCTTTGACCACAAGGGAATGCACCAATTCTGGGTGGTCTTTTGCAATTCCTTTTTTAATCGCTGAGCATACAGTGGTTAACCCCAATGTCTTTCTGCTGGGATCTCCAGGTGGTCCATTCAATATAACCCCAAATAAACCACACCACTGCTCTCTGCCCCCCATGTGGCCAGTCCTGAGTGGTCCTCGGGTAACTGATAACATATTGGCACTTCAATCAAATATGACACTGGGCTCCCCTCTGCCGCCACCTCCTCCTTGGCTGGACCCGTATGGTCTCATCCCCTCACCGAGTCACTCCTGCAGCCACCACCACCACCTCCTCATTCATTCTGGTGCACTTTGGTGGTACAGGCTCCAAGATGTCCCACTGAGTAGTCTACTAGGAAGCCAGTCACACCCAGTGCTCCCACACATCCTCAGGACCTCAGCCGAATGCACAGCTGGGAGGTTGGTTTTCACAAGTACAATGTCCAAAAAGACCTGCTAGAACCTTTATTGTACCTCATGCAGGATATACCTACTGTGGGTCTTGTGTTGCTCATGCATGCAAACGAGTGGATCCACCTATTACCCAGAGAATTTTCATCTTTGAGCCTTCCCTTCATGCACTGCTCTCTTGATGTGCACTTTCCAGAGTGTGGCTAATTAGAACACCATTGTTTGACCTTAATACGACCTATAAAAGACAAGAATGTTTGAATGCATGTCTCTGCAGACAGATGAAGATGAACACAGTGTTGAAATGCATTTGCCTTACACAGCTAAAGCTGTGGAAAGCCATAAGAATAAGTTGACCATTATTCTTTTACAAGTTGGAGCTCTGAGTGAGTCAAAAGAACAGGGTGGGAGGATTGCATCCAACATCCATGTGGAATCTGAGCCTCCTCTTGACATAGAGGTGCAATGGACACAACCAATCCAATGTCCACATAGAAGAGGTGGCATTGGATTGGGAAAAGTGGACATGGTGGCTGATGGGTATGGGGAAAGGCAGGAAGAGATGAGAGGTGGAGGCTTTGGGACATGGAGCTGCCCTGGATGGTGCTTCAGAGGCAATCACCGGACATTGTAAATCCTCACAGGGCCCACTGGATGGAATGGAGGAGAGTATGGGCCATGATGTGGACCATTGACTATGAGGTGCAGAGGTGCCCAAAGATGTACTTACCAAATCCAATGGATGTGTCATGATGATGGGAACGAGTGTTGCTGGGGGGGGGGGGGGGAGAGGTGGGGTGGGGGGGTGGGGTTGAATGGGACCTCACATATATATTTTTAATGTAATATTATTACAAAGTCAATAAAATAAATAAAAAAAAAAAAAAAAAAAAGAACAGGAATCAGGAAAGCAGACTTGGCTCAAAGGATAGAATGTCCACCTACCCCATGGGAGGTCCACAGTTCAAACCCAGGGCCTCCTGACCCATGTGGAGCTGGCCCACACACTGTGTTGATGTGCTCAAGGAGAGCTGTGCCGTGCAGAAGTGTCCCCTGCATAGGGGAGCCCATGTGCAAGGAGTGCGCTCCGTAAGGAGAGCCGCCCAGCGCAAAAGAAAGTGCAACCTGCCCGGGAGTGCCACCACACACACGGCGAGCTGACATAGCAAGATGACACAACAAAAAGAGACACAGATTCCCCGTGCAGACACAGAAGAACACACAGCAAATGGACACAGAGAGCAGAAAACTGGATGGGGGGCGAGGGCGAAGGGGAGAAAAATAAATAAAAAATAAACCTTAAAAAAATAAAAAAGAACAGGAATCAGGAAAACTCTTCAGTAAATATCTAGCAGATCCTGGTAATCTCTTTGTGCTTTCTTCAGATTTCTGCCGTTGGGGACAAAGGCTCTGTTACAGTGACTGTGGCGAATCCCAGGGAGAGATTTATAGATCTATTGACCATCTAGATGAAACAGGTATGAGTATTACAGAACAATTAGACCTCATGTCTTTTAGTAAACACCTGAAGAAATACCATAACACAACATATGGAAGACATCCTCTTGGGGTGTTATTAAATGCTGTCACAGAGCTCCCGAAGTCTGGAATGAATACAAGCTTTTCCTTTTTGAATTATGCCCAGTCAGGCCAATATAGAAACTGGCAAGACAGGTCAGTGAGTTTTGCAGCAGTAGCATCTCAGTCCTCCAAAGTTCTGAATCATTGGGGATGCCACCTGCAAGTACTCATACCCCCTTACTAAAAGATACTGCTCCTGGTTTGAGGGGATTCTGATACCTCAACCTAAGAGAGCTTTCTTCTTTTTTTAAGGAGGTGTAGTCCTTCCTTAATTTCAACTCGTTTAACAAAAAAATGCTTTACTGTTTAGGGCAGTAGAAGGAAGGCTGACATCAAAATATTTTGATGAGAAAAAATGACAATGTATTAACAGGAGACAGTTATTGCCTAGGAGTAAATCGTTGAAGATTGAAACGTGTTTGTCAAATCTTACATCTTACGCATTTTCACAATTGAATGACACATTTTAACCAGGATTAACCAAAGAACAGTTATTTCTGAAGTTGTTTGGTTTCTCATAAAGGCTAATAGAAGATCATTATCATGCAATTTATTAAAAAGAATGTTAGCACAAGGATTTGAAGGAAATGGTGGACTGACATTTTGGGGAGCCTAATAGATATGGATAGAGACAGGGAACTATATTGGGGCATTGAAAAGCATACATGTCCAATGTCATGACTGAAGTCTTCTACTGTCTTTAAACAGCTTGAGTGGCAGATCTTAACATTTTAGTACCTTTTACAATTTCATATTCTAAGAAATGTGGCAGTGTTCCTGAAAGACTGCTTTCTAAGATATCCAAACAATGCTATAAAAGTTTTGGGAAAAATTCACCCATAGAACAATGAAATTTATATCTTTAAAATATCAATTACTAGCCAGACCATGATTTTCAAGCTTGACTATTATATAACCAATAAATGTTAATGAAGAGCTTATTATAATATCTTAAACAACCAGGTTTTATTATTGCCAACGTTCAGTTTGTTTTATAAAGCAGAGAGAATTTTAAAAAATATATTTTTTAACTAGAAACAAATGATCATGTACATGTAGCTTTATCTTTGTATGTACATGGAAATATCCTTGACTTGATTTTAAGTTTTCTGAATTATCCAGAATTGTTATAAATTCAAAAATTCAGTAATGAAAAAATAACTTTATACATTGAAATTGGAAATGTCTATTTTGAAAGACAAGTTATAAGAACTCATTTTTATTGCCCTCTGCTTGCCTAAGAAATATTCAATAACTAAAGGCATTCTGAAGCAGAGTGGTTGCCATTCTTCAGTGACCTCCATCTCCCTTGCCCTTAATCACTACCACGTCATTTCTGTTATTAGAGAAGATATGGGCTTACAGAAATATCATGCATAAAATGTAGGGTTACCACACAGTACCCTGTTACTAACACCTTTCACTGGTGTAGTATGTTTGATACAAATGATGAAAGCACATTTTATAATTGTACTCAACTATAATCCAAAGTTTAGTTTAGGGTTCATTGTGTTGTGCAGTTACATTGATTGCTTTTTTAAAATTTTTTCTTCTAGTAACATATACAACAATGTTATAACATGGTCTTTTGTTTTTTAATTTCTTTGTCTTTATTTTTTTTAATGTTACATTAAAAAAATATGTGGTCCCCATATATCCCCCACCCCCACTCCTCCCATAACAACAACCTCCTCCATCATCGTGGGGCATTCATTACACTCGGTGAATACATCTCTGAGCATGGTCAATTGTCCACACTATAGTATACACTCTCCCCAAGTCCACCCAGTGGGCCATGGGAGAACATAAAATGTCCAGTAACTGTCCCTGCAGCACCACCCAGGACAATCCAAGTCCCGAAAATGCTCCCACATCACATCTCTTCCTCCCATTCCCTACCCCCAGCAGCCACCATGGCCACTTTCTCCACACCAATGCCACCTTTTCTTCGATTACTAATCACAATAGTTCATGAATAGAATATCAGTAAGTCCACTCTAGTCCATACTCTATTCCTCCATCCTATGGACCTTAGAATGGTTGTGTCCACTCCACATCTATATCAAGAGGGGGCTTAGATTCCACATGGATGCTGGATGCAATTCTCCTGTTTGCAGTTGTAGGCACTCTTGGCTCCCTGGTGTGGTGGTTGACCTTCTTCACCTCCCTGTTAGCAGGCTAGGGTAAGTCTAATAAACCAGAGGGTAGGAGTTGAAAGTCTGTTGAGGCTCAGGGCCTGGCTATCACATGGACAGTCCAGAGATTCAGGTCCCCTGAGTATACACGAAACCCCAGCACCAACCACAGGTCTGGTAAAAGTAACAGGAGATAGCATGGTCTTAATACAGAACACATTTTAAACCTGAAGGAAAACTGAAAACTTATCCTTCTCTTCAAGAGGATTTTTTTCCTTAGGAGTAACTTTGACCTGTACAAAGATTTGGAATTTGTATATAATGTAGCCAGCTAATGAGTAAAAAGCTGAAAGAAACTGGACCTTATATAAGGGAACAAAGTATAGAGTGGATTGCAAGCCCTGTAAATCATTCAAATGGTGTATATTATTTTAATCAAAGGTGAAAATTATAAAGGACTTTTTAAATTGTTAGTCATACAACCATAAGATATTGTTGTATTTTAAAATACATATTCTGCTCAAAAGATAAAACTGTAGTGATGGAAAACAGCTAAGCGGTTGCCAGTGAGGGGAGGGGAGGACGACAAGGATAGGAATAGCAGGAGGGATTTCGTTGGAGTGACGTAACTCCTATGTGCTGATTGCGGTGGTGGTCTTGTGAATCTACATATGTGTTCATGTGTTCACATTCACAGAACTGTACATCTAAAGAAGATTGTCCATTTTGCTGTAGGATAATTTTAAAAATAAAACTTAAACATTAAAAAAAGAGATGACAATGTAAAGGCTCAGTAGTGGCAGACAGTTTTTTGAAAGTAACCAGTAAAGCATTTGCCATCTCCTAAACTTGACTCTGCAAATTGTACATAAGCAAAGGTAGAAGCTTCTTAATTTAAAAATTGCATTTCTTAATGATCTGTATGAGATTCTAATAACTCTCCAGTTATAGAAAATTGCTACGAATATGGTAAAGGGAAGGAGAAAAGGAAGCAGGGTGGGAGCTCTGGGTTTAACAGCCATGTTGTACAACAGGTACCTTCTATTTGCTGATAAAGGACTAGACAATTTAAAAAAAAAAAAAGGGCAGGAAGAGTTTCAAGTGTGTTGAGCTTGAGATGACTGTGGACATGCAGGTGGGGTGCCGAGTAGAGGGCTGAGAGCCCCCCTCTTAATGTGCTGTGCCTTGGAATTCACACATGACGTGGACATGGTTCTTTTGTCAGAAAGCCATGGATGTCATCCACCATTCTGCCATTCACTGCCCTGCTATCTGGAACAAAGAATGTGGCACACACCATAACATACCTCCCAAGCAAGTTAGTGACTTGCTGCAATACTCAAGCCACTCAAGTTGTGGCAGTGGCCACAACTAGTTTCCTTGAAGCTGAATGGCCCTGATAACTGCCACTTCATGAATTCTTGTGTCTGCTTTTTAACATCCTTGTCTTTCTCCTCCTCGGTGGTCAGCCTGTCAGCTGTCACCTCCTTTTGCCTATTCCTAGCAGTCTCCTTTCCTACTTTGCTACTTTTAATGTGCTTGGACTTAAAAAGGCTTGAGGTGTCAGAACTGTTAGCTAATGATACCAGTAATCAGCGCTGAGGCGCTCACTGGTGTGTGGCATGTAGGATATTACTGTGTGGACAATGAGCCATCTATTTTGGCTGTTCATGGGCTTTTTATGTTTTTGTTGTTGATGATGTTATTTTCTTCATTTTAAAAAAAGTTTTAGATTATGTAAAAGTTACATTGAAAACCCCTCCACTCTCCTTCCCACACTTTCCCTCTTAACATCTTTCATTAGTGTGGTCCATTTGCTGTATTTAATGAACACATATTGAAGCTTTGCTAATAACCATGGTCTATAGTTTTCATCATGGTTTACACTTTGCAGAGCACAATGTTATAGGTTTTGATAAAATGCATAATGGCCTGGATCCATCTTTGCAATATCATGCAGAACAATTGCAACGTCCCCAAAATGCCTCATGATGGAAAGTGGATTTAGCTCAACTGATAGCACATTCGCCTACCAGATGGAGTGTCTAGGGTTCAAACCCAGGGCCTCCTGACCTGTGTGTGGAGCTGGCCCATGCACGGTGCTGATGCGCACAAGGAGTGCCATGCCACACAAGGGTGTCTCCCATGTAGGGGAGCCCCACGCACAAGTAGTGCAACCTGCAAGGAGAGCAGCCCTGTGTGAAAAAAGTGCAGCCTGCCCAGGAGTGGCGCCGCATACATGGAGAGTTGACACAGCAAGATGACACAACAAAAAGAGACATAGATTCCCAATGCCTCTGACAAGAATGCAAGTGGACACAGAAGAACACACAGTGAATGGACACAGAGAGCAGACAACGGGGTGGGGGGCGCAGAGGGAGAGGAAAAAATAAAATCTTTTTTTAAAAAAAATGCCTCATGTTACACCTATTCCTCTCTCTCCTCTCAGAACCTGTAGTGATCACTGTCTTTATATCAATGTGACAAGTTCTTCCATTACTAGAAAAATAATAAGTTTATTTTGGTCCTTAGATACATTCCCCCTTATGTTAGTTCATTCCTCAAACTTGAGGATTTGGAGGATGGTGATGTCCACTCTGCTTCCGACTGAGAAGGGCCTTAGATTCCATGGGACAGATGGATGGAACTGTCTCGTTTGCAGTTGTAGATACTCTCTGTTTTTTTGGAATGAGTGTTGTCCATTATCATCATTTTATTAGTTGTCCTGGGCAAGTCTGATGAATTGGAGAGTATATGTTGCCTGCAACTCTGCCAACTGGCATATGAAGCCAGAAGATTTAAGTCTCTGGGACATATAGTTAATTGGTATTGTGCTAATTATATGTTCAAATAAAAGGGGGCAAAAGAACCATGTATAGGAAAATTATAAATGAGTGTATCTCCGATACATTGGGGAGATAGGTTATCATATATTCCAAAGTGAGGCCCACTGAAAGGGTGCCAGTTTCCTGGGGTTGTATGCCCTGCCTTCAGGTCCAGATGTCTCTAGAGTCACTGGCTTGTTTTTAGGGGTTGCTTATTTATTTATATTTGCTTGAATGCAGGTGCTAAACCATGCTGCTGATAGTTCATGTTGTAAAAAAAAAAAATCACCTTTATTTTGGATAGGGCTGGGGATTGCTTTTTCAATCTTCTCATTTATTTATATTTGCATTTACATATATACCACATTTTATATAAATGCATAGATGTGACCTATATATTTTAGAGCACTGTTTTGTTTCATAGCCCTTCCCCCCTGCCTTCACCCACTTTAGTGCCCCTTTTTCCACTGTGCTGTAGCAGGTGCTAACAACTGAGACAAAATCTCCCGATACTTTCTGCATACTTACATACTCGTAGACACATATACTCACAACACTGGGTGTCTTTGTTGGTATGGCAATCTTTGTTGTCCATTTAATAATCATACCTTAGCTCCCTCCCTCCCCTTTTTCCTTGTTAACAGAATTTGATTTGTTCAGAGATTAGGCAGATACCCCTTGATTTGAAGGAAAGTCAGCCAGAGCCTAGCCCTAAAGGATGAATCCTGATTGGTTTGAAATGGGGAATCCCATTCATCTTTTCATTGGTTACAGATGAGCATGTGGCTCTGTTTTGGCCAATAAGAGGCAAGGAGAACAGTGGGGAGAGGTTTCTGGAAAAGCAGCTTTTTTTTCCTACATAAGGAACAGCTTCAATAGGTGCCACCCTATCACTCTGCTCCATGCCTGAACACAGAGGTGATGCCTGCAGTTGTGGCAATCATCTTGCAACCAGGAAATGACAAGGAAGAAGTCAAAAGGCCAACATGTCAAGCGGAGGCAAGAAGAAAGCTAGAAAGGGTCTCAGTCCCTGGCAGCTTATTGGAAAACAACTACTCTAGACTTTTAATTTAATGAGAAAAATAGCCCACTTTTAGGACACTATTGGTCAGGTTTTCTGTTACTTGTCACATTAAACATTCCTACTTGATATAGAATTTGATATTTGAAAGTGAGTTGCTATAAGAAACAAACCCAAAAATATTAATTGACTAAATGCAGGAGGTAGGACAACAAGCAGTGAGAATAAATTATTCTGGCTGAGTAATTTGGTGATGGCAAAATATTTAGCTGAAGTGTGGCCTGCTCTATCCTGTGACCCCAGTACTCTTGGAAGATACAATGGGAAATTTCAGAATGTTGTTATGTTTGGATTAATTTTTATGGCATTCAGCAGAGTCCAAAACAGAGCTGTGGCAAAGATTGATAATTATCTTCCTATATCCATTCACTCTTTATTCTCTTTAATAACAGAAGTCTGCTGAGGTTCAGTGGGATACATAGCTACCCAGTCAGGGACTGCATTTCCCAGCCCTCCCTGAAGTCTAGGATGACCATGTAACTACGTTCAGACCAGAAGGATGTAAGTGAATGTGAAGTGTGCAACTTTCAAGTCACATCCTTAAAAAGGAAAACATATGCCTTCTACTACCTTTCTCTCCCCTTCCTACTGTCTAGGAAATGGTGACAAGTGACATTGTCACATTGGAGGTCATGTGCTGAGGATGGTAGAACCATCTCATTAGGCTGGGTTGCTCACCTCTAGACCGTTACTTGAGAAGGAAAGAAATTTCCTTTTCAAAGCACAATATTTGTGGGGGAGGAGGAAAATTCTTTGCTATAGCAGCTTAGTCTATACCCTAACTTATTCAAGAGAAGAGATCTTAACCTAGTGTAGCAGTTTGATATGGTTATGAATTCAAAAAATAGATATTGGATTATGTTTGTAATCTGATCTTTACCTGGGCATGATTGAGTTATGATTAGGGCATTGGTGGGTGGGGACTCATGGATAAAAGGCATGGCAAAGAACAGAGTTGAGGGTTTTTGATGTAAGAGTTTTGCTGTTGGAGTTTGATGTTGTAGCCTTAAGCTGAAGCCCTGGGATGTAAGCCCACAGAGGAAAGAGAAGCAAGCCCCAGGAAGAAGCAAGCCCTGGAAAGAGAGGAACCTTGAACCCAGAGAGAAGCAAGACCCTGGAAGCGAAGAACTCAGGAAGCCTGAACCCTCGCAGACATTGGCAGCCATCTTGCTCCAACACATGGAAAATAGACCTTGGTGAGGAACATAACTTATACTTTATGGCCTCGTATCTGTAAGTTCCTACCCCAAATAAATACCCTTTCTAAAAACCAACCCATTTCTGGTATTTTGCATCAGCACCCCTTTGGCTGACTAATATACCTAGAGATACCTGTTTTGAAAGTTGAGAAGGAAGAAACTTCAGTTTTTCTAAATGTAGAAATCTTCCAATCTAAGTTAACAGATAAATCTTTATATCAAATTGTCTTAAGGAATGGCCAGCAGCTATGAGGCCAGAATTCTTAGGCCTCAATACCATTTGGATGAGCTTACTTACACATGAAATTGTTTGGAAACAAAAAGACTTCAAATATACTTCGTTTTGAGGGACATGTAGTAAAAACACAAAAAGCCACAAACTCAGCAGGACCAGCCCGAAACTACTCAGCCACTAAGGTGATTCTCACTCCTGGTTTCACATTGAAGTCACCCGATGTGGCCGTTTGAGATTGATTATGAATTCCTAAGAGGGAGATTATGTTTGTAAACTGGTCTGTTCCTCTGGGCATGATACTCTTTGATTGTATTAGATTCAGCTGAGATGGCTTTGATTAAATTATGTTAAGATTAGGGCTTTGATTCGACCATATCATAAGGGCCTACAGGGTTGAGTCCCCACTGCCTTGGCGGGCTGATAAAACAGAACTAGATACACAGAAGAAGATACGCGGGAATAGAGAGAACTCCATAGATACGACGAAGGAGAGAACTTGATCCTGGGGTCCCAGAGAGAGCTGAGCCATTCGCCTGATAGTTTGCAGCTAAAGAGACCAGAGCCCTGAGCAGCTGAGCAGACCTGGGAAGAAATGAGCCCTCCAGCCTACAGCTGAAATCAGAAGAAGCTGGACCCACAGAGCCTTAAGTGGGAAGAGGAAGGCTGAACCCTCACAGCCATCACCCACCATCTTGCTTCCAACACGTGGCAATGAGTTTGGTAAGGAAGTAACCTTGAGTTGGACTCTTTAGGACCTTGAAACTATCCTAAAAAAATACCCTTTATAAAAGGCAACAGATTTCTGGTACTTTGCATCAGCACCCCTTTGGCTAATATACCTGAGGAGATTTAAAAATTACTGATGCCAGGGACCCTCAAATTCTGATTTAATATGTGTGAGGTAGGACCTGAGTGTCAAGCTTCCTAATTCTAGGTGCACCCAAGTTTGAGAGTCACTGTCTAAGGCAATTCCTAGGCCTCAAAAGAAGACTATGAAAAGCTGGAAATTCCAAAGTAGGTATATCCTTCCTTACAGGTCCATAGACAAGGCAGCAGGGAGATCCTCCCATGAAGCAGAACTAGGGGGCTGCCAGATCAACTAAGCATGGAAATTATACCATGCCAGGGCAGGGAGTCACTTCTATTCCCATCCAGCAGATTTGATATGCTTTATGGAACAGTAACTACTGGCCATACTTCATACTCCTTTTCCCAAAAGGGAGTTTTCAAGACATTTATTCTATTCCTTTTCCACCATATTATATTGGGAGTATTGAGGATAAATAGCTTCTCTTTTCATTTTATGTAGCCAGACCAAAAGGAAGCACATCAGAAGTTGAGGGAAAGGGTGTGCATTTGGGGCTTCAAGATGGACACATCTAGACGAGGCTTTGGAGTTGTGTCCCCTGGGTGAAGAGCTCCTGGGTGCAAAGAAATGGGGAGGTAGCTGGGTGGGGGAAGTGAGTTCAATAGAGAAATTTTTAAGAAGGGAGAAATAAGGCTTTGTATGATAGCACAAATGATCCAACACAGAAAAAGAAATTGTTATGTCATAGAGAAAGGAGAGACATTGAGTAGGTGAGAAGGGTTGGGACGTGCACACAGGTGGCACGATAAGCCCTTAGATAGGAACACCAACAGTTCTTTACAGTTGCAGGAGTGAAAGCAGAGTCGCTCCATATGGAGGCAGGTGTGGTGGCAAAAGTGAGAGAGAGGTCTCCTCCGAGTTTTTCCATTTTCTCAGTGAAATAGAAGCAAATACACCGTTTGAAAGAAGAATGGAGGAGGTGTTACAAGTGTGAGGCAAGAGGAAAAGATGGTCTAGAAGAAAGGAAGATAGAATGAGCAAGGTAAATGTAAAATTATTGCTGGATATCACGATAGAACCCTTTGAGATTCATGGTCATGAATTTTAAGTGATGATGGGAAATTTCAATCATATAACCAGCAGATGTGGGGTTATTTTCTCTCCAAAATTGACGAACAAAGGTAACATGAGTATGGGAATACAAGGGATCTGGAATAGCCAAGATAATCTTGAAGAGGAAAAAAGTTGGAGGACTTACACTTTTTTATTTCAAAACTTACTATAAAGTTACAGTAATCAAGAAAGTGTGGGAAGCAGCTGTGGCTCAATCAGTTGGGCTCCCGTGTACCAAATGGGAGGCCCTGGGTTCATGTCCTGGGGTCTCCTTGTGAAGGCAGGCTTGCTCACACGCTGCGGAGCGCCACCCAGTCCGCAAGCACCTCAGAGAGCCAACTCAACAAGGTGATGCAACAACAACAACAGCGAAAGGGAAACAAGCAAAAACACACAGAAGAGTGCGCTGAATGGACACAGAGAGCAGACAGCAAGCAAGCTGCAAGGGGGAGGGGAAATAAAATAAATTAATACAGACACAGAAGAACAAACAGAGAATGGACACAGAGAGCAGACAGCATGCAAAAAGCCACAAGAGGGGAGGGGATAATAAAAAAAAAAGAAAGTGTGGGGAAGTGAATTTGACTCAACTGATAGAGCATCTGCCTACCACATGGGAGGTCCAGAGTTCAAACCTAGGGCCTCCTAACCCGTGTGGTGAGCTGGCCCACACTCAGTGCTGATGCACTCAAGGAGTGTCGTGCCACACAGGGGTGTCCCCCGTGTAGGGGAGCCCCACGTGCAAGGAGTGCAACCCATACGGAGAGCTACCCTGTGCAAAAAAAGTGCAGACTGCCCAGCAGTGGCACCGCACACACAGAGAACTGATGCAGCAAGATGACACAACAAAAAGAGACACAGATTCCCGGTGCCGCTGACAAGAGTGCAAGTTGACACAGAAGAACATACAGCAAATGGAAACAGAGAGCAGTCAATGCGGGGAGGGGGGCGGGGAGAGAAATAAATTAAAAAATTAAAAAATCTAGAAACAAAACAAAGTGTGGTATTAGTGATTAGAGAAACAGAATGAGTTCAGAAATACACCCAGATGTATGCAGCCACTTAATTTTTAACAAAGGTGCCAATGAAATTCGATGCAGGGGAAGAAAGCTTTTTAATAAATGGGGATGGAACAACTTCAGAAAAAAAAAGAACCTTGAACCCTATCTCACACAACACAAAAATTACTTTGAGGTGGATCATTGGTCTAAAGATGAGCACTAAAACTATAAAGCCTCACGAAGAAAACGTAAAGAGTATTTTTATAACCTTTAGGCAAAATTTTCTTAGACTGCAAAAGGGCTCCAACTATAAAAGCAAAAAATAATAAACTTTACTTCATAATGACTGAAAAGTTCTTGAAATCTCTGCTTCCAGCCATGAAGCAGTAACAGCATTCAAAATTACCCTCCCACCATAAGAAACGTAGAAAATTAGGAAACAATTGTTTTCAGAACAATTGGACAACAGGTAAATTAGAATGACAAATATAAGAATTATCAAAGACTCCTCACTAGAACTATGCAAGCCAAAAAACAATGGAATGACACATTTAAAGTGCTGGGGGAGGAGTAACACTGTCAACAGAGAATCCTAAACCCACCGAAAATAAAGCTCATAAATAAGGTGAAATACAGACATTTTCAGATAAACAAAGGCAGAGAGATTTCACTGACAACAGACATGCACTAAAAGAAATGTTAAAGGAAATTCTTCGTGGTGAAAGAAATTGACACCAGATGGAAACCAGGATCTATATAAAGGAATGAAGAGCACTGGAAATATTAAATACATGGGAAGATATAAAAACCTCTTTTTAAAAAAATTTCCTTAAAAGAAAATTGACTGTTGAGAGAAAAACCAATAGTAATGTATTGGGGCTTTAAAACATACATGTAGAAGTAAAATTTAGGACAATAATCCAAGGAAGAGGAAATAGAAGCATAATGTTGTAAGGATCATATGTTATACGTGAAGTATCATAATTTTATATGAAAATAGGCAGTGATGATTTAAGATTCATATTGTAAACTTTAGATCAACCACTAAAAAAAGAGGTACAGGTACTAAGTTAGTAGTAGAGATAAAAGCAAATATTCAAAAATACTTAAATCCAAAGTATGTAAAGAAAAGGGGGGGGCGGGTAGGGAAAAGAATAAAAAGCAGAGGGGACACATAGAGAACAAAGAGCATGGCAGCTGATTTAACCCTCACCATATTGGTCATTACATTGACTATTAGTGATCTAAACACTCTAGTTCAGGGGTTCTTACTGGGAGTCCATGAACTTGAATTGAAATTCAAAAAAACATCATTCCTGTGGGGACATGTTGGTACAGGTGTCATATATTTATTAAAGAGTATACAGTATAGTGTGGACTTAATAAGGGGTCCTTGGTTTTTACCTCACTGGCAAAGGGGTCTATGGAACCAAAAAGTTTAAGAACCCCTGCTCTAGTTAAAAGTTGGAGTTGTCAGATTGGATTAAAATGCAAGGTGTCTACAAAAAAAAAAAAAAAAAAAGCCTACTTTATGTGTAAAGTCCCAGTTAGGTTAAAAGTGAATGGATTTTAGTGGAGTAAGTTTAATTAGTCACTTAGAGACCACTATGAAGATGGTAGACAAATACAACCATTTCCCAGATTTCACCACTGGTGAACTATAAATAGAAAAGCAATATTAATGGATGATATTTATATTTTATTTTTTGAATTATGTATGCATACATTACTCTCAACTACATTGTAAGCACCTTGAAGACAAAAAGGACATTATTCATGTTTGTCAGACTCTAACACGTAGTAAACACCCAATAAATGTTTATTGAATAGAATTGGGGGAAAAAAAGTGAATGGGTGGGGAAAATAGACCCAAACAATAAGAAAAAGAAAGCTAGAGTTCAATATTAATATCAGACAAGATAGAGTTCAAGACAAGGACTATTACCAAGAACAGAAAGGAAATTTTCCTAATGATAAGGGGTTACTTTATCAAGGAGACATACAATCCTAAATATTTCTACACACAATAACAAAGCTTCGCAATACATGAAACAACTACTGACATAACTAAAAGGAGAAGCAAACAAATCCACAATCACAAAAAGGAATGTCTGGGAAGCAGATGTGGCTCAGGTGACAGAGCTTCCACCTACCATATGGGAGGACCCAGGTTTGACTCCTGGGGCTTCCTGGTGAAAAAGAAGAAGAGAAAGCATGCCTGTGTGTTGAGCCAGTGCCCGAGCAAGTGAGCCATGCAGCAAGATGATAATGCATCAAAAGAGACAAGGGGAGAATGAAAGTGAAGCGCAGCAGAAACCAAGAACTGAGGTGTTGCAATTGACAGGAAACCCCTCTCCACATCAGAAGTCCCCTGGATCGAATCCTCGTGAATCCTAGAGGACAGAAAAATGGGAAGAGAAGATAACACAGACAGCAAAAATATCAGGGTGGGAGGAGGGGAAGGGGGGAAAATAAAATAAATAAGTTGAAAAAAAAAGGAACGTCTACTCTCTTCTTTTCATAATTGATAGAATAAGTAAATTGAAAATTAATAGAAATAGAGAAAACTTAAATATAATCAACTAACCT
This sequence comes from Dasypus novemcinctus, assembly GCF_030445035.2. NCBI lineage: Eukaryota > Metazoa > Chordata > Mammalia > Cingulata > Dasypodidae > Dasypus > Dasypus novemcinctus. The sequence continues at coordinate 152,192,827 of NC_080676.1, read as the reverse complement.
GACCCAAGTGACATTAATAGAGCAGGACAGAATACTCACAACAGAATACACCTTATTTTCAAGAGCACATGGAACAATCACCGAGACAGATCATATGCTGAGCCATAAAATAAATTTTGATAAATTTAAAAGGATTGAAATCACAAAAAAATATAATCTCCAATCACAATGGAACTAAAAAGTCAATAATAGAATGGAGTGGGTGTGGCTCAGTGGTTGAGAGCGGGCTTCACGTGTACAAGATAATAGGTTCAATCCCCAGTACCTCCAAAACAAAAGTCAATAATAGAAAGATATTTGAGAAATCCCCAAATATTTGGAATATGAACAATTTACTTCTAACTAATCCATGGTTAAAAGAAGAACTTGCAAAGGAAATGACAAAATATTTTGAACTAAATGAAATTGTGAAAACCCAATATATCAAAATGTGTGGGATACAGCAGAGAGGGAAATTTGAAGTTTTAAATGATTACGTTACAAAGGGGGAAATGTCTCAAGTCAATGATCTCAACTTCAACTTTAGAACTAGCAAAAGAAGAGCAAATTAAATACAAAACAAGCAGAAGAAAGGAAATGCTAAAGAGCAAAAACCAATGAACTAGAAAGCAAACAATATAGATGATCAATTAAATCAAATGCTGTTCCCTTAAAAAAGATCAACAACATAGTTGAACCTCCAGCTAGAATGAACTAAAAAAGGAGAAAATACAAATTATCAGTATCAGGAATAAAAGAGATGTCACTGCAGACTTTAAAAGAATAAAAAGAGAATATTATGTGTAACTATATACACTAAATCAAAAAGCTTTAAATGAACAAATTCCTCAAAAATGATACAAAGGTTCATAACAATTAAAAAATAGAACACCTTAAGAACCCTGTATCATATTAAAAATCAAATTTTGGGTTTTTTTGTTTTTTATTTTTTCTCTCCCCTCAACATAATCAGCCATTCGGGCTATAAGAAAGAAATATTCTTCTGGAAGAAAATAAGGTTCACCCAATTGTGGAGAAGAAAAGAATTTATTCCCAATCTTGCAAGAAGAGGCATACAACCAGAAAACGTGGCTGGCACCCCAAACAAAGAAAAATGACACAATTTATACCCCTAAGCCTTGCACGCAAGCTCTTCCTCTGTTACTCCATCGATTGGATACCTTAGAGGTTACAGCCTATTTGAGAATGTCTAACTTTCACGTAAAAGTTTTTGATTTACCGCTTCCCCCATCACATTCCAACCATTTTAGTTTTTACCTGCTCCCTTTTGCCAAATAAGGAATGGAATTTAGTGCTGAATTGGTATTGACTTAGCTCTTTCTTGTGCATCTTTTTTATTGGCTATAGGATTGGCTTAAGCTGGTTTCCTTTGTTCCTGCTTAACCTGGGAGTGGGAGACTGTGGCAGTAGGCTGCCAGGTTACATTAATTAATATTTTCTTCCTTTATGTGAAAACTAAACTAATCTCCGTTTCTTACATGGGCCAAGCATTGGACATTGCACAAGTAGTTCCATGAGGAATGATCTTATCTGAGTTTGCTTACCATGATAACTCGAGCACCTAGAACTGTGCCTGTACATGGTAGACATTCATATTTATTTTGTGAATGGATGAATGGGCAAATGCTAAATCAGAAAGTGATATTTCACTTTGGAAAAAGAATCTTGGATCCCTACTCTCAAGTAAGAAGGAAATGGCCATGAGAAACTGTCTCCTTTTATTAGTTACCCACATGCCCACTGTTAAACTGTCATAACTAAGATTATTGATCGAGAACATCTCAGACTTGCTTTATGAACAGTTCAGGTTTCACTTATATGTATGACTTACATGTACAATTTCTTTTATTTACTCATTCTGGTTATAAAAGTTAATACATGCCTTCTGTAGCGAGTCTGGAAAATGCTGAAAGTTTAAGAAGAAAATGAAAATTCCCTAAAATCCCATCACCCTAGTTGCCAGTGAGCTCTTCCTTCTTGGATTTACTGTTTTCCTCAGAATTTGTCCACTATTTTGGCACCACTATCATAAAGAGCATGAAGATAGAGGTTGACATGAAAAGGAGTCAGGTGGGATCCCATGGGGATGGAGTGGGACATCCCTGTGAAATATTCCAGTGGGCAGCTGGAAATCCAGTTTAAACCAGGAAATAGTTCAGATCCCTAAAAGTAGAGGGAGGGGAATCACAGAATCTTAGAGAGGGGTGGAGGCTCATGAGAGAAAAAAAGGCAGACCAAGGAGAAAGGTAAGACAGGGGGTCTGGAGTCTCATATAACGTAATCAGTTTATCATGTCCCCAAATAGTATATAGGGTAAAGCATTAAAAAGAATGCATTTTCTCTTGAATTCTTTTTTTTTTTTAAGAGTTATTTATTTATTTAACACCCCCCCCACCCCCCCCCCCCCCCCCCCCCCCCGTTGTCTGTCCTCTGTGTCTATTTGCTGCGTCTTGTTTCTTTGTCCGCTTCTGTTGTCGTCAGCGGCACGGGAAGTGTGGGCCGTGCCATTCCTGGGCAGGCTGCACTTTGTTCGCGCTGGGCGACTCTCCTTACAGGTGCACTCCTTGCGCGTGGGGCTCCCCTACGCCGGGGACACCCCTGCGTGGCAGGGCACTCCTTGCGCGCATCAGCACTGTGCATGGGCCAGCTGCACACGGGTCGGGGAGGCCCAGGGTTTGAACCGCAGACCTCCCATGTGGTAGACGGACGCCCTAACCACTGGACCAAAGTCCGTTTCCCTCTTGAATTCTTACCTATAAATTTTTCCTTGGGCTCTTTGAGTGTGATGCTTTATATCCGTGTTCTCCATACCTGTGGACTTTAGCCAGCGTTCATTCTGAGACAATGAGTTGACATGTGAAAAGCACAGAATTAAGCAGAATATTACTTCCTGAAGGCAATACTTTCTTTCCTTTGAGTACTGATTTCATCTACTTCTTTAAAAAACACAATGGAGTCTGTTTGGAAAGGCTTTTTAGAACTATTTTCATGCTCACATTATGAACAAATGGATCTGTTTAAACCGAAGTTCTTTTAGAAAAGGCAAGTTTTGCAAGTGGATAAAAATGTCTTGCTGATTTTTATCAGACATTTATTTATGATCCTCCAGCCATCTTTTTAATGTGTTGCATTCCTACTACATCAAAATCTGCTCACAAAGGACAGTCTCCTGAGTTTTTGTCCTTTGCCAAAAAGTTCCTGTTGGGACATTTGACTCTTCTGCCTGAACAGGTAGAGATGGAAGTCCAGCAGTAGCTGTGCAAAGGGCTGCCAGATGTCCCAGAGCAGATAGAGATGGTGCCCTCTTCAGAAAGGAAAATGCTGGAAAATATTGGTAGGTACCCAAAGTCTAGTTGATAACTATTCCCCAACCTCCCAAGTACTGTGAACACAAAAACCAAACCACCCTATCTGGAAAAACAGCTTCCTAAACCTAAGTTACTTTCCTCAAATACAAGGATCCTAGAAGCCCAACCTTGTTTCTTGTACATTCAAATTTCCTTAATAGGATAGTACACAGAAAGTGTTCCCCTTCTGACTGCCATGCTCTCATTCAACAACCACTGCAGAGCCCAATAGCTGTGATGCATTGAGTCCCAAACTTAACATGTCCAAAGCAGAACTCACCATCTTCCCCCTCAAATCCCTCTTAATCACTGCAGCTCAAGATGGCATCCTTCCTTAGCCATGTCCACTACCCTAACTGCTAGGAGGAGAGATTACTTGCATGAACTGGGGAGGGATGGTGCCACGAGGCTTTGTGGATCTGTTGTTAAGTTCTGTCACTGTTCCCATGTCATATGAGAGTAATGCAGACTTTTTATCAGGTAACGGCAAGCCAAGGGTCAGAAGTGCTATCCCAGGGACATGAAAGCACCCGGAGGGAGATGCTGAGGCTTGCTGGGAGAGGCGTGGGAAAGGATTCCAGCGTAGTGCCTGGCTCAGTAACTGATTGGTGAATGACAGGAGGTGATGATTGAGCAGAATCTTCATGCTAAATGGGCCTACATCCAAGAGCAGGGTGAGGCTCTGCGAGGGAGCAAAGGCCCAGCCTTGTCAATTCCCAGCAGTGTTCAAGGAATGACAGGTCTTGGGGTGTGCCCTGGAAGCAGGGGAAAGAGGCCAAGGGGAAAAGGAGGCTGAAAACTTGACATGAGGATGTTGGATAATGTTTGGAAGACAGCTAATATTCAGGAAAGCCCAAGACTAGGAAGATAGAGATCTACGAGATCTATGAGATCTACGAAGATCTGCATTTTCTAATACAATGTTGGTGATTCTGTGGATGACAACTTATAGAAGCAAAAATGGTTTGGAAACCTTAATAAGCATAGTTCAGCTGAGAGAGAAAACGGTAGTGATTAAGTAGACACTAAGTAGACAATATGTGGACACACAAAATAAAATAAAATAGGGGGTCCGTTTTGTTGTTTGTTCCTTCAACAAATAAGAGTAATTTTTCTCATCTTAAAAGCTACCTGTTAACACTCTCCCTTCATCCCATGGCTTCTTCCTGATGCCAACACAACTTGCCTTTATAGCCATATTTCTGTAAAATGTCCCCTGCCTCCCTTGCCCTCTTCACTGCATGTCAGTTCAGCTTCTGCGCATACCACTCCGGCCAATGTTCCCACTGAATTTTGAGATACCAGATGCATCTGGTACTTTACAATTCTTATCTTGCAAGATTTCTACCCACAGCCCCAGACAAACAGTGCTAAACACTTTTTTTCTTTACTTTTTATTTTGAAATAATTTCAAACTTACAGGACAGTTGTGAAAATAATGCAAACTTCATATAGAAAATTCCAGCATATCACCCCACACCCCCAGATACCAGATTCGTCAATTTTAACATTTTGCCACCTTTGCCATATCATCATTCTTTCTATCTTCCAAGAGCAGATTTCTACATTATACTCCTTGGACACATAATACTTCCATGTACATTTTTCTAGGAACAAGAATATTCACTTATGTAATCACCTTAAGGGCAGTTATCATGTTCAAGAAATTTAATATTTTTTGTTATTTATTTAAATGTACGCCCTTTTGTCAGTAATACCACAGAAAGAATATTGTGTCCTTCTTAGATGCTTCTCATCAGGAGGCACTTCATGTCAGTCTGTGTAACTGTTGGTGAAGTGAATTTTGAGCACTTGGTTAAGGTGGAGTGCCAAGTTTCTCCATTGAAAATTCACCTATTTTCCTTCTGTAATTTATAAATAATCTATGGAGAGATTCTTTGAGGGAATACATATCTCGTTCTTCATAAAACATTCATTTAAAGGTTTTTACATACACTGATGATTTTTGCCTGACTCAATTATTACTCTGATGATTGCAAATGCTGTGTCAGTTTTATTTCCACCACCCTCAAGCTCTGCTGAACTCTAGAGCAGAGGTTCTAAAACTTTTTTGCTCTACGGAGTCAGTCAGGTAAAAACCACAGACCCCTTACTAAATCTACACTATACTGTGTATTATTTAATAAATATATCACACCCATACAAGAATTTTTTTAAAATTTCAATTCAAGTTCACAGACCCTTTGTTAAGTTTCCCTGCTCTAGAGCCAAGCTAGGCCAGTAGCGCTGGAGAGTGTCTCTTGGACCTGTTTGTACCTCCTGAAGTCTTGCTTATCATTTCCAGGAGGCTCAACTTGCAGTCTCAGAGTAGAGGTGCATTCCAGGAAGAGTGAGAGAGAAAGATTTGGGGCCCAGACTGAGGATATAAGATACACTGATCTTGTTTCTGTGTCCCGTCATCCTGGTGCCAAGGAAATCAAACAGTTGCTAATGCGGCTGGTGATATTTTGTGTAGCTTCTATGCCTTGAACTCTCTCATCTCAGAGATTTTGTTCTTGGTCTTGTCTTTGTTCTAAGACATCAACAGGTTCTCATTTTCTCTGGTCATGGAATATAGATCTTCAGTTTTGAAACTAAGTTTGGATTCTTGACTCTGGAACTCCAATTTCTTTAGCAAGTCATTCTCTGGAATCAATCTCAGGGTAAGGATTGTTCTTAAATACCTTGATGAGAGTGCATAATTGGGAACAGGTATAGGAGGTATGGCACTATCTGGCTTCTTTATCTAGAATAGTTTGAATCTTTGCAGGGAGATCTTGTCCATGGCTTCTTCAGGTTCTCTTCTTCTCTGGAGTAAGTGCCTAGCTTGTCAGTTCTGAAACCAAATCTGGATTCTAGACTCTTCAGTGCTAATTTCGAAAGCAAGTTTTTGTTTGGTAGTAAGACTCGGGTAAAATTTTTGGTTGAAATTATCAATGAGGATTTTGAACAGATCCACTGTGAATTTAGTGCAACCGCACCTTCTATATGCTGCTATGATCTTGTTTGATGAGTTGTCTTGCCCATGTTTAAAGGAATTCCTGGTGTTCAAACATGTGACTAGGAGTCAAGAAATTCAATATTGATGTAAAGCTTACATTCTACATTCCACCATTTTTTTATGTACCAACAATGTCCTTTTGAGCCTTTTTTCCTCCATTCCTAGATCCAATCCAGTATCAAGTATTGCATTTGTCATTATCTCTTTAGTTTCTCTTTCTTTTCAAATCATGGAAACATATTTACAACATAAATCTTTCCTTTCCAACCCCACCTAGGTACACCATTCAGTGGGATTAATCACATTCACAATTTTGCAGTGCCCTCTCCACCATCCACTACTAGAACTTTCACTCCACTCCAAACAGAAACCCTACATTCATTCTGCATTAACTCCCTATTGTCCCTGCTCCCACCCCTGGTAACCTGTGCTCCACTTTCTATCTCTGTGAGTGTGGTGGTTTGCAGTCATATGTACCCCAGAAAAACATGTTCTTAAATTTCATCCATTCCTGTGGATGTGAACCCATTGTAAGTAGGAAATTTTGATGTGGTTACTTCAGTTAAGGCATGGCCCAGGATAGGTCTTTATCTTATTACTGGAAACTTCTATAAGATAATGAAATGCAGACAGAGAGAAAGCAAGCTATGGAAGCAAGAAGCTGAAATCAAGGAAACCTGAAAGAGAAAGGAGAGACCAGCAGACAATTCCATGTCCTTGCCATGTGGCAGAGGAGCAAAGGATCTCCAGCAGCCAGTCTTCGGAAAGAAAGCATCACCTTGATGATGTCTTGATTTGGACATTTTTCCAGCCTCAAAACCATGAGTGAATAGATTCCCATTGCTTAACCCAGCCCTTTTCATTGTATTTGCTTTGAGCAACCTAGGAAACTAAAACCATGAGGGTTTTTGTTGTTGTTGTTTGTTTGTTTATTCTCTATTTTCTTTGCAGTTACCATGGAATTTAAATTTAACATTATAAATCTAGAAAAATTTTGATTGGTTTGACACCAACTTAACTTCAATAGCATAAAAAAACCATGTTCTTATACTCCTCCATCCCCCTACCTTTATGTAGTTCTTGTCACAAATTGCATATTTATACATTATGGGTCCGAAATGATTAATTTATTATTACATTTTATGTATTTGCCTTTTAGATCCTGGAGGAAATTAAATGTGGAGTTACAAATAAAAAATACAATAATATTGGCATTTATATTTACCCATGTAATTATCTTTACCATAGATCTTTATTTCTTCATGGGACTTCAGTCAATTGTCTAGTGTCCTTTCCTTTCAATCTGCAGAACTCCCTATAGCATTTTTTTGTCAGGCTGGTCTAGTCTAGTGGTGACAAAACCTTCAGTATTTTTTTTAAATCTGGGAATGTCTTAATCCCTCCCTCAGTTCTGAAAGACAGTTTTGCTGACTACAGAGTTCTTGGATGGCAATTTTTTGTTTTCAGCACTTTAAATATGTCTTCCTACTGCCTTCTTGGTTTTCCATGGTTTCTGATAAAGAAATTGACACTAAATTTTATTGAGACTCCCTTGTATATAACACATTGCTTCTCTCTTGCAGCTTTCAGGATTTTCTCTTTATATCTGGCCTTTGCCAGTTTGATTATAACATGGCATGGTATGGGCCTATTTGAGTCTATCCTGTTTGGAGTTCATTGAACATCTTGGGTGTGCATTTTTAAGTCTTTCATTAAATTTGAGAAGCTTCCAGCCATTATTTCTTTGAACATTCTCTCTGCCCCTTTTTTTCTTCACCTTCTGGGACTCCTACAATGTATATATTGGTAAGCTTGATGGTGTCCCACAAGTTCCTCAAGCTCTGTTCAATTTTCTTCATTCTTTCTACCTTCTGGTTCTCAGACTGAATGATTTCAATAGTTTTATCTTCAAGTTCATTGATTCTTTCTTCTGTCATCTCCAATCTGCTGTTGAACCCCTCAAAGGAATTTTTTTTTGCCCTTTCTGCAAAGATTTATTTATTTTTTTATTGACTTTGTAATAATATTACATTAAAAATATATATGTGAGGTCCCATTCAACCCCATCCCCCCACCCCCCCTCTCCCCCCCCCAACAACACTCGTTCCCATCATCATGACACATCCATTGGATTTGGTAAATACATCTTTGGGCACCTCTGCACCTCATAGACAATGATTCACATCATGGCCCATACTCTCCTCCATTCCATCCAGTGGGCCCTGTGAGGATTTACAATGTCCGGTGATTACCTCTGAAGCACCATCCAGGGCAGCTCCATGTCCCAAAGACGCCGCCACCTCTCATCTCTTCCTGCCTTTCCCCATACCCATCGTCCACCATGTCCACTTTTCCCAATCCAATGCCACGTCTTCTATGTGGACATTGGATTGGTTGTGTCCATTGCACCTCTATGTCAAGAGGAGGCTCAGATTCCACATGGATGCTGGATACAATCCTCCCATTTTCAGTTGTAATCACTCTAGGCTCCATGGTGTGGTGGTTGTCCTTCTTCAACTCCATCTTAGCTGAGTGTGGTAAGTCCAATAGATCAGATTGTAGGTGCTGGAGTCTGTTGAGGCTCAGGACCTGGCTATCACATTGTCAGTCCAGAGATTCAAATCCCCTAAATATATCTTAAACCCCAACATTAACTGCACCTCCAGCACATTAGCATGAAAGTTCAAAGGAATTTTTAACATCTCTTATTGTGGTCTTTAGTTCTATTTGGTTCCTTTTCCTAATTTCTTTTATTGAAATTCTTTGTGTTCATCTTTTGTTTTCCTAATTTCCTTTAGTTCTTTGAACATGTTTTCCTTTAGCTCTTTAAGTATAATTTAGGGCCACTTTTAAAAGTCTTGCTTTGGAATGTCCCAGGTCTGATTCTCCTTGTTGATGGTTTCTAATACTTGAAACTTCTCGTTTCTTTGTATGTTCTGTAATATTTTGTTTAAACCTGGACATTTGGATATTTTAATGTGTTATCACTGGAGTTTAAATTCTGGGGTATCTGTTCCTTAATGAGCTGAACACTTTTCCCAGCTCTTTTTCCATCTCTTCTTACTCCAACTTCTTACCTCTTACATACCTGCGTTCTCAGGTTTTTACTTCCAGTTTTTGTTTTTTTTTTCGTTTGTCTATTTCAGCTCCTTCAACCTCTAGCTGTGCACTAATGACTCCCAGATCTCTACTTCCACTCAGCCATCTCTCCTGACTCCACACTTGTTTACCCAACTGCCTCCGAGACATCCTCATTTATTTGTCCCAGGGGTAGTTCAAACTCCACAGGCCCCAGACGGAAGTCATCTTGCGGTGTGACCTTGGGCACCGTAGTTAATTGAATTGAGCCTCAATTCCTCAACCAGGGCATTACTAATAGCCACCTCATACAGAAGCTTGTTTTGGACATTAACTGAAATAACACAGAATAGCATGTCCTGTAGACCCTGGCACATGGTGAGATATTTATACATTGTTTACCATTCCTGAATATCTGATCTTGCCTTTCCTTTTCCACTGCCATCATTTAAAACCTTCAACATCTTCTGGGACCAGGGACTACTCTTTCCCCGACCCCAGTCTTTCTCCTCTTCCAGGTCTAGCCTCAGCCTGGCTTAGAATGTTCTTCTGAAAGAGAATGTTTCATGACACCATTCTCTTCTTTCAACTTTTCAATGGCTCCCCACTACCTTAAGAACAAAACCCAAACTCCTTGGAAGGACACAGAGGCTCTTCAGCACCTGGCCTCAGTCACAGTCCACCTCACTCCCTAAGATCCAGCTCGTCCTTTCTCAGGCAGTGATACCACAGTACTGTCAGATCAGTCCTGCAGGAGCATCCTCCCCTCTTGCTACTTCTCCTCCTTGCAGATGTAGCTCAGGTACCACTTTCTCTTGGGAATCTTTCTGGACTTATGGTCAAGACCAGTATCTTTCTTATTTCTTCCCCAGGGTCTCCGCTCTAAAACTTCTGCTTTGGCAATTGTCTGCTCCCTTGCTTGTCATCCCCTCTAAACAGAGTAGTCTGCAGACAGAAAAATTATCTCTTATTTCCATATCCCCAACACCTGACACAGTAAGTACTCAAAGAAAGCGAATCAGGGCAAAGTGTTTCCGCCAAAAAGAAAAAAACTTTATTTTGGGAATCAGTATCAAGGTTTGGCGAATCCACTCCTTCAGCGGTCCAAGGCTGCACGGGGGGTTCCTTCAGGCCAGCGTGGATATCCAATACCTGCCCGTCCTTCTTGGTGCTTCATCTCGGCGAAGTGAACCCACAATTAAAATAGACACAGGACTGCATCTGCAGGAGCTTTTTTTTTTTCCTCCAGCAGAATTCAAAGGCGCCTGCAAAGGCATGGCCAGCAAGCTGAAGTTAAATCCTGCGCCCTTTGTGCGACGTAGCCGGGAACGGCTCAGACGTCCGCCCCCTCGACGGGTGCCGGGCCTGCTGGGGCAGAACCGCGTGCAAAACGCACCCGGGGGGCGCGCCATCGGACAAGGAGTGGCGAGACGCATATGCGCGTACCTAATCCGGGACAACCTCCTGGCGCAGGGTTCTCGCGGGCTCCCGCGTCCTCTCGCGCCCCTCTGGCCCAAGACTGCCCGGAGGCCGGCGGGAAAGCACCCGGCGTCCGGCTGTCACGTGCCTGCGGCCGGGCGCGCAGCGCGGCGGGGCGGGGCCAGCGCGGGTGGGGCGGGGCGGAGCGGGAGCCGGGCACAGGAAGCGCTGGGAGGCCCGAGCCGTCCCAGGGTGCCCCGCGCGGCGTGGACTCGGGTCGCTGCCGCCATCCCGCTGCCGAGGGAGAGAGAGGCCCACCCGCTCGCCGGCCGGGCCCGTGTGAGCCAGTGCGTGAGGGCGCTGGGGGCCGTGTCAGCGAGACGCAGAGCGCAGCCGCCACCACCAAACGGACATGTTGGAGCCCAGCGCCGCCGCCTCTTTTTCTTCACCCTCCGAACGGGACTGAGAAGGGGCCCGCCACTCCTCCGCCTCTGCCTCAGCCGCCTGCCCCGCCGCTTGGGCCGCAGCTTCTTTCTGCCTTGGCCTCTGGCTCCTCTGCTCGCCGTCTCCCCGCGTCTCCCAGGCCCAGCCGGTTTCCCGGCCCCGCTCCGCCGCGGCGCGAGGTCTATGTGACCGGCGGGCCCGGAGCAGCCGGCGCCGCAGCGCGAACATGGACGCCGTCAACGCCTTCAACCAGGAGGTGAGGAGTGCTCCGGGCAGGGGGGTGCCGGGCCTGCCGCGGGGACCGGGGCGCTGTTTCTCCCGCCGCCGGAGGTTTAAAGCCTTGGTCGGGGTGGGGAATGCTTCCTGCCCGGGTTCCGGGGCGGCGGGGCCTGCGCGGAGCGGCCCGGGGCCCGGGAGAGGTCGCGGCGGCCCTGGGAACTGACCCCACGCCCCTCCCCCATCGCCCGCCCCGGGGCGGCGACCTCGGGCGGCCCCCCTGGCTCCCTGCCGGCCTTCCCCAGCCCCCGTTGGTGCCGGTGCCTCTAACTTCACCCCCTTAAGTGTTCGGAGGCACTCGCTCTCTGTTCCCGCTCCGTTATTGGCTTCGCGGTGCCCGGAGCCCGCAAGGGGCTAAGAAAGCGGCGCGGGCGGGCGTGTGGGGTTGGGGGCGGGGAAGCGGGAGCATCTGCCGGTCGCTGGGCTGGCGGAGCGGCGGCCTCGGCTCTCCTGTTGCTCAGGCCGCCGCGCGTCGGCGGCTGGACTCTGATCCCGGGTCGGAGAGGGGTTGGAGAGGGTGTTCACTCTCTCCTCCGGGATTCGCACACCTGGGAAACGGGGATACTAAACGGACAGGGGTAGCTACTTAACATTTCGAGTCGTGAACATAACACTTAAGGTTCTATGACCCAACGTGACACCTAAAAAGTTGAATGGGAGAGAAGAGTATTCACTCCCCCTTAGTCCGCCTGAAATCCGACTTTCCCCTGCAGTCCCTCACCCTCGCACCGGCTCCCGAGGTAGTTAATCCTTGACTCCCTTCTACGGGAATATTTACGTGTGAAAACCTTCCCAAACCGGGCATAACCGTCTGCTGCTTTAAAGCTCTCTAGTTGTAGCATATCATTCCAGGTGCTGCTCTTGGAGTGTAGCGCCCACATCCTACTTACCAGACAGATCGGGGGAGACGGGGGTGGTGGGATGGACTTGACCATTGATGATTTAAAATGCAGTTACAGAATGGAAACTATTGTCATGTGTTCAACTGGATTTTCTCCCACTCAAGATAAACCAACTTTGAGAAAAATCAGATGTAGTAGTTCCAGATGTCTTGATATCGGCTTTGAAAAAACTTACTGCATCGCACAAGATTTTTGTAGTTTGGTTTATAAGAGAATTAGGGTGCAGTAACTTTTTCCATTTACAGTGCCATAATTTGAGACCCTCCAGGTATGGTGCAGTTAAGACCGTTTATTGCCTTAAAGATTATTGTGGAAATGATTTGTTTCAATTAATGATAGTTTATAAACTATCATAACAACAGTAGTTGCAACTTGTATTGAACAATGTCTTGCAAAGTTCATTACTGATGATTTTCAAAGTAACAATATTTCTTAATTTTTAATGGTCAGAGAATTTGTGATAGTAGTCCCCAGTATTTCAGGTTTGAAAGTTGACTTAGCTTATTGAAGGTATAATTCATTGGAATATTGGCTTTATGAGGGCAGGGCCTTTGTATTTTCTTGCCCCCACCCCAGCAGGGACTCAGCAAATACTTAAGTGAATGAATGAAAAATAAGAAGATTAATTTTTTACACATTTGAAGTTCATTTCCCTCAAAAATAAAACCTAACTGTAGAATATTTTTAATGAACAAGAAAGAGGATTTTTATTGTATTCTTAGGATCAAAAGTACTTAATCTTGATGTAGGCATTATCAAAATGGACATTAAGCAAAGTATCTTCTGTTAACCCTGAAAATGTGTGAGCCATCATTAGATTTTACTTTGAAAAAGCAAAATTAGGAATGGTGTTGACTTCTTGAAATGGGGAAGTGGGATTTTAACCTTCTAAAATGTCCAAAATGAAAATTTTCTTATTATTGCTCATTTTTTTCAAATAATTTTCATTTCTGTCCTTTGGCTTTTTTTATGAACTGCAAATTACATTATGTTAGGTTTGTGTTTTCAGTTTGAGCCGTCTATTACTAAATTTAAACTTTTTTCTGAAGAAATTAGTCTGACTTTAAAATCTGTCTTCTTGTGCCTGCTTGATTTGTAGGCTTCTGAACTATTCCTGTTCATGATATGTTATTGATAACTTCTAACCTGAAATCTTCTAAATCTAATCTTATAAAAAAAGTTGTGTTCCTGCCCAGCCACAAGGCTATCTCCTGAATACTGTGGAACTGTAGAGGGTTTCTGTCTCTAAGAATCTAATCTAATATAAAATATGAGGTTTAGGCAAATAGCTTCAATATATGATAGAATAGCTTCCTTTTGGGCCCTTATAAAGTACTGTAGGTTAGCCGCGAAGGATCAGTGAAGACTTCAGAAGAGAAAAGGATACTGGTTTTGAGATTTAAGAAGGTGTAAGAAACAGTGATTCAAAGGGCAGCTGTGCTTGGAAATAAGCGAGTAGCAGTTTGATCTGGAAGGCTACTGAAAACAAGGAGGTTATATAGTAGAGTTTGGGCCTGACATTTACAAGGTTCTTTGCTGTCTAATGTATTGTGAATAAGCTGTGAACATGTTGAATAGTGGGGTGACATAATCAAAACTTTAATTTGTAGTGGTATTTAGGATGTATTAATAGGAGGCAGAAATTGGGGTAGGATTGTCCAGATGGGGACTGGAGTAAGAAAAGCAGGTAGAACTTGAATTTAGCAAGTCTAAGTGGAAATGGAGAAAAGTAGAAAAGGATGTGTGCCAGAGGAATCCATGGACCTTGGCATTTGATAGGTTTTTAAGCTCCATTTGCCCCCACATCTTGTGTGCTAGAAGATCTGTGGCATCATAAACACAAGACAAGCAGTCATCAAAAGCATATTTAGTGGAGAGGAAAATATGTTTGGTTTTTTTAACAGGTTGAGTGTGAGTTATAAGTAAAACGATCTTGTGGAAATTTTGGACAAGCATTTAGGCATGTAGGACTCAAACTTGGATGCAACCAAGAGATAGAGGGAGACATCTGGGAATCATCCTTAGATGTGCCCTGGAGAAAATTAAGAGGGGAAGAGAAAAGGACTTAACATTTAATAATCATCTGTGGTATGTCAAGCATTTTATATGTACATACCTAATTTAATAATCCCATATCCCTGCATGACATCCATTTACAGACGAGGAAACTGATTCTCAAAAGAACTTAAGTAATTTTCACCCTAAGTGCCTACTGTTAGCTAGTGTCAGAGCTGGGATTTGAATACTGATCTCTCCAACTTAATTGCTGCCTGAAGATACTTTGTGTAATACTAGGGGAGTGGTCAGAGGTTGAAGACCTAAGGAAAAGATCACTAATGGGGAGTGGGTGTGGCTCAGTGGTTGAGCACCTGCTTTCCATGAACAAAATCCCGGGTTCAATCCCTGACACCTCCTTTAAAAAAAAAGTAAAGAAAAAATGCTGAAATTCTTGGGGGTTGATGGGATCTGAAGTTTAGGGTTGAATGGTGATAGGAAATAAGGAAATGGTAGTCCCATATGCAAAGTAGTCTTTTGAGAGGTTTGACAGTGAGGGAGTATAGTGAAAAGTTCCCTCAAGGATGAAGGGAAGAAAGAGGGATTTATATATTTTAAACAGTATGTAAGGTCTCAGTGGGGTTAACTTTGGAGCAAAATTGTGGATAAGTGGACAGGGACAGACTGGCGACACTGTTAAAAGAGGTCAATATCTCTGATACTAAATGGAAGGAATGTAAGAAAGATGAGGTTATTAAAGACATCTGGGGAGTGAGTGTACGGTGGTTGAGTGCCTGTTTCCCATATACTAGGTCCTGGGTTCAATCGCTAATGCCTCCTTAAAAAAAGGGAGAGAAAGACAAAAAGACATCTACCTGAGTAGTTGGAGGATTTTATTAAAGTTCTATATTAATGTCTTATGATAGAGAAGCTACATGAAAAAGAATCAATTATGGCTAATACTTAATTGTATTCTACTATGTTGTATATACATTCCTTAATGTGAAGAGTTTGGAACTTAGTAAAAGTTTGAATGGGTGAAAGTTATAGCTTGGATTGCATTTTCAGCCTTAAATCTTTTCTCAATCTAAAAATATTTCTTGGCACCTCATTATTTTTGCAACATCTACACATTAAATAACATTTTCTATAAAAAACTTCTAAGGCAAATCAGTGGCAGTGTTTTCCATTTCTGCAAATCTCTTTTAAACATTTGATTAATAAAAGCTGGATCCTCGTATCCACTTCTTTTCATCCCTTGTGATGCCACATTTCAGGTAGCTTTTAGAAAATGCTGTTATCTTATAAGAGAGTGAAAATGGAAATAAAGCCTTTGTATTAATATGAAAACAGTTTTGACCTCAGAGACCACCGACTGGGAACTCTGGTATAACCAAGTTTGGGGGGGGCACTCAGCACTTTTTGAGAACAGCACTAGTGCACAGGAAGCTTAAGTAGTAGTATGCATGTGATGCTTCTTTGATGTGCAGGAAAAAAATATTAGAGCTTTTATATTCATTTGTATCTTTAAAATTAGAAATTAAGCTTTATGAATACATACTGTTTGAGTTAACACTGGTACACCCTGTTATCCTAAAATAGATTCCACATTGCAGTTTGAAGCTTGCTGCCCTTTCCTATTCCCACTGCAAATCATTCTTTATGACTGTTGTACATTTTATTTATTGGTTATTAAGTGTGATTGTCTCTTAGAATCTAAATCATTTCATGAGGTTACCTTTTTAAGTATTTTTTTAAACCAGTATAGTTGACCTTTTTGGTTTTTACGTTTCTCTTCTCTGAGAGTTGTGTCTAAAGAAGTGGACAAAGAGTTGAGACAAAAGTTCTTACTGTGTGGAAGAGATATAAAAGACCACATCAGTGATTGAAGTAAACATGGAGGTTTCTCTTGTCTCTATTTACCATGTAATGCTATTATTTTAGTTTAGGATACTAAAAGTTGGTTATAGTTTTACTTCCTCTGCTCCTTGAGTCGTAGGGTGTTGTTAATCTCTGACAACAGTAGAGGTCTGGTTTTATAGTGAGTTGGCTAAATTCTAGAGCAGCATTATCACTGAAATTATCCCCCCCTCTAATTTTTTTTTTTTTTTTTTTAGTATTCTGTTTCAGAAAAAAATTACATGGGCACATGATTTGGAAGTGATTCTGAGAAAAATTGGAATAATGGAAAAACTTGTTTATAAATCTTGTAAAATTTTCACAATAAAACTGCACTTAAAAGAAAGTTGACAAAATGATAGTTGCTTTTGTTTTACTGGATATAAATTGAAGGAGGAAAATTTTTACCTTTTTAAAATTCTTCATAACATTTCTTGAGAGAAGTCATACTTTTTTTTCAGTATATTTCAGAGCCGCAGCATTCAACTTTAATAATCTTAAAACAAACTATACTATGATATCATATATCTAGAACAAGCAGCTTACCTATTAACAGTTCAACATTTTGGTAAATTACTGCATTGTGTTCCTTTTGAACCACAGAAAAGGTAAAGAGATGGTAATAAACTTGTTTTAGGATTAGACCTTACCAGGATCTTTTGAGAACTTGGACTAGGAGAGACATGTGTGTTAATTTTTGTGTTAATATTACTAAGTATAATAGTGTACTGGCAGGATTTTTTTTTTTTTTTGATAACTAGGAGAGATTTCAAATAATGGTATAATTTATTCCATGTTTGCCTCATACTGCTCAATATTTGCATGGTTTATAGATTACATTTCATTGCTTTATAATAAGAGCTCTTTATCAGTGCTTGTGAAAGCATAGATAAATAGATACCTTGATATTTCAATGAAATACTGTGTAGATAACTAGCAGATTCAGCAAGAAAACAAACATAACTCAGGAGAGGTGTTAAAATTCAGAAGCTAGGGTTTTGATTGGGGAGGGGGGAAAGACAGCAGAGCTCAAGTGAAAGGTGGAGGGCCACCCAAGTTATAATTTGTGTTTGCGTAACTGGTGGTTTTTGGTATAAAGCCACGTAGTCAGTGATCCCAATTGCAAGAGACAATGGAGAAGAGTGGCGTACTAGCTTATTTGACATCCAGTGCAGATCTCTTGTGCACGCGCACTTTCTCTTTCTCTAACCACCTCTCTCCTCTGCAATACAATTATTTTCAGAAATAATTATAAAATGAAATGAGTAATAAAAACAGCCAGAAAAGAAGCTTGAACTTCATTCATTTTTATATATATATATATATATATATATATATATATATATATATAACCATGCCAGTTACCGTAAAATGAAATACATGTTACATTGAAAAAAAGTAATGGATTACTACTTTTAAAGTGCATTAATATATTTTTTGAAACAGGAAAAACTTATTTGCACACTGGTCTGTCAGAATAATGAAGAAGGATAATCCAGGTTCTTTGCAGGCCTTCTGCAGATTTGTCAATTACTATCAACAATTGATCATCTCATAATTCGTGTTCCGTAGACAGGTAAAACCAGATTTATCCATCTTCACCCATAATTGATTGAAGAACACTTTATTTTAACTACAAAAAAGTTTTTCATGAGGCAGTAGATATACAAATAGGAAAAGTTTTAAGCATAAGAGTAGGGTACATTTGGCAGAGATTTACAAAGACCTCGTTTTATGAAAAATTCTGGAAAGTATAATGCTTCTTTCCATGTCTCTTTTCAGCATTGATTCCAGCACTTTTTAGAATGTCTCCTCAGTCAAAAAATTTCACACACAGTTTTCCCAGAAAATGCAATGTAAATTTTAATTATATTTAGTATAAACTTCTGAAGTTTTATGTTAATGTCCATTTCCTTTTTTGTTACCTTTTAATGACCTTCTCTGTAATCTTTTTTTTTTTTTGCAAGTTCCCAGTTTTCTGTTGGAGGGGGTCTCTTACCAATTGACACTTCATATAAAATCTATAATCTACTCACCACTCTCCTCCTACCACCCCATGAGGCTCTGGACTCCTTTTTTTTTTTTTAAGATATATAGATCACACAAAACATAATTTTTATTAATGGCCTTCTCTGTAAGTTTTGTTTTTCGATCTTCAGTTTTAATTTTGTGTTTCACTGTACCTTTGTTGAAGATCAATTCTGGCTGTTTACAGGTATTTCTATGTCTGTTTCACCTCACCTAAAACTTTACCAGAACAGAAGAGATACCTGAGGAAAGAAAAACTGCACACAGCTGTCATATTTCAAATGTACCACTTAAACACAGGAATTTATATAGATACCACAGCTTACTCCCAAATGAACAAATGTAGCTCATCCTCATGTTTTGGGCTTCAACCATGTAATTGGATTTCCAGAACAAACTGCCATGCAGAAGAGCTTCTTAGAGAATGTGTAATTAAAATGTGCACATTTGATGCTTACATTGTATATTGTTAAAGCCACCGCAATTGTTTAAATCATAGTCTCAGTTAACAAAATAGTTTTGGAAGGAATCTTTTATCCCTTATATTACAAGTTTCTGGTGTTTGGTGATAACCAACTATCGGTTTTATGACTGTATTTAGAGTCCTTAGAGACAATTTACTCACTGCCTACACCAGGGTGGACTGTTCCTGTTGCCCTACTGTAGGTATGCTCTTGCCTTTAAATTCAATAGTTGATCAACCCTAATGCTTGTAAATCTCCCTCTACAGTATCCCCAATATATCTGTATGCACCTTAGCACATGGATTACACTTTATTTTGTCAGATCTAAATTTTAAATGGATTATAGATTTCCTGCTTAAAGAAATCCTACAATATAGAAATTTACTGCAATATACTTTTTAAGCCTTTAAGAAATAGTCTTTAAATGTTAATGGCCATATGTCTCTTAATTAAGAGTTGTCGAATGATAGATCACATTAGAAATGTCAGCCACGTTTGGGGTTTAGTGGGAGATACGTCCCAAATCTTTATAAAGGCCTTTTACCTTTGTCTAATTTAATAAATTTAAGAGCGTATTTTATAAAGTTAATGTAAACTACCAAAAGTTAGTTTTTTGGTTTTTTTTACACATGAACTATCTAGAATAGGCAAAAGAGAAAAGTATATTATTGGTTGCCAGAGGTGGGAGTCGGGGTGGGAAGGGGAGTGACTGCTAATAGGTTTCTTTTGGGGGTGATAGCTGTTCTAAAATTCATGGTAATGTTTCTACTACTCTGTGAGTATTCTAAAAAAAAATGAATTGTGTACTCTAAAAGGCTGAATTTTATAGTCTATGAGTTGTATCTCAATAAAGCTGTAATAAAAAACAAAAAAGGATTTAGCATGCTATTTTCACTGTTTAGGTGCTTGATCTGATTTTTCTGTTAGATTGAAAACAATGTCCAGGAGCTACTGAGTGATTTTGTAGATTATTTTGTTGATCCTGAATCCTAAGGTTGTTCAAAGGAAATTTTTAGTTTTTATATATTTTAAGAAGTAATCTAGTAGACAGTTCAAGGAACGGAATCCTGTATTTGCATAACCAGGTGCAAGCTAATGTAACGGGTTTTTTGTTTTGTTATTTTTTTGAGTTTTGGTCTATGCATTTTTTCCATTTTAAAGGTATGAATCCTGGAGAGGTGGTACAGATTGTCCCAAATTAAACAGTATAGAAGTAGAGGTTGAGAGATTTGCTCAAGCCCAATTCACAGGTCTACATACCTGGCCTGCAGTTTTTTGATCAGTATCTTTTGGATCATGTATGACTTTTGTACATTTGAAACATGGTGGCAGGTGCACTATCAAAGTAATACACTTTTGGAAGAATTTATTTGTCAAAGCTTAATAATGAAATATAAGTTTTTATGTCATTTACAGTTATGTAGTGTATAAAATCAACTTTTAAGACTTACATGCTTTAGTGTGTTTATGGTTTCTTTTCTAATTTATATTCAAATTGAATTTTATAATTTGTTAGGGGTTCTGTAAATGCTAACTTTTTAATTTTAATTTTATGCATAGATCAAGTGACTACAACTTTGGAAATAACTGGATTTAAGTGTTAATTTTAAATTAAGTTTTTTCTTTTAATCAAAAGATTTTAAATTCTAGAACAAACTTTTATTGCTTCTGTTGAAGGAAATATTTAATTCATAAAATGTTTTATAGCCAACTTTTAAGGGACACAAAGTTCACTAGTGAGATAATAATAATAAAAGTGATTTTGAAATCTGGCATCTGTGCTACCAAATTAGAGCTATGGCATGGATGAAACATTTAGCATTTCCTAAAATCACCTCCTGGCCTTTTTCTTGAGTAAGTGAAAAGAAGTTATGGATTGATTGGAGTTCATTGAACCAAAATGAAGGGTAAGGAATGGAAAAGGGCCTATTGTGGAAAGCTGGAACTGAGCGAGTTAAAAGCCCTGGATCAAAGAGATGCAGCCTTGGCTCAAGAAGTGAGTATTTTGAGTGAAGAGCAGACCCTTGGAAATTGTTGAGAAGCTAGACTTAAATAAAGAATAAATTAGGGACTACTTTATATGGTAAGTTGTCTGAATAACTACTTAGGAAATTCTGCCAGCAGCAAATGGTAACAGAAGGTGATACAATTAAAAACTGGGGAAAACTGCAGGAAGTTTAAAAACTGTTTATTATTAATATTCTTTTTAAATTTTTTAAATGCACATAGTTGGGAAACGGACTTTGGCCCAGTGGTTAGGGCATCCGTCTACCACATGGGAGGTCCGTGGTTCAAGCCCCCGGCCTCCTTGACCCGTGTGGAGCTGGCCCATGCGCAGTGCTGATGCGCGCAAGGAGTGCTGTGCTACACAGGGGTGTCCCCCGCGTAGGGGAGCCCCACGCGCAAGGAGTGCGCCCATGAGGAGAGCCGCCCAGCGTGAAAAGAAAGAGCAGCCTGCCCAGGAATGGCGTCGCCCATACTTCCCGTGCCGCTGACGACAACAGAAGCGGACAAAGAAACAAGACGCGGCAAATAGACACAAAGAACAGACAACCAGGGGAGGAGGGGAATTAAATAAATAAATAAATCTTTTAAAAAAATAAAATAAAATAAATGCACATAGTTAACCTCAAATGGTTTTATATTTAATATTTGTTAATATATATTTTGCTTAAGTGTGTATATTTTGTAAAATATTTTTCTAAATTCTGGAACTAGGAGAAAGTGAGCCAGTGTGTGGGAAAATGTGTTAAGGTAATGGAATTTAGGAAGAAGTAAGTATGAAGATCTTTTAAACCTTTGAACTTGAGACTACTATGTGCAACTTGTAAAAATATCTCGTTTTGAATCTAGAAATCTGAGGAGGACAACAGTTAAGGAGAAATAGAATTACTTTTCTGTTCTATACTGTTTGTCACACTGAAGACCTTGCCCCATAGAAGCTAGGAAGCTGGACAGATTCTTTTTCTTGTCTCTGTATTGAAAAAAAGGCCTTGCAAATTGTATATTTCACAATGGGAATATTTCATGTTGATGCCAGACCTGTCTTGTCTCCGTATCTTCCTCAAAGCAAGTGAAAAACTAAATGGTCACCTTTCAAATGAAGGATTTGACCCTGGAAGGTGAATGGAATTTTTCACGGGAGTAAATTATATCCATAATTAAAGGGATATTTTCTTTAATGCCCGTATATTATTAAAAAATAATATATTTGACAACAACATCCTAGATTTGGAGTTTAGATCTACAAAGGCTTCAATTATCATAAGAATTTAAAGGAGAAATTTCTCAATCTTTTTAAAATTTATTTTAGTATTACTAAAAGTTTTATTTAAGATTTACAAATCATTTATTTAAGCATAGTAACTATCAACTTCAAAGACAAGATTTGCTCCATGGACATATATACGATAATGATGACCATAGTTAACTGCTTAATTAAATTTATAATCAAAAGTGGGAGAAAGATGCATGTTTGCATCTAAGACATAAAGCTAAAGTTCATTTCAAAATCCATGAATTTTAATTGTTTTGTTTTAAAATTAGTGCAGATGAGCTAAGTTTAAATTAGAAATAGAAATAGAGGGAAGCAGATGTGGCTCAAGTGATAGGGCTTCTGCCTACCATATATAGGAGTACCTGGGTTTGATCCCGTGGGCCTCCTGGTGAAAAAGAAGAGAAAGTAATGCCTGCGCGATGAGCCAGTGCAAGAGTGCAAGATGATGACACAACAAAAGAGAGACAAAGGGGAGAGTCAATGTGAAGTGCAGCAGAGACCAAGAACTGAGGTGGCACTGTTGACAGGGAACCTCTCTCCACATCAGAGGTCCTCAGGATCGAATCCCAGTGAATCCTAGAGGAGAAAACATGAAAAGACCAAAAAGAGAAATAGATACAGGAGATCACACAGCGAATGGACACAGACAGCAAAATAGCAGGGGGGGGTGGTAAAATAAAATAAATCTTTTAAAAAGAAATAGAGGAAAGAATCCCACTTTTCAAATGGCATTAATGTTACAGAGTATTGCAGTTCAGTCTCCCTTCCCCTCCTCCTTCCTTCATCCCCTTCCCTTCCCTCTCCTCCTTTTAATTTTTATTTTGAAATGATTTCAGACTTACAGGAAAGTTGCACAAATAGTGCAAAGATAATTCGGAGAACTCAAGTTATACCCCATACCCAAGTACGAAATTTTACCAACTTTGAGCTTTTTGCTACATTTATTTATATCATTCTTCTATCTGTTTTCTAACATTTGAGAGTAGCTTACATTACTCTCCTCCTTTACCACTTAATACTTACATACATCTTTCCTAAGAACGAGGATATTCACTTACGTAACCACATTAAATACAGTTACCAAATTGAGGAAAGTTAACATTGATGATTTAAAGAAAAGTTTAGTTTGTATTCCAGTGCTTTCAATTGTTCTAATAATTTCTTTTGGGCATTTTGTCCTCCATTATTAGATCCAGACAAAGGTCATGGATTATATTTGCCATTGTTTCTTTAGTCTCCTTGTTTTTTTCCTCAATGTCAATGACATATATACAACATAAATTTCCATCTCAACCACTCCCAAGCATACAATTTAGTGACAGTCTCATTCACAGTGTTCTGCTACCATCACCACAACACATTATGGAAATGTTTGGAAATGTTTGTATCATCCCAAGCCGAGGCCCTGTGCCCATTATGCATTAACTCCCCACTCCCCACTCCTCTCTCCCATTCTCCCGTCCATATACCTCTTTTCTACTTTGTCTTTGTGAATTTACCTATTCTAAAAACCTTACATTAGTGGAATTATGTACAGTGTTTCTCCTTTTGTGTCTGGCTTATTTCACTCAGCATAATGTTTTCAAGGTTAATCTATATTGTAGCATGTATCAGAACTTCATTCCATTTTCTGAGTAATATTTCATTGTTTATATATACCACGTTTTGTTTATACATGCATTAGTTTTTTAATTTTTATATATATATATATTTTTCTTTTCCATGCATTTGTTGGTGAGTACTTGAGTTAATTCCACCTTTTGACTGTTGTGAATAATGCTGTGAACATTGGTGTACAAATAACTGCTTGAGTCCCTGGTTTCAGTTTTTGGGTATATGCCTAGAAATGGAATTGTGGGGTCATATGGTACAATTCTGTGTTTAACTTTTTGAGGAACTGCCACACTGTTTCTCAGAGTGGCTGCACCGTTTTACAATCCTATCAGCAATGTACAAGGATTCCTATTTCTCCAAATCCTTGTTGGCACTTATTTCCCTTTTTTTTTTTTTTTTTTTTAATAATCTGTTTTGGTGGGTGTGAGGTGCTATCTCGTTTTAACTTGATAGTTTTAATAATATGGATTTATTTTCTGATTTTAAAATAATTGTAGAAAATTTAAGAACTTGTGATTGCTTCAGGTAGATTTCTTTTGTAGAATTATTGGTTTGAAAGGTATAGGCATATTTTTAATTCTTGATAATAGATTTTTAAATTTTTCTCCAATTAGGTTCATCAGCTGTGTATGTGAGTTCCCTTTTTGCTTTATGCTAAGCCATTATTGCCAATTAGGTAATTGAAGAATTGTATCTCATTGTCTTAATTTATACTTTGATTATTGGTATGATTGAAAATTTTTTTATTAACCATTGATATTTCCTTTGTTAATTATGTTGCTTTCCTCTATAATTTTTTTCATTTTAATTTACAGTTTGTGCTGTTAACTTTTTTTTTTTTTTTTTTTTTTAGATTTTATTTATTCTACCACCCCACACACCCTAGCCCCATTGTTTGTGTTTGCTGTTGCTTCTCTTTAGGAGGCATTAGGTGTGGGAGAGAGGCACTCAATAGCTTGAGCCACCTCAGATCCTTGGTTTGTTGTGTGTCTCATTGTCTTTCCTCTTTGTGTCTCTTTGGTTCATCATCTGGCCATGCTTGGTGGTCATGCCACCTCGCCTTCTCCAGGAGGCCCTGGAAACCGAACCTGGGACCTCTCTTGTGATAGGCGGAAGCTCAGTCTCTTGAGCCACATCCGCTTCCTTGATTAACTCTTATACAATATCATATCTGCTTTCAGATAGAATGGCATAATGGTATTTATTTTTAATGTGTAACTCCTCCTACCCCCCCTTCAAATTTATTTACCCAATATTTAGAAAATATTCACCCAGACAAACTTTTGGTAAATTGTATATTAAAGGTATAAAACGAAATGCCAGATAAGAAGGAACGGTCAACTATCCCTTACCTGTTTTTTCTAGCAATAAGTGTTTTATGGAGTTGCTGCCTTCAGGCTGTAATTAGATGAACAAAATATTTTGCAGAAAAGATTATTTTTAAAGTTTCTAAAGTGTTTGTGTTACTAATAAACATTAAAGTTACATTGGATTTAACTCTTGATTTGGTTTAAGCTGGTGGGTCTGATATATTAAGTCGAATGAGCAAAAGAGGAGGAAAGACTGGGGGATTAAATGCTTTGGTATCTTTGTCTTATCAGGAGGGAGCTTTGCATACCAGCCTATCACTGTGAATGTATGCATTTCTTTTTTGAAGCATACTTAAACTTTTTCTTTAAATTAAACTTTGTAATTATTAATAACAGAATCTTCAGGGAAAGTTACTTTAGCATCTTGTAAGTCGTAATAGCAAAGGAAGGAATCTTGGATATAATCCAGTATAAACTACATTATAAAGAAAATTTAAGGAAAGCAAATTTTAAAAAGCTTAGAGAAAAAAAAAGTATAGGTATAAGAATCCCATTCAGAGAGACTTAAAGGAAATACTGCTAGAGGGATTTAAGGTTGAAAAGGTTATTTTGACTAGTTCATAGCCTTCTACATTCCCTTTGCCTTGACATCTCAATTCAAATTTAGAACGATAACTTTAAACTCTGCCAGTTTATTAGACAGTTTGTGAGTTTCTAGAAGTTGCTAGTCACTAGGAGCCAGAGTGGAACCACTCAAAATTTACAATAGACTAGTTGGTCTGTTGTCAATAGATGGCATCATAAATAAGTTAGAAAAATATAAGCAGAATAAGAATTGTTGAATGGATTTTAGCCAGTTGGCAGTACCCAAAGAATATTAGATCATTATCCTATAAGTAAGTTCCATTCTGTTAAAAAGTTTTTTCTTTTACCCTTGACTTAGAGGAAAACATATAGCACAGGTTCACGAAATTTACATTCTGGACCAGTTCCCACATCAAACAACAGTATTATTTCAAAACTACCTAAATAAATTGAAAGACTGTCTGAAATCAATATAAAGTCTACTGAAAGATAAAGTCAGCATGAAGATCTTGGTTTTGATAGAGATGCTGGCAAAAACTGTTTTAAGGGTTTCAGTTGATTGTAGGTATGAGTTAAAGACTGAAGTGCTATTTTTAAAACAAATCAATTTTATTGATACATATTTTAAAAGCATACAAGCCAACCAAAGTGTACAATCAGTAGTATTTTGTATAATCAAATAGTTGTGCATTCATCAATTCAATCATTATCAGAACATTTTCATTATTCCAATAGTAATAAGCAAAAAAGAGACAAACTCATCACCTCTCAATCTCTCTTTGCTTCACCTACTATACGCAGCTCCTATTCTGTTTCTTTCTCTCTAGTTTACTTGTATTTATATTTTATAAAGGTGGAATCAAGCAGTATGTAGTACCTTGTGTCTAATTCTTTTCCTTCATATATTTCCCTTTTTTTTAATTCTAAAGGAATAGTATTAATATGTATTACTATATGCTACTGGCCATAGTTTTCTTTGGTTGTGTTTTTGCCTGATACTAACATCTTGTGACATTAACATACATTTGTTCAGTTTCAAAGAAAAAGTCTTATAATTGCAATAATATCCATATTCATATTTCACATGAGGTTTTACTACCCTAGAGTCCCATGTTATATTTTTTTAGCTTCTGGTAATATACATGACCTTAGACTTTTCCTTTCAACCACTGTCATACCCATATAATAGCACTGTTAGTTAGAAACACCATGGTGTGCTTTCATCTTTTCTATTCATTTCCAAAGATTAACAAGTAATCTTTTTACCAATTATGCACAGGTTAACCCTCAGCTTTCCATTCTCTAACCTCATTCTATTTTCCGGTGACCTATATTCTAGTTACTAACTACATGAGTTTACTCGGTGTATTTAGTTTATAATAACGCAGTAATACAGTATTTGTCCTTCTGTGTATGGCTTGCTTCGTTCAACATAGTGTACTCCAGGTTCATCCATGTCGTCGTGCTTCATGACTGCATTTCTTTTTACCACTGACTAATATTCCATCATGTGTACATGCCACAATTTGTTTATCCATTCATCAGTTGATAGATACCTGGGTAGTTTCCATCATTTGGTGACTGAATAAATACCGCTGTTAATATTGGTGTGCGGGCATCTGTTCATGTCACTACTCTCAGTTCTTCTGGGTATACTCCTTGTAGTATGATATTGCCAGGTCACATGGCAAATCTATATTCAACTTTCTTAGGAACTGCCTAACAGTCTCTACACTGGCTGTACCATTCTACATTCCCAGCAACAGTGAATATGTATTCCCATCTCCACATCCTTTCCAACACTTGTAAGTTTATGTCATGTCATGTTATTTTAATCTGGGTAGGGCATCTTCAAGTATTTTATGCTATAAGAGGGATCACTGTCTTTCTGTGCTTCAGAACCTATGTTCTGGCTTCTATATTATGCAGCATCACAAATGGTCATATTTAGACTTTTCATATTGGTAGAACAAAGCATCAAACTCATATAATTGTGAATACAGGCTGTAATAGTAGGAAAGAACAATGCACCTAATGATATTTACTGTGCACTTGCCCAATGCCAGGTGATGGATGAGTCATTTCGTGTATGAAAAGTCATTTAGTTTTTTATGAAATTTATGCCTGTGAAGTAGATACCATACACCACTATTTTCTTTTTACATATGAGGACACTGCAGCTTAGGAAGGTTAAATAATGTGCCAAGAATCATCTACATAGCTGGGTCCAGATTCAAAACCAAATCTCTCTCTCTGGCCCCCTCTCTCCTCCCTCCAGAACACCACAGTCTTGCTTTTTTCACTAGTAGATTTTATTGGAATTTTATGGTTTTGGGGGCGTTACATATAAAGCTAACTGATTTTTTTTTTCTTTTTTTGTAGGTTTGCTGGCAGAGATTGATGTCAGAAAAAACTAGAACTTGAATTATTTTTACATCTCTATACTATTATATGCATGCTATAACTTGATGGAAAATTAAGAAATTTTTTCAGTGTGGGTCATTATGCTGCCTACCCTCGTGGGTACACCCCTCCCCCGTCTTATCCATATGAAATGTATTAAAAGGTTGACGGTATCTCCATATTATTAAGAGGTGACTTACATTCAGTTTGGGCCTTATTTTCCTCAATTCTAAATCAAAGGAATTTTTCTCTGGGTCACTTGACTTTTCTAGCTCTTGTCTGTGACCTACACAGTAAAAATTACATTTTACATTGAGGCTCTGGTGCTTGTGCATAAATACCCACACACAAAACTGAGAATTTCCAAAAAACAGTATTTACTGTTCTGTGTGCAATACTATTTTAGTTTTTTACTCCTTTCCATTAAAAATATACAGAAGTTTGGTCACCATTGCACTCATGTTTTACAATCTAGTAATGTGTTTCAAGTGACAGTCTGAAGAACACAGTTCTTGATTATCTCCAGGACTCCCCAACGTCTAGTGCATAGTTTTTTTTGTTAAGTGCTGCACTAAATGCTTTTATGTGAATTATTTTATGTATTTCTTAAAAATTCCCTTAATCAGTAGCATTTGCTGTTATCCCTGTTACACAGATGAGGAAACAACATCTCATAGCCAGGATTTCCGAGCATGTTTGATTATTGAACCTGTGTCCTAGCCACTAATCTAACAAAAGAGTGTTTTCCAGAAATGAATAACTATATTCAAAATCTTAGATCACTAAAGTTTATATGCTTCTGAGAGATCCTCAGTGGACATTGGTGACTGACAACTCTTTTTAAGATTAAAAAATTGCAACTTGGCTCTAGATACCTAGTTAAGGACTCAGTAATAAATCATCTACAGCTAATACATTCCTTTTGTTTTAGAATGAGAAAAATAGACTACACATAAATAGGAACCAAAACTTGAATGAATATGATTAACAGTATACTTTATTTCCGTTTTCAGAAAACAAAAGTCATGGGTATATGTTGTGGGGAACGGAGGAGAGTAGAAACTAGGGAGAGAGAGATGAATCAACATTTATTAAACACTGACTTTTTAAAAAATGAAATTGTATTAAAGTATATTATTCATATATGAACATATATAAACAAGTGTATTGTAAAAGTTGGAACACTATTTTAAATGCTTTTCTATTGGTAACCTATTTAATTCTCAAAATAATTTACAAAGAAGATAATATCATATTTATTTTAAAGGTGGGGAATAGTGCCCAGAACTAGCTACAATAGAGGGCCCATGCCTTCCCTGGCAATATTGGTTGAGTTGGTATTCAGAGAGTAGAATTTTACAGTACAACATGTTGTCTATTTAAAGTTCTCCCTCATGCCCCAGTATAAAATTGAGCTTTGCAAAATAAAAGTAGTTTATTGGTCCTAAGTCTGTGAAATTGAAATTTGGTTGCTTTAGTGTATAGCTTACTATTTTGACCATCTAACCTATGCTGACAGTTTATTTCCAAGTCAGCACCCTATTATATTGTAGAGCTATTTAAGCATCAAAAAAAATTGACATTATATTATGTAGTAACTTAGATTGCCTCCAACTTGTTGGTTTGCTGGGTACAACACTTTACCTCTGTGACACTTTTTATTTTCTTTATTTAAAAATAATCACCTCCCCCCACCGCCCCAAATCATTGTGTCCATCCCTTTTCTATAACAATTATGTATGTTAGTGTGTTAACTTCTAGTTTGGGTCTACATGCATATATATTTTTTCTCTTCATATCATTATATAGTCCTTATTATCTTTAATTCTCTGTGCTAATGTATTAAAAGTATCAATAACATAATTTCCTTACTGTTAATGTCCTTATTGGAAATAAGGAAATAAGTCATGCTTTGAGAAATGGTAGGCCATGAATTGAATCTATGACTTACTAAAACTTCATGGCTTTGGGCAAATTCTTGAACTTCTATACATCAGTGATCTTGAAGTTAAAACATCTACCTCACCATAAAGGCTTTCAGTATTTCTATCCAAGTGGCTAGTGTTACAGTACATGGTTGCCAGTAAAGTATATCAATTTCAGTATAATTTCTGGGTCTCCATGTATATCCAATGAAGGCATTGAGCTAGATTTCAAGGGCCTTTTGGCTTGCAAAAAGGTAGAGACCATTTGATGAATTTGTTTTGTAAAGTATGTAAAATATTTAGTATCATTCATTGAACTTTTTTAGAGAAATGAACTTGCAGAAAAATCATGTAGAAAATAGAATTCTAGTAACTCCCTCCTCTCACACAGTTTTTCTGGTAACATTTTGCATTAGTATGGTGCCTTTGTTACAATTGATAAAAAGAATATTATAATTGTGCTATTAACCATAGTCCATAGTTTATAATAGGGTTCACTGTGTTGTACAGACCTATGGTAGTTTTAAAATTTTATTTTAGGCTAATAACAGATACAGCCTATAATTTCTCCTTTTAACCACATTCAAATATATAATTAATTAAGCATTGTTAATTACATTTACCATGTTGTGCTGCCATCACCATCATCTGTTACCAAAACTTTTCCATTACCCCAAATGGAAATTTTGCACCAATTAAGCATTTACTCCCCATTCCCTATCCTCTCCCATGGTACCTGTTGTATTTTAAAAGGTAATCTTTTTAAACCTCCATTTTTGAAACTTCATATCAGCTGGTAGTGTTTTTTTCTTCATAAATTACATGAATACAAATGCAGTTTAAGATTTAAGGAAAGCTTTTGTAAAGGAGAGTAAGGGGTTTTTTAAAAAGAAACTTTAAATATGTAGAAGCCATGCTAACAGGTAAGAGAGATGATGAGGGTGGTCATCTATAAAGTGTTGAAACATTAGCTTGTCTCTTTGTGCCAGACACTGAGCTTACCACTTCATTGAGTTCTCAGATAGTTGTTGAATGAATGTAAAATGAGCCAAAACTGCATTTCTTGTATCCTCACCTGCCACTCATTCCTTAATGGAATGGAATTTGGCATCAATTTCAAAACCTGGTATCACTTGAAGCCACCTAATTGCCAAAGTATATGAACATGGTTTGGTTTGCATCATAATTAACCTCTTAAAACTTTGACCCTGCCAGATTCCTTTAATTTTGGGGGCTCCACTTTCTCCTGGTTTTCATTTGTGCAAGTCCTCTTCTCTGCTAATTGGAATTTTGGGTACAACCTAGCTATGTATATGTCCTTCCCCCACCCCCCCACCCCTTTAGCTCACTACAGGCTCCCCCTAATCAGTGATCTCAATTTCTTCTTTTTTTTTTTCAAAGTCAGATTTTTTTTAATTTAAAATTTTATAATTCTGTTTTATAATCAGCTGTTAGTTTTCATCCACACCGACTGTAGGTTTTGAAAGTGGTGACAGGTACACAGGTAACCAATGTATATAGCTTGTTTGGGGCATCTTCATCCTCGTTACATTTTCCGGACAACCTTATCCCTTTGGCCCAGACAGTCGTGTTGGACCTGGCACCGATGAGCACATCTGGTGTTCATGGCAAATTTACGGATCTCTTTGAGAGCCCAAGTTCTTGAAGCCCATTCCATGGCTGAGCTTGTGAACACTGATGGTGTATTTCCTAGACACCCCGTCATTGATGGCAGAATGTACAACTTTATTCTGTGACCTCTCTGTTTCTAGCCTGGACCTCCCTTTTATGCTCCAAATTCATATTCCAGATTCTACCTGAAGTCTTTGCTTAGATATTCAGTAGTTGTCCCCAGTTAAGGCTGATACGTTTCATTGTTATCCCTGAACCAGTACAAGATACAGGCAGTCAGAGCTATCTGCCTTTTCTTTCTTGTATTCCTCTTATAGTTAATGGTCTTTACGTCTGTTTAGTCTGTAAGAGTATTGTATAAAGGTATGAATATGGTATTAGAAACTGTGAGCTCTAGAATCAACAAACTTTAGTTTTGATCCATTCTCTGGGTACCATCTAAAACAGATGTAACTCTTTTGAAGTATCATCTCAAAAGAGGTATAACAAAATCAGCCCTAATTGTTAATATGATTAATATATTTATAATGAACCACCTAATTCATTGTTGTGATACATAGTAGCAGGCACTCAAATATTAGTTGCCTTATTCTTTCCAATTTTTTCTTTATGGAATGGAATAGCACCTTTCAGCAGTCTCTTAGACTGTGAATATTTTCATGCTGATGTTTTGCTTGTACAATGGTTATACTGTTACATGGCATAGTCAGAACTTGAATATATTAATAAATTATGACAATTTTAACTTGGAGTGTTTCATTGCAGTTGGCTGGGTTTTGTGGTGGTTTTTTTTGCATATCAGTTTTATTGATACATATTAATAAAAGCATACAGTTCATTCAAAGTATACAGTCAGTAGTATTTGGTATCATCACATAGTTGTTCTTTAATCACTTCAGTCATTATTAGAGCATTTTCATTATTTCATTAATAATTTAAAAAAAAATTCATCACCTCTCAATCTCTTTATGCTTCCCCTGCTGTACATAGCTACCATTTCTGGCTATTCTTGGACATTTTTTAAAATGTAGTTTTGTGGAAATATATTCTCAAACCGTATCATCTATCCAAAGTGTATGATCAGTGACTTTTAGTATAATCACAATGTTGTGCATTCACCACCACAAAAATTTTAGAACAATTTCATTATTCCAAAAAAACTCCACACCCTTGAGCAGTCATCTCAATTTCTCTATCCTTCCCCAGCCCTACATAACTACTAATCTAATTTCATCTTTATAAAGTGATTTATATTTACATTTTCTATCAATGGAGTCATACAATATGTGTAGTACTCTGGTTTCTTTAACAGCATAATCTTTTTTTGTCTGATATTAACATCTTTGCTGTGTTTTTATATGGCGTGTTGCATAAACAGTTCTTAATTTTATAATTTAAGATTTGTCAGAATATATACCCTTTATAATGTATGCCATGTGTTCGTAAATTATGTGGTATTGATATTTTTTAGAATTATGTTTGATTGAAATATTAAGCAGAGATTACTGTCACTGTTCTTTCCACTTGCTTTTCAATAGCCAGCATTCTCAAGGAGGATATTTTTGTTGCTTCTATTTTTTGTATCTGAATTTTGTTCATGGAAAAATTCTGCCTTTCCCTGCTAACACTAGTGTATCTGGTCCTTATATTGATTGTGTCTGGCATTCCATACCTTTCTAAAATTACTTTTCCTGGTATCTGTAGTCACATGTCTATAGATTTGAAAAGCTCTGAAAATTCTTTGAATTTTTAGGATATGCCGCCAGGTAGATCTGTTTACTCTGGGAAAAGAGACTTTTGTTTTCCAAGGTTAGCCTCTTAGCAGTGGTCTAAAATTTCTGTATCCTATTGTATTCTTATTTGAAATACTGACATTAATTGAAAAGAAATGGAAATGTGTTGCATATAAAGTTGATAATGCTCAGGAAGGCCTGAAACATATTTCAAAACATGTATAGCTCAGTGGTTGAGAACCTGTTTCCCACCCATTTACAAGGTCCCAGGTTCAATCCTGGTCCCATCTAAAAAAAATGTAGGGGAGCAGGTGTAACTCAGTGGTTGAGTGCCTGCTCCCCATGTATAAGGTTCCAAGTGCAATCCTCAGTGCCTCCTAAAATTAATTAATTAAAAACCTGTGTTTTGCACATCCCAGGTTATTATATGCGTATGATTAAAACAAAAAGTTTTAAGAGGCTAGATAGGAGCTTTCAGATATTGGGGTTTTTTCTTTATACCCTCTGAGATGGACTCTCATATCTTGTTTGGATTTAAACTTTTGGGGGTAGGGAAAAAAATGTGTGGTCAAGTCCCTTGGAAACACCTGTTCATTGGGCTTGTGAGATTTGTTGAATTTGCTGTTAACTTTTTTATAATGTGCTGTCATTTGTATTTGTGACTAAGTAAAGAAAGTATAGTAAAGTGAATTCCTATACTATCACACAATTACTGGAGCTTTATAGTGGCATTTTCAGTCCTTCCCTTGGTCTTATACATGTGCTCCTCCAAATGAACCTTATTGTTTGAAACTCTTCTAAAATACCATTGAGGCTGTGTATTTATTTATTTAGAGGTAATCACTTTATTTTTTTTCTATTCTTATTTGTACATAAAGATATATATAGGATCAGATTCTGCACATCATTTGGGACCATTGAAATTTAGGTTGAAATTACATTAAATATTGACAAAGTTGGGAGTGGATGTAGCTCAAGTAGTTGAGCTCCTGCTTCCCCTGTAGGATATCTTGGGTTTGCTCCCCAGTACCTCCTAAAAACAAACAAATGAGAAAACCAACTCAGGGGAGCAAGTGTGGCTCTGTGGTTGAACACTGGCTTCCTACAAATGAGGTCCTGGTGAATTCAGTCCCCCGGCCCCAGTGCTGCCCGCCCACCCCCTCAGAATCTGGCACAGTGACACTATTGGCATGTTCAGTCCAGGAATATGCTGTTTTTTCCATTCAAATCATTTTTGAGTTCTTGAATAAAGTTTCATGATTTTTTCCATTATAGGCTTTGCAAAATGTCTTAATAATGTTACCTATAGGTTTGTGTTTTGTTTTTTGTATTTTCAGTATGCTCTTTTTCCATTGCATTTTCTAAATGGTAATACACCTGTAGGAGAGCTTTTTGATTTTTATGTACTAGCCAGTTGTTAAACTCTTAATTCCGAAAGTTTATTGTTATCTTAGTTAATAGATTGCAGCTATTATTGTAGAAGTGAGGAGTTGAGTGCTAATTTTCTAAGACTTGGTTTTTTGAGAAGAACCTGTCACAATATTGCTTGGGGTTTTCTTCTCTTTTTACATTTTAATTTTTTTTTTCTTTATATTTTCAGCTCTTTTCTCTTATGGATATGAAACCTCCCATTTCTAGAGCCAAGATGATTCTCATTACTAAAGCTGCTATTAAAGCTATTAAGGTAAGAGTAAAATAAATATATTCAGTTTGAGAAATGTGTTTTAGAAATTTTGAGAATATTTTTGTTAAATGTGAACATTTATCTTGTGGTTAACAGGGTTGAATCAAAGAACACTAGCCAGTTTTTGCCAAAGATAAGTGATACTGTGCATTTGCATTGTAACATACTGTTTCAAAATAGTGTTTTTCTTAATTTCATTTAATACTTGTAATAAGCCAGCTGATTATTAGTCTTCATTTTTATAAAAGAAACTAGGGTTCAGTGAAGTTAAATGTCTTAACCCAAGATCACAGTTTAATAAGTAACTCACTTTAGAAACTGCATACTTTCAGTTCCAAATCCATTGTTCTTGTCCTTTTCATACCATGTTGCCTATGACAGTAGGCATATGCTTTATAAAGATTTATTTATTAAAATCTAAGAAAGGGTCTGCTGTTTGGGGGGATTTAATAGTTTTTTGTTTTAGTTAGCCTTTCTGATTTTTTATTAAACTTTAAAAAATTGTAATGTGGATTATTTCATGTTTCATTCAGTATTATCTTGAGAATTATTTAAATTTCCCAGATTCCAAAATTTTAGTTATTTTCTAATTCCAGGGAGTATAGAAAGTTAAGCTGAATAGTTCTTTTCTTATTTTTTGTCCTCTTTCATTGTGATAAAATATAGATAACAAAACTTTCCATTTTTACCACTTTAAGTGTACAATTTAAATGGAACCGTACAATGTTTGTCCTTTTGTGTTTGGTTTAATTCATTTAGTGTAGTGTTTTTAAGGTTCATTCACATTGTAGCGTGTATCAGAACTTTATGCTTTTTCATGGCTCAGTAACCGTTGCATGTGTATACCTCATGTTGTTTATCCAGTTATATGCTTGTGGATACTTGTGTTTTGTCTACCTTTGGGCTGTTAGGAATTATGCTGCTATGGACAGTAGTGTGGAAGTGTCTGTTTGAAGTCTCTGTTTTCATTTCTTTGCAGTATTATATACCTAGAAGTGTTAATTGCTGTGTCATATGGTATTTCTTTAACATTTTGAGGAGCCACCAACTGTTTTCCACAACAGCTGTACTGTTTTACATACCCATTAGCAGTGTACTAGGGTTCCAGTATCTCCACATCCACAAAAACACTTATTTTCTGTATTTTTTAAAATAATAGCCATCTGAGAAGAGACAAGGTCGTGAAAGCGTAAGGAGTTGGTGGTATCCCCATTTCTTCTGCCCTTGGTCTTTGCAGAGCCTCCTACAGCACCATGTTGGGGCAGAGTATTTGAAAGTTCATGACCTCTGTAGTCCATAGGAGCCACTCTGAGCAGGGCCCAGGGACGAATTTGCCCTTTTCAGTGGAAAATAAGTGGCAGTTACTAGTTATAATGCCTGTACTTTGGGTCTGGATTTGCCACACCTTTCTTACAGTAAGACACCAACTGCTTAAGAAATCAGGATATTTAAGTTCATCCAGGAAACAGCTACAAAGAGTAGCATTTTAAGAAACTCAGTCCTGAGATACAGCTCATCTTCTGTTAAAATCATATAGCACATTGGGTGTGTTTGTAAATAAACTTACTACATGAAAAAAAAAATTGCCTTCCCAGTAGGTGTGAAGTGTGGTGTCTTGTGGTTTTGATTTGTATTTCCCTCATAACTAATGATAAGTTTTCTTCTTTTTTCAGCTTTATAAGCATGTTGTTCAAATAGTAGAAAAGTTCATCAAAAAGGTAACCATCCATTTCATTATTAACTCATTTTAGTTATGATCGGTATTTGTACTTTACTTTGTAAGTTGCAATTTGAGTGTTTGTTTCTAAAGCTACTCTACTAAAACATAGTCACTAGATTTTTAGACACCAGATGTTCTTTTTAAAAATAAAACACATTCTGTTTGATAGCATTCAATTGATTGAGCACTTACTGTGAACTAGACATGCAGCTTTGTCAGGCCTCACAACAGTGTTTCTTATTTTTGGGGGGGCAGGGCCCTTCTCTAAGCCTGATGTTTGTTCCTCCCGTCTACCCTGTTGGCGTTAAATCACCTTTAAATAGCATTTCAGATGATACTGCTTTGTAAAGATTTTCCATCAGAATTAAACTTTCAATTCTATACTTGTGTGTTTTACAACGATGAGCACACATCCATCTCAGTAGAGGACTGAGAATAGAGACTTGATGCAACTTTGTCTTGTCCTCCTGGCCTGGAGCTTTGCCATATAGCACACCTGAGAAATGCTTGTGGAAATGTGTCTAAATTATGGCCTTTGATTACTGGTTTAGGGCTAGAAGTTAGAACTCCAACAGATAAAAGTACTCAAAATGGTATATTAACAAATCAAAGTGTAAACAAGTAAAATGGAAAAAAAATAAAATTACCAGCATGCTTCCACCTCCAAATTACTAATATTTACATTTATATATACTTATCTTTGATCTGTACACATGTACAATTATAAAAGGAAAAATGGAAACATATTGATTGGTAACCCTGCTTTTCCAACTGGGTTCATCATAAACATCTGCAAAGCATTCCATTGCATGATTGTTACTGTGATTCACTCAGTTCCCTGTTGTTGGATATTTAGATCTTACTGATTACTCTTTATAGATCATGCTTTGGTGGCTACCTTATGGAAATGATTAGAGGCATCTTAATTATTTTCTAATGATGAATTCCTAGATGTAGAGCTGGTGAATAAAAGATTTTTAAATAAGGCTTTGTTTTTATAGCTAAATCGCCCTCCATGAAGGGTTGTTTGTGCCAGTTTATGCTATCACCAGAAATGTATGTTGCTGCCAGTGTTCTTTGCTCTTTTTTAAATTTTATTTACTTAGCAGTTTTATTGCGATATGGTCACATACTATACAATCTGTCTAAAGGAGGGGTTCTTAAGAGGGCTGTGAGCTTGGACTGAAATTCAAAAAAACATTTTGTGGAGACATGTTGGTAAGGATGTGATGTATTTATTAAATAATACACAGTATAGGATGGACCTAGTAAGGAGTCCATGGTTTTTACCTGACTGGCAGAGGAGTCAGTGGAGCAAAAAACGTTAAGAACCCCTGGTCTCTAAAGTATATAATCAGTGGCTTTTTAGTATAATTACAAAGTTCTGCTTTCATCATCATAAAAATTTTTAGAATTATTTCATTACTCCAATTTTATATAAACAGAATCATACAATATGTTACACAGTATATTTAGTTCATAGTAGCACAGTCATACATTATTTGTCCTTTTTTGTCTGGCTTGCTTCACTCAACATGTTCATTTGTTCTTTTTATCTTTGTCAATTTGATAGACCAAAAATGACCTTTCCTTTTAATTGTAGTTTCTTCACTTTTTAAATAGAATTGAAAGTGCTATATTGATAGAATTAGCTTTTTGTTAACTATCCTTTTGTGCAGGGTGAATGGGAGTAGAGACTGTCATTACGTGACTATATGAAAGTGATATAGAAAATTCTGTGGAGGGAGGTAAAAGGATAAGCGAAAAGTAAGATATTGAGAGCCTGAGGTATCAAGAAAATGAGGAGAATGGCAGTTCTCTAAACCTGTGAGAAATTTTACAAGATTGCCAGTTAGCAAGCCAAAACATTCAAGCTGTTTCAAAATGGAAACAATCATTGGATATATAAAAGTTTCATAAATGTTAAAATCGTCAGTATCAGATTGTCATTTTTGCTTTTCTTATATTGACTGTATCTTTATCCTTGCAGTGTAAACCAGAATACAAGGTTCCAGGATTATATGTAATTGACTCAATTGTGCGACAGTCTCGTCATCAGTTTGGAACTGACAAAGATGTTTTTGGGCCAAGATTCTCTAAAAACATAACTGCTACATTCCAATATTTATATCTTTGTCCGTCAGAAGATAAGGTATGATTACTTTGAATCTTGTTAGTTTTTGTTTTTTATTTTTATATTGATTTAAATCTAATTTAAATGTTAATTTATGAGACCCTTACTCAATAAGGTTTTCATATAGTGATCTATGAACTTGAAACAAAACCCAGTTTTTTCTACAGTTGGTCATTTTGTATTTTCTTGTGAAGTCCTTCACAAATGTTGTACTTTTGAAATATAAAAGCAGCAGCACCACTGGCTTTGAAAGACTCATTGTTGGAAAGATTTACTTGTGGTTGAGGTAATAAATTCTGTGATAGAAAAAGTTACTGCTTACCTTAGATTGTTGCTTATTCCAGAAGGAAAGGATGAATGATTGATGGCTTTTCCCCAGCATATAGAAATGTTATTCATTAGCGGTCAGACCACAACATTTAATTCCCCCGTAGATAACAACTGATTTTACTATTTTATAAAAAGGTAGAAAAGCATTAAAGTCATGGTAGTTTTGCTCTTAATAAGTGGGAAAGTACAGTGGTAAGTATACTCAGAATAATAAAGAGTGGAGATAATTACAGTGAACAGCATATAATTTTAAGTGTTGTAGATCTTGTGTTAATATTTTTGGAGGATCACTCTTGTGTGGAAAACGCACAAGAGAAAAGAAGGCATTCCGTGAATAGGAGAAGGATTTGTATCCGGGAATAAGAAATCTTCTCATTATAGCTGTTACCCTTCTTGAGAAATTCTCCTTCACTTTATTTACTTCTCTAAGATAACTGCTTTTTGCTAGTGACGGACTTTCTCTGTTACCATAAATGAAATATAATGAAGACTTGTAATAAGTATTTTTTATAATGTATTTCTTCCTGTTAATTCCTTTAGGTCCGTATTCCCTATCACTTTCTTACTCTAGATTATACCACCGAAGAAATACGGGTTAGAGTAGTTTAACAAGGTTGTAATTCTGATTATGGAGTTTTTTTTCTGTTTAGGAAACCAAGCTAGTATAAAAATGTTATCCTAGGAGATTCCCCCCATCCTTTTTTGTAAGAGGCATAATACGTTGTTTATATTTATTTTTCTTGTATATTCATGTTTTCTCATTGGAACAGAGTAAAATAGTTCGTGTGCTGAACCTTTGGCAAAAAAATGGAGTCTTCAAAATTGAAATTATTCAGCCTCTTTTGGACATGGCAGCAGGAACTAGTAATACTGCCCCAGTAGCAGAAAGTGTTACTAATAATGAAGGTATGGTCACGTGTATCTGTGAACTAGGTGAAGGTTTAACTTTGATATACATGAAAACTTTAGTCTTTATTTGGTGAAAATTTTCCCTGAAAGGAAACTTTATAATAAAAGTATGCTCTTCGATTATTTGTTACAGTATTAACTCTGAAAACCACAGTGTATGCATATGTTTTACTATATGTTAAACTGGATGGAATTTTATTTTTAGTGAAGAAGTTTAATGGAATTTTAAAAAGAAATTTTCACAGAGAGCAGAAAATGGAGGGGGGAAAGAGGAGAAATAAGGAAAAAAAAATTTTAGGTTAACATTTTCTGAGGTCTTAATTCCCTTTTCTTTTTAGGTTCACCTCCACCTCCAATGAAAATTTCTTCTGAGCCCCCACAAGTCACTACAAACTCTGTACCAACTGTGCCACAGCTCCCCAGCTCTGATGCTTTTGCTGCTGTGGCGCAGCTGTTTCAGACAACTCAAGGGCAACAGGTAAACTACCTACCAAAGATTAAATTGTTTTCAGGGTTAGATACTATTGCCAGTTCATGTTTTCTATCTTTAATTAATGGGCACATTCAAGGGAGGAAATAAGTCTACTTCCTCAACTAGAAAAGCCTTCACTAGGGAGGTAATGGCATGGGGGAAATATGTAAGAGTGAAAAACAAGGGAAAAACACACTTATTAATAGCAATATCCTCTTAAGAATCTCTGAACTGCTAGGTGGTCAGTATTGTTGCTCACAATTCTAGCATTTCTAATTTCAAAATTATTTCAATGGGGAGGATTTTTCTAGTAAACTTATATAACCTTGTTCACAAGTCAGAGTATTTTCTCTTTTCCTTGGCCATCATTTTATGTTGTCAGCATACATTTTTAGCCTTAAGTGATGCACATTATATCTATATGTATTTATTCACAACAGACCTAACCATTAGTAAAAGGTGGATATTTTTTCCAGTTTACTCTGCTTATGCTAGTTTGAGGCACTTTTAACTTTTTTATTTTTAATAAGTTAACTTTTGATACTATTACTATACTTTATTGTGTGGTTTATCAGTTTTTCCATTCTTTAAGCTTCAGCAGATCCTTCAGACTTTTCAACAGCCTCCAAAACCACAGTCTCCCGCCATTGACAATGCAGTGATGGCTCAGGTTCAGGCTATCACAGCTCAGTTAAAAACAGCTCCTACACAACCTGAACAAAAAGCTGCTTTCCCCCCACCTGAACAAAAAACTGCATTTGACAAGGTACGCTTCTCTCACATAACCATCCCACCATTTATATCACTCAGCTTTGGATTGTGGAAATTATCCCTTCAGTAGCTTGTGGAGTAATTCATTTCATCGTTGTTTTGTGGTTTGAGAAATTCCTCCCTCTTTCCCTCAAAATTGAAACATGGATTATTTTTTTCTGGTTGCATTTGTAATACTTCAGAAAATTTCAGAAAGTAGAGGAAAAAGTAGACAAGATGAAATTCACCATTAACTCCTATACACAAAAGTACTTACTATAACATTTTGTTCTTCATCTTTTCAGAATTACATACCTCTGGATATATGCTTTTTTTTATTCAGTCATAATAGATACTGTTTTAAAATCTTATTTTGGTCTTAATACTCATCTTTTTTGTTGTTAAGGTTAATAAATTTAGATCTCTATTTTAACTGATTTTTAGTAGTAGTGCATTCATAATATAGACCCATCAGTTTAGCCAGTTCACTGTTAATAGAAATTAAGTTACTTTCACTTTTTTGCTATTAAAAAACCTTAGATACCATCTGTAGAACTTGAAGGTTTGTGCTTATTCAGTGTCTTCCACCTGTTCTGTTCAGGCTTTAGGATTCCCTGGGCATGTTGGAGAGTCTGCCATTAAGGATCTGAATATAATGACCATGCACAGCTCAGAGCTTCCTGTTGGAGTGGGGGGATATATATATGCTGCATAGTATCAAGTGCTCTTTTTCCCTCTCTGTGCCGGTGTGGATGTGATCAGTTTATGTCTTGTTTTATAGGTTTTAACCACCTCATAGATTGAAAAATTGTATCTAATAGTGAAGTTGCTTCTTTTCTTTTATAATTGTTATATTTTCATCCTGTGAAGTGCATGCTTTTATCTCTGCCTATTTTTCTACTCTGTATTGATATATAGAAATGCTTTCCATATTAGGAATTAAAAGCTGTAAATAGTTCTCCCTTTATGTGCTATAAAATTTATGGAGTCTTTTGCCTATATAGTAGCTAAAGATTATTGTATGTTAAATTAGTTTTATGATATGCGTAGGAAAACTTTCTCCACCTACACTCTAAAAGAAATCTGTATTTTCTTCTAGTAGTTTTTCTCTTTAGTCCATCTGGAGTCAATTTTAGGATGTGGTACATGATAGTTAAATCTTTATATTTGTGGAAATAACAATTCTCCCTAACTATTTTTGATATGTGCTAAATTCCTTTTTGTTTCTGTCTCTGGACACCATTCTGTTCCACTAATATATTTGTTTATTCCTACATCATAACAGTTTAAATGTGTGTAGCTTAATATACTGTATGAATGAAGTTGGCAGACTTTGACTTCCTGACTTTAAAGCAAATTACAAAGCTGCAGTAGTAAAAACAGCATGGTACTGGCATAAAGATAAACTACTGACCAGTGGAATCAAATGAGACTTCATAAAATAGGCCTTTACATCTATGGTCAATTATTTTTATTTTATTTTTTAATATTTTTAAATATTCAAATGTCAACATTGAAAATACAGGGGATTCCCATATACCCCATTCCTTTCCTCTAGTTTTAAGTTTTTAATTGCTTCAAATCTTTTCTTCAAAGCAATGGGTATAAATATTAAAACCTTAAATAACATCTGTGTTTATGCAAAAATGACAGTTTGTTTTCCATAGACAATTTAGAATAGACCTGAGATTTCATTTTGGTTCCCATCTCTTCCTGCCTCTATCTTGATGTTGAATTATTTAAATGTTTAATGTCACCACTATAAAATACTGATGATAGTATATATATAATTGTTTTCATGGTGGTTAAATAAGCCAATGAGTGTAAAATAGCAAGGTGTCTGGGCCGTAGTGGATGTTCAAAAAACACTAAGAACTGTTAATCACCTGGCCCAAAAATCTCAGAAGGAAATACAAGTTAGCTTTGTCCCAAAATACACTTTTAGCTTGGTTCTGTGTTATCTAAGGGGAGAAGTCCTCTCTTTATAATTTAGAAATCAGTTCAGTAAATTAGAACCAAAATTTTTCAGCAGTACTCTCACATAACAACAGTTTAAGACTTTGAGATTGAACTCCAAAAGGAGGATGGGCATAGCTAGAGAGCAAATGGCTGCTTGCTAAAGGACAGAGTCAGAGGGCCCTTTGAAATAAGAGAGACCAGTACACAAATTTCTTAAAGGTTTTAATCAAGAAAAATGCATATATTAGTGAAATATTTATACTGCTAAATTAACTATGAAATAAGTATATTAAAAAATAGTCAAAAACACTGCACAATTGGGAAAAGGAATGCAGAATTTAAAATTGTATCTCTTCCAAAATTGAATTCATGCAAACTTTGTCTATGAACCAGGATTCTGAGAGTCACGTGGAAAAATGAGATTTTACGTGGCAGCATGTAGGATTATTAATGAAAGATGATGGTCAAACATGTAGATTTTTATTTGATAGGTTTGTTTGTGTGCAATGAATCACAATCTAAATTTTGAAATGGAATATTGGCATACCTATTGCAGAAGCTACTTGATAGATTTGATTATGATGATGAGCCAGAAGCTGTGGAAGAATCAAAGAAAGATGATGCTGCCACCACGGCCACAACACCTGCTGCTGCTGCTGCACCTCCTGCACCTGCTGCTGCTGCTGCTGCACCTCCTGCTGCCACACCTGCTGCCTCTCCTCCTCCACAGGCACCATTGTAAGCTGTATGGGCAAATAAAGGATTCAGTAAAAAATTGATTGTTAATGACTCCTGAACCAACATTCTTTCTGTTTTCTGTAGTATTCATTTGCCTAAGAATCTTACATGCTTATTAAATGAGTAAAAAGATCACTCATCTTTTTTTTAGTGGCTTTCCTGGAGATGGCATGCAGCAGCCAACATACACACAGCATCAAAATATGGATCAGTTTCAACCTCGAATGATGGGAATACAACAGGATTCAATGCACCATCAGGTACAGGCATTTTTCCTGCAGTCAAGTTTTACTAACTCAGGATCTTATTTGTTAAAGCATGTGGTTTGTACCCAGACCACTATTATCTAGTTTTTATGATTGACTGAGTAGTACAGCAATTTCAGAAAAAGCTGTTAGCACATAACTTTGAGTTGCTTTTTACTTGAGTTAAAACTGGGATACTAAATATTATTACATGTTTATGTCTTAATAGGTATATTAAAGTAGTTCAAAAAGAAATTATGGTTGTCTTTCCAAAAAACTGGCTGGTTTTGTTATGTAACTCTTTGTCTTGTAGGGGCCTTTGTTCTGTAAATGTTGTGTGGTCAGATGCCTTAGAGGGTTTTCCAAGATAGATTGCTATATGTGGCCCTGTCAGGATTAGATGATGAACAAGACTCTTAGGGCATCATTGGCTTTCTCCTTTATAAAACTGAAAAGTATTGCCAGAGATAAACTGGTTTTGTGAATTTAGAACTGTATTCAGATTTGTGGAACTAAGGCCTCTTGTGCTATTCTGAATTAAAAGAATCATTAGGGCCCTTTTTCTTTTCATAGCAGCTATTTGTAAATAGCTTTTAACTTCATGAGTTCCTCTTGAATAAGCAA
Source organism: Dasypus novemcinctus (assembly GCF_030445035.2). Lineage (NCBI taxonomy): Eukaryota > Metazoa > Chordata > Mammalia > Cingulata > Dasypodidae > Dasypus > Dasypus novemcinctus. Next base: position 152,147,930 of record NC_080676.1, on the reverse strand, counting down.
GAATATCTCCCTTAAACATTTCGTTTCCATCAAATTCTTTATTTTTCAGCTCTCACCATTCAGGAATATGGTTTGAAATCTGACGTAAAAGGAGCATAGCACACTGGAGAATTGCAGGAAGTTAGTAGAGATTTGTTCATTGGATTTATTTTAGTAAATCCTCTAATTCAGAATTTCCTAAACTTGGCTATGCATCGAAACTGTGGGGGTAAAGGTGGGGACATATTAAGAAATACAGATCCTGGACCCTACTTCAGAGCTACAGTCAGTCTCCACAGAATCTTTTTCTGTTTTATTTTGTTTTGTTTGTTTTAATTGCGCAGTGATTCTGTTGCACAACCAAGCTTGGGAAGTACAACTTTATAGCCTTAGTTTAGAAAGGGTTCTGAGAAATCTCTTTAGAATATCTTCATTTTCTTATCTGTGTCATGTTCATTGCATTCTGTATATTAGGTAATAGGACAGTGAAGCATGAAAAATATTTTATAAGTATTTAAAATAAGAAAAAGCAAGTTATTTCTAAATGTTTTGCAATTACTGAAAGTTTACACATAATTTAGAAATAGTACTTTTTTAATATTATTTTAATTGTATTGCATTGAATTGCACATGCAAAAATGTTAGGTTGTACTTCACTCTTACTATATGTGAAACCCTAGAAGTGGGTATGTTAATTGAAACCCTCCATGGGGTAAAACATCATGAACCTAGAAGTCACTGGTTCTGGCCATTTCTTCTCCCAAAAGGCTGAATTGCCCTTACAGTTGAAAAGAAACACTTTTCAATAGAATGTACCTCTCTCATTTTAAATTCAGTCCGTCAGATTGCTGCTGCTTATAAATGAAGTTATGTCTTTAAATTTGTAAACCAAATCTGTATGTTCATAATTGTAAAGTGAGTTATAAGATTTTTAACCTATATACTTGGATATGTAACAATCCTTTGGATATAGATATAATTATGGAAATTGTTGTACCGTGTTGCATATCACATAATAATTCTCTGTATTGTGCATAATTTTTCTTTGACCAGAGTTTATTGGGGATATTTTAGTTTTAGATAAAGTAGCTAAGGATTTTCTAAATTACTTTCTGATAACTATCACTTAAAAACTACTCATACAATTTCTTTAAAAATGAAAGGTTCCACTTCCTCCTAATGGACAGATGCCAGGATTTGGACTTCTTCCTACACCTCCATTTCCTCCCATGGCGCAGCCTGTGATTCCTCCAACTCCACCAGTGCAGCAACCTTTCCAACCACCTTTTCAGGCACCAAATGAACCACTTACGCAAAAGGCACATCAGCAGGTAAAACTTTTTTCCTAGAACATTGATTATCTTATTAGTTGCCTTGATTATATGTAGATATGTGCCTCTTCGCTGCTTTGCTATCTTCATTTTTGAATTTGAAGAAAGAGTATTACCTTCATCACATAATAAACCCTCTGTACACCCAAGTTTATCTTCTGCGAAGTGGACTTAATCATATCACAACTTTGCATAGGATTTTGTGAGGATTGCTTAATTGGTGCCTAATTCACAGAGTTATGTGATGGTTTATTAAAATAGTATGTAATTTATTCACAGTAACTTCCAGAATTAGGGAAGTATTTCTTTCAATCTTCTAAACTGAAAAAATTTTTTTCTTTTTGTGCTGGCCAGTCATTAATAAATCCAGTAACCAAAAGAGAATTGTTTTGGAAAAGAAATTTTTAGTTTAATATTTATTAAGATTTTGGCCTCTTGCCTCTATAATTTTTACTTTTCTTATTTTATGTTTTTGTTTTGTTTATTTTTTAAGGAAATGGAAGTGGAACAACCTTGTATTCAAGAGGTTAAACGGCATATATCTGATAACAGAAAGTCAAGATCTAGGTCAGCATCCAGGTAATTTATTTAAAAAAGAGAAGAAAAGTTTTTCTACCCATATGTCTTGGAAACAGAGACTAAAATGAATTTGGAGTATTTTCAGATTTACAGAGTGTTAATAAAATTATAACACTTGGCATATTTGCATGTCTACATGTGTGGACAGGAGCAGTCTTAATTAAACAAATCTGTGGTCAGTCATCTTACCCATATTTCCCCCTTTATTTGGATTGCTTTAATGCCTATATATCAACATAACATTATGAAATTATAAGCATTATGTATTCAAAATTTATTTAGAACTTTATCAATCAGCAAAAGTAGAAAGCTAAGAAATGTTATAAACCTATTTATGCCAATTATTTTTAAGTGCTGCAGAAAAGACTACTAAGAAGAGTAGTTACAGTATATTTCATTGATGAAACGTAGCTTAATTACAAAAATGTAATTGAGTATAATATCAAAGATGCTGAAGATGAGAAATACTAAAAATTGGAAACCTTGTTTATCTTATTTAAATTATATGTATACTTACTAATGTTGAACTTACAAAATCTTTCAAATGAACTCTTCTATCAAATACACATCCTAATATTAAATTACCTAGTTGGATCCCTCCCCCTCCCCACCCCAATTTAATACATGTAAGAGCATTTTCTGTTTTCTCTCTCTCTGCTGCCTCTTCCCCTTCCTACTTAAAATATTAGGTCACCAAAAAGGAGGCGATCTAGATCTGGGTCTAGATCTCGAAGGTCTCGGCATCGACGTTCTCGATCCCGGTCCAGGGATAGACGCCGACATTCACCTAGATCTCGATCCCAAGAAAGACGGGATCGGGAAAAAGAGAGGGAACGCCGACAAAAAGGCCTTCCTCAAATCAAACCTGAAACCGCAAGTGGTAAATTTGCCTTTACCTTCGTCTTGAACCTTTTTTTTTTTTTTTTTCAAGTCATGGGTTTTTAAATGTTTTAAAACTATGAGCAGAACCATAAATGAAATGTTGTGGCTGCACTGATTTTTGTTCTAAATATTGCTTTATCATGTCTTGCTTATGTGTTAGTTAGTATATGTATCTGATTTTTATTTTGTACATTTAAGCAACCTCTGAAGTAGCAGCAATAAGGAACAAACCAAAATAAGTGATCAGTAATAACATGTTTTGGATCTAATGTGTGAAATATAAAAAGTTATTAACAAGTTCTCCTGTACAAAATGGGAAGGTTTTTTCTGTTGTTCTGCTGTTTCTCTTTTTTTTTCTTTTTGGTTTTTTTTTTTGCCAGAATTACTGGTGCTCTCTTTTTTATAAAGATTTATAATTTACAGAATATATTAGCTTATAATAGTTCCTGAATCTCATCAAATATGTTAGAATATGTTTGGTATTTAAATGCTAGATATATTCTTGATGGGTCATTGGCTATTAAGATTCTAATTCATAATACAACTGGACATACGTAATACCTCTGACTCTTTGAGGCTCATGACTTCGGACATAACATAAAAGAAAAATGGTAAACACTCAAGTTGAAGAAGAACAGCTGTCTATAGTGAACAGAAGCACTGAACTGATCAATACTCAAGAAATTTGGGCTCAAGTACTGGCCCTGCTGTTCACTGGCTCTGTCCTCAGTTTTCGTAGATGAAATTTTTAGATTCATCCACAAAAAAACTTTAATGTATATCTTTCATGATCCTGATTCCATTTCTGGAAGAAGTACTACACTTTTTTGGAATTTTTTTGATTAAAAATTTACATGTGGTACTTAATATTTAAACTTCTGATTATCTTTATATAATGTTTATATTTCATGTAAAGAGTTTTTCTTGTACAGTGTTTCTCATTATCAAGTTGAATATTTTTATCTTTTAAGTTTGTAGTACTACACTCTGGGTAGGACAGTTGGACAAAAGGACCACTCAGCAGGATGTTGCCAGTCTTTTGGAAGAGTTTGGTCCAATTGAATCAATTAATGTAAGTGTTTATTAAATAACTTAATGGCAGTGGACAGGCGTTATTAATTTCATTTTAAGAAACTGGTCTTGAGACCTATATTACAATTTACCCACTTAATGAAGATATGGCTATTGTTTGGATTTTCTGAGTTCACGTTTGGTATTCTTTGGATTTAACCACTTTCTTAGATAACCAAATTTAATTTAAAACCTTTTACTTTAAAAGTTCTTACAGAACAAAGCTTAAAGGACTATTATTTCTTTACTAGTTGTCATTTGAGACCAAGCTTGAAATGCCAGCTTATTTTCTTGTAACAAATTATTTTAATCACAGGTTATAGAAAGCTGGCTAAGATTATTGGGGCTAAATGTTGTTGAAGGTGGTTACTTAGGATTTTATTTGTTGCTCTTTGATTTTGTCTTTACGTTTTGTAATTTTAAAATGTTTGGAGCAGATGATTCCTCCCAGGGGATGTGCCTATATTGTTATGGTTCATAGGCAAGATGCCTATCGCGCCCTGCAGAAACTGAGCCGGGGAAACTATAAAGTAAACCAGAAATCCATAAAGGTACAGTTTTATGCCTTAGAATTCTTTTTTTTTTTTTTTTTTTTTTTGAGTTAATGTTATATGGTTTTTAATTTAGGACTTAGAAATGACTTTTGACATTGAGACATGCATCTTACCTAATGTGATTTAAAAATTTTTTAATTTGAAGTTATCCTAAAAACTACAATATTTAACAAAATTTTAGATGTTAAGTGCATGATAGAATTTTTTTAAAATGTAAGTGGGTTCATAAAAGATATTTTAATTGGCTCTTTAAATGTAATGTCATTTAATAAGTATTTTATCTTGTCATTCAAAAAATATTTTGGCTTTTCCACACTTCATTGAAGTTTGTCATCTCATCTTAGAATTTATTAAGAATAATATCCACTGAAGATAGAGAAAAATATGTAGGAACATAAGTATTTTTCCTCCTAGAACACACTTGAATTTTTAAAAGAAATTGTTAAATGAAAGGGCCAAAAGCTCCCTGTGCTATGGCTGACTACCCACCCACCCCCACCTCCCCACCAAAGGATTTTGTCTGTTGTCGAGTAATTCCAAGGTACCCACAGGCTTTCAAAAAGTGTCCCTGGTTTGCTGAGTTGTACAGGGAATCCCACCTTCTCTCTAAATAACTCTTTACTTTTTCTCTGAGTTTTATGCTGTCTGCTGGGGGTGTTGGGGTCGGGGGTTGGTGAGGAGCAGGTGCCAGATTCCATCCTAGGACAAAGTGGGTTAAAAGAGTAACCAGTTCCAAAGTGTTAAACAGCACTTTGAGTGAGATTCAGTTCCAGATTATTATTCTCTTGCTGCCTAAGACTGAGTGATTAGAATGGTGGGGAATGTTTAACTCTCAAGACTTAAAGACTTTCATATCCCTTTCTTTTTACATATGTGGTGAAATAGATTGCCTGGGCCTTAAACAAAGGAATAAAGGCAGATTATAAGCAGTATTGGGATGTAGAACTTGGTGTTACTTATATTCCATGGGACAAAGTCAAGCCTGAGGAACTGGAGAGTTTTTGCGAAGGAGGCATGTTGGACAGTGATACACTTAACTCAGGTAAAACCATATTGAATTTTTCCTAAAATTCAATTACTTGGTAATGCATGTGGCAGATCAAATGTTCTGTTTATTCACTGCATTAGAAAGTGATTTTTGAAATTTTTCAAGTACCTACTCTGTGCTAGTTTTATCAATTACAAGTTGAGGATACAGTAATGAATAAGACAAATGTGGTTTTTGCCTTTATGCAGCATATGCCTAGTGGGAGAGATGCAAACACAAATGAAATAATTACCAATTGTGGTGTTATTTATTAATTATGATGTCGCATTGATCTTAAGTGGAGTTTTTCGCTATGCAAAACTGAGAGCGATTAATCATAAACCAAGCATCATTGGTACTGTATTCCAATACAGTGCTTCATAATACTTTCTTTGAAAACATTTAAATGTACAAAGTAGCAATTGACAAGTAAAAGTCATAAGAGAAGGAGGAGCAGATATATGCAGGTATGAAAACTAAAAATGCCAGGTTGACATTGGATTGGAGTAGGAAGAATAGCAGAATCTCTGAGCATGACCCTGGAAATTGATAGATAAACAAGAACAAGGAGAAGTGCAAGATGGCATGGCAAAACAGAAGGAACATTAGAGGAAGCTTCCAGTAGGATGATTTGAGAGCCAAAAGAAGAGACAGTACTTGGTTGTTGCCACATCCTAACTCCTTCCCTTCTTAATGCAAGATGCCTTTGCTTATGGATAGCCTAGGTTTCTGTTCAGGCACATGGATATCAAGGGCCTACTATGTGCCAGGCATTCTGGAGAGGCTTTAGTCCAGAGTCAGAAGAGCAAGACAACCCTGCCTCTCCCCCCTCTCCCTTTGGCAGCTCATGGTCAAACCGAGAGTTCCTTGAAGAGGTCAGTACATAGTTAGAGCAAGGCCCCAGGAGTCAGAGCAGGAAGAATGGTTTTGTTTTTCACTTGACTATGTGAAAATGTATGGAAGGTTATCTAAGTTATATTTTTAATATTAGATAACGTTCAGGAGATGTTGGGTGTTTTGTTACTTTTTTTATTTTAAACACTATAATCCAGACAATGTCCTGCTATCGTTAAGAGCATAGTTCCAGTGCCAGAAGTGTCTGGGTTGAGGCCTAGCCCTGTGTCCTTGGACTAGTTGTCTTTGCTCTCCACTTGAAAAATGGGAAAAATAATACCTACTTATACATGGTTGCTAGAGTTAAATGAATTATTATATATAAAGTGTTTAGAACAATTCATGGCACATTGTAACCATTCTTTGATAATTAATACTTATAAAATTAGCATAGGAACCTCTTTAATAATCAGGCTGCCTCATTTTTTTTGTAATCAACATTTTAAAAATAATTTCTAGATTTAATGTTGTAAACTAAAAATGGCAGACCTTTTTGGCTAAATTTCTTCAACTCTCATAGATTGGAAAGGAATTCCCAAGAAACCTGAAAATGAAGTTGCTCAAAATGGAGGTGCAGAAACCTCACACACGGAACCAGTATCACCTATACCTAAAGCTTTACCTGTTCCCGTTCCTCCTATTCCTGTTCCTGCACCTATAACAGTACCACCTCCACAGGTGAGAATATTTGGGCTCATTATTTAAATTTTCAAGTGTTAGAAAGACGACCCCTTTCTAAATTTTCTTGTGGATGTGTGTCTGGAGTCATAGTCAAAGGTACAGGTACGTAAATGTGCATATTAATATTAGCTTATTGTTTTGGTATAGATCGTGTATTTATATATTCTGGGTGGTTTTTTTTTTTTTAAGATTTAATTTTATTTATTTCTCTCCCCTTCCTCCCTGCCCCAGTTTTCTGTTCTCTGTGTCCATTCACTGTGTGTTCTTCTGTGTCCACTTTTATTCTTGTCAGCGGCACCAGGAATCTGTGTCTCTTTTTGTTGCATTGTCTTACCGGGTCAGCTCTCTGTGTATGCAGCGCCGTTCCTGGGCAGTCTGAACTTGCTTTCACACTGGGCGGCTCTCCTTCTGGGTGACACTCCTTGCGCCTGGAGCTCCCCTATGTGGGAGACACCCCTGTGTGGCAAGGCACTCCTTGCGCGCATCAGCACTGTGCATGGGCCAGCTCCACACGAGTCAAGGAGGCCCTTGGTTTGAACCATGGACCTCCCATGTGGTATGCGGATGCTCTAACCACTGGGCCAAGTCCACTTTCCTGTATATACTCTTTAATACATTTTTTCTAGAACTGTTAATAAATCGAGCATAAATCTATATTGCCTTACATCTGTCTAGATAATTCAGTTTGTCTTACCTTGTAATGTCCTAGACATGAAGTGAAAACCTATTAGAGTTCTGTATACTCTATTATTTTTTTAACTTATTGGACATTTATCCTTCAGGGAGTCTGGAATGTACCTAATATATAGCTGCGTTGAGGGAGGGGGAATTTCTTAATCCTAAATTTGGGTTGGTGCCTGCCATTGTACATTTTTAAAATGGACGATTGAAAGATACTCAATAAATTGAATACCATTTAATACGAGACATTTTGATAATAGACTTTTTGCTATCTAGCCAACTAGCCTGTTATTTCAAAAGAAAGAATCCAGATTCTAGTAGAACAAAGTTTGAATCCCAACTCTATTGTTTACTGTCAGCAGTGTGACTTTGGAAAGTCATCTAACCTCACAATTTCAATTTTCTATCTATAAAGATGGATATTCTCCCTCCCAGCCTTGGCTCTGGTGTTCCTCCTATATTAGAGTTGTTTTGAGGATTAAATAAGATAATATATATTAAGTATTCACTATATTTCCTATTAAATAATAAAAGCTGAATAATGAAAAGGCTTTTGGTGAAAATTATAAATACTTGACCCATGGTTTTATGTGTGCCCTGCTAGTTTTTTCGTTTTTTTATCACCTTTCCCACTTTCTCAAACATTAAATCTGAATCAGGTAAGTCTGAGCTACCAAAAAAATGAGCACCTTACCTCTTCATTTTCTCAATATAATACTTAACTGTGATTATTTATAAATGGCACTCTCCAAATTGGCAAACTCCTTAATTTACCTTTTGGATATGTCCCTCCATTGGAGATTCTAAACAAGATTGACTGTCAGCACTCATTTAGAGAAATTAATTCATCTGTTAAAATCAGTCAGTGGCTGTTTTTTTTTTTTTGGTTTTTTTTTTTTTTTTTTAGTATAACACTTAACATGTAGTAACTCATTTAATCCTCATAATTAAGTGAAGTTGACACTTTTCCTGTATTACTGATGAGTAAGCTGAGGTCTAGAGAAGTTTAACGTAGTTTGCTCACAGTCACACAGCTAGTTAAGAGGGGAGCTAAGCAGTCTGGCTTCAGGACCTGTGATCTTAACCACTATGTAAATTGCCAGGTAGCCTTTCTTGGAGCTTTATTTCCCAAGCTTATTTGACCTGACTATGGAATATTTTTAAGGTACAGTTGTCTGCCAGAATACTAACAGTTGCTGGTGAAATACACAATATGAATTTGCTGTCATAAAGTGGTAGTGAGGAAGAATTTGACTTCTGTGATTTGAAATGAGTACAGATTTACCACCTGTTATCTAATAATTGTTATCTAATAATTGACTTGTATAGTAAGTACAAATATAGAATCAGTTCTTTTTTCAGCAGTATATTTTCTTTATACTCATAGTGTGGGTGTGGAAGCTGTAGCCGGATATGTGTTTTCTGTTGTCTTACTTTGTAGGTCCCACCACATCAGCCGGGTCCTCCTGTAGTTGGTGCCCTCCAGCCACCTACTTTCACACCTCCTTTGGGAATTCCCCCTCCTGGTTTTGGCCCTGGAGTTCCTCCTCCTCCTCCTCCTCCTCCATTTTTGCGTCCAGGATTCAACCCAATGCATTTACCACCAGGTACGCATACGCTAAGTTATTTGAGAAGATACTATTTTAGAGCAACTAAAATGAAGCGAACAACATAAATTGACATTATTTTTCTTGTTCTAGGTTTTCTTCCTCCTGGACCCCCACCTCCTATAACTCCACCAGTATCCATTCCTCCTCCTCACACTCCACCAATAAGCATCCCAAACTGTAAGCATATTTTTCCTTTGCATTTACCTTTCCTGTTGGAGTTGGGGATAGGGAAAGTGGACAAGAAATAGGGTCTGAATCTGGCAAAAGAATGTTGTCCGGGGAGGTGATTAATTATTCAGCTTCACATGTTGATATAATTATATTCCTTAGCTACTATCGCTGGTATAAATGAAGACACTACAAAAGACTTATCTATTGGAAATCCCATTCCAACAGTGGTGTCTGGGGCTAGAGGAAACGCCGAGTCTGGTGACAGTGTGAAAATGTATGGCTCTGCAGTGCCACCTGCTGCACCCACGAATCTGCCTACCCCTCCTGTAACCCAGCCTGTTTCGCTTCTTGGTAAGTTAATTTTTATACCATTAGTTTGTGGGGGGATTTTTTCCCCCCAAGTTAGGTGTTTTGGGGGGAAAAACGTTAATTTTTATAAAATACTTTGTGAGGCTGGTATTTTTCTTTGAGGAAGAGCTTCCTCTTAAATAACTGCCCTTGGTCTTTACCAAGTGTACAGCCTCAAAAATTATATGTTTCTCTGTTTTTCTTGAATAAAAGCTTCGATATGCACATCTAAATTTGTTATAGAAAGTAATCTCTAAGAAGGAATCGGTACAAAGTCCATGGTTAACACAACCTCAGACTCCACAGCTTTGTAAGAGGATATCATCTCTTTGACAACATAAGTTTCTTTCTTTCTGAACCAAATTTTATATATCTAAAACACTTAGGCTTTGGTAGCATTCTTTGTGGACTAGCAAATAAATCATCTTTATTCTGCAATAAAATGGCTTTGTTAGCAGTGACAATTGCACAGCCTGAATCAACCTTTCCTAATCCCCCCCTGCCCCACTTCAGTTTTCTCCTACTAGGCTTTTTTTGTACTTTGTATACAGCTTTAAGAATTCCCATCCCACAGCTTTACTAATACCATCAAGGGAGGTATGATTTAAATTGTTAACATCTTAAAGGAGGCTTACCCTTGCTTGCTTGAATTAGAAATAAATGTATCACATACTTTTTATAGTGGACCATCTTTTGAATTAATAAATTCTTATATTTGAAGTGGTATGCCAAATATAATTAACACTTGATTCTCTTAATGGGGAGTTAAATGCTTCCTTAGCATTTATAACATTCTAGTCCTGGGAATACATTTGGTATTTTTAAGGAGCATATGTATACTTTTATTACTTCAGGTCTTTTTAGGAAACCTCTGGAATGTAGAACTGGTGGGACATTTGTAATCAGTTTGTATTTAAATGGCTTGCTGTGTTCTGCCTCTCCAAGATGGAGCTTCAGGCTGTTAATAAACGTGATTTTTATTTCCCTTAGTATACAGACTGGGTAATGGTGAAAGAGAATTTGGAATTAAAATTTGTCACCAGTCAATGTAGCATTAGTCATAATGATGGAAATTCTTTGTTTAAAGTTGCTTTGGAGGCCTACATCCTAATGTAACTCATGTAGTAGAAGGAACATGAGACTAGAAGCTGGGAAACCACAACATCTTGGATCTCAGGTGTTTTTTTTTTTTTGCTTTTTCTCAACGTTTGTAGTAAGATGATTGCGCAGGATTCATGGACTGTAGGTCAGATAGAATTCTCTAATCAGTCCCTTTCCTTAACCTCCCATCTTGCACCCCTGAATATATAGCTTCCCTGTGAAATGGATTTCCTAGGCTAGGGTCCATGGATATTAGGCCACCTGAAACAAAATTATGTTTGTACATTTTTCTGGGCCAGAAGACCACATAGTAGATGTTTAGTAAATTTGCTGAATGAGTGAAGAATGTCCATAATCTCGAAGAGTGTAAGAACCACTGCTTTCAGACAATCCTGGAAAGTAAGTAGCTTGCTACTTATATAATGTTTAGGTCTTGCAGACTTGTCTAATTGAAATAATCGCTTGTAACTAAAATGCAGCAGTTTAGTTTCAGTCATGACACAAAATGCCTTTCATGTTCCTTCAATCAGGAATCTTGAAAAGACTGTCCTGTGAACTTGGACCTTTTAGAGAAATGAGATTTTTTTTTTTAAAAGAGGATTCATCCAAAAGACCCCAATCACAGTTCTTCCATTTGATAAAGGAATTGGTAATTAGGTGACAGTTTTGGAGTACTAATCAGTAATTACATTGGACTATTGTTCATGTTAAGTAACAGAATTCTAGAACTAAGATGCTTTTAAGTTTCCTCTTGGTGCTCTAATGTTTTCTCTTGAGATAACAAAAGAAATGCTATACTATACCAGAAAAACTTAAGTTAAAAGGCAATATTAAACATCAATTTCCTCATCTGTAAAACAGGAATAAAAATGACACAACGGGGGTGTTGATGACTCAGTAGGCTAACGTATATATGACACCTGACAACAGTGTCTGGCACCGAGGGCAGGCATTCAGGAATGGGGGGCACTTAGGACAGGTAAGAGATGGTATAGATGATATTTAGAGCTCCTAGCAAAGAATATTTATGCTTTATAAGTCTAAAATTATGTTAATTTAGTTACGATTGTTTTTAATTGTTCTATTTGTTGGCAGGCAAAGAAAGCAGGCTTTTTAGGAAAAGATGTGTATCTTGACATAGTGGCCCCAGATTTCAAGGTAGACCAGATTATAAATTCACAAACCTTTAAGTTCCCATCATTTGGCTTACTGTGAAAACCTGTGTGTTTCATTTAAGCATAACTTGGTAATCTTACCATTAATGATATTCATATAGTGTTTTCTTACAATGGAAAGAAATTCATCGTTGACTGAACTAAGCCCTTGGATCCTAATTTCTGAAATGTGGCAATAATATTTTTAAAGTAGCAGGGGCCAAATGTTTGAACAGATCTCCAAAAATTCTATAATGTTACTAATTATAGTGGAAAGAGGCAGCGAGTGCCTTAAGGATAGTGTGGTTTAAAGAATGTTCTGTATGATTAGACTTCAGTGTAGATGTCAGTTTGGGACTGATGGCTGCCTTTTTCTAGAGTTGGACTGGGGTATCCCACATTACTGAGTTTGGAGAGAACTAAACCCTCTGTCCTTGGGAGGTTCAAATTCTTTAAATAAACTGATACCTGAAAATAGTATTTGGTACACAATACTGATTCATTACTGTTTGATTTTAAAGAAACTTGTAATCCTTTGTTCAAGTTCTAAGTACCACACACTCCAAAATAGCTAGCAGAAGTGGTGGCATCACAAAAGCTAAGGATGACACACTACAATTGGTCATTTAGGAGAGAAGGAATATTAAAGATGATGATAGCAATTCAGCTCATTCTGTTGACTGTGTTTGATTACTTATGCAAATTTTTGTATAACATGTATCTTATATGATGTATAGCATATTTTTTATTAAAAATCATTGTAAATGTGAAATTTGGGTTACTTTGGTGTTTCGAACAATAAAAAAAATACAAAAAAATGTTTGTTTGTTTTACATATCTCTTCTGTGTCACCAGTATATCTGAAATATATTTTCAAAGACAAACTCTTCTAAGTTGGACTCATTTCTTTTATGGAGAACTGAAGACTCTCCCCCTACCAAATACCTTTATTTACTGACTATTAATATACATTCCTTCTAAATTTTTGTCAGTCTGCTACAGATGATGGTAAACCTTACAAATAAGAATTGGAAATTTGTGAGAATGTTTTCTACTTACTGGTATTTTTGTTACCAGTGGTTTTAAAGCAAGAGGAAAATGGTGGCCTGCAGGCTGAATTGCTAGACTGTGGTGTGAAGTACTTCACGCCCTACACACGTCTGCTCTGTGGCCTCCATAGGCATTTGAGTTGATGATCCAAATTTGGACACGTTGACAAATTACATGGACAGAATTGCTTTGTGAATTATTGTTCTTACAAGGATGTGTTTGCTTTTATGCAATAATCATGATCCTTAAAACTGCCTAGAAAACTAATGATTTTACCATCAGTTTTTTTCATTATTTTTAAATTGATATTTGATTTGTGATGGTTTCACTTAAACGGCATTTAAATTAAAACATTAGAGCACCAATCTAGTGTGAATAACATTCAAAGGAAACCTGAAGAGAATTCTAGAAGGTGGAGTTTTTTGAGCGATAAGAGTAACAACTATTTTCTTATTAAAAAACTAAAACCATTTTTGCATTTTTAGATTCTCTTTTCTTCCATGAACTTTACTATAGAGTTTGGTTACATTAAATTATAAGCCAGAGGGACCTACCTAGGTGTCTAGTTATCCTATGAAAGTGTTCTTTAAAAAGTTTAAAATATTTGAATTGGTACTCTAAATATTGCATTGTATAATCCACTTGCATTCCTGTAGTTTAAATGTTTCTAAATACGCATCACAGTGCCTTCAACTTAGCATGTGTAACAGTGCAAATGGGTATAGTGAATCATTCAAAACAACTATTGATCCACTCACTACAGATACTTGCCTTGGATGTGAATTTATGCATCCATATACTGTACTTTCTCAGAAAGTGAAGCACTTCAAACAAAATAAAGAGGGGTGTCCTGCACACACAAAAATCGAAGGGGGCTTATCGCATTGGCTCCCATCTCCCCCTGGGCTGTCACTTCCTAGGCTGCTGCAGAATTCTGGCCTGAAGAGTATCTTTTAAGTTTACATCTCTCTTGACAGGCATCTTTTTGGGTTTGAGGAAGGTGATCACCATTACCTTCCTTTGGGAGGGGCAGAAACTCTGGACTCTAGATTGATTTTTGGTAGATAAAGATACTGCTGTGAAGATTTTCAGGTAAGATTTGTTCCAAGCTGACATCAGAAGTAATAAGTTCTATGGATAATCTCAATTTAGTGACAGAAGTTTAACTTTATATCCCAGACTTCTTGACCATAAAACATAGCTCTTCTCTTTTGCCTTATAATAAAATACAATTTGTATGCAAAGTGAAATCTTAAAAATTATATATATAAATAAATTACCAGGAAATTGACCATACAAAAATCTGTTGTACATTATTTTGCATAAAAACTAAGTTTTAAAGATAATAATTGGTCTCTGATTTATCCTTATTTGAAATCCTGGTTTTCATGTATTAGATTTTACTAAAACATAACATTTATCATGCTGGTAATGGATATACAGCCAGTATACCTTACCTGCATTATGTAATACTGAAAATTAAGATTTCTCTTGCTGAGTTTCCATGTGTGATTTTTTTTATATAATGTTAGTATACTGTGAAATGTGCTTCTTTCATTTTTTGTAAATTAGCTACTTTTCCATTCTTCCTAGCAACCACAACACAGTGCCAAGTATGAGTCACCTGGAGTCTTTTCAAAATAAATTGTCCCAAATGTTAGTGAATCTAAGCAAAAGAAATTCAGGTGTTGATTGTACTGATACTTAAATTTTCTGTCTGAAATCCAAGAAAAACCTTTTTAAATGATTAAAAATATACATATGGCTATGGATCTCAGGACGGTGAGATGGTGAGATCAATTGGTATACCTTTTTCCTGGTGTGTGAAGATTGCATTTTTTATTCATGCAGAATGCCACTTTGCCATTCATTCTTTTGGGATAAAGTTAAAAATGTAACTGGAACTAGAAACAAAAATGGTTGAAAGAAAATTGCAGCCTCTCTCAAAGTTCAGATTCTCCTAAGTTTTCAATGGAAAGTGACTCACTACCTTGGGAGAGTGACCTGGATCCTGTAGCCTCTGCTCTTGTCTCCTGAGAAGTATCTTTTAGTGAGTTTGGTATTCAGTTAACATCAAAATGCCTCCACCATTCAGTCGTTCAACATATTTATTCTATACCTGCTGTGTGACAGGCACTCTTCTAGGTATATCAGAATGAAAATTGACAGAGCCTCTCTTCCTGGAGCTTATACTGTATAAATAAGTAATAGGCAAGTAAGCTGATAAATAATTTCACATGGAGATATTCCTGTGAAAAGGTGGAGGTTCATTGAGGAGTGATGGGTGTCACATGGGATGTGCTGTTTTAAATGAGGATGGCCTGGGAGGAACTGTAAAATGTAGGGAGAGAGTAAGCTGTGTAAATACAGAGGAAAGAAACATTTCAAGTAAAGAGTAAGGGGGCCTGAATTGAGAGCAAACGTGGTTTGAGACATACCAAGGGTATACTAGTATGGTTGGAGTGGGTTGGGCAGAGTGTGATAGAATAATTTAGAGGTTTCAAGGGCCAGTTTATCATGCAGTGGGAAAGTAGTATAGAATTTTGAACTGTGTTGTCCTAATCTGCTTTGTTTTGTTTTTTATTATGTTTTTGTGGGGTTTTTTGGCTTTGGTTCGTTTTTGTTTTTAAGAATTTCTATGGCTATTATATGAAAAACAGCATGTAGATGTTGGTAAGAGTGGAAAGGGAAAACTGCTTTGAATGCTATTGTAGTAGGTGAGAGGTAAACTAACCACTTGAATTGGGGTGGTCCAGGGTGGTTGGATTCTGAGTATATTTTGAAGGTAGCACCTTCAGAATTGCCTTATTACTGAAAATAAGGGATGTGAAAGAAAGGATTCAAGAATAACTAGTTTTGGCCTGAGCAATTGGTCAAATGTAATTGCCATTCCTGAGATGGGAAACACTGTAGGCAGAATAGGCTTAGGGCAAGGGTTCTTAATCTTTTTTTCCATGGACCCCATTGCTGATCAGGTGAAAACCACTGTCCCCTTACTAAGTCCACACTATGTATAATTTAATAAATATATCACACCAACATGTCTCCACAAGAATGATGTTTGTTTTGAATTTCAGTTCAATTTCAGGGACCCCTTGTTAAGAACCCCTGGTTTAGGGAGAGGACCTAGATAATATTTAAAGCCACAGCAGCTTGTGAGATTATCTCGGATGGTAGTGTAAATAGAGAGAGGGCTTAGCCTTAGACTGCTTCAAGCTTTATCTGTTGATACTGAGAGCTGAGGTACTTCACATGTGCTGGGAAGAAAAAACACTTCTAAGCAGTTGCTAAATGTAGGTACATGTAAACACATTTAATCCTTACAGCCCAAATGGTTGGTACCGTTATCCCCATTCTATTGATGGGGAAACTGAAACATAAAGAGATGAAGTAACTTGCCCAAAGTCACATAGCTTCAAATGGCAGTCAGTATTCACTGTAGTCTGGCTCCAGCACCTGTGCTTTTAACCACTGTCCTATACTATTCTATCCAGCAAAGGATTCTGAGAAGTCAGTAGGAAGCAAAAGTGAAGGGAGGTATTTTGGAAGCCAAATAAAGAGAGTTTGTAGGAAAGAGGGAGAAATCAACTATCAGATACCATGATACAGCAAAGAACACCACCAGAGATCAACTGTCAGATACCGTTGATGCAGCAAAGAAGAGCACCGAGACGAATCAAAAGATTTGGCAAAATGAAGGCTCCTGGTGATCTTGAGAAAAATGGTTTCATTTCAGGGATGGTTACAAAAGCCCTGTCATATTTAGGGTTAGGAGAAAATGGGGTAATAAAATGGATAAAATGATTTTGGATCTCTTTTTGAGGAGGTTTGCTCTCTAGGGGAGCCATAAAGTGGGGGGTAATGAGTGAAGGAGTTTTCTTAAAAAATGGAAGAAATTATACCATATTTATTACTGGATTATTAATAGGGGGGAGAACTTTGGTGCAAGAAAGAAAAGGGATACTTGACTAAGTTGATAGCCTAATGTAGGTGAGAAGGTATGACATGGAGAATTTAATCTCGAGAGCACAGATGTTCACAGAAGGCGTCTGTGGATACAGATGCAGGTAGATTGGTTTGGTAGGTGGGTGAGAAATTCTTTTTCTGAAGGCCTTTATTTTTTTTAAATGATGAACTCAACCAACCAGGATAAATAGAAGTATTGATAAATACTGCAAACACAGATGGACCTTAAAAACATGCTATATGAAAGAAGTCAAGTCACAAACGACCATATATATGATTCCATTTATGCGAAATGTCCAGAATAGGCTAATCCATGGAAACAAAGTAGATCACATGCTTGTTGGAAGTGAGCGGAGGAAGACTTGGGGAGAAACGGGCATGACAGTGAATGGATACAGGGTTTCTTTGGGGGATGGTGGCAAATGTTCTAAAGTTGATTGTAGTAATGGTTGCACAATTCTGAATATATTAAAAACCGTTGAATTATACACATTTTGGGTAAATTGTAGACTGAGTGAATTACATCTCACTAAAGTTGTTAGAAAGCAAGATAAACCAGGTAAGAATACCTAGAGGAGAAACAAGAATGAAATAGTTACTTAGGGATATGGGACCATTGCATTGACTAGGGAAATGAAGGTTGCTAGTCAGAATTAAGGGCACATTTGTGATTGTGGTTATCATTTTAAAATGAGACCAGTCAGCATGTATGGAGGTTCTGGGGTGGTAACCTACAGCCATGGTCAGATGTAAATTAGGTAGAACAGTTGTACTTAGAACAATGCTGAGGATTTTCCAGACAAATCTGGTGAGGGAGAACCACGGACTCCAAATCAGGTAAGGAGGAAAGTGAAGACACAGGGTACAGAAGATGTGATCTTAATGGCATTTTTCTGGGAAGGGGATCCCAGAGAGAATGATCTGTAAAGAGAGGAGAAAAGGTCAGAGAAGGGGATCCATGCAATTAATTGAGAATTCAGAAGTGGTGAAGACACAGGTAACATTGAAAGGTCCTGGGCTTCCTAGAAGTGGCCATGGTTATTGGATTCAGAGTTAGGGAACAGACTGCCTTCCAGCTTCCCTTTATCACGTAGCACACCCCTGCTTTTCTTTTAAGATCCCGTTAAATTTCATATCTTCCATTCAGTCTTCTAACTGATCCATGTAGTTTGTCACTCCTATTTAAATCAAACCTTTAATATCGTAATTTTGTCTCCATTTTGTAGCTGCTCCATTTGCTTAAGTACCTTTTGTGTTCCCTTATTTACATTCTCTGAGATTTCTAGGTTCAGACTACTTTAACGATTCTCTTTTTCCAGGTTAACCTTACAATGCACTTGTTTGTTCTTTATTTCCATAATTCCAAGCATCTCTTGTAGGTGGCATTGGCACCTCCCTTTTAATTTTGTCTTTAATTGTGAAACAACCACCTTTTTGCTCACAGAAAATATCCATAGTTAAGTGTTGGTTGAGTTAAACTCCAGTGTATGTCCCATAGTTCTCAAATTTTAATACAGGTGTCTGGGACTGCCACTTTTGTTTATCTCCCTTAAAACCTTGCTGTATTAAAAATTTCAATGTCTTTCAATATTGTTTCCTTAGGCCTGAGATCTTCCCTTTTTTTACTTCACCTGTGTTCTGGATGAGCCCCACGTGCCTCTTGAGAACAGTAGACATCCACACAACTTATTCAGTATATCTCATGTGATTGTCACCCAGGCACCTCCAAGTACCAGCATTTCCACATGAAATGTATCATATTTCAAATTGCTTCTCTTCCCAAGTTCCTTTTGCATTGACACCTTCATCCACTCAGTCATTCAGAATAGGCACTTTGGTTCTTCCCTCTTTTCAGTTCGTCAGTCTGCCTACTAAATACCTTAAAAGTGTCCCTCATCTTTAGAACCTGTGTCAATTCAGTCACTGGTTCTATCCCCTGGGTTCGTGGAATAAGAGCCTAACTGCTCTCCAGTGCCTTCGCCTCCTTGCTTGTACTACTTGCCAGAAGCCTTCTTTGAAAACCATAGTAGGCTAGATTACCCCTTCTAAAAATTCCTCTGGTTATGCCTTCACTTCAGGCCAAAGTCCAAGTTCCTTCTCTTGTCTTAAAAGGCCTCTGAGTTACCCCAGCCCACCAGTTCAGCCTCGTATATGTCATGTGTAGTCTCAGTTTTCATGAAAAGACATTCTATTACAGTTCTGTAAAAGTTGCTTTTACCCTGCTAATCCGTTTTAAACTCTGCTTTTCTCTTGACTAGCAATGTCTTTCCTTTCTCTTATTGACCATATATGTTCTTTCCTTCCTTTGAGATCCAACTGAAACATCCCCTTAGACTCCCACTCATATTCACACACACCATCTTTCTTCTACTTTGTGTCACTACCTAGCTTGTGCCATTTCCTATAGCAATTAAAATTTGTTTTTATTAAGCAATGCCCTGCTTCAAGAAAAGGACTTTTTAAAAAATATATGCCCAGTACATTGTTAATAATGTAAAGTTCATGTGTTCAATATATGTGTAAGTGAGTTTATTCATACTTCTAGATAAAATGGGTAATTGCCTTGAATCCCCTTTCAACCTGGGTAACTCACTATATTCCACTGGTATATGCATTATGTCAGCTAACATGCATACCAAGTGCTTCTGCCACTTGATATATTTTTATGTTAAAAACAACTTTCACCTAATACATGTTCACTATTACAAATAGAGATAAATCTATAATCCACCACTTTTTTGGTCTTCATTTGAGACTATGGGAATATTCTCAGGAGAATCTTTAAGGTTTATTGATTAAGGATCCAAAGGAAATCCAGCCTGACCTGTCATTCTAGCATTATTTACAAATGAGAGAAGGAATTTGAGTGTATATTTTAAGCAAACCCCAAACACAAATATCCCTATGTATGGAAAAGATGGGCTCTCTGTTAAATCAGTCTTTGTACTCTTAAATATAGGATTTAAGAGATGTGTTCCTAGGAAGTGGGGTTTATATTTTATAAAGAAAAATATCACTGGCCAGTTCATCTCTTCTGTAAAGGTTGAGCCTAGCATTCTTTGGCCACCATCAGATTGGTGGAGGGCAGGGCAGGGCTGCTTCAACCACAGTTGCAGGTTAGTCAAGGAAGTGAGTCAACCTGGGGAAATCAGGAATAGGACTTCTCTTACCCTGCAGGATTGACTCTTTTAAAGACTCATTTGAACATATTGTTATGTAAGGAATGTTGACACGCCTCCCTAACTGAGCCTTGGTCTTGTTAGTCCTTGAAAACAAAACTTTTCTATGAAGTTGATGGGAAGAGAGTTAAATTTTTTGAAGGTGGATATATATAGTGGTACTTCTTTATTAAAAGGTGATATACCTGGATATGTATGTATTAATGTTTGTTTAAAGCCCACAAATGGTAAGACTTCTGTATCTTAAAAAGTGAGAGCAGGGACATGGTTTAGGTGCTTTTAATCACTCCAGTATATGGCATATACTCAGTATATGTTTACCACATGATGTGAACACTGCTACTAAATTTTATTTTGATCAGAAATATGACTACAGTGATGGTTCTGTAGGTTAATTGGCCACAAGTCTGTTAAGGGCAGAGTCTTTGCCTCATTCATCCATTGCACAGTATCTGGCTTTTCATGTGATACTTAACATTTCTCAGCTTCAGACTGACATGTGTAAGTTCAGTGCATTTAATTGTCCCAAAGTTGGCTGGCTTTAAACTATGTGGGTATTGAAGGAGCAGGGGAAGTCAATAAGACCTTAATTATCAGAAATGAAAAATTGTTTGTCTTGGTTAAAGTCATATATTTAAAGATATTTACCACCTGTGTAATTAGGTAGAATAAAAATGTGCCAGGCACTAAGCTCACTCGTGTATTTCATCCCATTTAATCTCAATAAGCGGCAGGTAATATTATTGACCCCATTTTCTAAATCAGAATACGTAGGCACATATCCAGAAGCACTTAGTAAGATTATATTTCCTTAAGCATTTAAAAGAAGGTATTTTGTTTAAGTAAATACCAAAGCTGGTATCTTCATGCTAAAAGGTTACAAGCTGGTATACATACATTGTCACAATCTGTTAAGTGGTTAAGAATGACCAAATAGTATTGGACCACACATTTTGAGTAGCAAAAGCTGAAGTAGAAGATCTTGCTTATAATACTGAAAGGGTGTGCAGGATTTGTTTGCCAAACTGGGTGGGAGGAAGTTGATTCAAGCTGTAAACATAAAATACCGTGGTGGGAAAGATGAAAAGTACTTAAGGTATTGGGTTTGCTCTCAGGTCATAGTGCCACACAAGCATTACTCTTAACATTGCCAGTTGATAGTTTTAACTTCCTGAAAGGATCTGTGTGCAGTATGGTAAATAGCATATTCTGACCATATGCTATTTCACATCAGAATAACTCGTGCGTCCCATTATCAGAATAACTCATGTTGGTCCTAGTCATTTGCCTCATGATATTTATATTTGCAAAGAAAATTTTCAGACCTCTATTACGATGGCTTTGTTACTTAAATGGTGAACCAAAAGAAATCCTTATCTCTTTACTGTATCTTCATAAATAACAGTTTCTTCAACTTGAATGGCTCTTACACCAAAAGTGAGCAAACCCTTGAATAAATGTTACTTTCAGCAGTACCAGTTTTACTCGTCTTTCCAGCTTTGGAAGAATGAATAATAATAGTAGGTGAATGGCTGAACAGTATTATTCAGCTGTCATTTTGGTCTAGCAAGATAGCATTACTCTGTGCATTGACAAAGGAACTGTAAAAATAAACTTGACATTTGTGTATGGATCTGTATTTTATGACCATTAATGTTTAAATCATGCATATTACATAACCATGTTAGGCATTTTAATGATATGGACCAAATGCAACACAGAATTAGAGTGACCTCCCTCTTTATGTGCTCATTGTTAACTGGATTTTCTGGTCCAGTGCCTCTCTTTTTTTTTTTTTCCTTCTGGTAATGTCTAATGTCTTAAGACTTAGAAATTTTTTAAAGAGTGTACATGAAATGCCCTTCACGTGGCTTGGATATTTATTATCATGAGTTCAGTCCTTTTTTCCATTAGGCCATAGCACAGTGTGTTTTTCAACTGTTGGTGAAGTATTTTGAGTAGTATCAACAATAATGAAGACCTTAAAGGGAAATTTTGAAATACTCTTTCCAAAAATTGCTATTTTACAATTTACTTTTCCAGCTTATTTTGAACTCCTTATATTAGATGCTAGAAAATATCTAATGGCCTATAGGTAGAGTTTAACAGGTAGATTGGCAAACAGTATCAGAATTCTAAATTTCCTCTTTTTGCTTTAAGCGCCATAGGAAATAGTTAAAAATAGCATGCCAGCTTCTCTGCTATTTACTTTTTGTTGTTTGTTGCCTTGTAGGCACTCAAGGAGTTGCACCTGGTCCTGTAATTGGGCTCCAGGCACCATCTACTGGTCTTCTTGGCGCCCGACCTGGCCTAATCCCACTCCAGCGCCCTCCAGGAATGCCACCACCTCATTTGCAGCGATTTCCTCTGATGCCACCCCGTCCTATGCCACCACATATGATGCATAGAGGTCCACCACCAGGACCAGGGGGTTTTGGAATGCCTCCACCTCATGGAATGAAAGGTCCTTTCCCACCTCATGGCCCCTTTGTTAGGCCTGGTGGAATGCCAGGGCTTGGGGGTCCAGGGCCAGGCCCAGGGGGTCCTGAAGACAGAGATGGAAGGCCGCAGCAACCTCAGCAGCAGCAGCAACAGCCACCACCACCGCAGCCGCCACAGCAGCAGCCACCACCATCACAACAGCCGCCACCGGCCCAGCAGCAACCACAACAGTTTAGAAATGATAATAGGCAGCAGTTCAATTCAGGTAGAGACCAAGAAAGGTTTGGAAGAAGATCTTTTGGAAATAGGGTGGAAAATGATCGGGAACGGTATGGGAACCGTAATGATGATAGAGAAAATAGTAATCGTGAAAGGAGAGAGTGGGGAAGGAGGAGCCCTGATCGGGACAGGCACAGAGACTTGGAAGAGAGAAATAGACGCTCTAGTGGGCATCGAGACAGAGAGAGAGATTCTAGAGATAGAGAGTCGCGTAGAGAGAAGGAAGAAAACCGAGCAAAGGAAAAGCCTGAGGTGACAGACAGGGCAGGTGGTAACAAAGCCGTTGAACCTCCCATTAGCCAAGTGGGAAATGTAGACACTGTCTCAGAACTTGATAAGGGGGAGTCTGAGTCCGCAGTTGTAAAACCATCTGAAGAGTTACCTGCTGAGGCTACCTCATCAGTTGAACCTGCAAAGGATTCTGGCTCCACAGCAGAAGCTCCTCGTTAAAGAGACTGGAATTTTTCAAAATGTGGCAATGACACTTCCTGGAGTGTAGAGCTTGAGGTGTACAGATGCTGTATTATATTTGCTCCTGCTATATCACAGCCCCACAGTAGTTGGTGGGGAATTGTAAGCAATTTGATTGCTTCCCTTCTATTTAAAAATAGCCACAAAATAACAAAAAATACTGAAAATATGAATATTACCCTTTTTGCTGTAACTTTTTAAAAGTTTTGACTTTAAAAAGTTTACAAATTGAAATTAGAAGTGCTCTCTATTTTTTTTTTTTTTTTTTTTTTTTAATTTAAGACAAGGTAACGGTGAAAGCTCCTCAAAACAATAGGGATGTTTTTAATAAACTCTATTTTCGTAACAAACTTTAATGTGTGCTATTCTTCCTACACTACGTTAAGGTGGAAAAGATTATACAACATCAGCATTTGAGCTGTTAATACTGTTTTGGAATCTAAATTATTCGTATTCTCAAAACACTTCCATTTGTAATTGTTTTGATTTTTAGCATTTCACTCATAATGAGTACTGGTTTTGTTAATTAAAACTCATTGCAAGTGTTTGCAATGCAATCAAGGTTTTTCCCCTTTCCCCCTCCCCCATTGGCTTTGTGGTTGCTCTAATTTGTAAAGAGATTTTGCTGAGGGAAAAAATTGGATCTCAGTGTTACACTGTACCATAAACTATTTGATTGCCTGGGTGTTATTTAGAATAGGTGTCTTTTTTACCGTTCCCGTTAAATTTTTCAAAAGGGTAAGAGAAATCAAGGTTAACATCTGCAATCCA
Organism: Dasypus novemcinctus; assembly: GCF_030445035.2. Classification (NCBI taxonomy): domain Eukaryota; kingdom Metazoa; phylum Chordata; class Mammalia; order Cingulata; family Dasypodidae; genus Dasypus; species Dasypus novemcinctus. The sequence continues at coordinate 152,123,709 of NC_080676.1, read as the reverse complement.
AAAGCTCGTCTTTTCTGTTCAGGGACTTGAAAATGCAGTTTGCTGTAAGCCTTGCTTGTTGCCTTTAACTTTTTTAAATTCCCTTGCTGAGCAGAGGTATACTAACTTTATGCCTGTGTACTTTATTTCTTTTACTTAAAATTGCTGGTCTCATGAGGTTATGGGTTAACCCAAGAATTATTACAGAAAGACATCCAAGTCAAGCCTGTATCTTTAGTACAAAAGGAGTTACACAAAACTGCTCAGTGCCAAGGAAAAAACTTTGAGTTAAAAAAATCCAAGTGTTTATAGTCTTGTGAAAGCTTTTTTTCTTCTTAAATGAGACTTTTTCACAAATGTCCTATTTCATATCCTGGGCAGTTTTTTCCTTTCCCTTTATTCACAGACCAAGCGGCTTTTTCACTTTGGTTTTAAATAGTACTCTGTAGCAAAATCTTTGACAGGGAAATCTTATCTGGGACAGTGTTCTTGTGTTCCTGCTTTAGGAAAATTTTTTAAAAATGCCCATTTCATATCTGTAACCCTAAATTACAAAATTTGTCCTTGTTTTATGTTGGTCCACTAAGCAGTTTGGAAGTAATGACCTGAAACTGCCTCTGGAAAGAAACACGTATCTTCTATTGAGTACCCAAATTTCAAGTTCCAACAGAACTGAGACCAACCTATTTGCACATGACAAAACCCCAAAAGTACAACAAAGTGGCCATAAAGGGCTGCAGGTGAGTATACTTGCACCTTACCCCACCCATTTAACAAATTATTCCTAAATTGGCAGTTTTAACCATTTTATCAACTTAAAACTTCGAACACACTACATGTTGTCTTTTTTCCACTTAGCTTTCCCTCCATCGCCTACATTTAATAAGATACCTCATATCTATGATGTTTAAGGGAAAGGATTGTAGGTTATACCTAGTTTCTCAAATAATATTCTGCAATTTCTAATTGAACAATAAAAACTGTTCACAGGTCCACAAAAATAGACTGGGCAGGAGTTAACCTTATTTTTAGCTGGGACTACAGCTTACCTTTGACCATTTCACTAAGAGTTATCAAGGGATTCTCTTAAACCATAACACCTACTTTAAAACATAAACTTAGGTATGTTAATAATCAAAATACCAAGTTGCTAGTGGGAAAACCATTTTAATTTCCATAGTGCTGACAACAGAGGAAAACTTATTGTCTATGAATGGTAAGGTTCAGTCTTAGCTAAAAGACCAGCTGCTAAAAATTTATACATTTTGATGGTCTCATTACTCTTTCAAAAGAGCTCTATGAAATCGTTAATACCTGTTACTAAATCTGTTCCATTCAAGGTCTATACTAAAGAGTACCAGCCAATTTAGAATTTCAATTTGGGTATTTTAATAGGCTCAAAATAAAATGCTATATATGTTTATTCACAGACATCAAAGAGAATAGAAGAAATTCAAACAATTAAGTTTAATACCTATGTGTGATTAGGTTTGGCAAAATACAGAGATCACTGAAACAGGCATTTTCATTGAACATGTGCTGTATAAAACTATACAAAAAAATCTTCCCAAGATCACAAATCAGTTCTCACAAGTATTTAAAGCAATTTAAAAAAAGAGTCAGACAAATTTTTAAGATTACAGTGTTTAATATCTGTCAAGGTAAATGTCTATACAGCTAGCAAGATAACAGATGAGTTAGCAGGACTGTGTCCTAGGGAATGTTTATTTTTCTGGGGCGATCCCAATTACACCACAAGCCAGACGACTTCCAGCATTCCCTGTCTTTGTGCTTTCTTCATTTCCACCTTTGCCCAAATCATCCTCTTTTTCATGGACCTTTAAAAAATGGTGAAAACAACAACTTTGGGCTATCAAGCAATAACCATCTCTTCCCACCAATACCCAAAAGACAGTTAAGAACCACTTAATATTACTAAAGAAAATAATGTTAAATCTATGAGATTTAACTCATGAGGGAAACAGTATACTAATACTTAAACTTGTAGTAAAAAGTACGAACTATTAAAGGCTTTTACTTGATGACATAAATCTTATACATAAGTTGCCTTTAAATACTAGGTAGATGTTGAAATACTAATACCTCAAACAGTACACTGTTCTAGACCACCATATATTGGTCATAATACCCAATGTGATAAATTCTAGTAACCTAAATTAAGATTATCCATCTTTTATAATGTAAATTGCTTTGACCAAAAAAAAAAAAAGTGAAAATGAACAGAACTTCAAAAGCTTATGCATAATGGTGCTATAGAGGCCTATAAATAAGAGGTAAATCAAACTGAAGAATAGTATTTTAAATTTTGTTCATAAAACAAGATTTTTCTGCTTCACAACTATGGCTGAAGAAAATGCAAAGGAATAAGTTACTGAATATTAACTGTCCTCGGGGATAGGCTTAAAGGAGCCTACACTACTTGCTTTGCATGAAGAAGCTGTTGCTCCCAAGGGTAATTTAGGGCAACCTCTTCACACATGTCAAATAAGTGATAACTTACACATCTGAATGGATGTTTATAATGAGGTCAGTTTATACTTTACAAAATGATCTGTTTAACTACAAGGGGGAAAGCCAGGTGTGGCAAGAAAATCTGGCTACCAGAAAATGACTACTTCCATTTCCCCAATTCAGATCTAATATCAAATATAACATGTATCTTAGCAGAACAGTATTCATAACTGATCTAAACTGATTTCCACTTTAATCATCCAGCAAGTGAAATACTTTTTTCCTAATCTGAACAGAAGGTACAATTTATGTGGGTTCTGAAAAAACCTGGACTAATCATTTGAAATTGTAAAAGACATATGCCTATAATGTTAGAAGACATTTATGTATATCCTCATTATAAGAAAACTTACCACCAATGTGCGGCCAATAATGGAATGCTCTCCAGAGAGTTTGATCTCAGAGTCTTCAATCGACACTTTTGCCATACCATTTTCATCAGCAGTCACATTGCCCAGATCTCCAACATGCCTAACATTGAGAAATTATCAGCTGGATTAAGACTGATTTCCATTTAACTTAACGTGAGGACAGTATATGAGCTAAATTTAAATTTGGTTTAGTCAGATATAGAAGAGTAGGCTAAGAGATATATGTACTATATATCAAATGAGACCCACTTTTCCAGATAAAACTCTGGAAACATGCAAATTTAAAAACAAGTACCTAGACATTCTAGACTCATAGCTCTTCATAAAAGGATTCAAGAGTAAACACTCAATTATGAGTTATGCCTATTTGTTACTGGCACAGCTAAGAAAACTGTATCCCCAGGCCTCTGGTATAAAAATAAAGTAATCCTTGTCCTTAAATTTCCTGAACAGCTCTTAGAAAACACACATAATAATGGAGTCTCAACTAGTTTCCAATGTCAAAGTTCAAGCTATAGAATCTTCCCGTGTTTCACAATGGTAATAATATCAAGATTTATTTTGCTAGTGGCTGATAGTAATGTTATTCATGACATTTTCTGTATCAGTTCCTTTTGGCACTTGTGTTTTATATTCAATAAACTCTACAAAACCAAGTCATTTTAAGTGTTCCCATTTGTCAATTCCTTGGCCCAGCGATTAAGCGATACCAGCACTTGGCGGATAGGGGGGTTGCATGGGAAGCCAGGGAGAAAGGGAGCAATGAATTCAAGTGCAGATGTGGGGGAAACCACTTAATTATAGTCACATGCAATTTGGTAGTACTATATCCATAATGATCCAAACACCACTGCCATTATTTTAATAAGAGTTAAAATTGTCACTCACCTCTCTTCGTCCTCTGGCCCACCATGTTTTCTGGAACGAGGATTAAAGTGAGGACCTGCACTGGTACAGCCTATTCACCAAAAAGAAGGCAGCTAAATTATGAATCAAGGTTGCAAAGTTCTAAAAAGAAACTGATCACTGCTATAACCTCAAATGGAGAAAATACTGACCTGCATATCATAATTTTGAGGCTAATAAAAATAGGAAGCAACACTTTAGTGTAACAGCAGGTAAGGAGAAGGGGCAAATTCTGAGCCCTATAAAACACTGGTAAAGCTAATGCCCTTGTTTGGGCTTTGATTTCTTCACTGTAAGATAAAGGGGCCAGATTTGATCTTTTTTTTTTTCTTAAAGACTTTTTATTTCTCTCCTCTCCCCCCGCCCCACCCATTGTCTGCTCTCTGTGTCCATTCGCTGTGTGGTGTGTGTTCTGTGTCTGCTTGGAGACACCAGAATCTGTGTCTTTTGTTGCATTATCTTGCTGCGTCAGTTCTCCATATGTGTGGCGCCACTCCTGGGCAGGCTGCACATTTTTCCGCTCTGGGCAGCTCTCGTTATGGGGCGTACTCCTTGTGCGTGGGCTCCCCTACACCCTGCGTGGCACAGCACTCCCTGCACGCATCAGCACTGCGCGTGGGCCAGCTCACCACATGGGCCAGGAGGCCCTGGGTTTGAACCCTGGACCTCCCATGTGGTAGGTGGACGCTCTAAAAGTTGAGCCAAATCCACTTCCCCAGATCTGATCTTCATTGGTTCTTCTATTGTTAAAATCCCATGATTTATGATCCAAGTTTTCAAGAAGGTCGAGTACCTTAACAACAAAAACTCTCTCTCCCAGCAACACACTTCATCAAGCACTCTCCAGCTCCAGGCCTATACTTGGTGCCTGCAGAATCTACCATGGCAGCTATGTTCAAAAGCCAAGGTCTCACACAACTCCAAGAGGCAACTTTCATATTGTATTCTGCATACAGGGCTCTCCTGTGCCCTTGGAGGTGCCATTCACATACAAGGCAGGAAGTCCTTTCACTGCATGGCTTTCTTCATTCAGCAGCTGGTAGAGTTTCCACTGTTTATAACTTCCTGCCAGCCAGCCCCCCTGGAAGTCCCCCCTGGGAGGACAGGCAAGTTAGAGGAAGCAGCAAAGGAAGCCAAAGCTACAAAGCCATCACCTCCCAAACCTGAGACAGTAAAACCAAGAAGCAACTTGGGGAATTTTGGTTAATCACTGAAGTGGATTCAATCTGCTCATCAAACCACTGTTGGAAACCAAATTTTAGAATGTTAAACACAAGTTCTACCAAAATGAATCAAGTTATTAGGAAGCAGATGTAGCTCAAGTGGTTTGAGCGCCTGCTTCCCATGTATGAGGGCCAGGGTTTAATTCCTCGTGCCTCCTAAAAAATCGAAAAAAAAAAAAAAAAACCCAGAAAACAAAACAAAGTTCTCATCACAAAAACCGTCAACACCAAGTTTCAGGTAATTACTGAAATGCGGCCAGAAAAAAAAAATCATTAAATGTAGGTCAACCCCTAAAACTTTCATTAACTTGCATTGGACCCCAAATTAAGAAAAACAAAATTCATTCCAAAGCAACAACAGTTTACATACCATTTTTAGCATACATCACACTTTTGCACCACTAGAGAGGGGAACAGGGCATGGAGCTATTCCTGGGGGGCCGTGTGAATAAATGCACTCCCAGCTCACCACACCCAGCTCACGAACACCTGGGATCACTACAAATGGGAAGAAAGTAGCAAACTGTTCACTATTTTCTAAAATAGCACATCTGAGACTCTTACACAGTCACAACTAAAAGCATCGATCCCTTCCCCTTTCTTTCCACACTTCAGGCACCTGCAAACTAGATTGGGCTTAATGGTCATTTCAACCTGACCTCAAAAAACAAATGTTGAGGGTTTTACAGTTTAGGGGTTACTCTACCCAACCCTGTTATGTGGCCAGGTTAAGCACAATGTGAGTCCCCAGAGCTGCACATTCCTACCTTGTGTATTATCTCCAAACTCATGGACGTGGAATCCGTGCCGGCCTTTAGCCAGACCTGTGATGCATCCATGCACGAGGACCTTCCCACTGGTTTCCTTTATTCAAACAAAAACACCTTTAGTTTGAGACAACGCGTGCTTCTGAACAAAGAAAACATTTGGTGTATTGTTATCACTCTCTGAAAAGTAAAAAGAGCAGACTTGGGCGTCAAACAACTTATGTCCAATCCCCGGGCCCACCAATTCCCAGCTGTGAACCACCGGCGAGCTCGGGTTCCTGTGCAAAGGGAGGGTGATCTTGCTGGGAAACTTCCTGACGCCCGGGGGCCAGCTGCGTGAGGGAACCTTGCCCAGGGCTAAGCACAGTGGGCACTTAAAGGCTGGGAGATTTATACACTTAGAAGGGTTTGACTCTCTTACAGTGGTTATGTAATACGAACAAAGACTTATTTACCCTGTAAAGACTTTTGAATAGGTCAATTTACACATGGACAGTTTTGTGTATACGTCAAACTTTTTAACCCAAACCTTAGCACATCATATACTTCTCAGCACCTTGCTCTTTCTTTACTTGCTCTCTGGACACTGTTCCATATGACACAGATTTTTTGGAAAAATAAAGGCACCCTAGCAATACCCACCTGGCTGCCCTAGCAGCCTTGTCTGTCACTCTCCACTTGGTTTCCATCACAAATACTGTTGATCAGTAGCCAGAATATATCCCAATTCACTGCCCACCCCCCCTCCAAGCCCCTCCCCCGGAATGATTTTAGTCTAACCATAGGGACTGCTTTCTGAAGTCTTCTTGGGTATTGAAACTAAATAACTGTTAGGACAAAAAAAAACACAAAACACTGATGCAGGTGAAGAAAAGCAAAACAGGCAAAGGTGGTAACAGGCGACATCCCAGCACTAAGGACGTTCCCATTACAGCCAGAGGTCCCTCCTGACCACATATGGCCTCTACATCAGTCTTATGCACATAGGTGTCTCTGTGGTGGCCTTGGTTTGTTTTTAAATAGCCGGGGCTCGCTGTTCCAGGAGGTATCATTAGTCTTAAAATTGGACAAATGCAACTGCTGCCTTTTTTCTTTTCTTTTCCAGGATAGAGTCTATGATTCTTCTGAAGTTCCACTTTTAATTGCAGAAAAACGCAAATGTGAATTTAATCCCCCAAGAGGCCGTGTGTTCTCAAAAGCACTTGGAGACTTTATTTTAAGGGCAGTTTCTTTTCAAACCTCTTTTAAAGGGCACTGCATACAGCACACTTAAAACAGTGAGCTGCACCAGAACCGCCGAGAACACCAGTCAGGGAAGCAACAAGGGACACAGACCGCTTCAGCACTACTGTCCTGGGCAAGTGATGACGGTGTGGACAAGTGTCCATATTTTCCAAGACAAGCTAGGAATTTGGATTTCCAGGAGAAAAAGTCTGATTTTTAAAAGTTAGCAACTAATCCGAAATTTTTAAAAACCTAGATAGGCCACACCAAATACTGTTTATGGCCACTTTAGGATACCTGCCTATCTGCAGAGCAGGCCTGCTCAACTCTCCAGGGATCTTGATCAAGGGCAAAGGGCACCATGAGAACAAAGTCTGGTGTCTCAAAGAGGAAAACGTGCAGGGTGCACAGAGGAGGCAAAGACTACAGGAACCTCGGCTAACACAAAGATTCACAGCCCGCCTTCCCCCAGTGGCTAGCCCAGAGCCATTTCCCAGTGGCCGGAGGGAGGGCATGCCCCAGAGGCTGCTGATTCTACTGTTAAATGAATTAGGCGGAGAGGAAGAAAAGGAGGCAAAATAAAGTCTGGCAAATGAAAACACAGCAAAATTTAGTGAAATGCCAATAAGCCTTTTCCAGAAAATTTGGAGACCACTTAAAGGCAAAAAAATACTTGAAAGGAAATTCTTCCCACGGAATCATGGACTGGGCACGTACCTAGATTCCTGCCCCTGCCCTCTCACATTTCTGTAAATGACTTTAAAGATAAATCTCCTTCAGGTATTACAAGTTCTCCCATAATTATCAAGACAAGTGGAATAAAATTATTTCCCGCCCTCACCCCACCACCACCAGATAACCTCCCTAAGATGTTGGCACAAGTACCTTGCTTGTAACACAAATGTTTTGCAATACTGATAATAAGTTTATTTTACAAGGCGTTTCCAGAAGTTTGTCTTTGACCATCTCAGCAACCTGCCTATTGGTAGAGCAGTTTCAAAGCCATTTTACAGAGATTTTGGTTAAAGGGCCAAGATGTGAGTTATGAAATAAAAATTCAATGTAATGGAAACATTCCAGGTCTCTCTGATTTCCAAATCCCAAACCCCATCCACTACCCTCTACCAATAGTGGATGTCAATCCTGGATACATATTAGGATCACCTTGGAAACTTATGTTTGGGCTTGCTGCCTGCTGTCTCTGTGGTTGTGTTTTCCTGGTGTCTGCTTATCTTCTTTTTAGGAGAAAAAGGGACCAAACCTGGATCTCCCATGTGGGAGGGAGGGGCTCAATCTTTTGAGCCACCCCACCACCACCACTTGTTGAGTCTCTCATCCTGTTTCCTCCTTATGGCTCCTACTTTGTGTCAGTTGTGTCAGCTTGCTGTCTTGCTTGTCTTCTTTCAGAGACACCATGAACTGAACCGGGGACCTCCCATGTGGTAGGCAGTTACCCAACTGCTCGAGCCCTTTGGATACTTTTTTTAAAAAGCAATGCTCAGGCCCCACCCTCGGAGATTCTGATATAATTGGTCCGGCGTGGGCCCAGGTATCTGTATTTTTTTAAAAGCTCCCTTAATGAGTATACTGTGCACCCACGGTTGAGAGTCACTGTTCTGGAAAAACCCCAATAACTGTATCAAATAGCTCTGACTTTCCGGGCTTTGGAGGCTTTGAAAAAGCTTTGCCCAAGGCCCTCTTCTTTGCACGGCCTGACCCTGACCGAGGGCAAGGGTCAGCAAACTACTCTCTACAGGGCCACATACGGGTCCTGCCGCACAGTCTGGTTTTTTACAATCCGATCCGAATATAAAAACCATTCGTAGCTCGACGGCTGTCCAAAAACAGGCTACTGGCCCCAGTTTGCCGACCTCTGCCCTAAAAGCATGAAGTTGGAAAGGCAGCCCGGGAGGGGATAACGGGTGCGACAGCACCCACGCCGGCCGGGCCGCACCCGCCCCCCGCGGCTCCCACGGGCGCGCCCGGGCCAGGCCCGCGGCCTGGGGCTGGCTCTGCTCCCGGGCCTGGGACTGCGCCACCCGGACTGCGCGGGTCCTCAAGCCCGAGAAAAATGTCCAAGCAGGGAGGCTCCCCCGCGTCCTCTCCAAAGACGCCGAGCCCTCCAGGCCGGCCTGCAGGCCCCGAGGGCGGCCTCCCGCCTCCCGCAGGCCCGGCCCACGCGCTCCCGCCTGCGCCCCGCGGCGGCCTCGGCCGCGCCCCGCCGCCGCCACCCGGGCCCGCCCCGTGACTCAGCACTCGGCGGGGGCACGCGGGTGGCAGCCCGGCCGGCGGTCGCGGGGGCGTGCCGAGGGCGGCCTACTCCCCAGCCCCGCGCCGCCCCGGGACAGGTGCGCGCGCGGACCCCCGCGCCAGCCTTGCCTTGTGCTCGAAGAAGATGGTGCCCTGCACCGGGCCTTCGCCTTTGAGCACGCACACGGCCCTGGTCAACATGGCTCGCGGGGACGCCGAGACTCCGATGCAGAGAAGGATGCGGGAGACGCTGCCGGTGACGCCGGTGCAAAGCGGACCGGCGTCCGGGGGGCCGTTTTATAGGCCGGACCTCCGGGCCCCGCCCACCCTGGGCCGGAACCAATAGCCGCTCGCGCGTGCCCGCCCCCCGCGAGGACCTCGGCTCGCGACTGGTCGAATTGGGCTAGGGGCGGAGCCGAGGAGTCTCCGGCTCCCGCCGGCCATGAGCGAGCCGTACCCAGTCCAGAAACCTGAAACCATGGAAAAAAAAACCAGCCTTGGCTGCCAGACAGTGTGCTGCATGGATCCCAGCCCCCGCACCTGGGGAAAGGAGGTACATGTGGTCTGTTTGGAAGATCTGAAGTCACTCTAGAAAAACCCTTGAGGATAAATGACTTTGGGCCTATCTCATTTGTTATTTAGAAATTGGGATGCCCAAGCTGTGTAGCTTGTGGTTTTCATTTTCTGGTGCTTGCTTTTTTGGTTTTGGGTGCTGTGTAAAGTCGCTGCATCTCAGTGCATGGCCTATTCTTTCTTGCAGTTTTCCTAGTCCTTAGCACAGAGAGTTACTTACTTGGTGAGACAGAATGGTGGATTTTTTGTGAGATTTTTTTTCTTCATATTTTTCCTGTTTGACAAGGCCCCAGCCCTGAAAATTAGTTCTGATTGACTTTTTGAAGATAGTTCTGATTGACTTTTTGGACCTCCGTGTTTCTTCCGGCTTGGCTGTCACGATATCCAAGGAGAATGCTAGAATGGTTACATAACTGTGATAGCTGCATATAAAGAATTTTACTTATCCTTCAAGGAAAATATTTCAGAAACATATTGTGAAATAATCAAAGCCAGTTACAGAACACTACGAACTGTGTCAAAAAAAAAAGTGTAAACATATTTACTTGTGTGCATGGAAATGTCTAGAAAAATAGATAGGAGACGGCATTTTTTTTGCTAATGCCTTTCTTTTAGAAAATGTTTTACAGTGAACATGTATCTGTATGCCACAATATGGTTTAAGTTTTCCTAGAATAAGAATCCTCCTAACATGCATTCACACTTTTGTTGGCTGAATACTTACATAAAGCAAGAGGCGAAAGAAAGAGAACCTGTCCTCCCCTCAGAGGGTGTGCAAATTTGGGGCAAACGTTGGAATTACTTGACTCAAAAGAGGAAATGGGGAAGGTGTCCTGAAAGGAAAGATCGAGAGACAAGGAGACTTCGGCAAGGACCAACGCAGGCCAGAGTTTGAGAGAGTAAAGCTATACATTCTGGGGATTTCTGTATTTTCTGGGTGTGACTTAGCCTACCCCACCCCACCCCTGCAAGTGCTTCAGTACAACCTACATTTCCCCCCCAGTGTTTGATGGAGAGGATTTCATTGTGAGGATGACAAAATACTGAGTCCTAACTCAAGCCCAGTATGAAACAAGAACAGAGGCTGCTGCAGCCTCTTTATTTTGGAGTCCCCTGACCTCTAATGCATTCTCCATCAGAGTGCCACCCACTTTCCACATTTTTAAAATCATCCTCTAGAATTATATGTATTTGTAATTTTACTTGTTAGTACCTATTAGTATGCTGCAGACAGTTGGCATCTGCCAGACAGTTGCATAAACCTGCAAATCCTAGCCAAAGGGCCTTTGCTCAAGGTCAGAGTTTCTTTGGGTTCCAGGAAGCTGGAGAAACCCGTCTCAGTTCATTGTGAGAACTTGCCGATGGAGCAGCCACACATCCTAAGAGATGGCCCAGGACAATGAGTTGTTCCTGGTTTGAAATGTTCAGATGGAGCACACACAGCCCTTTGTTGGGGGTCTGGCAGGATTAGAGAACTGTTACTGGATTTTGTCTAGGTTCTTAACTATGCTGCAGAAATGAATTTCAAGAGCACATCGGGTTAGGCCGGTAATTTATTAAGAGTAGAAAGAGAAAGAGAAATGGGAGAAAATAACATCACGGGTCCCAGGTAGAGAGGAAGGGGCTGAAAAGTGATAAAGCAGGCTGATTTACAGACTCCAATTCCCCATTATCAATTATAAATGCCCAGGTTTTGCTTGTGTGTTGATCCATGCGGGGAGGGCGGGGAGGGGGGCACACACGAGAACAGGGTGCAGAGGGCAGGAACAGGGGTCCAAAGGCGAGAGAGAGCGAGCTCAGACCTTGAGCCTGTTTTTTAGACCGTTAATTATTCCACCCCTTTGCTGATGGCAGGGGAGGAGTGCAGGCTGTTTGCTGTTTTAATTGATTACCCCACCCTTCAATCCCCGAGGAGGTGAAAAAGTCCTTGGGGAATATCCGGGGCTTCTCCTGGCTTCTGGAGGAAATCTTGTTCTGAATGGCAGAATCTTGGGGTCTTCCAACAGCCATTTTGAGGTTTTTGATGTCCGCGTGGACTTCTTGCCAGGTTCTAGATCCACCTATTGATTCCCTATCTTACTAGCCGGCTTCAGATCCTCAGGTTCATTCCTGATACAGCCATTAGACCTGGGCAAGGCGTTTGCCGGCCCTGGGCCCCACGCTTTGAAGAGTGCTGCTCTGGCCGTCCTCAGGTCACATGCCTTGTGGGAAAAAGAGTCTGTGCATCCAAGATGGGGCTCCACCCAGAGCCTGGCACCCCTCTTTCTAGAACAGGGTTAAGGAATTTAAATAGGTGATTTTTAACAGCACCTGTGTCCTTCTAATGTGAGGTTTGACGGTTAGGGCTGGGTGATTCTCAGGTATGGGGGGCTGTCCTGAGCATTATAGGATATGTAGCTGCATCCCTGGCCTCTACCCACGAGATGCTAGAAGCACCCTTCCCTCCAGTGTGACAACCAAAGAGCATCTCCAGACATTGCCAAATGTGCCCAGTTGAGAACCCCTGCACTAAAGCATGGTTGCCTACCCAGGCCCCCGGAATTCCCTGCCTAGACAGCCCTGAGCCTGTTTGCAGAGCCTGGACAGGCCAATGGCTGCGCCTTCAGAGTGTACACACCTGAGCTGGACCACAGGCCCTTCCCAGCGCGGGATGGAACCGGTGGTGGAAGAGAAGAAACAAAGGCCAGAGGCAGAGGCCCGATGCCCGCTGCATGGCCCCTTTCCTGGACAGAACTCAGAGTCTGCCAAGAATTCCACATTGAACCTGCCTTCCAGTCTTCATTAAGGCTTGTTTGTTAAGGTGGGAAAATAGAATACATTGATCTGTGTGTTCTGGCTTTATAGCATTTAAATATTTATCACATGTTATGGGGACAGCAATTTTTCCTCTGGCCCCAGAGCAGGTCTATTCATTCCAACCGTAAGATTCCCTGACCCTGGTTTGGGAGTGCTCCTGCCCAGAACTCTAGACTTGGAGTCCAGGTGTTTCACAGCAGGGTGCAACCTGAGGACGCAGACATGTAATTGTGAAAAGTTCACTCTTGTACGTGTCCAGTCCCTTTGAGGATCAGAATCTCCAAGAAAACCTGTAGCCTAGGGTTTCTTGAGCACAGGAAGTTGATCTGAGTCCAAGAGTCAAAATGTGGCACAACGAATCCAGAGAGACATTCTGATTTTGCAGGGAATGATGAGGTACAGGTGCCTCCGATCAGAGGGTGGATGTGCAGATGACTAAGCAGCTCACAAAGCATCACGTTGTCATTCCTGAGAATGAAGCCTGCGCGTTCCGGGTCCTCTGTGGGTAAGAGGTGAGTAAGAAGGTAGGTGCAACTTCCAGCTTGCATTTCCATGCCTTTCCCCACGCTGCTCTGCTTCCTCTTCCTTTCTCAGGCCAGGTTCTTCTGTCTTCCCTTTATCTCTCCTTTCCCTTTCCTGAAATTATCTTTTCTTCGGTGACCCAAGGCGATTTCCTTTTTACACAATCATCATTCTCGGTAAATATGTAGTTGTCTGTTACCTCCTTCTTATCACACATCACCAAGGGATTATCATTTCCACCAGGGCCCTTGCTCCAAAGTCTGCCCCAAATACTGTAAATTTGTGTGTGAATTGTAGGAAAATGTCAAAATAAGTGAAATCTAAAAGAAGGGAAGTACAAGAAAATGGACTTTTTTTTTCACGTGAAGAAACAAACACTAATAACTAGGAAGGAAATTGAAAGCATTGTAAAATGACATTATCTAGTCCTATCTGCATCCGCCATCTCCCGGAGCTCAGCTGTGGGCAAACAGGCTTGGGGCTCCTTCTTTCCTGGCCTCCTCTCTCAGTCCCTCGGGGCTTCTCTGCGTTTCTGCAGCTGTAGGTGAACCTGAAGTCCTCTCTCACACAGCAGGATCACAAATGGCAGCTTCCTTTCTCTCTCTGTCTCCATTTATATCAGGCCCAGCAAGAGAGCATACACCCAAACCGAAGTGGTCCAGTTCAAAGCCCTAAAGTGATCTTATCCAGTAATCGAATCAAAGGCCCCTTAACTGGATTTAATACGGTCAAAAGGCCCCACTCCTATAGGAATTACTTTAAGAGCATAATCTTTTTCTGGGATTCAAACTGTCCCAGTTGTACACTTAATAATCCTGGCAATCATATTGTCACCACAATGTCAGGTGTTGGTGGTAGGGCGATGTTTGGGAATCCTGTACGGTATGTGTTATTAACTCACAACCTCTCAAATTAAAAAAAAGAAAGAAAAATTATATATGTAATATAGTATCTGTTTAGCAGTACATACATTCTTCATGGTATAATAAAATGAACAGCTGTCTAATAACTGGAACCTAGTCGGCCCCAGCTCTGGCCCCTGTATCATCTCTGACATTCTCTGTGGACCTCAGCTGGACATCAGAGGTGGCTGGGTGGGTTGCATGGCTGTCACCCTGGCTGAACATTGAAATGACCTGGGGGGCTTCTTAAAAAACACTGTGCTTGGGTCCATTTATGTGAAAATTTCAAGCTACATATTATATATTTAAGGGTTTTTTTTTGAAATAAAGTCAAACATACAGGACAGTTGCAAAAGTAATACAAAATCCATACAGAAAACCCCAGCATGCCCCCTACCCAGATACCCAGATCCACCCGCTTTTCATATTTTGTCACATTTGCTGTATCATTCTATCTGTGGATTTATCTGTCCCGCTACCTATCCAGCCAGCCAGCCAGCCATTTTTGAAACTTTGTATTTATGTTGTAAATGCACATTAAATTGTTGTAAAATCCATAAGAAATTAACGATGGTGTCCATTGGAAATGGGCTGCTGACCTTGGCACTATTCACTACATGAGAAAAACAAACCTTTATTTCGTTCAACAAGAGTAGCCAGGTCCTGTATTTTTTATGCAACATTTACGTAATCTAAAGTTTCTTTAAAACAAATAAATACCAAAAAAACAAAAACAAAAAAAACCCAGGTTTCTGTTGCATGTGGTTAAAAGCACTTTCTACCCGACAGAGATGAGAAGCCAGCAAAGGAGTTTTTGCAGGTGGTGGTGTGATCACGTTCACATTGGAGAATGATCACTCGACGGGGTGCATGGAAAGCATGTGGGGTGAGGCTGAAGGTGGAGATGCCGTTTGCGAGGCATGATAAGCACCTGCACTGAGGCAGTTGCTGGGAAGTAGAGACAGATAATGGAAATGAAACCCAGAGCCTGGGCGACATTGAGATATGCAGGATGAGGGAGAGGGAAGGCCAAGGTGGCCCCCAGGTTTGTGGCTTGGGTGACTGGGTGGCTGATGGTGCTATTTACTAAAGAAAGCAGGGAAGCAGATTTGGCTCAATGGCTAGAGTATCCGCCTACCATATGGGTAATAAAAAATAAATAAATAAATCTTTAAAAAAAAAAAAAAAGGCAGATTGAGGAATAAAGAGCTTAATTCAGGACCCAGTGCCTTCAGGGCACCCGAAAAACCTAGAAGTGTCCGACTGAATGCAAGCCAGAAGCCCCCTAAGCCTGGACTGTACATCAAACATAAAGCACAAGCTTTTCAGGTTTGCAAAGGAAATGTAGTCATTTATTCCCCTTAATAGATATAATTTTCTTTTTTTCTCTCTATACTATCTCAAGAGGCATCATTTGGGGACTTAGATGTGCCAATAATGTTATCTCAGTTTCCTCGGGGTTAAGCAGTCTCTTTAGAGCAGTGATTCACAAACTTAACTGTACATTTGAATCAGCTGGAAGATTTATTAGATCACAGATTGCAGTCCCGACCCCAGTTTCCTTCTTTTGTCAAACAGCTTTATTAAGAGAGAATGTACATATTAAGAAATTCACCCATTGACATGTTCACTTCAGTAGTTTTTTAGTAAATTTATGTGGTTGGCAAACATCACTACAATGTAGTTTTAGAATATTTCCATCAGCTTAACTAGTTCCCTCTTGCTAGTTTGCACTTTAGCCCCTTTCCTAGCCCCCGGGTGACCACTGATCTGCTCTGTCTCTATAAATTTGCCTTTCCTGGACGTTTCATGTAAATGGAATCATGCAATATGTCATATATAGATAGTCTTTTGCATCTGGTTTCTTTTACTTAGCATAGTGACTTAGCTTTATCCATGTTGTAGCACCTATCAGCAATCATTCCTTTTGTGTCTAAATAGTACTCTAGTGCATGGATATACCACATTTTGTTTTCTCATTCACATTTGAAATTTTGGATTACTTCCAGTTTCTGAATATTATGAATATTGTTGTTATGAATATGTATGCACATGTCTTTCATTTCTCTTTGGTTTTAACATTTGTACCACTTCTTTAAAATATTCCAGTTTTTCAAAATACCGGCATCATTTTACATTCCCATCAGCAATGTATGAAGTCCTACTTACTCCCTATCCTCGCCAACACTTGGCGTTGTTTGTCTTTTTTATTCTAGCCATTCTAGTGATTGTATAACAGTGTCTTATAGTTTTAATTTGCATTTCCCTAATGAATAATAATATTGAGCAACTTTTCATGTGCTTATTAACAATTCATGTATCTTCTTTGATGAAGTGTCTATTTAAGTCTTCGGCAATTGTTGCGGCCTGCAAACACTGACTAGAACCTCCAGTACAATGTTGACAAGTGGCAAGAACTAACATCCTTTCATTGTTCCCAGAAGTAAGCAGAAAGTGTTCAGTCTTTTTCTCATTAAATATGATATTAGCTCTAGGGTTTTCATAAATACCTTTTGTCAGATTAAGGGTATTGTCTTCTGTATTAGTGAGCCAAAGGGGTTCTGGTGCAAAATACCAGAAATTGATTGGTTTCTATAAAGGGTATTTATTTGGGGTAGGAGCTTACAGATGCTAGGCTATAAAGCATAAGTTACTTCCCTCACCAAAATCTATTTTCACATGTTGGAGCAGATGGCTGCCGACATCTGCAAGGGTTCAGGCTTCCTGGGTTCCTCCCTTCCAGGGTCTTGCTTCTCTCTGGGTTCAGGGTTCCTCTCTTCCTGGGGCTTGCTTCTCTTTCCTCTGTGTGCTTACTTCGTGGGGCTCTAGCTTAAAGCTTCAGTATCAAACTCCAGAATTCCAACATCAAAAATCCTCAACTCTGTCCTTTGCCATGCCTTTTATCTCTGAGTCCCCACCCCTTGGTGGGGACTACACTCTAATGACATAGCCCAATCAAAGCCCTAATCATAACTTATCACACCCAGGTACAGACCAGATTACAAACATAATCCAATATCTATTTCTGTAATTCATAACCATATCAAACTACTACACCATCTATTCCAAGTTTTAGGGTAGTTTTTTTTTAACAAAAGCATGTTAGATTTTGTCAAATGCTATTTCTGCATCTATTGAGATGATCATGTGGGTTTTGTCCTTCAGTCTATTAATATGATACATTAATTGAGTTTCAGATGTTAAACTAAACTTGCATTCTTAGAACAAATCTCACTTACTCAGAATGTAAATTCTTTGGTTGAATTTGGTTTGCTAATATTTTGTTAAATACTGGTCTGCAATTTTATTTTCTTGTGATTCCTTTGTTTGGTATTAGAATAGTACTGGTTTCATATACTGAGTTGGAAAGCATTTTCTCCCCCTCTGTTTTTTGAAAGAGTTTGCAAATGATTGGTATTATTCATCTTTAAATACTTGATAGAATATTACCAGTGAATGCTATC
Organism: Dasypus novemcinctus; assembly: GCF_030445035.2. NCBI lineage: Eukaryota > Metazoa > Chordata > Mammalia > Cingulata > Dasypodidae > Dasypus > Dasypus novemcinctus. The sequence goes on along the minus strand of NC_080676.1, from coordinate 152,106,200 downwards.
AAAAATAGAATATTTTTATTATACTTCAATTTCTTTTTTTTTTCAGATTTATTTATTATTATTTCTCTCCCCTTACTCCCCCACCCCAGTTGTCTGTTCTCTGTGTCTATTTGCTGCGTCGTCTTCTTTGTCCACTTCTGTTGTTGTCAGTGGCATGGTAATCTGTGTTTCTTTTGTTGCATCATCTTGTTGTGTCAGCTCTCCGTGTGGGTGCAGCACCATTCCTGGGCAGGCTGCACTTTCTTTCGCGCTGGGCGACTCTCCTTACAGGGCATACTCCTTGCACATGGGGCTCCCCTACGCGGGGGCCACCACTGCGTGGCACGGCACTCCTTGCGTGCATCAGCACTGCACATGGGCCAGCTGCACACGGGTCAAGGAGGACTGGGGTTTGAACTGTGGACCTCCCATGTGGTAGACAGACGCCTTAACCACTGGGCCAAGTCTGCTGCCTATTTCAATTTCTTTATTTCCTAGAATTTTATTTAGATTTTCTATTTTTTTCTGAGGTAGTTTCAGAATTTGCATCTTTTTATTTGTCTCTTTTTATCTGAGTTATCTAATTTGTTGGCTTAGAACTGGTAGTTTCCACAGGGTTGGTAGTCTTAGTGATGTCTTCTCTTTCATTCCTAATTTTGTGTTCCTCTTATTTTCTTGTTCAGTCCAGCAAAGGTTTTGTCAATTTTGCTAACCTTTTCAAAGAATCAACTTTTGGTTTCACTGATTTTCTTCATTGTGCTTCTTTTTTCTATGGCAATGATTTCCAATCTAATCTTCTTATTGTCTTTCCTTCTGCTTGCTTTGGGTTTAGTTTGCTTTTCTTTTTCTTGTATCTAGTCAAAGCTGTGTTTATTGATGTGAGATCTTCTTTTCCAGTGTAGATGTTTAAAACTATAAATTTATCTCTAAGCACAGCTTTAGTTACATCCCTTAGCATAATACATTGCATTTTCATTTTAACTCAGTTCAAAATGTTTTCTAATTTCTCTTGAGATTTTTTTTTGATTCATGGATTACTTAGAAGTATAGTGCTTAATTTCCAAATATATGGGGATTTCCCAAATGATCTTCCTCTGTTACTTTCTAATTTAATTCCATGGTGGTTAAAAAATATATTTTGTATGATTTCAGTGCTTTTTAATTTATTAAGACTTGTTTTATGACCCAGCATTTGATCTATTCTGAAGAATGTTTCATAAGTACTTGAAATGAATGTATATTCTGCAGTTGTTTAGTGAAAATATTATAAATATATATATACATATATATCAGATAGATTGTATAGGTTGATAATGTTTTTAAGTCATCTATATCCTTGCTGATTCTCTCTCTAGCTTTTTAAAATCAATTATTGAAAGTGGGATGTTGAAATTTCCAACTATTATCATTGATTGGTCTACATTTCCATTTCAGTTCTGTAAGTTTTTGTTTCATTTCCCATTCCCCCCCTGCCTCTCATCTTTCTTTTCATTGTCTGCTCACTGTCTGTTGTGTCTGCTTGCTTTATCTGCTTGTTGTGTCTGCTCATTGTTCTCTACTCTTTGTCTGCGCATCTTCTTTAGGAGGCACCAGGAACCGAACCCAGGACCTCCCATGGGGGAGGCAGGCACCCAATTGCTTGAGCCATATCCACTCCCCTGTTTCATGTTTTTGAGCCTTTATTAGATGTGTGTACATTTATGAATGTCATCTTTTCTGCTTTAGTTTTCTGGTTGCTAAAGCAAATACCATGCAATGAGTTGGCTTAACCAACGAGAATTTATCGGCTCATGATTTCGATGTCAGAAGAAGTCCAAAGTCAAGGTGTCATTAAGGTGATGCTTTCACCCAAAAGACTACAGCATTCTGGGGCTGGCTAATGGTGATCCTAGGTCCTTGGCTTTCCTGTCACATGGCATTGCACATGGTGGCCTCTCCTGGCTTCTTGGTTCCATTGACTTACGGCTTCTGGCTACTCCCCCTGTGGCTTTCTCTCTATATAAGGCCTTTGATAATAGGATTAAGACCCATCTTGACTCACCTGGGACATACCTTACATGAGGTAACCTCATCAAAAGGTCTTATTTACAAGGGTCTGCACCCACAGGAATGGATTAAGTTTAAGAAATGGTTTTTCTGAGTACATAGCCCCAAGCCACCACAATTTCCTAATGTAGTGACCCTTTTATCATTATGTTTCTAGTAATATGTATCGTCTTAAAGACTATTTTAGCTTCTATCAGTATTATCAATCCAACTCTTTTTTTGGTTACTGTTTACAGGGTATTTTAGTTTCCCCATTGCTAAAGCAAATACTATGCAGTGAATTGGCTTACACAACGGGAATTTATTGCTTCATGGTTTTTTTTTAGATTTATTTATTTATTTATTTCTCTCCCCTCCCCCCCCCACCCCGGATGTCTGTGCTCTGTGTCTATTTGCTGCGTCTTCTTTGTCGGCTTCTGTTGTTGTCAGCAGCACGGGAATCTGTGTTTTTTTTGTTGTGTCAGCTCTCTGTGTGTGCGGCGCCATTCCTGGGCAGGCTGCACTTTCTTTCATGCTGGGCGGCTCTCCTTATGGGGTGCACTCCTTGCATGTGGGGCTCCCCCGCACGGAGACACCCCTGCGTGGCACGGCACTCCTTGCACGAATCAGCACTGCACGTGGGCCAGCTCCACACGGGTCAAGGAGGCCTGGGGTTTGAACCGCAGACCTCCCATTGGCTCATGGTTTTGAGTCTAAGAGAAGTCCAAATCAAGACATCATAAAGGCAGTGCTTTCTTCCTGAAGACTAGCACTCTGGTGCTGGCTTCTGGCATTGTGTGGTCCTGGGCTCCTCTGTCTCATGGCAATGCATATGGTAGCCTCTCCTGGCCTCTCCCTTCTCTTCCAGGTTCCATTGACTTTCAGCTTCTGACTGCTACCTCTGGCTTTTTCTCTCTGTGACCTTCCCTATAAGGCCTTCAGTGATAAGATTAAGACTAATCCTGGCCCATACCTCATCTGAAGTAACCTCATCAAAAGGTCCTGTGTACAAGGGGTGCCACCCATAGGAATGGATTAAGTTTAACAACATGTTTTTCTGCGGTACATAGCTCTAAACCTCTACAGTGGTATATCTTTTACCATCCTTTAACTTTCAACCTATTTGTGTCTTTGGATCTAAAATGTTTCTCTTACCAATAGCACCTAATTGGATCTTGCTTTTTATCCAATCTGAACATCTTTGCTTTTTTGATTGGGGGTGGTTAGACCTTTCACATTTAATGTAATTAAGGATATGGTTTGATTTGCATTCACCATTTTCCTATTTGTTTTCTGTATTTATTCTCTCTTTTTTGTTTCTCCATCCCTCCATTACTGCTTTCTTTTGTAGTATAAAATTCCTCTGTTAATTTTGCTTTACTATATTTTTAAAACTTTCTTAGTGATTGCTCTATGGATTGTAGTATGTGTATTAACTTATCCAAATCTAGTTCTGATTGATACTAACTTAATTCTAGTAAAATACAGAAGGTTTGCTTCAATATAGGTCAATTCCCTCCCCTCCCTTTGTACTATTATCATAATATATATTATATTTATATATGTCTTTTAAAGAAGTTAAAACATTAAATGAGAAAGATATATTTATGGAGTCTTTTATATTAACCCACGCATTTACCATTCCCAGTGTTTTTCATATCTCTCCAAGGGCTCAAGTTGTCATCTGGTGTCATCTCCTTTCCATCTGAAGGACTCCCTTTAGCATTTCTGTGATGCCACTGGTCGAGGGCATCACCCACTGAACCAAATCAAGTAAACCCCCTTCACACGCGATAGTGCAAGTGCTGGTCCTCATGGCAGAACCACCACACCAACCAGGCTAGGGGAGAGGAAACAGTCGTCAGCAAGAGTACCAGACTCCCACTGTTCTGACCCAAAGTTCAGCAGTTTTTCAAGCATAAACACTTCTCAGATTGTCACATACCTTTGGTCGATTTTCAGAGTGCTGAAATGGTGGCAGTTCTTGTCAGTTTTGTCCAGCTTTATAGTTGCTTTCTGGGGAGAGGATTTGATGATTCTTCTCTCAGCCATAGCCTTCCACTCTGACCCCCCCCGAGTTTCTAATTTATTAGACCTGGGGTGCTGCTAGAGAATTTACATTTTCAATGAGTTCCCAGGTAATGCTAATACTGCTGGTCCAAGAACCACACTTTGAAAACTACTGCTTTAGGTTAACCCATTCTCTTTTCAGTGGTAAAAACAACTTGCTCAGTTAGGAATTCATTACAAGCATATATTGTGTTATTTTAAACTTGCTGCAAGGGAACAATAAAAAAATGGGTTCAGAGATTTCTTTTATGATAGAAACTTTTAATAGAAATAAAGATGACTAGATAATATTGTTAACAGCAGGTTCAAGAAAGGTCTGTTGGGTGAAGGATTATCTCTTCAGCTCCAGAATGACAGTCAGCAGTTCAAATTATTCATCACAAGACAGTGAGGTAAATTTAACTGCCCATAAGGGACTCTTAATGTCATCCAAGTCTCAGAAAATTGCTCAATCATTTTATCACAAATGCTAGAATCTTCCCAGAGGAGGCTGTTAGTTATACCCCACCTCAGGGTTCTTCTCCAGACTTCCATTCTCAGATTTTGGACACTTTTCTTCCTCACTGGTAAATGCTCAGAGTTTCCCCCCCTTCCTGCTGTTTTGCTTCGGGATGGACTCTGGGTATTTGGTTGGCAGAGGTCAGGCATGGCTAGGTATCGGCCCTTACTATCCATGTGGTAACCTCAGGGTCGTTGGGTTCTGCTGCAGAGCAGCTGATCTAATCTGGTTCCAAACTGACCACCTCTGTGGTGTGACTGATCTCACCACCGTCATCTGTGGTCTGGCCGTTTGCCTCTTGTCACCAAGTCCCCACCCATTGTAGCCTCCTGCTGGTCAACCAGTCAGACCAGCATTTCCATATCCCAACACCGAGACATGCAGGAACTTCAGAGTGTGCTAGGTGTTAGGCACAGGCCAGGGGATGCTCCTCCGACTTCCCTCTTGGGAAATTTCCTCTCACACCTGCTGCCCCAGCACAAGTGCCGTGCAGCAATGGCTCTGTATCGAGCCTCTTCTAGAAGTTTGTTCCTCATTTCGTACACCTCTGGCTTTGTCTAGACAAGTGTCCTTCTAGCTCTCCTAAAGGTTTCAAGGAATTTGATTTCTATCTGGATGTTTCTGTCGCACATCTTTTGATGTGTCAAGGCATTGTCTCCATTATATGTGTTTGGAATTATCCACCCATAACCCCAATAAGCCTGACCAGCCTGTAGCCACAAAATAAAGTCAGATTCCATTTTCCTCCTTGCACAAAGCCCCACCATCTCCACTGGAAACAAGTCCCTTTCTCCATCCCCCAATATCCTTGGTTATTTCTGGGCATACCCAAAGTAGTATTTTACATGTACCTACAAACACAGAAGGTTAGTTGCAGCCTTCACTTGGCATCTTCCACTTCTGCTCTGGCTTCTTATCCCCATTGGTTGTCCACAAAGCCACCTGGAGAAGTTTCATCTCTACCTGTCATGACAACACCCAATTCCATGCCAAGGGTGCTGCCTCCAGAGGCTTCCTAGTTCTCTGGTACTGGAGCATGACTGGATCACACAGCAGCAGGGAGGGAGCCTTCTCCCCAACTCCTTGCCACACTGTGTCCTGGGCCCCAAGTCACTTTATACTTGGTTTCCTAGAGTTTCTCTCTTTAAAAAATGTGTGAGCTCCTGGCCATTACCTCTTGCCCGGAATCTCACAATTCATTCTGTTCCTGGGCACATCTCTGGCCCAAGAGGCTAACATCCAGCCTAGGAGAGGGGATACAGGATAAAAAATGTTTTCCACCCATCCCTTCCTTCCTATTCCACATAACTCCTGTCTTCTCCTGTGAGGGTGAATCTTCTTTCCCTGTACATCAATGAGTGAAAGGGAGAACAGTAGGAAGGAGGGTCAGAGAAGTAATATTTTAAGGCCTTTGGTTTTTATTCGGTGAGATGAGAACCAGTGGAAAGTCTTGAACACTGGCTGCAGAGAATAGCGGGAGTAGATGTGGCTTAGGCAGTTGCGTGCCTGCCTCCCACAGGGAGGGCCTGTGTTCAGCTCCCGGTGCCTCCTAAAAACAAAAAGGCGAACAACAAGCAAACAAAAAGACCAACTCAGGGGAGCCAATGTGGCTCAGCGGTTGAGCACTGGCTTCCCACATATGAGGTCCTGGGTGCAATCTCAGGCCCTGGAACCTCAAAAAAGAAAAAAGAAAAAAAAGAATAGACAGGAAGGCAAGGAAAGAAGCACAGGACCAATGAGAAGGCTGTTATGACAATCCAGGTGAGAGATGTTGGTGGCTTGGACCAGAGTAGTGGCATAAGGGCCCCTTTGTTTACATTGGGCCAACTGGGATAATTCATGATCATCTCTTTGTTTTAAAGCCAGCTGATTAGCAACCTAAATCCACCTGCAACCCTAGTTCCCCTTAGCCACTAACTCACATATTCACAGGTTCCAGGGATTAGCACGTGGACATCTTTCAGAGCCATTATTCTGCCTTCCACATTAGGTAATCCCTTAGATCTTTCCAATTGAAAATTTAATGAAAGGGAATGAATGTGATTGTCCTGCATTTTTTTGGCTTTAAGGTACAGTAAATAAAACCCAAATTGCTAGGTTTGAAGGAAAGAAATGGAATTATATTTTATTGTTTAAACTTTATTTTTATGAAAGGAACTATATTCGCAAAGTTCATACACCAAAATGACATAAAATGGAATACATGGAGAGTCCTACTCCCATCCCCAGCAAGTGTATGTGCCATCATTTATTTAACCGATCCCTACGGGTGATTAGAACAGAAGCTTCAGGGCACCTCAATGAACTTGAATTCTTGTGGACTTGTGAAATGTTTCTGGAATACAAATTCCTAAATGTACATACTGAGTACTTTTTTTTTTTTTGCCAAATGATCCTTCATAAAAGGTTGTGCTTATGGAAGAACTTTTATCATTAATGCGGAGGCAGTGGTCACTAGAAAGGAGGGAGAGGGAAAAACAGGTGCAATATGGGGACATTTTCCGGACTTAGGAATTGTCCTGAATGACACTGCAATGACAGATACTGGCCATTATATATCTTGTCATAATTTACAAAATTGTGCGGAAGAGAGTGTAAACTACAATGTAAACTATAGTCCACACTTAGTGGCAATGCTCCAAAATGTGTTCATCAAATTGTAACAAATGTACAACACTAACGAAGGATACTGTGAATATGGGAAAATGGGGGGAGGATTAGGGAGCGGGGCATGTGGGAATTCCCTACGTTTTTTATGTAACATTTATGTAATCTATCTTTTTTAAAAAAATGTAAAATTTTAATAAATAAATAAATAAATGGTTGTGCTTATTTCCACTCTCACCAAACCTTCATAATACCCATTTTTTATCTACCAGTCTGGGAGATGAAACATAAAATCTCAATTTTAATTTCCATTTCATTGATTATTTATACATGTGTGCACATTTTCACATTTTTTAATTCTATATGTGTCTGTGAAATTGCTAGTTGTTGCCTGTTCCCCATTGGACAGCTAGTCTATTTTCTGTTTAATCCATTTTAGACACTTTGAGTGTGTATTCTTTTAGGTCAACATCTTTTTTGTTGTTGTTCTCTCACTTAAATGGAACTGGATCCTGTGTAAAAACCTAAGGCAACAGATAGTGTGAAATTATATACCTAAATGGAGTATTAGGTTCTCAAAGTTAAATTCTGTGATAGAGCTGTGATGTGAGTACGGGAAACACCTAATAAGATTACGGTCCCTTGATGGTACAGCATATGGACACACACACATATCTTTAGTGTGAAGAGTTAGGACAGAAAAGGGTTGTGTTTGAAAGTATGTCAGCAATTGGGACTTTTATGAACCTGTGAGAAGGTAAAAATACCTTTCTGTCTTTTTAAATGAGAGCATGTATTAGATTCTCCAGAGGATATGTGTATGTAAATACTCAGAGATTTGTTGTAGGAATTAGCTTATGCTGCTGTGGGGATTAGCAGGTCCAAATTCTGTAGGGTAGGCCACAAGTTGGAAACACAATGAAGGAGATGAACTCCCAAGCTGCATGTTGTGAACTCCGATGAAGGTGACAATGAATTGCCCAGGAGAAGCTGGCTAGAGTAGAGATAGAAATTCTTCTTTTCTGACTGCTGAAATCCTCAGTTCTCATTTAAGGCATAGCCAAGATGGCATATGAAATTAACTGTCACAGAAGGCTTCAGGTGGGATAGCAAACTGGTGGTAAACATCTAGCAGACTGACTCTGCATCTCGACCTTCTCTCCTGGACATGGGGTTATCTAGTTTGCAATTGTAGTGAGGGAGGGTGGTGTTTTGCTGTTTTACTCCAGGTGAGTTCCAACAGACAGAGAATCCCAAGAACAGTGGAACCCATAACTGAATTGTCCTCTTGCTCCTTTCATCTTCACCTCCCATCTCCAGCCCACCAGCCCTGAGAAGTCTTATGAGACATTAGAAGTGACTGTCTAAAACTGCAGTGTGGAACTGCTTTAAGATGAAATGGTCATCTCGTCTAAGTTATGATGTCTAGCTGTTTGGCCCAGTAAGCACAGGCCTGATTGTTGCTGTGAGGGTATTTCACAGATGGATCTAAATCATGAGTCAGATGATGGCATCTACGGTCGACAAAGGATCCTGCCTTCAGCAATGAGAGGAATCTCCTCATCGCATCATTTGGAGGCCTTAAAATGAAAACTGATGATTTCAGCAGTCAGAAGAATTCCTTTCTTCACTTCAACTAGTTTGCTTCTCCTGAGAAATTCAATATCACTTTCCTCAAGCTTACAGCTTGTGTCCTGCCCTCTGGAATTTAGACTTGCCAATCCCCGTCACATGAGGCAGTTCCTATAATAAATCTGTTAATAATTACGTTTGTAAATATCCTGTCAGTTCTCTTTCTCTGGAGAACTCTGACAAACACAGAAGGGGTTGTTTTTGCCCTGATTCTCACACCAGACCCTCACCTGCCCACCCCTTCCCAGCTCTTCCTCTCCAAGAAGGAATAGTCGCTAACTCCTGAAATTTACTTCATGTTTATTTTCCACTCTTTGTCTTCCCCTGGTGGAATATAAGCTCCCGTGAGTGTTGGAATGTTTTGCTTCCTGATGTATTCCAAACACCTATAGACCAGTGCCGGGCACGTGGCGGGAAACCAGGAAGTGCTTGAGGATGAGTGGCTCCCTTCTCTAAGCCCAGCGGCTGGTTGGCCACATGAACTCAAGGCCTTCTTGGGAGTTTGTTCTCTCCACCCCCTCCCCCCTTACCTGCTGCCCTCCTTCTGTCTAGTAAGCCAGAGTCCTTGGCTGACCTAGATGAGGTCAGAGAAGAAGGGCGCCTGGCTCAGAAGAAGGTGCCCCACACAGGCCTCCAGCGTGTGCCCACTCTGGGGAAGGGAGCTGGAGATGTGATTGCAGAGAGGGGAGAGATATACTTTCATCTGTATACCCTTTTGTGCCATTTGAATTTATCATGTTCATCTACTGTATTAACCTTTCAGAAATATTTTATGATGACTAAAATTCTTAATTTTGTCACAAGATGTAAGATACACCTCTGTTTGAGAATAAGGTAAAATAACGGATAGTCATCTCAGGTAGGGGCCCTACTTCCATTATTAGCCTTACCTATCTTTTTCATCATCAAACCTCCTTGTCAGCATATGCTGGGCTAGCAAACCCATAGCAAATATTTGATGATTGAACTCAGTAAGTATTCTTTGTGACATTGGTATCAAACCAAATCCAGGGGAGCAGAATGTAGCTTAGTGGTTGAGCATCTGCATCCCATGTACAAGGTTCTGGATACAATCCCCAGCACCTCCAAAACACAAAACAAAACAAGAGAAACCAAATCCAGGCTGTATGCACTCCACAATTCATTTTGCATTTTCCTGAAGGATATTTGTATCATAGAAGTAGCAGGGAAGCAGACTTGGCCCAGTGGTTAGGGCATCCGCCTACCACATGGGAGGTCCGTGGTTCAAACCCCAGGCCCCCTTGACCCGTGTGGAGCTGGCCCACGTGCAGTGCTGATGTGCGCAAGGAGTGCCATGCCACACAGGGGTGTCCCCCACATAGGGGAGCCCCACGCACAAGAAGTGTGCCCCATAAGGAGAGCCGCCCAGCACAAAAGAAAGTGCAGCCTGCCCAAAAATGGCGCCGCACATACAGAGAGCTGGCACAACAAGATGACGCAAGAAAAAGAGACACAGATTCCTGGTGCCGCTGATAAGGATAGGGCGGTCACAGAAGAACACAGCAGCAGAGCAGACAACTGAGGGCGGTGGGGAGGAGAGAGAAATATAAATAAATAAATAAATCTTAAAAAAAAAAAAAAGACAAGGGAAGAGTCAAGGTGAAGCACAGCAGAAACCAGGAGCTGAGGTGGCACTGTTGACAGGGAACCTTTCACCACATCAGGGGTCTCCAGGATCAAATCCCGGTGAATCCTAGAGGAGAGAAAATGAGAAGACAACACAGCAAAAACAGCAGGACAGGAGGAGGGAAAGGGGGGAAATAAATAAATCTTTAAAAAGTAAAAAAATAATTTATTTAAAAAGCCAGTGGAGCTCTGGTACTTTACATCAGCATCCCTTTGGGCTGACTAATACACACCCCAACTCAGGGCAACTCAAGGCCCAAGGGAACGGGCCTCAAGCAAAGCCCTCTGAGAGACGGGTGTTGCCTGCCACGATGGGGCTCCAGGGCCGGCTAACTGCCAGTCGGTTCAGGAAGTGGTTCAGTGGAGGATAAGGTGGGGCAGTTGTGGGGTGGAAGGAGACTTTCATTGTTCATTTTTGCTCTCTGTTTTATTATTATTTTTCTTTAAATATGCACTACTTTTGTGATTTTTAAAAAGCTAGTTACATTATATTCATCTTTTTCATATATTTTATTGAAGTGAAATTCACATAGCCCAAAATTAACTATTTCACATTGTGCAACTTAGTGGCATTTAGTCCAATCACAATGACGTGCATCCATCATGTCTGTCTAGTTCCAAAACATTTTCATCACCCCAAAAGGAACCCGATATCCATTAAGTAGTCACTTCCATTTCCCCTCTCCCCAGCCCCTGTGGCAACCACGATCTACTATCTGTCTTTGTGGGTTTACTTTGGATGTTTCATATAAATGGAATCATGCAATATGTGCCCTCTTGTGTCTGTCTCATTGTTTTGAGGTTCACCCACATGATAGCCTTTATCAGCACTTCATCACTTTTTATGACTGAATACTGTTCTGTTGCGTGCATGTACCACAAATGCATTTACCCACTCATCAGTTGATGGGCACTTGGGTTGTTTCCACCCTTTAGCTGTTGTAAATAATGCTGCTATGAACATGGGAGTGCATGTATTTGTTGGAGTCCCTGCTTTCAAATCTTTGAGCAAATACCCAGAGTGGGATCAAGTTTTTGTAAAAAGCCCCTCATTTAGGAGGAAAGACTGGGAGAAGTTAAATCAATGCTTCTCACTGTGCGTAAAATCACCTGGAAATCTTGTTTTAATGCAGGTTCTGATTCAGCAGACCTGGGCTGGGGCCTGAGATCCTACAATAAGCTCCCAGGTGACACTGATACTGCTGGTCCGCGGGCCACACTTTGAATGGCAAGGGCTTTGCCCAAACCCACCCAACCAGTTAGTCACACTCAGGTTCCCCTGCCTCCCCAAACACGATGGACTCACTCTTGCTCTTTTCTTCCGGTAAATGTTGACCGCTCACCAGAAATCAGAACCTCATCGACTGTGGCAAGCCACCTGCAATGACTGTTTGGCTGGTCATTCCCCTGTTGGTGTGGAAAAATGGCTTATTTGAAAACACTTAAGATAATTCTGTTAAATCTCAGCCCTCAATAGATTTATGCTTCCCCCTCGGGCAGTTATGCAACCAGTTGTGTAACTACAGTGTAAGATGTGGCTGTTTGTTCCTTGCAAGGAGTTTGCTGGAAAAGAGCCCATCAGTGGGTGAAGGCATCCCTTCTTCCTCTCTGAGACCTGGATCCCACAACGGAAGCTGCCGACAGAACACACTATCGTAACCCACGGAACAATCCTCCTGGGCCTCCCAAAGAACCCACCATGTGCGGCTCTGCACCACCTTTGGGGTCCAGATATCCCTCGTGCCTTTTCAGTGCCTGCCAGGTCCAGGCTCTAGGGCAACGTGGTACACATGTCATGGCATTTAATCCCCATGATATCCCTGAATGGACAAGTCTGTTATACCTTTTTTACAGATGAGGACACTCAGGCTCAGACTCCTTAAGTGTTTGCCTAAGGTCGCGCACCTAGAATTCAAAGCTTTGTCTCTCTGGCACCTGAGTCCTTGCTGGTCAACCCTCCACCATGCTGGCAATGACATGCGTCACCAAGGAAGGGATGCTCCTGGGAGGAAACCCCTCGAGTCTTCTTGTGGTTCCAGTGGAAGTGCCCAGACTCAGTCCACAACCAGCCTCCTCTGGGGAGATGAAGATAGTAGCTTCTTAATTTTACTGTAACTGAACTTAATTCCCATTTCCGCTAGGTATAGAACTTAATTCCCATTTCCACTGGGTATAGAAGCAAATCTCAACTAGTTCAGTTCACCTAAGTTGATTCCAGGATTCACTGGGGCAAGTCAGGGCTTCCTTCAGTGTCTTAGTTTATCAAAGGACTGCTGATGCAAAGTACTAGAAATGAGTTGGCTTTTATAATGGGGATTTTCTTTGCGTTAAACATTTACAGTTCTGAGGTGGTGAAATGTCCAAATCAAGGCACTAGAGATGCTTTCTCCCCAAAGTCAGCTACCGTTGATCCCGGTGTCCTGCTACCTGGCAGTCAGGCATATAGCAGGGCTCATCTCCTCAGCCTTGAGCGGCTTCGTGGGCCCAGCCCCTTGGAGTCCTCTTTCCATGTCTCTGTTTGCTGCTGGTCCAGATTCTGGGACCACTCTCAGCCTCTCAGGCATCTCTGTTTTCTCTCTCACCTGGAATGGTCAATATGGCCGCTTCCTTTCTCTTTCTCTCTCTCTCTCTCTCTCTCTCAGTCTGTCTGACTCTCTCTCTCTCTTTCTGTCTCTCTATTTCTGTCTCCATTTATATCAGACCCAGCAAGAGGTAAGAGACCCAACCTGGCTCACCTCACTGACCTAGTCCAATCAAAAGCCCTAAATCTACTTATCAAGTAATCTAATCAAAGACCCCTTAACTGAATTTAATGCAATCACAGGGCCCCACACCCACAGGAATAGATTAGTTTAAGAGCATCATCTTTTGGGATTCAAAAAAGAACTTCAAACTGTCACATTCATCAGGGCAACGTTTTTGGTTTTCCCTCTTTTCTTTCCCCACAGAAGCTCTTTACACAGCGTTGATTTTCAAGCAACCTCTCAAAGAGACCATCCCCAGCCAACCAAACTGAAAACAGCCACCCAAAATAGAGAAGCACTCTATTTGAATTCTCTGCAGGCAATTATCACTTTCTGATATTTTACTTGTTTATTTTTATCGCCTGTGTGTTCCTGTCATCACTTCTGCCAATGCCTGCCATGTAGTAGATATTTGTTACTGAATAAATGAAACACCCTAAGAGGCACTGGTTCCTGTGTGGGAAGTGAAGTGGGGGCGCAGGAATGAGAGAAGGGAAAGCAGCTTATGTCCATGGCATGAAGAAATATGACCGCTGCTTGTATCCCCCACTTCCCACCCAAGAAGGCTGGAGGGGACAGAACCTGGTGAAAAGGACAGCCGGGGTGGGCCTGGGAACTAGGGAGAAGAGAACGATCTCCCTAGCTTCTCGAAGAGAGCCTGTTAGGTGTAGAGAACCCCTGAGAGTGAAGTGAAACACTCCACATCGGCTCTCTCCTCCCCCAGCCCTCATGCTGACTCTGCCCACACCTTTTGCCTAGTGTACTTCTGCTTTCCTTCTTCCTCCAACTCTCCTCCCGACCTTGTACCCCTTCTGAACTCTGACCTGTTTGGGCGTGGAGTACTTTTTCCAACTTTACACAACAAAAAGCGAATTAAGAGCTGAACTTACACCTATTGCGAGACAGCGTTTAATGTTACCTTATCTCACTGGGAAATGTAATGTGATAGGAGAAAAGTGAGTTTTGTTGATCTTTCAACTTCCTTTCTTTATCTTTTCCTTTATTTACCACCCAAAGGGAAAGGCGACTGCATTTAGGGGTTCTCAAAGCAATCGTCAGAGAACGATATTGATGCTAGCAGGGCCTGACTCGAGACCAGTGGACTGAAACTAGCTCTCTTCTCCACAGTTGACAGTTAAAGACAAACCCTGGATGTGGATTCTCAGTAACCAGAACATAGCGCACTTTTCCTTGCCGATTGTCCTTCACTGGATTCACTTAGGTTGGCTCTCCCTGTGCTACTCTTCTCTTTTCTGTATTGCTTGCTTTCTGTCCGCGTCCTGTTTTCCTGCCAGGTGGGATGCTTCTCATTACAGTCAAGTGGGTGTGGAGATGGACTTGTCCTCTGCGAGGTGAGCAGGGCATCCTCACCAGTGTGTGATCATACAGTAGAGGAAAGGGCACTGAGTAGCAAAGACTTTAACCTTCACCTTGCCCGAAGAAGAAGAGTCTGGCCTTTGATCTGGGCTCCTGGGGGGTCATCACAAGCTTTTGGTATGTCCTGAGTGTCTCTGTTTATCCAGGAGCCTTCGTATTACCGTCTGTCAATGTGAATTATGGTGGGGACTTTGTGTCACAACAGTCTCCGGAGGCCTGGACACTGAAGGCAGCTGTTAATAGGTAGGGAGCCAACCACTGTCTACATGGCCAACCCTGTGGTGGTTTGGAGCACATGCCCCAGAAAAACATGTTAAACTTAACCCATTACTGTGGGTGTGCCCCCATGTAAACAGGACGTTTGGATGAGAGTACTTCAGATACGGTGCGGCTGATCCTATTACTGAAGGCCTTGTAGGAAAGGTCACAGGGAGAGAAACAAAAGGCCAGAAGCTGAAAGTCAGTGGAACCCGGAAGAGAAGGGAGAAGCCAGGAGAAGCTGCCATGTGCATTGCCATGTGACAGAGGAGCCCAAAAACCAAGGGTCACCAGCAGCGCCACTGTTCAGGAAGAAAGCACTGCCTTGATTTTGGACTTCTCCTAGCCTCAAAACCGTGATCCAAAAATGTTGTGTTGTTTAAACCAACTCAATAAATGATATTTGCTTTTGCAACAAAGAAACTGAAACAGAGTCCAGGACAAACTCCAGACACCAAGTGAGCCTCCCCCAGTTGACAATACTCTGTGAGTGTGTCTGATGTAGTTTCTTGGAGGAGTTAACCAGAACACATAAAATTAAACATTTAATTTTGTTTTATTTTATTTTTTTAAAGATTTATTACTTTATTTCTCTCCCCTTCCTCCCTGTTGTCTGTGCTCTGTATCCATTCCCTGTATGTTCTTCTGCGTCCACTTGCATTATCTGGCGGCAGTGGGAAACTACGTCTCTTTTTTGTTGCGTCATCTTGCTGCATCAGCTCTCCGTGTGTGTAGCACCACTCCTAGGCAGGTTGTGCTTTTTTCACGCGGGGCAGCTCTCCTTGCAGGGTGCACTCCTTGCATGTGGGGCTCCCCTGCCCTGTGTGGTATGGCACTCTTTGCATGCGGCAGCACGGCGCGTGGGCCAGCTCACCACAAGGGTCAGGAGGCCCTGGGGATCGAACCCTGGACCCTCCATATGGTAGCCGGACGCTCTATCAGTTGAGCCATGTCCTCTTCATTTAGTCCATTGACAATGTTGTGCAACCACCACCTCCGTTCAGTTCCAAAACATGCTCAAAACCCCAAAAGGGAACCCTGTGCCCACCAAGGAGTGATATAATGACTACTTGAAGACTCTTCACAGGGAGAGGACAGCTGGAACCTCTGTGTGTGGAACTCTTCCTGCACTCTGCCCCTTGCATCCCTTCCCTTGACTGAATCCTTTCACAGTAATCAACTGTAATCAGGAGCTTAATGGCTCTCAGAGAGTTCTGTGATGCCTCCAGCAAATCCTCGAAGCTGAGGATGGTCTTGGGCATCTCCAAACTGGCAATTGGTGCTAGAAGTGAGAGTGGCCTTGTGGATGATTCCCTAGTTTTACAGCTGTGGACTAGGAATCTGAGTCTGGGTCTGAGCCCTGGCTCTCCCCTTATTGTTAGGGTAAACCACTTCATGCCTTGGAACCCACTTTTCCTCATGGCTAAATGGTGAAGGTATTATCTGTGTGCCCCTCAGAGGGGGTTGCAGTGGAAATGAAAGGGCCGGGCAAGGTGTCCAGCTTCACGCACAGCCGTCGTTTGGCACAAGGGCACTGTGTGCCTGCTCACCTCTGGGCACATTAGATGGTGATGATGGGCCCATCCTATAGTCTGGTTACCCCACCTCTGCCCGGGCAGGTGGCAGGAGGAGTTGAGTCTAGCAGAATAAGGACCTGGAGTCTGAGTGGGGCTGGTTCTCTGGAATATGGGCTTAGGATCCATTCACACTGTATTAGAATACACTACCAAGAGAAACACAAATTAAAATTACACGGCACCTATCAGTATCAGAATGGCAAAAACTCAAAAGCTTGACAGATTGCTCTATGGTGAGGGTGTAGGGACACAGGCATCCACATACATGGCTGGGGGGAATAAAAAATAGGGAAGCCCCTATTGAGAGGTTTTAGTACTATCTAACAAAATTATAAATCATTTACCCTTTGACCCAGAGATCTTACTTCTTGGTACTTATCTTCTATTATGTCTAATAATACTGTATGTGGGAAGTGGATGTGGCTCAAGTGATTGGGCTCCCATCTACCATATGGGAGGACCCAGGTTCGATCCCTGTGGCCTCCTGGTAAAAGGCGTGCCCATGTGGTGAGCCAGTGCCAATGCAGCGACCTGTGTGGCAAGCCAGTGCCCATGTGGTGAGCCAGTGCCCACACAGAAAGCCAGTGCTCACACAGCGAGCTGTGCAGCAAAATGATGACGCAACAAAAAGAGAAACAAAGGGGAGTGTCAAGGTGAGACACAACAGAAATCAGGAACTGAGGTGGCACAAGTGACCGTGAACCTCTGTCCACATCAGAGGTCCCAGGATCAAATCCCAGTGAATCCGAGAGGAGAAAACAAGAAGAGAAGATCAAAAGAGAAACAGACACAGAAGATCACACGGTGAATGGACACAGACGGCAAAAATGGTGGGGGAGAGGAGAAAAAAAACAATTAAAAAATACTACGTGTGTGTATGTATTAATATGTGTGTGTGTATTCACAAGGTTATTAATTACAGCATAATTTGTATTATTTTTTCCCCTTCCCCCCCCCCCAGTTGTCTGTTCTCTGTGTCTATTTACTGTGTCATCTTCTTTGTCTGCTTCTGTTGTGGCACGGGAATTTGTGTTTCTTTTTGTTGCGTCATCTTGTTGTGTCAGCTCTCTGTGTGGGCGGCACCATTCTTAGGCAGGCTGCACTTTCTTTCGCACTGGGCGGCTCTCCCCACGGGGCACACTCCCTGCGCGTGGGGCTACCCCACGCGGGGGACACCCATGCGTGGCACGGCACTCCCTGCGTGCATCAGCACTGCGCACGGGCCAGCTCCACACAGGTCAAGGAGGCCCGGAGTCCGAACCGTGGACCTCCCATGTGGTAGACGGACGCCCCAACCACTGGGCCAAGTCCGCGTCCCTAATTTGTATTAAAAATTGCAAAATATTAAAAACAACCTGAATTTCCACATGTAAGAAGTTGTATTTGCAAACTATGGCCGAACACACAATGGAATACTATTAAAACAAAAAGGATGCTCTTAAAAACAAAAAGGATGATCTCAACAAACTGATACAGAGTGATATCCAAAATGAATTGTTAAGTGAAAAAATAAAGTGCATCAAATGAATATAGATGTAATAACACAGCACAAAAGAATCCATGCATCAAAATGATACCAAAGATAGCACTGCTTCACAGTGAAATGCTCACCAATAAACATAGAAGGAGTAATAATTGTCATTTGCATCCATCATCGTCATAATTAATTCTGGCTAGAATCATCAGTGGATGCTAAAACTGTTGGGTTAAAGTGTGTTGGAGAAAAGGTATTCGCACAGACTAAAGCATATCCCCCAAATTACTTACCATTTACAAATTTACCATTTACAAAGAAGACCTCACGTTAGCAAAGATATTAAGATGAACATTTCCAATGATGAGACAAACTGATATGATGCACTTTTTGATGTGAAGCACTGAGAAGAACACATCACTTACGTAGTGTCCCTGCCAAACTGAGGGACATCTTACAAAATAATGGTCTCTATTCTCCAAAAATGTCAATGTCATGAAAGGCAAAGAAAGGCCAGGGAACTATTTCAGATCGAAAGAGACTTGATGAGTAATGACAATAGACTGGATTCTGAGTTTGAAAAAAAAAAAGTGCTAAAAAGGACAATATTGGGACGATCTGTGAAATTTGAAAGTGGACTACATTGCGTAAGGAATTTTGAGCAATGTTAATTTTCTTGAATTGAAGATTGTACCATTATGTAAGAGTATGTTATTGTCCTATGTAATAGAGGCTTAAGTGTTTAGAGGTAAAATATCACATTTGCAAACTAAAATTCCAGAAAAAAAGAAAAAAAAAGAGGAAGGATGAAAGAAAGAAAAACAGGAAAGAAGGGAAGGAGGAAGTGAGGAAATATATAAATAAAAATTATAGTGTATATATTTTGATACTCAATAGTATAACTATAAATGGAGATTAAGCAAAATGTGGCAAAATGATAACAATGGGCAAATTTTGATGGAGGATATGTGGGAGTTCATTGTCATATTTTTGAAACTCTATCAATCTAAATTGTTTTCAAAATAATTTTAATTTCTTGAAAATGTAGGCTCTAGAGCAAGGATTCTTAACCTTTTTTGTTCCACAGCCCCCTTTGCCAGTCATGTGAAAACCATGGACCCCTTACTAAGTCCACACTATACTGTGTATTATTTAATAAATATATCACACCTGCACCAACACGTCCCCACAAGAATAATTTTTTTTGAATTTTCCATTCAAACTCATGGACCCCTGGTTAAGAAGCCCTGCTTTAGAGTTATACAGCCTGAGGTTGAGTGTTATTTGTGACATTCAAATAGATATGCACATGACCATCATTAATGCCACTGAATTGTATGGAATATTTGGGATGAGCAATTTTAGGTTGGCTGTATGGTACCAAATTTTTTTTAAAAAGAGTCTAAAGAGACTGTATTAGTCTGCCAAAAGAATGCCAATACAAAGTACCAGAAATCTGTTGGCTTTTATAATGGGGTTTTATTTGGGATGAAAGCTTACAGTTCCAAGGCCATAAAAGGCCTTTGTTGGAATCAGGGTTTTCCAGGGCCCCTTCTCTTCCTTTGCAGATTATGTGTATTTTTAATTGTCTGCCTATAAGGTGACTGCTCTAAACTGCATGTGGATTCTACAGACTCCATTATTATGGGAATTGCAAATAAAAAACCACAATGAGCGATCATTTCATACCCACTAAAATGGCTACTATTGAAAAAACAGAAAAAAAAAACAATGTTAGGATGTGGAGAAATAGGAACATTCATTCATTGTTTGTGGGAATTCATTGCTTGTGTGAAGCCACTGTAGAAGAGTTTGGAAGTTTCTCAGAAAGTAAGGAATTATCATATGACCTGGCAGTCCTATTTACCCAAAAGAATTGGAAGCAGAGACTCAAACAGATAATTCCACAATGATTTTCATAGCAGCATTATTCGCAGCAGCCAAAAGATGGAAGCAACCCAAGTGTCCATCAACGGATGGATAAACAAACTGTGATTATACATACAATGGAATATTGTTCAGCCATAAAAAAGAATGAAATTCTGATATATGAATATACTCTTATATGATATACTCATATATGATAAACGAGGAACCTTGGAGACCTTATGCCGAGTGAAATAAACCAGACACAAAAGGACAAATATTGTCTGATCTCACTTACATGAAATAGACTATGCAAATACATAGAGCCATAAATTAGAATACAGTTTACCAGGGGTGAGGGTGGAGGTGGGGGTGGGGAGTTAATGCTTCATTGGTACAGAGTTTCTGTTTGGATTAATGGAAAATTTTGGTAATGGGTGGTATTTGATGGCAGCATAGCATTGTGAATGTAATTAACGTCACTGAATCATATACTTGAATGTGATTAAAAAAGAAAATTTTGTGTTGTACATATGCTACTACCATTAATTTTTTTTTTAAGCATGTGGAAGGAAACAGTTTTTTTCAAAATTCTTCTAGGATTCATGTGAATAAAGCCATTTAATCACTACTGTTTTCAAGAGGTACTAACAAAGTAGTTTGAAAATCTATGAGTTAATAAAGGTAATATGAATAGATTGGTACTATTACATTTTAGTATTCCCACAATTCTTCATTTGCGTTCTTCAAAGAAATCAATCTGTATTTCAATGTGAGTAACCAAGTCTTGACTCATGCTGGGTTAAGGGAAAAAAAGAGAATTTATGGACTTAATAACTGATGAAGCTGGAGTGATTGGATCCATATAAATAAATACCTTCAGGATCCATTTATCACCAACTGTCCTGGTTTTTCTTTCTTCTCTGATGCTCTCACTTTTAGGCATATGTTCCCCTTGCAGTGGCAAGATGGCTATGGTAGCCCTGGACTCCCATCCTCCAAATATGGTAGTTTCAGTGAAATTACTAGAATTGAATCTTATGGGCCAGGCTTGGGTCATGTGCCCATTCCTGCGTCAATGTCTGTGGCCATGAAAATGTAATGCCTTAACTGACTAGATCTAGTCATGTGCCCCACTCAACCCACTTGGAAAGAGGGTGGAAAAGGGAATTCAATTACAAAAAAATTAAGAATTCTACCAGAAGGAGAAATGGATGATGGATGATCCAAAGCTATATATAAGCTTCAATATAATCTATCAGTCATCAAGAATTCATTGAGTTGTAAGGGTTAGAAAGATATGTTTACTGAATGAATTAATGTATGTAAAGTGCTTACAATAGTGTCTAGCACAAAGCAAGTACATATAAATTAGTGTCTTAGTTCAGGTTCCCTAGAAGCAGAACCTGAGAGAGGGATTCTTGTTCAAGTGATTTACTGAGGAGAAGCTCTCAGGAGAAGGGAGTAAGGGAAGAAGGGAGCAAGGGGAGATGGTTAAGTACAGAAGGGTGTGATTTTACTGAAGACTGACTTTAGGCTGATCCCACGGAGAGCCCTGCAGCATGAATTGCACCACAGAGTTGTTTCTTTTTGAGGCAAGGGGGCTGGTCTTTTGTTCCCCTATATCAGGCAGTCACTAGCTGTATGCCTTGATGGTGGTGGTAGGGTGAGCTGGGAGAACAATCTAGGACCATCGTGCTTCTCTCCATAGAGGGAGAATAGATAGCAAGTCAAGGAATCTGCATAGAGCATGAACAGATTCTGCTATAGCTTGCATCATTATTTTCATTGAGAAGATGTAAGCAAAGATAAATAAGGCAGAGTCCCTGAATTCCAAGGAGGAAGTATATTTTCACTTGGGCAAAATAAAAGGAGCAAATGATATAATTGAAGAGCATTCTACCATGGAGTGGTCCTGACCATCAAGTCAGAAGGGTTCCAGGAGGGGGGCGGTGTCAGCGTGCTAACTAGAGGATCTGGAGAAGGTGCTGGAGGGAATGGAACTTGAAATGGCACTTGAAAGGTTGGGGAAGCACTGAATGATTGCTAGGGGAGAGGTGGCAAGATGGAATGGGTAAGGGAAAAAGGAGAGGCAGAATATGTGATGTAGTCAGTGCCCTTGAGGAAATTACAGTTAAATGGTGGACTTCTAACACAAGATGGATGAACCAGGAGGGATACATGCTTTAAGAGAGATGGCAATGAGTAAAAAGGAGGCTCTCCAGATGAGCAATGGGTAATGGAGTAACGTGACCATTCATCCTCAACCTGTTGACAGCAATCCTCTGAGAGACACATTTATTTTCACCATGTCATAGATGAGGACATGGAGGCACAGCAAGGTTAAATTATTGCTCAAGTTTGCACTGCTGGTAAGTGATGGAGTGAGGTATGGCCCAGTACATCAGGTGCTAGGGGTAGCACTCTACTTCTCCACACTGCAAGCCCACCATCATTAATGATGCAGGGGCAAAGGAAGAACAGGTGTTGCAGGCTTGGTGACCACTGAGCTGTGGGAAGACAGTGTCAGGGTGAGTTGTCAGGGAGGTGGGTTGGGGCACAGGGAACTACCCCAACTCCCCACCTTCACTCCACCCTGGGCATGACAGAGGCTTTGCTAAAACTTTGGCTCAACCCTCTTCTGTCCTGCCATAGACTAAAGGATGAAAAGCTGGCTTTGGCAAAAGGATCAGTGGTGACAAGTGAGGACAGGTGTATAGGGAAGGGAAGATGGAAGCTTGAGACAGAGCTTGAAAAGCCTGCACACTCCGAAGAAGATATGCAAATGGTCAAAGAAGCACATGAAAAAATGCTCAACATCATTAGCCATTGGGGAAATGTAAAGCAAACCACATTGAGATGGATTGTAGGGAGACAGTAGATTAGGGAGCTACAGGACTCAGTTTTTCCACCAGAATAACTATTAAACAGGCAGGAATGGTCTGAAATAACTATTTTGAAACTCTAGAGGCAAGAAGAAAACCAAAACTATACAGCATCCAGGGAAGAGCGAAGAAGAGGCTGATTAATTATGGTAAAGAAAATAAATTACTTTCTCCATGTGGCAGCTATCAATGCCCATCCCCACTCTTGTGGTAGGCCACCATGGGGTCCAGCTCCTGGGTAGCTCACTGGTCACAGAAAGGGACCTAAAAATCCTCTTCTCCAAGACCAGGGGTGGGCACGGCCAATCACTGACCATGGCTTTTGACTACAACTTCAGATTGCTGGGGGCAGGATCTGAGGGTGGCCATTGTTTCAACCCGCCTGGAAAAGGCTACAGTGGAGGAGACTTAAAGGTGGTGAGCTTCCTCAGGGCTGTAGGGGACAACTGGTTGAAGGCTACAGTACTGGGCAGGCCAAAAAGGCTCAGGTTTGAGGAGACTTGGAAGAGGTTCTTGGGGCCTTTCCTGGTCCCTGCTCGAGGGCACTTTGGAGCTGGTCTGTGCCCTCTTTGTGGGTTCCTGACCCTATTCTGGTCTGGAAAGATTAACTTGGGAAAGCTTTCTCTGGCATATCCCTCCTCCCAGAATTTGCCTTCCAGGCAAAAATACCTTGAAACAGGTGGACTGGACTTGGCCCAGTGGTTAGGGCATCCGTCTACCACATGGGAGGTCCGCGGTTTAAACTCCGGGCCTCCTTGACCCATGTGTAGCTGGCCCATGCGCAGTGTTGATGTGCACAAGGAGTGCCCTGCCACGCAGGGGTGTCCCCCACGTAGGGGAGCCCCACACGCAAGGAATGCACCCCATAAGGGGAGCCGCCCTGCGTGAAAGAAAGTGCAGCCTGCCCAGGAATGGTGCCGCACACACGGAGAGCTGACACAACAAGATGACCCAACAAAAAGAAACACAGATTCCCATGCCGCTGACAACAACAGAAGCAGACAAAGAAGAAGATGCAGCAAATAGACACAGAGAACAGACAACCGGGAGAAGCAGCAAATAGACACAGACAACAGACAACCGGGGTGGGGGGAGGGGAGAGAAATAAATAAATCTTTTTAAAAAATACCTTGAAACAATGAAAAGATTGTAAGAAACTAAACAGTCAGACAATCAGAAGCAAAGGCTTGCTGGCTTTAAATATCAAGAGGGAAGTCTGCCTCCTGGGAAACAGAGGGGATAATCAAACTCCTGCAAATAGGGGAACTTCAAAACAACCAACAAGGAAAAGCCCAGGACAAGATGAGGCCCTGAAAAGGAAATGCCTACACAATGCTTTTGCCTCAGGCAGACCTTCCTGATAGGAGGGCTGAAGCTCAAGAGAATCTCTGTCTAATCACCAGTTGGTTACAAACTCAAAAAAAACAGACATCTCAGGGAATAAATTCCAAATGGGATATTTTAAAATATGAAAATGTATAGTCCACAAGTCTCTCCTGTTACTTTTACTGGAACTGTAGTTGGTGCTGGGGTTTAATGTATACCCAGGGGGCCTGAATCTCTGTACTGACCATGTGATAACCATGTGATAAACCTCAACAGACTTGCAGCTCCTACACTCTGGTTTATTGAACTTACCCCACTCAGCTAACATGGAGGTGAAGAAGGTCAACCACCACATCAGGGAGCCAAGATTGTCTACAGCTGAAAGCAGGAGAATTGCATCCAGCATCCATGTGGAATCTAAGCCCCCTTTGATATAGATGTGGATGGACACAACCATTCTAAGGTCCACAAGATGGAGGAATAGAGTATGGGTTAGAGTGGACTTACTGATATTATATTCATGAACTACTGTGATTAGTAATTGAAGAAAATGTGGCATTGGTATGGAGAAAGTGGCCGTGGTGGCTGCTGGGGGTAGGGAGTGGGAGGAAGAGATGTGATTTGGGGGTGTTTTCGGGACTTGGAGTTGTCCTGGGTGGTGCTGCAGGGACAGTTACTGGACATTGTATGTCCTCCCATGGCCCACTGGGTGGACTGTGGGAGAGTGTGGGCTATGGTGTGGACCATTGACCATGAGGTGCAGCGGTGCTCAGAGATGTATTCACCAAGTGCAATGAATGTCTCATGATGATTGAGGAGGTTGTTGTTAAGGAGGGAGGTGTGGAAGAAAGGAGGTGGGGGTATATGGGGACCTCATATTTTTTGAATGTAACATTAAACAAATAAATAAAGACAAAAAAAATGTACAGTGTGTGTGGCAGTTTGAGATTATTTTTGTGACCCCCAGAAAAGAGAAAGATTGTGTTTGTAAACTTGCCTGTTCCTCTGGGTGTGATACGCTTTGATTGTATTAAATTAAAAGGTTTTAAGTTTACCTAATAAACTCAACTTGATTCTATCACGTGAGTAGGGCATGACTCAGGGTTGAGTCCCCACCCCTTTAGTGGGCTGATATAAATGGACACTCAAGAAGACACATGGCAGAGGAAATAACTTTATCATTTTCATCCTGCCATGTGACAGAAAGGAGAAGGCTCGAACAGCTAAAGTCCCAAGAAGAGAGATGAGTCATTTGCCTGATAGCTTATAGCTGAGATGGGAAGAAACTGGGCCCATGGAGCCTTAATTTAAAAAGGAAGCCCTGAGAGCAAGCCCTATGCCAGCCTGCAGCAGAGAGAAAGGAATCTCAAAGTGGAAGGCTGAACCCTTGCAGAGATCACCCGCCATCTTGTTTCAACCCATGGCAACTGACTTTGGTGAGAAAGCAAACTTGAGTTGGACTTCTCAGGGCCTTGTAACTGTAAGCTTTACCTCAAATAAATACCCTTTATAAAAGCCAACAGATTTCTGGTACTTTGAATCAGCACCCCTTTGACTGACTAATACAGAATGCAACGAATTAGTATAAGACAAAGAAATAGGAAATTATGAACCATCTGACAGAAGAGGAGAAAAATCCAGAAAACACTAAAAGAAGAAGAGAATGTGGACATATCAAACAAAGCCTTTTAAAAATGATCTTAAAAATATTCAAGAATTGAGGGAAAATACAGAGAAAGAAGTAAAGGAGATTAGGAAAACAATTAATGAGCAATATGAGAGTCTTAGTAAAGAGAGAGTAATTTTTAAAAAGGAATCAAACAGAACTACTGAAGTTGAAGTCCACAATAATGGAAATAAAAAATTCCCAGGGAGGCGGATTTGGCTCAACAATAGAGCATCCGCCTACCACATGGGAGGTCCAGGGTGTAAACCCAGGGCCTCCTGACCTATGTGGTGAACCTGGCCAATGCACAGTGCTGATGCACTCAAGGAGTGTCGTGCCACACAGGGGTGTCTCCTGCGTAGGGGGGCCCCACATGCAAGGAGTGTGCCCTGTAAGGAAAGCTGCCCTGTGCGAAAAAAGTGCAGCCTGCCCGGGAGTGGCGCTGCACACACGGAGAGCTGACGCAGCAAGATGATGCAACAAAAAGAGAGAGATTCCCAGTGCTGCTGACAAGATTACAAGTGGACACAGAAGAACACACAGCAAATGGACACAGCAGACAACTGGGGGGCGGGAGAAGGGGAGAGAAATAAATCTTAAAAAAAAAATTCCCAGGAGGGTTTCAAGAGCAGATTGGAGCTGGCAGAAGAAAAAAACAGTGAATTGGAAGACAAGACAATTGAAATGAGCCAAGCTATGGAGCAGAAAGGAAAAAAGAATTATAAAAAGTGAAAACAGCCTAAGACAACACTAAGACACCATCGACCATCCCAATATGCACATTATAGGAGTCCCAGAAGGAGACAAAAGAGAAAAAGGAATATTCAAAGTAATTATCACAGAGAACTTTCCAAACTTAGCAAAAGACATGAATATGCACATCCAAGAAGCCCAGAGAAACCACACAGGGTAAACATGAAGAAAAAGAAATGTTGTCATATATTGATCTCACTATTGAATGCAAAGGACAAAAAGAGAGTTCTGGAAGCTGCAAGAGGAAATCAACATGTTATAGAGAAGGGAGTCTCAGTTAGATTGAGTCCTGGTTTCTCATTAGAGAAACCATGGAGGTAATAACAGTGGGTTGAAATACCACAAACGCTGAAAGAAAACAACTGCCAACCAAAAATTTTATATCCAGCAAGACTTTCTTTCAAAAATGAGGGAGAGAGGGGAGTGGCGTAGCTCAGTGGTTGAGCATCTGCTTTCTATGTACAAGGCCCTGGGTTCAATCCCTGATACCTTCTTTTATAAAAAGAAGTGTTTTAACGGGGAGCAGATGTAGCTCAAGTCATTGAGCATCTGCTTCTCATGTATGAGATCTTGGATTCAATTTCCAGTACCTCCTAAAACCAAACAAAACAAACAAATGAAGAAAAAACTACCAACTGTCATTGGGGAACAGATGTAGCTCAGTGGTTGAGCACGTGCTTCCCATGTATGAGATCCTGGGCTTAATCCCCAGTTCCTCCTGAAAAAAAAAATGAAGGTGAGGGAAAACTTTTTTTCAATTGTTTTCCCAGCTGCCATCATGCCACTGTCACTGTCTAAAGCCAGCACCACCTCTAGCTCACCAAGTTCCACATGAAGGAGAAGGAGGTAAGTCAGGAAGTCTCTACCATGGTCTTACAAATCAGACTGCCCACAAATCAACTGGTGATAAAACACCCAGGAAACAACTGTCTACAAAAGCTGCTCATAAGACTGTACCCTCTACTGGGGGATTTGAAAAACCTCATCATTACAGGCCTGATACTCTGGCATTCCATGAAATTCAGTGAAAGTTAGTCCACTGAACTGCTGATTTGCAAATTGCCCTTCTAAGTCTAGCGCAAGAAATTCTTCAGAACTTCGAACCAGATCTGTGTTCCCAGAGCACAGCTATTGTGCTTGCTAGAGGCAAGTGAGGTCTATCTGATTGGCCTTTTGGAAGATGACAGCCTGTGTTTTATCTATGCCAAATGCTTAACAATTATGGCAAAAGATATCCAGCTAGCACAATTGTGTATGTGGAGAATGTGCTTAAGAATCCACTATGGGGAAGTGGACTTGGCCCAGTGGTTAGGGCATCTGTCTACCACATGGGAGGTCCACGGTTCAAACCCTGGGCCTCCTTGACCCATGTGGAGCTGGCCATTGTGCAGTGCTTATGCACGCAAGGAGTGCCCTGCCATGCAGGGGTGTCCCCCACATAGGGGAGCCACACACGCAAGAGTGCACCCCTTTAGGAGAGCCGCCCAGCGCGAAAGAAAGTGCAGCCTGCCTAAGAATGATGCCACCCACACAGCTGACACAAGATGATGCAACAAAAAGAAACACAGATTCCTGTGCCGCTGACATCAACAGAAGTGGACAAAGAAGACGATGCAGCAAAATAGACACAGAACAGACAACCAGGGTCGGGGGTGGGGGAGAGAAATAAATAAATAAATAAATCTTGAGGAAAAAAAAGAATCCACTATGATGGGAAACAGTTCATTCTCAAAAAAATTTTTTTTCTTTTCTTCCTGTTATTGGTAGTTGTGAACATTAGATATTTTTTCTATGGGGTCAAAAGGTACCTACGTATATGATTATGAATGGAAAAATAAGGTACAAAAATTAGGTATTGGCAGTTTTTACAATTTCACTTGTAAATTTTTTATATAAATGCAGGGACATAAAGTATTAATGCAGGAAGTAGATGTGGCTCAAGTGATTGGGCTCCCATCTACCATATGGAGGGTCCTGGGTTCAGTTCCCAGGGTCTCCTGGTAAAGTGAGCTGGTTCATGGGGCAAGCTGGCCTGCATGGAGAGCCGGCTCACATGGAGAGCTGATGCAACAAGATGATGCCAAAAAAAAGACATAGATGAGGGACAGTGAGAGACACAACCAACCAGGAAGCTAAGGTGACTCAAGCAATTGAGTGCCTCTCTCCCACATTAGAAGGTCCCAGGATCAATTCCTTGTGCCTCCTAAAAAGAAGATGAGAAGAAAAGACAAGCAGACACCGAAGAACGCACAGCAAATGGACAGAGAGAGCAGACAGCAAGCTCAAGCAGTGGGATTGGGGTGGTGGATTTATAAATAAGTCTTTTTTAAAAAGTGTAAAAGCAAGTCAAAATGTTTCAGTCATCAAGGTTCAACAGTTAAACTTTATAACAATTATAAATAAACCTATAAAAAATGTTAATGAGGGAAAGACTAAGACATTCTAAGATAAACAAAAGCTGAAGGAGTTCATCAACACTACACCTGCAAGTAATACTAAAGGGAGTTCTTAAGACTGAATGGAAAGTACACTAGACAGTGATTTGGAGTGGCATAAAGAAATAAAGACTTGTGGTAACCATTTGAGTAATTATAAATGCCAGTCGTATTGTAATGTATTGTTTGGTATGTAACTCTACTTCTTACTTCCTACAGGTGCTAAAAGACAAATACATAAAAAGTAATAATCTAGGGAAGCAAATGTGGCTCAAGCAATTTGGGCTCCTGCCTACCACATGGGAGGTCCATGGTTTGGTCAATGCCTCCTAAAGAGGACAGTGAGCTGGCATGACTGGCAGGCATGGCAAGTTGACACAAGATAATGCAACAAGAGACACAAGAAGAAAAACATAATGAGAGACACAACAAAGCAGGGAGCAGAGGTTCCCAGTGCCCCCAAAGAGGACAAGCAGGATGTCAAACTGGCACAATGGGCAAGCATGGTAAGCTAAAGCAATGAGATGACACAACAAGAGACACAAGAGGAAAAACATAATGGGAGACACAACAAAGCAGGGAATGGAGGTGGCTTAAGTGATTAGGTGCCTTCCTCCCACATTGGAGGCCCAGGTTTGGTTCCCAGTGCCTCCTAAAGAAACAAAGAAGATGAACAGACACAGCAAGTGCAAAACCACAAAGGGGTAGAAAAAGATAAATAAATAAAATAAGTCATTAAAAAAGTATAAAATATATGGTTTTGGACATACAATGTACAAAAATATAAATGGTAACAAGTACAAAAAAAGGTGGATAGATAGAGAGGTATAGGAAAAGCATGTGTGTATGCTCTTGAAATAAAGTTGGTATTAAATCAAATATGATTATTATATATTTAGGATGTTAAACTTTAAATTCATGGTAATCAAAAGGAAAATATATGAAAAATATATCCAGGTAGAAAAGAGAAGGCACACAACATGGTACAACACAAAAAATCAAATAAATATAAACTAGGCATTAATGAAAGAATTGAGGGACAAAAAGGTGTAAGACATAGAAAGGCTAAAGAGCAAAATGGCAGAAGAAAGTCATGTATTAACAGTAGTGACTTTAAATGTAAATGGAATAAACTCCAGTCAAAAGGCAAATCTTAGCAGAATAGATAAAAAAGCATGACCCAAATATATGCTGTGTGCAAGAGACTTACCTTAAATTCAGTGATACAAGTAGTGTATCATTGAAAGTGAAAGAGTAGAAAAACTATATACCATGCAAGTAGTAACCAAAAAGAGAACTGGGGTAGCTATGCTAATATCAGATAAAATAGATTTTAAGTAAAAAACATTTATGTGGAACAAAGATGGTTATTATATACTGCTAAAGGGGACTACCCAACAAGAAGATGCAGCAATTATAAATATATATGCACCTAACAACTGAGCCCCAAAATATATGAAGCAGATATTGTCAGATTTGAAGGGAGAAATTGACAGTTCCACATTAATAGTAGGAGACCCTAATGTACACTTTCAATAATGGATAGAGGGAAGCAGATTTGGCTCAATGGATAGAGCATCCGCCTACCTCATGGGAGGCCCAAGGTTCAAACCCAGGGCCTCTGACCTGTGTGGTGAAGCTGGCCCACACGCAGTGCTGATGCACACAAGGAGTGCTGTGCCATACAGGGGTGTCCCCTGCATAGGGGAGTCCATGTGCAAGGAGTGCGCCCTATAAGGAGAGCTGTCCCACGTAAAAAAAAGTACAGCCTGCCCAGGAGTGGGGCCACACACACACAGAGCTGATGCAGCAAGATGATGCAACAAAAAAGAGACACAGATTCCAGGTGCTCCTGGCAAGAATACAGGCAGACACAGAAGAACACATAGTGAATGGACACAGAGAGCAGACAACTGGGCGGGGGGAGAAGGGGAGAGAAATAAATAAACAAATTTAAATAATAATAATAATAATAATAATAATGGATAGAATACCCAGTCAGAAGATTAATAAGGAAATATAAGACTTAAGTGATACTCTAAACCAACTAGACCTAATATACTTATAGAATACTGCACCCAACAAAAACAGAATACACATTCTTCTCAACTGCAAATGGATCGTTCTCCAGGATAGACCATATGTTAAGTCACAAAACAAATCTCAATAAATTTTTAAAAATATTGAAATCATACAGTGTATATTCTCTAAGCACAACAAAATGAAGCTAGAAATCAGTTACAGAGGTAGAAAGGGAAAATTCGCAAATATGTGAAAATCAAACAGCATACTTTTAAACATCCAATGGGGTAAAGAAGAAATAACAAACAAAATTAGGAAATACCTTGAGGAGAATGAAAATTAATATAACATACCAAAGCTTGTGGCATGCGGCAAAGCCAGTACTGAGAAATTTATAGCTCTAAATACTTATATTTAAAAAAATGAAAGACTTCAAATCAAAGACTGGAAGAACTAGAAAAAGAAGAGCAAACTAAACCTTAAGCAAGTAGAAGGAAGGAAACAATAAAAATTGGAGTGGAGATAAATGAAATAAAAAACGAACAATAGAATCAATAAAACTAAAAGTTGGTTCTTTGAAAAGATCAGTAAAATTGACAAACCTTTAGCTAGACTGACAAAAAATAAAAGAGGATACAAATTTAAAAAATCAGAAGTGAGAAGGGTGACATTACTACCAGCCTCTTTGAATAAAAAGGACAATAAGAGGATATTATGAACAACTGCATGCCACTAAATTTGATAACCTAGATGAAATGGACAAATTCTTAGAAACACAGAAACTACCTACATTGACTAAAGAAGAAATAAAAAATCTCAACAAACCAATTACCAAAGATATTGAATCAGTTATTAAAAATTTCCCAACAAAGAAAAGCCTAGAACCAGATGGCTTCACAGGGGAATTCTATCACACATTGTAAGAAGACTTAACTCCAATTCTGTTCAAACTCCTCCAAAAAATTTAAGAGGAGGTAACACTCCTTAATTTTTTCTACAAGTCCAACATCACCTTCATACCAAAGCCAGATAAAGATACCACAAGAAAAGGAAACTACAGACCAATATTGCTTATGTATATAGATGCAAAAATCCTCAACAAAGTACTAGCAAACCAAATCCAACAGCACATTAAAAGAATTACACACTATGATCAAGTGGGTCTTATCCCTGGTATGTAATGTTGTTTCAACAAAAGAAAATCAATTAATGTAATATACCACATTAACAGAATGAAGGAAAAAACCACATGATTATCTCAATTGATACAGGAAAGGCATTTGACAAAATATGGCACCCCTTTTTGATAAAAACACTTAGACAACTAGGAATAAAAGGAAACTTCCTCAACATGATTTTTTTTTTCTCTCCCCTTCCCAACTGCCCAGGTTGTCTGCTCTCTGTGTCCATTCGCTGTGTGTTCTTCTGTGTCCACTTGCTTTCTTGTCAGCAGCACCGGGAATCTGTGTCTCTCTTTTTTTGCATCATCTTGCTGTGTCAACTCTCCATGTGTACAGCCTCTCCTGGGCAGGCTGTGCTTCTTTCGCGTGGGGTGGCTCTCCTCACAGGGTACACTCCTTGTGTGTGAGACTCCCCTATGCGGGGGACACCCCTGCATGGCACGGCACTTCTTGCACTTGGGCCAGCTCTCCACATAGGTCAGGAGGCCTTGGGTTTGAAACCCTGATCTCCCATACAGTAGGCGGCCGCTCTATCAGTTGAGCCACATCTGCTTGCCTCTCAATATGATTTAAAAGACATATATAAAAAGCCCACAGCTAATATCCTTCTTTTTTTTTTTATGATGATCAGGAACAAGACAAGGATGCCCACTGTCACCACTGTTACTTAACATTGTACTAGAAGTTCTTGCCAGAACAATTAGGCAAGAAAAATAAATAAAAGGCATCCAAATGGGAAAGAAAGAAGTAAAACGTTCCCTATTTTCAGATGGCATGATCCTATATACAGAAAATCCTGAAAAATCCACAACAAAGCTCCTAGAGCTAATAAATGAATTCAGGAAAGTGGCAGGGTACAACATCAGCACCCAAAAATCAATAGTGTCTTTATATACATGCAATTAACAATCTGAAGAAGAAATTTTAAAAATTCCGTTCACAATAGCAACTAAAAGAATCAAAATCTAGGAATAAATCTGATCAAGAATGTAAAAGACTTCTACACAGAAAACTATAAAACATTGCTAAAAGAAATCAAAGAAGACCTAAACACACGGAAGGACATTCTATATTCATGGATTGGAAGACTATTTTTAAAATGTCAATCTTACCCAAAGTGATTTATAGACTCAACTCAATCACAATAAAATTCCAACAATCTTCTTTGAAGAAATGGAAAGCCAAACATCAAATTTATATGGAAGGTTAAGGAGTCCTGAATAGGTAAATCCATCTTGAAAAAGAAGAATGAAGTTGGTGGAATCATTCTTCCTGATCTTAAAACTTATTACAGGGAAGCGGACTTGGCCCACTGGTTAGGGTATCCGTCTACCACATGGTATCCGTCTACCTATGTGGAGCTGGCCCATGCAAGGAGTGCTGTGCCACACAGGGGTGTCCCCTGCGTAGGGGAGCCCCACGCATAAGGAGTGCACCCCATAAGGAGAGCTGTCCAGTGTGAAAGAAAGTGCAGCCTGCCCAGGAATGGTGCTGCACACATGGAGAGCTGACACAGCAAGATGACGCAACAGAAAGAAACACAGATTCCTGTGCTGCTGACAACAACAGAAGCGGACAAAGAACACGGAGCAAAACAGACATAAAATAGACAACTGGGGGTGGGAGGGGAGATAAATAAATAAATAAATAAACAAATAAATAAATAAAACTTATTACAGGGGAGCAGATGTGGCTCAAATAGTTGAGTGCCTGCCTTCTAGATGGAAGGTCCCGGGTTTGGTTCCCAGTGCCCCCTAAAAAAAACAAAAGTGGACAACAAACAAACAAACAAAAAAATCAACTCAAGGAAGCCCATGTGGCTCAGTGGCTGAATGCTATTCTCCCACATATGAGGTTCTGGATTTAATTTCTGGTGCTGGTACCTCAAAAAAAAACCCAACTTATTACAAAGTCACAGTAATCCAAACAGTATGGTACTGGCACAAGGGCAGATACATAGACCAATGGAATCAAAGTGAGAGCTCAGAAATCAACCCTCACAGTTAGGACAACTGATTTTTTTCAAATTATTGAGTATCATTTTTATTGTAAGTTTTAGGATCTAGTTACTTTCTTGCCCCCGAGATGGCTCCCTCATCTGTTTTGCTCATTGGTTTTGCTTGTTGTTGTGCTCGTTGTCTGCTCATTTTTTTGTTCCTTGTCTGTTTGATTTTTTCTTTGGGAGGCCCTGAGAACCAAACCAGGGACCTCCCACGTGTGGGATGGGTGCTCAACTGCTTGTGCCACATCCACTCCCTGCTTGTTTTTTGTGGGTTTTTTTGCTCGGTCTGCTTATTGTTTGCCCATTGTCTTGCTTGTTGTTTTTTGCTCGATGTCTGCTCATTGTCTGCTTGTTGTTTGTTTGTCTTCTTTAGGAGGCACTGGGAACCAAACCTGGGACCTCCCACATGGGAGGTGGGTGCTCAACTGCTTGAGCCACATCCACTCCCTGACAACTGATTTTTTTTGTTTGTTTGAGGAATAAAGTCTTTATTGGGCTCAGACCAGGAGTCAGTGGGTATTTGCCAATTTTCTGCCCCACATCTTCTCAGCCTGTTTCCATGGCCTCATGAGCTGCTGCTTCTTTCTGTGATGGATTGACAACTGTTTTTTGACAAGGGGCAAAGACCACTCAACTGGGACGAATAGTCTCTGCAGTAAGTAATGCTGGGAAAACTGGATTTCCAATTTTAAAAAAAGGGAGGGAAGATGGCTACCTCATAACGTATAAAAAATCAACTCAAAATGGATGAAAGACCTAAATATAAGAGACAGAACTATAAACATAGGGAAGCACATTCTGGAGTGCTTAGGCAAGTGTTTCTTAGACTTCACACCCAAAGCACAAGCAACAAAAGAAAAAAATAGAGAATCGGGTGTATCTCAGTGGTTGAGCACCTGTTTCACATGTATGAGGTCTCAGATTCAATCCCTGGTACCTCCTAATAGAAAAAAGAAAAGAAAAGGAAAAAAAAAAGAAAAGAAAAGAAAAGAGGGAGGGAGGAAGGAAAGAAATCTTTCTCTTAAAAACTTTCTGTCCATCAAAGGACTTAACCATGAAAATAAAAAGACAATCTACACAATGGGAGGAAAATAGGAAACCACATATCTGATAAGGGTTTTACCATCCAGAAAATATAAATAAATCCATCAATTTAACAAGATTACATGCAATCCAATTTAAAAATGTGCAATATACTTGAATAGACATCTCTCCAATGAAGATACATAGATGAACAGAAATCACATGAAAAGAAACTCAACATCATTAGCTATCTGGGAAATACAAATCAAAACCACAAGGTGGTACCATTTCACACCCATTAGAATGACTCCTATTTAAAAAAAAAAAAAAGGAAAATTGCTACAGTGTTGGAGAGGATGTGGAGAAAGAGCGACTCTCATTCATTACTGGTAATAATGTGAAGTGGTACAGCCCCTATAGAAGACGGTTTGGCAGTTCCTCAGGAAGCTAAGTGTGGAACAACATATGACCTGGCAATCCCACTACTCGATATATATCCAAAAGAATTGAAAGTAGGGTATTTGTACACCAATATTTACAGATATTTGTACACCAATATTCATAGTGGCATTTGTCACCATTACCAAAAGATGGAAGCAACTCAAGTATCCACCAGCCAATGAATGGATAAACAAAATGTGGTATAAACACACAATGGAAGATTAATCAGCTATAAAAAGGAATGAAGTTCTGATACTTGCAGCAACATGGGTGAACGTTGAAGACATATTGTTGAGTGAAATGAGCCAGACACAAAAGGACAAATATTGTATGATTCTACTTACATGAAATATCTAACATAAGAAAATTCATGGAGACAGTAAGTAGATTAGAGGTTACCAGTGACTGGGGGGAGGAGGAACAGGGAATTGTTGCTTAATAGATATGGAGTTTCTGTTTGGGGTGATGAAAATGGTTTCACATTATGATTGTAGTTGATGTCACTGAATTCTACCCTTAAAAATGGTTAAAAAGGTCAATTTTAGGCTATATATATGTGATGGTTAGGCTAGTTTGTCAACTCAGCCTGGTAATTGTGCCCAGTTGTTTGGCCAAGCAAGCACTGGGTTAACTGTAATATAAGGTCATTTACAAACTTTAGTCACCATTGACTTTACTGCAGTGGTAAATCATAGATAACTGACTACAATTACATCAATCAGGGAGATTGCCATCAGCAATGAGTGACACTTTATCCAATAAGTTGAATGCCTTAAAAGGGAAAGTGATTCCAACATTGAGTGAGAATTTTCCAGCTCGTCTTTGGATAGCCAACATCTCCCAGAACTCATCAAGAACCTTCACTGGACTTTCATCAGAGCCCCTAGTTGCAGCCTGCCTGGGGAACCTGGACTTGTGCATCCGCACGGTCATATGAAAGACTCTTATAAAAACGCATACGATTGACAGGTATCTCTTGTTGATTCTGTTTCCCTAGAGAACCCTGACTAATAAAGAATTTGGTACTGAGGAGTGGGGAAGTGCTCTTGCAATTACTGAAATGCTGGAAGAGTTTTATAAATGGGTAAGGGGTATTTTTTGGAGGAATTGTGAGTGCTTGATGGAAAAGTCCTAGGTTGCTTTGAAGAGACTGTTGATAACAATATGGATGCTAAAGAGACTTTTTATGATGCCTTAGAAGTAAAAGATGAAACTCTTATTGGAAAGTGGAGGAAAGTTAATCCATGTTTTAAAGTTGCAAAGAATTTAGCAAGATTAACTCCTGGTGTTTTGTGGAAGGCAGAATTTGAAAATGGTTAGCCTGGGAATTTAGCTGAAGAAATTTCCAAAGTAAATCCAGAGAATGCAGCTTGGCTTCTGCTTGCAGCTTATGGCAAAATGCTAAACAAGAGAGATATACTGAGGACTGAACTGTCAGGCACAAAGAAAATGGAAACTGATTCTGGAAATTCCAAGCTTCTGGAAATTAAGATTCCAGATGAAAGTGCCCCATTGGAGGACTTAACTAAACTTGGAACTTGCAAATCAGGATTGAAGATGCAGTTATGTGGGAAAGACTTGTGGAAAGTCTTACTGTCTGATGGCTTGGACCGCTCCTTCCTGCAGGCTAAACTAACAGACTTTTTGAGAGAGCTGTATGAACTAAACCACTGTCAGCCTGGAATAAAAGATACATGAAAAGGAGAGATTGAAGGAGAAACGGCTTTAAGGGGAAAACTGTGGAAGCTGAGATCTAGAATTAGGACATCACCTTAGGCCAAGACAGGAAGCCCACCCATGTGTACAAAGAGGGTGAGTTTACCCCAGCAGTTGAAGAGGGTGGATGTTCCCACCCAATGTTCTGGGAGAGTTTTGCCACCCCAGGGTAGAGAGAGGGTGGAGCACATTCTCCAAGGATTATGGCAGTTAAGGTCAGCACCCCACAGGTCTGAGAGGGGTGGACCTGTCCCCCATGGATTAGGGAAGGCCAAGTGGTCAACTTGTTGCTCTGAGAGAGTTGAGCCTGCCTGTCAAAGGTTAGAGAAGGCCAGGTGGTCAACTCATTGCTCTGAGTGGATTAGGCCTGTATGCCAAAGTTTGGGGGAATGCTGTCTTCACATCACTGTACTAGGGAGGCTAAGACTCTATCCCAAAGATTGAGTAAGGTGTGGCAATCACCCCAAAACTCTTGGAGGGAGAGGTCTAGGGCTTGGTCGACACCCAGATCCTTGATTAGGGTGGAACCAAGAAAATGGCCATTGGACAAGCATGTGGAAAGGGTAGGTTCCCATATGACACCAAGGAGAAGAAACCATCATCTTATGAATGACTCAGACTGAAATAAAATGGAGGATGCCCTGCAGGTTTACTGAAATGTAGGGGAACCATACTCATGTTTCCCTCCCAATTTCTCCTTATTGTAATGAAAATGTTCATCCTTTGTCTCTCCATTTGTGTATTGGAAACAGACAAATTGTTTCATAAGTTTCAGAGGTCTATAGCAGACAAGACTTTGCCCCAAGCCAAACTATATTTATTTAAATTGATTGTGATATGATTTAGTACCTGCATTGTTACTGATTTAAAGTTTTTTTGAATATTGCAATGTCTTTTTGGAATTCAGAGGGTGGAGTGTAGCATTTTGATATGGTTATGAATTCCAAAAATAGATATTGGATTATGTTTGTAATCTGGTCTGTACCTGGGCGTGATTAAGTTATGATTAGGGCTTTGATTGGGCCACGTCATTAGGGCCAGGGAGTGGGGACTCACAGATAAAAGGCATGGCAAAGGACAAAGTTGAGGATTTTTGATGTTGGAGTTCTGATGTTGGAGTTTTATTCGGCATTTTTAAACTGGAGCCCCAGGAAGTAAGCTCACAGAGGAAACAGAAGCAATCCCCAGGAAGAGAGGAACTCTGAGCCCAGGACGAAGCAAGCCCTAGGAAGGGAGGAACCCAGGAAGCCTGAACCCTCGTAGATGTCAGCAGCCATCTTGCTCCAACACATGAAAATAGACTTTGGTGAGGAAAGTAACTTATGCTTTATGGCCTGGTATCTGTAAGCTCCTATCCCAAATAAATACCCTTTATAAAAACCAACCAATTTCAGTATTTTGCATCAGTACCTCTTTGGCTGATTAATACAATAAACATATATATTATATACACACACAGCCTGCACAAGTAATTCTGGTGTGATGCCAGGATAAGGACTCACCACCATAGCTCTTCTCAGTGACACAGGTCCCCAGACATTTCCCCACCCCAACCCTTCCCACCCAAGCCTGTCGCTTTAAGGACATTGTAATTTGGGAAAGTAACACCCTCTTGGGTATTGGGTTTTTTTAGATTAACAAGTGAAAACGACTACCCACTTCAACCAGGACTGGGGGGCTGGGTGAAGGGTGCTTCCTAACACATTAGTTGTAAGGGCTTTGAGCGCTGCTGGAAGCCCGTGAAACACGCTGTGATACTATGCTCGTTGTTCTCCTTCTCCAGATCCCTTTTCTGCCCTTATCAGCCCTGCTGTGTGTCTGCGGGACTGGCCCTTTGTGGATGCATTTTCTAGGTTCCGTTATTCTTTGCCTTTTTGTGGGTTTGGCCAATGAGAAGAGATAAGATCAGAGGGCGGGAAGAGAGAGAGACAAGAAAACTTCTTCCCTGGTTCCTTCCAGATTCATGCAGTGGATCTGGTGGTGGCTTGTGAAATCTTCTCCCTGCTCCCCCCTGCTCCAGTTGTCACAAGGCTGAGTAACACTGTTTCCTCCCTTTGCCCCTACTGTCCTTCCTGGGCTCATGCCTGGTTGCCCACAGCTGAGCTCCGGAAGACTGTAGATGCTGGAAGGGAAGGCAGGGACCTCAGCAGAGATTGACAACCACTTCCCCACATGGCAGAACCCCAACACTAGTGCGGTCACCCCTCGGGCTGAAGTGTGGTTTGCTGGCCTGGCGGGGGAGCAGCCGCGGTAGGCCTAATTCCGATACCCCCATAATAGGGTGGCTGGTCGGACTCACCGCCACCCCTGAAAGGAGCTCGGCATGGGCGCAGAGTGCCCTCGGGTCTCCCCTTCTCGGCAGCCATGCTTCCGCGGCCGCCCCTCCTCCCGGATGGCGCCACACGATGCCTGTGGGGCAGCACCCTTCTTCTTCTTTCTCCCTGCGCAGGCGCAGGGCGGAAAATTCCAGTCTGCCCTTTTCCCCTCCCCCGACAGCAGCAACAGCCAGGCGTGGGCGGAAAAATCCAGTCTGCCCTTTTCCCCTCCCCCGACAGCAGCAACAGCCAGGCGTGGGCGGAAAAATCCAGTCTGCCCTTTTCCCTTCCCCCCGACAGCAGCAACAGCCAGGCGTGGGTGGGAAACTCAAGTCTGCCCTCCACCCCAGCAACAGCAGCCACCAATCCCTAAACCCTGCCCCTTCCCCCAGCAACAGCGACAGCCAATCCCTAACCACCACCCCTCCCCCGTCCAGTACCGCCCACTGACCTTTCGCCGGCAACCAATCAGAACAGGGCGTGGCTTCGACCAATCAGCCTTCCCCAGCCCCTATAAAACTGTTGCCTCTCCCTCAATAAAGTGGACTTGCGTGTTTACCTTGTCTCCGCGGTAGTTCTTCTGCCGTGCGCCCTCCAGTCCTGAGAGCCCCCGACAAGAGCCTGGCCTCCCTTGTCCCCAGTTCGTCGCCTGCTTCTCCGGGCGACCCCTTCGTCGCCTGCTTCGCCGGGCGACCCCGACAGCCGAACCGCGCAACCCCTTGTGAGACCGATCCCTCGTCTGCTGCCGGACCGACCCCTCGTCCCAGGTGGGACCGACCCCTCGTCCCAGGCGGGACCGACCCCTCGTCCAGAGCTGGACCGACCCCTCGTCCAGAGCTGGACCGACCCCTCGTCCGCAGCCAGACCCCACCTCTACCGACCGAGCAAGCCGCCGCAACTAGGATCACCAGAAGCTTGACTTTGGTGAGAAAGCATCTCTAATGGTGCTTTTTTTTAAAAAAAAAAGATTTATTTTATTTATTGTTTCTTCTCACCCCCTCATTATTTGCACTTGCTGTGTTTGTTTGTCTTCCTTGTTTCTTTAGGAGGCATAGGGAACCAAATCTGTGACCTCCAATATGGGGGAGGGGGGTTGCTTAATCATTGGAGTAACCTCTTGTTCCCTGCTTTTGTTTTATATCTCGTTGTGTTTTTCTTCGTGTCTCTTGTTGCTTCATCTTATTGTATCAGCTCGTGATACCTGCCCATACGCCAGCTCACTGCACTGCTCTTCCTCTTTAGGAGGCACCAGGAACCTCCGCTCCCTGCTTTGTTGGATCTCATTATGTTTTTCTTCTTGTCTCTTGTTGCATCAGTTTGCATACCTGCTCATCACGCCAGCTTGCTGTCGTTTTTAGGAGGCACTGGGAATCAAACCAGGAACCTCCCATGTGATAGGAGGGAGCTCAATCATTTGAGCCACATCCACTTCCCTCTAATGGTGCTTTGATTTGGACATTTCATGGCCTCTGAACTGTAAGGTTTTCCTCTAATAAAATTCCCATTATGAAAACCAACCCAGGGGGAAGCAGCTATGGCTCAATCAGTTAGGCTCCCATCTACCATATGGGAGGCCCTGGGTTCATGTCCTGGGGCCTCCTTGTGAAGGCAGGCTTGCCTGCACGCTGCAGAGAGCTGCCGACCCACTAGGGACACAGAGTGCTGCCCAGTCCACACATGCCGCAGAGACCCAACTCAGCAAGGTGACGCAACAAAAAAGGGACACAAGCAAAAATGCAGAAGAGTGCGCAGTGAATGGACACGGAGAGCAGACGGCAAGCAAAAAAGCCGCAAAGGTGGGGGGATTAAAAAAAAAAAAGCCGACCCATGGAGTGGATGTAGCTCAAGTGGTCGAGCGCTTTTTCCCCATGTACAAGGTCCTGGGTTCAATCCCTGGTACCTCCCGAAAAAAAATAAAGCCAACCCATTTCTGATATTTGCACAGGCAGCCCTGTGGCATACTAAGACACTGAGAGTTCCTGGCTTGATGCCACCGTTCTGCAATGCTTCTGATCTGGAAAGTGTCCAGGCTGCTTCCACCATGGGATAAGCGAACATTTATTTAATACCCAGTCTTCCCAAGATACTGCTGGGCTGTAGTTGATAATTTACACGTAAACTACTGCTTCCTCCCTACATTTTTGTTTTATTAAAAGGATCAAAGTTATTTAATAGACTTGATGAAGGGGGTTCTCAGCAGCATAGAGTCATCAGAGTGGAAGGTATTGTTTTAGTGTTTGTTGGATTTGGTGTGCTAGTATTTTGTTTGTAGTTTTGCATCTATATTCATAAGGAATATTGGTCTCTAGTTTTCTTGTGATATCTTTATCTGGCTTTGGTTATAAGGTGATGATGACCTCATAGAATGAGTTAGATAGTGTTCCCTCCTCTTCAATTTTTTGAAAGAGTTTGAGCAGGACAGGTGTTCATTCTTCTTGGAATGTTTGGTAAAATTCACCAGTGAAACCATCTTACCTGGGCTTTTCTTTGTTGGGAGGATTTTAAAATTTCCTGTTCAATTTCTTTTGCTGCTATTTGTCTGTTGAGGTCTTCTATTCTTTTTTTTTTTTTTTTTAAGGATTTATTTTTTATTTCTTTCTTTCCCCTTCCCCCTCCCCCACCCCCCCATTGTCCGCTCTCTGTGTCCTTTAGCTGTGTGTTCTTCTGTGTCTGCTTTGCATTCTTTTCAGTGGCGCCAGGAATCTGTGTCTCTTTTTGTTGTGTCATCTTGCTGTGTCAGCTCTCGGTGTGTGCAGCACCACTCCTGGGCAGGCTCTCCTTGTGGGGGCTCACTCCTTGCATGTGGGGTTCCCCTACACCGGGGACACCCCTGTGTGGCATGGCACTCCTTGCACACATCAGCACTGCATGTGGGCCAGCTCCACACGGGTCAGGAGGCCCTGGGTTTGAACCCTGGAC
Organism: Dasypus novemcinctus; assembly: GCF_030445035.2. Classification (NCBI taxonomy): domain Eukaryota; kingdom Metazoa; phylum Chordata; class Mammalia; order Cingulata; family Dasypodidae; genus Dasypus; species Dasypus novemcinctus. Next base: position 152,063,761 of record NC_080676.1, on the reverse strand, counting down.
CTCCCATATAGTAGGCAGACATTCATATCAGTTGAGCCAAATCTGCTTCCCTTCTATTTCTTCTTGATTCAATATAGGTAATTAGCATGTTTCTAGGAATTTACCTATTTCATCCAGGTTTTCTAATTTGAGGTGTACAACTGTTCATAGTATTCTCATATGATCTTTTTTATTTCTGTGTGGTTGGTGGTAATATTCCCCCTCTCATTTCTGATTTTAGTTATATGTGTCTTCTCTCTTTTTTCTTTATCGGCCTAGTTAAAGATTCAAAGGTTCATCAATTTTATTGATCTTTTCAAAGATCCAACTTTTGGTTTCTTTGAGTCTCTCTAGTTTTTTTATTCCTTATTTCATTTATCTCTGCTCTAATCTTTATTTCCTTCCTTTTGTTCACTTTGGGTTTTGTTTGCTCTTATTTTTCTAGAAACTTTCCATATACTTTTTAAAGTTTTAACATTTTAAAACTGTTTAAATAGTTATAAATAATGTAATTTCTCCTATATCATATATATTGACATTTTCAAATAAAACTCTTTTAGATTACCTTTTTAAACATGCCTATTTACCTCAGTGATTTGATACCCACCATTATCCATTTACAAAATAGTTAACAAACCCTTTAACCATCACAAATTTTATATTATTCCTTTTTCTCTTTCAATTTGTATTTCTGTTCTACACCCCCTACAGAATATTATACAAATATAATATATGCTTGAAGAGCTTTTGTTGATCCCTATGATGGTTAATTTCACAAATCTAGGTTATGTTGTCCAGGCATTTGGTCAAGCGAGCATGAGCCTACTTGTTACTGTGACGGTATTTCATAAAGAGATACCCATCAGTAGTCAGTTGATTGCATCTGTAGCGTATTACATCTACAACCACAAAGGAGATTGCCCTTACAATGAGGAGACTCTCTTCCTCCAATCTGGTCTTAAAGCCAGAACTGAGGATTTCAGAAGTCAAAAAGAGGAATTGCTGCCTGTTCTGAATCTCTGGAGAACGTGGACTAGCACAGTCATTTCTCTGCAACAACATTTTATATAAAAATTTAAACATTTTCAGTTTTCCGTGATCATAAGGTTTAAATTTTCTGTATATTGAATTGCTACCATTATAATGATCAATACCATACTGTTCATCAAAATAGCAAAAATGCATTATACATTTTGATCATTATTAAACATAAAAAGGTATTTTAATGGAAATACATAACTTAATGAGGTGAGTGGTTTTTTTGGTAGCAATTTATAATTCTAGTAATACACTTTACTGCTGGAATGAGGCAGTCTTCAGCATAAAATCTATTTCTGCTTTTCCTTTTTTAAATTTTTATTTATTTCTCTCCCCTTTCCCCCATTCCTCCCCCTCATTGTCTGCTCTTTTGTATCCATTTGCTGTGTGTTCTTCTGTGTCTGCTTGCATTCTTGGTGGCACCAGGGATCTGTGTCTCTTTTTGTTGAGTCATCTTGCTGCGTCAGCTCTCCATGTGTGCAGTGCCACTCCTGGGCGGGATGCGCTCTTTTTGCACAGGGCAGCTCTCCTTGCAGGGCGTACTCCTTGTGCATGGGGCTCCCCTACACAGGGGACACCCCTGTGTGGCCTGGCACTCCTTGAACGCGGCAGCACTGCACATGGGCCAGCTCACCACATGGGCCAGGAGGCCCTGGGTTCGAACCCTGGACCTCCCATATGGTAGGCGAATGCTCTATCAGTTGAGCCATGTCTGCTTCCCTATTTCTGTTTTTCATGTTTAAAGACATATGCTCTGTGGGAAACAACTCAGCAATAAAAAAATAATAAACTATTGATACATGCAAGAATTCAGATGATCTCAAGGGCATTATGCTGAGTGACAAAAAAGGCAATCTCGAAAGGTCACATACTTTCTGATTCCATGTATATAACATTCTTGAAATGGCAAAATTACAAAGACGGAGAACAAAGAAGACATTGTCAAGGGTTGGGGATGGTGGGATTAGATGGGGTGCATGAGGGACATCTTTGTGATGGAATATTCCTGTAACTTGATTGCAATTGTTTTTACAGAAATCTTCACGAGAGAAAATCATACATGCAATATCAATTTCCTGGGTTTTCTCCTTCAACTTGTATTTCTCGTCTACATGGGATCTCTCTACATTATCTTTGCAACTTCATGTGACTCTAGAGTCATTTAAATTAAAAAATAAAAAAAAGAGAGATGTATGCTTTGAGAAACCAGCTACACATACATCAGTAGATGATTGGAAGGAGTTTTGTTACAACAATATCATTCAGTTCTTTGAATTCCTTCAATATAACACGTCAGAATCATTTAGTGGTCTTCCATCAAAATTATTTGTAACAATCTAGAAATGGGCAAACCTGACTCAATTAGGTCCACCTGGGAACACCCTGATTTAACCAGGCACGTTACCCTCTCATTACTCATTTACTTTCTTACCATCGACACATATATTTCAATTATACTTTTGGAGGGTACCCCAGCCCATGCCCCGCACACTTGGTGGGGACAGTCCAGTCTAGTAAGATTGAGGTAGTGACAGGTGTGCCCTCCTTCTATAAAGTGGAAGGGGCAGATCACGATGGGGGGAGGGGAGCTGAAAACTGGCGTGGCGCCTCACTCACACTTCAGGCAGATGAATTTTAGAAAAGAGAACAAGTAGAAGTTGAAGATCTGGAAGGTACTTCTTTAAAACAATCCATGTGCCTTAAAATCCCTTGGAAAGTCTGTAAGCTGGCCTCCTCCCCACTCCCACCGCTGATTTTCCCTCCCCTCCCCGCCTTCCTCCCCACTCTCCACCCCTGGAGAGTAGGCAGACCCGATTAAAGACCCTTCCAGCTCTATTTTTACAGCTGCAAAAACTAAGGCTCATAGAAGTTACCTAATTTGCCTTAGAGAACCTAGCAAGCAGCTGTGCTGGGACTAGAACTCAGGGTATAACCAAAGGTTAAAAACTAACAAATAATTATGATTGCTGGAACGTTATATAGATAGAACGTTATATAGATGCTTTTTAAATTGGCCAAAAGGATTATATCTGAAATTGGCTGGACCGACTTCACCCTTTGCATGTGGCCATTTCTGACTAAAAACCTGCCATTGTAATGATTTTTCTGGATCTTACCCTTGTATATGGCCACTTGTACCTGCTATGATGAGTACTCCAGAGGGGTATGACCTTTGTATATGGACATTTCTATTGAAAGGGTGACCATTCCACCTTCCTGTTTGACATCCGTATGAAAAATCTTGTAGCTGACCTTTGTTTTGTATCCTCTTTCCCAGGATGCCTTGATCTCTGATAACTGTTGTCACTTTGACTCACCCCTGGTTGGTACCCACCTCCAACCTGCTTCAGTCCCTTAATGTTTATTAGTGACAGAACCTGTGCAAACTCCACCCCAATTACTCATTAGCATCCTGATGTTAAAAAACACTAGAATTTCTGCAGGGCCAGTAGGCAGTTTTGGGCCACAGAATCCACTGTGCTCCCTTGCTTGTGCAATCAAGAAAACTCTTTCTCTCTTTGAATCCCTGGTGTCTCAGAAATTGGTTTTTAAAAATGCATTGGGGGAAGTGGACTTGGCCCAATGGATAGGGCATCCGCCTACCACATGAGAGGTCCAGGGCTCATATCCAGGGCCTCCTGACCCATGTGGTGAGCTGGCCCACGCACAGTACTGATGTGCGCAAGGAGTGCCCTGCCACACAGGGTGCCCCCAACGTAGGGGAGCCCCATGCGCAAGGAGTGTGCCCCATAAGGAGAGCCACCCAGTGTGAGAAAAGTGCAGCCTGCCTAGGAATGGCGCTGCACACAGGGAGAGCTGACGCAGCTAGATGATGCAACAAAAATGAGACACAGATTCCAGGTGCTGCTGACAAGAATACAAGTGGACACAGAAGAACACACAGCAAAGGGACACAGAGCAGACAACTGGTAGGGGAGAGGGGAAGGGGAGAGAAATTAATAAATAGATAAATAAATAAATCTTTTTAAAAAATGCATTGGGAGAAAAGAAACTGCTTTTGCTCAGGATCAAGAGGACTATATCTAAAGTCCATTTTTCCCCCCCAACCACACCATTCTGGGAAAATAATGCAAGTGTGTTTTCCCTAGTATCATATGGGTAAGTGCAAAAGTGTGTGGTCATGGACATCAGAAATCACCTGTGTGTTACAATTGCTGATAATGTTAATACTAACTGCTTAATGCACACATGGGTACTGGAAAGGATTGGCTGTACAAAAATACAAGAAAACATTAATTGTTAATTTTCTTCTCACCCATGCTTCCTTAAAAATCAGTTGTCCCAGAATTTATGCACAGTGGCCCAGCAGGTGGCACCATAAACCCATAGTTGCCTTCCTGTAACTCTGACTCGATTTTGGGAGATTTCCATTTTGTAGTCAGCTGTAGATGAAGGTGAAAGGCTTGTAATCGTGTTTTCTTCTCTCCAACTCTAGTCTCTCCTGTTGTCTCAGCTAAAAGATCAATATCTGGGGAAGCAGACGTGGCTCAACTGATAGAGCATCCACCTACCATATGGAGGGTCCAGGGTTCGATCCCCAGGGCCTCCTGACCTGTGTGGTAAGCTGGCCCATGCACAGTGCTGCTGTGTGCAAGGAGTGCCATGCCACGCAGGGGCGCCCCCATGTAGGGAAGCCCCACATGCAAGGAGTGTGCCCCGTAAGGAGAGCTGCCCCTCATGAAAAAACACAGCCCACCCAGGAGTGGCACCACACACACACAGAGCTGACACAGCAAGATGATACAACAAAAAAGAGATGTAGTTTCCCAGTGCCATCTGATAATACAAGCAGGCACAGAAGAACACACAGCGAATGGACACAGAGAACAGACAACGGAGGGGAAGGGGAGAGAAATAAATAAAAATAAATCTTAAAAAAAAAACGACCAATATCTGGCTCTAATTGATTTAGTTTCCTTGAATTAAACTTCCTTGATGCCAAAGAGGATTTTCGCCCATAGTTTTGACCATGAGTAGGTAAATAATAAATATGTTACTTAAGAAGTCATATACTGAGTGCTTACAACCACCAAGTGCTTTGCTGGATCACCTCATTCAATCCTTTCCATAAGACAAGGAGGAATTTTCTGTTTTGGTGTCAGAAGTTCAGGGCTGGGGCACCTGGATTCTGTTTTAATCGGTTTACTCTTGAATAGCTAACCACTATTTTTTTAAACATTAAAAAAATAGTAAATCAGAGATTATTACTATTTTTTATCTTTTATTATCTTTTTTTAAAGATAGATCACAGTAGATTATTATTTTAAAACCCTTATTTCCAGTGTAGCTGATTCTTAGCAACTATAGTTAAGATGTGATAAAAGTAAAATCATTCAAAGTATTTTTTTTCATCTGTCCATATATGCACACAATGTCCGTGTGTGTCACAGGGCAAGGCCACAGAGTACCAACACCATTCACCTAGTACCACACCAGCTCCAGTCTTTCTAAGGAGAAATATATATATATAATATAAATAGCTCTTCCTACATGAAATAATCTCACCCCAAATATATGGCACAACGATTTCAAAGCCCAAATCAGTAGTTCACTTGCAATCATTAGATAACCCCGGATTACCCAGCTAAACCCCTCCCCAAGCAGAGGAAGATGGCATGACCTAAAGAAGTGGTGATTTACATAAGGCACGCAGTAGTGACAATGACAAAATCCAGATCCCTTGTCTCTATAGCAGCACTCCTTCCATATGTGCTTCTCTGACCTTGAGGATCTGAAAAAAAAAAATCCAAATATTAATACATGGTGTTTTTGTTTCCTTGGCTGCTCAAGAAAATACCATGCAACAGATTGGCTTGAACAATGGAGATTTATTTGCTCATGTTTTGAGGCTAAAAGAAATTAAAAATCAAAATGTCATCAAGGTAAAGCTTCTTCCTGAAGACTGGCACTCCAGGGGCTGGCTGCTGGAGATCCTTGGTCCTTGGCTCCTCTATCACATAGCAATGCCCATGGCAGCCTCTAGTGGCCTCTCCCTTATCATCTGGGTGCCATTGACCTGCAGCTTCTAGCTTCTCGTGGCTTTCTCTATCTGTCTGGATTTCATTCTGCTTATGAAGGACTCCAGTAATAGGATTAAGACCTGATTGAGTTGGACCACAGATTAAATAAAGTAGCCTCATAAAAAGGTCCTACTTACAATGGGCTCACACCCACAGGAATGGAGGAAGTTTAAGAACATGTTTTTCTGGGGTGCATAGCTCCAAACCACCATGCATGGCTTCTCATTTATCTCTTATTAAATGTTATTTTCTTGCTTTGGGCTTCATGACCAGATGTTTATTTTTCTAATATTAAATCTGTCATCTAAATAGTTGGCTGTTTATTAAATTTTATGTTATTTACAAATGTGTCATCTCTTCTATGTCTTTTGTGACTTTAATAAAAATGTTGACGGGAAACAGACTTGGCTCAGTGGTTAGGGCGTCCGTCTACCACATGGGAAGTCCGTGGTTCAGACCCCGGGCCTCCTTGACCCTTGTGCAGCTGGCCCAAGCACAGTGCTGATGCGCGCAAGGAGTGCCCTGCCACACAGGGGTGTCCCCGCGCAGGGGAGCCCCACGAGCAAGGAGTGCGCCCCGTAAGGAGAGCGGCCCAGTGCGAAAGAAAGTGCAGCCTGCCCAGGAATGGAGCCGCACACACAGAGAACTGATAACAAGATGACGCAACAAGAAGAAACACGGATTCCCGTGCCGCTGACAACAACAGAAGCAGACAAAGAAACAAGGCGCAGCAGATGGACACAGAGAGCAGACAACCAGGGGGAGGGGGGTGGGGAGAGAAATAAATAAATAAATCTTAAAAAAAAATAAAAATAAAATAAAAATGTTGACTGGCCAACTTTGTGGACAGAACTTATCAATCATTAACAAATTCCTTTTAGGGTCACCCTGATTCATTAAACGCATGATGTACATAATTCATGCAAACCAATGTTAAAGGAAAATGCAGGGCCCCTTGTTAAAAAATTACTAAGAATTTCAAGAGAGCAAAAGCAGAGCTTTAAACCAAACATGGGGCCTTCTGAGTGCTGGACACTGTGTGATTGCAGGGGTCACAGCCATGAAATGGGCTCTGATTAAACCTCTTAGGTTTCAGGTATTCTATCTGCTATAGATTGATTAAACTATGTTGGGATTGCTTCTGGCTGTAACAGAAAACCCAACAAAAAATGGCTTAAACAAAGGAAGATTTTACTTTTTCCATGTAATGAGAGAGCCAGAGGTAAGTCCGGGCCCTTTCTCTCTTCCTTTCTCATCCTCTTTAGCATCCAGCTTTTATCCTCCTGACACAGGAGAGCTGCAAAACTTCCCGGGGTGTTCTACCTACCTCTCACTGGCTCAAATGGTGTCACGTGGTCAAACGTAGCTGCAAGGGAGGCTTGGAATTACACAGTTCCAGTTTCCAGCATCTTGAGTAAAGAAAGACAAAGGAGAGAGGGGTGGAAATGAGTGTGGCGTTTCAATGAACTATTGCTACAGAACAAACTGCTCCAAAACTTACAAGCCTTTTATTGTATCTCATGACTTTGGGGAATTGGCATTTGTCAGGGCTCATCTAGGTGATACTTTTATTCCTCATGCATTGATGGGAGTCTCTTGGTAGTTGAATCTGTCCAGAGAGTCTGAAATCACTTCCCTCACGTATCTGGCACCTTGGTGGGGATGGCTGAAGGCTGAGTTAGCTGGGGCTGTCATCTGATATCTTACATGTGGCCTTTCCAGCACAATGGTTGCAGGTACTCAGACTTCTTCCACGGAGCTCCAGACTCCCAGAGGGAGTTCCCAGAGAGAGGGTTCCAGCATCAGAGCAGAAGTTGCACAGACTTTTTTGACCTGCCTTAGGAATCACAGACAGTCATTCTTGGTTAAAGATTCTTGATCAAAGCAGTCACAAATCTGCCTCAATCCAAAGGAAGAAGACAAAGACCCCATAGTGTGCTGGAGCCAGCTTTTAGTGAGGGTAAACTTAAAATTTCAGAAATATTGTGAGCCGTTTGTTAAGCACAGCCATTCTTGAAATTGGCCACAGTTGGGAGTAGTTACGCCATAGAAATTGGCAAATGCTACAGATCAGGACTTTCCCTGTCATAATGCCATTTGTTAAACATTTACCAGCGTAACCCTGCATACATCACACTTCTTTACAGGAAGAGTATCAAGAAATTCGCAGCCCTGTTTTAAACCTCCTACTGTAAGCAAATCTCAGAATCCTCCAGATAAACTTTCTTTGGTCCAGACCACATTTCTCTGTTTGGATATCAGGAGAGATCTGACCAAATGCTTTCTGCAATATATGACTCACTGGTCTAGTAATTCTATGCAAAAACAAAACTGAGATGCTTTTGGCTCAACTTGTTCTGAATGAACCCATGCTAGTGCCTAGCAGCTTTTCCAAGTGCTCAAACTAACTGCTTAATGACCTATTTTAGAAAACTTTCCCCGAAGATTATTAAGCTTCCTGTTTCGTAATTTCTGGAAACCTCCTTTTTTCCAAATGTGGGCCAAGTTGTATTTTAAACCATTTGTACCATATAACATACATACAGAAAAGTATAAAATATAAATATGTACTAATTAATAAATAGTAGTAAATCAAACATCACTGGAACTATCCCACAATCAATATGTTGAATGTTGGGAGAATCTCAAAAAGCAATTGCCTCTCTTCCCCCAGAGGAAACCACTTTCCTGACTTTAGTGATATTTGCTCCAGTGCTTTTTTTCATACTTCAACTTTTGAACTTTCTATGAATGAAATCATACTGTAGGTATAACTGGGACAAACTTTGCCCAACTCTGACCTTTTAGCACTTCATTTTTTCTCCATAGTTTTTTTTTTTAATTTGTAATGTGGTAACATATATACAATATAATATTTCCCATTTTAACCACTTTCATGAACCCCCATAGTTTCTTGAAGATTAACAAGACCAATTCCACATTCATAGTTATAAAATCTTCCAGAAAGTTTTAGGCCCTAATCTCCTAAATCTTTGATGTGCTGCCATAAGCTTTCATTCATATTAACCAACAGGGAATATAGTTCTTATTGAACTAGATCTAGGGTTTCTTAATCATCTATCACTTCTGTTCTGAAAAAGGCAAAAAAAAAAAAAGTTACATAGTTTGCATTTATGTTCTAGCCCAGACTAGCCCTTCATTTCTCACCTTGTTCTTTCGGTGCCTTGCTGAGCGGCACAGCTGGATACAGGGGGGATACCTCTTAAATTCAATTATTAAATCCATCTGGTGTTTGCTGATGATTCCTGGTTCTCTTTTTTTTTTCTTCCTGATTCTCTTATTTCCTAACTGCCAAGCATTGACACTTTTCTTCTCCAGGCACCTCAAGGCCCAGTGTTTAAAGTTGCTACCTGGGGGGGGGGGTGTATGGGGACCTCATATTTTTTAATGTAATATTGAAAAAAATAAAGACAAAATAAATAAATAATAAAAAAAATTTTTTTTAAAAAGAAAAAAAATTTTGCTGCCTTAGCTGTATCCCAATATTTCTCAGCCTTTTTCAGCCAATCTCATACCCGGGGACCTGTGAGAACCCAGAAGGTGGGAGAGAGAAATCAGCTTCCCCCCCAGGCCAGCCACCTGTCCACCAAAACCCGGGTCGCAACCTCATTTTGCACACGTGGGTGCATACACACGCGCACACACGCACCCCATCCTTCTGGTGAATGTGCCTCGCCGGGACTCAGGGAATCTGGGCTCCCTCAGCACACCCCGGGTTCCCACAGAGACGGAGGGGTCAGAAAACCTAGAACACCTCTGCACCGTTATCCGCTGCCCAACTCCAAGGCACCCTCTTTCATTCCTTTAAACTTCCTGTACCTTTGTCAAGACCCTGTTTCGTGTGGGGCATGTGTCAAGTGCTGTGGAGAAGGAAAAAATGACCAAGACCCAAGAAGAGGACTCATCGTGGAGCAAAGGAAGGAACAACCCATCTTTCTCCCTTCAAAACTGTTGGGTAAAATGTTCAAAAAAGATAAAGTCATTCACAGTCTAACTCTGGGGGCGGGGTGGCCTGCTGCCCTGAAATAGGAGTCCCCAGGAGAGTGAAGTCTCATCCACCACCCCCACCTCACCCTCCACTCCCGCCACGACCCATCCTGGCCAGTGGATTTGCCTTCCAAAACCACAAGGCCACAAGTGTGCCACGGAAAAGTAAAAAAGCTGAGGGGATGGGGTGGTAGAGTTGACAAACTAGGGTGCTCGAAGACATCCACCTCCTTGTTACGTGAAGAGTAAATGTGCTTCTGGTTTAAGGCACTGGTAGTCCTTGTTTTGAAAGCTTTCCCACCTGGGGTACTCCCCCAGCATCTAGGACAGTGCCTCGCATATAGCAGGCACTCAATCAATACCTGGAAACGAAGGAACCCTCCTGCTTCCAAGCCTTCTGTAGCCCCCAAGCCCTCTGCTAGGAAGCAGAAGCTCCTTAACGGGCCAGATAGGTCTCCTTGGTCAGTGTCTGGTGTCATCCTGCAGCTCCAGCTTCAACTCCCTCTCTCTCACTTCCTTGAGCATTGTCATCCCTTTTGCTGGGCATAAAATCAACTACGAGAGATGTGAAATGAGCCAAAAAGAGAGCCAAGGAGCTGAGTGTGCACTTCCAGGGTTCCAGGAGACAGAGGAATGTGCAAATGTCTTGGAGGAGAAGCAGCCCTCAATAGGAGGGGGTCCCGGGGGAGGCTGTCTCCGGCAGACAAGGGTGAGGAGATTTTCAGGGCAGGGCTGGAAGGACCCAAGCTCGGGTGAAGAATTAGCCCGTCCTTGGAGAGCCACAAGAAGGCTGACGCATCCCACAGTTAAGGAAGGCTTGATTCCTCCCACAACACCAGTAAGCATGGTTAAATGGGAGGCGGGTGTTGCGTGCTGAATTGTGCCCCCCAAAAGGATATGTTGGAGTCCTCTAACCCCTGGTCCCTGTGAATGTGACCCGACTTGGGACTAGGGTCCTGGCAGATGTCATCAGTTCACGATGAGGTCATGTGGAGCAGAGGGGCCCTCAATCCAATGATTGGTTCCAAATGGAGGAGAGATGTGGGGACACAGAGACACAAGGAAAAGGCCCTGGGAAGGCAGAGGCAGAGACTGGAGGGCTGCGAGCCGGAGGGCTCCGAGGGCTGCCCGCAGCCACCCGCAGCGAGGAGGAGGCTGATGGACTCGCACCTAAAGCAGCACCCTGCCGACACCTCGATTTCAGACCGGTAGCCTCCTGGACAGCGAGAGAATCCATTTCGCTTTCTTATTTTTTATTTATTTTTAAGATTTATGTATTTATTTATTTCTCCTCCCCCGCCTGCCCCCGCCCTGGTTGTCTGTTCTCTGTGTCTGTTTGCCACATCTTGTTTCTTTGTCTGCCTCTGTCGTCAGCGGCACAGGAATCTGTGTTTCTTTTTGTTGCGTCATCTTGCTGTGTCAGCTCTCCATGTGTGCAGCACCATTCCTGGGCAGGCTGCACTTTCCTTCCCACTGGGCGGCTCTCCTTATGGGGCGCACTCCTTGCCCATGGGGCTCCCCTACAGGAGGACACCCCTGCGTGGCACGGCACTCCTTGCGCGCATCAGCACTGCGCATGGGCCAGCTGCACAAGGGTCAAGGAGGCCCGGGGTTTGAACCACGGACCTCCCATGTGGTAGACGTATGCCCTAACCACTGGATCAAGTCCGCTTCCCTTCAGTTGTTTTAAGTCACCCTGTTTGCGGTGCTTTGTTCCAGCAGCTCTAGGAAAGGAATACGGTTGTCCCGCAGCAGGTTCTTTCAGCGTGAGGGGGTATAGCGTGGAGCGGATGGTCGAAGTCCACACCCAAGAGCTCCGGGATGGAGGGAAGGGGGGTGTTGCATGTTTTTTGCCACCATTTTGAAGGGAGAAAGATCTGGTGTTCCGTCCTTGACTACATGATAAGGTATCTCCTTGTGTCTTAGTCATCTGTATTCGCCACAGCATCTGACACAGCACCTCATGCAAAATAGGGTTTCAATAAACGCCTGTGGAGTTGAGCAGGTTTTATGTTCTGTGTACCCCCAGCAACACCAGGAGAGCAGGGGTCCTTCACAAGGGGTCTGCAAGCTTGAATTTTAAAAAAAACAACAGTATTCTTGTAGGGATGTGTTGGTGCAAGTGTTATATATTTATTAAATAATATACAGTATAGTGTGGACTTAGTAAGAGGTCCATGGTTTTCACCTGACTGGCAAAGGGGTCCACGGAACAAAAACGGTTCAGAACCCCTGCAGTATGGGAAGCAGATTTGGCCCAACGGATATAGGGTGTCTACCTACCACATGGGAGGTTTAAAGTTCAAACCCCGGGCCTCCTGACCCATGTGATGAGCTGGCCCATGTGCAGTGCTGATGTGCGCAAGGAGTGCCCTGCCACACAGGGGTGTCCCCCGGGTAGGGGAGCCCCACACGCAAGGAGTATGCCCTGTAAGGAGAGCCGCCCAGCACGAAGAAAGTTCAGCCTGCCCAGGAATGGCACTGCACACATGAAGAGCTGATGCAGCAAGATGACACACAAAAAAAGAGACACAGATTCCTGGTGCCGCTGACAAGAATACAAGCAGACACAGAAAAACACAGAGCGAATGGACACAGAGAGCAGACAACTGGGGTGGGGGAGGGAAGGGGAGAAAAATAAATAAAAAATAAATCTTTAAAAAAAAAAAGAACCTCTGCAGTAAAGGATGTGGTTTAGGCTGGTGATTCGGCCAGACCCTCTTGTCAGACAGACTGGGTCCAGTGCCAGTGTTGCCACAGTGGCTCCACGGCCTCTCATTAACCCTCTAAGTCTATATTTGCTCCACTGTAAAATGGGACCCATAAAGGTACCTCCCCCCTGGGTTGCTGCAAGAACAAAATGGTTTCGTGCAGTTGCAGCAGAATGCCCCACTCACGGCACGTGCTTAGTAAACGCTGACAGCTGGGGGTACTCAGCAGATGTGTGTTGATTTGAACCTTGCAGAAACACAACTTTCCCATCCCAGAAATGTATTTACCTTAAATGTGGGCAGGGCCTGGATCTTGCTGTGTGGTATCCAGCCACAGCACATGGTTGATAACATTCCCACAGCAGTTACCAGCATGAATGTCAGAGGAAGCCCTGGGCTTTGTTCGTCTGAACTGAGTGGTCATCCAAATGCAATAGCTCATTTCCATGGTTAGGAACTTTGCTTTGGTTTGTTTGACCTTGGGCTCCAGATATTTGCTACTGCACCTGCTTCTCAACTCAATTTGTTGGAAAATGCATCAGAGGGACGGAAAGCGGCTGGGTAGGAGAATGGACCTTGTCTACCTACTGCCTCCAAAGAGAGGGTGAAGAGCCTTTGTTCCCTCATGGCTGGCATGTCAGAACACAGGGGAATGGTGTGATTCTGGTGGCAGAATCCCACTGGCTGTAGCAAAGGGAGGGGAGTGGGTGTCGATAGGGTAAGCTGTCAGGGTAATCCTAACAGAGGCTCTGCTGACTTATCAGTCCCATGGGTCTGGGTAGACAGGGGCCCTACAGAATAACTGTAGAGCCAGTCCCAGACCAAAGTGGGTCTTGGCTTCCAAAAGGCAAGAGAGAGATCGACATGTGAGCTCCATGATGCCAAGCAATTGGATAAGGAGATTTACTCGGTTGGACAAAAGGGCTTGATTTAACATAGACTTGGCTTCAGTTGTGGGTCACCCCCACCCTATGCTGATGCCAAAAAAGACCCTCGTGGCCTCTGGGTAGAAGAAAAAGGTTGGAGTTTGTGGAGGAGGACACTTTGCTGCATTGGGTTGACTCTGAGGTTTTCTGGAACTGTGGAAGACTGTAGGATAGGAATGGGGTAAAGATAGCCTAGTGATTCAATGCGGATCAGCAGAATATCCATATCTACATAAAATACCATGACTTTAAAATGCTGTTTGACCTAAAGTAAGGGGGAAATGGAAAGGAGAAATGAGTTTATATGGCTACGAGTTTCTAAAAAAGAGTCTGGAGGCTGGCAGAAGGTTTGCCCTCATGCACAACTGAGCAGAGTCAGAGAGACAGATAAAGCAGATACAACCCCCAGATATTGGTTCCTTTGAGGGCTAAAGAGACCCATGGGAGTTATGGTCATGGCCGATGGGGTTAACTACCAGGGCAGATGGCCCCTCTTTGGAAATGGTGTTTATGTGTGATGAATCTGGACTCAGATGGGATCTCCCTTCATAAGACTTTCATGCTAATGTGCTGGAGGTGCAGTTAATGTTGGGGTTTAAGATATATTTAGGGGATTTGAATCTCTGGACTGACAATGTGATAGCCAGATCCTGAGCCTCAACAGACTCCAGCACCTACAATCTGATTTATTGGACTTACCACACTCAGCTAAGATGGAGGTGAAGAAGGACAACCACCACACCATGGAGCCTAGAGTGATTACAACTGAAAATGGGAGGATTGCATCCAGCATCCAGGTGGAATCTGAGCCTCCTCTTGACATAAAGGTGCAATGGACACAACCAATCCAGTGTCCACATAGAAGAGGTGGCATTGGATTGGGAAAAGTGGACATAATGGACAAAGGGTATGGGGAAAGGCAGGAAGAGATGAGAGGTGGAGGCGTCTTCGGGACATGGAGCTGCCCTGGATGGTGCTTCAGAGGTAATCACCGGACATTGTAAATCCTCACAGGGCCTACTTGATGGAATAGAGGAGAGTATGGGCCATGATGTGAACCAATGTATATGAGGTGCAGAGGTGCCCAAAGATGTACTTACCAAATCCAATGGATGTGTCATGATGATGGGAACGAGTGTTGTTGGGGGGGGGGGAGAGGGGGGGTGGGGGGGTGGGGTTGAATGGGACCTCACATATATATTTTTAATGTAATATTATTACAAAGTCAATAAAAAATAAAAAAATTAAAAAAAATAAAAAAGAAAAAAAAACATAAAAAAAAAAAAAAAAGATAGCCTAGTGGATTATAGTCTTTTTGCTTTTCAATGAACATGATAATAGCTACCATTCTGCAATTTTGCTGTATGTCAGACACCAGATTGATGGTTTCCATATGTTGTCTCTGGCCCTTACAATTCTCAAGGTGGCTATTGTTATACACATCACATTTATCCAAGACTGCATAATAAACCAACCCAAAATTAGCAACATCAAACCATAACCACTTTATTATGCTCACCGATTCTCTGGGTCGGGGATTTGGAAATGGCACAGTGGGGACTGCTTGTCTCTGCTCCATGATGCCTGGGGTCTTAGCTGGTTCAAAGTGCTGGGGAGACTCACTGGCTACCTGACATAAGGCAGGGACCAGAATCATCCAAGGACTCTTTGCTTTTATGCTTGGCAGGTGAAGCTGGCTGTCAGTTAGACCCTCAGCTGGGACCTCTTCGTGTGGTATAGACTTCCTCACAACACGGTAAGTTCCCAGGGCACGTGTCCCAGGGGAGAGAGCCAGGTAGATGCTCCGCTTCATTTCACAGCTCTGGGAATCACAGGGTATCACGTGTGCCCTTGCCCAGATCCAAGGGGAGGAAACGTAAGCTCACCTCTTGATGAGAGGAATGTTAAAGTTAGGTTATAAGAAAAGCATGTCAAATGGAAGAGATCGCTGAGGTCATCTTGGGAAAATACCTCTGCCACAATACTTATTCAACCAGAAGGTAGGACTCAGAAAGTTTCTATACCTGCCATAAGACACAAGCTTCTAAGTTCCAGATCTAAAGTCTAAACCCAGATGTGCCTGGATTCAAAGCGTTCCTCTATCCATGCTATTTCAGCGTGACACCAAAATCCCTAAAGCTTTCCTGTTCCCTTTGTGTATCATCTTCTTCTCCCTTCCAATTGCTGCCTGTCATCTGACTCCCCCTTAACCCCTTTCATCCTCTTTAATCTTCTTTTTTTTTTTTAATTTATTTTATTTCTCTCCCCTTCCCTCCCTGCCCCCCTCCCCCCCCCCGCCTTGTTGTCTACTCTCTGTGTCCACTTGCTGTGTTCTTCTGTGTCCGCTTGCACCCTCGGTGGCACCAGGAAACTATGTCTCTTTTTTGTTGCATCGTATCTCCATGTGTGTGGTGCCACTCCCGCGCAGGCTGCGCTTTTTTCACATGGGGCAGCTCTCCTTGCAGGGCACACTTCTTGCGCATGGGGCACGCGGGGGCCCACCTGAGTGGCATGGCCCTCCTAGTGCGGCAGCACTGCGCGTGGGCCAGCTCACCACGGGTCAGGAGGCCCTGGGTTTGAAACCTGGACTCTCCATGTGGGAGGCGGATGCCCTATCAGTTGAGTCACGTCTTCTTCCCTCTTCAATCTTCTTTTAACCATTTCTTCTCAAACTTGACTTCTGCCAACAAACAAATGAGAGACGTGCTCCTATGCCCAGCACACTCCCTTTGGGGTCCCGGATCATGGGTGGTGGCACAGATGAGGGACAATGGGGATGTGCCGTGCCTGGAGCTAAGGTTAATCCCACCTTTTTCTCTCCCTCTCTGTAAAGGACATCATAATGAGAGTGGGAAGAGGGAATTCATTATTGGGATAACATTGCCATCCTCCCCAAATGATCTAAAATGTAAATCATTGGCCATGTTGGGTACTTAAATATTTTTCCTAATAACCTGCCAACTTTGCAACTGCTGGAGGCACCATGGTTCAAAGCCACAGCTGAAGACATTTCAATGTGATAGACCTACCAGGTCAGCAGGCAAATTCTCTTTCTCGAAATCCCACGCCCAGCCATTCTGACATTGTTTTATTGTTCATAGAATTTACACACTTTTCTCCTTCAAAGCTGAGAATCTCTTATCAAATGCAATGTGGTTCTAACCTCCTTCTGTTCACCAACCTTCAGCTCAGCCTCCCTGTCCCTCCCCATTTGGGTCCTTCCTTTGTCTTCTGCCGCTTGGACCCTCTTCTTTCTTTTTTATTGCCTTTCCTGTTTGTTCACATCTTCTAAGGCCAGGACCTTCCTCAGTATGCTCTTTACATGTAAGATATTCTCAGAGACCTGCTGTTTCAGCTGCAGTGGCCAAAATCAGGAGTCCAAAGAACACATTTTAGAAGTTTTGAAGCTTCGACAACATGTCCCCCAGAGCTACCTGGCAGTGTGAATAGGGAAAACACAATCAGTTGTTCAGAAGAGCTGCTTTTTCCCAGGTGTCCTGGTGAGGGCTTGGGGGACAGACTGCCTGGGGCTTGAATCTCTACTAACTAGCTGTAGGAGCTGGGCATGGCCTTAACCTCTCTTCACCAGTAATGATACCTATAGGGTAGTTGGGGATTAGATGGCATCCTGTAAGAAAAGCACTTGGTGCTTAGTGAGCTTTTTAAAAAATATTAGCAATTCCTCTTCCCATCTGATGATAGAAGGGGGCCAATTTCCTGCTGAAAAGAATATAAAATGTAGAGCATGAAAGAGAAATGTAGAGAATGAAAAATAATACCAAGGATGGAAGGGGGGAGGGAAAGTTGGGGTGGGGTAGGGGAAAGGTTAGGACAAGCCTCTGAGTTCTTAAGCAACACTGTCCAATAGAAATATAATGTGAGCCACAGATAATGTTGTTTTGTTTGTTTTTTTAGGTATCTGGGCCAGAGATTGAACCCAGGACCTCGTCTGCAGGAAGCTGATGCTCAACCACTGAGCCATATCAGCTCCCCTGAGTTCGGATTTTCATTTGTTTGCTTGTTGTTCTTTTCTTTTTTTAAGATTTATTTGTTATTTATTTCTCTCCCCTTCCCTTCCCCCCCTCCCCCATTGTCTGCTCTCTGTGTCCCTTCGCTGTATGTTCTTTTTTGTTCACTTGCATTCTTAGCAGCACCGGGAATCTGTGTCTCTTTTTGTTGCATCATCATGCTGCATCAATTCTCCACGTGTGTGGTGCCGCTCCTGGGCAGGCTGCACTTTTTTCACACGGGGCAGCTCTCCTTACAGGGCATACTCCTTGCATGTGGGGCTCCCCTACATGGGGGACACCCCTGTGTGGCAGGGTACTCCTTGGAAACGTCAGCACTGTGCATGGGCCAGCTCACCATGTGGGTCAGGATGCCCTGGGTTTGAGCCCTGGACCTCCCACATGGTAGGCAGACGCTCTATCAGTTGAGCCAAATCTGCTTCCCTGTTGCTCATCTTTGTTTTTAGGAGGCACTGGGGACCAAACTTGGGACCTCCCATGTAGTAAGCAGGTGCTCAACTGCTTAAGCCACATCTGTTCCCCCAGATATAATTGTAAAATTTCTAGTAGCCACATTAAAAAACTAAAAAGAGACAGGTGAAATTAATTTTAATAATATTTTATTTAACCCAATTTTCTGATTAAAATTGGAAATCAATGTAAAAATATGACTGTTATTTTTTCATACTAAATCTTTGAAATCCAGTGTGTATTTATTGCTTTTAGCGCATCTTAATTCAGACTAGTCACATTTCAAGGGCTCCATAGCCACAAGAGACCAGGGGCTACCATACGGGATAGCGCAGCTCTACAGGTTCAGATATTCATTCTCATCGCCCTCAGTATTTGCCCATGCCTCTGCAAGCACCATATAGAGAGAATATTTTTAGCAGCTGCTAAAAAATTGAGGCTCCAGGCAGCCAGCATCCACCTAGCTGCCAGAGTTTCATCTGTCTTCCTTCGAGACGTTGACTGTTTGCTTTTAAGGTGTTACAGCACTTCTTCTCGCTTCCCGCTCGAGCACTGGTATTTAGGGCTGTACAGGTTCTAGCCCTCGTTTTGAACTCCTGTAACCCATGGCAACAGGGAGGCGGCTGAAGCTGACTGCCTGGCTCCGTCCCGCAACGCTGGTTGAGGGCTGGAAGAAGGCAGGTGGAACACGGCAGCAGGGCCGTCAGGGCGAGTTGGCTTTGGCGAACGGGGTGGCGGTGTTGACCGAGCACCCACAGAGAGGCGCGAGCCTCCTCCCCTCTCGGAGCCTTCATCGCGGAGGCGAGCTCCTCGGAGCAGAGTGAACGAGGCCGGGACGTGGGATTTGCCCGCCCGCGGGTGACCTGCTGCCGCCGGGGAGGGAGGGTTTTCACAGCCACAGCCTCCCTTGCCCAAAACACGCCGGGGAGACGGGCTGCGGGTGACGCGGATGCTCTGTGAGGGCGCGGGGCCTCTGCCCAGTCCCAGGAGGCGCTATCGGGATCGCTGCCCCCTGGGCTATGCATCTTCCCGGGATGCAGTGTGGAAGGTTCCACCCCCCCCCAATTATGCAACCTGGCCTTCCTCTTTGGGGGTGGAATTTGGAAAAGGAGTCAGGAGACCCCGTCTAGTCCTAGCTCCATCATTAACCAGTTGTGTGACCTCTCTCTGGGGCCAGTGTCCTCATCATAAAAGGAGTGGATTTGACCGGGTGATTTTGATTGTAAGTGTTCTTGAAGCTCTATCAGTTCTCCATGTACATGTTTTTTGAGAGTAAATGGCCACTTTTGGGAAAACTACTTAAAAAGACCTTGGTTTGGAACCTGGTAGCATCTTCATGCACACAGAAACACTTGTTTCCTCTTTAAACACCCTCAGCCAAGTGCCTACAGGATTAAGCCCAGATCTCTTAGACGGTCCTCAAAGACCCTTCATCATCTCCAAATTCATGCCCCCCTTCTGGCTCCTCCCCCTGTGCTCTGATCACAAAATCTTCTCAAGGTCTTATTACTCCCCACTCGACTACTCCTCTATCTTTAGTCCAGCGGCTTAGTCATTGTGGACGCCTCCCTCCCCCACCTCCCATGGCGAACCCTTCTGGAGATTCAGCTTGGGTGCTGCCTCCTCCAGGGAGGCCTCTCTGATTCACTTTGGCTGAATCATTGTCTCCTAGATATGTAACTTGACATCAATTCACTCTATTCCTGAATCGGGGAGGTGGAACGGTAGCACCTCAGGACCAGGACTTAGCCTCCTTCCTTACGTTCCCACACCTCCTAGCATGACACCTGCCCACAGCGTGCTCTAGTGGGTTCCAATTTTTCTATATCAGCTCTGCATTAGCTTTGTATTTTATGGAAAGAAAAATAAATAAAAGAAGAATGAACGAGTAAATGATATGGATTCAATGCAGACTGCACTCAGATGAATGGCTAAATACCCCATCTCTACTCTGGTTTGTGTTTTGAGGATAGAATACAGAAAAGTTTCAAGTGACCATTTTGCCCTACTTTTCCTGTCTTCCACCTTAATCATTCACTCTGTCTGTTAGTTTTAACAAGAGAAGAATGCTAAAAAAATTTTTTTTTTAATTTATACATTGGAACATAGATAAGCCTCCCCTACTTAAATGAAAAATAAAATATTAGAAGAGTAAGGGGCTAGGAGCAGATATGGCTAAGCAGTTGAGCGCCTACTTCCCACATGGGAGGTCCTGGGTTTGGTTCCCGGTGCCTCCTAAAAACAAAAACAAATAACAAACAACAAGCAAAACAAGCAAAAGGGAGCCAATGTGGCTCAGTGGTTGAGTGCTGGCTTCCCACAGATGAGTCTTAGGTTTAATCCCCAGCCTCGTAGCTTTTAAAAAGGGGGGAGGGGCTTAGAAATAAGAATGCCAGGGAAGCAGATTTGGCTAAACAGATAGAGCATCTGCCTACCATATGGGAGGTCCAGGGCTCAAACCCAGGTCCTCATGACCCATGTGGTGAGCCGGCCCTTGCGCAGTGCTGATGCGCGCAAGGAGTGCCGTGCCGCACAGAGGTGTCCCCCGTGTAGGGGAGCCCCACGCACAAGGATTGCGCCCTATAAGGAGAGCTGCCCAATGCGAAGAAAGTGCAGCCTGCCCAGAGTGGCGCTGCACACATCAAAAGCTGACACAGCAAGATGACACAACAAAAAGAGACACAGACTCCTGGTGTGGCTGACAAGAATACAAGCGGACACAGAACA
Source organism: Dasypus novemcinctus (assembly GCF_030445035.2). Lineage (NCBI taxonomy): Eukaryota > Metazoa > Chordata > Mammalia > Cingulata > Dasypodidae > Dasypus > Dasypus novemcinctus. The sequence goes on along the minus strand of NC_080676.1, from coordinate 152,042,852 downwards.
CACAGCGAATGGGACACAGAGAGCAGACAACTGGGGGGGTGGGTTGGAGCAGGGAAGGGGAGAAAAATAAATTTTTTAAAAATTAAAAATCTTTAAAAAAATATATGCCAGATAAAATACAAGAGGTCCAAAAAACAAAAAACAGACTGAAAGGGAAAAAAATGCAAGAGGTCCAGTTAAATTGAATTTCAGATAAATATTTTTATATGTATGCCCAAAGTATATATGGTTCTCACCACAAGACGTTCATATACTAAAATATTGTTCAATGTTTATATTGAAATTCAAATTTAATTGGGTGTCTTATATTTTTATTTGCTAAATTTGTCTACCTTACCTAGATATTATCTACTCTAACTTCTATCCAGCACAGAAATACGTTTTACAACATCACTGACATGTGATCATCCTACAAGCCAGCTCATTCAATACTGGACAATTCTCATTATTAGAAAGTGCTTCATTATAGGGAGCCCAAATCTGATTTCTATGTTTTCCAATCAGTGGTCTTTCATCTTGAAAAATGTCTCATCATTCTTCTCTAATAGTTAAAAATACTACATATTTTATTTACAACAGGGTTTTTAATAAAGACAATGTTTTCTATCTTACATCTAGCTAGTCCTGAGTTTTTCTTTCCAAACTCCTAACTCTTTCTTCTGGTAGATGCCTAACACCACTATTTCCCTTTTTATGTTTTTATTTTAAATTTTATTATGAACATTTCAAACATATAAAATGTAGGGGAGAGAGTATCACAAAACTCCAAGTCCCCATCACTCAACTTCACTAATGGTCAACTAACTTATGGCCAGTTTTGTTTCACCTGGACCCATCCATTCTCCCTCTCCTTTCTCCCCACCACTGGATCCAAGACATTATATCATTGCATCTATAAATGTTTCAAACACATCTACTTTCTTGTTCAGTACTTTGGGTGATGTCTACTGGGGTCCTATTATACAAGATGATCAAGCCATCCCATGCTCCCATTTCCTTCCTTTAGTATCCCAATAGCCATGTTGTGATTTTTTGGTTAAGCCCATATTTCGGAGTTTACTTATGATTATACAAAGTATCAGTCATTGGTGAGCCAAGTAGTTTATACCATGGTACAATTCCTGACTTATACAATAATTTGTTCTTTCTGAAGTTTATATGTACCTCTAGTTCCTTTGCCTACTGTGGCCAAGTCTCCTAATTTCCTCCCAGTATCTATCCTCCCCTTCCTCTTTTTCATGATAGAAATCCCCCCACCCAGAGTTTTAGTGTGGGCACACAGCCAGAGCGTCATCCTGCAGCCTCCCTTGCAGGTGATGTGGCCATGTGACTAAGTTCTTGCTAATAATGGAACCTGAGCAGAAGCGAGATGGGTACAACTTCTGGGTCCTGCCCTTGAAACTGAGGAGACGTTGCTTCCTCTTTCTCTTTTGCCCTCCTTCCCACTGGCAATGGTAACAACTCTTGCAGCTTCCCTGGATCCTGAGAAGAACCACATGTTGAAGGGAACATAACTGACCAGCCATCCTGCTCCCTGGGCCCCCTGTGGAGAAAGGCTCTCCAGTCCTTTGAATGGTTTCATGAAGAATGAAATACAATTCCATCTTATTTAAGCTACCATATTTTGGACTCTATTACAGCAGCTTAACTTGCACCCAAACTAGCACCTTTAGGTTTCTATACCACTGTCACTAATTCCTACCAAACTCTTCAATGGAAATGTAATATTCCTCTGATTACGATTTTCCATATGGCTGAAAATATCAGCTTTGTGATGAATATCCTAGTTTTGCTTGCTCTGCCCTCCTGCTTGGTGGAGAATGGTTCCCCCCTCAAACTGCCTGTACAATGACCACCTTGCTTCCTGGATTTTCTCTACCCTGGGTCTTCCTATTTTTTCAAGAGTTTTGAATTTGCTTTTTTAAAAATTGGCGTATAACTTACATAGAGTAACTTACATATCTTAAGTATATAGCTTGATAATTTTACACATGCTCCACTCGTGAAAGCATCAGCCAGCTCAAAAGTTAAAACATTGTCCTCGGGAAGCGGACTTGGCCCAGTGGTTAGGGCGTCCGTCTACCACATGGGAGGTCCGCGGTTCAAACCCCAGGCCTCCTTGACCTGTGTGGAGCTTGTGGAGCTGGACCACGCGCAGTGCTGATGCACACAAGGAGTGTCATGCCATGTAGGGGTGTCCCCCGTGTAGGGGAGCCCCACGTACAAGGAGTGCACCCCATAAGGAGAGCTGCCCAGCGTGGAAGAAAGTGCAGCCTGCCCAAGAATGGCGCTGCATACATGGAGAGGTGACACAACAAGATGACACAACGAAAAGAAAGATTCCCATGCCGCTGACAACAGAAGCGGACAAAGAAGAAGATGCAGCAAATAGACACAGAGTACAGACAACTGGGGTGGGAGGGTGGGGGGAAGGGGAGAGAAATAAATAAATAAATAAATCTTTTAGAAAGCAAAACCAAAAAAAAAAAATTACCCTCACCTCAGAAGCCTCCCTCATGAAGTTTCCAATCAGTAACTGACTCTAACCCCAACGGAAACCGTGATTCTGACTCCAGACACCATAGACTAGATTGCTTGCTTTAGAACTTCACTATAAATGAGGATGGACTGTATCATCCCATTTATCCCATCCTCATTTATGTCTGGCTTCTTGGATCTTCTCCTTTCTTAATTTACTCTGTCATTTTAGTTGAGTGTGTCTTCAGTACCTCATGGAGGAAAGGTGCACGTAAAAATTTTTGAGAGTTTGGAAGTCTGAAAATGTCTCTATTCCACCCTCAAATTTGGTTGATAGTTTAACTATGTGTAGATTCCTAGGCTGGACTATGTGTAGATTTCTAGTTTGGACTATGGGTAGGTTTCTAGGTTGGACATGTGTAGACTTCCTTCAGGATTTTGAAGGTATTGCTTTATTGTCTTCTCGCCTCTGGGATTGCATCCTGATTCTCATTTTTTCCTGTGTAGTATCCCTTTTTTCTTTTTCTGGTTCTCGCTCTCTATGCTTTGGGAGTTTGATGGGCCTTGGGCTGTTTTGATTCTTCCCCGTGGGCACTCAGCTGGCTCTTGTAATTGGAAAACCCATCTCAATTCTGGAGCAGATTCTTAAATTATTTCCTTGGTAATTTGTTCTCTTTGCTCATACTTCTCTCTTTCTGCAACTTAAATGATTTGGATCATTTTTCACTTTGTTTACTTATCCTCTAAATTTTTTATCTTTTCTCTTCTATTGTGCTTGCTATGTCTTTTTTATTTCTCTCAAGAGATTTCCTCAACTCTTTTCCAACCCATTGATTGAATTTTTATTTCAGCTATAAAATTTTTAATAATATACTGCTCTTGTTCTTGTTATCTTTCTTCTCTGAGGTAATTAGCTATGAGTTAAAAAAATTTTTTTTATTGTATTCCCTGGATTTTCTTGGTTTCCTCCCAGTCTTTTTGTTTGTTTGTTTGTTTTGGTTTTTACTTTCATATTTGGCAACAGCTAGTTGTGATCATGTGGCAATTCTAGTGAAGGAAACATAAAGGGAAGTCAGCTAAGAGTTTCTGGAGAAGTCTTCCTTTTGGGATAAAAAGCAACATGGCTGCTCCACCTATTTCTCTTGGCTTCCAGCTCTGAACTTGGATGCAAGGCCTGAAGCCAAAGGAGCCAAGAAGTAAAGCAGCTGTTTTCAAAGTGTGGTCTGGGTACTACTGAGGCTCCCCAAAATTTTTCAGGGGTTCGACAAAGTCGAACTTTAAAAATAATAGTAAGACATTATTCCCCTTTTCCATTCTCATTCTCTCGTGAGGGTACAATGGAGTTTTCCAGCGGCTGCTCAACGTGTGACTGCAATATCATTCTGACAGCAATCGAATTAGTGCTTATGTGTTCTTGTATTTTAGAATGTTCTGTCTTTATATTTGAATACAGTGAATATCAATACATATAACTCTCATAAACAAAAGTTCTTTAGAGTCTTCAACTATGTTTAAGAGTACAAAGGAGTCCAGAAACCAAAAAGTTTGAGAACAACAAAGGTGAAAAAGAAAATGCCCCCTAACAATTTGCGAATGACTAAATTAATGCCAGCTTCTCCTTACCTCCGGTTTTCTTGAAAAGAAATACAGAAAAGATAAACCTCTATATTTAAGGTATCATTGAATGGATTCTTTTACTTGCAAACAAATATATCCTGTACAACCATATCCCAGGAAACTGTTTGTTTTGTTGTTGTGTTTTTGTTTGTTTTCCAGAGAACACCCAAATGTCAGTATCTATAGGTCTTTTCTCTGGAGTTGTTTGGTTTCCCCAAGAAAACCCTTCACGCCCTTGCCCAGAGCTCGAGTAGGGGCTAGATGAGAGGCTCACCATCCAGGGTGGTGGCTTGACCTGGGACCCTCCCTACACGGTGCCTCACGCACACTTACCCTTGCGCTTCACGCACACTTACCCTTGTGCCTGGCCTCTCTGACCCAGGGTAGCTTCGTCACAGCCTCGGGGCTGCCGCAGGTCAGTCACCCTGTCCAGTGGAACTGGGCAGGGGAACTGTGGGTCCCTCCTCCCTAGACTCTCTTCCTGTCATCTTCATCCCCCCACCCTTTCTCTGCCCACCACTTCTCACCCTCACCTTCTCTCCACCTGGGCCTGACCTCTAACCCTTCCAGCATTCTGTTGCTCCTGGGCATCCACCTCTGCAAGCACTTCCTCAATTCTCACAACTTCTTCATCCACCCGCCATTTTCAAAAAACTTGTCGCTAATCCCTGTCTGCCAGTGCCTGCTGCTCATTCCCTCTGACCTATGTACCAAGGCTAGTACAGTTCCTAGACTTGATTTGCTGACCTCAGAAGCAAAATCTCAAACTCTCAAAAATTTAATAAATCAAACTTCAAAGAGCCCGAGACCAATACTGTTTAACAACTTAGCCCATGCCACTCTCTCTTATACATATCACCTATCTTTCTCTCTACCATCTATTTGTTTTATTCTCATTTTTTAAGGTCTCTGAGAAGGAGGAAGATAAATACATGTGTCAATACACCATATTTAATTAGAAGCCCTTCTAAAGTTACAACGCTTTACGCATTTGAAGACAGCTTCCTCTTGCATCATCTCTTCATCAGCTCAACGTGGCCGTTTCCTTCCAGCAATGCTCATGTGACATGGTTATCCAGGTTCTTCAGAGTGTTATCTGTGCAATACTCTCCAGCTGAACTTCTCAGAAAGTCTGTTTCATAAGATGTCCTGCCCAGATCTGAGCATGGTTCTCCAAGGTGCCAATAGAAGTCTTCAGGTGTTCTTGAGATGGGCTTCTTGGGGCAGAGTTGACATCTCTTGAGTCTTCAGACCAATGTTCCATTTTTTTACAGGTGCAAACTCTTTTTGAAAAGTAGTTTTCCTTAAGCCTTTAAAGTTTAAGCTCACAAATATTATTTTAAGTCTTGTAAAATTTAACAGTCACTTTCAAAGGGCCCATGTGAGAGTTTTTATTTGAACAAATGTAAGTACATTAAACAGCCAGTCCCACTTAAGAATTTAGTTAAATTCCCTTAATCATTTTAAGCTGAATTTATAAAGTTGCTAGACTTGATTTCCTGACTGAAAAAAGAAAAACCTCCTCAGGTACTGAAACAACTCTCAAAATCTCATAAATCAAACTTCTAACAATGAATTCTCTTAAAGAGACCAATATTGTTTACCGACTTAGCCTACTTGTCTAATTACTTTCAACCTATAATTACATGCCTGAAGTTAATGATCAAATTACTTATCCTCAATTGGAATCACAAGGCTACTCGATTACACTCTAATATGACAAACAGCTTTATTGCAAACCTTCGAATTATACAATCCACCCTTATTCAATTTTAAAGAAGCTTTAGACTATAGAAAATTCTGTTTCTTGATCTGGGTACTAGTTCCATGGGTGAGCTCAGGTTTTGGAAATTCTTTAGGTGCATATTTAAATATGTGCACCTTTCTATATAGATTATACTTTAGGGTTTTTTGTTTGTTTGTTTTAAAGACTTTATTTTTATTTGTTTATCCCCCTCCTTGTTTGCAGTCACTGCCTGCTCTCTGTGTCCATCTGCTGGGCACTCTCTGTGTCTGCTCCTCCTCTTTCCTGGAGGCACTGGGAACGGAACCTGGGATCTCCCACTTGGAAAACAGGCACCCAATCACTCGAGCCACCTCAGCTTCCTGGTTTGCTATGTTTCTTATTGTCTTTCTCTTTGTGTCTCTTTTGTTGCATCATCCCGCCATGCCAGCTTGCCTTCTCCAGGAGGCACCAGGAACCAAACCCAGGACCTCCCACATGGTAGGCAGAAGCCCAATCACTTGAGCCACACTGCTTCCCTGTTTGTTTGTTTTTTTAATTTAGTGGACATGTATATCTAAGGGAGTAATTTTACCATCCTGAGGAAATTGGATTTTCTGCTCAAAGGCAATACTATTGCCCATCAGGCAGCGATATTTTTGCTAAGATGGGGATCTGGATCTGCTTGCATTTCCAGATAATTCTTCTCATGTTTCTGGAGATTCTGCTGAATTCTTTTGTCACCATAACAGGTGAGTCCGATCCCATCCCTGCAAATGTGACTGGTTTCCATTCCTGCCACACCCTCATTTGGCCTCCTGAATTGACTCACAACCCCTGTTCAGTCCGTGTGCAACTTCCTTTTCTGCTTGATCTTAGTCCTTCTAAAACATCTCACTGTCTTGCCATCTGGCTGTTCCATTCCATCAAGTCCTGCACGTTCTTATGTGATTCTTTTCCAACCTCCTATATGTTTTTTTATCCTCTCCCTGCTTGCAGCTTGCTTGCTCTCTGCTCTCTGTGTTCATTTGCTGTGCATTCTTCTGTGTGTCTGTATTTATTTTTATTTATTTCCCTCCCTGCCCTTGTAGCTTGCTTGTTGTTTTTTGTTTTCTGTGTCCATTTGCTGTGTGCTCCTCTCTGTTTTTACTTGTCTCCCTTTTTGTTGTGTCACCTTGCTGGGTCGGCTCTCCATGGCACTTGTGGGCCAGGCAGCACTGTGCAGTGCTTGTAGGCCAGGTGGCACTCTGCAGTGCTTGTGGGCTGGGCGGCTCTCCAAAGTGTGCAGGCGAGCCTGCCTTCACAAGGAGGCCCCGGGACGTGAACCCAGGGCCTCCCATATGGTAGACGGGAGCCCAACTGATTGAGCCACAGCCGCTTCCCCCAACCTCCTATAATTTTACCACTTGCTTTGGGTGATTGGAATTCTGCTGCTGTATTTACTCACTTCCTCAGGCCCCAGAGGCAATCTGGACTCTTTCCATGGCTTTCCAGTCCAGCAGGGCTGCTGCTCACCAGAGGAGCTTGTGTCTTTCTCTCTTGGCCTGGTCCAGTTTTTCTTCCTAACCCTCAAGTTGTGCAAACCGCACAGACGTGGCCTGACCGGACAATATTGAGGTTTGTTTCCTTCTCTTATTTTGATCAGCTTTATTCAGCAAAGCCTACAATTGTGCCAGCTTTGGGGCAGGGGGGGGGGGGGGGGAAGAAGGGGCCACCAGGTGATCCTTTGGTGCAGATTGAAGCTGTTATAAAATGAACATTCTAGACCTTTTTTCACCAGATCCGTTACTTCTTGTGCACTTGGTATTCTGAACCTATGGGCCAGACTTTACATTTATCTGATTAAATTTCTAATGTTAGATTTCATCCATTATTCTAGGCTGTCAAGATATTTTCCAATCTTAATTCAATCACCCAGGAGAGCATTTATCCCTCCAAGCACCCACTAAGCCTCCATCTTAGTATTCAGTGATGACAATGTTGGACAGAAAGGGGCAAGCACAGAGAATGATTTTCTGGTGCTGACCACTGCAGCTTTGTTTAGGTAAAGAAAGAAGGAGGCAAATCAAGGACATGGTATTGAAAGGAAAAACTCCTGGACCCTTTTTTCTCTGACTTTCAATTTAGGAACTCACTTCTTGGATCTGTTCCCCAAAACCTGGGGACCAGTGATGGGGGTTCTAAAGGAAAGTTACAAATATAAGTTTTGATGAGGGTATACATAGAAGAGGTGGCTTTCTGTTTACTTTTTTTAGGACTCTTTCTGTCACTGGACTCCAAAAAGACATGTGCAGGCTGGCAGACTTTGTGAGCTGCATTAGAGTGTGTCCACAAAACGGCCACCTCATTGTCCAAACGGGGAAACCGAGGTGCGACAAAGTTAAGTTCCTGGACTAGGCTGGCCTGAAACAGGGTGACAATGCCCAGGGCAGGTACCCCAATGTCCTCACTCCCAAATCAACCTGCCACCCTGAGTCGGATCAGCCAGGTGACACCCCAGTCATGTACCTGCTACCACGTTTTGGGGAAAATATTAGCTTTTTATTAAAACTGGATAGATTATGGAGTAGAATGCAAAATTCACTTGAAGGTGAGACAGGAGGATTCAAAGAAATGTGCTTTTGCAAGCTACTTTGGGTCATGGACCCCAGGTCCCAGGACTGTACAAAAAGACATGATGTTTTACCATATGGAACAGTTTCAAGGCAGGGAAATAAGCCTTCAAGTAGGCTTGATGAATGCAGTAGCACTGTTTGTAGGGAAATATCTGTGGGAAGTGGGTGGGAGGGGGAGACCAACATTGACTGTTCCATCTGTGTTGTTATTATTATTTGTTATATGTAGGGTGTGACCAGTGCACAGAACATAAAAGAAAACTCTTTTTTCCATGTGAGAGGACACTGGTGCTCACCGAGCTCTCTTCTAGAACATGCAGGCTCTTTCACTTTAGCCTTAGTTCCAAGGAAGCAACTAGATTGCACGATTGAGACTCAGTTCCACTGACTGTGGACTGACTCTATTATAATGAATGGTGAGCAACATCGTGGATGAAATCCTTTTGTAGATGTGAATTTCTAACGGAAGAACATCTTTCAGCCCTTAGCATTCAATTGAGTGTTGCTATGAGACCACAGCTATTTATTCCTCCATGATATTTTCCTAAAGAACTCTCACATGACGCTGGTGACAGAGCATATTTTTCATAGCAACACACTCTTTCTTATTATCCCTTATTTATCCAGGGGAAAAAAGGCACTCACCATTTGTATAGCATCACCCACGAATACATTAGAAGGTTAGAGTGGGATGGATTCCAAAAGTCAAGCCTGGGTGGTGGCCCTTTCAACTGTTTGATTCCCATTTTAATCTGATGATGTGATAGGAAGCAGATTTGCCTTGAAAAACCAAAGATCATCGACATTTCGCTGAATGCTCCAATAATGTGTATGAAAGTTAAAACTAGACATCTCTTGGAATCATGGCTACCTTAGTTTTCGAGTAAATATGCTATCAATATCCTCATTGTCTTAGTTTCCTGGAGCTGCTGTAACAAAGTGTCACAAACTGGGTGGCTTCAAATGACAACTCTGGAGGCCAGAAGTCCAAAACCAAGGTGGCTGCAGGGCCATGCTCCATCTGAAACCTGCAGGAGAGAATTGGTCCTCACCGCTACCCAGCTGGTGTTTGCCACCATCCTTGGCTTCCCTTGGCCTGTAGGTGTACAGGTCTGCCTCTCCATCGCCACTTGGCTTCTCCCCAGTTTCTATCTGGGTGTTCCCAAATCTCCTCTTCTTCCAAGGACACCAGTCATGTTGGATTGGGGCCCACCCAATCTTAACTAATCACATCTGCAAAGAAGCCTCTATTTCCAAATAAGGACCTGTTCATGGGATCCAGGGTTAGACACACATTTATTCTGGGGGGACACACCTTAGCCTATAACACTCGTCTCTCAACACCACAGTGCATGTCTGTTTTACAACAGAAAGGTATGGAGAGACATTTGGTGGTTTTGCTTGCCTGTTATCCATTCCTTCTTTTTCAGCTCTGACACCTCCATTTCTCTTTGGGGATTGTTATTAGTTTGCCAGAGGGCTGCCGATGCAAAGTATCTGCAATCTATTGACTTTTCTAATGAGGATTTAATTGGTGGTAAAACCTTACAGTTCCAAGGCCGAATCAAGGCATCAGCAGAGATGCTTTCTTACCAAAGTTGGCTACTGTTGATCACTGTGTGTTGTCACGTGGTAAAGCAAGATGGCCGCCAATCTCTGTGAGGTTTTTCAGCCTTCCCCTCCGTGCTTCCTCTCTCAGGCGCCACTGCTCTGCTTTCTCCCTCATTTCAGCTGCAAGCTGGCAGAGGGCTTGTCTCTTAGGGCTCCCTGTTTCAGAAACTTCCCGTTTTGGCTGTTCTGCTGTCTTCCCAAATTCAGCTGTAAGTTATCAGGCACCAGCTGCAGGGCCTCAGCTGTTTGAGCCGTCTCCTTTCTGTCACATGGCAGGATCAAAAATGACACAGGAAGAGCTCTCTCTTCCTGTGTCTCTCTGTCCATGTGAGTCTGTTTATATCAGACCCAGCAAGGGGATCAAGACTCAGCCTGAGCCATGCCTTACTGTAAATTGAATCAAATTACCTTAACAGGTAATCTATTCAAAGGACCCTCAACTGCATATAATACAACCAAAGGGTATCACATCCAGAGGAAGAGTTATGAGCATAATCTTTCTCTCTTTGGGATTCATAAGTAACCTCAAAATGTCATAGGGACCCACCGCTCCCCAGAAGAGATGGTCAAAACATGTAACACCTGGAACAGAATGGACTTTGCCCAGGCCTGATCAGTCAGCCTGGATGCCAACTGTGACAACTGGCTGAACCCAGCCTTCCTCTTCAGAAACACTTTTTTTTTTTTTTAAAGATTTATTTATTTATTTAATTTCCCCCCTCCCCTGGTTGTCTGTTCTTGGTGTCTGTTTGCTGCGTCTTGTTTCTTTGTCGGCTTCTGTTGTCGTCAGCGGCACGGGAAGTGTGGGCGGCGCCATTCCTGGGCAGGCTGCTCTTTCTTTCACGCTGGGCGGCTCTCCTCACAGGCGCACTCCTTGCGCGTGGGGCTCCCCCACGCGGGGGACACCCTTGCGTGGCACGGCACTCCTTGCGCGCATCAGCGCTGCGCATGGGCCAGCTCCACACGGGTCAAGGAGGCCCGGGGTTTGAACCGCGGACCTCCCATATGGTAGACGGACGCCCTAACCACTGGGCCAAAGTCCGTTTCCCACAGAAACACTTTTTGTGAGACTTGAAATCAAAGATGTCCCGTCTTTCCTTGTTCAAGGGCTGGGCACACGTTAAGTGAGGTCAAGCAGATTCTGTCCTGAGAATATGTATATTGATCAGAGTGACACAGGCAGGGCTGAAAACAGTTGGCACAGGCCTGTCCCAAGGGTGTTACCCTGGAAACACCTGCTTTCTGGATGTGTGGTGCTCCTCTACTTCCTGTCCCTTCGGAGACCAGGTTGTTCAGCTTTTCCTTTGATTCTGTAAGGTATCACCACATCTTCCAATACATTTATTTTCTGTTCTTGTTGTTTAAATTTACAGAATTCATTTCTGTTGCTTGCCCCTGAGGAGCTCTACAACAGCATGTGTGGTGAATTGAATTGTGCACCCCACTTTGGGTGTGCTCCTCGTCTTTGTCTGCATTCTGGTGGATGTGGACCCACTGGGTATAAACTGTTACTGCAGTTCAGGTGTGGCCCAAATGAATCAGGTCGGGCTCTAATCCACACTGCTGGAGTCCTAGAGAAGCAGGATGAAAGTTAGGCAGAGGGAGAAGCCACAGGGGCAGCCAGCAGCTGGAAGTCAATGGAGCCCAGAGGAGACAGGAGATACTGCATGTGGAGTGCCAAGGAACCCCAGCAGAAGATACCAACTCCAGGAGGAGGCAAGCCTTTTCGCCTTTGCAACCATGAGCCAATAAATTCCTGTTGTTAAGCCAGGCCGATGGCATTTGTTTTAACAGCCATGAAAAGGAAAACAGTATGTATTTCAGAAAAGAAGATATTAAAGCAAATTTCTGTAATGGGAATCTTCTTTTCCTGTGTCATTTCATTATAAAATTATTTTCAGTAGAAGGAGTAGGAAATATGATAATAATAGGATTAAGAGAAACAGTGCCGGGGTGGGGGTGTCATCAGGTAACAAAACAAAGGACTTGGACCAGAAACCTCCAGCCTCTCTGCTGACGGTACAGGAGGTATATACGGCGTACTGGGAGTGGCTAATCCTTCCTGGGTCGTTTGTTTTTGTTTTTGTTTTGTAATTTCTTTAAATTAGATTCCTACTTCTAGAACCTCACTGTGTCCCTTAGTCACTAGACATTGTCCTCTGGAACATGCTTCTTGAAATTTAATGCAAATATGAATTGCCTGGGGACCCTCATTAAAATGCAGAGTATGAGTCTACATTTCCCACAAGCTCCCAGTGATGCTGATGCTGCTGATCTACGGAGCACACTTTGAGAAGCAAGGGTCCAGGCCACAGGATTTCTTTTCTGCCCAAGTTTCCCCACATTGCCCGGCATTCAGGGGTTCCAGGCAATGCAACAGAGCACACTCGTCATACCACTCCCAGCCAGCAGGGGGAAGCAGCGAGCACTCAGAGAGCCTCTGTGGCACTGATTCTTGCTAAGGGCCAGTTGATGTATTTCAAATGAACGATTTATATAAAAGAGCTTTACGATTTCCAAAGGAGCCATATTCTAAATTCATATTCATACATATTCAATTCATATATATTCTAAAGTATTTGGCCATAGTTTGAGCTCCCAGCCAAAATGTCCAGAAAGAGAGTTTGTGCTGAATATTTTTATAACCGTTTTTTTCTTTCTACTTTTAAGATCATTGGCCCATGCCACACAGGGAATTCGGCTCCTTACGTTGCATTTATAACCAGAAAACAAGAGATGCTTTCACAAGCAAAGCTTGCTGTGGTTCAATTTTTAGAGTGCTTTCTGATGTATTATCTTACTGAATTTTAAGAAAAATCCTTACTACTATTTTTCCCTGTTTACATCTGTGAAAACAAAGGCATGGAGAAAAGAATTCAGTGACTATCAGTGTGACAAATAGTGAGGGCAGAAATAAGAATTAACTTCAAGTTTCTTCTCAAATCCCTCACTTTTTTTTTAAAGATTTATTTTTTATTTATTTCTCTCCCCTCCCCCTCCAGATGTCTTTTCTCTGTGTCCATTTGCTGTGTGCTCTTCTGTGTCCACTTGTATTATTATCAATGGCACTGGGAAACTACATCTCTCTTTTGTTGTGTCATCTTGCTGTGTCAGCTCTCCGTGTGTGTGGCGCCACTCCTGGGCAGGTTGCACTTTTTTCACGTGGGGCAGCTCCTTACGGGGAGCACTCCTTGTGCGTGGGGCACCCCTACATGGGGGACACCCCTGTTTGGCACGGCACTCCTTGCATGCATCAGCACTGCGCATAGGCCAGCTCAACACACGGGTCAGGAGGCCAGGGGTTTGAACCCTAGACCTCCCACATGGTAGGCAGATGCTTTATCCATTGAGCCAAATCCACTTCCCAAATTCCTCACTCTTTACCTTGCTGTTTACAAAGAAGCAAAAAGATTGCATCTTGATTCTTCTTTTATTTCTCTCTCTCTAATCTTTGTTCTTCTCAATAAGAATTGAAAGTTAACTAATCTTTACCAGGGATGATGGTTTAAATTTTAGGAATTCCTGGGTTCCTGATTGGGGTGCTAGTATACAGATAAACCTGGACATAAAGTGTTACAGAATACAAATATACATTTTGGATAGAATTATCTGGGATTGCCAGGGTTCTTCAAACACTGTATTTATTTACAACCACCAAGGACTCCCTGTCCTACACCTATCAAAGGCCGCTTTGAAAAACTTCTAGGAAAGAGGCAACATTTTGAGTAAACATTTAAGTAACATTAGAGGCAACATTTGCGTAACCTTTAGATTAAAAAGCAAAGGCTTTTTTTTTTTTTAATGTCTTAATAGAAAGGAGCTTAAGGAGTTGACTTGGCATCTTTGAGGCCCTTCCAATAGTTTTGCTGCCGCAGCAGTCCCTGGGGGCTACTCCCAGTCTCCACCCGCCCCCCTCAAGTCTAAAACAAACAGGTTTCTGTTGAGGCCAAGCCAAGCAGTCTCAAGCATAAAATCTCAGGGCAAGAAGGGTGGATGTGGGCAATTGCTAAAGCCCCTTCAAATTCCTGGAACCTTAAGATGGCCTCCTTCAAGAATTTTGCCAACTGTGTTCTGTGGGGTGTTATTAATGATATTGGGAATTAGGGAAGAAATGTTTCAGCCGTCAAATACATTTAAGAAACACTGGTTTGAATGATGTTATGCAGGTGTCTTTTCAGCAGGGCTTCCTGGAGTTTTTGTGGGCATTGTGAACCTTCAAGAAATGCATGGAGCATGTGCCTTGTTTTCCAATTACGGGACAAAGGACTCTTTCGTTCTTGGAACAATTGAGGCTTACGGAACACTCCTGGGGAAATCCTGATGTAACTCACCTTCTCTTAGGGGTAGAAGTGTGTCCTCCCAAAAGTTATATTCAAGTCCTAACCTCCAGGGTAATAATGCTACATTATTTGGAAATAGGGTCTTTGAAGATATGATTAGTTGAGGCCAAACTGGATGGGTCCTCAGCTCATCTGACTGGTGTCCTTGTAACAGGAGAGAATTTTGAGACAGACACTGGGAAGACCATGTGGAGATGGAGGCAGAGCTTGGAGTGATGCCCCTACAAGCCAAGGAATGCCAGCGATGGCCAGAAACCACCAGCAGCTGGAAGGAACAAGGAAGGACTCCTCCCCTACAGGTTTCATTTTTGTTGTTCTAGGCCATCCAGATTGTGATACTTTGTTGTGGCCGCCCTAGGATGGACCTTCTCCTATAGCAGGGCAGGCTGCGTGGGCGTGCAAGCTTGCCCAGAACCCAGAAGGGCCCACGCTCGGCTGAATGCTCTGCTGTCGCCATCTTGAAATTCGTCCACTCTGAACAAGGGGCTGGGCATTTCCATTTCGCAGTGGTCCCCACAAACCGCACAGCTGGCCCTGCCTCTGTATTCCAGCCCAGGGAGGAGAAGGATCTTGGCTTCAATGTCCCCTCTCCTTTCCTCCTTTTTCAATCTTCCCTCTCCTTTGCCTCTTTCCACCTCTGCTCCCTCTCCTCTTCTCCCTTCTTACTCTTTCCTTTCTTTTCTCTGTTGTATCTTTTTCTCATTTGCATTTCCCCATCTTCTACGTTTTCCCTCTGTATGCTTGCTCTATCCATGGAGATAGGGTCTTTACTCCAGCCTGATTTTATAAATTACTGGACTCATGTTCTCTTTGTTTCCTTACTTCCCTTGGGCTTTCACCCACGAGAAGAGCCAAACCCCATGGTTTGGAGAATGGTTGGTGGACTGAATGGTGCTGTCGAAATAGTGCTGGATGTTATAGCTCTGGCTCTGCTGCCTTCTCTAGTTTGCATTAGGATATGCAAGGAGGAAGCATAGAATGTAGCAGAGAGCAGAAAGAGAGCACATGCTAATGATAATTAGAGCAGCACTTTCTGAGACTACAACTTTTTAGTCCAAACGTATTAAATCAATGGTTTGGAGTGACAATGCTGCTGTCCCCATCTTCTTACACTTAAAGGAAACAATCAGCTCAACACCTCCCAGACTCAGGAACAAAGATGGACAAGAGCGTCCTTCACCTCCTCCCAGATAGGATTTGCCTATCGTGTTACAGCATTGCTTTTTATCTTCCATCTTTACCAAGGCTCCTTTTGTTGCAAGTGATAGAAACTGAATGCAAACCAGAATAAGAAAACATGTCAGTTCCTCATAATTGGGGAATATAAGCAAGGGGTAGGGACGGCTTCGGGTATGGCTGGATTCAGGAGCCCACACGATGCCACCTGGACTGCTTTCCTGCCCTATTCCCCTTCTCTGTGATCCCTTCTTTTTTTCTTGAGGGGGGGGCACATTCTCCAGCTGGATCTCTTCAGGTGGGGGCCAAGATAGCCCCTGGCAGCCCACAGCATGCACCTGCCTCACAGCTTGTGCTGCAGAGTAAACATCATCCCCCCCCAAATTCTAGAACAAAACTAGAGGGGAGATTCAGACTGGCCCAGCCGGGTGATGACTCATCACTATGAGCCCACCCTTGAGCCAATCATAGTGACCAGGAATGTGGAGTGCACTCTGATTGGCCTGGTGTAGGTCACGTGCCCACCCGGCAGTGGTCATGGTCATGATGGTGGTGTCGTGTCTAAAAGAAAGGGTTACAAGCACTGGAGGGAGAGGAGGGGAACATGTGGCAGGCAAACTGAAAAAATGACAGCTCTAGGGGACTGCCCTCTCTGTCTTCTTCAGTCACGTCTCCCCTCCTCCCATACTTTGCTTACATCTGCCTCTGGGCCTTCATCTGGCTCTAATCAACTCCCTTTCTCCACTTAACCCAAATCTACCAGGCCTTCAAGGCTGAACCCAAAATAAATGCTCAGAAATTACTCATAGCCCCTTTGGGGGACCAAAGGAACACTGAAGAGGTTTCACGGGAAGGCAGATCTTTTGCTGAGTTGCAATAAATTGGCTCTATTCTTGCTACCTTTTCATCGCTCTCATCTGAGGCTGCATGCGGTCAAGGCTTTTTAGTTGAAAGAATCAGATAGACAAACAAGTTAGCACAAATAAAGGGGCAGACTGAGAGGGTTCAAGGATGCCTCATGGAATCAAAGGATGGCCGAGCCTCGGGGGAATCGGGAAGCCGTCGAGGGCTCGGATGAGACTCAGTCTTCAAGACTCTATGGGGAGACGTGGTCCCCTATCCTTGCATCTCTCTGTCTGCACCGTTCTCCTGCTTCTCACAGCAGGTTGCTATTGTCTGATGACTCATCACTAGGTTCTGTGGGAAAGTTGGCTGTCCCAGGCTGGGAACATCACCTTATAGCTCCCACACCCACCATCGGACAATTTCTGTGTCCCTTGGCTCAGGGTTTTGAGAAAGAGGGACTCTGTGTGGTCACTGACCAGCTGATGTATTCCAGCCCCTGGTCCCCCATTAGTTCAGTAGTCTGTCCCTCAGGGTCAGGCAGCACAAACATGATTGCCCTGGCCCTGGGTAGGAAGCAAGTCCCAGAGGAGGGGGTATGGGCTGGGGGAGCACCCCCAAAACATGCCTTTTTATAGATAGGTAGGGCAGCTGCTTCACAGGTTAATCATTGGAAGCTCAGAGAAGCTCAATGCATTGTACTAGATCTCCAACCTAGTGAGAGGTAAAGCTGGCTTTGGAGCCAGGAAACCTGACCATTGCCCTTTCTATCATGCCTAACAAAAAGGGGATACTAGAAGCCATAAGTGTGAATTAGTTCTCTAAGCTCTGTAGGAAAAGACTCCATGAAAGAGGACTGGGTTTTGGTGACCCGAAAATAAGCTTTGAATGTGGGCACCCAAGAGGAGGGAAACTGAGTAAGACCCTTGAATCATCTTGAAGGAAGTGGTTTCTGGGGATGCTAGAAACAGATTACGGATGTGGAGAAATTGGAACTCTTGTACATTGCTGGTGGAACTGTAAAATGGTCCAGCCATTTTACAATCTGATGTCCATTGGTCGTTCCTTAGAAAGTTGAACATAGAATTACCATATGACACTGCACTCCTACTGCTTGGAACATACACCAAATAACTGAAAGCAGGTATGTGACAGATATTTGTATGTCAGTGTTCATAGCACTGTTATCCACAGTAGCCAAAAGGTGGAAACAATCCCAGTGTCCAAAAACCAATGAATGAATAAACAAAATGTGGTATATACATTCAATGGAATATTATCTGGTCATAAAAAGGAATGAAGTTCTGATACATGCAACAACATGGATGAGATTCAAGACTCCATGTTGAGTGAAATAAGCCAGACACAAAAAGACAAAAATTGTATGATCTCACTTATGTGAAATAACTATAATAAACAAATTCATAGAAACATAACAGATTAGAGGTTACAAGGGGCTAGGAGGCTGGGAGAAAGATGGGAAATTATGGTTTAAAGGGTGCAGAGTTTCTGAGGTTTTGAAAAAGTTTGGATAATGGGCATTGGTGTTGGTAGCCCAGTATTGCGAATGTAATTCATACCATTGAATCATACACTTGAAAGGGGCTAAAATGGGTCATGTTGAACTGTATATATGTCACTACAATAAAAAGTTAGAACAAAACAAAACAAAGGTCAATTAACTTAGAAGCCATGCTCCAAATAACTAAATACTATTCAAAATCTGGGGGTTGCTCAAGTGAATGCTCACGTGGGAATGTCTATACCCCTGTGATCTGGGGCCATGTCTGATGACTGTGGCCCTGAAGGAGTTCAGGCCAAGTGTGACCAACCTGATTTTTCAAGCACAGCCAAAAATCTGGAATTGTATAAGACCTCTACCAATTTTTTGAATATTGCCAACAAATTTTCAAAATTTTAAAATATGAGGACCAAACCCAATCGGATGTATGGACCTGATTTAGGCAGGATACTGCCACTTTTTCAACCTCAACATAAGCTCCTAATCAAGAGCTAAGCTCTTTTAGGTGAGTCTGGAAGAAGGAACATTTACCACCTGCCCTCTCCAGGACAGGTAAGTGGGTTGCCCAAGGGAGCAGAAGGTAATGTGGCTTCTGACCTCCCCCTTCAAGACTGAAGAATTTCTCTCCCCACCTACAGGGAAGGTTGGCCACTGACAGCTCTCAAAAAAGCTCAAGAGATGGACTCAGATGTGATCTTTGTCCACAAGCCTCTTCTGTTACTTTTACTGGAACAGTAGTTGGTGCTGGGGTTTAATGCATATCCAGGGGACCTGAATCTCTGGACTGACCATGTGATAGCCAGGCCCTGAGCCTCAACAGACTTCCAACTCCTACCCTCTGGTTTATTGGTCTTACCCCACTCGGCTAACATGGAGGTGAAGAAGGTCAACCACCACACCAGGGAGCCAAGAGTGCCTACAACTGCAAGCAGGAGAGTTGCATCCAGCATCCATGTGGAATCTAAACCCTCTCTTGACATAGATGTGGAGTGGACACAACCATTCTAAGGTACACAGGATAGAGGAATAGAGTATGGGTTAGAGTGGACTTACTGATATTCTATTCATGAACTGTTGTGATTAGTAGTAATCAAAGAAAATGTGGCATTGGTGTGGAGAAAGTGGCCATGGTGGCTGCTGGGGGTAGGGAGGGGAAGGAAGAGATGTGATGTGGGAGCATTTTCAGGGGTTACAGTTTGTCCTGGGTGGTGCTGCAGGGACAGTTACCGGACATTGTATGTCCTCCCATGGCTCACTGGGTGGACTGTGAGAGAGTGTGGGCTGTGGTGTGGACCATTGACCAGGAGGTGCAGTGGTGCTCAGAGCTGTATTCACCAAGTGCAATGAATGTCTCATGATGATGGAGGAGGTTGTTGTTATGGGGGGAGGAGAGGGTGAGGGGTGTGGGGGGTATATGGGGACCTCATATTTTTTTAATGTAACATTAAAAAAACAAATAAAGACAAAAAAAAAAGCTCAAGAGGGGAGTTGATGTAGTTCAAGTGGTTGAGCACCTGCTTCCCGCATACGAGGACCCAGGTTTGATCCCCGGTACCTCCTAAAAACAAAACAAACAAATAAAGAAAAAAACAACTCTCATTGGGAAGCAGATGGAGCTCGGTGGTTGAGCGCCTGCTTCCCATGGACAAGGTCCTGGGTTCAGTCTCCTGTACCTCTTAAAAAAAGAAAGAAAACTCAAGAAACCTCAAGAAAGCTGCTTTGCTCAGAGAAGCTCCACTTTCTCAGGGGCTGCCTGCATCCCTGAGGGGCCATTCCAGCTGAGGATCTCCCCACAGACTTGGTTGAGATGGCCAGACTTCTCCCTGTGCCCAGTCCTACTTCCCATGCACTCTCCCTGCATGCTGATCTCCCTGGAGCCTCTCAGACCTGGGACATTTGCGTCCTGCCTCTGTCTCTTTTCTATTTGAAAGAGCAAGGCCAACCTATTCCAGCAGCAATATTTGCTGGGGACATTTTTTCTAAACTAGTCTAAGATTTTCTTCAAGAGATGTTGTAGGAAGCAGACATGGCTCAACTAATAGAGCATCTGCCTACTATATGGGAGGTCCAGGGTTCAAACCCAGGACCTCCTAGCCCATGAAGTGAGCTGGCCCATGTGCGGTGCTGCCGTGTGCAAGGAGTACCATGCCATGCAGGGGTGCCCCCCACATAGGGGAGCCCCATGCACAAGGAGTGCACCCTGCATTGAGCCGTCCCACGTGAAAAAAGCGCAGCCCACCCAGGAGTGGTGCTGTACACACAAAGAACTGATGCAGCAAGAGAATGCAAATGGACACAGAACACACAGCGAATGGACACAGAGAGCAGACTAAGGGGGAGGAAGGGGAGAAAAATAAATCTTTAAAGAAAAAAAAAGAGATGTTGTAGCAGTTTGATATTATTGATGAATTCCAAAAAGAAATATTCGATTATGTTTGTAAACTGATCTTCTCCTCCGGGCATATTAGATTATACTGGCTTCATAGCTTTACTCGATTGAGGAATTATATAAACCTCTTGTGCCAGTAGGGCATCGAGTCCCCACCCTTTGGTGGGTGGTGACTTACAGATAAAAGACATGGCAAAGGACAGAGTTAAGGGTTTTTGATGTTGGAGTTTGGATATTGGAGTTTGATGCTGAAGCCCCAGGAATTAAGCACACAGAGCAAAGAGAAGCAAGGCCCAGGAAGGGAGGAACCCAGGAAGCCTGAACCATTGCAGACGTTGGCAGCCATCTTGCTCCAACACGTGAAAATAGACTTTGGTGAGGGAAGTAACTTATGCTTTATGGCCTGGTATCTGTAAGCTCCTACCCCAAATAAATGTCTTTTATAAAGCCCAACCAATTTCTGGTATTTTGCATCAGCGCCCCTTTGGCTGACTAATACAGATGCCATTTGGGAAAAGCCCCCTCCACACATGCACACCAGTGTTAAAAGCCTGAAAACCTCCTTAAGTACAGTTCATTTTTATCATTTTCAGTTAAGTGGGTGTGCTAGCAGAATACTGGTCCCAAAATGTCCTTGTCCTAAGCCCTGGACCTGTGACTGTGTTGTGTTACATGGTAAAGGGAATCAGGGTACAGATGGAATTAAGGCTTCAAATCATCTGACCTTGAGATAGGGAGATGACTGTGGATTGTCCAGGTGGGCCCGCTAAAAGCATCCTTGTAAGGGAAAGAAGCAGGCAAAAGAGAGACCGTGTCGGAGTGATGCTCCATAGAAAGACTTAACTGGTTTTGTTGACTGGGTGGAAGGTGGAAAGGGGCCACGAGCCAAGGAAGGTAGGCAACCTCCAGAAGCTGGGAAAGGAAAAGAGACAATCCTACCCTGGACCTCCATATGGTAGGTGGATGCTCTATCAGTTGAGCCACTAAATTTGTGATATTTTGTTACAGCAGCCATAGGAAGCTAATACAGTGGGTGAGTCCAGCAGAAACAAAGTTTTGTTATGAAACAACCTGTCATTTAGATGTAAAAGTGATATTTATCAGGCAAAGTTAGCATGCTGTTCTATGCTCAGATGTTTGGTTCCAGGTGACCCACTTCCATGAAGCACCTGTTAGTCTTGTTTTGAAAACATTCTTCAGGATTAGAGTCAGTGTTTAATACATGAAACAGTTTTTGGTTTTGGAATAGGAGGATTATTTTGTCCTTTATGAACTGGCTCCTTAAAAATGAATTCCAATGGGATTTTTTTTTTCTTTTAGACTAAGGAAAACATTCAAAAATTTACTGAGGCAATGATTGTACAACTCTGATGAAAGTAAGAGCCATTGAGTGTACACTTTGAATAGAATGGACATGCAAGAGACTATATAGATATGTGAACCATGTGGTGGATGATGGACTGTGGTTAACAGCACAAATATGGGAGTGTTATTGGATGAACTATAACAAATGTACATTACTAATACATGGTGTATTAGTCAGGGTTCTCTAGAGAAACAGCATCAACAAGAGATACCTGTCAATAGTATGCGATTCTAAAAGAGTCTCTCACACAGCCGTGGGGATGCACAAGTCCAGGTTCTGCAGGCAGACTGCAACCAGGGGCTGCCATAAAAGTCCAATGAAGGTTCTAGATGAGTTCTGGGAGATGTTGGCTGTTCAAAGATGAGCTGTGAAATTCTCACTCAGAGATCGAATTACTTCCCCTTTTAAGGCATTCAACTGATTGGGTAAAGCCTCACTGATTGCTGATGGCAATCTCCCTGATTGATGTAATTGTAGTAAATCTATGATTTACCAGTGCAGTAAAGTCAATGGTGACTAAATTCCATAAATGCCCTTGTATTACAGTTAGCGCAGTGCTTGCTTGACCAAACAATTGGGCACAATTACCTGGCTGAGTTGACACAATAGCCTAACCATCACACATGGTATAAATAAAAGGGGGGTGTATAGAAAAAATATACCAAATGTAAGCTATGGACCATAGTAGTGATATTTTGGTGATGTTCTTTCATAATCTCTAACAAATGTTCCACAACAATGCAAGGTGTTGGTAGTGGGCTGATGTATGGGAGTTCTGCGCATTCTGAATGACTGTTTTGTAAGCTCACAACATCTCTAATAAATAAATAAATAAATAAATATATATATATATATTTAATGCAGTAAGAAAAAAAAAAAAGAGAATTTCAGCATCACTTGAACAGTGAACCCTAAGTTAAACCATGGACTAGAGTTAATAGTACAGTTATAAAAATGTGCTTTCATCACTTGTAACAAATGTAGCACATTAATGCAAGCTGTTAATAATAGGGTGGTATATGTGAATCCTGTATTTGGTGCATGCTTGTTCTGTAAACCTATACCTTCTCTAATAAAAAATAAAGGAAAGAAGAAACCTGAATTACAGTCATTTCTAAGATCTTCATTCAATCAGGAATTATCTTGGAAGAGCAAATAGAGGAAAGAAACAGTTGCTAACCTTTTGTATTTCCATCAGCTGGCCAAAGAAATAGTCTAGGGCTGATAAGTAAATACCTGGGGTGGGGATGGAGGGAATGCCTGAAAAGCTGCACTTTACAACGCTTTCCCATTTTCAGTTACTGCTTTAAATGGTAGAAAATAATATATAAAAGAAAAGAAAAGAAAATCATTTGTAATAACAGAGAATCCAAGGACCTGGAAAGTTGTTTCTTACCTACCATAGTACGAGTTTAAAAAAATTTTTTTTAAATTAATTTTTATTTTTAAGGAAGTTTTATTTTATTTTATTTTATTTTTATTATTATTTTTAAAAATTTTTTTATTGATTTTGTGAAAATATTACATTAAAAAAAAATTATATGAGGTCCCATTCAACCCCACCACCTCCACCCCACCACTCCCCCCCAGCAATACTCACTCCCTTCATCATGACACATCCATTGCATTTGGTAAGTACACCTCTGGGCATCTCTGCACCTCATGGTCAATAGTCCACATCATGGCCCATACTCTCCCACATTCCATCCAGTGGTCCCTGGGAGGATTTACAATGTCTGGTGATTGTCCCTGAAGCATCATCTAGGGCAACTCCAAGTCCCAAAGGCGCCTCCACATCTCATCTCTTCCTGCCATTCCCCATATCCATCAGCCACCATGTCCACTTTTCCCATTCCAATGCCACCTTTTCTCTGTGGGCCTTGGATTGGTTGTGTCTGTTGCACCTCTGTGTCAAGAGGAGGCTCAGATTCCACATAGATACTGGATGCAATCCT
Organism: Dasypus novemcinctus; assembly: GCF_030445035.2. Taxonomy (NCBI): domain Eukaryota; kingdom Metazoa; phylum Chordata; class Mammalia; order Cingulata; family Dasypodidae; genus Dasypus; species Dasypus novemcinctus. Next base: position 152,019,217 of record NC_080676.1, on the reverse strand, counting down.
CCTGCTTTCAGTTGTAGGCACTCTAGGCTCTATGGTGTGGTGGTTGACATTCTTCAACTCCATGTTAGCTGAGTGGGGTAAGTCCAATAAATCAGATTGTAGGAGCTGGAGTCTGTTGACGCTCAGGGCCTGGCTATCCTATTGTCAGTCGAGAGATTCAAATCCCCTAAATATATTTAAGGAAGTTTTAGATCACATAAAGATTAAGTAAGAAAATAAGAGATTCCCTTATGCCCCACTCTCTCCCCCTCCCACACTTTCCCATATTAACAACATCCTTCATTGGTGTGGTACGTTGTTATAACTGATGAACCCTTATTGCTACGAACCATGGACTAGAGCTTACATTATAGTTTACACTTTGTCCTGCACAATTTTGTAAGTTATGACCAAATATACGATGGCCTGGATCCGTCACTCCATGTCATCATAGCACGAGTTTTGAGGAGGGGGAACAACGCTTGTTTTTAGAGGAATACCAAGGGTACAATAACGTCAAAGCTGAGACGAATGAATAACGCACCAGATGAAGGACACCTGTGGCTGGGAGCTGAGTCACACACAAGACAGGATGTGGGATGCTCCGCAGTCTGTGAGGAAAGAGTCCCTCCCCCCTGCTGAGGCAGTCTCTTCTTCCATTTCCTGAGTACTGGCTCCTGCACCCTCCCGGCTCCTATCTCTTTCTTTGCCCTTTTTTTTTTTTTTTTTTGCTACTGAAGATCCATAACCATTATCCAACTTCACTCTCAGACTTTTAAAAGAAACATTTAGAAATCTCAACACTGCATTTTTTTTTCCTTTCCAAAGGAAGAGAAGGAACACTTCTGAGGAGAAAGAACACTGTTCAATGACCCTTTGCTAATTAACTGAAGAACTCAATTCAAGTCAATTCAACAAACAATTATTCAATAGGAATGCAGACGCGATGCAATGGGAAAATGGCATAAGAGCTGGCTCCAAACACTCAGCTGTTGTATGTTTATTCTTTACAATGTACAAGATGGTGGGTAGGATTATAGGATGATGGTACTTAAGTCAAATTACTGGAGAAATTGGAACTTGAGTGGATTGTTGGTGGGACCATACAATGGGGCAGTCACTGTGAAAAGCAATATGGCGGTTCTTCACAAGTTAAATACAGAATTGTCATAGGACCTGGCCATCCCACTTCTAGGTATATCCCCAAAGGAAGTAAAAACACATGTTCAGACACTTGTACACCAGTTTTTATAGCAGCATTATTCACAACAGCCAAAATCAGGAAACAATTCAAGTGTCCATCAACATATGAATGGATGAAAAGACTGCACTGCATATCTACCATGGAATGCTATTTGGTCATAAGAAAGAGTAAAGTCCTGAGACATGCTGCAACATGGAAGAAACTTGAAAACATTATGCTCAGTGAAAGAAGCAAGACACATAAGGACACGTAACTTAAAAATAGCAAATCTGCAGAATCAGAAAGCAGATTAGATATTGCCAGCCGATGGGATGTATAGGCTTGGTGGATATGGAGTGTGTGTAAATGAATTTAATCTTTAAACAACTATCAGAGCCCCTCCAGGGTACCTCTGTTGGATTTAACAACAGCCCAAAGTGAGGCTCTCAGGCTCTCAAGTGGACTGGCGGTTTAGTTCTTGAGCTTGACTTTGTGGAGGGCATGATCCAATCCACACAGGTACTAAAGACAATTGTTCTGGACAGATGTCAAAGGCTAAGCGAACCTGAAATGGCAGGAAGATGGGGTCAGAATTAGAAATGAGGCCTTCCCTACAGAATTCATTCCTACACTGCCTCCCAGGCACTAAGCAGTGGGAAACTCAAGATGAGGGAGGCAAGGCTGTGACCTGAGGAGCTGACTCTATTGACCAATGGTTAGTGCTGATTCCTTCTAATATGATACAACTCGGTAAGTGTCCTAGAGGTGCACTGTGGGTGCCAGCTGTGAGAATGGAGAGGAAGGCTGGAAACTCTAAAAACTCAGACCCAGCTTGCGAGAATGATTCATTAGCTCTCTAACCTTGGACTAGGCCCTCAGTCTCTTTATCTTTTAAGTGGAGATGATAAAATATGCGTTGGAAAATGGATGTGAATATTAAATGAAAAATTGAATTAGCAGCTGCACAAGGCAGTGCCCCTTACGATGTAGGTGACCGATAACCCTGGAGGAAGAAGGTAGAAGGGGGCACTCAGCAGTGCGAGGTCTGGCCTGGCCTTGAGCAGGGCAGGGTCACCCTGGGCAGAGGATGGTGGGATGGAAGAGGTACTTTCCAGCAGAGGGCCGGTGGAGAGGCGGGAGGGTAGGGTCTGTCTGGGAACTCTGTTTCTCCATGTGGATGGGGAGGGCGATGAGTTTGGGGTTATACTGGGAAGTCAGAAAGGTAGGGTGGGGTCATCAGTGCCAGGTAGTTGAAGTGGCCTCCATCCTCTCTCTGGTGGAGAGAATTTTCTAGTGAGGGAGGGCAGTAGACACTGGACGTGAAGTCACCAGTTAGAAGGCTCTTACGGGTACCAGGATGGCTGGCTAGGGCAGGAGCAGGGTCTCTGGCGGATGGCTTCCGAAGCCCTTTTGAAGGAGATCCAGACATGGTGTAGACACTGATTAGATGAGGGGTAAAGGGAAGGGTAAGTCAAAGCTGCCTCCCCAATGTCCGGCCTGGGTAATGCCTCCGTAAATGGCAAGGCCCATCTGGGAAACAAAAGAGAATGTCAACAGGATTAGTTTGTTTGCTGGTGGGAGGAGGTGGTGAAGTAGATACAATGAAATCATGGACATGCTGAGTTCCTGAGGGTTTTTCCCTGCGTTGGAGGAGAGAGGTGCCTAGTGAGCGTCTCAGAGGTGGGTCAGGGAGACTTAGAGAGTCTCTAACTCTCACTATGTACTTCCTATGGCCAAGTACTAGTTCTAAGTTCATTACTGTACGAACTTATTCAATCCTCTTAATATCCCTATGCACTGCACTATTGTGATCCTCATTTTCCAGACGAGGGCAATAAACCCAGACACGTTAATGAACTTGCCCAAGGTCACACAGCTGATAAAGGACAGAGGTAAGATTTGACCCACACAGAGTCTTTGCTTTAAAACACTAGCCTGTATTCTGCCTCTCTAGGTACCATGTATGTGGGAGAGGCAATGTCTATATGTGGATAGAGAGAAAACAGGGTGGCACCTGACTGCAAAAAGAGAGGTTCAATTCTGTGACCCTGCTGCACCAACGGAGAACAGCTCCTCCGAGCCTAGTCATTGTTTTGCTGAGACAGCCTGGATATGCTCCAGTCTCTTCCATGCTGTTCGGTTAGGATTGGAGGGAGACGACATTTTCGTAGAAAAGAGAATACAAGTGGGACTCTGGCAAGCTGGGGCCATGAAGCCTTGGCCAGGTGGTGCAGGAGGCTAAGAAGGGAAGCAGCCTGACCCCTTCTCACCCTCCCTGGGCCAGCAGGAATTTGGAATATTAGGTGTAAGTGAAGAGAGAGTCCATTCGGCTTAGATCTGGTCAATCACCTCAGAAAGCTACGCAGTAGTTAGAGTTTGTTCTTTTAAGAGGGGTTTCTGCGACTTCTATATAGATGAGTTAATAATTAGGCTGGAGGGGGCAGAGGCAGAAAAAAATAAAATCAGATTGGTTTTCCTTGGGAAATCCAGAGATGCATTCCCAGTAATTGTTTATGGCCAGCTCTTTTCCCTTCAAAACACCTTCTGAGGGCTTTTGTGTTTTTTGTTTTGGCTATTTGTCCCCTTGCCTTGAAGTTTCTGAAATATTCCATAGCCCTGTCCTTGCCAATTCTGCAGAAGTGTTGCCGTTGCTCAGTCAGTTTGCAGCCAAGTGGGAGAGTTTCTCCACAAACTGCCACTTCAGTGAAAACACAGAACATAAAATGCAGTAAAGCAAATTACCAAGAAGAGACACCGATGAGTTTCTTGAATTGCGGCCTGATTTGTCTGGGCCTGCCTCTCTGACCTTGAGTTTTTTTAATATTTTGGGCAAAATAGTTTGAAGATTGAGGCTTCCTTGGTCCTTTCCCCATAATGGAAGGCTTATCATTTCTGTTCTTAATTCCTTTTTTCCTTGACTCTCTTGCACCTCACTCCCAACTTCTGTCCTTAGATAAGAAAGCCTCCATTGAATTAGCTCTTGTCTAAGGAGCTGATCCTCCCAGGTGGTTTTGCATGTTCAGAGAGCATGCTGTGTTTCTTGAACTTTACGTATAGGTGAATCACCTGCAGATCTTGTTAAAATGCAGATTCTGGGGTGGGACCTGAGGTAGTGCATTTCTGACACCAGCTGATGCCTTTGTTGTGGGTCTGTGGACCCCACCTTGAATAGTGAGGCTGTCGAGGACCAATGGGGGGTTGTGGGGAAAACTGTTGGGATGGGAGGGTGGGTCTTCCCTTGGGGTCTTCACAGCTCTTGTGGTGTCCTTATCGGTCTTCTTGGGATTCTTTATTGAGAAGAACAAGCTGTGTCTCCTGAGGAGTTTCATGTTCTTTGCTGCATGGGCTCTCCCAGCCCTTCACTCAGGCAAAGGAGAGACCCAAGGGCATGTCTCCACATAATATCTGGGCTTGCCTCATCAATTCTGGACAAATGATACTTCATATTTATGCTGAACCACTTATTGTACATATGTTGAATGCCTGTTGTGTGCAAGTGACACACTGAGTGCAATGGATTACCAAGGATGAGCCAACCCTGGAGCTGAAGAGCCAGGGGCAGGACTGGCTCTATAATTTACAGGACCAGCACAAAAAGACATGCACGGCCCCTTGGTTCAAAAATCATTAAGAATTTTGAAACAGCGACAGCAGAGTGTTAAACCAAGCATGGAGCTCTGCGATTGGAGAGAGAGGCAAAGGAAGGATACAAAGCTGGAACCAATATGGCGGCAGGAATGATGGGAGAGCCAACACTTGCATCAGGTGAACTCAAAGTTCCTGAGAGGAATGCTGAGCTGTTGATTTGTGTCTCTTTTCATTGTTGTTCTTTCTTTCCTCTTTCCCACAAGAAAGTGCTAAAAACCATCTTAAAAAACATGACCGCTTTCAGTGAAACAGTGTGTTCATAATCCATCATATTTGTCATTCCACAGATCTTTACAAATTATTCTAGTTTGTGTCATTTTTAAATCCTGTCACAGCAGTGGCTAGTGTTAGTGTTCTATCTGCTCAGACTGACCCTTCTGTGCTCTATGCACGGGGTGGGGCCAGGCAGGCCAAAGGGAGGAGTATATTGGAAACCCCCAGGCCAGTTTACATTTTTTTTTTAGGAACTGAGGCTTGAACCCAGGACCTTGTACATGGGAAGCAGGCGCTCAACCACTGAGCTACATCGGCTTCCCACTGAGAGCTGGTGCTTTTGTTTGTTTTTTAGGAGGTACCACAGACCGAACCTGGGACCTTGTATATGGGAAGCAGGCGCTTGGCTGCTTGAGCTATATCCTCTTGCCCCAGGTTGGATTTAAGAGACCCTTAGGCTGTTTCTGACCTTCCCCTCTGAACATATAGTAAGCTCTAGAGGAATCCAAGAAGAAAACCTCCCAGAAGAAATGGGAAGCAGAAGTCAGGGCTTCTGTCTGCTCTGCATCTATCCACTGGGGCACCCTCAGGGCCTTGTTTTGCATTAGAGTGACCTGACCCGTTGGTAGAATAAAGCTCGGAAAGGTGAAGAACAGAGTTCCCTACTGGTTAGGCTTGACTACCTAGAATTCTCTAATCCTACATTAGCCTAGACTCATCTTCTAGTGCCCTTGGGTGGATGAACGGGGTGGAGGGGTATTGGCAAAACATCCAGGATGAATCAGAGCAGACCCAGCAGCAGCTGCTTTCGAGAACTAAACTCTCCTCTCCCACCTGGGGGGTTCCTGAGTAATGATAACTCAACCAAGAAATGCTTATGCAGCAAATATTTATTGAACATCCAGAGTGCGTAAACTTTGGGGGAGTAAAGAATATCCTCAGGCATAAAGATGTTTTCAAAAGCTTGATTTAGTCAATTAAACTTTTCTACCTTTTTAGTGTAGGCTAAAAAGTCCTTTCCTTTATACAATGATGATAAAGGTAGACAGCAGTTTTGAGGTTACTGCTATCGTTTTTATGTCCTTAACTCAAGAATACTCTCAAGGAGCTTAAATTTATTTAGATCCCAAATAACAGTGGTACTACATTTTCTACTATCAGCCCAGCCTTGCTAGAGATGTCTATTTTTATAAACTGCTTCAAGTCCGTTCTTGAAAGAGGGTATCCATGAATAAATGGCAGAAAAGACACAACAAGAATACAATTGCGCGCCGAACTCCCTGTAGTGGGGAGGTGGAGAGGGAACCACAAACGAAGGCCTAGAGGCTAAACTTCATTCCTGCCTTCCATAGATATTTACTGAGCACTTGCTATGTGCCATGCACTCTTCTAGACATTAGGGTTAGAGCAGCAAATAAAGCAGACCCAAGCCCTGCCCTCAGGGAGTGTCTGTGCTAAAGGAAACCTAGCTCAGGCACAGAGAGGCAGCAGGGCTGCTAGAGTCTGAGGTCATCTCTAGGGGGGCCGTTTGTTGTGGTGAGTTAGCTCCGATATATTTAGAGAGGCTTTGAGTAAATGGTGAGGAGGGAAATGCTGGCTCGAATTGGGGCTAGGGTCATGGACAAGAAATGAAATCTCTGCTCTTCTCCCCTCCTAAACCCATGGTGCTGCCTTTGACTGCTTCATTTCTCTTTATTAATGCCAATGCCACGTTCTCTTTAGATGTCAATGGTGCCCTCAGGAGACAGCACACTGGGATACTCTGCCAGATGGCATGCGTCTGTGTTTTAATCAAAACGCCCCAGTATCTCTGCCACCACATAGGGCAGCAACATACTGCGCTGAGCAGAGACAAGAAATAGCACAGAAGCCTGCAGGAGCTTTGCAGGTTTGAGAGGCCAGGAATTGTACCCAAAGGGCAGGACTGGCTTCATTCTATTAACCTCCCTTGTAGCCCCATGATGGTGGGAACAAAGCTTCCTGCAGTCAGCCCTGAGCAGATTCTGAGAGAGAAAGACCTGCTGGGCCCAGGTAGGCAGGGGCAGTGGATGACAGAAAAGAGCCCAAATGATGGTTTCCTACATACCATCTCCCTTTATTGGGCAGTGAACTAAGCACTTCTTTTACATCGTCTGCTATGTTTCTATACCACAACAGAACAGAACAAAAAAATCACACACACACAAATAAGTTTCTCCACCACTTAATGAAGTGTTATTATCCCATTTTATTAATATTAGTTTTTAAAAATTCATTTTTATCTTTTTTTATTTTTTATTGTTGTTTTAAAGACGAGGACATTGGCTCAGAGAGGTTAGCTAAACCCACTGACTCACTTTTAGGGGTGCTTGTTCTGTGCCACGTTTGACCTCCTTTTAATCTCAACATCCCTATGGGTTGCTATTACCCCTATTTTAGAGAAAGAGGAATTGAGGTTGAAGAAGATGAAGGAATCTGCTCATGTATTCAGAGCTGGCAAGCGGTGGAGCTCGGGTTAAAAGCCAGCCTGCCTGGCTCCTGGGTTCTGTCTCTTAACTACCCTTCAGGATTTCTTAGGAGCAGAAAGAGCCCTGCCCAAGGCAATGAGATGGCGACTCTGAGAAGCCCACTGAAGCTCACCATGAGCGATGTTACCTCCTTAACAGGGGGGCTGTGATGCAGCAGCCATCAGAAGAGGGAGGAAGACGGACCTGCTGCTCATTTCCAGGAAAGCCTCTTGGAAACTGCCACTGCCTGCGTCTCCAGCGGAAGGCGCTGACTTACTTAGCAAACATTATCTGATGCTCCTCTGTGCCGGGCACTGTTCTAAGCACACTGCCAATATTAGCTCATCTATCCTCCTTACCAAACCTATGTGGTTGGCACTAGTATTATTTCAGTTTCATAGATGGGGAAACTGAGGCACAGTGATCTGAAATGACTAGCCAAGGTGACAGCTAGAAAGCCATAGGACTATAATTTTGAAACCAGACAGCCTGGCTCGAGTCAGTGCTCTTAAGCATGGCCAAACACATTCCTGAACGTCCTTGGGGGAAAAACCCTCGACTCATTTTTCTGAAGACAGATAAATAGATGACCCCTTTCCAAAGACCTTTTTCCTAAGATGGAAAACCTCACAAAGGAACGCTTCTCCTTTGAGCCTGGGCAAGTTACTGTCTTAATTTACCAAGCTGCTATGACAAACACCACGCAGTGGGCTGGCTTGAAGGACGGGAATGCACTGTGTTACAGTTTGGGAGGCCAGGAGTCCCAAATCAAGGTGTCAGCTAGGCCAGGCTTTCTCGCTGGGCTTGCCACAGCATCTGGCTGCCTTGGTTTGCATCTCCACCTCTGGTCACAGGGCCATTTCCCGTCTGCTCTCCTGGTTTCCAGTGACTTTTGTCTTCTTCCTCTGTGGCCTTCTCTGAATAACTGTGTCTGAATTTCATGTTTATAAAGACCCTGGTAAGATGTGTTAAAGCCCACTCTGACTCAGTGGGCCACACTCTAACCAAAAAGTATGTCTTCTAAAAGCCCTATGCACACACGTTCACACCCACAGGAATGCAGATTCCGTTGGGGGTACACAGTCAACCTACCATAGTGAAACAGTTAGCTCTTCTTCATTTGTTTCTTTTTTCTCAGAGACCCACTTTATTCAGTTCTGTACATACGGGGACATCAGATCCACTCACCTTAGCAGGTATTGTTCAGTGGGGAATAAAGCCAAGAGCTGCAGTGCCTGTGCCCCTGGAGCCTGGGTCCCATCCTCCTCAGCTCCTTGCCCCTCCAAGGTGCCCGAAAGGGGAAGGTGAAGGCACAGACAGAAATAAAGAAATAGATGTTTTGCGGAGTCATATAGGGCACCCCGTTACCTTCCTTTCTTCTGGTTTTGGGAACCAATAGCACAGGCAAGCAGTCGGCCCTGGTGGGTCCCTTCCAAGTCCGTGATCCTAGGGCTGCTGCTCCCCAGAGGGCACGGAGGGAGGGGTGTTGGTTCATCTCTGCTCCCGTGGTCCGCTGGGCCCCCGTGTTCCTCCCCTCTTGCCCTGGGCCTCTACTTTTCTCTTTTCGATTCTCCCTCACCCCCGACAATGTTGTGTCGCTCAGGAAGGGGGGCAAAAAGAAATAACACAGCCCTTTGTGCCGGCACACTGCGGGGCTGGGGCCCATTTATGCTGTTGGGGGGTTGGCTCCCCTCCAGCTACTCACTCTAGGGCAGGCGTTCTTAACCTTTTTGTTTCACGGACCCCTTTGCCAGTCAAGTGAAAACCATGGACCCCTTACTAAGTCCACACTATACCGTATACTATTTAATAACTATATCACACCTGCACCAACACATCCCCACAAGAATCATGTTTCTTTGAATTTCAATTCAAGCTCACAGACCCCTTCTTAAAGAGGTCCCTTTAACCTAGGGGGGGTGTGCCTAGAACCCCGCTCTAGGGCCAGTGGGGCTTGACATAACTTTGGTGAGATGAATTTCCTGCTGCTCCCCATGTGCCTCTGCAGGTGAGGAAGAGAAGGAAAGACACCTGGAGTTCAAAGCAGGCTGGAGGGAAGAGGAGAGCGGCGTGTGTGTTCTTGTGTGTGTTTCTGAGGACAGCGGCACATACCTGTGGGGTTAGGAGCAGGTTGCCTAAATACTAACATATCAGCGCTCGGCCTGTCTGTACTAGCCACAGGAAGGCAGGAACATATTTTGGGGAGAAGGACCACTCTGTGGGTGTCCCTGCTTCCACTGCCTGCATCCTCCTCCATGGAGAAGCTAAAGAGGTACTACCTTGCCCCAAATCAGCCAATGAGGAGCAGAGGGTGGAGGGAGGGGGCAGCATCGGGGGCCTGGGTGGGTCATGGCCCTGTGGTGGGAACCTGAAGGGGTCAGAGAACCTCCTGGTTGGTGGTTAGGGACTCCAGTGCCTCCAGTGCCTTGATGGTGTACGCAACCTGGGGCAGATCTGACTTCTGCCAAAGCAGCACCTTCTCCTTCTTGATGGCCTTCAGCATCCTCCTGGCTTCTGTCCCCTCCATGCTCTTCAGAAGCTGGATGTCATCTGCTGTGGGGGTGTGTGTCCACTGAGTAGGGGGAAGTGGTGGAAGAGCTTGGATCATGGGACACTGGGGCTTAAGCTGAGCCAGCGCTTCAGTTTTTGCTATGTCCCTTCTCTTTTCCTTCATTTGGAAACTTCCCTGCCTTGTTTTGCTGTGTGCAGTCATCAAACAGCTTTGGATTCACCTGTTATCAGTTTGAGAGCACTGTAGATCAGCCCACGGACTGTCTTATTCCAGTAGCTCTTGGGAGTTCTGGTAGAGTGCTGGGAACATGATGGGGAGGACTTGGGCAGCGCCGACACTTAGCAGGCTCATGATGTACTCATTGTTCCAGGAAAAGAGAACGCTCTGCCACTTGGAAATGGGGGCTGGAGATACACTTGGCAAGCTGGCAGAAGAGTGGTTCCATCACTCTGCTGAGCTCTGAAGGTTCAATGATATCCAGAATCTCCTCCAGCTCATTCAGGAACATCACCTCCTTGGGGCTATGGGTCTTAGGCCAGGAGCTTGAGAAATCCCACTATCGCTGCCTCAGTTAGACTGCTCTCCCTCTCCAGGAACTGTCCCACACAGTATGCCAAATGAGGCTGATAGAACCTCAGGGACTTTACTTTGTGAGGGGAAGCAGTGTGCAGATGAGGAACATCTTGTGCTCGTCCTTCAGCGACAGGGCAAAGCCACTGAAGAAGCTGCCCAGGATCTCCAGGAGCTCAGCAATCCAATTGTGACGCTCTGTCTCACAGATGAACCTGTGGCAGATGTAGTTGATCTGCCAATGGATATAAGCCTGGGAGTGTCCCCAAAACTTGCCCCAGAGGTGATGTAACATTGTCTTAAGAAGTCCTGCTCTTGAGAATCTTCACTGTCAAACAGGACCTGGAGAGCAAGGACAAACTTTTGGTCAGTATACTTCTTGGCTCTGTTTGGTTGGAAAACAGGAGACTCAAGGAAGAAAAACTGGAGATGTGGTCTGGCAGCTTCCAGACTGGGCTTTTCTGTCTCTGGTCAAACTTTGCCTCAGAGAGACTTGACAAAGGAGGCAGTGTCCAGAAGAGGTTCACTGAATGCATGGTGCCAGCATCAGGGAAAATGGTCTTGGTGACAACATCAAGCCTATGGGTGATGTACTCCACCATCTTGTTGAGTCCAGACTGACTTATTTCCTTGAATTTGAGGTCACTGAGTGGGTCTGACACAAAGTCAAAGAGAATGCAGCACTGGTGGAGATTCTGGATAAACAACTCCTCCTGCTCCTGGGTTGGGGAATCTTTCAAGTCAGGAAGCTTTTGTAGCTCCAGGTTCTGGCTGAGATTGAAGTGGGAGGAATTCTGCCACCACTCCTTCTTGACAATTGGAGTCCTCTTGAATACCTGATTTTCCTTAGCTGTATGGGGGTTGATGTACTCTTCCTGGGATATTTATTGGATAATGGTGGCTAGGGCTGGGGCTGCCCTGGGCCTCTTTGGTGTTCTCACCTCCACCATCTTGCCTGAGCTGCTGGGTTTGGTTGTGCCTTTGGCAAGCTTGGGTGGCTCCTTCTTCTTCAGTTTACAGGGCATTAGGCCCATTTGGGCCCAGTCTGGCTCCAGTGTTGCTTGACTGCATTTGGCCTGCTCTACCCTCTGCCTAAACCTAGTTCTGAGAGGGTAGCTTCTGGGAAATCTCTCAATCTGACTCTCTGTAGCACCCATTATGGAACCTGGGGACATATCACTCTGAGATCTACTATCCTAACCATATTTCTAAAACTGATGTTTCAGAAGCATTTCAAGTCTTCAAAGCTCTTGCCTATGTAATTAAAATAGAACTGTAGCTATAATTACGGCTTTTCCATAGTGCATTCATTGATTAAATAAACTTGTTTGAGCACTCAAAATATGCCAAATACTATGTTAGGCACTGGGATACAGGAGTGAACAAGACAGGTGAGATTCTGGAGAGAAGGAAATCAACTAGCAATTTTAGCACCCTGTAGTACAGGCCATGGCAGAAGTATAGTATAGGCAACTGCAGGAGCACTGGGGGTGAGCATCGAACTTTGAGGGGGTACAGTTGGCTCTTGGGTCTACAAGAGTGTCTACTACATGGTTGGTTTCAGCCAACAACTACTGCATGGCTGCACTGTCCACTAAACGGGTGTGAATGAGTAGGATTTAGTCAAGTAAAGGGGGTGAGTGCATGGGGGCAGGGATGCTTTGGGCACAGGAACAGACCCAGAAGCAAGAGCCCAAAATATGATATTTGGTTTAGAAGGATCATCTGCAAAGTAAAGAACTGACTTAAGGAAGCAAGGCCTGGATTAGAAAGGGAGGCTTTAAGAAAAAAAAAAAAAAAAAATATATATATATATATATATACACACACACACACATATATTTATTTATTGAAGCATATTAATTCATACATAATAAGTATATAGTAAAAGTTGTAAATTTACAAAATAAACATGCATAACACCATACAGGGCTCCCACACATCACCCCTCCACCAACACCAGTGCACTGCTGTGAAACATGTTACAAACTATGTAACTGCATCCTCAAAACATTACTATTAACTATAGTCTATATATCTTACATTTGGTGTATTTTCCCCCCAACCCAGCATTATTTTTTGAATCTATTTTTATTACAGAGGTTGTGAACTTACAAAACAATCATGCATATGCATAGAATTCCAGGGGAGGCCTTTAATGTGGTCAGGATGAGAGAGGCCAGTGGCAGAAACAAGAGCTGAATTTGGGAGGTGCGCTTTAGAGGGAGAAGGATGAAGGGGAGAAATCAAGGATGACGTTTAGTTTCCGGTTTGGGTTTTCCCGGTGAGACCCGGGCAATTTGGTTTCCTTTTAACTAGATAACCCCGGGAGCGCCGGCCTTCCCACCTCCTGGGACGAACGTGGGTATCGAATTAAGGTATAAGGAATATTCGTTTGTTCTTAACGGTTAAGCCCTTAAGTCTAAGGGGAGGGGCAAGCCCCGGCCGGGTTCAGGTAAGAACAATCATTGATCTACCGTCAGCGTTCCCAGGCTCCCCAGAACCTTCCAGGTAATCTGCAAGTATCATTTCCGGACCTTCCAGAGTTGGACTGTGTAAACCTTTCCCCAACTCAGCGAGGCTCGGGGCCGCAATCCTACGTCGTGACTGCAAGTTCACCAGCTGGGGCCAGGTGGGCCAACGGGGGAGCCTCCCTGGAACCTGGCTGAGTCTACCGCCCCCCAGGACCCCCGGAAAGGGGCCGCGTCAGGGAATTTCCCCCGTAAAAAGCTCCCATCTCCCCCTTGAGCCAGGCACACGCCTCCCAGCTAGACCACGTTTCGCAGGTATAAGGTTTTTTGGCTCTTCCCCTCCCCCGTTGCGTTCCCTCTTCCTCTCCGCCTTAGGTGGCAGGAAAATCCTTTACCTCCGACCAATCCCACCGATGCCGAGCCGCGCGCGCGCGCCAACTTGAGGTGCTCTCCTGCACGTCATTGGCCACCTCCACCTACGCGGCCTGACAGGCAGCTTCGTCGACCTATGGCCGGAGGAGGCGGAGGCCGCTGGGCCCGCCCACGGCCGCTTTGTTAGGGGCTCCCCCTCGGTTCCCCGGCCCGCCGCGCCTCGGCTGCCGTCACCAGACCCGTCTAGGTCGCGCCGCCGGAGCCCCGTGGCAGGGCGTCCCCCGAGCGCGCGGTGCCCGCAGGCCCCCGGACGCGCGACCGGGGCCGGGGACGCGGGCCGGGTACCCAGCGAGCGCCTCTTGTCACTCGCAGCCCAACTCCGAACGCCCCGCTCCCGCATCCGCCGTCTCTGATTGGCCGGCCGGAGGCGGAGCGATTGTCAGGAGGCCCAATCGGAGCTCGGTTTCCCACGGGCTCCCGCGGCCCCGCCCCCGAGGCCGCCGGCCGAGGCGCCCCGGCGGCTCCCATTGGCAGACCGCGAGCGGGCCCGAGCGCGGCCGGGCCGAGCAGCGCCGCCACCGTCGGGCGCGCGGCTCTGCAGCGCCGCGAACGGCTCGGCGCCCGCAGCCCGAGGAGCCCGGGCGCCCCGCATTGTCCCCGGTCCCCGGGACGAGCCGCGGGTGAGTACCGCAGGCCTGCGGGCGCTCTGTCCGGCGGGCAGCGGGCACCCCGAAGGACGGCGCGGAGGATGCCCGCAGCCGCTCTGCCCGTGGCGGGCGCGACCTGACCCCGTCTCCCGCACACCGGGGCTCCCGGCGGGTCCTAGCTCCCCTCGATCGGGCTTTACTCGTATTGTTGTCGTGCTCACCCACTCGGGAGGCGCGGTGAGCCGGGGAGGGCAGTGAAGAGGAGCCAGGTTGCGCGCGGAGGAGTGGCGGGGACCGAGAGGAGCCCGGGAGCCGGGTGCCCGGCGCGTAATGGAGTGACCGTGGCCAGCGCGGGCGCCCGCTCTTCGCGGCAGCAGGTCAGCGCTGACCTGCGGCGGCGGCACTTGGTATTTGTTGGCTGATTTTGATCAACTTCGGGGAGGGCGTGCGTGTGCGTGCGTGTGTGTCTGCGCGGGTGCCTGGGTGCCCGCCTTGGGCACCTGCGGGCCTGGGGTTTTCGGCGAAGCTGCCTGGATGCTCACCTGGGAGAGCCGTGCGGCGCTCGGGGGCGGGGAGCTCGGGGGTTGGCACCCCCGGTGCGGGGCTGGGGCTGGCCTGGCCTGGGAGGGGGCACTGGAAGTGGAATCCTGCGGGCGCGCAGACAATGACTCGTGCGGGCGGCGGGGACCCTGGGGTGGTGCGCTGCGCCCTCTCGGAGGCTGCCGCGCCGTCCCGCCCGCCACCCAGCCGGGGACCCGCGTGGGGCCCGCTTTTGTTTACAGACCTCACCATTGGGTGAGAGCCGCGCGCCGCTTTCCCCCGGCCCCCGCCGGCGCCGCCGGCCCCCTCCTAGCTGGGAGAAGTTGGTGCGCGCTGTCAGGTGACACCCCCTCCCGCGTCCTGCCGGCGAGATGCTGCAGGCAGGGACGCCCAGGCGGCGCCCCAGAGCCCGGTCCCAGCGCCTCCGGCGTCCCCCGGCCCCCCTGTAACCCGAGGAGCCCGTGCCGCGCCCGGGGACCCTCAGGTTGGCGGCCGAGGGGTGCTGACCCGGCCACAGCTTCCCCTTGCCCTCCCAGTCCCATCCTCAGGTCTTGCCCGAGGGTGAGCCCAGGTTGACTCAGAGTCTGTCTCTTCTTGTGCGTTGGCAAGTCCTGAAGGACGCGCACGGGTCCTCGGGGACACTGACCAACTCGTGGCCGCTTTGGTGGTACCCATGCGGTCCCAGACAGCAGCTGCAGGACACCCTGGAGTCAGAGGGTCCCAACCGGTTACCCAGCCGTGCTGACTTGGCGCACACTGTTGGCGCTGGGAGCAGAGGGTAAGTTCCCGGGCGCTGAAGTCAGACCAGCCAGGGCTCCCAGACGTGCTCGGTGTCATTCATCTCGGCGGATCTGCTTGTCTCCCAGCGTCTCAGCTTCCACGTCTGTGAAATGGGAATGAGTGTCCCAGAATTACTGGGCGGGGTGGCTTTTGACAAAGCTTAAATTAATGGTTGGCACAGTGACGGCCACGTCGGAAGCCCTGAAAAATGTGGATTCCCTGTTCGAGGAAATCTGTTAAGAGGAAGACCCCCTGTCTCTTCCCCTTTCTGCGTCTTCCACTTCCCCAGGCCCCATTTTCTTTCTTCTTTTTCTTCTTGCTCATTTTATTTTAAGAGGCACGAAGCACTGCTGCTTTCAGCATCAAACTGGGCTTGTTTTACTTGGCTCTAGTTTTAATTGTACTAGTGTTATCGCCTGCTGCTCCTTTTTGCGTGTTTGAATTTCCATAAGTTGTTTCTTCTTCCTTCTTCCTCAAGGCTTCGCTGGGCACAGTCCTGGGGTTGGAGAAGAAGCACTCCATGGGGTGGGAAGGAGGTATGGGCGAGGACTGACTAGCGGACCAATGGCTGCTGCGCCAATTGATTTTGCCCTGATGGAGGGCAAAGAGCTACCTGGAGGCCTGAAAGAAACCGTTCCTCAGCCTGGGAAGCAGACTTCCTAGCGGAGTTGAAATGTGAGCTGGGTTTGGCGGCAGAAGTTTAGTAAAATCACTGTTGGTTTGCACCTTTGCAAGGGGAAAAACACCATCAAGGAAGGGTGCCTTTGAATACAAAATATCTAAGTTGCTAAGTAATTGTCTTTGAATAGAGGAGAAATAAACTTAAGGAGGAGGTTGTTGGCCAAGCAGGGAAGGTAGAAGAGAATTGAATATCTACCATACGCTAATAGCGCGTTTGATTTGTATTTCCTCTGCTCCACCAGCTCTGCCTTGTTGATTTTCTTTGGGCAAAGAGAGAGGCCAATCTGGTACAGTAAAAACGCAGCGATAATCAGATAAATATTATAAGAGAAGACAAACAAACCCAGGCTTGCCGAGAGATCATTGTAAGATATTATTGCAAAAATGCGGCTGCTTTAACACTCCTTTGCCCATTGGGGTGAATTACTGAGCTGGATCCAACAACACATCCTTCGAATGTAGACCCCAGGGGACTTTTGGAGCTCAAACAAAGAAAAACTAGGCAAGGGACTTGCAGTGTGTGCAGGGGGTGCAAAAGCACCCACTGGGCCTCCCCTGTTTCTTAGGCTGGTCTCAGGCACCCAAGTGGGGGCCAGTGGCATTATCGCTAGATAGCAATGAATAGATGTGGTAACCCGGTTAAAGTTCCTCTGCCCAAAAGGCTTGCCTTCGCTCCAGCACTTGTTCTGGGAATTCTCTGGCCCTTAGGGATGTGGAAGGCAGCTTTCCCCCCTGCTGCTGTCGGAGGATCAAATCACTCCGGGGGGCCAGACTTGAAAGGGAGCACGTGGTTAGGAAATCTCATTAGCTGACAATTTAACTCCACTCTCTTGCTTATCCAAAGAGCTAGGACAAAGACTTCCTCTCCTTTTCCTCTGCAGTTCTCTCTCCCTTCTCACCTCTCTGTCGTACCCCCTCTAAACCAGAAAGGAAACGCTGTGCTGGCCCTGTCCCCTCCCCCCAAATAACCCTGCAGTTCTGGCGAGTTGGCTGAGCCGCTGCCTTCCCTGGAGCTCTCCTCCCGGGAAGCTTTGCCCAGGGTGAGTATGTTAACACTTTCACCCTTTCCTTGCCCTTTCCTTTCCTCAAGGAGCTTCTTGTCTGGAGGAGAAACATTTTCTGAAACTTGAAGGTCACAACACTTTTAATAGATGTGCCGTACAAGCCTGTGGTTTTCCAAATGGGGTATGCCCCTGAGAACCTAGGAATCACATTGCAAGCTTGCCTAGTTGTAGACATGGGAGAGGGGCCTTCTCCCTACTGGAGAAGTACAAAAGGGCAGAGGGTGAGAAGCGGAAGGGAGAATTCGGTTCCTCTGGGCAGTGCATAGATTCCTATGGGATATCCTGAACCTCACAGTTCAGGCTTGTGGTTGAGAAAAGTCCTGATTTTTCTTAGTAACCAAACCACTCTTTCACTGCAGGTGTGAGTATGTTTATACACACATATATGCATACATATATACACACACATACATATATAAATGCAAATGCATTTTTCTTTCTAAATTAAGCAAATGTGTAGAAGCTTTGTCTCTGAATATGTCCTGTGTCTGTGTCTTTTTTTCCTTTTTCTTCTGTACAGGAGCAGAAAAAGCAGATTTGAAAGGTTCCAGAAAACTTTTGTTTTTTATAGTTCCAAACTTCAAAGCTTTTCATCTTTAAATATTCGTTTTTATTATGTAAGTAGTAACTCCTATGTTAAAAAAAAAACTCTAAAAAGTTTTTTTTAAATTTTAATAAAGGAGACACTCAGAAATAAAGCAGTACTCAGCAAGGAACAGAGCATTTTAAAAATAAAACAATGTTCTAGTGTAAAAGGGTACAAGATATTAATAGTTAGGTGGGGTTTTCCCTTTCCATCCCCTTCCCAACCCCCGGCACCTTGGTCCATGCCCCTCTAGCACAAGGCTTGCACTGTTGCTGTGGTCTCCAGTCTCCAGGGACCTCATTAAGACATTCATAAAGGCCCAGACTGTGGATCGGGGAAGTCGGAGAAGTTTCTCCAGTGCTTGTGGGAGATTCTTCTAGAAGCCCTTGAAGCCCTTTGCCTGGGGGGGCTGAGGCAGAGTGGAGAGAGAGGGTACTTCTGCAGGGAGGTGGCGGGGGGCGGGGGGTCTCAGGTCATTGAGACGGTGGCAGGAGGGCACACCGTGGGCACAGTTGGAGAGCTCCTGGTGAACTGGGCGCATGCGAAGGACTTTAACCAAGGAAGGCTGACTCTGAGCAGCTCCACAAGAGGGGAGCTTTCAATCGGCACATCCTCTCTCCCCAACCAGCCCAGGCCCCTTGAGGCTTGGTCCTGTCACTAAGCCTTTCCTTCCATGAAGGGAGACTTGGGGGTGGTTTAGGGGGAAGGGAGGGAGGTGGGGGTAGGGGCATGTCCTAGCATTTCAGAGCCGAGCAAAACTGAAGTATAATGTGGAAGGTACCTCACGTTTTGGGTGTGTTTTTTTTTTTTTTTTTGCTGGGGCCACTTCGTATTCCTGAAGGAGGAGAAATAAAAGAGGAGTGGGAGAGTGTCTTCGGTTAAAAAACAAACCAACAGCCTGAATCATTTCGTTCCAGCTTCTGCCCCCAGAGGGCATGATTTTGTTAAAGACCAAAGGGTTCGTAAGCAGGTGTGCTTGGGAAGAAAGGGTGACTGGGAGCCTGGACCCCGGTGCCCAAACTTTGGCTTGGAATGGGGGCGAGGAGGGTGAGTGGATGGGAGATGAGTTTATGGAGTATCAGTTGCTTGTCCTTAAAACCCGGTCTCTGGGGGGCGGGGGCAGAGATATCCTGCCAAAGAGACCTGGCCCTGCCAAGCCTCCCGCAGATCTCTCCTGCCTTCTCTCCCTCGCCTCGCCCCAGCCCCCTTTGCCCAGGGCTGCTAACCTTGTAAACACGGATCAATTCCAGTTCCTCCTCCCACTTTCCTCTGCCCATTCTGCAGAGGGGATAATGAGCCCAGAAGCCTCCAGGTCGACCCTGGGGGGAGGGGAAGGTCCAGGAAGGGTAATGAGTCTAGGGTCCTCCCCAGGGAGGTGTCAGGGCCAGGGAAGCTGGTGGGTAGGGTTCTCTACCAGTTCCTTAGGAGAGCTAAAAATGCCTTTTTTTTTCTTTTAACTTAATAGTATTAGCCCGACCCAACTCAGGATAGGTTAGTTCTCTTATTTGCATCACCTCATGTGGTCACATGACACGGGACATTCTTGAAAAGCCATCACTGGGGCAAGTTCTGAATTTACTTTCTTCTTTAGCATAATAGGACACTCCCTGGGCATTGCTAACCCTGGGCTCCTTTTCGCTCTTGTAAGGCCCCTGGGCTCTCTGGAGTTTCCTGGGACACTCCTGGGGATGAATGTCGCCTAGCATAATTACTGTTTTTACCACCTGACATTCTCAAACGTGTCCCAGTTTGGTTGCCGGGAATCTCGAGTCCCAGGTGTCCCAGTTGTAAGCCTGGTTGTATTTTAAATAACACTGTATGTAGTATTCTTTTGATGGCAGTTTTTGCTGTGCTTTGGTGGTTAGCAGCTTTTACCTTGGCCTTCTGTTTTTTTTTTTTTTTAAGATTGATTTTATTTATCCCCCTCCGCCCCATTGTTTGGGCTTGCTATCTACTCTGTGTCTGTTTTTTGTGTGCTCTCTGTGTCTGTTCAACCTCCCTTTATTCTTGTCCTCTCTTTAAGAGGCCGTGGAACTGAACCCGGAACCTCCCATGTGGGAGGGAGGAACCCAGTCGCTTGAGGCACCTCCACTCCCTGCTTGTTGAGTCTCTTCTTGTGTTTCCTCATTGTGTCTCCTCATTGCGTCAGCTTACCGCACCAGCCTTTTGCATCACCTTGCTGTCTTGCTGTCTTGCTTGTGTTCTTTTGGAGGCATTGGGAACCAAACCAGGACCTCCCATGTGTAGGTGGGTGCCCAACTGCTTGAGCCACATTGACTTCCTCCTGCCTATTAAGTTTTAAAGTCTGTTGAGACTGGGGTCCATGGTGGATATGTGCCATGTGTGCTTTCTTTGATCTCACATGTCCTTTGGATCCCAAGGTATTGAAGACTTTTGAGGGTTTTTATTCTTGTGATGGTGAAATTATGAACTTCTTATGGTGATTCTTACTGTCTGACTTACCCAGGGTAGGGACTTTAGAAATGGTTCCTCTTCTCTTTTTTTTTTTTTTTTTTTATCTTTTTAAATTTTTATTTATTTATTGCTCTCCCCTTCCTCCCCACCCCGGTTGTCTGTTCTCTGTGTCTGTTTGCTGCATCTTCTTTGTCCGCTTCTGTTGTCAGTGGCACAGGAATCTGTGTTTCTTTTTTTGTTGCGTCATCTTGTTGGGTCAGCTCTCTGTGTGTGCGGCACCATTCCTGGGCAGGCTGCACTTTCTTTCGCGCTGGGCGGCTCTCCCTACGGGTGCACTCCTTGCGCGTAGCTACGCGGGGGACACCCCTGCGTGGCAGGGCACTCCTTGTGCGCATCAGCACTGCGCATGGGCCAGCTCCACATGGGTCAAGGAGGCCTGGGGTTTGAACCGGGGACCTCCCATGTGGTAGATGGAAGCCCTAACCACTGGGCCAAGTCCGCCGCCCTCCTCTTCTCTTAAGCATAGCATGCCAAGCTGCCTCCACAGAAGGAATGCAGTCTTTGGCTGCTTTTAAAACTTGAGGCACTTTTGCTCAAATTTACTAAAATCACAATTTCACTCAGTAATGATGATCCATTTTAATATTTTTTTGACATAAAGTCTGTTCATATTTCATGTAGATTCTCAGCTCAAATAATGCCGAGTTTGATTTGATTTTAGAAGGTGCAAGGTATTAATTCCAAAGAATATTAAGAAACTTATAGTAGCTATGGGTTTATCATGAAAAGCCAGGAGTCTTCTGTCCATATCCTGTTTATTCACACTCAGTCCTGTACTCTAGAAACAATCTCTTTTGTTCATTTTTGTTTTTAGTTTTTTTAGTGGCTATCTTTATATATTTATATGCACATGCTACTCTTATTTTCTTTCTTTTATGCTAGATGGCAATTTAGGGTACTGATTGCCTCTCAAGCCTCATTCTCCATAATTTTTTAAACAAATTTTATTGATACATATTAATAAAGCGTAAATCCATCCAAAGTGTACAATCAGTATAATCACAGAGTTGTACATTTATCACATCAATAATTTTTAGACCATTTTCATTAATCCAGTAGTAATAATGAAAACAAAAAACAAACAAAACTCATCACCTCTCAATCTTTGCTTCCCCTGCTATACATAGCTGCTTTTCTGTTTGTCTCTCTAGTTTATTTGAATTTGTATTTTGTAAATGTAGTCTTATATATGCAATATTACTCATATTTGTATTTTACGTGAGGTTTCACTATGTTGTACAGTCCTATGTACATTTTTCAGCTTTCCTTCTAGTAATAAACTTGACCTTAGACTTTCCCTTTTCAACCACTGTCATACCCATACAAAAGTACTGCTAGTTACAAACACCATGATATGCTTACCAATTCTGCACAGATTAACCTTCAGCTTTCCATTTGCTACCCTCATTCTATTTTCTGGTGACCTATATTCTAATTATTAACTCCATGAGTTCACACAATATATTTAGTTCATAATAGCGCAGTCATACAGTATTTGTCTTTTTATGTCTGGCCTGCTTCACTCAATGTAATGTTTTCCAGGCCCGTCCATGTTGTCGTATGCCTCAAGGCTTCATTTCTTAATATTCCCTCATGTATATACGCTGCAATTTGTTTATCTCTTCATCAGTTGATGGACACCTGGGTTGTTTCCAACTTCTGGCAATCGTGAATAACGCCACTATGGAACGTTGGTGTGCAGATGTCTGTTCGTTTCACTGCTCTCCGTTCTTCTGGGTATATACCTAGTAGTGGTATTGCCATGTCACATGGCAAGTCTATATTTAACTTCATTAGGAACTGCGGAACAGTCCTCCACAGTGGCTGTACCATTCTACACTCCCACCAACAGTGAATAAGCGTTCCTCTCTCCACATCCCCTTCAGCCCTTGTAGTTTTCTGACTTTTTAATAGTGGCCATTCTAGAGGTGTGAAATGATTATCTCACTGTAGTTTTGATTTGCATTTCCCTGATCGCTAGTGATGGTGAACATTTTTCAAATGTTTCTTTGCCATTTGTATTTCTACTATGAACAATTGTCTTTTGCCCATTTTTTAAATGGATAGTTTGTCTTTTTATTGTTGAGTTTGTGATCTCAACAATGGATATAGTGGATATTATGGATATAATAATGGATATATATAATGGATATTTGTACATAATGGATATTAAACCCTTATCAGATATGCGATTTCCAAATATTTCCTCCCATTGAGTTGGCTGCCTTGTCACCCTTTTGACAAAGTCCTTTGAGGCATTCTCCACATTTTTGATACTTATATTTATAGTTCTTTTATTGATTATTCTAGATCTTTGTATTTTTTACATAATCCTCTCATTTAGTTTCTTCAAGCAATGGCAGTGACTTTTTTTTAGGATAGGCAAGAGAGTCAAGAGTTTATTAAGAAACTAAGAAACGAGAAAAGAGCTAGTTCTTGGCTATGTGGAAGAAAGGAATTTAAGGATACTCCACAGGGTAGGCAAGGGAGTAGAGCATTTATTAAGAAACTAAGGTGGCAGCGGGCTTGGCCCAGTGGTTAGGGCGTCTGTCTACCACATGGGAGGTCCGCGGTTCAAACCCCGGGCCTCTTTGACCCGTGTGCAGCTGGCCCATGCGCAGTGCTGATGCGCGCAAGGAGTGCCCTGCCATGCAGGGGTGTCCCCAGCGTGGGGGAGCCCCATGCGCAAGGAGTGCGCCCCGTAATGAGAGCCACCCAGCGTGAAAGAAAGTGCAGCCTGCCCAGGAATGGTGCCGCCCACACAGAGAGATGACATAACAAGATGACGCAACAAAAAGAAACACAGATTGTCGTGCCTCTGACAACAACAGAGGCGGTCAAAGAAGACGCAGCAAATAGACACAGAGAACAGACAACTGGGGCAGGGGGGGAGGGGAGAAAAATAACTAAATAAATAAATCTTTGAAAAAAAAAAGAAAAGAAACTAAGAAATGAGAAAAGATATACGTTCACACCCAAGGCATGGGTGTGGGCTGTGCCACAGGGTGAGACACTCTGCAGTGACTTTTAACTCCCTCTTTGTAAGATGAGACTATTGTCCTGATGTCCTTTACCCTTCAACTGTCCTGTCTACCCTCAGTGTTGTAAACTTTCAGGGATGTAACATTTACGTTCTGTTCTGTCATTGTAATTAAGTCCTCTATACCTTGTCTGTAGATTGCTGGGTTGTTTTCTTTTTTTAAAGTAATCTTTTTTTTCTTCCCCTCTTCCCCCCCACCCTGCAGTTTTTACTGTCCATGTCCATTTGCCGTGTGATCTTCTGTATCTATTTCTCTTTTTTTTTGTCTTCTTTTCTTATCTTTCTCCTCTAGGATTCACTGGGATTTGATCCTGGGGACTTCCGATGTGGAGAGAGGTTCCCTGTCAATTGCACCACCTCAGTTCCTAGTCTCTGCTTGTGCTTCACCTTGACTCTCCCCTTCCTCTCTCTCTTGTTGCGTCATCATCATGCTGCGTGACGTACTTGTGCGGGCACTGGCTCTCTGCGTGGGCACTTGACTCACCGTGCGAGTATTTGGCACTGGCTTGCCACGTAGGCATGCTTTCTCTTAAAACCAGGAGGTCCCAGGGATCGAACCTGGGTCCTCCCGTATGGTAGGAGGAGGCCTTATCACTTGAGCCACATCTGCTTCCCTGTTTTTGTTTTGATAACAACTTTATTGCTATGTAATTCACAAACCACACAGTTTCTTCGAAGTGTACAATTCAGTGTTTTTGGTATATTCTCAGAGTTGTGTAAACATCATCACAATTAATTTTAGAACATTTATCATCACCCCAAAAGAAACCCTGTATCTGTGATGTCACTTTCCTCTATCCTCAATCCTCTTAGCAACCACTAAGCTGTTTTCTGTATAGATTGTCTATTCTGGGCATTCCATTTAAATGGAACCATACAATACGTGATCTTTTGTGTCTGGCTTCTTTGACTTAGTGTGTCTTTTCAAGGTTTACTCATGCTGCAGCATGTATCAGTACTTCTTGCCAAATATTCCATTGTAATGGACATGCCACATTTTATTAATCTGTTTATCAGTTGATGGACTTTTGGGTTCTTTCCACTATTTGGTTATTATGAATAATACTGCTTTTAACATTTGTCTTCAAGTTTTTATGTGGTCATAAGTTTTCAGTTCTCTTGGGTATATATACCTAGGAGTGGAATGGTTTGAGTCATATGGTAACTCTAGGTTTAACCTTTTGAGGAACTGCCAGACTGTTTTCCAAAACATTTTACAATCCCAACAGCAGTATGGGAGGGTTCCAGTTTCCCCACATCATTGCCATCACTTGTTACTATCTGTCTTTTTGATTTATAGACATCCTGCTGGGTGTGAAGTGGTATCTCATTGTGTTTTTTTTTTTAAGGAGGTGCATGGGAAGCAGACACTCAGCCACTTGAGCTACATCCACTTCCTTTCATTGTAGTTTTGATTTGCATTTTCCTGATGGCTAGTGATGTTGAGCATCTTTTCATATGCTTTTTGGCTATTTGTGTCTATCCAGACCCTTTGGCATTTAAAAAATTGGAATATTTATCTTTTTGTTATGAGCTTGTAAGAATTCTTTATATATTCTAGATACAAGTCTCTTACCAAATATATGATTTGCAACTGTTTTTTTTCCCCTTACATAGGTTACTGTTTCACTTTCTTGATGGTGCCCTTTGCAGATGGTTTTTAAAACTGAAAACCTATAAAGAATCTTTATTTCTGACTCTTGTTTCTGCTTTTCACTTTGGACCTGGTCTACCACATTTACATGGCCTTTTCTACAGCTGTAGTGACATGGCTAAGTTATAGGTTGAGAAGGAACGTGGGAAACATTTTACTTCAAAGCACTGATTTTCATATTTAATAAAAGAGCAATATTCATTTAAAGGAAAGAAAAACGTCTGTGAATGACTGAGTTATTTTATTTACCAAAGTTACTTGAAGAAAATACTTGTGAAGTAATTTGGAGATGAGCCATCTTTGGTGCTAATTTTACTAGGTGGTATTTTTTGTTGCATTACATTAGACGTCCTCAACTGGGGGCAATTTTCCCTCCCACCCCTGGGGGCATTTGGCAGTCTCTAGAGATAGTTTTGGTTGTCACAACTGGGGCATTTCTTCTGGCATCCAGTGGATAGAAACCAGGGACGCTGCTAAACATCAGCAGTTGGTAGGACAGCTCCCAAAACAAAGAGTTGTCTGGCCCCCAGACAGTGCTGAGGTAGAAACCCTGCATTTGAAGGACACAGATACAATTAGGGCTCACATATTTAAATTCTTTTACTTAAGACGGGAGCTTATGTTTTCCGGGTATTTGGTAGTCAACTGTTTTCCAGTATCAGCTTTTGTATATTATTATTATTATTGTTCCCTGAAAATTTTTTAGGAGGTATGAGGGATTGAACCCAGGACCTCAACCACTGAGCTCCATCCACTTTCCAATGACAGCTGTTTCTTTTGGTTTATTTTTGTTTTTAGGAGGTACCCAGGATCAAAACTGGGACCTCATACGTGGGAAGGAGGCACTCAACCACTTGAGCTACATCTGCTCCCCTGTGTATAATTTTTGCTGAAATAAAATTAATAAAATATCTGTCTTTTTTAGATTAGAAAGTTTTTCATAACTGGATAATAATTATAGGCATTTTTAGATTCTTGGTGCTTGAGCAGGTTCTCCTAGTTAATGACCTTAGGGTATTGCTAAAAACTGTATCATGAAAAGCTTCTCCTTCGCCCTGAAATTGGCTGTGGTTCATATTATGGAGGAAAAATATTGTTGGGTGGTCATTACAATGTTACTTCCTTTTAAACAATCTATTGAGCACGGAAAATATTTTAAGACAAAAATGTTTCAAGTGAGGTGCAAGGTCTACTGTGACATTTTAGGAAAGTTTTATGAATGTTACAATAATGATCTTATCTTGACTTCTTTGTGAGTAGAAACTAGTTTTACTTCTGCCATTATATCAGTTGAACTTTAATGTTTCATTGTAATTTAAAAAAGTAAAACTTTAGAGCTGTGGTTTTCATTTAACTAAACAATTTAACAATTTAATTATATAAAAATAGATAAAAAAATTCATTCTGTAATTATCTTCCCAAACCCCTTTCCCCCCCTGACAGGTATTTACTTTAATTTGAGGATTGAATATGCCTGCATCCAAGCAATCGTATCAAACAATTCAAGTTGCCTTAAAGAAAAAGCTTTGTGGGAATCTGTTTCATGATTTCAGCTCAGTTCAAGTAAATGGGGTCAAAAAAAAAGAGATGTACTTTGTAAAAGTTACAAGTTGGTATTAAGAATCTGGAGTCTTCTTGCCAAAGATGTTCGAAATCCCAGTTAACTGCCCCTCCTTGAAACCAGGACCAGGTAATGTAGCTTATTAGGGTAAGAAGGACTAAAATTATTCCTCATGGACAGCCGTTGAATTTTTTTGTTTTTTTTAGGAGGTACCAGGGATTGAACCTGAGACCTTGTACATGGGAAGCAGGCATGCGAACCACTGAGCTACACTCATTCTCCAGCCTTTGAACTTTTTTTTAAAGATTTATTTTTTATTTATTTTTCTCCCCTACCCCCCCCCCCCCCACCGTTGTCTGCTCTCTGTGTCCATTTGCTGTGTGTTTTTCTGTGTCCACTTGGATTCTTGTCAGTGGCACCGAGAGTTTGTGTCTCTTTTTTTGTTGCGTCATCTTGCTGTGTCAGCTCTCCATGTGTGCGGCGCCACTCCTGGGCAGACTGTGCTTTTTTTCTCATGTGGCAGCTCTCCTTATGGGGTGCACTCCTTGTGTGTGGGGCTCCCCTACGTGGGGGGACACCCCTGTGTGGCATGGCACTCCTTGTGCGTATCAGCACTGCGCATGGGCCAGGAGGCCCTGGGTTGGACCCTGGACCCCCCATGTGGTAGGTGGATGCTTTGTCAGTTGAGCCGAATCTGCTTCCTGGCCTTTGAATTTTAATTGCAGTAATCCATGTCTTTTCAGCTTGTGATACAGCAGTTCTGAATCCTGTCCAAGTAAGAAAAAGTCAATTTAGGGACCTCCTTGCAAGCAGATGTGGGGTACAGTGCCTGGACCTTACCTCTTCTTCCAGCACGAGATGCTCCTCTGACATTCTGGGGCACAGCCCCACCTGATGTGCAGGTGTTACAGGGACTTGGGGAGACTGGTCCAAGGGCATGGATTACAGTCTTGGTTGTGTGATGGTTGCTAGAAGAAACCGTAATTTGGGGGAAGAATGGAAATATCTCGAGGAAGTATTGAGACATAGTTTTTCCAGCTTGGAAAAGTGATTTTGTGAAATTCTAAAACAGAACTTGATTAGGACATGAGTCAGGTTTACTAGTTTGGGACACTGCATCTTGGCTTACACATACTGTGATATGCCTGTCTTCACAGGTCTTCCCTTGGTATGAATAAAATCTCTTCCTCCTAGTAGTTATCAAATAGTGGCAATTGAGCCCATCCTTCTCCATTTTACTCAGGCATGCTGTGGGTTTTCTTCAATTTCTTTGTCTGCCTGGGTGATTCTTCTCAAATCCCATCTTCAAAGTTTGTTTTTTTAAAAAAAGTTATGTTTCTCTTAATTACATCTGATATATCGAAATACTAGCAGCAAATATCGCCTAGTGTTAAGATTGAGTGGTTCTTATTGTCTTGTTTGTAATTTTCTTTAACTTTTAAGGTTTTTACTTTAAGGAGGGTTTACTTTTATAAGCAGTGAATCTACGTCTTCATTTCTGGGTAGGTGGTGACTACTGGACACTTAAATCCCCCAAGTCCTATTTTGGCTTACACGTAGACATTGATGGCAAAGTGCTCCAATCAAAAATAAGGACCACGGGAAGGATAAAGAATGTATGGATTCTTGCAGGAATCAACAAAAATGAGAAAAGCCCATGGGATAGCAAAGGAGCTCAGAGATTAAATATCAGTGGATTTTTGATGGGTGCGGTGGGGCTGGGGTTGAACCTAGGCTCACTGTCATCAGAAGATTGCTTGTTGACCTGGGAGGGTTGACAGCATCCCCTTCTTTTTTCTCTTTCCCTTATTAGTGGTCTTATACTCCATGGATCCAGGCTTGCTGGTACCTCATGACCCTGGTCTTTTTCTAGGATTGCCTCCTGATTCACAAACTACTCCATCTTTCCTGAAGGTCCTAAAGCTTGGGTGACTTTCAGGTTAAACTTAATTTGTGTCTGTACAAATTTTTGGGGGCTGCCATAACACAAGGTACCACAGACTGGGTGGCTTAAAAGAACAGAAATGTATTGTGTCACAGTTCTAGAGGCTAGAAGCAAAAATGAAGGTGTCGGGAGGGTCGCTCATCCTTCTGAGGCTCTAGGGAAGGATCCTTCTTTGTCTCTTCCAGCTTTGGCTGGCCTGAGATGTTCTTTGGTTGTGGCAGGATAACTCCAAACCCTGCCTCCCTCCCATGGCAGGTGTCCCCTGTGTCTGGGTCCAAATCCCCCTTCCTTTCTCTTATAAAAACACCAGCCATTGGATTTAGGGTATACTGTTTTAGTCTGCCAGGTGCCAAAAGCCATAGACCAGAAATAGGTTGGCTTTTACAAGGGGGATTTATTAGCTTACGAGCTTACAATTCTCAGGCCTTGAAAATGTCCAAATCAAAGGTTCCTCAGGCGATGCTTTCTCCCTGAAGACTGGCTGCCGGCGGTCCTGAACTCCTCTGTCCCGTGGCAATGCACATAGCGGTGTCGTTGCTTGCAGCTTCTGGCTTCCGTGGCTTTCTCCTTCTCTCTCTCTGAATTATATTCTCTTGTAAAGCACTCCAGTAAGACGGTTCAGACCCACCCTGGGCCGCACCTTAACTGAAGTAACGTCATCAGAGGCCCCTTCTTCTTTTTTTTTTTTTTCATTTCTTTTCTATTTATTTCTCTCCCCTCTTCTCCCCCTCTCCCCTTGTCTGTTCTCTGTCCATTTGTTGTGTGTTCTTCTGTGTCCGCTTGCATTCTTGTCAGCAGCACCGGGAATCTGTGTCTCTTTTTTTGTTGTTGTTGTTTTGTCATCTTGCTGCGTCAGTAATGTGTGTATGCGGCGCCACTCCTGGGCAGGCTGCACTTTTTTTGCGTAGGGCCGCTCTCCTTGCAGGGTGCTCTCCTTGTGCGTGGGGCTCCCCTACTCAGGGGACACCCCTGTGTGGCACAGCAGTTCTTACGTGCATCAGCACTGCGCATGGGCCAGCTCACCACTGGGTCAGGAGGCCCTGGGTTTGAACCCTGGATCTCTCATGTGGTAGGTAGATGCTCTATCAGTTGAGCCAAATCTGCTTCCCTAGAGGCCCCTTCTTTCAATAGTTTATACCCACAGGAATGGGTTAGCTTTAAGAATGTGATTTTCTGGGGTCCATATAGCTTCAGACCATCACATGCACCCTAATCCATTATGATCTCATCTTAAACTTGACTATATCAGCAAAGATCCTGTGTCCAGATAAAGTCACAGACACAAAACCCGTGGTTAGGACTTGAACATAAATTTTTAGCATATATGATTCAACCTATTATAGAGTCCACTCACCCCATTAGACTGGCTGTTTAAATCAGTTAAGGATGTATAATATGGATGTATTTTTATTTATTTATTTTTTTATTAATTTTTTTATTTTTTATTGACTTTGTAATAATATTACATTAAAAATATATATGTGAGGTCCCATTCAACCCCACCCCCCCACCCCCCCTCTCCGCCCCCCCAACAACACTCGTTCCCATCATCATGACACATCCATTGGATTTGGTAAGTACATCTTTGGGCACCTCTGCACCTCATATACATTGGTTCACATCATGGCCCATACTCTCCTCTATTCCATCATGTAGGCCCTGTGAGGATTTACAATGTCCGGTGATTACCTCTGAAGCACCATCCAGGGCAGCTCCATGTCCCGAAGACGCCTCCACCTCTCATCTCTTCCTGCCTTTCCCCATACCCTTTGTCCATTATGTTCACTTTTCCCAATCCAATGCCACCTCTTCTATGTGGACACTGGATTGGTTGTGTCCATTGCACCTTTATGTCAAGAGGAGGCTCAGATTCCACCTGGATGCTGGATGCAATCCTCCCATTTTCAGTTGTAATCACTCTAGGCTCCATGGTGTGGTGGTTGTCCTTCTTCACCTCCATCTTAGCTGAGTGTGGTAAGTCCAATAAATCAGATTGTAGGTGCTGGAGTCTGTTGAGGCTCAGGATCTGGCTATCACATTGTCAGTCCAGAGATTCAAATCCCCTAAATATATCTTAAACCCCAACATTAACTGCACCTCCAGCACATTAGCATGAAAGTCTTATGAAGGGAGATCCCATCTGAGTCCAGATTCATCACACATAAACACCATTTCCAAAGAGGGGCCATCTGCCCTGGTAGTTAACCCCATCGGCCATGACCATAACTCCCATGGGTCTCTTTAGCCCTCAAAGGAACCAATATCTGGGGGTTGTATCTGCTTTATCTGTCTCTCTGACTCTGCTCAGTTGTGCATGAGGGCAAACCTTCTGCCAGCCTCCAGACTCTTTTTTAGAAACTCATAGCCATATAAACTCATTTCTCCTTTCCATTTCCCCCTTACTTTAGGTCAAACAGCATTTTAAAGTCATGGTATTTTATGTAGACATGGATATTCTGCTGATCCGCATTGAACCTTCCGTATAAGGTCATTTTCCAGTTGCATCATCAGTTGGTAGTTGATAGTGGTCCCTCGTTGCCAGGGAGGCTCATCCCCGGGTGTCATGTCCCACGCTGGGGGGAAGGCATTGCATTTACATGCTGAGTTTGGCTTCGAGACTGGCCACATTTGAGTAACATGAAGGCTGACAGAAGGAAATTCCCAGGCACAAAGTTGCTCTAGGCCTTGTTATTATTTTGGGTTTATCAGCTCACAAGCATAGTCATTAGTATCAGGGGCTCACTGTTGAACCCTCACTCCCTCCCGGTCCCCACCACTGTACCTGGGAGACTGTCGCTGCTCCCCTAGGGACCACGACAGAGCACCACTGGCCAGGAGCCCAGTACCCCCCCTACTGTGGTTTTTAATTGTTGCCACTATGAGTATATCCAAACATTACCATGCACCCTGGACATATGTTCTGTACAGCTCCCTGTCAATCATATATCACCTGTCATTGGTATCCCATACCAGTATCCCTCCATTGCCATTGTTGAAACACTCTGTGATCCAGAACTCCCCGAAATTTGAAGCCCAATATAATGTCATGGTCCCTTACTAGGGAATGGCATATAGCGATGAGTTTAAAGGATAGATAAAGAACTTGGATAAAGTTAGATAAAGAACTTAGATAAAGAATGTTGACTTGAAAAAATTCCACATCCTATTTTTTTTTTTTCCCCCCCCCCCCCTAATTATTCAGCTTTTCTTCACAGGAGTCCTAGACCACAGCAATGTATATATATAATATACAGCACTCCCACACATCCACCAGAAAACCTTTTCCCTTCCACAGTGATACTCTTACGCCCTATTCATATCATATTTACTTAAAGTGATGTACAGAGTCTGAGACATTAGCTTTCTAACAAGGTGACATCTGTGTTTACATTATGGTGCATATTTTAGGATACACAGTTCTTTACATTTTTAGTTATCCTATGTTTTACATTATGGTTTACATTATCAGTCTGTCATCTCCTATATGTTATGGTGTAATATTACATGTTTTATATCCATCCTTGTGTACTCTCAAGAAACTCCTCTCTTACCCCCCATTTACTTTGGTTCCACACATTTAACGTCCATTTTCCCTTCCACCTTGGTGCCCTCAGTGATAGCCAACCTCCGTTTCCTGAGGAGCCACTTCCAGAGATAGATGGAATAGTGTTCAGGGCCTAACTTGCTCAACTGCCCCAATGCCCTGGGAGCCACCCTTTCTCTCAAGGGATACAGTTCCCTCTATTGGATGGCATTAGTCCTCCCCAGGATGTGGGTCCACCCCCACTCTCACTACTTGGGTTTCTACCCCATGGTGTCACCCACTCTGGCAGAATGAGCATTTAGACATTCCCCAGGAGCCCGTCCTGCATCAGACCCTCCCCTCCGAGCATTCTAAACAGATAACCCTCTTTATTATATTTTGATATGATTTTCTCGGCATTTTACTCTCCACCAACACCTGACCCTCTCCTGGTTCGTATGCTACCCCTCCCTCCCCCCACTTTTGGGCAACGTTACCCACCCGTCCCTCCCCAGCCACCCTCAAACCCGCAAAGCCCCAAGCAAAGGCAACCCCTTGCCCCCCTTTTATCTCTTCTTTGTGTTCATACTTACCACCATCTCGTCTTAAATTCCACCCCTACAGACATCGGCTCATATCCTTCCTCCACCCTCCGATTTCCTGCAAGCCTATCGTTCAGTCTCTTGCTATCTAGGGCAGCTTGTTTATTTCATATCATTGAGGTCATGTAGTATTTGTCCTTCAATGTCTGGGTTGCTTCACTCAACATAAGGTTCTCAAGATTCATCCATGTTATCACATGTCTTTGTAGTGTGTTTGTTCTTACAGCCGAGTAGTATTCCATTGTGTGTATATACCACATTTTATTGATCCACTCGTCTGTTGATGGGCATTTGGGTTGATTCCAACTTTTGGCAATAGTGAACAATGCTGCTATGAACATTGGTGTACATATATTGGTTTGTGTTTTTGTTTTCAGTTCTGCTGGGTATATTCCCAGCAGTGGTATTGCTGGGTCATATGGCAAATCTATGGCTAGTTTTTTGAGAAACCGCCATACTGTTCTCCAGAATGGTTGGATCCTTCTGCATTCCCACCAACAGTGGATGAGTGTTCCCCTTCCTTCACATCCTCTCCAGCACTTGTATTCTTCTGTTTTTTTCATAGCTGCCAATCTTATGGGTGTAAGATGGTATCTCATTGTGGTTTTGATTTGCATTTCCCTGATAGCTAGAGATTTGGAACATTTTTTCATGTGCTTTCTTGCCATTTGTATTTCTTCTTCGGAGAAGTGTCTGTTTAAGTCTTTTTCCCATTTTTTAAATGGATTGTTTATCTTTTTATTTTCAAGATGTAGGAGTTCTTTATATATGCAAGTTATAAGTTTCTTATCAGATATATGATTGCCAAATATTTTCTCCCACTGTGTGGGCTCCCTTTTTACTTTCTTGACAAACTCCTTTGAGGTGCAGAAGGCTTTAATTTTGAGGAAGTCCCATTTATCTATTAGTTCTTTTGCTGCTCGTGCTTTTGGTGAGATATTCATAAATCCATTACCTATTACAAGGTCCTGTAGATGTTTCCCTACACTGCTTTCTAAGGTTTTTATGGTCTTGGCTCTTATATTTAGGTCTTTGATCCATCTTGAGTTGATCTTTGTATAAGGTGTGAGATGGTAATCCTCTTTCATTCTTCTACATATGGCTATCCAGTTCTCCAGACACCATTTGTTGAATAGGCCACTCTCTCCCAGTTGAGAGGGTTTGGTGGCTTTATCGAATATTATGTGGTTGTATATGTGAGGTTCTATATCAGAGCTTTCAATTCGATTCCATTGGTCTATATGTCTCTCCTTATGCCAATACCATGCTGTTTTCACCACCGTAGCTTTATAGTATGTTTTGAAGTCAGGTAGTGTGATTCCTCCAATTTCGTTTTTCTTTTTCAGTATGTCTTTGGCTATTCGGGGTCTCTTTCCTTTCCAAATAAATTTCATAGTTAGTTTTTCTAGTTCCTTAAAGAAGGCTGCATTGATTTTTATTGGGATTGCATTGAATGTGTAGATCAATTTTGGTAGGATAGACATCTTAATAATGTTCAGTCTTCCTATCCATGAACAAGGAATAGTCTTCCATTTATTTAGGTCTTCTTTGATTTCCTTGAACAATCTTGTATAGTTCTCAGTGTATAAGTTCTTTACCTCTTTAGTTAAATTTATTCCTAAATATTTGATTTTTTTATTTACTATTGTGAATGGTATTTGTTTCTTGATTTCCTCCTGATCTTGCTCATTATTGGTGTACAGAAATGCTACTGATTTTTGCGCATTGATCTTATAACCTGCGACTTTACTAAACTCATTTATGAGTTCTAGAATCTTCGTTGTAGATCTCTCAGGGTTTTCTATGTATAGGATCATGTCATCTGCAAATAATGAAATTTTGACTTCTTCCTTTCCAATTTGAATGCCTTTTATTTCTGGTTCTTGCCTCAGTGCTCGAGCAAGTACTTCTAAGACAATGTTAAATAGGAGCGGCGACAGTGGGCATCCTTGTCTTGTTCCTGAGTTTAGAGGGAAGGAGTCTAGGATTTCTCCATTGTAAACAATATTGGCTTTAGGTTTTTCATATATACTCTTTATCATGTTCAAAAAATTTCCTTGTATTCCAATCATTTGGAGTGTTTTTATCAAGAAAGGGTGCTGTATTTTGTCAAATGCTTTTTCTGCATCAATAGATATAATCATGTGATTTTTTTCCTTCAATCTGTTTATATGGTGTATTACGTTGATTGATTTTCTTATGTTGAACCATCCTTGCATACCTGGGATGAATCCCACTTGGTCGTGGTGTATAATTCGTTTAATGTGTTGTTGAATACGATTAGCAAGTATTTTGTTAAGTATTTTTGCGTCTAGGTTCATTAGAGAAATTGGTCTGTAATTTTCCTTTCTTGTGATGTCTTTGTTTGGCTTTGGTACTAAGGTAATGTTGGCATCATAGAAGGAGTTGGGTAATGTTCTTTCTGTTTCGATGGTTTGGAATAGTTTCAGCAGGATTGGTGTCAGTTCTTTCCGGAATGTTTTATAGAATTCACCTGTGAAGCCATCTGGCCCTGGGCTCTTCTTAGTTGGGAGATTTTTAATAACTGATTCTATCTCTCTGCTTGTGATTGGTTTGTTAAGATCATCAATTTCTTCTTTTGTCAATATGGGCTGTTTATGTGTTTCTAGGAATTTGTCCATTTCCTCTAGATTGTCATTTTTGTTGGAATATAGTTTTTCAAAATATCCTCTTATGATAGTCTTTATTTCTGTGGGGTCAGTGGTGATATCGCCTTTCTCATTTCTTATTTTGTGTATTTGCATCTTCTCTCTTTTTTTCTTTGTTAGTGTTGCTAAAGGTTTGTCAATTTTGTTAATCTTCTCAAAAAACCAGCTCTTGGTCTTGTTTATCTGTTCAAGTGCTTTCTTATTTTCTATTTCATTTAGTTCTGCTCTTATCTTTGTTATTTCCTTCCTTCTTCTTCCTGTTGGGTTACTTTGTTGTTGTTTTTCTAATTCCTTCAAATGTGCAGTTAGTTCTTCAATTTTTGCTCTTTCTTCTTTTTTGATATATGAATTTATGGCTATCAACTTCCCTCTCAGTACTGCTTTTGCTGCATCCCATAAATTTTGGTATGTTGTGTTATCATTATCATTTGTTTCAAGGTAGTCATTGATTTCTTTTGAGATTTCCTCTTTGACCCACTGTTTTTCTAAGAGTGTGTTGTTTAATTTCCAAATCGTGGTGTGAAATCTGGGCTTCTTTCCCTTGCAAATCTCCAGCTTGACTCCACTGTGGTCAGAGATAATGTTTTGTATGATTTCAATCTTTCTGAATTCGTTCAGCCTTTCTTTGTGGCCTAGCATATGATCTATCTTGGAGAATGATCCATGTGCGCTTGAGAAAAATGTATATCCTGCTGTGTTTGGGTGTAGCGATCTATATATGTCTATTAGATCGAGCTCCTCTAATATACTATTCAGATGTTTTGTTTCTTTGGTGATTCTCTTTTGAGATGTTCTGTCCAGAGTTGATAGTGGTGTATTAAAATCCCCCACTATAATTGTAGATGTATCTATTCTTTCACTTAGTTTTTCCAGCGTTTGCCTGACGTATTTAGAGGCACCCTTGTTAGGGGCATAGATATTTATGATTGTTCGATCTTCTTGACAGATTTTCCCTTTGACTAAAATGTAGTATCCTTCTTTGTCTCTCACAATTGTTTCACATTTAAAGTCTATTTTGTCTGATATTAATATAGCTACTCCTGCCTTTTTTTGGTTATTGTTAGCTTGTATGATTGTTTTCCAGCCTTTCACTTTCAATCTCCATGCGTCTCTGGGTCTAAGATGTGTCTCTTGTAGACAGCATATGGATGGGTCATATTTCCTTATCCAGTGTCCCAGTCTGAATCTTTTGATAGGTGAGTTTAATCCATTGACATTCAGTGTTATTACTATCAAGGAATTATTTGTGTTAGCCATATTTTGATTGGATTTGTGTTTGTCATATTTTGTTTGTATATTTTTTTTTGTCTTTTTTGTTGTTGTTGTTGGTCTTATACTCTCCTCCAACTTTGCCTTTCCTGTTTTTTCCTTTCTTCCTGCAGAACTCCCTTTAGAATTTCTTGAAGGGGAGGTTTCTTGTTGGTATACTCTTTCAGTTTCTGTTTGTCTGCGAATATTTTGAACTCTCCATCATGTTTGAATGCTAGTTTAGCTGGATAGAGTATTCTTGGTTGGAAATTTTTTTCCTTTAGTACCTTGACTATATCATACCACTGTCTTCTTGCCTCCATGGTTTCAGAAGAGAAATCAGCACTTAATCTAATTGAGCTTCCCTTGTATGTGATGGTTTTCTTTTCTCTTGCTGCTTTTAGGATTTTCTCTTTGTCTTGAGCATTGGATAATTTGACAAGTATATGTCTTGGGGTGGGCCTGTTGGGGTTTATGACTTGTGGAGTGCGCTGTGCTTCTTGGATATGTACATCTGTCTCTTTCAGTAGATTTGGGAAGTTTTCAGCCATTATTTCCTGCAACACTCTTTCTGACCCCTTTCCCTTCTCTTCACCTTCTGGAATGCCTATAATACGTATGTTTGAGCGTTTTGCATTGTCATTCAGGTCCCTAAATCCTAATTGGATTTTTTCTATCTTCTTATTGACCCCTTCTACTATCTGTTTGATTTCTGATGTACTGTCTTCCACATCACTAATTCTCTGCTCTGTCTCTTCTAGTCTGCTGATATTTGCTGCAAGTGTATTTTTGATTTCTTGAACTGTGGTGTTCATTCCCATCATATCTGTTATGTTTTTGCGTATGTCTGCAATTTCCCCTCCAAGTGATGTCTTCATGTTGTTAACCTCTTTCATTACTGCATCAAATTTGTCGGTGATAAATGTTCTGAGATCTTTCATTGCTTGTGCCAAGTTTTGCTCCCCTTCGTGATTATTGGTTTGTTGATTGGATTCAGCCATGTTTTCCTGATTATTGGTTTGGTTCGTAGATTTTTGTTGCTTTCTGGTCATCTCTTTATTTTGACGAATTTAATCAGTTCCTTAGCTTCTTTGTCTGCTCTTGGAGGTTAATTAGTTGTTATTTTTGCACAGGTGTTATATCTTCTCTTTGTCACTTTTTTCTTCTTATTCTAGTTACTTGTTGTTGGTTAAGTTCACTTTAGAGGAAAGTATTGGTGTTGGGGAAAGGCAATTGTGTAAGCAAGGGAAAAGTGTAAAGTTGTATTGGTGATGTATGTTAATAAAGCAGGAATATGAGATCTGGAAGGATGGAGGTTAGATTCATGTAGATTGTATAGAGTTATAGCTGTAGGTAGAGTACCTTTTATGAAGTTGATGACTGAATTTGGGAGGAATATGGTATGAACTACACAGCTATTGTTTTCATGAGAGAGGGAAAAAGAAAAGAAAGGTAATAGTTTCAAGAGTGGATAATAGACAGAAAACAGAACAAAGGTATTAGAAATTAAGAGTTAGACACTTTGTGGATCAAAGAACGGGAGGTGGGGGGTGGAATATAGGAGAGACAGTAGATGATAGTGGATATCAAGATGCAGGGGAAGGGAGATAGTGTAGGTAGCCTAAATCAGTTCACACAGAAATGAGGCAGTGGAGGATGGGAAAACCCAGCAAATGTGAGGTGTTCCCTGTAGCACCTATTGTATACTTGAATTAAAGTAAAAATAAGTGGAAGATGAGGGACAAGAGGGAAAGAGAAAACCGAAAAAAGAAAAAAAAAAAAAAACTAATTATAATAAAGAAAAAAGAAAGGCAAGAAGAAAGGAAGAAAGAAAAAGAGGATGGGCAAACGGTGGGGAACGGATAGGGAGAAGAGAGATACAGGTACACACGTGTCACAATTGCAACACTATCTAAAACAACAACTTCCCCCCGCTTTGCCCTAAAACCCCCCCGTCTGTCTGCCCAAATGGGTCTGCAAGCACCTCCCTTCCCACAAACCCCCAATAGGCCGCCCAGGGCCCACGAACTCCCCAGTACTGCAGATGCTCAAAAAAAAAAAAAAAAAAAAAAAAAAAATTAAGTAAAATTAAAAAAAAAAAACAAAAAAAAAACAAAAAACAAACAAACAAACAAACAAAAAAAAACAGAAACCCCTCCGCAGGCCCGGCTCCGCCCGCCGCGGAGGCTTGGACCGGCTCTGCCCGGCTCCTCACGCCGCCTTGGCCTGGCCTGGCTCCGCCCAGCTCCGCTCCCTACAGCGGCCCAGCCGGCTCCGGCGTCCACCTCCCGCCACCGCGGCCTGGACCGGCCCTGCCCGGCTCCGTACCCGCGGCGGCCTGACCCGGCCCCGCCCGGCTCCAAACGCTACCGCGGCCCGCAGCCGGGGCCTGAACCGGCCCCGCCCGGCTCCAAGCGCTACCGCCGCCCGCAGCCGGGGCCTGCACCGGCCCCGCCCGGCTATGGATGTATTTTTAATGCTAAGAGATTTAATTTTCCTAGACTCTGGCTCTGATATGTCTCTACATGTTTTAAGCTTTCAGTGTTCCAAAATCCTGCTTTCCAGTCTCATCTCCCAGGCCTCCTTTCCTAAATACCCTGAGCCAGCGAAGCAGAAGTCCCTTTTGCTCTGGGATATACTCTCTTCTCTTCTTCTTTTGCTCATTCTGTTCTCTAGATTAGGAATGCCCCCATTCTGCTTGTCAGAATCTCTCTCTCCCAGTTCTGGTTAAAATCAGGCTTTGTGCAGTTTTCCTTGCTGCTCTGCTTCTTCCAGCACTCAAAGTCACTTCCCCCCACTCAAAATCACCATCATGTTTAATGCCTTTTAAAGATATATCAGCTCAGTCTCCCTTGTGTCCCGGCGACCTTTTTTCCTCGACTGCAGACTCTTGGAAGGGCACGGTCCCGGCCACGTTTATCTCGGCCTTGCCTGTTGTACCACTGTGGGAGGACCCTGAAAAATGTTTGAATAAACTTGCTCCCTAATTTCAACATCAGCCGTCCCCATCTATGTCTGGTGCTCAGGTCCATGCTGGGTGACGGGTTCTGTGTCAAGACTGTGGGCGTGGAGGGTGGGGTGGCTAAGGGATGAGAAGCCCAAGATCGAGGGCCATCCTCAGGAGCGACTAGAGACAGGCAAATTCCCCGAAGACCCACGGGCCAAAGGCCGGTGTGTCCCAGCTGCTGGTGAGCATTCTCCTGCCAGGCTGAGCCTGACTCTGGCTTGGAGCAGGAGTCACAATTAGGCAGCCTGCACCCCGAGGAGGCCAGCGGGTGTCCAGCCAGCCAGCCAGCAGTTTGGAACCAGCAAATAAACAGAAACCAGAAAGCCAAGTGCATTGTACCAGCATGCCGGTGATTCCAAGGACCTGACCTGTGGATGGTTGGTGAAGAATTTGTACCTGGCTACTGGGGGTCTCTGGGTAGAAAATAACGGAAGATCCTGAGGATTTGGGCGCTAGGCTGAAATAGTGAGGCTGAATTTCCTGACCTCAGGACGTACACCTGGGCTGGGAGGTAAGATTCTCCCACAGTCCTGTTTACAAGCGAAGAGACAGAAGAAGGATGAAGAGCATCTTCATGGAAGGTGGCTCGGTGGAGGGTGGTTGGTAGAGGGTTGAGGGGACAGCATTCATTTTACCGGAGCACAGAGGGAAGGGTGAAAGCAGCTGGGGTCAGGGGCCAGGTGTCGACTGGGCAAGGAGGCAGCTGGCAGAGCCGGGCAAGTACGTGCCTCCTAAAGGGATGTTGTGCTGCAAAAGACCAGCTGGCCCTGTATTTATTTATTTATTTGAAGATTTATTTTACTTATTTCTCTCCTCCCCCTCTCCCCCCGCCTGTTGTCTGCTCTCTGTGTTCTTCTGTGTCTGCTTGGACCCTCGGTGGCACTGGGGAACTGTGTCTCTTTTTTTGTTGTTGTTGCATCATCTTGCTGTGTCAGCTCTCTGTGTATGCGGTGCCACTCCTGGGTGGGCTGCACTTTTCTTTCACATGGGGCGGCTCTCCTTGCGGGGCGCACTCCTTGCACGTGGGGCACCCCCCGTGGGGGTGTCCCTGCATGCCAGGGCACTCCTTGCTCACGTGCTCTGCGCGTGGGCCAGCTCACCGCACGGGTCAGGAGGCCCTGGGTATCGAACCCTGGACCCTCCCATATGGTAGGCAGATGCTCTATCAGTCAAGCCATGTCCGCTTCCCAGCTGGCCCTTTAAAAATGTGTATTTTCATTTGCTGCATCATTATTACAAGAACACTAAAGGAGACATTCTCCCACGTTCCCTCTGTGGGAACACATTGGTTGTTTTGTTTTTGTTTTTGTTCTTTCTTATCAGTGTTTTCCATGTCCTTTATACATATTTGTAACTCTTGTGTAGATACAGCTTTGTATTTTGTTTCTTTTCATGGAACATTAGATCATCAATATGTAGAATGTGGTCACGTTGTCGTCACACTTGACATTTGTGATGGTCACACAGCATCCCAGCCAGTTGATCATGTACTCAGCCATTCTCCTCTACTTTTGAAGATTTATGCTGCCTTTATCACTCTTTTAAGAATCTTTTGAAGTTCTTTATGTATGTATTGCTTTTTTCTTTTTAGGCTTATTTTTTCCTCAGGAATAATTCCCAGGAGGTAGTATCTGTATTAAATATGACATTTTAAAAATGGCTTTTAGTGTGAATTGCCAACCTGCCTTCCAAAAGTCTTGACTGGTTCATGCTTCTGCCGCAATATATTGGATTCGCCATAGCCTAACTAGCACTGGCTCTTAAACATTTAATTTTAGATTCTTGCTTTTAGTTGACTCAATCTTTCTCCCTCTTTCTCTGCATTTCTTTGATTTTCAGGTAGAGTGACATTTTGTGTTTATTAATTTTCACATTGTTTTAAACTTTTGGCTTATCTCTTAAATCTTGAACATGCTCCAGAGCCAAACAAACACAAACAAAACAATAAACAGCTTTCTTTGGGTTCCTTGTCTGTAAGACAGTGAGGTTGAGGTTGATGGTTTGAGGTCCTTTCCAGCTTGCCAAGTCCCATATCTTTGATTATATAAGCCAGATATTTAGAAGGTGATGGAGGGAAGCTGTTGTGGCTCAACTGATTGAGCCTCTGCCTACCATATGGAGGGTCCAGGGTCCAATACCCAGGGCCCCTGATGTACGTGGTGAGCTGGCCCACGCGCAGTGCTGCTGCGCGCAAGAAGTACCGTGCCACACAGGGGTGTCACCCGCATAGGGGAGCCCCATACACAAAGAGTGCACCCTGCAAGGAGAGCTACCCTGCATGAAAAAAGTTATAGTCCGCCCAGGAGTGGCGCCACACACACGGAGAGCTGACATAGCAAGATCACGCAACAAAAAGAGTGACAGTTTCCCGGTGCCGTATGACAAGAATGCAAGTGGACACAGAAGAACACACAGTGAATGGACACAGAGAGCAGACAAAGGGAGTGGGAAAGGGAGAGAAATTTAAAAAAAAAGAAAAGCAATGGAGTGTGACATTGGAAGATCTTCTCATGCCTGTGGGGCTTGTCGGTGACCCCTGGCCCTTGATCTTGAAGGCCATCGCTGAGAGTCACTCCTCATTCCCTGTCCTTCTACTGAGATAGGCTTTAGATTGGGATGTTGGGGTTGGGAGTGTGGCATCTGCTCTGTGAGATCCCGGCTGTCTGAGGTCACCTGAGCAGTTCCCATTAGGGAGCAGATGGCAGAGCAAGAGACCGGAGCTGGGGTCTGGGCTCCAGTCTAGTGCTTACTTGAATTAGCTCATGGGCTTCAGTGAAGTTGCTGACCCCTTTCTGAGGCTGCTCCTGTCTGGCCCTCTGTGAGGTGGAACTGTACCCATGCTCAGGGAATGGGGGAGACGTCAAATCCATGTGGGCAGATACATCAGTCTTATGAGGCTGGTGATGGGCAACCTTGTCCTTGGTTGAGCACGTGAATTGTTAGAAAGTTCTTTGAGGGAATGGAGATCTGCCTCCCTTGAAACTTCTTCCACCGATGCT
The DNA here is from genome assembly GCF_030445035.2 of Dasypus novemcinctus. Classification (NCBI taxonomy): domain Eukaryota; kingdom Metazoa; phylum Chordata; class Mammalia; order Cingulata; family Dasypodidae; genus Dasypus; species Dasypus novemcinctus. Next base: position 151,976,762 of record NC_080676.1, on the reverse strand, counting down.
GGCCCAGCCCTATGGAGTGCCACAGAAGTCCACCCCTCTTTTGCTCTATAACCATTTGCAGTCTGCTATCCTGCCTGTTTCACTCAGGTACCTTTTCTTAAGCAAATCATCTCTGTTCCTTCGCGTGTCCTGTGTGTGACATGGATTCTTATGGTCTGTGGACACCCGAATCAACATTCTAAATTTTGGTGTAGGGAAGAAAATTCAAATTTATTTATTCCCTTCTTTCCCCACCTCTTCATTTCAATGTCTTATGGCAACCCTTTCTGTCCTTTCCTCATTGAACATTTTTTGGCAATTAATGAAACTTGCAGATCAGATGTCCTTCGTTTTATACTTTCTCCCGAGCAAAGAATGAAGAGTCATTTGTTTCCAGTAAATACGTAACATTTTTATAAAAGGTGTTTATGGGTGTGATTGCTCTACTAGCTACCTTTCATCTATGCTCTCCTTTGTGCTGGGCATTTTCACTGGCTTATATGTATATTATGGATCCTTGCAAGGTGGTATGAGTGTCTCATTTTACATGTGAGAGGGTGGGGACACAGAGATCACGCATCATGGTCAAGATCACAGCTTGGATCTTCCCAAGTTCAGGAGTCCACTCTCATCTGAGGAGAGCAACCGCGTGGCTCTGGGGGCTGGGATTGGCTGATTCCCCTCCTGGATTAGTCAGCTGAAGGGGTGTTAATGCAAAGTACCAGAAATCTGTTGGCTTTTATAAAAGATATTTATTTGGGGGTAGAAGCTTACAGCCACAGGCCCTAAAGAGTCCAACTTAAGGTTATTTCCTTACCAAATCTGTTGCCATGTGTTGAAGCAAGATGGTGGGTGATGGCTGTGAGGGGCCAGCCTTCCTCTCCTCTCTTAAGGCTCTGTGGTTCCGGCTTCTTCCTGTCTCAGCTGTAGGCTGGCATAGGGCTCGTCTCTCTTCCTGGGGCTTGTTTCTTTCTGGGCTCAGCTGCTCTGCGTTCTTCACAAGGTCAGCTATAAACTTGAAGGCAAATGGCCTAACTCTCTTTCCAGGGCCTCTGCCGTGTTTAGGAAGCTGCTTCTTTTCCTCTGTGTATCTACTCTTTGTTCTTGATTGAGTGTCCATTTATATAACTCTCCAAGGGGGCAGGGACTCAACCCTCACGCCCTAATCTTGATTTAACCAGGTAAACGTAAAGCTTTTGAATTTAAACCAATCAAAAGGTATCATGCCCAGAGGAACAGACCAGTTTACAGTCATAATCTAGGTCTCATTTTGGAATTCGTAAGTAATATCAAACTGCCACACCTCCCTGCCCCCAAATCCTGCTTCCCTCAAGGTCACGCTACCCCCACCCCACCCCCTTAATTTATATTCCTCCACTGAGCAGTCCAGCAGGCCCCGAGGACTGTGCCAGACTGACACACTGTTTATTGAAGAATAACCCATTCTCTTCTCTCCTCCAATTTAATGCAATGCAATAGCTCAGAGTCCTCGAGCAAAGGTATTTTATTTAGGCGAGACCACATAAGAATGGAAGAAATTTCCTGTTGAGAGATTTTATATATGTGGTGTGCGTGTGCTCTTGGAGGCAAATGGATGTTTAAGTGTGTGTGAGGTGAAGTACAGCAGACTCTGGAAGTCTGGGCACCACTTAGGTCTGTAACCTTTACTCTCGCACCAGCTGTCTGGCTCCGCCAGGCCTTCTGGGTTTCCCATTTAAGGGGCCCTTTTACTGTTATGACACCTGTTGAAATCTGGTGTTTCCATTACGGGGCGGCGTAATAGGTGGCTGGGACGAGAGGCAGGGCAGGGACGACGTGTGTAAGCTGCTACGTGAAGACTGCCTCCTCTTCCTATTGCCACTTACGGAAAATCCATTTTCGGTGTTTTGTTTCAATGAGAGAAGCATAAAAATGTTTTCAGGGATGGCTTGCAGCTCAAATTTCAGCCTTTGAAAATGGGGGCCACATCTCTTTTGAAACAAAACATGGAAAAAAAGCCTATTTTATTTTGTTTTGCTTTTTAAACCTGGTAACTATATATATATATATGTATGTATAAAACATAAAATTTGGCATTTTAACCATGTTTAAGTATACCGTTCAGTGGCATTAATAACATTTACAGCATTGTATTGCCATCGCCACCATCCGTTATCAAAAGTTTCTACCACCCCAAATAGCAACTTGAGCCATTAAGCTATATAACTCCCCATTTCCTCTCCCCCCGGCCCATGGTAATCTCTTACATCAACTTTCTGTCTTTATGAATTTGCTTGTTCTAGATATTTCCTGTAAGTGGAATCATACCAAAAAGTTCTCTCTTAAGGCATGTTACATGGACCTGGTTCTGTGGAATTACATGACATTAAACTTGTGTGGTGACAGCATTCTGTGTTATTTTCCTTGGAATTATCGATGCCATTATCAGGCAGTAAACAGGTAGATATCACCCCCATTTTACATATAGAAAGATATTCACCAAAACATGGGTATATGTTTGTTTTCTTAACACAGTTATGGAAATTGAAATACAGTGTGCATATAGAAAAACATACATATAGAAACGTGCCTTATTGTGAGTGTATCGCTTGATGAGTGCTTACAAATGGAATGCACCTGTGGAGCCTGAATTCAGCTCTAAAGAGAGATCAAGCCGTCACCCCAGAACCCTTCCTCGGGTCCCTTCCTGTCAGGATCCCCGAGGTTAACCCCCACCCTGATTTCCAGCCCCGCAGATTTATTTTGGTTCTTAATCATGGAATCACACAGTATGGACTTTATTTGGTGTTTGACTTGTTTCGCTCACCATTGTGTCCGTGAGACTTGTTCACTTTATGTTTTATTTTCTTTTAAAATTAATTTCTGAAAAAATTTTTGTTGCTGCCTTTACATGGTTTGAGGATAAAATACAAAATACACAAAAACCCCAGAACGCCAGTGCGGTGCACATGGAGAAGACTTGCCCGGCCTCATTGACTGTGCTTCTTGAACCGCCAGGCCGCCACTTTATTGGCTTAGTAGCTCCTTGCTTACATGTTTGTATAAATAGAGGGATGCGTGTCTATCTCTGCCCCTTTCTTCTTCCAAACATGCCCCGACTGTTCCGCACGTCATCGTTTCTCTTCCCTTGGTCCCCATCCTCAGTCCTTCTCCCCCTGACTTCCTCAGCCCCCTCCCCGCCACCCCTCTGCAATGCTCTGTTCATGTCACTCCATTTGAGAACCTTCCGAGTTGTCCCATTTATCAGATGAAGGCCAGGCTCCTTGTCCTCGCCTCTTGCTCATCCCAGCCTTGCCCACTTGCCCTCGGGGTGTGGGGGGCACAGCCAGGTCCCCAGCCCCTGTGGGGCAGCTGTCTGGATTGACCTTGAATGTGTGTAGGTGGCTTTTGTCAGCGCCTTGCATTTCGGTGACCTTCCTGGCCTCCAGGCCATCCTGGTCACAAGCGTGGCTCATACATTCACGAGCACAACAAGCTCTCACATGTGTAGGCACAGGGCTGAGGGCAGGAACTGCAGCCAGACTGCCTGGGCTGGCTTTCCTGCCCTGCCTCTTACTTACCAACAGAGGGACTTGAACGATCCTAGTCCATGCCTCAGTTTCCTCCTCCATCAAACGAGGGTAATGATCATATCTACCTCCTGGGCTGCTGTGTAGATGCTTCAAATGGACCTGGTGCCATGTAAGAGCTCAGTAGGCATCAGCCCACCAGCTCTGCTTCTGCTGCCTTCTCTCCCCTTCTGCTAGTCTTATTTTTTAAGAAATTCTTATTTTTAAAGCAGTTTTATTGAGATATAGTCACACACCTAAAATCCATCCAAAGTTATGCATTCCCTGGTTCTCGGTATAATCAGAGAGTAGTGCATTCATCACCACCATCAATTTTAGGGCATTTTTATTACTCCAGAAAGAAAAACCTCATACTCCTTAGCCATCACCTATGAATCCCTCTGTCCTTCCCCAATCCTACATAAACACTAGTCTAATTCTGTCTCTATATATTTTATTTATATTTACGTATTTTTTTTCCATTTTATACAAATGGAATCATACCATATATAGTACCTTGTGTCTGGTTTCTTTCAGTTCACATAATGTTTTTAAAAAAAGTTTATTGTAATTAATTTTTTTTTTTTAGTTAGAGAAGTTGAAATTGCTTTAGTTACGTAAAAAGCACAGCATTCCCATATACCCCCCTATTGTTGACAGTGAGCATTGGTGTGGTACTTTGATTGCAAATGCTGAAAGAATATTAAAATATTACCATTAACTGTACTCCATCTGTTGCATTAGGTGTATTTCTTCTGGTCTGTTCTGTTTTCTCCCAATTTCCAGAATCTTAATTTTTTCCTAGAACCTAGATACGGTTAACTCCCAAATTCACTCAGTGCTGATATAACTGCACAAAATTAAAATTCTATATATAACACATGGCCTTCATTACAGAACTTGGTTTTCTTATAGGGTAGCTTATAAGTATTACAAGTTTGTTCTGTTTTTCTGTACTAACCAAGCATTATAAATGACAAATCACTCCTCTTAGTCATGGGTATTAAAAAAACAACAACAAAAAAACCCCCAAAACTCCCAAATCTCAATTCTTGTCCTGAGAAAATTTGGTTAACCCTGAGCTATCAAATTCTTCACGACTTTCAGCAGATGGAATACTAGAATAGATTATGGGCCATCTTAGTCTTTTACCTAAGCACTTCAGGGTTGACGTTTCAAAAGAGGACATAGGTTTCTCATTAAACTTTTTTGTCTCAGAATTCCGTGACGGATTTTCAGTCAAGGTGTTTCCATTTAAAAAGTACTGACTTTAAAAACTAGTAACCTAAAACTACCACACCAAAGAAACAAATGGTCCACAGAACACTCCTTTCCTTCTGAAGGTTTTATGATGCATTGTTGGCATTAACCAGTCTTTCACTATTGCTCTTAAATAGCCAAGTCAGACAAACAGTTCTGAGACTGTTCCTCCGCCACTGATTAAGACTGGAGTGGCAGGTGTTATGGAGAGTATTCATTTGACCTTCTGAGCTTTCTCGGTAGACGAGGTGACCTGGCCAGCTCTGGCAGCCTGCTTGCCCACTGCCTTGATGACACCACAGCAACTGTCTGTCTCACATCATGAACAGCAACACAACCCAGAGGAGGGTAGTCAGGGAAGCTCTCAACACAGATGGGCTTGCCTGGGAGCCAGCAACACCAGATTTCAAGAATCGGGGGCCGTCTTCCAGCTTCTTACCAGAAGAGCAATCTAGCTTCTCCTTCAGTGCAGCAAACTTGCAAGCAGTGTGTGCTGTGTGGCAATCCCAGGACAGTTACAGAGCCATCACTGATTTGTCCTAGATGGTTCAGGATAATCCCCTGAGCCGTGGAGCCAGCTGCTTCCATTGGTCTGTCATTTTTGCTGATACCATTCACTTTGCCGTGATGAACATCTTTTACAGACACCTTCTCAACCTTGAAGCCCACATTGTCACCAGGAAGAGCTTCACTCAAAGCTCCGTGGTCCATGAGCAAAGCTTAGTTCAGTTGTAATGCGGATTGGAGCAAAGGTGACCACTATGCCCGCTTTCCGCTTGACCCACAGGGACAGTGCCAATACCACTAATATCGTGGACATCCTGGAGGGGCAGATGCAAGAACTTGTCGGTAGGCACCAGTTGGTGGCAGGATACAATCCCGAGCTTCAAGTAGCATGGTTCCGCCGGCATTCCCATCCTGTGGGTGACTTTCCATCCCTTGAACTAAGGCATGTTAGCACTTGGCTCCAGCATGTTGTCACCATTCCAACCAGAAATTGGCACAAGTGCAACTGGGACTGTAGCCAGTTTTCTTAATGTAGGTGCTGACTTCCTTAACCATTTATTTATGTCTCTCCTGGCTGCAGGGTGGCTCAGTGGAATCCATTTTAACACCGACAATTAGTAGTTTCACAGCCAATGTGTAAACCAGAAGTACATGCTCATGTGTCTGTCCATTTTTGGAGAAACCAGCTTCATGTTCACCAACACCAGTAGAAGCAATGAGGACAGCATGGCTAGCCTGAGATTTGCTTGTGATCAGGTTTTTGATAAAGTTTCTGTGTCCTGGGTCATCACTGGTAGCTACTTAGTACTTGCTGGTCTCAGATTTCCACAGGGAGGTAGCAGTGGTGATACCATGCTCATGTTCAGCTTTCATTTTTTTCCAAGGCTGAGGAGAAGCTCAAGGCGTCCTTTCTCATCTCAGCAACCTCATTCTCAGAATTTTTGATGGTTCTTTCGTCGATCCCACCACGTTTGTACATAAGATGACCAGTAATGGTGGACTCGCCCAGAATACGCGTCCAGTCGTGAAAATGATGTTGATATGTTCTTTTCCTTTCCCACTTTGGTTTAAGGTTTAGCAGTGGGTTTTTGTATTTTTTAAAAAAAGATTTTACTTTATTTATTTATTTCTAGCCCCCCACCCCCCTGCTGTCTGCTCTCAGTCCATTCGCTGTGTATTCTTCTGTGTCTGCTTATCTTCTCTCCTGGTGACACCAGGAACCAATCCTGGGACCTTCTGGAGTGGGAGAGAGGCGCTCAATCTCTTGTGCCACCTCAGCTCCCTGGTCTGCTGCATCTTTTATTGTCTTTCCTCTGTTTTTTGTTTTTTTAAGATTGATTGATTTATTCCTCCCCCTCCTCCCTGCCCCATTGTCTGCTCTCTGTGTCTGCTTGTATTCTCATTAGGTGGCTCTGGCAACCGATTCTGGGACCTTCTGGAGCTTCCTTAGCTCCCTAGTCTGTTGCGTCTCTTATTATCTCTTCTCTTTTTCTCCTTTTGTTGTGTCATCTTGCTGTATCAGCTCTCCGCGTGCCAGCAGTCCTGCGCGGGGCAGCATTCATGCGTGGGGCAACACTCCTGCGTGGGGTAGTACTCTGTGCAGGCCAGCACTCTGCATGGGCCAGCTCGCCACATGGACCAGCTTGCCTTCACCAGAAGGCCCTGGGCATCGACCTGGACCTCCTATTTGGTAGACGGGAGCCCAGTTGCTTAAGCCACACCCGCTTCCCTCTGCGTCTCTTTTTGTTGCATCATCTTGATGTGTGAGCTCTCTGCTTGGGCCAGCACTCTGCTTGGGCCAGCTTACCTTCATCAGGTAGTCCCAGGAATTGAACCCTGGACCTCCCATGTGGTACGTGGGAGCCCAGTCTCTTGACCCACATCTGCTTCCCAGCAGTAGTTTTCTTACTTTTCAAAAATTTTTATTGTCTTTTTTTAAAAAAAGATAAATAGATCACACAAGATGTTACGTTAAAAGAAACACAGATTTCCAGTGCCGCTGATAAGTGCACTTATAGAAGTGCACTTATAGAAGTGGTCACAGAAGAACACACAGCGAATGAACACAGAGAGCAGACAACTGGGGGGGAGGGGGTAAGGGGAGAGAAATAAATAAAACATAAATCTTAAAAAAAAAAAACAGAACAAAAAAACATAAGAGGTTCCCATATACCCCGCTACCCACCTGCCCCCCATCCCCTGCTCCTCTTACATCAACATCCCCTTTTATCAATGAGGCACATTCATTGCATCTGGTGAACACATCCTGGAGCATGGCCACACCGCATGGACCAGAGTTTACATTGTAGTTCACACTCTCCCCCAGTCCATCCAGTGGGTCATGGCAGGATAAACAATGTCCCCAGCAGTGGTGTTCATGACACCTGTGTTCTGGTGACAAACCTATTGTAACAAAGCTCTTCTTGTTTTTTTTCAAGGCTCAGCCCAGGTGCCACCAACTCTAGAGAGGCTTTGGGGACCGTCCACAGTCTTCTCTTAATCCACGTGTGTGCCTCTCTCCCTCGAGACCCTGAGCTCTTGAGGGCAGGTCCGTTCCACCTGTGGTCACCAGTGCTCCCGGCTGGCACCAGGCACCTTTGGTTTGGTGCTTGCTCAGGGAAAGAATGGTAATGAGCTGAATGCCCTCCCTAGAGTCTCAGGGCTTGTGCCGGAACTAAAACTCTTATCAGCTCAAAACACTCCTCTGGGGCCTTTCTCTTTCCTTTGGGAGGTGTGGAGAGTCTGAGCTCTAAGAGAGGTCAGGGCTATAGGAAGGAGGAAAAGACCAGGACGGAGAACAGCCTGCAGGCTGCTGGCCCTCCCAGATTTCCCTGGCCAGTGGGCTCCAATAGAACTGGGTGTTTCTGGGCCATCCCAGCTCACTTCAGGACTCCCAAGGACCTCCCATCTTCCACTAAGCTCTGTAAAGCTTGGTGTCCATACTTCTCGTGGATTTTAAGCACCAGAGTCAGTTTAATTTTGCTTTAGTTTTAAGAGTATATGAAAGATTGAATTAATGAGATATTCTTGGAGAACAGAACAACAAGGACACTAAGAAAAAAAGGTCAAACACTGCAAACACCCTAACAGTGATGATTTGCCCCCCCCCTCCCCGATTCTTGGTTTGGTCAAGACTCAATGACATGGCAGTAGTTTTGACCAGGCAGACAGAAAATAAAATTCGTAAGTGCTGGTTTAGGAGTCTTCTTCGGTTTGTCTTCGAACTTGGGAATAAGACAGGCCTTAATGCAGGGGACTCAGTTTCCTATAATTAAATATACTTGCTATCTCAATGCAGGGCACTGAGTCTTAATTACTTTTTAATATGGCTAGGAGATCCACAAAAGAAAGTCTCCCGACATTGTGTCGGGCTTAGATGTTAATGGAGAGTGTGAACATACTTTGTTTTAGCCCCATAGCAAGGTTCCTTGTACCTCCTAGGAGGTACTCAATTATTTTGTGTTTTCCAATGAACTGAGTGTGTTAGGTTTTTGAATCTGAAACTCAGGACCCTGGAGAGGTGCTCCAGATTCCAGGCAGTTCAGTTTCAAACAGACCAAAGGGCATGTTTACTCCTTGAAGGGGCTGTGTGAAGAAGAGCTCAGCACATCCCATACTTGGGCAGTCAAGGGATCAAGAATCCTTCACACGAAGGAAAGTCTTTAACCTCATTCCGTTTTGCCTTACCTGGAAATCAGAGGGTCTGTAGCTGTGCTGCCCAGTATTGTGGCCACTGGCCACATGTGGCCACTGAGTACTTGAAGGACGGATGGTCTGAAGTAGGACTTGATGTTGTGTAAAATACAGATCAGATTTTCAAGACTTGGTAAGAGAAAGAAGAATATGAAAGAGCTCATTAATAGTTTTCTATGTGGATTGTATGCTGATAATGTTTTTGATATATTGGGTTCATCAAAATAGGTTATTAAATTTATTTTACTCTTTCTACCTTTTCTGTTTAGTGTAACTCTTACCATCCAAGAGCCTTGGTTTAGAGAATGGCTTCTTATCTGCTTTCCTGGGATAGCCTTCTGGTATGGTTGAAGGATCAATCTGCTGTTTCAGAAGTCTCTTCATTCTGATGTTGTCAGCCAAAGCATGTTTAAAGCCAGACTTTTATAACAGTAGGGCACAGGGCGGATAACAAAGCAGAAGTGTAAGCGACTTCCAGTACATGCATTTTCCTAAAAAGTCCATTGGAAAGACAGGGATTTTCTCTGCTGCAAAATTCAGGTGAATTTGGAAGATCAGGTAGACACGATATCAGTGCCTATTGTGAGTAATAATAGCACTGCATTTTTAATTGCTCGACTCCCCTTTAAAAGCTTAAGAAAAAAAGCAGTAAGAGTAGTCATCAAACCTAAAATAGTTTAGCAAAGATTACTCAAGGGCTTACAAACAGCAGCATAACAAAGGGAGAAAAAGCTCTGTATTATCAAGATGAGATTTCATCATTTGGTTTGTAATATCCAAACTTACCCATCAGCGATGGGCCATTTTGGTGGGTGCATCCAAGACTGTGCCTGCTTTTAGGTGCCCCCGGGGTGTGTTTCTGTATGGAGCACATGGAGGAGTCCTGGTAGTTGTGTGTGCAGCTGGCCTGTCTGTGTCCCCTCTTTCATCAGGAAAAAGCCTTGCCTTTCCCGAGTGTCACTGTAGTTTTTATTTGGCCCCCTCCACCCTTCTTTCTGCAGGGACTCCTCTCACTCACCCCAGAGGTGGAAAGTCCCCACGTGGGGCCCAGTGGCTGACTCACGCAGAACTGCCTTGGAAGGGGGCCAGGCCCGGGGTTTGAGCTGGGCAAACGCTGCCGCTCCACCAGGGACCTGATTGGAAGAAGGCCCAGCGTGGACTGCCCGTGGGCTCAGTAGGGGCCTGGTTTTACTTAAGGTATTCCGAATAGCGAAGGGGGAAATAAACAGTCTGCCAATTAAATCTGTAGGTGGCAGTACATTTGGAGGTGTTGCGAAGCCCTCTGCTCACAGAGGATGTTGGGAAAACACACAGAGCCGTAGAAAGGTGAGGCTTGGCTCACGGAGATGAGATTCTGTCTGGAAAAGTACAGGCCGCCATCTGGAGAGAAATTAGCCGTGGTAGGGGCGCTGCGGGGTGTAAGTTGGAGATGCTGTGATTGACTTGGGGCCAGAACCGTTGAGTCCTTTTCTTGTTCTTAATAGTCAGCAGTAATCACGTATTTGTTTACTATATATATTTTAGAGCAGTTGTAGGTTTACAGAAGAATTGTGCAAAAAGTACGGAGTTCCCGTATACCACCTCCCCAAGTAGTTTTCCCTATTATTGACATTTTTTATTTGGTAAAAATTGATGAACCAAGATTATTATAGTTGTATTCTTAACTGAAGCCTGTTGTTTATGTTTCGGTTCGCTCTTTGTGTTGTACAGCTCTGTGGTTTTTTAAAAAAAAATTTGTTGTGTTAACATATAAGTAAAACATAAAATCTCCCATTTTAGCCACTTTCAGCTATACAATTCAGTGATGTTAAGGACGTTCACAATGTCATGCTCTCATCACCACCATCCGTTAACAAAACTTTCTCATCACCCCAGAAACTGTGTACCCAATTAAGCATTAACTCCCATTTCCCACCCCCACTCCAGCCCCCAGTAACTTATTTTCTAATTTCTGACTCTTTGGATTTGCATATCCTAACTATTTTCGTATAAGGAAGGTCATAAAATCATTTTGCATCTGGCTTATTCCACTCAATGTGAGGTCTTCGAGGTTCTTCCATGTTGTAGCGTGTCTCAGAACCCATTTATTTTTTTTTAATCCCTAAATTTGTTACTTAGGAATAAGAGCAGCCCTCCTGATCTCTGGGTTTATACAGCTCGACCTTACCAGTGAACGGAAGGGAGTGTCTTCCTCTAGAAGCATCTGCCAGCCCACTCACATTTGCTTCCAGCCCGGACCCCTTGGGCAGCCTCTGATGTTGGTGGTTGGATCTGGGGACTGGAGGGGGTGGTTGACCACCCAGTATGGGTCAGAAGGCGTCCTTGCTCCTGGGTATGCATCCCCAACTCATCCCATTCTCTGAAGGCCCTTTGGAGTTCATAGACCTCCATCAGGCCTTGGGGCCCTGCTTCTGAATCCTAGGAGGCTCGTAATCACTCAGACATGCTTTAGTACTTCAAGATGATTTCCCTTTGCCAGTTTGAAAAACTACACTTATGATGAGAGACAGAATAGCATCGAGGGTGAAGAGGAAGCTTCTTTTTTTTTTTTGAGTTACCTCTCTGTCCTGGTCTCTGGGCAGTCTTGTAAAGTTGCTTCATTTCTCAGCCTCAATTTCCTTATCTGTAAAATGAGGGTGATAGAATGAAATGAGACTCTGTACAAAAAGAAGTTTGCTCAGAAGTGAACTTCAGCTGGGTATGCAGTAGCTGCCCTAGAAATATCTAGGTGACATTCAAAACCTTTTCGATATGCCATCAGAGGAGACCCTACCAGATGAGAGTGCCCCGGGAGATGATGATGTTGAGAGTTGAAAGAACTGGAGAATAATGGTGACATCACCCAGCTCTGCAGTGGCTAAGAAAGTGGTTAAATTTATGTTGGAGTTTTGAGATATGGCTGTGTGAATGCCAAGTTATTGGCTTGGCTTCTGACGTGTTAGTATAAACAAGCACTTGCAAGGGATTTACAAAAGCAGTAGTAGGTCCTTGCTCAAGCAGTGATGGCCACAAGTAAATAATGAGATGTCTGCCATTCTTCACTGGAGATGAGTGAAACGGGCAGTGGGCCACCTATAGAGAGGATCTACCCTGCAAGAACATGCGACCCTGTCTCGAGAACATTCGACCCTGTCTCGTGCACGTGCGCCTCAGAAGGAAGGGCCATGAGAGAAATTTTGCCCTGGAGTTGAAGGAGGAAGATGACACCAAGTTGGAGGTTAGGGACTCTTTATCTTTACTGCTGTCTGGCAACAGTCACTCTTTGCCTTTGGGGAGAATACTACAAAACTATTTGGAGAAAAGAGCAATGGATGGCGGATGGGTGACCTAATTTGTTTCCTTTGTTTCCTTCAGGCCTGAACTGGGCAGGTAGCCCTGACCCACAAGGTTTTAAACTCCCTGAAAGGAAATCCATTTGTTGATAAAGAAGATACACTTCAAGATAAAGAACAGCTTCCTTCTCTCTGACTGAGGGTTGAGTTAAGGTATAAAGAGCTGGTGACTGGCTCCTGCCTCCTCCTTCTGAAATCCTATTCTTGGAACTCAGACTAGCCGGTAATGATCTGGTTCCTGTTCTCCAATTGTTTTATCTGTGCTAAGCTTTCTTCCCCAGCCCAGGGGGTTGGAGAGCTGTTTGGGGATGGGACTCATGATTCTCTACCATGATTGGCCTCAGTAAATACCTGGATGAAGGGTTAAAGAGGGATTTAATTTTCATAATGTGTATTCTTCCTGTTTCCTACAAGGATTAGATGACAGTTGAATTTTTGTCTTGAGTATTTCAAGTGGAGGTCTTAGACATTGCAGAGATATTTCCACCTACTCTGCAGAAGAAATATCTTTCTTTACCACTGCCCACCTTCTTCAGTCCCTGTTCTTCCTAGCTGTCCATTTCTCTCTGCAAATGAATGTTACTAAATGCATCTCTATGCTGGGAAGCTTAGAATCACCACTGTTTAGGGCTTTACATCTCAGATGTATTAACACTGTAACCCTTTTGATTTGACCACAGTCTGTTAGACTGTTGGAATTAACAGACATGGGCATTGGCACCCTGTTTCTGTTTGTGTAGGGTCCAAGAAACATTTTCTTGGGGAGAACTTATTTCTGAAGGGTGATGGTGGGCTTGGTGATAGGATGGACAGTTGGGAGACTGGGGACTACCAGTGTCTTAAAAGGGCGGGATCTGGGAGATGTTGCGGAGATTCCAGTATTGGGTTGGATTTGGTGACCTTGAAGATTTCTTTAAAGATTCTGAGCTAAGTGGCTGGGAAGGTGGGATGGGGAGGAGGTGGCTGACAAATGGGTGAATTACTTATGTTCCTTCCTTTTGGGAGTGTCCCCCCTCCCCCTCTCCCCCCCCAATTAAGTGATCGAGTCAGTTCTGAGTTCTATGATGAACCATATGTGGAACTGGCAGTAATGTCTGCTGGATGGAAAGCTCTTTGAGTGTGTTATTCCTTTTTGTACTGATCTTAGTAGATGCTCAGCATGTTATTGAAATAGTAGGTGATCTGTAGGTTAAATTGCTTCTGCCTGAAGTCATTAAGACCCTTTATTTTTAAAACTTTCCTCTAGATATAAGTATGGGGTGAGCTTCTTACAATGCCAATGGTGAGAGGCAGGTAATTAGTGTTTGGAGCCTCCCATGGCTCTAAAAACCTGGGTTTTCCCCACCCTTCATCAAAGCTTGCTTTCTAGCAAATGCCTGATGTGTCAGCATGAGTAAGTTTCAGTGGCTATGGTGAGATGTTTTAGTTGACGGCAAAGGAAGGAAACCCCGGCTGCTGGATTAACAGAGGGCAGGAGATGAGGAAAGTTTTTGGAAGGGGTTCTACATTGGTGCACACAGCTTCTAGACTTTAGCTGTTACCTAGATGACTACAGGTGAGCCAGAAGGTATTAAAGGGGTTCTTTGTGTTGGAGCTCAGCTTCTCAGGTGTCTTCATCCTGAGTGGGTGGCCTGGATAAGTTCTGGAAGCTTGACATAAGATCAAGAATCACAGAGACCACAAGCTTTGAGAGTCCCACAGCCAGCTACCAAGATTAAGCCATGAAGATCTAAGTGACTCCAAACTCATGGGAAGCTTTCCCTCGTATGGGCAGAGGAGAGCTGTGAGGGAGTTTGGAGAGTGCTAGAATAAAAGGGAGTCTTGGAACTCTGCTTGTGGAACATCTTCTCCAAGTGATTTACTGAACAATTCTTTTTCTATTCAGATTGCCTTGAAAGGTTTAGAAGATTTAGAAGAACCTATTGATTCCAGAGAAGCAGAACCGATAGGATACACACACACACATATCCCGTTCCCCTCCCTGCCAAGGAATTAGCTCACTTGATTATGGGGGCCGGCAAGTCTAAAATTTGTAGGGCAGGCCAGCAGCCTAGAAACTCAGGCAAGAGTTGATGTTCCAGCCTCGAGGCAGAATTTCTTCTGCTCTGGGAAATCCCCATTTTTGTGCTTAATGCCTTCGATTGATTGCGTGAGGCTCACCCACATTATCGAGGGTCATCTCCTTTACTTAAAGGCCACTAATTATAGATGCTAACCACATCCACAGAATACCTTCGCTGCAACACCTAGATTAATATTAGTGTTTGGTTAAATAGCTGGGTACTATAATCTTGCCAGGTTGACAAACAAAATGAACTGTCATAGACGGTAAGTAATTGGCCAAATGAACTCAGCTCCTAGAACCCTTGCCACAGACAGAATAGTCTTGCATAAGCTGGACCAGAACTTTCCTCTCTGCACATCGTCATCAGTCAGTAGGACCTGGCCTTTGAGCTCTTTTAGTGCCTGCTCTCCCTTTCCTTCTCTCTTTCTGACCACTTGCTTCTTGTCTTTCTCTCCTTGATCTGCTGCTGAGTTTCTGTGCTGAGAGGACCCAGCTCTGATCCTTTTCGGTCACTTGTCTGCCAAGGGCCCCTGGTGCTGTGTGGGCAGCCTCCCTTCAACCAGGCCAAAGTGTAGCATGGTGGTTAGTGCCCACGCCATGAGGCCAGGTAGACCAGGCACCAAGCAAGTTACCCTCACTTGGGCAAGGTATTGAACATCTTGCCCAACTGATTTCTTTGCTTCATATGGAAAATGGTGTTAACAGCAGGCTCTCTGGCACCAGACCGCCTGGGCTTCAATTCTGGCCCCTCTACGAGTAGCTGTGTGATTTTGCATAAGTCACTTAACTCTGCCTCGCTTTCCTCATCTGTAAAACGGGGATGTGTTCAGTGCCTGCCTTTTTGGGATGTTGGGAGGAGTAAGTGGCTCATATATAATAAAAGCTTACTGTAGTGCAAGGCACACACTAAATGCCATGTAAGTGTTCACTCTGATTACCTACCTGAGGGGAGCATCACATGATAAAAATGAAGGGGCACAGTGTGGGCTCAATACACTCTAGCTCTTTTACTTAGTAACCTTCGCAGAGAGTAAACCCTGATTTTTCACTCTGATGGCCCATTAGGTGTCCTGTTTTCTTTTTCTGCTAAGCTTTCACTATCAAAATCATCACCAGCAATTGAAAGGAAATCTGGCAAGGGAAGATTGTTTTGAAGTCAGACAGAGTAGACTTTAACTGTTTAAACTTTGTATTTTGAAATAATTGCAAACTTACAGGACAGTTACAAAAATAGTACAAACCCCATAGAGAGAACCCCAACATAGCTTCCCTTGTCCTGGGTACACTGATTTACTGTTTGTTTTTTTAATTAACATTTTGCCATCTTTGCTGTATCTTTGATTGTCTATTATCTATCTTCTGAATATTTGAGAGCAGGTTGCACATATTATACTCCTCGAACACATAATACTTCCATTCACATTTCCTAGGAACGAGGATATTCACTTATGTAATCAGCTTAAGTGCAGTTGTCAAGAAATTTAACACTGATAGAATGCTTAGTCTATATTTCACTTTTTAAATGTCCAAATAATGTCCTTTTTGAGCCTTTTCTCCTTCATTCTTAGATCCCGTTCAGCATCATGTATTGCATTTGTCATAATTTCTTTAGCTTCTCTTTCTGTGTTTTTTAAAATTGTGGAAACATGCAACATAAATCTTCCCCATCTCAAGCCCTCTGAAGCACACCCTTCTGTGGGATTAATCATATTCGCAGTGTTGTAGTATTCTTACCACCATCCTTTACTAGAACTTTCCCTTCCTGCCGATAGAAACCCTGCATTCGTTTTGTGTTAATCCCCCAATGCCCCTGCTGCCCATCTCTGGTAGTCAGTATTCTCTGTCTCTTGCATTTGCACATTCACTGGTATTTTCTTTGTGGTTACTGTGGTTCTTAAATTTAACATCCTAAATCTGTGACAATCTCATTTACTTTGATACCAACTTAACTTAAATAGCATACAGAAACTGTGTTCCTATACCCCTTTGTCCCACCACCTCTTGTCACAAATTACATATTTATACATTGTTTCGCAAACCACTGGTTTATCATTACGTTTTATGCATTTGTCTTTAGATTCTGTAGGAAGTAAAAGTGAAGTTAAGAAGCAAAAAATGCAGTAGTACTGGTATTTGTAGTTAGCCATGTCGTTATCTTTACCGGAGGTCTTCATTTCTCCTTGTGACTTCAGTCAGTTGTCTAGTGTCCTTTCCTTTCGACCTATGGAATTCCCTTTATCATTTCTTATAGCGACATCTAGTGGTGACGAAGTCCCTCAGCTTTTGTTTCTCTGGGAATGATCTTAATCCGTCTCTTGTTTTTGGAAGTTTTGCCAGATTTAGAATTCTTAGTTGGCAATTTTTTGCTTTTAGCCCTTTAAATATGTCTTTCCGCTGCTTTCTTGCCTCCGTGAATTCTGATGAGAAATCGGCACTTCATCTTATTGAGGATCCCTTGTATGTGATGCATTGCTTCTTTCCTGTGGCTTCCAGAATTCTATCTTTAGCTTTGGCATTTGTCAGTTTGATTATAAACGTGGCATGGTGTGGGCCTGTTTGGACTTGTCCTGTTTGGAGTTTGTTGAGGATCTTGGGTATGTATATATTCATGTCTTTCAGTAAATTAGGGAAGTTTTCAGCCATTATTTCTTTGAATATTTTCTCTGCCTCTTTCTCTTTCTTTTCTTTCTGGGACTCCTGCAATGGGTACGTTGCTATGCTTGATGGTGTCCCACAACTTTCTCAGTCTTGGTTCACTTTTCTTCATTCTTCCTTCTGCTCCTCAGAATGGATGATTCCAATTGTCTTATCTTCAAATTCACAGATCCTTTCTTCTGCCATTTCCAATCTGCTGTTGAACCCCTGAAGGAAAATTCAATTTCTGTTACTGTGGTCTTCAGCTCTGTTTGGTTCCTTTTCATAATTTCCTTCTCTCTGTTGATATTCTCTATGTTCATCTACTGTTTCCCTGATTTCCTTTAGTTCATGGCTTGCCTTCCTTTAGCTCTTTGAGCATATTTAGGACCATTTTTAATAAAAGTCTTTGTTTAGAATGTCCCAAGTCTGGTCCTTCTCATTTATGGTTTCTAGTGCCCTAATTGTCCCATTTGCCTAGGTCATCATTTCCTGTTTCTTTGTATGTTTTGGATCTTTTGTTGAAACCAGGACATTTTAATATTTTAATGTGCTGTTGCTGGAATTTAAACTCTAGGTGTCTGTTCCTTCAGCTTGTATTCAGCTAGTGTAATGACAGAGCTTTCCTTGAATGCCAGGAACAAACAGACAAACAGACACACAAAAAACAGAGACAGGAAAAAGAAAATAACTTTCCCAGTCTTTGCAGATTGACCTGTGTAAGTGCTCTCCTGAAGAGCTTTCCATATGATGAGTGTGGAGAATAGCTCTTGTCCAAAGCATGGGATCCCTCTTAGTTCTTTCTGTGTATGCCTCTTGTCTTGGGCATGCATGTTTAGCCCTAGCAATTCTGCCAATTGCACAGATATGGATGTTCCCTTTTCCCTAAGAAACAATTTCCTCATGGTCCTGGGCACTGCATTTTATGTATTTTAATCAGCAGTCCCTTGCTGTAGGCACCACAACTTATTGCTCTCTCACAGTGTTCTGTAGGAAAGCTCATTGAATTGCCTTCTGCATGCAGGGCAAGCTCTGGGGTGGTGAGGCCCTCAGATTGGGCCAGACATATATACCCTTAGTATGTGCCTGAGGGTTACTCTGCTCCCTCTGGAACTTGAACCAGCTATCCACACTGGGGCTACTAGGCCTATGTCCATGCTGAGCCCATGAGGGGCAGGGAAAGGATTCCCATGAGATACTACCACTTTTAAATTTTTTATTATTATTATTTTTGAGATATTGGGGCTGGGGATTGAACCCACCATTGTATGTGGGAAGCTAGTGCTCAACCACTGAGCTACATCAGCTCCTATCCTACCACTTTCAAATGGCCTTTTTCTTTTCTTTTCTCTTCTCTTCCTTTTTAAAAATTTTTTGTGGCCTTTTTCTTATTCAGCACTTGGACTGTACTGCGGTCCTTTAATTGTTTTCTGGAGCTTTGAGAAAGGTGTTTCTGCCAGTTCTTGCTGGTTGTTCAAAGCTTCTGTGGGGGGGGGGGTGTTGGAGCCCTGAAGTTTCTCCTTCCAGAATAGACTTTTGGATTCTGGTTCTGGCATTTACTAGCTGTCACATTGGATGCTGAGTCTTAACTTCTTTTCATGTTGGCCATAGGAATTACGGTGCCTGCAGAGTAGGTATTCTCATCTCCATTTTATTGATGAGCAAACTCAGGTTCAGAGGTTGAGAGAAGTGCCCTGGTCACTCAATGAATAACTAGCTCACTGGAGCCTAGAAGCCCTTCTCTCTTGCCTGGGATTATTCAGGAGGCCTTCTTGCTATTCCATGCAATTGCTCTCAATTAATAATAGTCTTCCTTCCCCACTTTGAAACACCAGGCATCTCTCCTTGAAGGCGTCTTGACTGGGAGGTTCATATTCACATGATTCATCCTCATTTGCGAAGTAGTTTGCTGCTGCTTACAAATGCTCTGGCTTCTTTTAGGTCTCTCGTAAATGCATTATTCAGGACTTTTTCTGCAAAAGCATGTAACTGTTAAACTATTCAGTTCTTCAAGCTATTTTAAGTGAAAATTGCACTGAATAAAGTTTCTGGGAGCCCTTTTAATATATTGGTCCTGTAGCTCTGTTCTTCGGTAACATTTGTAAAGGGGAAAATAAATATAACATAGGTAATTTGTTTGATTTACTTCTCTTGCAGGTACCTTTTGTGGGATTCGAAAGATTGAAAAGAGAAATCTTGTTTTGCAAATTGCTGCTGCTGAAAAATGTGGTGTTGGGTGGCGTGACAAAGCTATTTAAAGCCCTGAATGATGAGCCTTTGGGAATGATGGAGAATGTGCTAAGTTTCATTTTAACCACTGCACAATGATTTATATGGATTGCATCTGAATCCTAATGATCGATTTTGTGGTTATAGCTTACAAACCTGTAATATTTAGATGTCGCTGGTATTAGTTACCAGAATGGGAAAACAAAATTTTAATTTGTGATTTTGGTCAAATCAAAAGCAACTTCCTCATCATCACTATTTTCAACTTTTGGTATGCAGCTGCTGGTTGTCCCCTTGGGCACAACCATTTGCAAAAAAGGGACAGCTTTCGTTTGAAAAATGTGCTTTTGAATTTTGTGGAACTTTTGTGCTAGTGCTTTTTTAGAGGACTGGTGGTTTAATCTATTCCCTGCTGAGCCCTTAGTATATTTAATAATTCCATGGTGGGGACATGATTACTAATTTCCTACCTGGTGGAATAGTCTCTCTTTTACTTCTTAAAGGGACTCAAATTAGGTATGCTCCACATTACCATTTGTGATTTGAAAACCAGGGTTCAAAGAGGTTAAGTAATTTATCCAAGGTCACACAGCTAGTGAGTGTTGGAGTCTTAGGCTTCTGGATTTGGAATATGATTTGTAAGAAAATCACTAGAAATCCTTTGCTAATTTAAACAGAGACTTCTAGTTTTATAGTCTACTTCTCTCATTTCTGAATATCTGACTGTAAAACAAAGGCAACCTCTTTAAGAATTTAAGGATGAGGGTTCCTTTTTAGAGAAGGTGGGAAATTTGCAGTTATTGAAGAGTAAGTCTAGCATTCTAGGTCTTCTGGAAAAAAAGGTAATGAGTGAGTGTAAAGCCACTTGAGGCGAGAGTGTGTGAGCACATGGAATGAAAGGAGGCAAGCATTGATCATTGATGAAGCACCTGCTCTGTGGCAGACTGGCTACTTTCACACACGCTGGTGTAAACTGACATTTGTACAGCACAGAGCCTGTGCAGGATTGATCACCATCACAGGAAGCAGGTGTTCCTTCTGGAAAAGCCCACAGAAGCCTGGGGAGGTTTTATTTGGTCCAGTGCAGGTAATCGGTGGGAGAAGCAAGTCTTGAATTCAGCTTCTGAGTCCACGGCTAGCATTCTTTCTGCTACCCCACAGCTTGTGTTACATAATGTTTATGTCCATATGCAACATAAATCTCCAGTCGGACGCCTGGGAAGTGCTTTTGGCCGGCTCTGTTGCTGCAGCTGTCTGAGAGAAATGGCTTTCATAAACACGGAGAGGGGATTGGATTTTCACTTTGTGATAATTCATATTACAGAGGTGGGAAAGGTTATTACGGCGGACATTCTGTTAATCCCCAAAGCAGCGAGCCCAAAATGAGTTGGCTTGCCCTGGGACAGTCACATTTCTTTTGGTGTTTAATAGCACAAATTTTTTTTTTTTTTTTAAATCTCATGAATGAAAATTTAGAACTCAAAAGAAAGAAACCCTCACTTATAAACCCAAAACCCATTAAAGTTTAGAGACTAGTATATCCTTCTGTGTGTTTTCTTTTTCTTTTTCTTTTTTTTTCTTTTTTTGGCCTCTGCCTTTGTTTTTGTTTTTCATGGATGTTATTATGGTCTACACACACCCATATGTTAGTATATTCAGTATTTCCCACCAGCTATCATCAGCTACAAGGTTAGTGTTACAGCCAAGTGTGAAGGTGTATTTTGAGGTCACCTGATGGGTGATGTTTTTAGTGATAATTCCCCTCCCCCCCAAATTTTTCTCCCTATGGACCCAAGCTTTCTGGGATTTCAGCAGCCAGGGGTGGGTACCACTGCCACTCAGGGCTGTGGCCAGTGTGGCTGCCCTTCTGGATTTTAAGTAGAAGCCTGGGGCTTCTCAAGGGGTGAAGGGATCTTCTCTTTGGGCCAATTAACGTCTTTTTTTCAGCTGCTGATGGCCAGAGGATAGGAGAAAAGTACGTCTGTGACACCCGGGACAGTGTAATCTGAGTAATCTGAGTTGGTTAATGGCATGACTTCAGTTTCTAAGTGGAAAAATGATGCTAATGGGGTGACCCTCCTATTCCTGCTACACAGAGGTGTTCTAAACTTCCTTTTGTCTTTTATTTGGAGTCCAGCGTGTGTTTTCATAGAAACAATGTTACCGGGGTAATTGTTTCCCAGGTTACCCCCAAAGGCCCCCTAACCCACATGTCGATTCACTGGAGCCAACAGGGCAGGCTGGAAAGATCCAGGGCAATTTACCTTGGACTTGGCCTTACCCCGGCCTTGCTCCTGTGCACTTGCTGCTGCACCCCTCTGGCTTCATTTTCCTTGTCCGTGAGACGGCCCAGTGCTGGCTAGCTTGCTTTGCTGTTGAGAAAAATTAGTGAAGTACTTAAACGAGAATGTTCCTTTCCCCTGGCTGCTTTAACCTGTTATCACCAGCCAGCTGGTGTAAAACAGCAAGAATTTTTATCTCATGGAATCCGGAATTCAGTATCTCTGCTCAGAAATCAAGGTGTGCTTCCTCCCGAGGCTCTAGGGGAGCAGCTGCTCCTACTGCTTCCAGGTCCCGGTGGCCGCCGGCATTCCTTGGCTTGTGGAGGAGTCCCTCCGATTTCTGCCTCTGCGGCCGTATCACCTTCTTCCGCTTCCCTCTTACACGGAGACGTGTGATTGCATTTGGGGCAACATATGCTTAATTTAATCACATCTGTTACCAGATAAGGGACTGGTCACAGGTTCTGGGGATAGGGCCCTATATCTTTGGGGAATTTTTTTTTTTCCCGAGGTACTGGGGATTGAACCCAGGACCTTGTACATGGGAAGCAGGCGCTCAACCATTGAGCTACATCTGCTCCCCTGGGGAATATTTTTTATTCTACCACAATGAGTAATACTAGCAATATCGTCTGCTAATGTATATGTATGTATTTTAAGAAGGTACCAGGGATTGAACCAGGGGTCTCATGTATGGGAAGCAGGTACTCAACCACTGAGCTACACCCGCTCCCCATCTGCTAATATTTTTATGTGACAGGTCTGACTGTCTCAAAGTTCTTTACAGCAATAGCCTGAGCTCCCCTTGTGGAGTGGGGAACATTTTCTAAGGATTCCTTGCCACAGCACCCTGATTCTCATTCCTTTTCTCTTTTTTTCTTGAATGACTTAGTTGCACGAGCATTGACAGCATACTGGGTTTGTAGGGTTGGGGTCTAGGATCAGTAACTTTTGACTAGGCGAGAGGGCATCACATAAATATTATGGGTAATCACTTAGGTAACTTCCTTCCTTTGGGAGCCCATGGGGTTCAGCTCTACTCTTTCCCGGAATGAGACCAAACCAGTGTTGCTCCGGCATTTCCTGTGTATGTTTTTACCTGCTGACACGATGGCAGTGAATGGGAGCCTCACATTAATTTTGTTTTTTTAATGGTAGAAATTACTTGCCCCGTGGAAATTCTGACCAACTCCAGCTCCATTGCTTGCCTGAACACGGTGGTGGAGACTTGGTAGCCTGTAAAGCTGCTGATTTCACACTGCCCTTTCCTGTTCTGGAAGAGGTTCATTAGGTTAATTCAACAAGCATGTGTTTATGGGGTGCCTTGCTTGTGCCAGGCTCTGGGGGGGCTTACAAAGCTGGAGTTCCTAAATTTAGTGGGTAGAGCTAGAAAGATGTATTGCCCTTAGGATACCCCAGTGGTCCCCAAGCTTGAGCGGGCATCAGAACTGCCTCGAAGGCTTGTGGAGGCACAGGGCACTGGCCTGCCCCCAGTTTCTGGTCCAGTAGGTATGGACACTATTTGGGACCACACTCGGAGGACTGCTCTGCTGTGGGATTATGGAGCACAGAGCATCCAACTCAGCCAAGAGACCAGGAAGCTTTCATGGAGAGGTGGTATTTCCTTTTGGGTTTGAAAGGATGGGTCATAGTTTCTAAGATAGACAAGAGAAGAAAGGGCATTCCAGGCATGGGGTATGGATGGGGTTTGTTGGGTCATGAATTTGGACAGGTGGCTGGTGGCTGAAGAGCAAAGAAAGTGAAGAACTGGTCAAAAAGTTTGGGAGTTGCTGGAATCTTCTGTGTCCATAAAAATGTAGTCACAGCTGTGGAAAGCTAGGGCTGGCTTATGGCAAAGGGTCATCAAACCAGGCAAGCCCCTTCAGCCTGCGTCTGTGCGGAAACTTGAAGTGTGGGTCCTGTGTGCATGGAGGTTTCTTGAAAGCAGCAAATAGACGTGGAGATAAATAAGGAGAGTCGGAAAACAGAATCAAAACGGCTGTATCCCGCCTTCCGTCTCACAATTTGTAACTCAGGCTTTCTGCTCCAACAAAATGGGCCTTCGTCTGTGGTCCCAACCGGCCGGGGACCGCAGGAGGCCAGCAGCTTGCAGAATGGGCAGCTCGGCTGCACCACCAGGGACCACACCCCGGACCCGAGGTGCGGGCTGGGCAGCTGCAGACTCTTGCAGGATCTGAGGGCTGTGGTTGCACCAGAATTCAAATCAAAGTGATTTTCACTTCCTTTTCCGCTTGTGACTTAATTTTGGCAGCTGCATTGCTGGCCCTGGGGAACTGGAGTCTTACCTTTAAAAGGGTGGACACAAGGACCTAGAATTTGCAGGGTCTCCTGTTAAACCAGTTTGGTTGGGTCATTGTCTTTTCAGCTGAACACAGGTTTTCCTTTTTTTTCAGTCCTGGGTTTGCATTCCTTTTGGGGGCAAATGTCTTGGGTGCTGAAGCGAGTATGTTCTTAATTGTAATTCTCAAATCATGAAGCAGATGGGAGTGGGAGCAGGGTGGGTCAGAAGAGCTTTTAAAGTACAAGGGGTTTCCCCCAGGAATGTCCCTCTGGTGCCAGAGATTTTGTATGTGCAAGATCTGCTTTAATTGGAAAGAAGACAAGCGACTTGCACGATTCATATACCAGAGATTCCTTTCCAGCTGTTTCAGAATTTCACTGTTCCGAGAAAGGTGTGTTCGGGTTTCTACAGAGTTTATTTTGACAGCCTCATTCCACTGCGAGGTAACATGGGAGCAGCGAGAGTACTGAGAGGGGGAGCTGGTGGGGTGCCCCCAGGTGGCTGCGCTGTGGGGAGGAAGTTTGCATTTTGCAAGATGGTAGCACTGAGACAAAAGAGGAAGAGGGGGACACCTGAGGTTGGGATGCCTACTGAAGCAGGAGAGCCTCTGTAAGGGTATTGAGCTCATGTGCCTGGGCTCATAATTTTGAAGAGGCTTTTCTGGTCTCAGTTTCCTCATCTGTAATATGGGCAAAATAAAGTACATTCACCTCCTCGTGTCATCGTGAGGATTAAGGGAATTAATACTTGCAACCTGCTTAAAATAGTGCCTGGTATAGCTATTGAACATATATATACATGGCACACACGCATATATAGATGTTAAACCAGATCTTCTGTAAGATAGGAATGATTTTGAAAAAGAGTAAATGTGAAAAATTACTGACATTTTAGCACAGAGCTGTTAGCCCCCTGGAAGCCCAGTTTCCTCACCATCTTTATGTCCAGCCTTATGTGGCTTGTTGTAGAACATTCTGGTTTTCCCTAGTTTTAGATTTTAGAACAGATAAGAAGGACCTGGGAATATTCCTCAAAATTTAAAGTTAAATATTATGGAAAAATGGAACAGGAAGGGGCTTATAGAGCATTGTGCCTATGGTGGGTCACGAGCTCTTTGTTGGTCTATTTAGTACTGCTTGCATGCCTTTTGAAAAAAAAAATTTCGGAGTCTGTCCCACATAACAAGGGTAAGTATCTTGTAAAACGTGTTCATTCCTGTGTGCCTGGTAGCAGGTTGTTGTGGATATGCATTTCTTGCCATGGTTGTGGTTTCTCACCTAACCCACTACTCTCCTTTGCATCCTTGGGCTGGGATAGTGACTCTTGTATATTTCTGCTTGTTATTTCTGACTTTTCAAAGCAACATTTTCCCCCTTGTCCTAGCAACCAGGTATGAGATGGCAGTTTTAATAACTTTGGAATATTTCCTTTGAGTTACTAAATTTTTCTTTTATGCTCTTCTATTCTTGACGTTTTGGTGAATTCTGGGGTTGCCTGTGATCAGGTCAGTGTCAGGGAGAACTGGCCCAGGATTTTTAGGGACACCACATACAGCTGAGCGAAGCATCCCTTGGTGACATGACTGCATTATAATTCATTCAACCCTTCTATAGCTTGGACTGTGTGCCAGGCATATAGTGCTTTATTTCATTTGATTTTTTTCTAGTATATAAATTACATTTATATACACTTACACAATTTCCTATTTTAACTATTTTTAAGTGTACACTTCAATGCTATTAAGTATACTAACAGTGTTGTGCCACCATCACCACTGTCCAGTACCGAGACATTTTCATGACTCCAAACAGAAACTCCGTACCTAATAAGCAGTAACTCCCCATTCCCTCCTCCCTTCAACCCCTGGTAACCTCTACTTTCTGGCCCTATGAATTCACCTTTTCTATTATTTTTTATATGTGGAATCGTACAGCATTTGTCCATTTGCATTGGGCTTATTTCACCCAACATAGTGCTTCCAAGATTCATCCTTGCTGTAGCATGTATCAGAACTTCATTCCTTGTTTTTATTTATTTTTTTACTAGGCAGGAAGGATGTTTATTTTTTAAAATATAGAAATACATGTGTAATTTGATGAAATCATAATATTCACTCTGACCCTGAAATCAAACTGGGCTTCATTTTTAGCAAATACACAGTGTACAACTTCATCTTCCTTTTACTGCTGAATGATATTCCATTGTGTGGTTGGTTATACAGTGTTTTGCTTGTCAGCCCATCTCTTGATGGACACTTGGGTTGTTTCTACCTTTGGGCTACTGTGAATGATGCTGCTGTGAGCACTGTGGATGTGGATCTGTTTGAGTTCCTGCTCTCACTTCTTTTGGAGCACATATCTAAGGGTGGAATTGCTGTGTCGCATAGTAATTCTATGCTTACATTTTTTGTGAGGAACCGTCAGACTGTTTTCCAGAGTGGGTGCCCCATTTTACATGCCCCTCAACAACGGACAAGGGTTCTGATTTATTGGCATCCTCATGAATGCCTATTTTCCATTTTTAGAATAATAGCCACCCTAGTGGCTGTGAAGTCCATTTGATTTTCGTAACACTGGGAACCAGGTATTATCATCATTACCCCCTTTTCACAGTGAGGACAACTGAGGCCGCGTGAGTGCCTTGGCCAAGGTCAGGTGGCTGAGAAGGCTCAGAGCAAGGATTTGAACCGAGGAAATCTGTTCCCAGAGGCTTTCACTGAAAACCACTCTGCAGTGCTGCTTTTCACATCAACTTCTAAATTTCATTTAAAATTTCATTTGGCTTGAGGCCTTCTATATATTGCTACATGGCTTGAGGCACCCAGACTTCCAGTGCCCATCCAACTGCTCACCTTTCTGGGCAGGAGGTCCTTCGGAAACTGTGCTTCGTTCAGAGGGTGTTGGACCTGGTATGGGGATATGTGGGCACCGGGGAAGGTGGTTTCCTCTTCTCCCCTCCTTGGGCGCTAATAAACCTGCTTTAGATAAATAAACCCAGGTGCAGTGGGCTGAGGACCTCCTGGAGGTAGGTGTGGAGGCAGAAATCCGAGGCTGACTCATCCCGGTTGCCGGCTCTAACTTGCTGGTGGAAAGAACTGTCAATTCCAGGGAGTGGGGCCGCCCCAGGGAGAGGAGTGCTTGGTGTAGGTTTGGCTGCAAGGGAAGAGCCTCAGACTTTTATCCCTTTTGAGGATGATCTCCCTCCGACAGCACCGAAAAAGCGCAAGGCTCCCAGAGCCGGTTCCTCGCTGCTGTGCCCTCTCCCTGCTCTCCCTGACTCGAGGTGCCTCCAGGGAAGGGGAGCGGCTCTCCTCCTCCAGCCCCTCGCCGGAGGAAGGCGAAGAGGCATTGCTACGAGACCGGCTGGTTATTTTTACTTCCTGCCTGGGTGTGGGTGTTTGTGTTGACAGCGGCGGGGGAGGCACATGATGGGCGCTGGAGCGCTCGGGTGCCGTGCGGCGGGTGGGAGGTGGCACTTGTGCCAGGCAGGTGACTTGGTGGTTACGTGGCCTCCGGGTTGGCTCTGGGGGCTCTACAAGACTCGGGGAGGCCTGGATTTGCATGTCTGTGCCTGGGCGTCTGCTTCCGTCCTCCCTGTCCCTTGCACAGGGTTTCCCAACTGCCACCCACAACCCACCCAAGGCAGGAGACACTCCCAGCTGGAGTAGCCTCCCTGGGGTGACCCTCCCCCACCCCTGTGGATGGGATTTCCTGGCGTTCCTGAAGAACAGCCTGGGGTGGGGGGGGCCTTGTGTCCCCCACAACCTCCATCAATTCCCTCCTCTCACAGCGGTGCAAATATACTTCAAAAATATTCCAGATAAATCTTAAGGACAACCAGTGTGCTTGCTCTGCTCACAGAGCTTCAAGACGCCCCCTGCCCCTGCAGCTCCCAACTTGGTGGAGGCTCCCCTAGAAACATGTATGGTGGCATTTTTGCTCAGTACAATGTAGGGAGGAGGGGCAGGGCAAATTACTAGCATTTAGCTTCTCCCCTGGTTGCATTTGCTACACGTCCTGCAATATGTCACACCCAAAATGTCAATAGTGTCCCCATTGCCTTCCTACCTGGAACAAGTTAGTGCTCAGCAAATATTAGCCCAATGAAAAAGAAAACTTGCCTTTCTATTAATTGTCATAACTGAGAAGCGTGATATAATTAGAGAAGTGTGCTGTGACTAACAAGAGATGTGTCATGTGTGCCGGCACGCGTGCGTTGAGAGTGAGTGAGAGCGAGCGAGAGAGGAAAGGAAGGCGGATACGAAAAATAGGGAGGTAGCCAGAGAGGTTGGCTGATGTCTGCCCTGAAGAGAAGCAGCTGGATTTGGACAGAAGGCTTGGGCCAGCTCTCTGTGCCAGGGTCCTCATCGGCTCTGTCTCCCACTAGCTGTGGGTCCTCGGGCAAGTCCATTCTTTCCTAACGTGGGCATTGCCTTTTTTCCTTTCTTTTTTTCTTTTAAAGATTTATTTTTTATATATTTCTCTCCCCTCCCTCCCTCCGTGCCCCCGTTGCCTGCTCTCTGTGTCCATTCGCTGTGTATGTTCTTCTGTGTCCGCTTGTATTCTTGTCAGTGACACCTGTGTCTCTTTTTGTTGCGTCATCTTGCTGCATCAGCTCTCCGTGTGTGTGGCACCACTCCTGGGCAGGCTGCGCTTTTTTCGTGCAGGGTGGTTCCCCTTATGGGGTGCACTCCTTGGCATGGGGCTCCCCTAAGTGGGGGACCCCCCTGTGTGGCATCAGCACTTACGTGCATCAGCACTGCACATGGGCCAGCTCATCACATGGGTCAGGAGGCCCTGGGTCTGAACCCTGGACCTCCCACGTGGTAGATGATGTTCTATCAATTGAGCCAAATTTGTTTCCCTCTTTTTTCTTTTAATATTTTAAATACTTTTATTATTTTTTTAATAGCATTTCCAGGTTTACAAAAAATTATGCAGACTCTACAGAGTTCCCATATTACCGCCTTCCTTTCCCCCAATTAACATTTTGCATTGTATATTTGTTACGCTTGAACCAGTATTATTAGAATTATTAACTCAAGACCATTCTTTATACTCTTTTTGTTGTATGGCTGGGCATCAGCTTTTAAAAGAAATTGGAATAGTAACCTCAGAAGATCTTCCCAGCCAAAAAAAAAAAAAGCCAGGGATTTAAGCATACAACAAGGTAATGCTGATTGATTTTTTTTTTCTTTTCCATCATTTTATACAATGTCTACACTCCTGGGTGCTCTAGTAATTATGCTGGCTCTTAATTGAAGCAATAATCTTTTTGGTAAAAAATTGCTAGTGTTTGTTAATGGCACCAGTTAGTTGGGCTTAAAAAGGTATTCAGTTGCTAAGTCTTCTAGTTTTAACATTTCTTGGCACTTAGTATGTTTTTTTTTTAATTTTTAAAGATTTATTTATTTTTTATTCTCTCCCCTCCTCGCCCATTCACTGTGTATTCTTCTGTGACCGCTTCTATCCTTATCAGCGGCACTGGGAATCTTTTTGTTGCATCATCTTGCTGTGTCAGCTCTCCATGTGTGCGGTGCCATGCCTGGGCAGGCTGCAACTTTCTTTCGCGCTGGGCGGCTCTCCTTATAGGGCACACTCCTTGCTCATGGGGCTCCCCTACGCGGGGACACCCCTGTGTGGCATGGCACTCCTCGCGCACATCGGCACTGCGCGTGGGCCAGCTCCACATGGGTCAAGGAGGCCTGGGGTTTGAACCGCGGACCTCCCATGTGGTAGGTGGATGCCCTATCCATTGGGCCACGTCCGCTTCCCAGTATCTTTTTTATTCTTGTTTATACTTTTTGGTCTTGTAGTTGTTACTGCCCAAGTGGGTTCATTTACCTGATGTGCACAGAAGCCAATATTGGGTCAAGGATTTTGAGAAGATAGTTTATTTCATTGCTGATGAACAAGGAGACCAGAAGCAGCCTCAGATAAGTCTCTTTGAACAAAATGGGTGCTGGTTTTACTCTGCCTGGGGAAGGTAGGCTCAAGTGGCTAAGGATAGGATGAGATGAGGTGGGCCAGTCCGGTTTGGGAAAGGCAGGGTTAACCAGAGCATGCTCAGATGCAAGTTATGCTTCATCTTAAAATGGAGGCCTCGCATGCTCAGTGACTGGAACTGGTCGAGGCCCACTTTTGCAGGTACTTCAAGGGGGAGAAGAAACAGTAACTTACCTCGTGAGGCAGCAGTCCTCCTGTGAACAGAAATGAGGAAGTGAGCATTTGAACAAAAGGGAAGTAGAAACTTTTAGAAAGTTCTACAAACCATTAAGGGAGGGGCTACTCTGAAAAGTGGATTAGTAAGTGACGGTTTCAAGGGGGTAGGTAAATGGTGGTTTCATAGTCTATTCAGTGCTTATAATCATTGAGTCCTGTGACAACACTGTGAGGTGGATTAATTATCTCCATTTTATAGACAAAGAAATTGAATGGTTAAATACCTTGCTTTGCCTTGACTGTCACCCAGCTAGTCAGTGGTTGAGTTGTGATTGATCCCATGGTTTGTTCCTTTTTTCTGTTTAATTTTTTATTTTGAAATTATTTCAGACTTACAAAACAGCTGCAAAAATATAAAAATGTGTGCAAGGAAGCCAGCAACCCCCCATACCCAGATCCACTAATTTTATCTATCCATCATCTATCGCTATCACCTGTCTCGATCATCTTTCTGTTTGTATCTTCTAAACATTTGAGATTGATCTCTATCTAGCTATCTTCTAAATATTTGAGATCTATATCTACCTGTCTGTCATAAACATTTGAGATCTATCTCTCCATCCATCAATCAGTTATCTTCTAAACATTTGAGAACAGGTTGTACACATCATGGTCCTTGAACGTATCTGGTTTGTTCTCAACCACACACCCCGGGATGCTGCTGCCCTGGCCCGTGCTGTCCTTGTCCCTTCTGTATCCTAAGCCCCTTGATGGCAGGGGACTGTGGCTTTTTATTTTGCATTCTTCTGAGGTCTACCAGTGCGGGCTGCTGTAGCCGAGTAAAAAACTATTGAAGTTACTTGCAATTTCCTTTAAATTGTCTTCCTGGAGAAGAGCATACTAATCAAGTTTTTAGCTTTTAGGAGAAGAGGCTGGTTTCTGTAAAAATTTCCTTTCTGGACTGAAGGGCACTTATTAGCAAGTGTCAGACTCTGAGAAAAATGCAAGCTAATGAGTGTTATTTTAACCTCTGAGGAAGAAAGGGCTGAGTCAGGATCTGAACACAGAAAAACCAAATTGGGTTCCTATGTTATTCTCCCCTTGCCGCAGGTTTCCTCAGCCTCTTGTGCGTGCCAAGCCCCTCACTCCCTCCACGCACGTGCTTAAGATGAATTGGGAAGCAGAAGAGGTGATTCCCCCCTCAAGTCTTACGATTTCAAGTTTTCTTGTTGCTGTCTTCTCAGAACTAAAGGGGGTGGGCTTAGAATCCCAGCCACCCATATTTGCCTTACTTCCTTAAAACTGGCGTTTTTGAACTTGGAGGAGTGGTGCATTGCTCTCAGGGTGACTTCAGGATTGGCCAAGTAGAGAACTCACATCCAGCAGAGCCACCCTCTTTTTTACAAAGCTGCCACCTGTCTTGACAAATAAAGGAGAATGAGCATGTTAAGGTACCCGAAATGACTGGATTCTTTGCTCCTCTGCTAATATCCCTACTCTTCTCTATGTGCCCTAACGTATCCTTGAAGATTAAATCCGGCCTCCTCTTGGCCTGCAAATGCAGCTGACCTCAGGCTGATCAATTTCTGGAGCACAGGTGTTGCTTCCTGTAGTGCATTTGTAGGCAAGCAGGAACCTGTAACTCACCTGGCAAGCCAAGACAGGCGGCAAGCCAGCCATCAGCACCCTCAGACCTAACTTGGAAAGGGGTCATGCATCCTTTGAGGATCTAGGATTCTCTTGCTAGTAGACTTGGGCTAGAGAGGAGATCTTTTATCCATTTGCCAGGAATATCCGATAACCTTTAGAGATCTACTCTGGGAAAGTGGATGGGCTGTTCCCTACTCCATGGGAATATTTGCAATATTTGCATGTTGGGCCATTCTTAGAATTTTGCAGTTGGAAGGGACCATAGTTTGGCCTTCACATTTAAGAGAAAACATTAGCTCTTTAGTACTCTGGACCAGATAAGTTGTTTCATAAAGTGGGCTGGGCTAAGCTCTTCCCATGTGCTGTCCCCAAAAGGATGTCCTCTACACTAGGTTTACTCCCGTTTCGTACTGGCACTGTCATTGGCCCTGAGGCTACCGAGATGGAGACGCAGCCTTCAAGAAACTGGCATGGGAGACATGGCAGAGGCATATATACATAAGATTCAATACCATGCAAAGTACTGTGCCAAAAGTCCCCACACACAGGCCCCCTTGAGACCCTAGCCTATCTTGCTTTCTCTTTTACAGAGCCTGGGACCCATTCTTTTAGGGCGACATGGGGAGTTGCTCATCCAGGGGGTTTGTTCACCCTAAGCAAACTCATGGACTGCTCTGGTGCAGGCTGATGAGGCAAGGGCGTGCTCTTCTGGTGTAGGTGGAAGGAGAGATTGTATATATATCCCATATCTCAAATGTTAGATTTTGCGATGCAGCTGATTTAATTGCTTCCTTCCCTGAATGCATGTGGTCAAGATCTGACTGTGAATGCAAGGTGAGCCATAGCGTGAGTCCTCTCTGAATGTTCCTTTTGTCTTTTAAAGACTCAGCCCACATGGGTTTGGTCCTGGGTTATGGTGGGCCTCCTGCCCTACCTGATGGGATAGTCCAAGGGGACCTCCAGGGGACAGAGGACCTGGTTGATCCATTGACAGTAACCCGTTTCATGAATTGGGGACATTCCCAGTGTCATTTTCTTACTTATAAAACAAGTGGGGGACCTTAATCTCTAGCAGTGAAATATTCTGATTCTAAGCTTCCTGGATTCTACTCTCCAAGATCTTTCTTCTTTTCTTTTACTTAAAAGAAATTCTTATATAGTTTCCTTCCAAGGCAAGTTCATCATCCTAACTCAAGTAAGCTGTTTGAATGAGAAGATTTGTTGCTTGATGGATTGCCTTCCCTAAACTTCCTTTGCCTTTCCTTTGATGGAAATGCTCCTAAGCAGAGCAATGGCAGGCAGCCAAAGCTGGAGAGTTCCGCCACCTGGAGTAGCAGTCCTTAAAGAGTTGGGATGAGTGTAAGAGGAAACTATGAAATGCGCTGAAGGATGCCCTCCCGGGTGAACCAGGAAACTAAAGACAGATGATTTGGGCAAAAAACATCCTAAGGCAGGTTCCTGCATGGGACAGAAACTCCTCTCATGCGACCCATTATCTCAGCAACACAGTCTCCTCTTTTCTCTGTGTGAAATCCTACCCTTAGTTCTGCTTTCCACACTAGTGCTTGGTACTGCCATAGATTGGGGTGGTGGTAGGAGTAGAAATCAATGTCTTCTTACAATCACTTGTTTCCCGGGGTCCTCTTGGGTATGTCTCGCTTTCCTGTGCTCTAAGTTATGTCACCTGGTGGACAGGTTTGGTGACCTTACTAGGACTGGGGCTATTAAGTCACTTATTCTGCACTTGAATTTCTTGACACTGGAAATTTCCTCTTAATAAAAATGATGGCCAAAGCAGTGCCCCCTCCTGGTGCGTCTGAATCCAGTTTAATTCTCCATCAGGCAGTCAACCTATCGGACCCTGTGTCAGAAGCTGCTGCTTTGTTATTAGTTAAAATCACTCTATGGGTTTTGTGCATCCCAGAAGGAATACCAGTATTTTGTGGGTGGAATAGCAGGTAGAGGTAAAAGACCAAAGGGCTTGGGTGCGGGTGGCTGGTTGGGTGAGTGTAGACCCAAGCATCCCTCTTCCTCCTTACAGTTATAATGACAGCTAGAAAAGTGATTTTCCACTTTGGGTGCACTCTTCCCTCCTCTTTCCCTCCTAACTGACATGAAGGTTTTGGTTTTAAAAAAATTTTTATTTTGGTAATATATATACAACTTTTCCTTTTTTAACTACTTTCAAGTATACAAGCCATTGCTGTTAATTATGTTCACCATGTTGTGCTACCGTCACTAGCATCCATTATCAAAACTTTTCCATGATCCCAAACAGAAACTCTGTGCTCATTAAGCATTAACTTCCTCCCCCCACCCCCTCACCTCTGTACTCTGTAATTTTTCTGTCTCTGAATTTGCATATCCAGTTATTTCAAATAAGTGAGATAACACAATATTTGTGTTTTTGAGTCTGTTTTCACTCACTGTGTCTTCAGGGTTCATCGATGTGGTAGCGTGCATCAGAACTTCATTCATTTTTATGACTGAATAAAATTCTTTGGTATGTCTATACCAGATTTTCTTTACCCATTAATCTATTGATGGACACTGGGCTTGCTTTGAGCTTTTGGCTTTTGTGAATAATGCTGCTATGAAGAGTGGTGTATGAATATCTGTTTGAGTGCCTGCTTTCAGTTCTTTTGGGTGTATACCTAGAAATGGGATTGCCATGACCTGTGGTTTTGCAGGTCAACCGGAAGTTGCCCCCAGTCATACTGAGGTGGCAGACTTCAAAGGGTTTTGGGAGGTGGGAAGTGTAGAGATGTGTGAGCTGGCCATTCTGCAGTGTGCTCCTGGCCTTCTGGTCTGCATTTGAAGGTTGTTCTTTGGCTGGGTCTTCATCCCTTTGGGAAGCATAAACAATCCGAGATGGCGGCTCCTTCTAGTGGAAGGACCAGGTCAGGAAAGAGGGAGAAGGGAGGCAAAAAATAAAAACAAAACCAAAATTACCACCAGCAAACACCCACATTTATCTCCTGCAAAGACTTATTCTGAAGATAGCCTTTTCTGTGTTATTTATTAGCTTTTTGAAAAGATGTCCTGTTTCCTCAGGTGGGTCAGGAATTTCGTTTTTCTCTAAAGAGAAGGAGGAGGATTAATGTACTGAGTCCAGTGCAAGTTGGGGAGGAGGAAAAGCCTTGCTGGCTAAGGATCTGCTGCGTGGCAGGCCCTGTGGGAGGCTTTTAAATTTCACCAGCTTGTTTGAGTGTCACTGTTAGGCAACTCTGAAGGTAGGTGTTGTTCTTTCCATTTTGTGGATAAGGAAACTTTTGGGCTGAAGTTCAGGTACTTTAGTTCCCTCTGACTGCTGTCACAAAGAACTGCACACCCGTCAGCTTGAGAGTACAGAAATTTCTTCTCCCATAGTTCTCAACCCCAGACGTCTGAAATCAAGAAGTCAGCAGAGCCGTGCTTTCTCCAGGGGCTCTAGGGAAGAATCTGCCAGGCTTTGCCTCTTCCTAGCTTCTGCTGCTGGCCCGGAATCCCCGTCTTGAGCTGCGTCCCTCTACTCTCTGCCTCCGTCTTCTCCCCTATGTGTCTCTCTGTCTCCTCTCCATGTCATGGATTGACCCTTCACTTCCGGTCGCATTGGATTAAGGCCCACCCAGCTCCAGAAATGACCTCTTCTTTAACTAATTGCGTGTGCAATGGCCCTCTTTCCAAAGAAGGTCACGTTCTGAGGTTCTGCGGGTGAGGACTTTGGCATTTCTTTTTGGGAGACACAGCCGACCCCTGAACGCCAGGTTTCAGGCAGGTGGGCACCCTTGCCCGGTGCCGGGCCTCCCTCTCTGCCGCTGCTCTTCTGTGCTGAGGCACATCGTCCTCACGTGGAGTGCCTGCCTGCCTTCCAGGGGCCGTGCATCCCGACCTTCGTGTGTTAAGGAATGGGTTCCCACCAACTCCCAGAGCCGTTTCACCGGGGGTTAGCAGGTTGTGGCGGCTCTGACCCACCTGTCAGGTGGAGAACAGATGTCCCAGTGTGTCACATGATTAACTCTTAGAACGAATGAGCCTAGGGAAAAGGCTATGGGGAATCGACTGTTGTAAATAAATCACACAATTTATGTTAGAGGAAATTTCTACCCAATTGGGGCTGAAACTTGATAGAACATGCTTTCCAAGCCCCCAGCTCTCCTTATCTGGAGCAAGCCTATCTAAACGGGCCACTCTCCAAGCACGGGGGCCCCTGGGTCCCATCTGGGCAGCACCCTCCTGCCAGGTGGCTTCAGTCCCGTTTCCTATGGTTCTCCGGTCGCAGCAACCCCAAACCATCTGCTTGCACTATTATTTTCCTGTAACCTTTCTTCCCCCAGGAAATTTAATTTTGCTTATTTATATTTTGCATAATTAATATTTTCACATGGTTTGCAATTCAGAATGTACGAAAGAGTTTACAATGAAAAATGTCCTTTCCAATCCTTGTCCCACAGCTTGTCCCCAACTGCCTCTACAGAGGCAGCTAATGTTACCAGCTTCTAATATATCATTACATAAGATAACATTATAGTAACATAACTGCAAATATATATTTCCCTTTCTCCTCCCCATGTGTTTGCACCAATGATAACCTTCCATATATCGTAGTTTATATCCTGGTCGCCTCCACTTCCCCCACTTAATAGCATATTTTAGAGATCCTATCAGTATACAACTGGTCTTCATTCTTGTAGCTATTTTTTTGATAAAATTGCAAACTTTCAGGAAAGTGATCAGAATAGTACAAGAAACTTCTGTATGCCCTTTTATCCAAACTCACCAGTTGTTTGTGTTTTGCCCCATTTGCTCTATCATTCTCTCACCATGTATATAAATATATAGCCATGCGCATTTACACCCGCACGCATTTATACCCACACATATTTATATATACACAGTATTTATATACACACACACTTTTTTTTCAGAACCATTTGAGAGTATGTTGGAGACATCGTGTCGCTTTGCTTCTCAGTACTTAGTGGGTTGTCCGTAGCAATAAGGACATCCTGTCACGTACTCTGAGAACCTTTAATCTCTTTGAACTTTTACTGCATTTTTCTTCTGTTCTTACGTTGATTATATGAGTATACTCCTTTGTTACTTTTCAGGTCCCCTCTGCAGTGATTTTTCCCTTACATGAGGGTAGAAGTGGGAAGCATATTAGTTTCTTCATATCCTACAAATATGGCGCTCTCTCGTGGACCCATGGCCCGTCCCCACTTTGGCCTTTTCTGTTGTTTGTTAACCAACTCTACTTTCCTCATGTATGCTGTGGGAGGAAAGAGCATTCCTCACTGGGAAGGGGAAAAATCGAGGGTTTTTACTTGATCCTTGGTGCTTTCATCTCTCTGCTTGGTGGACTGGACCATTAATATTTGGAGGAGGCCAGAAGCACGACCTGGCGACACTTTGTATTGTTAATGAATGCCTAATGTGTGTTAGGAAACTTTCGAGACTGACAGAAGAAACCTAATTCAGCCTAACGAATATTTGGGGAGTACTTGTACTGTGCCAGCCATACCGTCAGCCCTGGGTGCATAATTTCCATGTGCAGGGGCTTCCAAGTGGTCCCCCTTCTCTTGCTCCAGACCACATGGCCCCCCTTGGCTGCATTTGTTATTCTAAAACATATGTCACTGCCAACCCAGGCTCTCCACCTCACCCTCCACTGCTTATCAAACCCTGACAGGTGCCTCAGGCTGGCATTGAGCCCCTTCATGGCTTGTCAACTCATTTTTAACCCATAACTCACCCATTCATGCCCTGTATTCCAGCCCAACTCCATGCTGTCCTCAGAATTCTCGAAGTTTTCTTTTTCTTTGCCTTGGCCTAAGCTATTCCTACTCTCTAAAATGCCACCCCCCTGAAGGTTGTGGTGTTGTATGGTGGTTTGGAGCTGTATGTAACTCAGAAAAACATGTCCTTAAACTTAGTCCTTCCCTGTGGGTGTGAACCCATTGTCAGTAGAACATTTTGATGATGTTACTTCACTTAAGATGTGGCCCACCTAATCAGAGATGGGTCTTAATCCTGTTCCTGGAGTCTGTAGAATGAAATTCAGATATATATATAGAAAAAGCCACTGGAAGCAAGAAGCTGAAGGTCAACAGAACCCAGAAGAGAAGGGAGAAGTCAGGAGGGCTGCCATGTGCATTGCCATTGACAGAGGAGCCCAGGACCAATGATCACTGGCCGCCAAGCCTGGAGCATCATGCTTTGGGAAGAAAGCATTGCTTTGTTGATGCCTTCACCTGGCTTTCTAGCCTCACCACCGTGAGCCAATAAGTTACCTTTTGTTTACGCCAACCCATTGCATTGTATTTGTTGCAGCAACCAGAAAAATATAACACTCCTAATCAGTCTGTTGTATTCCTTTCACCCATCCTTAAGAATCCATTTCCAATGGCATCTACCTCATGAGCTTTTCCTGAAATTCTCAAATTAATAAGATCATACTCTCTTTCAAAGCCCTCTATCACTTCATCACTTTTCCTCTCTCTTTTTTAAAAATTTTATTGTGGTAACATATATATCACATAAAATTTCACTTTAGTAATTTTTTATTATTATTTTGTGGTAACTATATATATATAAGACAAAATTTCTCATTTTTGAAAAACATTTTTATTGTACTATAGCTACAACATAAGTTTCCATTTTATTTTTAAGCGTACAATTCAGTGGTATTACATTCACAATGTTATGCTACCATAATTACTATCCATTATTTAAATGTTTCATCACCTCAAACAGAAACTCTACCCATTAAACAATAATTCATTCTTCCTCTGGCATCTGGTAACCTGCAATCTACTTTTTACCTCTATGAATTTTCTTGTTCTAGATATTTCTGTAAGGTAGAATCATTCAGTATTTGTTCTGTGATATAAACTTACAGCGAAGAATTATTGAGCTATAAAAAGGGATAAAGTTCTGATACATGCTGCGGTATGGGTGAACCTTGAAATCACAGTTTGTTTGTCCATTCATCTGTTGATAGACACTTGATTGTTTCCACCTCTTGGCTATTACGAATAATGCTGTTACAAACATTGGTGTACAAATATCTGTCCACACCAATTTTCAGTTTTTTTGGGTATATACCAAGAAATGGAATTGCCAGGTCATATGGTAATTCTGTGTTTAACTTTCTGAGGAACTGCCAAACTCTTTTCTATCATGACTTTACCATTTTACATCCAACAATGTACGATGCTTCCAGTTTCTCTACTTTCTCACCAACACTTGTTAATTTTTGTTTTTTAAAATTATACTCATCGTAGAAGGTGATATCTCATGGTTTTGATTTGCATTTCCCTAATAACTAATGATGTTGAATATCTTTTCATGTGTTTATCGGACACTTGTGTATCTTTTTTTTTTTTAAAGATTTATTTTATTTATTTCTCTCTGCTTCTCCCCCGTTGTCTTCTCTCTGTGTCCATTCGCTATGTGTTCTTCTGTGTCCTCTTGCATTATTTGGTGGCACTGGGAAATTGTGTCTCTTTTTTGTTGTGTCATCTTGCTGCATCAGCTCTCCATGTGTGTGGTGCCACTCCTGGGCGGGCTGTGCTTTTTTCACGTGGGGCGGCTCTCCTTGTGAGGCGCACTCTTTGTGCATGGGGCACCCCTACATGGGGGCGCTCCTATGTGGCATAGCACTTCTTGTGCATGGCAGCACTGCGTGTGGGCCAACTTACCACACGGGTTAGGAGGTCCTGGGGATCGAACCATGGAAGATGGATGCTCTATCAGTTGAGCCACATCTGCTTCCCCATTTGTGTATCTTTGGAGAAATGTCTGTTCAAGTCCTTTGCCTCATTTTAAATTGGGTTGTCTTTTTGTTGTTAAGTTGTAGGAGTTTATTCTATATTCTGAATATTAGGCCCTTATCAGAAATATGATAGGCAACTATTTTCTCCCATTCTGTAGTTGTCTTTTCACTTTCCTGATAATGTCTTTTGATGCACTAGCGTTTATAATTTTGATGAAGTCTAATTTGTCTATTGTGCCTTTTGTTGTTTTTGCTTGTGGTGTCATAGCTAGGAATCTATTGTCAAATCAAAAGTCCTGAAGATTTTTCCTATGTTTTCTTCTGAGTTTTATCTTTTTAGTTCTAATATTTGGGTTGTTGATCCATGTTGAGTTAATTTTTGTATATGATGTGAGGTAGGGGTCCAATCTCATATTTGTTGTTTATATCTTTTTAAATAATTGATTATTTTTGTGTTTTATATAATATATGTGTGTGCACTTATCCTTCTCATGTTCTCCTGTCCTCCTAGATTATCCATTCTTAGAAGGTTAAATTCATCCTTCCCCCATTCCCTCATTTCTCAAGTTCTAGAAAGAATTTAAGGTTACTAGGGCAGTATCTGAAAGTTTAGTAGTTTTATCTGTGGAACCTGTACTAAACCCGGTTTGCCCTCAGATATTTGTCAGATCGAGCTTCATAAAGTAAGAAGGTCCTTGAGTGGCTTAGGTGAATTTCCAGTTTGAATTATTGGAGATATCTGAGAATGTACATTTATTAATTACCAACTTAACAACACAACATAAAAAATAGACTGAACATATACTTTAAGGATCTTTATTAGTTCAAATTCACTTTTTTCACTGTGCATGTATGCATTTTTATTTGGAATTAGTTTTAGATGGATTTTTTTCCCCTTAACATTTTCCCTATATGTACATATTAAAGTAATTCTTTTTAATGCTTATGCAGTCTCAGGAATCTAGTTCTTGAAGGATAACCTTACAGAAATATATCACAGAGATTTTCTATCTACTCAGGTAGTGTCATCATTTTATTATATGTCAGTTTTCTGAGGATGGAGAGGAAAACATTTATATGAGAAATTCATATCTTGTACAAGATGATTTAGTTACTGACTTTTATTACCACTTGTGTCCCTTGCCAACCTCAATTTCTTGTAAAAAATGACTTTGGAAGTTTTTCTTCTTCCAAGTCTTATAGATTCATCAGTCAATTTATTTAAAGTCTGAATTTGGAGGTGACTTTTAGCGTTGGTAGTCTATGAATTACTAAGGTGAAGAGATAAATGTCAGATCTTTGGATTTCTGACTTTCATTGTTCCTCTTCGGTGGCCATAAAGTATCTCTTTTTTCCCTCTTGAGTATTTCTTAAAGAATATTTGCTGCTTAACGTTCTGTTAGAGTTACTTGCTGTTAGGGTGTATAGGAGGGGGAGTTGGGAAACAGGTTGGTAATTGATGGAAAGTCATCATGAAGGTTTTAGGTACCTTGTAAGTGCCACTTTCTAGTGCTTTGTTGGGGATCCAGTTGAGATGGTCTGACATGTTCTCTTTTAGTTTTAAGGTGTCTATAATATCCCAGACTTTTGGCAATAAGCTAAAAGCTGTAGGGTTTCATCATTTAGTTTTTTTTTTTTTTTTTTGTGACTGCCAGAAACAAAAACATGACCTTAAATAATATGGGATATAATATCTCAAGTGATGGCTCCAGGGTTTATTCAGCAGTTCAGTGATAATATTTCTTTACATTTCTGTGCTCTATGGTCCCCAGGGTATTTGGAGTTGCAGCACTGCAAGTAAAAAGATAACAAAAGACAAAAATTTCCTCCAGGATGTATCCATCTGCTAAGGAAACCTCTTCTAGAACCAGCAGCCTTTCCCCCTTGTTCCATTGGCTAGAGCTGGGTCACATAGTCCTAACCCAGTCCCAGGAAAGAGGAATGGGATGCTCATAACTGGTTTGTAATTCATGCTGGGGAAGCTTGCTAGGGAACAGAAGTCCATTGAAAATGCAAACTTGAACATTCAGTATTTTGTTGGCAAGTAGGTACCAGGGGTGGCTCATGAGAAGGGTAACTGGGGATTTATTATTTTAATTTTAATTTTAACTTTTTAATTTTGAAATACTTTCAAATTTATAGGACAGTTACAAAAAATAATACAAAATATAGAGAACTCCAGCAAAGCCCATTTCCCCCCAGATACCCAGCTCCACCAATTTTAACATTTCACTGTATTTGCTGTATCATTGTATCTCCCTATCCATAAGTCTATCAGTCTGTCCTTCCGTCTACTTATCAGTCCATTTTTATGAATACTTGAGTGTAAACTGTATGCATCTTATTCCTTGAGTGCTTAACACTGCCATGTGTGTTTCTTACGAACAAGGATATTCACCCGTGTATCTGTCATAAGTGTGATTACCAAGTTCAAGAAATTTAACATTGATATAAAGCTTACAGTCTGTCTTTTAGTGTTTTCATATATCCCAGTAATGGCATTTTGAGCCTTTTCTCCTCACTTGTTAGAGCCTGCTCAGGATCATGCATTGACTTGAATTGTTATTGTCTTCTTAGTTGCTCTTATTTTTTTAGATGTGCAACAAAAATCTTTCTTGTTTGAACCATTCCCAAGCAAACCATTCAGTGGGATGACTCACAGTCAGCATGTTGCGATATCTTCATGACCTTACATTACCACAAGTTTCCAAACAAAAACTCTACATCCATTTTACGTTAACTCTCCATTCTCCCTACCCCCAGCCCCTGGCAACCTGTACTCTACTTTCTTGCTCAATAAGTTTGCATATTCTCTATTTTCTTTGTGGTTACCATGGGGCCTCCATTTAGCATTCCAAATCTGTAACAGTCTTACTTGCTGTAATATCAACTTCAAGAGTATGAACAAACTATGTTCCTATGCCCTTTTGTCCCTCTACCTTTATGTAGTTCTTGTCACAGATTACCTGTTTATACATTATGAGTCCAGAACCACTGATTTATCATTACATTTTATGCATTGGCCTTTTGGATCCTGTAGGAAGTAAAAAGTGGGGTTACAAATAAAAAATGCAGTGGTACTGGTATTTATATTTACCCATGTCATTATCTTAACTGGAGGTCTTCATTTCTTCATGTGGCTTCAGTCAGTTGTCTAGTGTCCTTTCCTGTCAACCTGCAGAACTCTCTTTAGCATCTCCTGAAGGACAGGTCTAGTGGTGATGAAGTCTCTCAGCTTTTGTTTATGTGGAAATGTCCTTTTTTTTTTTTTGAGGTACCTGGGCCGGGG
Organism: Dasypus novemcinctus; assembly: GCF_030445035.2. Classification (NCBI taxonomy): domain Eukaryota; kingdom Metazoa; phylum Chordata; class Mammalia; order Cingulata; family Dasypodidae; genus Dasypus; species Dasypus novemcinctus. The sequence goes on along the minus strand of NC_080676.1, from coordinate 151,934,075 downwards.
TTTGAACCTGGGACCTTGTATGTGGGAAGCCAGCACTCAACCATTGAGCCACATCAGCTCCCCTAAATTGTTTTTTTGTTTTTTTGTTTGTTTTTGTTTTTAGGAGGCACAGGGAACTGAACCCAGGGCCTCCCATGTGGGAAGCAGGCACTCAGCTGCTTGAGTCGTATCCATTCCCTCCCTCATTTTTGAAAGACAGTTTTATTGGATATAGAATTCTTGGCTGGCAGTTTTGTGCTTCCAGCACTTTTAATATGTCTTTCTACTGCCGCCTTTCCTCCATGTTTCTGAAGAGAAATGGCACTTAATCTTATTGAGGCTCCTCGTATGTGACATGTTGCATTTCTCTTGTGGCTTCCAGAATTCTCTCTCTGTTTTTGGCATTCAACATTTTCACTATAATATACCACGGCAAGGATCTGTTCATCTTGTTTGTAGGTCACTGAGCATCTTGAATGTGTATATTCGTGTCCTTCATTAAATTTGGGGAGTTTTCAGCTGTAATTCCTTTGAAGTTCTCTCTGCTCCATATTCTTTTCTCCTTTTAGACCTTCTACAATTCGTATATCGGTATGTGTTTTAGTTTCCTAGGTGGCTCAAGCAAATAGCCTGAAATGGGTTGGCTTAAATAATGGGAATTTATTATATTAGTTTTTGAGGCTAAAAGAAAGTCAAAATTGGAAGCGGACTTGGCCCAGTGGATAGGGCGTCCGTCTACCACATGGGAGGTCTGTGGTTCAAACCCCAGGCCTCCTTGACCCATGTGAGCTGGCCCATGCGCCATGCTGATGCACGCAAGGAGTGCGGTGCCACGCAGGGGTGTCCCCGTGTAGGGGAGCCCCACGCGCAAGGAATGCGCCCCAGAAGGAGATCTGCCCAGCGCGAAAGGAAGTGCAGCCTGCCCAGGAATGGCGCTGCACACACGGAGAGCTGACACACAAGATGACGCAACAAAAAGAAACACAGATTCCCGTGCCACTGACAACAACAGAAGCGGACAAAAGAACACGCAGCAAATGGACACAGAGCAGACAACGGGGGGGTTGGGGGGGGGAAGGGGAGAGAAATGAAATAAAAAATAAATTTAAAAATGTCTAAAAAAAGAAAGTCAAAATCAAGCCATCATCAAGGTGATGTTTTCTCCCTGAAGACTGGTATTCTGGGGCTGCTTACTAGCAATCTGTGTCTCTGATTTCACGTAGAAAGGCACGTGGCAGTGCTTCTTGGTCTCTCCCTTCTCTTCCAGATTCTGTTGCTGTAGCTTCTTGCTTCGTGTGACTTTCTCTGTCTGCATTTCATTCAACTTATAAGAGATTTCAATAATGGGATTAAGACCCATCCTGACCGAGGTGGACCACACCTTAACTGAAGTAAACTCATCAGAAGTTCCTACTGTGGGGAGTGGATGTAGTTCAGGTGGTTAAGTGCCTGCTTCTCATGTATGAGGTCCTGGGTTTGATTCCCAGCACCTCCTAAAAGCAAAAATAAATGAAAAAACCAACTCCCATTGGAGAGTGGATGGAGCTCAGATGTTGAATTCCCACTTCCCATGTATGAGGTCTTGGGCTCAATCCCTAGTACCTTCTAAAAAAAAAAAAGGTCGTACTCACAATGGGTTTGCACCCACCGGAATGGATTAAATTTAATAACATGTTTTTCTGGGGTACATACAGCTTCAGATGACACAGTGTGCTTGATGCTGTCCCGCGGGTTCCTCAGCTTTTCTTCATTCTTTCTTCCTTCTGCTTCTGCCAGTTCCAATCTGCTGTTGAACCCCTAAAGGAATTTTTTTCAATTTCTGTTACTGTGGTCTTCAGTTCTAATTGGTTCTCTTTCATAATTCCCATCTCTGTTGATATCTCTTTGTGTTCATTTATTGTTTTCCTCATTTGCTTTATTCTTTTTTTTTTAAGATTTATTTTATTTATGTGTTTCTCCCTACCCTCTCGTTGTTTGCATTTGCTGTGTCTGTTTGTTGTATGTTGGTCTTCTTTTTTTAGGAGGCACTAGGAACCAAACCTGGGACCTCCACTGTGAGAGGGAGGCACCCTAATCACTTAAGCCACCTCTGCTTCCTGCTTTGTTGTGTCTCTCATTATATATTCCTCTGTGTGTCTCTTGTTGTGTCAACTTGCTGCGCTCACTACCCATTGTGTCAGTACACTGTCTTGCTTGTCTTCTCTAGGAGGCACTGGGAACCGAACCTGGACCTCCCATGTGGAAGCACAATTGCTTGACCCACATCCATTTTCCACATTTCCTTTATTCTTATTTCATATTTTTCTTTAATTCTTTTATTTTATTTTTTACTAAAAAAGTTGTAGGTTTACAGAAAAATCATATATAAAATGTAGGGTTCCCATGCACCACCCTATTATTATTATTATTATTATTATTTTTAAAGGTTTATTTATTCCCCCCTCCCCCCGCCCCAGTTGTCTGTTCTCTGTGCCCATTTGCTGTGTGTTCTTCTTTTTGTCTGCTTCTGTTGTTGTCAGCGGCATGGGAATCTGTGTTTCTTTTTGTTGCGTCATCTTGCTGCATCATGTCTCCGTGTGTGCGGTGCCATTCCTGGGCAGGCTGCACTTTCTTTCACGCTGGGGGGCTCTCCTTACAGGGTGCACTCCTTGTGTGTGGAGCTCCCCTATGCGGGGGACACCCCTGCGTGGCGTGGCACTCCTTGCGTGCATCAGCACTGCGCGTGGGCCAGCTCCACACGGGTCAAGGAGGCCCAGGGTTTGAACCGCAGACCTCCCATGTGGTAGACCGACGCCCTAACCATTGGGCCAAGTCCACTTCCCATCTTGTGTCTCTTGTTGTGTCGTCTTGTCACGCCAGCTTGCTGTCCTGCTTTTCCTCTTTAAGAGGCACCAGGAACCCCTGATCCCTGCTTTGTGTATGTCTCATTATGTTTTTCTTCTTGTGTCTCTTGTTGCATCATCTTGTTGTGTCAGGTTGCCATGGCTGCCCTTTGTGCCAGCTTTGCTGTCTTCTTTAGGAGGCATCGGGAACCAGACCATGAACCTTCCATGTGGTAGGCGGGAGCCCAGTCACTTGAGCACATCTGTTTCCCTTCATGTGCTTTTTGACCATTTGTAGATCTTTAAAGAAATGCCCATTCAAGTCTTTTGCCCATTTTAAAAATTGGGTTGATTGGCTTTTTTTTCTTGAAGTGTAGGGTTTCTTTATATATTATAGATATTAATTATGTGGTTTTCAAATATTTTCTCCCATTTTATAGGTTGTCTTTTTACTTAGACAATAAAGTCCTTTGATGCATAAAAGTATTTAATTTTGATGAGGTCCCATTTATCCATTTTTCATTTCTTTGCTTGTGCTTTGGGTATAAAGTCTAAAAAATCTGCCTAACGCAAGGTCCTGGAGATGCTTCCCTACATTTTCTTCTAGGCGTTTTATAATTCTGGCACTTATATTTAGGTCTTTGATCCATTTTGAGTTAATTTTATATGTGGTGTGAGAGATATGGGTCCTCCTACATTCTTTTGCATTTGGATATCCAGTTTTCCCTGCAGCATTTATTGAATAGACAGTTCTTTCCCAATTGAGTGAACTTGGTATCCCTGTCAAAAATCATTTGGGGAGGCAGATCTGGCTCAAGTGTTTGAGTGACTACTTCCCAAATGGGAAGTCCCGGGTTCAGTCCCTGGTGTCTCCTAAAAACAAAAACAAACAACAAAAAGAAAAAAAAACAACTCAGAGGAGCTGATGTGGCTCGGTGGTTGAGTGCTGGCTTCCCACATAAGAGGCTCCAGGATCAAGCCCTGGCTCTGGTACCTTAAAAATAAAAATAGTTGACTGTAAACGTGAGGGTTAATTGAACTCTCAATTTGATTCCATTGGTGAATATGTCTGTCTTGGTGCTAGTACCATGCTATTTTGATTACTGTGGCTTTAAAAATAAATTTTAAGATAAGAATTTTGAGTTCTCCAACTTCAGTTTTCTTTTTCAAGATGACTTTGTCTATTTGAGGTTCCTTGACTTTCCATATGAAAGTTTTTTTTAAAAAAAGATTTATTTATTTATTTAATTTCCACCCCCTCTCCTGGTTGTCTGTTCTCTGTGTCTATTTGCTGCGTCTTGTTTCTTTGTCCGCTTCTGTTGTCGTCAGCGGCATGGGAAGTGTGGGCGGCGCCATTCCTGGGCAGGCTGCACTTTCTTTCGCGCTGGGCGGCTCGCCTTATGGGGCGCACTCCTTGGGCGTGGGGCTCCCCTACGCAGGGGACACCCCTGCGTGGCAGGGCACTCCTTGCGCGCATGAGCACTGCGCATGGGCCAGCTCCACATGGGTCAAGGAGGCCCGGGGTTTGAACCGGACCTCCCATGTGGTAGATGGATGCCCTAACCACTGGGCCAAATCCGTTTCCCTCCATATAAATTTGATGACTGGCTTTTCCATTTCTGCAAAGAAGGCTGTTGGAATTTTGATGTGGATGGCGTTAAATACATAATTCACTTTAGGTAGAATTGCTATCTTTTTTTTTTTGTTTGTTTTTTTTTTTGCTATCTTAACAATATTTAATCTTTCCTCTATGAACATGGAATGACCTTCAATTTATTTAGACCTTCTTTATTTTCTTTTAGCAATATTTAGCAATTTTCTATGTACAGTTCTTTTATATTGTTGGTTAGATTTATTCCTATATATTTGATTCTTTTGGTTGCTATTGTAAATGCAATCTTTCTCTCAAGTTTCCTCTTCAGATTGTTTATTGCTAGTGTATAGAAACATTAATGACTTTTGCAGGTTGCTCTTGTACCCTTTTGCTTTGCTGAATTTGTTTATTAGCTCCAGAAGCTTTGGTGTCAGTTTTTCAGGCATTTCCTCTTTTTATGTTCCTCTCCCTGATTGCATTGGTTGGTTAAGAAGAGCCAGTACTCAGGTGAGGTCCTTGGCCAGGGGGTGTGCTGGGCTAGGAGGACACCCCCAGTGCTGATGCTGCTGTGTTAATTGAGCAAGCGTCCATGGAGCGTGCACCTGTTGGGCCCTGGCTGTATCAGGGAACAAACAGGGACGGTTTCTCCCCCTCCCTGTCTCTTTGTGGAGACTGTTGGGGATTTCAGGAGGGACTGGTAGTGGGGTACAGCCTGCTTAGCAGGGTTTCTGCCTGCTTTTCCAGCAACGATCTGGGATGTGTAATTTACTTAACAACTCCTCGCCCAGGCTGCCTTGGCTTTTTGCTTGGCAGTTCAAGCATTGGACCCTATACTCTCATGTGATGAGGATGGAGGGCATTTGTCTCTGGTCCTGTGTGTACATTTGTCTGTCTGCTCCCCATCTGGATGTGCAGTCTCTGTCTGCCATGAAGAAGAGCCTCTTGGAATATTGGTCAGATTTCAGTAGTCTCTCCTCATTCTTTATTTTGCAGGTCTCTTGAGTGCTGGCAGGGTCCATGTTACGTGCCCTGAGTACAGCACTTAATCTTTACCCCTTGGGGTGGTTGCCCCGAAACGAATGGGAGAGACTGTCACTGAGCAGCTGCTTTTACTCTTAGAAATCCACATAGCCTGAAATGAGTCTCACCATGTTGAAACTGTGACATGTGTTTGAAAATAAAGTTTTAATTAGAAGGAGCATCTCTCAGTCTCAACCTGCTGCTGGCTGTCTTAACACTGAGACTAAAATAACCCTGCACCAACTTCTTGGCATACAAACCACTCTTGCCGTTTACACAGTGAGCCTTTTGGGTTGAAGCATATTTAGCAGCTATGTGTGCGTCTTTCTAAGACCTCAGCCTTCATCAACTCATCAGGAGAGGAAGGAGGATGTTTGGTCACAGGGTGGCAGGGTCTGCAGTGCCATTTGCTTTGGTACCTATTGGTTTTGGCCTGCCAGTGTTCACGTATGTTTATAATGTGCATCCTTTCTAAATATGAGTTGGAGGAATTTTTGTAAGTAGCAAAGAGAAGTAGCCTGATCAGGCATAGTGCTGAGACCCTGATACATCCTAGAACCAGATGTCCCTGAGCTCCTGTCCTTCTCCATTCACCAGCTGTATGCCTTGGTCAGGTCGCTTAGTCCCTGCACTTCCATTTCCTCATCTGTAACACAGAAACAACACCTTCTTTACCAATTTGATGATGATGACTATAGCTTCTATATGGATGGTACCTCGTGCATTAGCTGTACAATGAATAGCATCCATTCTTCTTCTTGTTTGAAGGTCAAGTCCTTACCTTGCTCTGGGTCACTGGCGATGTTTTCAGCTTTAGGGTGGCTTTGAATGAGGATGCTTCTGGCTTAGCCAGGCACTGGCAAGCCTAAAATTAACTTTTTCAGAGGCACACGGGCTGGTAGGTGGGTGTGTTCCCCGAATGTCAGCTTCCATATTGCTTCGCCCTTCTGTTGTGCTTCTGTGCTCCCACCCTGCACTGTCTCCTCCCGCCCCCCCGCCAGAAGCCATCCCCAAACAGAAAGAAAACAAACTGGCACAGCACAGGAACTAAAGTAGGTCTTTTTTGATTTTGTCACGCCAAGCTGATTAGCATCAGTGAGTAGATCGGATCTTTACATTCGGCCACAAGGCAGAATTTCTAGTCAAGGGTGTATGATCAGCAGCAGGTCTGTGAACAAGGAACTTATGACTCAAGTTTGGAGTATTGACTAGGCCCTTGGAATTTGGCTTGGATTCTTTGTTGAGCCAAAGAGGACATTGTTGGTCATCCAAGTTCACTTTCTTGTTAATGCAAGAACCCCTTTAAAAACTCCCTGACTGTTGGATATTAACATTCTTTTACAAAGCAGCCTTTCATTTTGAGGGACATCTCTAATTTTGAATTTGTCTTGATTATTACCCCAAGAAACACGTGTTCTTTATTTTATTTTATTTTTTAGGAGGTACTGGGGATGGCACCTGGGACCTTGTACAGGGGAAGCAGGTGTGCAACCACTTGAGCTACACTTGCTCTCCAAGAAACACATGCTCTTAATATTAATTTGTGTTCCTGTTGGATATGAGCCTAGTGTAGATAGGACCTTTTGAAGATGTCCTTTTTAGTTACATGAAGATGAGTCTTAATCCAAATTACTAGAGACCTTATGAAGAGGAAAAACTGGAAGCCAGAAGTCAGAGAAACACAAGAGGAGCGAGAAGGTGGAAGTCAGTGGAAACTGGTGGATAGAAAGGAGAAGACATTGCCTTGTCAGTGGAGGCAGAGATAGAGCCAAGGAATCCCAAAGATTGCTGGCAGCAGCACCAGAATGCTACAGACTCCAGGAGAAAGCAAGCCTTGCTGTCATCTTGATTTTGGACTTCTTCTAGCCTCAGAACTGTGAGCCAATAAATTCTTGTTGTTTAGCCAAAACCCACTGTGTGGTATTTGTCACGGCAACCTGGCAAACCAAGACATCTCTCTTTCCGTGACTTTGCGCGGTTGGCATGAGAGCGCTCACGGATCTGAAGATCACTGCCATGGGCCTCCTGATTCCCTTTCTGGTTAAACCTTGTTATTTCTTCCAGTTCTCAATCCTTGGATTGCGTTTCTCAGACCTCACAGGATCCTTGCAGATTCTTTCTGGGTGGTCCTCCAGATTGTCAAACGATCCCTTGAAATGCCGTTGGTTTCCTACAATTGATCTCACTATTCCACGTGTGTTTTGGCCCTTAATCCCCCTTGTTCTAGATCCATTCTTAGCTCTTGAAGCATAGTTTTTTGTTTTGTTTTCTTTTGGTAGCCACATGACATTATTTTCTCCTTTAGCCTTCTCTCAGGTAGATAGTGTGGAATCACATTTGTAGCACATCTTCCCAGCCAGTACTTGTGCTGTCAATTATGGCTTAAAATTATGGATAGAAGTTTACATGCATCTTGATTAAATTTAATTTCTGTTCTGTTTAGATCTTTTCTTTGCCTCATCAGGTAAGATACTGAGACAACAGTAATTGTGTTCTTGTCTTCTATAGTCTGGACATAGGATGGTTTCTTAGGAAGCCATCTCTTTCAAAGGACTCTGAAGTTAAATAATGCTGGCTGTCACCAGCAAGCCTAGATGATCAGCAGGTACAAGGAAAGTAGAAAAGAGAGTGAGCGGAGAAATGGATCTATAGTAGGAAGTGGGGAATGAGTTGCCATCAGTTGTTTTCATAGTTGCAGCTCATTGGAATCCATAAGCCCACATACGTTGTCCATATCCAAGTAGCTCTGGTCTGGTACTTAGGCAGGATTGTACTTGAACCAGATTCATCAATAAGCCTAAAATAGTCACAGCTTTCCCCAAATAGGCCAAAGCTGATTCTTTTGGCCAGTTTAGCAGAGGATAGCAGTTTTGGCTTGGAAGAACCCAGGCCTCATCACTTTTATTAGCTCCCCCTAGGAACTAACTGGACTGTCTCTTCCACCCCACTTTTGCCAAAGACTTGTCCCCTCACCTTTTTTTTTCTTTTCCTTTCTCTTCTTGTTGAATGCTTAACCTGCAAATAGACAGGTCAGAGGAGTTGGATTTGCTGTCAGAGGACCTGAGTTGAATTCTGGCTCCCCCACCCAGAAGCCCTACGATGAGGGCAAAGAGACAAAAAAATCCCTCATGAGCTAGGTTTTCCTGTGTACAGTGGAGACAGCAGGGGTGCTGAGAGGGTGCAGTGACCAAACTACGTGAAAGTCAGTGTTGGGGTTGAAGAGTGATAATGAGTCACCTCCTTCTTTTCCCAGAGTTTAGACCCAACTGATGAATGTAACAGAATTCAGACAGATGGAGAGAAACAGGTGAGCAGAGTTACAGATAAAACCTGTTAGAGAGCAGGCTTGGTGGCAAGGGCCATATGGGCTTGCTAACCTCCCGCGTCGCCTGCAGGGCTGGCCAACCGCAGGAATAAGGCGGATTGCTCATCTCAGGGCAGAGAAGGAGATGCTGGGGATGGCGGGCTCCCAGAAGAGAGAACCAGAAGGCACTGGGCAACTTGTGCTCAGTATCTTCTCTCCACGCCACCAGTGAGGAAAGGCTTCTTGGATGAATGAGTCCAGGGGTGCAGCAAGAGATGTCCGGTGCATTTCTCCCATTCATTTCCTCAAGGAGAGTGGAGCAGAACTCCTGTGAGGAATAGTAAGCATCATAGTACCCAGTATGTGCTCAGTAGCCTCCTTCCTTTCCTTCCAAAGGTCAGAGCCCGGGGGACAGTTCTATTCACTGTAATGTCAGCCACTGCCAAGGTCAGGACTGGGGGTGCCTGCCTTTATCCTGGCCCAGGGCATGGAGATGGCTTTTGTCTTTGCTCTTGCCAGGCTGCCTGAAATCGGCTCCTGTCTTCATTTAATGGATAGGGTAGCTAAGAATGAGAACGCTTAATGCGTGTGCTCAAAGCCACTTTAGTGGATTAGGCAATTGATGTCTATGTGTGAATCCGAATGCTTTCAGAGCTCTCTTGGGTGAATCCAGAACAGATACATTTAATTTTTTATTTAAAAATTCAATTCGTAGTGACTTGTGGATGTCATTGAGTAGCAAAAAAGTGGGTCAGTGACACACTGCAGTGCATTGTGACAAATGCAGGTTAACAGATTTAATGGAAAAGCGCAATCGAAGGGTAAGTGGACTTGAGAGGCCTAAGATCTTAAAAATCTCCCAGCTGCCTACCCCATTATGACTAGCATAGACTAAACACAGGTTCAGCCTTTTATCAGCTAATGTTTTTTGCTCTGCCTTGTGGGTAAAACCATTGTTTTAATTCAAAGTATATTTATTGGGTAACAACTGTGTGCCTGTCTTTGTTTTAGACATTACAACCAAGGGCTAAACAACTAGTTTCTGTCCTGAGTTAGTGGGGCAGAAGGGTAACTAAACAGACAAAAGCCACACTGAATTGTAGGCGATATCCAAGAGCGAGGCAACTTCAGCATGCTCTGGGAGCACATGGGGGCATCTCATGCAGACTGAGGGGGGAGGTCAGGGTGGCTTCTTTAAGAGGTGATGTTTGAGCTGAGTTTTGGGCGTGGAGCCCCTGTTACCCAGCCAAAGATGAGAAATGATCAGGCAGAGAAAATAGTGTATCAGTTGGGGGCAGATGGAAGAAAGGTCACTTTGGAGAACTGTGAAGTTTAAGACATCTTCCCTTCCTCCCTTCCTCTCCATCTGATTTCCTTCCTTCTTATTTCCTGCCATCAGTATGTTGCTGGTAAACTGGCTCTCCAGGGGAGGAGGGAAAACAAAGTAGCTGAGTAGTAGTGTTGGCCAGTTTTCGTGGTAATACTCCCATGGTGACTGATTCCAAGCTACTGCCGTGATGTCAACTGGCTCATGAAATTCCTAAAACTTTAACAATCTGCAAGCGTGTCCAGTCCCACATCCCAACACCACTGCTTCCCACCCATTCGTACATTCATCCATCATACACACAGACTTTTTTTTTCCTGTTTATTTATTTATTGACCATAGACTGTTTTAACCAAGCAGAATCACGGGAAGAAATCATGTCGCAGCTTTTAGAGTTCCTCTGCATTTTACAGACAAGAAAACTGATTTCTAGAGAGAAGGAGTAACTTCCTTAAAGTCTATTTGTAGAACTGAGATAAGGACTAAGGGCTCTAGAATTCAACTCTGCAGCTGTTTCCCTTAAGAAAAGAAACCACAACTTCAAGCACAATTTAGTAATTCTTAGTTGGAGCACACAGAATCCAAAAGGCAACACCCCAGTTCTGCCAATCCCTGTTTTCTGTGACAGCTCCTAAACTCATGGAAGTGTTTTTGTTGTTCCTTGTTTCTATAGTTGTCTGTTCCCAGTAGGACCACAATTTCCTCTGCAGGTGGTTCAAATGTCCCTGTTGAAATAACAGTCTCCTCCTCAGTGTGCAGCAGTGAGCTTCAAAATCTAATTTAAGCAGTTGGCTCTTGATATTTATGGAGTTTTTGGTGTTTCTAGATTTCATTTCTCTCTCTCTCGATATAGAAATTATCCTTTTGGGATTCCAGCTCAAGTCACCCATTTGTTGTGCTAACTCGCTGTCTCTTGGGCATCCCGTTTGTGATGGGCTGAATTTCCTTTGACATATATGTGTGGCTGAAAATTTTCTTTTCTTTCTGCACTTCTTGCAGTGTTCCTTGGAGCTTAATTGATCACGATTTTTGCAGTCTTCAGATTCTCTTATAGTTGGAGAGAGGGAGGGCGAATCTTACTATTTGAGAAGGTGTATTTTGAAAATAAAATATTTTAGCTGGTGGCTGTCAAGTGCTCCAGAGGACTCCATTTAAAACTATTTTCTGTGCTGTAATGTTGAGTGAAAAAACCAAGTTGCTAGGATATGTAGTAGGAGACCAGTTTTGTAAAAAGCAAGCAAACCGTTGGTTACTTCTGGGGAGTGAAAATGAGGACAGCACTGAGTTTAAGAGAAAACTTTCCCTTTTAACTTTATATGTTTCTGTATTTTTTGCTTTCTTTTAAATTACATATATGTATTACTTTGGTAATAAAGAAAATCCAAGAAACAGAAACAGAAAGCCTAGGTTTATATGTGTGTGTGTGTGTGTGTGTGTATATATTTATAGTTATTTTTTTCTTCCTTCTCAATTTTATTTGTGTCTATCTTCTTTTTTAGGAGGTACTGGGGATTGAACCCAGGGCCATGCACATGGGAAGTAGGCCTTCAACCACTGAGCTACATCCGCTCCCCAAGAAGTGTTTTTTTTTTTGTTGTTGTTGTTGGTTTGTTTGTTTTCAGGAGGTATCGGGGATTGAACCCAGGACCTCATACATGGAAAGCAGGTGCTCAACCACTGAGCTATATCCATGCCTCGTAGTTATATTTCAATAAGACACATTTGGAAATGGGTGGTAAACTTTGTCTTCCTAAAACAATTTCCTGTTTTTCCAATGCACAACTTACATGTGTCTAGTTTATAAATTGTTCCCTAACAATCCCAGATACCAGTGATTTTGGTTGCTAAAAAAATAATTGCAGAGGTATTCAAACCTGCTCAGCAAGGCCAGAAATCTTAACTTAAACTTTGTGCGATTGCTCCCTTTATCTAATAATTTTGCCAGTTCCTTTTCAATTAGGGCAGTCATCTGCTCACATGCACTAAGTTGACCATGAGTCAGGACTTCCAACAGAGTGGTAAAAACCTCCTGGGACGCCTCTGTCCAACCTGACATGGGGCCACTATGTTTTTCTACCACTCATTGCTGCCTTGGACCCAGAGAGTCATTAGATTTCACTTGATTCCCAGGAATAGCATAATATTCCAGGGTACCAGTGGTCCCCACCTTCCTTGCATTTCCCCCTTCTGTGAATTTCATTCATGCGCTTGGCATTTCCCTCTTCATCTTCAGGTTGTCCTCTGGTGTTCCTGATCTTCAATTAGGAAAGGTAAATGTAGTCCCATTTAAAATGCTTACAGCATTTTAAAAGACAGGGAAGGTGTGACTGTTGTATGGGAAGAAGTCAAATCACTTGGGAAAATAAATGGGCCCTCCTGTGAAGCCTTTGCAAAACAATACATGTTGGCTCTTCTAACCATCTCTTATAAAAAGACCTTCAGGGAATGTGTGGACTAAAGTAAATGATTTATTATTGATAGAGTGCTTTAGATGCAAAGCACAATTCTGATTACGCTTGTGGAGGAAAACATTTCCTCTATATCAGGGTCTGTGGAAACCTCTCAAGTATTTGATTGAACCAATGAATTGCCACGTTGAGCTACCAAAAGGGCAATTTCCTATGGTTCTAACCTAAGACAGATCATTTGCTAAGTTGTAAGACATGGGAGATCTGTGTTCACATTAGGAAAGGACATGAGATGGATGTGCTTTCAGGAAACCTGGCATCCCTTTTTTATTTGTATCTGTCTCTAATAGTTAGTGTTCACCGAGTTGACACTTGGTTGTTACCTCACCAGTGTTCACAAAGTATTTAGAGCAAAATTGGTTGCCTAGCAACATGTTCCAGCGCAGGAGGGTTGGAGAATGGGTCAGTGATTAACAATTATGTACAATCAAATTTAAAAATGCACAGCAGCCTCCAACATTCATACTCTGACCGCCAGGAAGCATCATCATTCTGCTGCCTGGGTTTACTCCTATTGTAAGTGAATTTACTGCAGTTGTGGTCTTGACCTCATGTTTGCAATTAAGAAAAACTTTATTCTGGATCAAAAGAGGCTTTTGGTGCCCCTCTATGTATTAGTTTCGCAAAAACATCTGACACCCATCAGTTAATTGGCTGCCTATCTGGACACTCATTCCCCTGGAAAACGGAAAGTGAAATTAAAGAATCTGGATATTTACGGTTGTTGTCATCTCAACAAATTGGCCCCTATTAGTGCATCTGTAATTTACTAAAGAACAAGTACACACAAAATGAGTGACAACAGCTTGCTTGCTCAGCCCAGATCATTCTTTTAAGAATTACGAATGCAGTGCAGACTTTCTTCTTGAAATGGCCCAAGCCCTTAATTGTTTTTCTTCCTTCTGTTCCAGCAAGAGAAGACACATTTTGTATAATCCAGTCCTTACTTAATCTTTCTGTCAGCACAAATATCAAGCGTGTAACTCTCCAAAATGGCACCAAAGCTAGGAGCATTTTTATAACTCTGGCAAAGCTCATAATGCACATTTCATTGTTGAGAATCATTGAGTTTAATTGGCTAATCAATTTTTAGGCTCTTTCCATTTGTATTTTGTTTAATCAACAAAAATAAATTGCCCTGCCAACCTTGAAAGAGCCAAGTCCGAGAACAGTGGCAAATATTTCGTTTGTCCTGCCAAAAGCGCTTTCCAACATAAATGTCTTAATTGAAGATGATTTATATTCAGAAGCGCTGAGCTTTTATCCTTTGAAGAAGGAAAAAGCTGTGTAAGCAAGCAGAAGGCAGCCGTTTTAGGCATTGTTTTTGACGTTTATCAATCCTTTTTATCCTCAGACCTTTCCCAGCCCTTACTGCTAATGATTCAGGCAGCACCCCTAGAGTAGCTGTCAAATGTCCCCCATAACCTTTGGTTAGAGTCAGACTTGACTGAATCTGGCATCCGTGCTCCTAAGGCACTGCCTTGCCATCATATGCCCTTGTTGGCTCAGCATTCCCCCATGCCTCCTGGGTGGCAGGGAAGCAGCAAGGATGAGAGAGGAAAAGATAATAGTGCGGTCCTTATGGAACTTATGTTAGACTTTTATCATAGACAGGGGTCTGGAGGCTGTAGATTTATTTACTGCCTCGTTTCTTTGCTCCTTCGTTGATCTTTAGCTTGAGCCTTTGTCTGCGCTGCCTTGGGGTGCCCTTCCTGTGACCTCCCCTCTGCTTCTGGTTGGCTTCCTAATGAGACCCTCCTAAGTGTCCATCTTCTGCTGGGTGTTCTGAGATGGATGGGAGGCCCGATGTTCTCCAGGAGGCCACCAAGTGACGAGGAAATGACTCCATGGGCAAAAAAGCCAATCTTAGGCAAACCTGGGACCAACACTGGGACAGTTGGAAGTTCTTTTGTGAATCCCAGAAGATCATGTTCTTAGAACAGATCCATTCCTGTGGGCGTGGGGCCCTTTGATTGGACTGCGTCAGTGGGGCATGACCCAGGTTGCTGGAGTCTTACGTAAACCGATAACCAAAAGCAGAAACATACAGAAGACAGCTGCTGCTTTTACCCTGCCGTGTGAAAGAGGACTTCAGAATCAGCTGTGGCTGAGAAAGAGGCAGAGCCAAACCTGAGAGACTGAGCGAGAAGCTAGAGACTGGAATCAGCGGAGCCCAGAGAAGAGGCCCCTGAGAGGTCCACAGAGCAGCTCAAAACTGAAGAGATAAGGCGTGCCACGAGATTGCCACAGCCCAGCTCGAAGAGAAGGCGACCTAGGGGCAGGCAGAGACTGGCTGCCATCTTTTCTTGCCACGTGGCAGGAGCCCAGGATCTGCTAGCTGTGGACCTTTGGTGAGAAAGCATCTCCGATGATGCCATGATTTGGACATTTTTGCAGCCTTGGAACTGTAAGCTTTTACCCCAAATAAATCCCCTTTATAAAAACCAACCTATTTCTGGTAATTTTGTATTGGCAGCATCACGCTACGTAACTAGCTCTAAGAAGCCACAGCTTGAAGCTCTGTAGTGCGTTTGTGTTTACCACCACATGGCCATTCCTTGACCTGAATGTTCTCCAGGTGGGCACCAGGTGACCTGGAAATGACTCCATGGGCAAAAAAAAGTTAGCCTTAGGTCCTTGGATCAAGTGAAGAATGAGAGACTGTTTATGTTTGGTTGGAGTGGGAAGGCCTACAGTTTGTCAGGACTCTTAACCTAATGGTGATGTTAATAAATGCAGAAAACCAATTTCTGATGATTATGACATGTTAAATCTTGTTCCAGGCATTCTGCATATACTAATCCTTCATCTTCCCCCAATTCCATTCGATAGCTGCTATCATTAACCCCATTTTCCAGATGAGGGAATCTACTATGTTAAAGATGCATGTCTATTGTAATTATAGGAACTTTAAAATATTAATCACACCTTAGAATCAAGGACTTGTGGTCCATGGATTGTAGGCTGGTGGTGCCAGTGGTTGGCTGCAGCAAGCAGTCCTTGGAACCCAGCTGAGAACTGCCAGGCAGTAATGTAGCTGGTGTTTATTGAGTTATTACTCATGCCAATCACGATCTGTGGTAGCTGGTTGTATGTGTCAGATTGGCTAGGTTGTGGTGTCCAAGTACTTGGTCAAACACTGGCCTTGTTGTTACCCTGGAGGTATTTCAACTGTGGGATTAGCTTCTAACCAGCTGGCCTTAAGTAAAAGAGATTACCCTCTATAATGTTGGCAGGACTCCTCCAATCAGTTGGAGGTCTTAAAAGCAAGAACTGGGGCTTTCAAGAATCAGAAGGAATTCTGCTGGAGACTACACCCTCCACTTTTCTTTGTCTTCCCTACAAATTGAAGACTTCAACATTGGTGTGAGCCAATTCCTTATAATAAAGCCCTTTATATACATATGTATCCTGTTGGTTCTTTTTTTTCTAGAGATTACTATCCATTGTTCCAAGACCTTTGCCTGTGTTCATTTTTTTAATCCTCACAACAAGACAGGTACTCTGATTTTAAGTGATCTATAGATGAGGAAACTACAGCACAGAGGGAAACTACAGCACCTAGTTAGTAAATGGCAAGGCCAAATGTTTAACTAAGGCCACCCAGCTTCCCAGCCAACCTCTTAACCACAACGGCATTTTGCCTCTGAGCTAAGACCCCTGGTGCTGCTGGGAAAGGGACAGTGGTATGGGAACCGGCCACCTTGCAGGACTCCATGTGGGTTAGAGGCACTGGCCCTGGTCGGGTGCCATGCCCAGATGGTTTGCCACTCCCCTGGGCATTAGCCTTGCTGTGACTGCACCTGTCCTTTGTAACCTTCTGTTCGTGCATGGCCGCGACCACCAGCAGTAGTAAAGGAAATAGGCTTGCTCTGAGAAGAATCATCAGACATGCCTGGGAAGCCGTTTACTGAATCTTGGGACTTGCACATATACTTCCTCATTTATTGGGTACAGACCCAGTGATCATCTCCATTTTGCAAAGGAGCAAACTGCAGCCCGGGGAGGGCAAGTCACGCCTCCTCGGCCACATAGCTGACGAGGGGCAGGGCTGGGCTTTGAGGCCGCGTGTCTGTAAGGACTGACTCCACGATTGAAGGGCTTCTCTCCTCACCTGGCAACTCCTGAGCCTATTCGTGCTCATGGGGACATTTTCCTGTATGGTCAACTCAGCTCTTCTCTTGTCTCCGGAGTGTTTTCCCCCTCCTGGTTTGCTTCCTCGACACTCTCCCGTGCCTCAGCAGCCCCGAGCTTTTCAGAACAACAGGATGAGATTTTCTGCAGCTCCCCCTGCAACTGATTTTGCTATTGCCTGTGCATCCGCACACCTGCTGAGCTGATGAGCTCTTGAAATGTCACTTGGCTGTTGGGAGGGGCTGTGTGAGCCTCAGCAGCAGCCATCTTGCCTGCCTCCTTGGGGTGGGTAGGAGGGTGGACTGTGGTTCCTCCTTCCGCCCCGGCTCCCCTCGGTGAGGTGAATGTGGGGGGAGGGGGGCGCGACTGCATTCCCAACCTTCCTTCTGACACAGGTGCCCCCCTGTCTGCCTGGACAACTTTCTTCTCCCAGGCAGCAAATCAGCAGCCGTTTCTGTGCTCTGTTTCTCTTGCAGCATTGGTTCTTAACATTTTTTCGGTCACCTTTTGAGAAGACACTGACATTTTTGACCCCCTTGTCAGAAAAATGTACCCCTGCACAAAACTCTGATTATAAATGCTGGGCTTTTCATTGTTGTCCTTATAGCAGAGCCTCCTTGGAGCTGCCCTCCCTTGCCCCCTGCACATATACAACTAGCTTAAAAAATTTTGGGTTCTTTCCACCCCCCCCCTCAATTAAGGCAATTATGGACAGTTGAATTTTAGATTCTCTGCTGCTTTCTCCGTTGTTAACAGTCTAAGTCCCAGCAGGAAAACAGATACTTCACTTGAAAGGGTGTGATAGAAGAGAGTTTAATGACAGTGTGTCACCAGGTTAAGGAAAACAGAGGGAGTGAGGTACACTTGGGCCATGGCAGGAGGCCCCTGCAACCCAAGGCCCGGGGACAGAGGGAGAGGGCCGCCTGGGAGCAGCTCTGACCTGCGATGGAGAGGCACCTTGCATGGGGGAGCAGGGAAATAAATGCTCCTCCGTTCTTTACTTCCCCCTACCTTCCTAGCTTCTGTCGGTATCTCCCGAGAGGCCAAAGAGCAAGGGAGCCTGGTTGAGGCAAGCCGCCAAGTTCAGCTTCCCAAGACCATAGAGCATGACGGCAGAAGATGGAGAGTCATCCAAGGGCAACTAGAGAATATTTAGCACATTGCCCTTCTAGATCCTTAAGCATCCTTTCCCCAGCAGGTGGCACTTTTGAGGAGCCAGGGGAGGCAGCTTTGTCATCCTTCAATGCTCTCCCTTGTATTTGGGCATCACGAGAAATTGCTTAGCTCATGCTATGGTTGGTCTGTAATCCTGGTAGGGATTGAAAGCTTCCTGTTTTGTTTTGTTTTTTGTCAAATGCTTTTAAATTCAGGCTTTTACACTTTTCCTCTTTTATTTGTCTGCCTGTCTTCACATTGCCACTTCGAAAAGCTTCATTATGCCTCATAATGATGAACCAGTCTGCTTCACTATCATGGGGAATTGGATATAAATTGCTCGCAGAGCGTTACATTCAAAGCTAGTTCTCCCGTATCACGTGATAGGGTGATGTATAGAAATTGGCAGTTCTTGATTTTGCAAAACCGGGAAATCACGTGTGGGGAAGCATATGAGAAATTAAAAAGTGTTAAGCAGCACCAGGTATTAAGAGACAGCAGATGTAACTGACCACAAAACGTTGGGGCCAGGAGGCCTGGGCTGTGCTCCTTGCTCCTGCTGCCACTTGCCCTGGACTTCCACCTCGAAAGCTGAGCGACTGCTACCCAGCATCAGACCTGGGGATTCCCAAGGACCTCTGCCTCAGCCTCACCCACTGCACAGAGCCTGGCTGTGTGCACAGCTCAGAGACCACGAGCTCCCTGCTCTGCAGCTTAGGAGGAACCTGGCTTTCCCTTGCGGGCTGGTTCTCATTATTAGGGAGCTGTGCCTTGAGATCAAGCCTGAAACCTGTCTTCACTTGTACACATCGACCTTAATTCTGCTCTCTCCTGAAACCTGACATTTCTCTCCCCACTCCCCCATTAAACAAATAAAGCAGTTAAAAAATTTTTTTAAACAGGAATCTGAGCCTGGTTTAACTTGTCTTGGTGACTCCAGGTTATTGTTACTGTAGAGGGCTGAGCTCTCTCTAGGACTGTTGTCTTAATTCTAAAGACCTGGATTGCTCTGCTTTCTAGTTTAAAAAGAAGGAAGCATAAACAACCAAAGGAAAAAAATAGATAAATTGGAACATAATCAAAATTAAAAACCTTTGTGCATCACAGGTCACCCTCAAGTGAGGGCAGTGGATGTCGCTTGAGTAGTTGAGTGCCTGCTTCCCATGGATGAGGTCCCAGGTTCAATCCCCAGTACCTCCTAAAACAAAAAAAGTGAAAAGACAATCCACAGAATGGTTTTTGTAAATCATATATCTAATCAGGGGCTTGTACCCAGATTATATAAAGAATTCTTGCTACCCAACAATAGAAAGACAACTAAGTTAAAAATGGTCAAAAGATCTGAATATTTCTCCAAAGAAGATATACAAATATTTCTTCACAGAAGATATACAAATGGCCAGTAAGCACATGCAAAGATGTTCAACATCACTAACCATCAGGAAAAAACAAAACCAAACTGAGTCACCACTTCACACCCACTAGGATAGCTATAATCAGAAGGACAGATAATGACAAGTATTGGCCAGGATACAGAGAAATTGGAACCCTCATGCACTGTTGGTGGGAATGTAAAATCGTACTGCGGGTCTGGAGAACAGCCTGGCAGTCCCTTGAAAGGTTAACCAGCCTTACCATATGACCTGGCCATTCCACCCCTTAGTATACATCCAAGGGAAATGGAAACAGGGAAGTGGCTGTGGCTCAAACAACTGAGCTCCTGTTTACCGTATGGAGGACCTGGGTTCGATCCCTGGGACCTCCTGGTAAAAAAAGAAAAAAGCCATCCCACACCTGTGCAATGCAGCGAGGCACAGTTCCCCCCACCTCGTCTAACTTGTTTTGCTGAGTCTGGTTATTGTTACTGTAGAGGGCTGAACTCTCTCCAGGTCTGTCGTTCTTATTCTAAAGACCTGCATTGCTCTGCTCCTGGGCTTCTTAATTCTTTGGTTCTTTCCTCTGCCACTAGCTCTTGCCGATGCCGTTTGATATAATTTTATAAATGACATGCTTCTTTTTATTCCATGGAATAAAGTGCATGGGCTTTTTGAAAGCTGTTTGTCATTCAGAACCTTTTTTTTGTGATCTTGCAGGTTGATGGCAGTGTTCCAGATGCTCACTCTGACAGAAGCCTGACTTTCACGTGGTAAGCCGTGTACCTGCTCCTATGTGCTCTGGCATATGCTTTGAAGGACTTTTAGGTGCACCTGGGGTATATAAAGAAACTCCCCTTTTCATTTATTTGGCACTCCTCATACTCCTAAACCTGTGCCAATGTTTGTTGCTTTTCACCCTTCCTTCTTTCTCCATCACCTCATTCACAGATATATTTGTAAGGTAGCAACTGTTATTTTTAAATCAATTTTATTGATATATATTCATAAAGCATATAATCTATCTGAAGTGTACAATCAATGGTGTTTTATATAATCACAGAGTTGTGCATTAATCACATCAATCAATATTAGAGCATTTTCATTACTCCAATAATAGTGAAAAACAAAAAACAAAAAAACTACCCCTTAATCATCACCTCTCAAAATCTCTATCCCTCCCTTGCTGTATAGAGGTGCTATTCTGTTTCTGTCCCTCTAATTTATTTGTATTTATATTTTGTATAGATGGAGTCAGATCATATGTAGTACTTTTTGTCTAGTTTCTTTCATTTAGAATATTTCCTTTTTTTTCTTTTTACTGTTAATGGTAGATTGTTAATATATTACTATACCCTATTGTCCCATATTTTGCTTTGATTGTATTTTTACCTATTAACGTCTTGTATCATTAACGTATATTTGCTCTGTTTCAAAGAAAAACATATATGCAATAATACCCATACTCATATTTCACATGAGGTTTTGCTATGATATACAGTCCCATGTTACTTATTTATTTTTTAAAGTTTCTTCCAAATCCCCCCTTTTTAAAATTTCTCTCCCCTTCCCCCCCCAGTTGTCTGTTCTCTGTGTCCATTTGCTGCATGTTCTTTGTCTGCTTCTGTTGTTGTCAGTGGCATGGGAATCTGTGCTTCTATTTGTTGTGACAGCTTGCTGTGTCAGCTCTCCGTGTGTGGTGCCATTCCTGGGCAGGCTGCACTTTCTTCCGCGCTGGGCGGCTCTCCTTATGGGGTGCACTCCTTGCGTGTGGGGCTCCCCTACGTGGGGGACACCCCTGCATGGCACGGCACTGCTTGCGTGCATCAGCACTGTGCTTGGACCAGCTCCACACGGGTCATGGACCCATGTGATAGGCGGATGCCCTAACCACTGGGCCAAGTCCGCTTCCCTGCCTAGCATCTTCTTGATGTCCTTCATCTCTTTATCCATATTGTCTTTCAACTCATTGATTTGATTTAGGAGATTTTTTTTTTTTTTTAAAGATTTATTTATTTATTTAATTTCCCCCCCTCCCCTGGTTGTCTGTTCTTGGTGTCTATTTGCTGCGTCTTGTTTCTTTGTCGCTTCTGTTGTCGTCAGCGGCACGGGAAGTGTGGGCGGCGCCATTCCTGGGCAGGCTGCACTTTCTTTTCACGCTGGGCGGCTTTCCTCACGGGCGCACTCCTTGCGCGTGGGGCTCCCCCACGCGGGGGACACCCTTGCGTGGCACGGCACTCCTTGCGCGCATCAGCACTGCGCATGGCCAGCTCCACACGGCTCAAGGAGGACCGGGGTTTGAACCGCGGACCTCCCATATGGTAGACCTCCCTTATGGACGCCCTAACCACTGGGCCAAAGTCCGTTTCCCTGATTTAGGAGATTTTTATGAACTTAGTTGATCAGTTTTCTCATGTCCTGTCTCATCTGGAACTTTGATACATTCCTTTTTGTTTTTGAGCCATATCTTCCTTTTTCTTTGTATGGCTTGTAATTTTTGGTTGCTGTCTAGTCATCTGATTATAATGGTGAGTTTACTCTGATGCTCAATTTCTCTCACTTGTGTAGGGATTTAGTGGTTGGAGACTCTGTGTTATTGTTGTTCTTGGTTCAACCTGTTCTAGCTCTTTAGAATTGTCCCTGTTTAGTTGTTCAGATCTAGGCCATGGGTGAGTAATAGGTTGCAGACCCACTTCCAAGGGCCTTGGGGAGGGAGGTTGAAAAGGCCTGAAAAAGCCTCTTTAATTTCCTTGTATGCACTTCCATTATCTGCCAGCAGATGGAACTCTTAGGCAGACTTCTCAGCTCAAACCCAGGTTGGAATGTGTTTACTGTAATCCCAACTGGAACAGTGGAATAGTCAGAGCCTTGCAAATCAAACTTTCTCAGAAGTTATTCTCCCCCCACTGCTGGCAGTTCCTATCCTTTTCCAAGGTAGAAATAATTCCCCTCCCCTCTTTGTCCTCAATAACCAGTCCTGGTTAGTAGGGAAGGTGTTTGCGAGGGTTGAATTACTTTTGTCCCCTTCCAGCTCCCAGCGTGGAAGAGCTCATGTGACACAGCAGATCAAATTTGTTGGCCAAAAGCTGAATCAACCTTAGCTGCATCCCTTTCTCTACCCTTACCTCTGTTCATAGCCACTGGCTGGAGAGCTCAAAGCTGTCTGCTCTGAGGGTGTGGGGATGGGCACCTGAAGCTCCAACTACAGTTTTTACTCACAGAGTTTTCCCGCTAGGATTCTTTTTCTCTGCTTCTCTTTTGGGTGGTATCCAGCCTTCCCCTGGTGTCCTAAGCCCTAGAACATTTTTCCAAGCCGTTTCTGCCAGTTCTCTAGTTATTTTTCTGGGAGAGAAGTGAGTCCTGTTTCTACAATCCTCCGTCTTCCCAGAAGTCTGAGGTAGTGACTTCTGTAGTGTAAGAAAACAGCATCAAAACAGCCAAAATACTTTGTAATTTTGCCTGAAGAATATTAGAGTAAGGATTTAAAAAATCATATTTTAAAATAAACGTTTCTTTTTTTTTTTTAAAGATTTCTTTTTATTTATTTCTCTCCCCACCCCTGCCCCCCATTGTCTCTTCTCTGTGTCCATTTGCTGCATGTTCTTTTTTGTCTGCTTCCGTTGTTGTCAGCGGCATGGGAATCTGTGTTCCTTTTGGTTACGTCATCTTGCTGCGTCAGTTCTCCGTGTGTGCAGCGCCAGTCCTGGGCAGGCTGCACTTTCTTTCATGCTGGGTGGCTCTCCTTACGGGGCGCACTCCTGCACGTGGGGCTCCCCTACACGGGGACACCCCTGCGTGGCATGGGTACTCCTTGCGCGCATCAGCACTGCGCATGGGCCAGCTCCACACAGGTCAGAGAGGCCCAGGGTTTGAACCGCGGACCTTCCATGTGGTAGGTGGACACCTTAACCACTGGGCCAAGTCCGCTTCCCAATAAACATTTCTGTATGACTTTAATAGATAAGGATTCTTTTTGGTTAAACATCAGCACTATTCTATAATCATACACTAAAAAATAATCATTTCTTAACAGCAGTGATCATTCATATTAAGATTTCCCTGCTTGTCTTATTTTTTAAAGCAAAGATTCAAAATGCCTTAGGATAACCAAAGGCTCTAAACAGAGTCCACACATTGCATTCAGTCCATGTGTCTCTTAAGTCTCTTTTTAATAAGTAGCCTTCCTGTTCCTCTCTTGTTCTCTGTTGCAATGTATTTGTTCAAGGACATAGGTCATCAGCCCTGTGGAGTTCTCCTCAATCTGGATTTTGTTGTTGAGATGTTTGTGGTGTCCTTTTACATGTTTCATTGTCCCCTGTATTTTCTATAAAGTAAGGGCTGGATGCATTATTTCATTAGGAGTTTAAAAAAGGGAAGTGGATTTGGCTCAACTGATGGAGTGTCCTCCTACCATAGGGGAGGTCCAGGGCCCAGGGCCTCCTGACCCATGTGGTGAGCTGGCCCGTGCTCAGTGCTGATGCACACAAGGAGTGCTGTGCCACGCAGGGGTGTCCCCCATGTAGGGGAGCCCCACTCGCCAGGAGTGCACCCCACAAAGAGAGCTGCCCTGTGCGATAAAAGTGCAGCCTGCCCAGCAGTGGCGCCGCACACATGAAGAGTTGACAGCGTCAAAGTGATACAACAAAAAGAGAAACAGATTCCCAGTACTGCTAACAAGAATGCAAGCAGACACAGAAAAACACAACAGCGAATGGACACAGAGAGCAGATAATGGGGGCGGGGTAGGGTAGGGGGGTGGGGGGGAAGGGGAGAAAAATAAAAGAAATAAATCAATCTTTAAAAAAAAAGGAAAAGGTGATGTCCCAATTTTGTCATGCCTTTTGCATTCATTAGCTCAAAAATTTCTATAAAGAACTTTACTCCAACCTTTTTTTTTTTTTTTTAATGTACCCTGAGGTACAGTTTGTAGGAAAGGCAAGATAATGGCTTGATTATTTCCTTTTTTTCCACCAGAGTAAAGAGCTGGATGCATATCGTCCACCAAAGATGATCATTGAGGTCTTTTAAAAATATATCATTACAGACTCTTGGGTTTTTAAATTATTTGACATTGGTGTGAGGATTTGATTTAATTAAAAAAAAAAAAAGATGTCCCCTTCTTTTTTATTTACTTTTTTTTTTTTTTAACGTTTCTAAATGCTACTGAATAGGTGCTTCAGATAATAAGAGAAAGGGGGGAAGGAAGTTAAAAAGGAAGAGACTAGAGCGCTAAGGGTAGTTAAACGAGGATGAAGGTGGGGTAAAGGAAGCTTTGATTAAAAAGTAAAAGATAAGAACAAAAAAAGGAATGTCTAAGCTACTCGAGGGCAGTTGGATGTGAGGAAATGAATTGATTGAGCATATGCTTGTTTAGCTCCTACTCTGTGCTGGCCTCTGCTCTAGGCACCGAGGACAAAATTCCGGTACTCACGGAGCTTATATTCTTGTTAATGTGAAGTCAGAAAATAAACAAATGCATGACTTTGTAAATGACTCATATGTCAGATGGTTGATGTCTGCTGTAGGGAAAAGTAAAACAAGGAAGGGCAAGTGGGAGTCCTGGAGGTGGGGTCAGGAGGTGGTCATGACTTTACATAGGGTGATCAGGGAGGGCCTCTCAGAAGATACTGGAGCAAAGACCAGAAGTTCTTTGTATCCAGAATTTTTTATCCGGAATTTTATTTTCTCTTGTTCATTCTTCTACATGTTAGGTGACGTTATCCTTATCCTCGAAAGGCAGTATAATTCAGTGTGTAGGTTTGTATCAAATGAAGTCATTTCACTGGGTAGATGTTGAAGGTCAGCAGTCCCCAGTTTCAGCATGTTGATACCTTGATATGCTTTATACCTTCTTCCTTAGATACTCTAAAGCTTTCTCTCAGGTGAGTGTGTTAGCATCTGGGTGGTTTTGCCTTTATGTGATCAAGAAAACTCCATCCTTTTAATGAATGGCACTTGCAGAGGATTGACAAAATAGGTAGACTTGCATTTTTCCCCCAGATGGAACTCAGCTAGTTTTATCTTAGCTATACTCTTGGCTATATCGTGTGCTTCATTATTATGATAGCTGTGGAATTCCTTAAGTAGGAAAAAATTGAAATAGATTTAAACACATAAAGAACTTTTCTTTCTTAAATGCATCTTAAGGCAATAAAAGCCAGAATATAATTATTAGAAATGATAGAAGAAAAGAATTAAAACAATAAAATTGCTTAGCAAAGATCCTGTTTCATAATGCCTTTGGATATAATTGGTTTCATAATGTGTAATTAACAGTCTTCCTGTGAAGTATGAAGCTTAATTTTGGGCAGGCCGGGCACCTCTGAGGAGGTGGTGATGGCTGAATTAGTTCTTCCAGTAGCATTTCAAAATCTGCACAGGCTGTGGTCCCTTATTACCTGCCTTGCTAGTTGTTTTTTTGTGGTGGGGAGTGAAAGAGTTAAAGAAGGGCTAGGACTGAGTGTTCTCCAAAGCTTGACTATGGAAGTGGAGGCTCCCCCAAAGCCAGCCAGGACAAGCGAACCACAGCCCAAACACCAAAAAAAGATGAAAGTGCCCCAGGAGGTAGACGTGGAAGACCTTGAAGATGAGAGCTTAATCTCTCATCCCTTCCACCAGAAGACTCAACTGGAGCCAGGTGGACCCTGCCCGGGGAGCCCAGGTTTCAGCATCGCCCCTTTCCCTTCTTCCCAGATTCCTTTTCTGTAATGACCTGGTGACCTTCCCCAGAGGGATTTGTTGGGAAGGAAGAGGGTAGAGAAGAGAGATCGGAAGAGGTTGGGGGAATCTCTAGCAGTCAACTCCATTCTGGCCCACTACTGGTCCACATGTGTCACAGAGAAAGAAGATAAACTCCTTGTTACTGGGTGTGGCTTGAGCCCCAGATCCCAGGGTAACTTCCTGGGGAGTTGGAGTAGACCAGGTGTGGACATCACTTTTTGGTCAGGTTGGTTTGAGTCTTGTGCTTAAAACAGGTTGAAGAGCCTCCTAGGCTTATTTTATAGATCACACCCTAACTCTGGCCCCGTAGATCTCATTGCAGTGATGACCAGGAATACTTACCCCAAAGAAAAGGAAGGGAAGAGTCTGAGCCTCAGTTTCCCTGTGTCCTACCCTAGTTCCAATGGGTTCCTTAAGGTTTGGGAGACCAGAATCCCAAGAACACAAAAATACTGGGAGAGAGCATACTGGACAGAGCTGAGCTGTTATAACTCCTCATTTGGTTCAAGAGTTCCTTGCCATGCTCCCCCTTTCTGATGACCAGGCTACCTCTCAGAGAGGGGGGCGGTCGTGATTGCTCTTGATGATATCAGACCTGTCCTGTTCTGGGACTTTCGCTCTGTGACCGTAAAGACGCTGACTTCATTGCAGTGTCATCTGGGGTGGGGGTGGGAGCCAGCGCTGCCCAGACATTTTTCTGAAAGCGTCTATAGCTTTTTAGAAATTTTGGATCTCTTCTTTGGAAATAGCTTTTAGAATCTGTGTCATCTTCTTTGGAATAACTTTCTCAATGGCCAGTCTTTCTCTTTTTGGGGTGGTTTTGATTTTAAGTAAAATTCATGTACACATTTCCTGTAATTGGTTTGCTACTCCCATTCATATTTGCATAATTCTCCACAGCGTAGCTGGAGAGATTTTTTTGTAAGTATCGATCAAATGTCATTACTCCTCTCCCTGGAACCTCCAGTGGCTTTTCTAGTCTCATCGTAGTATTTTCATCATCTATCGCTCCCATTAGAGGGAAGGGTTCCTGGGGACAGGGGCATCTTTGTTTTGGTCTCTTGACCATCCCATGTCCCCATTGTCTAAATCAGAGGCCATCACAACATGTGTCT
Source organism: Dasypus novemcinctus (assembly GCF_030445035.2). Lineage (NCBI taxonomy): Eukaryota > Metazoa > Chordata > Mammalia > Cingulata > Dasypodidae > Dasypus > Dasypus novemcinctus. Next base: position 151,907,064 of record NC_080676.1, on the reverse strand, counting down.
TGTAAGTATAGTTTCCCAAGATGGTTAATCGAAGGAGTAGTTCAGATTTGGAAGTATGTGCTCTGATCTCTGCTGGTAAAAACAAATGGAAAACAAAGCCAAGACGGTCCCCTTATCAAACCTGCTATGTTGGAGTGGTTCAGAGTGTGGAGGTTTATAACAGAGGGTATCCTCAGGGGTCTCAGGTACCAGGAACTTTCCTCCCTCTGCACCTGCATCCCTCAAGCTCATGATGCTTTTCTTGGGTCACAAAGGGCTTCACTTATATCAGGGTCTTTTAACCTTAGGACTCTTGACATTTCGGACGAGGTGATTCTTTGTCGTGGGGACTGTGCTTTGTTTTGTGAATTACAGGGATGTTTATGCGGCATCTTTGCCCTCTGCCCACTAGATGCCAGATGCTGACTCAGATCTGACAAGCAATGTATTTCTGCCCATTGCTACCTGTCCCCCCGGGAGGTAAAATTACCTCCATTGAGAATCACTGGTCTTGGCAGCAGACTTGGCCAGTGGTTAGGGTGTCTGTCTACCGCATGGGAGGTCCGCGGTTCAAACCCCGGGCCTCCTTGACCCGTGTGGAGCTGGCCCACGCGCAGTGCTGATGCGTGCAAGGAGTGTCCTGCCATGCAGGGTGTCCCCGCGTAGGGGAGCCCCACGTGCAAGGAGTGCACCCCGCAAGGAGAGCCACCCAGCATGAAAGAAAGTGCAGCCTGTCCAGGAATGGTGCCACACACATGGAGAGCTGACACAACAACAACAAGATGATGCAACAAAAAGAGACACAGATTCCCGTGCAGTTGGCAACAACAGAAGCGGACAAAGAAGACACAGCAAATAGACACAGAGAACAGACAACCGGGGTAGGGGGGAGGGAAGAGAAATAAATAAATAAATAAATAAATAAATAAATAAATAAATAAATAAATAAATCTTTTAAAAAAAAATCACTGGTCTAGTGAAATATCCACACATCTTACCTACCACCAAGATTCTGCTTGTACTTGCTTTATCACTTTTCTGTCCATTAGTGAGGCTCAGTTTTGCTAACGTAAGTGCTTTGAAATGGTAACATGTTCAAATTTAGATGATGGTGATAAGAAGGAGAACGTGAATTTTCACCTGCAGGGTCAAACCTTGGAAGTTTCGTTTTGTAAACTACGTTTGTGATCTCAATAAGTTACCATTGTGTGTGATTTTTCCTTTGCCGTTTACATATTTTTTTTCCCCCCATCATCAAGGAGGTCGTTTTTTGCTAACACATTGAGTATGTGTTTGATACTTAAAATCATAGCCTGGGTTGGAAGGGATCTTGAGAAACCTTTGGACATATAGGAAATGTCCAATTAATTAAAGTTGATGTCATCATCATTTTGTTGTTCAACTCCTTTATTTCAAAGATAAGGAAACTAAAGCCTAAAGGAGGACAGTGATTCACTCAAGTCATGGTTAATGGCAGAGCAATAACTGTATGGGTTTTTGCGGGAGAATTTTCTTGCACTCTTGCTTTCTGTGAAGGTTGATGCTGTGATTAGCAACATTCTCTGGGCTGATTTCTGAGGAAGTTCTAGCATTCCCCGCTCCCCCCACTGAGATTCCTACTGGAGCCTGAACGTAAAATGCCCTGGGCTCATCAAGGATTTGCTAACAACAACCATAACATTTTATTTTAAGATTATTGGGAGGAGCTAAGGGAAGAGATTAGGGGAGTCAGACAAGGGGAGGGAGATATAGTACCTTAAATTACATAGACATTTAAACCTTCTATCAAAAACAATGTGGGAAGTGGACTTGGCCCAGTGGTTAGGGTGTCCATCTACCACATGGGAGGTCCGCCTTTCAAACCCCGGGCCTCCTTGACCTGTGTGGAGCTGGCCCATGCGCAGTGCTGATGCGTGCAAGGAGTGCCCTGCCATGCAGGGGTGTCCCCTGTGCAAGGAGTGCACCCTGTGAGGAGAGCTGCCCAGCGCGAAAGTAAGTGCAGCCTGCCCAGGAATGGTACCACACACAACGGAAAGCTGATGCAGCAAGATGATGCAACAAAAAGAGACACAGATTTCCGGTGCCACCAAGAATGCAAACCGACACAGAAGAACACAGCAAATGGACACAGAGCACACAACTTGGGGGGGAGGGGGGGGAAGGGGAGAGAAGTAAATAAAAAATAAATCTTAAAAAAAAAAACATCAAAACAATGGGAGTAGTTGTAGCTCAAGTGGTTGAGTGCCTGCTTCCCAGAGACGAGGTCTCGGGTTCAATTCCTGATACCTCCTAGAAAACAAAACAGAACAATGACGAAAAAACTATGCCAAGAGAAAAGAAGTGAGGAAAGAGGATCCTTGGATAAAAGAACTGAGGAGTTAAATGAACTGCACGCAATGTTTGGATCCTAATTTGAGCAGACCAACTGTAAAAAAGATAAAGAGAGGCAGACAGACTCAGGGACATTTAGAAAGTGAGTGGGTAATTGTTAGTATTGAGGACTTTTTTTCCTTTTGGCTGTAAAAATGGTGTTGTGATTATGGTTAGGAAAAAAATCCCTTTTTTAGAAATAAATATGTATGCATCTAAGTATTTGTGGATGACATAAAATGATATTTTCTTTAAAAGAAGTAATCCCGATTATTCCCATCATAATAAGTACAAAAAAGGGAAAATTATTCAACTTCAGTAAATTAAAAATGTCTTTGTAATGAGAAAAATATATAAATAGGGTGAGAAATTTTCAACTTTTAATTTTATCTCAGAGAATCTTCCAAGCCCAGCAGATGCTCCCCGGTTTCCCTGGCAAAGGACTTTGGCCCTTAGTAATAGGAGGATGTGACAACAGGAGCTTCAGGAGGCTCCCCTTGGCCAGGCCAGCAGGGTGGCTGCCCTGGGCACCCACGTGGCTGCTGGTTTCCTCCAGGCATCGCCCTTTGCCAGCGAAGACCTCACCGTGTGCTGTGTGAATTCCTGGGGTGGTATATTCCTGGGAAGACCTCCTGGAGAAGGCAAAGAGGCGGTTTAAACCTTATGCAAGTAATGCATGCTTTTGGTAAAAAAAAAACCTGAGGAATAAAATGAAAGGCTTTTTCTGTTTCACTGCTCTTCCCAGCAGTACCATTTTTAGTAAACAAGTTGATTGGTCTCTTTTCAAGTCTTACTTGGTTACGACGACCATATCAGAGTTTTTGTTTTTATACTTTTTAAAAGTGAAAAAAAAAACCATTTTGAAACAGTTACAGAACACTGGTAGTACAGTACCAAAGAACTGTTTCCCCTTCTTGGTAACACCAGGAATCTGTGTCTCTTTTTGTTGTATCATCTTGCTGCATCAGCTCTCCGTGTGGGCGGTGCCATTCCTGGGTGGGCTACACTTTTTTCGTGTGGGACGGCTTTCCTTGTGGGGTGCACTCCTTGCACGTGGGGCTCCCCTATGCAGGGGACATCCCTGCATGGCATGACACTTCTTGCGCGGCAGTGCCATGCATGGACCAGCTCACCACATGGGCCAGGAGCCCTGGGTTTGAACCCTGGACCTCTCGTATGGTAGGCAGACACTCTATCAGTTGAGCCACATCTGCTTCCCCCAAAATGTCTTTTATTATAAGCAAATAGAATCACGAGTTGCATTTAGTTTCATGTCTTTTTAGTTTCCTTCTGTCTGCAACAGTTCAGTTTTTCCTTGACTTTCACGATTTTCCGTAACACCCCAGCAGTGCTGTTCCCTGGCTGTGGCCTAGCCTGGCCAGCTCCTTGGGGGGAAAAAAAAAGATTACAGGCCATTATTTTCTAGAATATTCCTCTCTTTGGGTTTGTCTAATTTCTCATGACTAGATCTAGCTTCTGCATCTTTGGCAAGAATATCACACTATTCATGATATGTTTTCAGCACATCTCGTCAGTCAGTCCATGATTTCAAACTGGCATATTGATAATATTCATTTTGATAACTTAAGATGGTATCTCTCAGCCTTTTCCCTTGTGATTAATAAGTATTCTATAGGGAAGTATGTTGAAATCATGTAGGGAAGCGGACTTGGCTCAGCGGTTAGGGAGTCCGTCTACCACATGGGGGGTCCGCGGTTCAAACCCCGGGTCTCCTTGACCCATGTGGAGCTGGCCCATGCACAGTGCTGATGTGCGCAAGGAGTGCCGTGTCACACAGGGGTGTCCCCGTGTAGGGGAGCCCCACACGCAAGGAGTGCCCCTGTAAGGAGAGCCGCCCAGCGCGAAAGAAAGTGCAGCCTGCCCAGGAATGGCGCCGCCCACACGGAGAGCTGACACAAGAAGATGGTGCAACAACAACAACAAAAAGAAACACAGATTCCCGTGCCGCTAACAACAACAGAAGCGGGCAAAGAAGAATACGCAGCAAATAGACACAGAGAACAGAGAACAGACAACTGGGGAGAGAGAAGGGGGGAGAAGGGGGGAGAAATAAATAAAATAAATCTTAAAAAATATATATCATGTAAATATTCCATTCCTCATCAGATTCTCAATGTATTCATTTATCTATTTGTATATATTACTCATGGACTATTCAGTGGACTGTATTACTATCATTATTTGTTTTTACACTCAAATTGTTACTAATGTGGCCAGGAAGGGTCCCTCTAAGCTGGCTTCTACGTCTTGTTGACTTGTTCCCTTCCTTCTTTGAGTATTTCTTCTCTTTCTGATATAGCAAGATGTTCGAGGCTCATCTTATTCTTTCCCTGCCCGAGCCAGGGAGCCAGCATTTCTCCAAGGAGTCCTGGTTCCTTTTAATCGAGACTGGTATTAAGAAGCCAAAATCTGGGCATTTGGTATGTTCATTGCTATTGGGATGTCTGTCTTCCAAAGTTCTCAGAGTGGACTGAACTGGGAATTTATATATTTACAACATGAGTTCACATCAGTACTACCTTCAATTATGATTTAGTTCTACCCAGTTCATTCTCGGTTTCTCCTTTTCTATGTTCATAACTGCCTTCTCTGACAATGAGAAATTGGGTGCTTTTTAACCTCAATATATTTATCTGATCCATCGACATGTATGTAACCAGTCTTCTACCTCTAGCCCTACCTCCTTCCATGTAGATGTCCTCCTCTCCTGCTTGGGCTGTGACACCCCATGCCAGGTGGTCACTCCACATGGCTACTCTTTCTCCCTACTGGGCCAGGATAGGACACCCCACTTGATGCCACTCTCACCCCTCCATTCCTGTTTGAATGCCTGCCTTGCTCTGTCCCACTCTGAGGCTCTTGTATCATTCAGCAAATATTTTATTGAGCATCTGTTATGTGCTAAGTATTTGAAACATTTGGAATATATCGCAAAAAATACTGACAAAAATCTATCTTTGTGGAAATTACCTTTTAGTAGGAGGAGATAGATAAATAAACATAAATAGCAAATCATATAGAATGGTAGCAGGTGATAAATGTTTTAGACATGAAGTAATGGTAGTGGGGGGTTATTTTAAATGTGATTGTCAGAATAGATCCCTGTGAGAAGGGAGAAACACTGGAAGGAAGTGTAGATATTGAGGAAGATCATTCCCGAAAGAGGGAATAACAGCTAGTGCTAAGGCCTTAAGGTGGGAGGAAGCATCCTGAGGTGTTTGAGCAAAGTGATGAGACCATTGTGGCTGGACCAGGGTGAGCGAGGGAGGGAGCATAGAATAATTCTTTATCATGAGCCAGGACAGGTCGTGAGCTGAGCCAGGTCATGTCAGACCCTGTAGGCCGTTTACTGTGTCCCACCTCCTCACTGCTTGGGGTCTTTACCTTTTTTTTTTTCAAATGGAGAACAAAATTTTATTTAAAAATATGTTTCAGTAACAATGAAATACCAAAAGCTGGTCACTGTAATGAAAAAAAAAGTAACAGGTATTTGCTTTAAATGTTCGATTTTTTTCCCTGAAAAATACAAGAAGTGTCACTGTAATATACTGCCAACTCCCATTATTTCTGTTTGAATTATTCATTTTATAGGTTATCCAAAGAAATTTTAAAATCCCACATTGGCTTTCATCTAATATTTAGATATACATCTGAGTTGCTTTTAGCTTCAAGTGGATACATTCGCAAGGAATGTAAACACATTTGAACATCTATTTTAGTAAACATAATTAGGAAGATAAATCTACACTTAAGAAACGTGTCCTAAAGCAAAATATTGCTTTGCACCACCACTTTCCTTAAAAACAAACAAGCGAACAAACAAACAGAAAAACCTGACACCACTGATAATGTACTGGTTGTTTAAAATGAACAAATTCTACTACTTACGTGAAGAGAAAAGGCGTAACTAAAATTATTTCAAACCCAGAGCAGAGTAAATTTTCACAGCAAATAATGACATTTAGTATTTAAAAAGTGGTTTTTACATCTTCAAAGTGCTAAAGAAGCAAGTATTGAAGGAAAACTTCAGGCCTTTCTAAAAAATTATGTCTGACCAGGAGCAATGAAATCTCAAGAAGACGGGAGATAAAACAAGTTAAATTTAAAAGGCCCCCATTACTATAAAATATTTCTTAACTGTATTTTGCAAAGAAATGAACACAGTGGTTGAATAACCAATTTAGGGCCAGGTTAGTAAAATACAACTCACCTATCAATCCACATCTTTTTTCAAACTACTCTAAACAGAATTTCTTCCACACTGCATGTATACATATATCCTATCACATCCATATTTTGTATAATTTTTATCATCTGTATTCATTGCCATGATCATAATGTGCAGCAAGTAAAAATGATCCTTTATATCAAAATTTTTGATATCTGGTGTTCTCTGCAAACTAAAAGGTGATCACAAGTTATATTTTATTTCTTTTAAATGTAGATGCATGTTCATTAGGACATCTTAACTCATTTTTGAACTCCCAGATATTGGTGTGATTTACTTTGGCCATTGAAGATAAGAATCCTGTCTTAGTATTTACAGTATGACTAAATACCTCTTTTGTCAAACCTTGGCCCTGAGTTTTGGGATTTATAAACTATGAAACTGAAAATACCCCAAATTATATTAGGTAATACTGGTGTCCCTACAATATTGTGCTTTCTCCCCATTAACAACTGAAAGCACCTTCTCTTTAGCAGAGTGGCCTGGAGGAATACCCAAATAAGGAAATAGGACATTTTTTGTCTTAAACTTTTTTAAAAAACTTCAGAACAATTCATCCCAAAATAATTTTTGTTTTAGTATAAAATGCCGTATCCCTAAGTCCTTCCAGTAAAACTGATATGGCATGAAAATGCAGCATTTTCATCCTGCAGCTTTTGGTATCCTTGGGGGAATCCTGTAATCTCTGGCTTGATAAACACGGCATTCATGTATCATTTCAACTATATGGAATTCTTAACATTTTTTGGAAATCATATAAAAGGCTTTTTAAAAAAGGTAGTTGTGGTTACACTCAACCAGACATTTCTAAATATTGAAAACAGCTCTACATTTCTTAAAACTATTCACTAAAAATAAAATTAAAATGAAATGAATAACATAAAAGCAATTTCTAGTGGTGACAGTATTCTCATAGTAGCACATAATCTACTTCTCGGAGTTCTTTCCTATAATGCTAGGATTATTTAATACCAACAACTAAGTCTTCAAAACACTGTAACATTAAATGTATCAACTTGCTGACATTGTACAGAGAAAAGCAGAATTTTATATCAACCACCATTGAAAGCTCAAAAGAAGTTATTAATTAAAATACAGGCTCTCTGGTGCTCCAGTGAGCCTAGATAATGTTTCTGGTTTTACTGAAGTTTTTTCTTTCTTTTGGGGTGTGTGTGTTATGCTCCTAAGCCAAACACTTTAAACATATCAAGTGTTGATGCTTTTTGAAGAGACACCTAAACTAAAATTATCCTTAGGCCCAGGTATACTCAATTGTATAAATTCTTCTGGGTAGCATTAGTAATTAAGATAAATCTGGGGAAGCGGACTTGGCCCAGTGGATAGGGCGTCTGCCTACCACACCTTGACCCGTGTGGAGCTGGCCCATGCGCAGTGCTGATGCGCGCAAGAAGTGCCCTGCCACTCAGGGGTGTCCCCGCATAGGGGAGCCCCACGCGCAAGGAGTGCGCCCCATAAGGAGAGCCGCCCAGCATGAAAGAAATTTCAGCCTGCCCAGGAATGGCGCCACACACACGGAGAGCTGACGCAGCAAAATGACGCAACAAAAAGAGACATAGATTCCCATGCCACTGACAGCAGAAGCAGACAAAGAAGCACATGCAGCGGATGGACACAGAGAACAGACAACCGGGGGTGGGGGGAGGGAGAGAAATAAATAAAAAATAAATCTTTAAAAAAAAAAGAAAAAAGTTAAATCTGGCTCCAAAAAGTACTCCACCCTATGAATGAGGAAACTGAGGTACAGAGGGTATTCCTGACTTGCCCACCGTCACACAGTGAGGAAGAGCTGGCTCAGTCCCAGGACATCTGGCCCCAGCAGGTGAGTTTGCTTATACCACGTAATGGATGCATGTTCATTTTTTGTTGTTGATTTTTAAAAAATTTATTGAAGTACATCCACTCATACATAAACATACATAAACAATAAGTGTGTACTAATAGTTGTGAACTTACAAAACAAACATATGTAACATCATACAGGGCTCTCATACCTCATCCTACCACCAACACCTTGCATTGTTGTGAAACATTTTTAAACTAATGATTAAAGAACACCCTTAAAATACTACTACTAACCAAAGTATCTTACATTTGGTGTATTTTTTTCCCCCAGTCACACTGTTGTTATTATTTTAAAAAAATATTATTTGTATATGAACATATATGAACAATAAGTGTACAGTTAAAGTTGTGAATGTGCAATGCAAACATGCATAACATCATACAGGGGTCCCAACGTCAACCCACCACCAGCCATCTTGCATTATTATGAAACATTTGTTAAAAATTATGAAAGAGTATTGTTAAAATCTTACTACTAATGACAGTCCTTATGTTATATTTGGTGTATTTCCCCTAACCCACCCTATTATTATTTTTTAAATGTATTTTTATGACAGAAGTTGTAAATACAAAGCAACATGCACATATGCAGAATTCCCATATAACATTCCTCTATCAACACAGCACACCGTGTTGGAACATTTGTTACAGGCTATGAGATAATATCATCAGATTATTACCAGATCCATAGCGTACATTTAGCATAGTTTTTCCATACTCCCCGATTATCAACACAGTACATCTTTGGTATAGATCCGTGACTATTACATTTTTACTCTTAACCATCATCCATAGGTCACTCAGTTGTATTTTTCCCATGCTTTTCCACATCCCCACCACCCTGCAATAGTGATGTACATCTGCTCTAGATCACACAAGACATCCTTGAATTTGTACTATCAACCACAGTTCTCATCCACCTCTGAGTTTATTGTGTTATTCAGTCCCTAGATTATTCTCTTGCTTTCTGTCAGTTGGCATTTACATCCCTAGACTACCCTTTTCAGCCAGACTCCCATTTATAAACCAGCTGTTACTCACTATAATGTGTTACCATCAACTCTATACATTTCCACACTTTTATAGTAATGTTAATTAAAACTTCTACATATGTTAAATATCAGTAGTCCATCTCAATCCTCCTCTTTTTTAAGAATCCACCACCTACCACCAGGTCTTGAAGATATTTTCCTACATTTTATTCTAGAAGCTTATGGTTCTTGTTTTTATATTTAGGTTTTTAATTAATTTTGAGTTAATTTTGTATAAGGTGTGAGATAGGGGTCCTCTTTCCTTCTTTTGGCTATGGATATCCAGTGGAGGATAGAACTGGCCTCTGTGGCATGGAGTGCTCTACTCAGGAATCTTCTCTGCAGATGTGCAGTCTCCTCCTTACATTCCTTCAAGGATGTTGCAGGATGCTCTTCTGGTCTCCTGGAGCCCCCATACAGGTGCTTTAGGTAGTTCTGGGTAATTACTAATGGTGCACGAACTACTAGAGGAGACTCTAGGAGCTCCTTACTCTGTCGCCATCTTGCTGGTTGTGATCCTCATGTCCATTTTTTACCTCTTTTCTGAGCTTCGGCCTTGTCTCCAGTTTCTTAGGGATGTGTGTTAGTGTTCTGTGCCATATAACCACTTACCACAAAACTTAGTGTCTTAAAACAACGCACAGGGGGAATGGATATGGCTCAAGCAGTTTAGCATCCACCTCCCTCATGGGAGGTCCCATGTTTGGTTCCTGGTGCCTCCTAAAGAAGACAGACAAACAACGAGCAAAACCAAAATGATCAGGGATCAGATGTGGCTCAAGCAGTTGAATGCCCGCTCCCATAAGGGAGGTCTCTGTTTCTACTGCCTGTGCCTCCTAAAGAAAATAACGGAACAGACAATGAGCAAAACAACAACAACAACAACCACCAAACAGATGAGGGAACCATCTTGGGAAAAAAAAACACACACAAAAAAACAGTGCACATTCATTATCTCACAGTGTGAGTCAGGCATCTAGGCACAGCCTGGCTGAGTCTAACAAAGCTACAGTCAGGGTGTCAGCCAGGCTGCCTTCTCATCCAGCAGCTGGTTAGGGGAGGAACTTGCTTCTAGGCTTGTTGGCAGCATCATTTCCCTGCAATCATAGGACCGAGGGCAGGGGCTTCTTACAGGTCATTAGAACCACCCCTAGAGGCCACCTGCAGTTCCTGCCACACGGTCCCCTCTGCTTCCAGGCCAGCAGGGAAGCCTCTCTCTCTAGCCTGCTGCCGTGGAGTCTTTTATGTAATGAAATGTAATCATGGGAGTGTTGTCCCTTCACCTTTGCCGTATAAAGAAACTTAACAGGACACTACCCATCATCTTTGCCGTTTTCTCTTGGTCAGAATCCAGGCACACGTCCTGCCCACACACAAGGAGAGGGAATTACACTTGGGCATGGATCTTTGGGGTTCACTTAGGCTGGTTCTTCCACAGGACGGCACCCTGAACCTAGAACTCATCATTTCCCCTCTTCAGACTTCCTGATATCTACTAGTGCTACCATCAGCCTTCCAGCCACGGTCTTAGCCTGAGTATTAGCATTGATTCTTCTCTTTCCTTGTCATTTTCATTAACCTTCTACTCACTGAATCCTCTCAATTTTTCCTTGTAATATCTTTTGAAATCCATCTTCCTAAACACTGGTTTTTGGGTCTCCTCTGCCTCTGTCATTGTCCCTCTTCACTCACACACATGTAGACACATACACATACACACATTCTGATATTGTTTCCCCCAGAATCTGGTTTCAGCCTAATTGTCCAACTTTTTTTCATGATTGCAATTGCTTCACTCCTGCATTTCTGCTCTGTTGGTCCAGAACTTTCCTGCCCTTCCAGGAATGTCTTCTGGTTATCTTCAGTGACATTTCCTCCACGTCTCCCAAGTCCTCATGATTGCTACTTTAACCTAGACTCTGGCCATGTAACACCTGGTCCCCTTCAACCCTGGCATCATGTTAAAATCAGCAAGGCCACTTGGACTGGACCAACTCACCCGTATGAGTATTTAGCTACATGTTTTTTCTAATTTTTAAGTAATGCTGGGTGAGTCATCTGAATTAAAACATTCATGAGAAAATAGGAGATAGGAAACCAAGCATGCTCTTCAGGCATTGGGGCGTCCTGGCCTCCCGTCCCCTGGCTGGCCCTGCCTGTGGTGGGTACCTCACGCATTCCCAGGCGTGACTGATGTCCAGCCCCAGAGAGCCAGCAGCCCTGTTGAAATCGCTGGGCCTGCTGCTCTCGGCCTGACTTATGCTCACCTCAAGCTACACATCACTCTGGTAATGCAGGTGATGAGACCCCGCCTAGCATGTGAGGCCTCTGCAATTCTCAGTTTGGCTTCCTGGCTTCATCAACTCACGGATGGATTAGGTGCTATTTGATGATGTCTGAAGGGCTGTTTGGATGGATCTCAAGGTGTGAGGGGCCATCTTGTCCTCCTCCCTGTCCGTGGGTCAGCACTGCTCTCTGCCAGGGCCTCGTGATGGGGAAGGCATAGCAGAGAGGGGATCAGGGCTGAATGTTTTCATAGGTGCCCTTGTCCATGGGCTTCTCCAAGCTGTGCTTCCAACATGGACATCTGTCCTCTGGTCCTGGCCTGTGTAGATGTTTGTGGAGGAACCAGTGTTGCTCACATGTTTATGTTTGAGCTTGTTACGTATTGAACGCCCATCCCCGGGTACTGTCCATCCCCTTGTTTCTCAGGCCACCAGTTATCCGATCAGCATTCGTTTGGATGTTGCAGGGAAGCACCTGAGCCACAGTTGCTCCTGCTTGCCCTGTATCCCTAAACTCATTGCCCAAATTCCTACCCTAACTCCATTTCCCCTGCTCTTAACATCCTGCACTGGTGTGGCACGCTTGTTACAGTTGAGGGACCATTACTGAGACATTATTTTGAAGGAAATCGATAGTTTATATTAGGATTCACTCTTTGTGTTGTACCTTTCCCCAGGTCTTGGCAATTGCATAGTATCATGTTTCCACCATGATGGTATCATGCAGAATAGTTCCCCACCCTGAAAATGCCTGTGCTCTCCCTATTCATCCCTCCTCTCCTCTCTCTCAACCTCTGGCAACCACTCATCTTTTTACATTGCCTTTTCCAGAATGTCATTTAGTTGGAAGCATATAGTACATAGATTGTTTTTTCTTTTCTTTTTTTTTTTTTTAAGGAGGTACTGGGGATTGGATCTCGTACATGGGAAGTAGGTGCTCAACCACTGAGCTACATCTAGGACTCAGAGTTGGTTTTTTCATTTTTTGTTTGTTTTTAGGAGGTACCTGGGATTGAACCTGGGACCTTGTACATGGGAAGCAGGTGCTCAACCACTTGAGCTACATCTGCCTGCCAGTACATAGCCATTTCAGACTGACTTCTTCAATGTTTAATGCCCATGACTCATTTTAATGTTGCTCTTCCTCTTCCAATTCTTATTCAATAACTTTAGGAAAATTTCTCTTTCCCTACTTCTTTCTCCATTTTCTCTGCTTTTATTCATCCATTTTCTCTTCCTTTTTCCCCTTCTTCCCCTCGTTTTTCTCTATCTGTTACTATTCCTTTTAGGATCTGTATTAGCCAGCCAAAGGGGTGCTGATGTAAAATGCCAGAAATCAGTTGGTGTTTAGAAAACATATTTATTTGGGGTAAGAGCTTACAGTTACCAGGCCATAAAGCTCAAAATACCTCCCTCACCAAAGTCTATTGCCCCGTGTTGGAGCAAGATGGCTGCCGACATCTACAAAGGTTCAGGCTTCCTGGGTTCCTCTCTCCCTGGGCTTGCTTCTCTCTGGACTCAGCTGCTCTGCTATCTCCACAAGGCCAGCTGTAGATTGTCAGGCAAAACAGCTTGTCTCTCATCCCTGGGCCTCTGCCATGTCTAAGGGATCCTTCTCTCTGCTCCTCTGTGCTTACTTTCCAGGCTCCTGCATTAAGACTCCCAACTCTGTTCTTTGCCATGTCTTTTCTCTGCAATTCCCTGCCCACTAAGGGGGCGGGGATGCAACGTCCTACTGACATGGTCCAATCAAAACCTTAATCATTATTTAATCACGTAAAAGTTAAACTTCTGAATCCAATATAATCTAATATGCCTGGAGGGACAGACCAGTTTACAAACATAATCCAATAGCTATTTTTGGAATTCATAAACAATAACTGCTATAGGATCCAAAATGATCCTAATAATTGTGTTTCATCAGGTTAAGGGTGGTATTAACTTCGTTAGTTTTTATATGAATTTCTTCCATATTAACAAGGCTACTGGGCTCTCAAGCTCATTCCAGAATTTCCAGGAATGTCTCTACCCACCTTATTTTCTTCTAATTAAATCGACTTTTCTTAAAATTCCTCCTTATTAACAAGGCCACTGGGCTCTCAAACCCACTCCAGAATTTCCTAGAATGTCTCTATCCACCTTATTTTCTGCAAATTAAATCTGCATTTCTTTAAGCAGCTTTTAATATGAATAAAGCATTCCCCTTTTACAATTTACTGTTTTGCTTCATTTTACTGCAAAATTTGTGACTCTTCTGTTTTTAGCATTTGTTTTCCTCGAAGATGTGTGGCATGTCTGTAGCATTAGGTAGTGAGTCCGCTCTGGTGGCTAGCTGAGAGCGGCCCAGGTGTGGCTGTGCGGTGGTCACAGTGGCAGAAGGCCTTCCTGGGTCCACCTCCCGTTGGCAGTGAGTGGTCTTCCTTGATGTACACGCTGCAACATTGATCTTGCTGCACTGATCCCTATTCAAGTGAGTATGCAAACTTTCCTTGGCGGCTCAGTGTATTCTCTGAAACTGAGCTCCAGTGAATCTTAGCACTGGACAGATGGAATAGCGTGACTCTGCTCCTGGAATGTACAGCCAGAACTTATGTCTCCCTCTTCAACAGACTACCCCAGTTGTTTATATTTTTCAGGTGCAGATATTTTGGCTAAAGTCTCGGTTAGTTAAAAAAAAAACGACTACCCACAAAACCAACCTCCCCAAAACCCAGATCAAAGACCAGCCAACAAAACCCTAATTTCCCTTCCTTCTTCCCTCCTTAATCTGACTGAATTTGTTTGCCTCTGTGATTGAAAATTTAATGGATATATTCCAATTCAGCAACTAATGGGTGATAGTCTTAAATTAACGGTTAGTTTTTATAAGGATTTGGGCTATTGTAGGTCTCCTATGAAGATAAAAGGCCTTTGGGTGTTGCCAAGAGTTTGAGGGACAGAGATCTCTTCCGATAGGTAACGGTGGGACAACTTTTCTGAGATACTCATAATTCTGTGCTGTCACTAAAGTCCAAGTCTATTTTAATTGGACTTAAGAGTTAACATCTAGAATGGTAAGGGGAAGCTTAAATCTCCTGGATTTACTGGATGATTTTTCACAAAATTTGCACCTTATATGAAAGATTCTTTTGGAAGGAACCTTGCCTCTCCTTCAGCGAACCCAGGGGAAATGTAAAAAGAGCTGTGGTTGAAGAACATTCTGAAAGAACTTGTCTTAGCACATAGTGAGACTTATTATGGCGTTACAGAATGTTAAAGTCAGGAAGGGCAAAGTGTTAAGTGAGTCCAAGCCCTTCGTTTTACAAATGAAGAAACTGACTGCCCAAGGTTTAAGTGTCTGCTCAAAGTCAAGATTCACTCATCACCACAGTTGGTTTCTGACATTAGCCTGTGACATTTGATGTTGTATCCCATAATCTAGGTGACATTTCCCATAGAAATGTTACTTGTTGTGACTTGTAATGATATTGTCCATAGAAAAAGCACAGTAGTTGTCTTTGCATTTTCTTATTTCTTGGGAAAGATGGCTGATTCTTTTTTTAATTGATAAATATTTAATAGTAGACCCCAGCTTAGCTGGGTGTTGGATCATTATTTTTCAGCAGTCTTCATAAACAGTCCGGTCTCATTTTCCTCAAGCTGACAAATTTTGCTTCAGTGCTTTGTGGGGAATGTAAGTATGAAATGAATATTGTAGCATTTAGTCATCTATTCCAAAATTTTTCCTCAGAAATTCCCAGAGCGCAAGCATGAAAATTCAGCAGACTGGACCGTACCACTTGTGCTTTAAAACCCAGGTGTCACTGGAGATATTTTGCTCTGCCTTTAAATTTAATGCAGTAGGAATTTAGTTGAAACCTGCATTTGTTGGTTTGTTTGTTTATTTATTATTCAGGAAGCTATGTTCCTGGGTCGCTGTGTCTCTGTGTTGTTGCCGGCTGACTCAGCATTATGCCGCCTGTGGCAGGAAAAGCAGCGCAAATTCTAAATTTTAGTGCCTTCACTTAAGAGTATATTAAAGTTGCTTGATAAACTGCTGTTGCAATTTCCGGGCAG
The DNA here is from genome assembly GCF_030445035.2 of Dasypus novemcinctus. Lineage (NCBI taxonomy): Eukaryota > Metazoa > Chordata > Mammalia > Cingulata > Dasypodidae > Dasypus > Dasypus novemcinctus. Next base: position 151,891,231 of record NC_080676.1, on the reverse strand, counting down.
CAGCTTATCTTTAATGCTGTCTTTATAAACGCAGGTCCCCCTGCTGGGAGCTAAAGAGATTTGAATTGATTCTCAAGAAATTTTTTCACTTAATGAAATCTCATCAATTTCTATCCTCCTGGCTACTTTAATATGAGAACAGAGAATCCAAGGATGAACAGTTTACAGAGGCTGCAGCTTCTCTTGGGCCTCTCTTTGGCCTTTGGGAGGCTGCATCCCATGAGGTCCAGGTTAGGAAATAAGTTCTAAATGACTTGCATGTGAGCCAGCTCTGTCTGATTCTTTAAAAAAGTTACTTAAGTGGGTCAGATTCATGTTGCCTACAATGAATTTCAAATCCCAGTTTTTAGGGATTTGCAAGAGGGATGGAGATATGGTTGGCATGTTAGAAGATGAAAACCACAATACTTCAGTGCTCAGTAGAGAAACCATGGCTACAAAACAGGATTCTTTTTGTCCCTGGCAAGCTTTTCAGAAATTATGCTTCAGAAGTTGCAGGAAATTCACATCTGATGGACCACAGGGGTGTGGGATCTGGAGATTTTATTCCAATGGTGGTGGTGTTGTGGGGTCAGGTGGATTTCTTACAAGAAAGCATTTAAGTTGATCCTCAGTGGTGGATTGAGTAGGACTTCAGCAGGCAGATTTGCTAGACAAGGGGCTTTCAAAAGAGAATGCACTGAAGAAATATTTTTAAAGAACCATTTAAAAAAAATCAGATCCTTCCTCAGAGAATAAGAATTAAACCATTGAGGATGTGGAATAGAATGTTCCATAGTGTCTTAGTTTGCCAAAGGCTGCCAATGCAAAATTACCAAAAATGGGTTGGCTTTTATAATGGGACTTTATTTGGGGTAAAAGTTTACAGTTCCAAGGTCATGAAATGTTCTAATCAAGGCACCATCAGATATGCTGTATTAGTCAGGGTTCTCTAGGGAAACAGAATCAACAAGAGATATCTGTCAATAGTACGCAGTTTTATAAGAATCTCTCATGTGACTGTGGGGATATACAAGTCCAGATTCTGCAGGCAGGCTGCAACCAGGGACTCTGATGAAGTCCAGTGAAGGTTCTTGATGAGTTCTGGGAGACGTTGGCTTTCAAAGACGAGCTGGGAAATCCTCACCCAATGCTGGAATCACTTCCCCTTTTAAGACATTAAACTAATTGGATAAAGTGTCACTCATTGCTGATGGCAGTCTCCCTGATTGATGTAATTGTAATCAGCTGTCTCTGATTTACCACTGCAGTAAAGTCAATGGTGACTGAAGTCCGTAAATGCCCTTGTATTACAGTTAGCCCAGTGCTTGCCTGACCAAACAACTGGGCACAATTACCTGGCTGAGTTGACACATCAGCCTAATCATCACAGACCACCCCTTGTCAACTCAGCAACCATACACATTACCTTAAATCATGCTTAGTCTCTAAGTAAAAATAATAAAAGACATGCATATATATATATATATATATATATATATATTTTTTTTTTTTTTTTTGCCTAACAATGTTCAACTCTCATGCATACAACTGGAAATTCATTAATTCCATACAAAATAGGGTACAAGTTCTTGGGTAATATTCACTCTTAAATTTGATATCCTCAAATATTATGACATGAAACTGATACAACTTTTTATATGATAAGGGAAAATTTTAGGGAAGAAGACAAATTCGGTTTGTGTACTTATATAATCATCATCATAATGAAACAAGGAAGAAAGATTCTTGACCATTACAGTCCTCATTTCTGTAACTGGTCACATGGTTGAAGTTCATATTTATCACTACCTTCTTCTACTGCCCATTCCATGTTTCCATTACCCTCAGCAAGCACTTCAGCTCTCTGTGGTTCTTTGCCTGGTCGGGTGACCCAGACTTTCATTCCTGAAGATTCTGGGCCAGTATTAGTCCTGCTTGAAATAGGTTCTTGCAATTTCCCATTCACTTTAATCATAGTACATGGCAGTACTAGGAGATGCCCTAGAGGATCTCCTGTATTCCAGGCAAACTCTTCTTTACCCTCATTAGGTAGATGCAGTCCTATTTCCCCTTGATAGTCAGGAACAATCACTCCAGCCAGTACAGTAATTCCCTTCTTTGACGGTTGATTCAGAGGTAAGAGGAGCCTCAAGTGGCCAGGTGGCAGTTTTAATTCAGTGGAATCATTGTTGTGTTCCCTGGTGACAGCCCTCCTCCTTTTGGGACGAAAACCTGTAGACCAGCTGAGTTTGAGGTTGCAGGGACAGGAAGCAAAAATTTTCCTAGTGGGTCACTACGGGTAATAGTGAATCGTGCTACTCCCATTTCCACCTCCTGATTCCTGGACCCATGGATCCCGGTTTTGGGAAAAATAGCACCATAGAATGGACGCTGATTTCGAGCACAGACAGCCTCTTGGAGAACATTGCCCCACCCTTGCAAGGTATTGCCATCCAGTTGATGCCGTAATTGAGTCTTCAAAAGGTCATTCCACTGTTCTATCAATCCAGCTGCTTCAGGGTGATGGGGAACATGGTAAGACCAGTGAATTCCATGGGCACATGCCCATTCCTGCACATCATTTGCTGTGAAATGGGGTCCTTGATCAGAAACAATGCTGTGTGGAACGCAATGGCGGTAGATAAGATGTTCGGTAAGTTCATGGATGGTAATTTTGGAAGAAGCATTGCATGCAGGAAATGCAAACCCATATCCAGAGTATGTGTCTATTTCAGTTAAAACAAATTGCTGCCCCTTCCATGGTGGAAGTGGTCCAATGTAGTCAACCTGCCACCAGGTAGCAGGCTGGTCACCTTGCGGAATGGTGCTGTATCGGGGGCTGAATGTGGGTCTCTCTTGTTGGAATACTGGGTACTCAGCAGTGGCTGTAGCCAGGTCAGCCTTGATAAGGGGAAGTCTGTGTTGCTGAGCCCATGCATAACCTCTGTCCCTACCTCCATGGCCACTTTGTTCATGAGCCCTTTGGGCAATGACAGGAGTAGCTGGGGAAAGAGACTGAGCATTAGCCACAGAGCACATCATCTTATTCACTTGATTATTAAAATCTGCCTCTACTGAAGTCACCCTTTGGTGACCATTCATGTGGGACACAAATATTTTCATGTTTTTTGCCCACTCAAAAAGGTCTATTCACGTATCTCTTCCCCAGACCTCTTTGACACCAGTTTTCCAATCATGTTCCTTCCAATTCCCTGACTCCTAGCCAAACCATGGGCAGCAGCCCATGAATCAGTGTATAGATGCACCTCTGGCCATTTCTTCTTCCAAGCAAAATGAACAACCAGGTGCACTGCTTGAAGTTTTGCCCATTGGGAGGATTTTCTCTCACTTCTGTCCTTCAGGGATGTCCCAGAAAGGGGTTGCAGTGCTGCAGCTGTCCACTTTCAGGAGGTACCTACATATCGTGCAGAATCTTCTGTAAACCAGGCCTGAGTTTTCTCTTCCTCAGTCAACTGATTATAAGGGACTCCCCAAGAGGCCAAGTAGGCTGGGAAAGAGAAGGTAACATGGCAAGGGTGGTGACCATGGGCATTGGCTTACTTCCTCATATAACTTGTGCCTTCAGGACCTGCTCGAGCTCTGTCTTATATACACCACTTCCACTTTATTATGGAGTGATACTGTGCACGCCCAACTTTATGTTTTGTTGGGTCAGACAATACCTAGCTCATGATAGACAACTCAGGTCTCATAGTAACTTGATTGGTCACGGTTAAATGTTCAGTCTCCACTAAGGCCCAGTAACAGGCCAAAAGCTGTTTTCAAAAGGGGAGTAGTTATCTGCAGAGGATGGCAGGGTTTTGCTCCAAAACCCTAAGGGTCTGCATTGTGATTCTCCTGTAGGGGCCTGCCAAAGGCTCCAGACAGCATCTCTATTTGCCACCAACACTTTCAGCACCATTGAATCTGCTGGGTCATATGACCCAAGTAGTATTGAGGCTTGCACAGCAGCCTGGACCTGACGCAGAGCCTCTTCTTGTTCTGGTCCTCAGTCAAAACTAGCAGCTTTTTTGGTCATCTGGTAAATGGACCAGAGTAGCACACCCAAATGAGGAATGTGTGAGCTCCAAAATCCAAAGAGACCAACTAAGCATTGTGCCTCTTTTTTGGTCTTAGGAGGGCCAGATGCAACAGCTTATCTTTTACTTTAGAAGGGATATTTCTATATGCCCCACACCACTGGACACCTGGAAATTTCACGGAGGTGGAAAGACCTTGTATTTTAGTTAGATTTATCTCCCATCCTCTCTCACGCAAATGCCTTACTACTAAGTCTAGAGTCTTTGCTACTTCTTGCTCACTAGGTCCTAGCAATATGATATCATTAGTATAATGGACCAGTGTGATGTCTTGTGGGAGGGAGAGTTGATCAAGATCCCTGTAGACAATATTATGACATAGGGCTGGAGAGATGATAGACCACTGAGGCAGTGCAATGAAGGTATACTGCTGGCCTTGCCAGCTGAAAGCAAACTTTCTGGTGGTCCTTACCACATTAGCCTAACCATCACATATGCTTTTTCATCAAAGGTCATCTCCTGTCAGATCCTGGAGTCCTGCCATGTATCAAGGCAAGATGGCAGCCATTCTCTGGAGGCCTCTCTCTCACATGGCAGGGTCAGAATGGCAGCTTTCTTTCTCTGTGTGTTTCTGCTTCCAGTTCTCAGTTTATATGACCCAGCAAGAAGATGGAGACCCGATGTGGATCATGCCTCACTGATGTAGTCCAACCAGAAGCCCTAAAATGGTCTAATAGAGTGATCTAATCAAAGTTGCCCTTAATGGAATCTAATGCAATCAAAGGGTTCTATGCCCACAGAAATAGATTAGTTCAAGAACATAATCTTTTCTGGGATTCACAAAATTCAAACTGTCACACAAAGGTTCTGAGCCCAATTTCAAAATACATATTGGGCTATGAGGGCACATTGCTCTCTAAGGCAGTTATATTGTGGGAAAAGGTTGCCTTTTCTCGACCCATTGTTTTGTAATATTTAGGGAGCTGGCCCTGAAATGTCTGTTTGTTATTGCTTGTCTATTACTAGAGAATTTATTCTTTTTTTTTTTTTTTAGAGAATTTATTCTGATGACCACAAGCAGTTGGGGAAGCCAACCTGCCAGGCCATGTCCTACATTGGGCTTTACTGGAACCCATCATTTCTTCCCTTTGTTTTTCACAGTTAAAGCTGTGGCATGAAAGATGAGAGTCCCAAGTTTACAAGTTGGAATGCTTGTTGCTTCAAATGCTCTAAGGTGGTTAAAAACTGCTCTCAATCTTGAGATACTTTTGAATTTAATATATTCATGTATTATTTCATTGAAACACTGAACCAACCCTGACAAGTCACTGGTGGCTACAAGTCTTGGCGATTTCAGTATTTGTCCATGTTGTCTGGTGTAGAGTGCATCTCCTCATCCAGCTTTCTAAAATTTAGTGAATTTGTGAAAATGCAGAATTCCAGGGCCCTACCTCTAGACTTGTATTTGATATGTCTAAAATCGGATCCTCTGCCTTAGGTAGTAGTGGCCAGCTACTGAAACAAACTCCAGAATTATAGTGGCTTCACCTAGCCAAAGTTTATTTCTTGTCCATATAAAGCTTCTTCCCCAAATGGGAGTTCTGGGACTCAAGCTCTTCCACATTGTGGCTCTGCCTTCCAAGGGGGACACATTCCTGTATATCAAACCACAGAAGGGGAAAGAGCATGAAGGTGGGGGAGGGAAGCAGTTTGCTTGCCAGCCCTCGACATTCCATTGGCTAGGAACAAGTTACTTTGCTACGTTCCTCTCCAAAGGTGGCTGGAAGGTGTAGGCCAGAAGAAAAGGGGGTGGTTAGTGGAACACCAACCCATGAATCTGCCTTTCAAACAAGTGTTACATTGATTCTGATGCAGAATCTGAGGAGCACTTGGTCCACAGTTGGGTATTGATAAGTGCCTCCAGCCCCTAGGTTCTGTGAATCTGTCAGGGTGGGAATTTTCACTTGGAAAAGAGCAAGTAGCATCCAGAGTGAAAAGCGAAGTTGAACAAAATGCAGAAAAATTGCTGCCCATGTCCTAGGTTTGGAAAAGTGCAGTGGTCTGCGTGAACCAGCTGATTGGATGGTGTGGGTTCTTGCTTTCTCTTCCCAGCAGCCCCCACGGATCCTGCTACAGATTGTCTACTTTGAGAACATGTTAAGATACTACCTTAAGGTGCCTTGTTCCACGATTGGGTGTTGGGGACTAGAATGGGGAGCACAGGAAATGTGAATGCTTAAGTTTCCTTTAGTAACTAACTGCACTGGAGGGTTTGCAGTTTCCTTTGCCTTTTTTCGCCCATTGAAGACATGAGGGTTTATTTTCAAATGTAGTATTCCTTATCTCTTCCACTTAGAATCACTGATCTGGGACAAACCAACTCTGATAGCGTCTGCTGTTGACTTGGTTGTTTGTGTTCTGACTTTTTAAAAGACCAAGCATTTCAGTTTACTTTGTACTAGGCGGTAAGCAGAAATAAGGGTGGTGGTGTGGCAGTGTGGCATGATCAGTTTTCTGTAATCCCACTAAGGACAGAGTAAGAGAAGATATTTAGAGCTGTGTGAGGTAAGGTTTGAGCAAACTGCAATTGTAAGAAAAAATTAGATTGTGAATACAGAGTCTTTGAATGAGATTTGTTTGAGTTTCTACCTTCTCAATGCCATCAGTTGCTAAGCTATTGGCAAATATGACACAAGCTGGTGGTTGCCTTCTAGATTGACTATAGTATCAGTATCAAACAATAGTCATGCTAACACAGGATACATACCATATATGGCCTTTATTATAGCGTTTTTTCTCCCCTTATTAGAGAAGTGGGTTTACAGAACAATGATGCATAAACTACAGGATTCCCATTCACCATCTCACCACTACCACCTTGCATTGGTGTGGAACATTTGTTACAAGTGATAATAGTATGTTTTTATAATTGTACTATTAACTTAAGTCCATGGTTTAATTTAGGGTTCACTCTTTTGTATAGTGTAGTTCCATGGGTTTTTAAAAAAATTTATCCTATTGCCATATATACAAACTAACATTTCCCCTTTTAATCATTTAGATTTAAATTTTAGTGCTGTTAATTGCGCTGACATTATTGTGCTACCATTGCAACCATCTATTACCAAATATTTCCATTATTCCAAATGGGAACCCTGTACATTTTAAGCCTTAACTTCCCATTCTCTATTTCCACCAGCCCCCTATATTCTAGATCCTGAATCTGTGAGTTTGCTTATTTTAATAGTTTTCAAATCAGTGCAATCATACAATATTTGTCCTTTGGTGCCTGGCTTTTTTCACTCAGTATGATGTCTTCAAGTTTTACCCGGGTTGTCACATCTATCAGAACTTCATTCATTTTTATGACTGCATAATCTATTGTGTATATATATACATATCACATTTTATTTCATTGATCAGTTGATGAACACTTGAGTTGCTTCCACATTTTGGTAATTGTGGCTAATGCTGCTGGGAACATCAGTGTGCAAATACCTCTTCGAGCCCCTGCTTTCAGTAGTTTTGGGTATATACCTAGCAGTGGGATTGCTGGGTCGTATGGTAGTTCTATATTTAACTTTCTCAGGAACTGCCAAACTATCTTCCACAGTAGCCGTGCCATTTTACCTTCCCAGCAGCAATGAATGAGTGGTCCTACTTCTCTGCGTCCTCTCCGACACTTGTTATTTTCCATTATTTTAAATAATAGCCATTCTGGGACCTCCTCAAAACTAAACACGTTTGTACCTCAAAGGACTTCGTCCAAAGGGTGAAAAGGCAGCTGACTCAATGGGAGAAAATATTTGGCATTCACATATCCGATAAGGGTCTGCTATCCATTATATACAAAGAGATCATATAACTCAACAATAAAAAGACAACCTACCTGATTAAAAAATGGGCCAAAGACTTGAAAAGGCAATTTTTCCAAAGAAGAAATACAAATGGCCAAGAAACATGAAAAAATGTTCAACATCACCAGCGATTAGGAAAATGCAGATCAAAACCACAATGCGATATCTTTTCACACCTATTAGACTGGCCACTATTAAAAAGTCAGAAAACTGTAAGTGTTGGTGAGGATGTGGAGTGATAGAAACACTTATTCACTATTGGTGGGAATGTAATAGAATGATACAGCCACTGTGGAGGACTGTTCAGCAGTTCCTAAGGAAGTGGAATATAGGCTTGCCATGTGACCCAGCAATACCATTACTAGGTACATACCTAGAAGAACTGAGGGCAGAGACATGAACAGACGTCTGCACGCCAGTATTCATAGTGGCATTATTTACGATTGCCAAAAGTTGAAAACAACCCAGGTGTTTCTTCAACTGATGAATGGATGAACAAACTGTGTATCATGTGTATACACATGATAGAATATTGTACAGCAGTAAGAAGAAATGAAGTCATGAAGCACATGACAACATGGATGAACCTGGAGGACGTTATGTTGAATGAAGCAAGCCAGACATAAAAGGACAAATACTGTATGATTGTGCTTTTATGAACTAAATATATTGTGTAAGCTCATGGAGTTAATCATTAGAATGTAGATCACCAGAAAATAGGAGGAGGTTGGAGAGTGGAAAGCTAAGGGTTAATCTGTACAAAATTGGTAAAAAGGGTGTTTGTAAATCTTTGGAAATGAATAGAGGTGGTGAAAGCATATCATGGTGTTTGTAATTAGCAGTACTATTGTATGGGCATGACAGTGTTTGAAAGGGTAAGTCTAAGGTCATGTATGTTACCAGAAGGAAAACTAAAAACTGTAACATGGAACTCGATAAGATAGTAAAACCTCATTAAAACATAAGTATGGATGATATTGCATATGTGAGGCTTTTTCTACAAAATATAAATACAGATATACTAGAGAGAAGGAAAAAGAATAGCAGCTATGTATGGCAAGGGAAGCATAGAGAGATTAAGAGGTGATAAGCTTTGTTTTTTGTTTAGTATTACTATTGGAATAATGAAAGTGCTCTTAAGAATGATGGAAGACATGAATGCAAAAATATGTGATTACACCAAATGCCACTGATTTGTACACTTTGGATGGATTTATGCTTTAATGTGTATCAATAAAATTGATTTGTTAAGGAAAAAATATAGTAGCCATTCCAGTGGGGTGAAGTGGTATCTCATTGTGGTTTTGATTTGCAATTCCCTGATCACTAATAACGTTGAGCCTTTTTTTCATGTGCTTTCTGGCCATTTGCTTTCCTTTTTAGAGAGATGCCTGTTGAAGCCTTTTGCCCATTTTTTTCCTTCTCAGTCTGATTTGGTGTGCATTAGCCATTATGTTCTTGGCCGACTAGTGGTTCTTGAGAGCATGTGATCTCTTGTGCTCTCTCTCTTATTCATGGATTACATGGTTTCTGTGTTAGCAGTCAATACTGCCAGTTTTTTGAGAGTGTGGATTGGAGCTCTCTTACCAATGTCTGATGGTATACATCATGCTCAGACAGAATAGCAAGCTTGTAAATACTAATGACTGGTCAACTGAGTATCTTTTGAGAATCATTTTATAGGATGGTATCAGCCAAGTGAACTCTTAAGAATAGAATGCATTTATGGTTTCTGTTACTCTCATGAGGTCAAGAAAAGACGGTATTTGGTCTCTTGGGGCCAGGTCCAGTTTTAGATATTGTCACAACCCCTTCCTCCTGTTCCTGCTTTTGGTGAATTAATGAAGTTGGCAAACTCCCCTTCTCCCACCCATGGTAAACATCACCAGTTGACTCAGACCTGACCTGTAGCCATACCAATCGATCAGAGTTAGTATAATAGGACAAATGTAATTTCTATCTGTAGAGGACCATATCCCTGCCTTTATTATTAGCAACTAAATGATTTAGGACAGTGATTCTCACCTGGGGACAAAATTGTCCCCCATGGGACATTTGGCAGTATCTGGAGACACTTTTGGTTGTCTCACCTGGGGCAGAGCTACTGGCATCTAGTAGGTAGGATGCTGATAAACATCCTCATGCATAGGACAGTCCCTTCAGCAAAGAACTATGATGTCCAAAATGTCAACAGAGTTGAAGGTGAAAAACCCTGATTTGTCCTTAGGAGGGTTCCTGATGAGAAGTGAGAGTAAGGAGGGGGATACAGAAGAGGACTTTAGGGAGAGAGCAGGATACCAGGAAATGAGGGTCAACTCATGGAGATCACAGATCCACAAACATGTATGCATGGTTTAGTAACATGCTCGTTTCTTGGTCCCTTTTGTTGTTTGTTGCTTAAGGGAGGTGGTAAAGAGTAGTTGATGAGGGTCAGTGCTACGTTCATATGTTCCTGCCCTTTTCCTCCAAAAGGGCTAATCTATTTATTTATTTATTTATTTCTCTCCCCTACCCCCGCCAACCCGGTTGTCTGTTCTCTGTGTCTATTTGCTGCATCATCTTCTTTTGTCTGCTTCTATTGTTGTCAGCGGCACGGGAATTCTTTTTATTGCGTCATCTTGCTGTGTCAGGTCTGCGTGTGAGCGGCACCATTCCTGCTCAGGTTGCACTTTATTTTGTGCTGGGCGGTTCTCCTTACGGGGTGCACTCCTTGCGTGTGGGGTTCCCCTACGCAGGGGACACCCCTGCGTGGCACTGCACTCCTCGTGCGCATCGGCACTGTGCATGGGCCAGCTCCACACGGGTCAAAGAGGCCCGGGGTTTGAACCGCGGACCTCCCATGTGGTATGCGGACGGCCTAACCACTGGACTAAGTCCACCGCCCAGGGCTAATCTTTTATTAAGAAATCAGTCTGAGATTTCGCCAAAGGTGGCTATCAATCCACATGTCTGTTCCTAGCTATGAAGCAATCTAGCTGCATGACAAGAGAAAAATGGTTAAGTAAATTATGAAATATCCAAATAACATAATGTGGATAATTTTCGATGACGTGGAAATGTGTTTTGGATATGTTACTTTAAATAATTAGATAAATAATTGTATATAGAATATGATCTTAAGTTGGATATATTTCCATTATAAATAGACTGAAAGGAAGAGGCTTGCAGTTTTGTTACCAAGCAAAAGTAACATTTTTAAAGTCTGACGTGGTCCTACCTGAGACTCCAGGGTTTCAGAGAGAGTTTACTGATAAGTGTAAAGCAAGGTAATCAGATGGCCTAGTGACCTAAAATTTGTCTCCCAAAACTGCAGTAACTCTGATAGTTTTGTACTATAAAAAGGCAGGCAGGTTTATGCTAATGAGTATAATGGAGCATAAGATTTCAAAATTGTAAAACAAATTGGGGAGTGGTACAAGAAGCAGGGGCCGGTCACAAGGTTTTTACAATCACAAGATTATATCTTTTTACAGTCACTATCAAAGATCAAGGCATCTGGATTCTAGTTCAGCAAGTTTCAGTAATTTCAGGTATTTACTTTTGACTATTCTATAATATATAGAAAGTAAAAAAAGACATCTATAAAATGATTTCGTATTTAAAGTCATCTGTTAATTCTCAACTCTTGGTTACAGTCTCAAAAGTGGAAGACGTTTTTCTCTATACTCTACACATTTTCTTTAATGGAGATAAGGTACTTTTTTTTTTTTTTTAAGGCGGCACCCAGGGATTGAAGCAGGCACTCAGCCACTGAGCTACACCCACTCCCTAGGTTATCCAATATCCATATCCTAGGTTTGAGGTCATAAAAATGTAATCATTTTAAAGTTTGCTAATTTTCCATGTTTAAGAAATGAATTAAAAAAGAAAAAAGGACAATGGGCCACTATTTAATTGTGGAGTTTGGAAAGCTGTATTTGTGCTAATGGGCAAGTACATTATTTGCAGTAGAATCTGTGACATATCTTTACCAAGATGAAAGGAAGATAAGAAATCAATAGTCCCAGTAAATAAAGACAGAGTATGAGAGAGGCATGCCCTGGTAAAATGCAAATCTAGACAAAAATTAATGATAATGTTCCTTCTCTGACTTCAAATGCAATTTTAAGGAAATAAAAAACATTCAAAAAATAAAATGGATTTTTAATTGGGAGCAAGGGTCATTCATTTATCAAGTGGCTGCTGTGAGCTAGGGACTGTGCTAGACATTAGTTATTCACTGACTTGTGTATTACAGGTCCTTGACTTCCACCATAGTGAAAAAAATGCTGGTGGAGAGAGGCCAGTGTGTTCTACAGGTCAGCAGAGATGAGAGCAGGCAAGTTTCCTTAGATTGTAAAGGAAGGCTTCTGCGAGGCGACCTGTGGAAAGGACCTTGATGACAGAGTAGGCGTTCGTGAAGCAGAGAAAGGCTGACAGACACCAAGCAAGTTTTTTAGTTGCTTCCAGAACTGGAAATAGGAGCTACTGCAGTTTCCTTCACATAATCTGCAAATTGCTGTGTGAATGAAAGTGATTATTGTTGATGCTATGTGTAGCAGAAGTATGTGTGAGTAACACAGGGCTTAGTTTTCTTTGGTCCTTTTTATATGGCCGTTGACTCGATTCTTTTTCCTGAATTAATTAAAAATGTGTTTGCATTAATCAACAATGTATTTTGTGGCTTTTTATAGGCACGTATCTTTAGAGTAACTACATCCCTGGATCCATAAATGAAACCTTTAAATTTTTTCGTTTGTCGTAAACGTGTTGGTTTGTCGTAAACGTGTTGGTATAAACTCTAGAACTGAAAGCTTTTCAAAGACTAACTCAGGTGATTTGGATGTTGTTTTTTAAAGTGTTTAGGCTGGTTGACCTCTGGCATTGATTTTTTAAAGCAGTTTTATTAAGATATATTCACATACTATACATTCCATTCAAAGTATATAATCATTGGCTTTTAGTATGCTTACAGAGTTGTGCATTCATCAGTTTTGCTGAAACTTACCTAAATTTTCCTTACCTCTTCAAACAGGTTCACTATAGACAGTTCTGAAGGAATTGGGGGCGGTGTGGCTGGTGGTCCCAGAAGTTCTTGGTGAGAACCTTAGGGATTGTTCTTCACAAGAAGTCAAAGAATTAATCTGCTTGGTACTGAGGCGCATTCACTTGGTCTGCTTAGTTTAAAGTAACTGTGAGTAGCTTATGAAATTAGGAAAGAAAATACATGGTGCCTGAGACTTTTAACAGTAGTACTTCATTCACTCAATAATGATCTAATGCATTAAGCTGGTAATCATTTATTGCATGCGTACTGTGTGCCAGCCCAGAGATCACTTATCTGGCAAACTCTACTCCTTGGAACAAGGTAGGGAATTTGAAAAGCTGAGATGTTAGTACAGATGTCACCACAGCCCCCACACCAGTGCCCTTGGCTTCACCTTGAGGGGGGTCACATTCACATTTGGGATTTGGAAAAATGAAGGACATAGTAAATGCTGTCTATGATGATGTTACCACTGCAGTTAGGCATGTGACAGCCTGTTAGGAAGAGAGGACATCGAAACTCATTAGAAAAGCACGCCTGTGCTTAGAGAGCTTCACACTGTTGAGAAAAAAAATTTTCCAGCTCCAAATCATGGCCATCGCAGTATTAGACCATAGTGTAATCATGGGCAGCCATGAAACATTAATAGCCAAGAAACTGTTAATGATGGTGCAATCAGTAAACTCTTCAGCATGCTCGTTTCAAATGGCGAGGTTACGGAATCCATTTCATCCCTGTCTCCTCAGTTCCTGAGACTGGAGAGCCTCCCCTGGACCCCATCCCCTGTGCTAGGGCCAGGCAGTGAGTTGCCTGGAGCAGCTGGAGGGCTCACTTCTTTCGTTTCCAGCCTTTTTGGGATCACTTCCCTGTACTACCTCATGTCCAATGTCTGAAAACCTTTTTTATTTTTTTTCATACGTTTTATCTGGATTTTAAATTATTTCCAGCGGGAGTATGCATCTTGCAGCCCTGTTGATCCTTCTTGGCTGGATGAGGAAGTTCTATAATATTTTTAAGAAGGTTTTTGTTCCCTTTAAAAATAGATTTTAAAAAATTAAAAATCATTGGGACAATTAAAAATACTAAGCTTCAGTTACTTGGTAGAAATTCACATATGTGGAATAGCTTGTTTCCGGACAATCGTTGATAATCGAGTTGCTTCGTGTATGAGCTCTGAGTTAAGATGTATCAGAGTCTAGCTCAATTATCACCCTCATCTGAAAGCATAATTAAAATCTCTCATCTCAGCCACGAGAGACGATTCTTTTTTTTGTGCTTCTGCTTTATATGTTCTGAGAAATTTTTCTCAAAGAAAGACTTGAGTTTCCAGAATTTGGTATGCATTGCTCTATCTTCTCATTTAAAAAGTATGGAATATAAAACAATGGCAGTTGAAGTACAAATCAAATTATTTGATCTATTTCCAGACACTGTATTTGCAAATGGTATAACTGATATATTTGTTTTCCTTCTCCCTCTACTCAGTTTGCTCAGTCTAATCAACTGCGTCTTGCTCATTTGGGATTAAGGCGTATTTCAGAAGATTTTGGCTGTTAAAGAGTGAGGTACATTTAGCTCTTCTGCAAAGTCCCTTATGATAGCAATAACTATAAATGGCAGTATTTGTCCTGGTGAAGTCTTTCTCATCTCTTAAACACCAAGATCAAACCTAGGAAGACCAGCCACTCCCCGTTCCGAAGAGGTCTTGCTCTCAATTTCTCCAGTCTGTATTGCTTCTATTGCTTATTTACTAGTTTTGTGTCAGTTTTGAAACGTGAGCTAAAATGAGAAGAGAAAATAAAAGGTCTTTACTTCAGTGTTGGATGAAGACATACCCATATGAATTTTAGTTTGTTTCATGTTTCCTTGCAGTTTCTGCAGGCCTTTCTTTGATTATCAGCAAAGCAGAACATGTCTCTCCCAACACCTCGTCAATCAGCCCTTCTATCAGAAACTAGAATCCTTTGTCCAGCATATACTTCTGATCATTATCACTCTGGAGTTACTGCCTGGAATGAGTTGAATTGTGTCCCTCCAAAGACATGTTTAAGTCCTAACTCCCAGGTCCCCAAATGTGACCTTATTTGGAATTAGGGGTCCAATCCAATATGGCAGGTGTCCCTATATTAATACAAAGAGGAAATTTGAACAAAGTCAGAGACAGACACCGGGGAGGAGGCCCTGAGACAATGGAGGAGGCAAGCCCAGGAACAACAAGGACTGCTAGCAAACGTCAGAAGCAAAGAGTCAAGGAAGGATTGTCCCCTGCAGGTTTCAGATGGAGCATGGCCCAGCCGACCCCTTCATTTTAGACTTCCAGTCTGCAGAGCTGGGAGAGAATAAATTTCTGTTGCTTTATGCCATCAGTCTGTAGACTTGTTACAGCTGCTCTAGGAAACTAAGACAGATTAAAGTCCAATCTTTGTGACTTGACATTTAAAACCTTCCACTCTCTGTCCTCAAGATTTTTGCCAGGCATGTCTCTCCCATGGCACACCAGATTTCATCTGCAGGGAAAACACCTGATGTTGCCGGGATATGCTGTATCTTTTAACACCTCTGTGTGTTTGCTTCCACTGCTTCCCTGGAAAATCTTCTTCCCGGGCCCTCCTTGCATCTGTTCAGACATCTTCCCAGCCGTTGCATCTTCTCTCTTCGAATTCCTATAACTGTCTCACGATTTGACTGCAGGATGTGTCTGCAAAAGTGATGGCCACTTTTATGAGGCTGGTAGTTCACCCACCTGTGGGTCAGAATACCAGGGTCCTGCACCAGGGTGTGGCACTATCAGTCCACCATAATTGCAGAAGCAGAAGAGGAGGAACAGGATAAAGAGGATAGAAGGGTTGTTGGGAAAATGGCCAGATTTTTCCTGTTGAGAAGCCTGGAGCAAGAGAACAGCCTTGTCTTCTGTGTCCATTTCCACATATTTCTGGCTTCATTCCCTTTGCCTGGAGCAACAGAGAAAGCACAGTGATTATGTATAGCATGGGAAGCTTTCCACATCAAATGTGTACCTACAAAAGAGCATCTTGGATTTTTGACATTCATACCATATTTATTAAGGTTCCCAGATGTCACAAAGGAATGAGCAAACTAATGGAGCTCTGCACATCATGCCATGCTGCGTTCTAATGATGTTGGCCATATGTGGAATAGGATTTTTATTTATAAATAAAATAAATAATATAAATAAAATTTTTGCATAACTAAAAATATCCCTAAAGTCATCTTAAGCACCTGCTAAGTGCAGACACTGTTCTTGGGCCTTGGGATGCAAAGATGCATGGGACACAGTCCCCATCTTCAAGGATCTCATAGTCTAGCTCAGTGGTTCTCACAGTGTGTTCCTCAAACCAGCAACATCATCATCATCAGGGAACATGTTAGAAATGTACATTCTTGGGCTCTACCTCAGATCTACTGAATTGAACCTGGGGGTGTGGCCCAAGAGTCTGTTCTAACAGTTCTCAAGCTGTAGAGATGGACGCATAAGCAAATAATTGCAATGCGTTTTGTTAGGAGCTGCTGAGTATCTGTTGAGTACATTATGGAGTGATTGGGGGGATGAAGTTAATGAGAGTGGAGCATCATCTATGATTAGAGGGCTCAAGTCTGAGTTCAGTCTCAAATGGTGAGTAGTTGTTCTTCAGATGGGTCAGGGGGAGGAGGTGGGTGGTTCAGGCCGAGGGAAACACATGGAAAATACAGAGGGATCAGAGGGCTTGGTCACTTCTGGGAATCACAGTTATTATTATTGTTATGCTGTTACTGTTATTATGTCAAGGTTATGGGATGAGCTAAACAGGCAAGATGAGTAGCCAGATCATGCCTTGGAGTTTGGATTTCATCCTGGAAAACAATTGAAAGTTTTTTAGCAGCAAAGCCCTTGAGTTGCATGAAATGCTGGAGAATGGCTCTCTGGCACTTTAGATTGTATCACCTGGGAACGGAAACCACAGTGTTGGGACCCTAGTTTGGCCAAGCTTCAACACACAGCTCCTTCAAGGTCTATCCTAAGTAGTTCCTCACACTAAGTTGGCCTGTCTCGGCACCCTGTTTATTTCCTTCCTAATACTTATTAGTATCTGAAATTACCTTGTTTATTTAGTAACAACTAGCTCTTATTGCAGGCTTACATGTATTAACTCACTGAATCCCAGCAATAGCCCCATGGGGGTTGAACAATATTTCCTGGGATTTGAGGCCAGGCAGCCTGGTTTTGAAGTCCAGCTCTTACCTGCTTCATTGTGTATTTTTTATGCCTTTACCTCCGAGAACAGAAACACTGGGGATGTTATTTCTCTTCTTCACAGTGATATCCCTATATTAGAATGATGGTTCTTGGTAAGCTTTCAATAGATGGTGAATGAATGAGTGATAAATTAATGACTAGGGACCTGGAGGCACTAGTGCCCAGGCTAATGAGTGTGGGTACAGCCAGGCAGAGTCAGGTGCAGGTAGAGGAGCAGGGCATTCTCAGCAGCAGTCATGAACGGAGCAAGCTCAAGGATAAGGGGGCATGTGTGGTCTGATCTGGGGCTGCTGGAGAGGGAAATGAGAGATTCCAGGCTGTGGAAGTAGATTGATGAACATCTTCATAGAGGAGATTTCTATTATATACGTGTTTAGCTACCAGCAGAGGTTTTCCAAGTGTGGTCACTAAGTCAATGAGAATATTGTTAAAAATATACTATTTATTGCATCATGCCGGTGGTGGAGTTGGGGGCCTTGGGAATCTATATTCTAACACTCTTGCCAGGTAATGTATATGTACACCAATGCCTAGGAACCACTGCTCTGAGAAGGATATGTCCCCTAGGGGAAGGATCCTGTTACACTGCTAAAATTTTATACTGTCAGTCTTCCTCCCAGCTTTCCTCTACAGCCTTTTACCAAAGTAACTGTGCACTGGGGAAAAGGAAATGATTGGACATTTTGGGGATTACTAGATGCTGGCTCAGAAGTGACATTAATTCCATGAGACCCAAAATGTCACTATGGTCCACCAGTCAAAGTAGGAGCTTATGGAGGTCAGGTGATTGATACAGTTTTAGCTCAGGTCTGTCTCACAGTGGGTCCAGTAGGACCCTGGACCCATTCTCTGGTTATTTTCCCAGTTCCAGAAGGTATCATTGGAATAGACATATTCAGTAACTGGCAGAATCCCCACATTGGATCCCTAACTTGTAGAGTGAGGGCTATTATGGTAGGAAAGGCCAAGTGGAAGCCACTAGAACTGCTCCTACCTAGCAGAATAGTAAATCAAAAGCAATAGGTATTCCTGGAGGGATTGAAGAGATTAGTGTCACCATTAAAGACTTGAAGGATGTGGGGGGGTGGTGACTCCTACCCTATCCCCATTCAGTTCTCCTATTTGGCCTGTGCAGAAAACAGATGGATCTTGGAGGATGACAGTAGATTATCGTAAACTTAACAGGTGGTGACTCCGTTGCAGCTGCTGTCCCAGATGTGTTGTCATTGCTTGAGCAAATCATATCCCCTGGTACCTGGTGTGCAGCTATTGATCTGGAAAATGCTTTTTTTCTCAATTGCTTTTAGTAAAAACCACCAGAAATGGTTTGTATTCAACTGGTACCTGCTTCAGGGGTATATCAACTCTCCAGCCCTATGTCGTAGTATTGTGTGCAGGACCTTGATCATCTCTCCCTCCCACAAGACTGGTCCTTTATATTGATAGTATCATGTTGATAGTTATAGTGAGCAAGAAGTAGCAATGACTCTAGACTTACTGGTAAGGCATTTACATAAGAGAGGATGCCATATAAATCCAACAAAATTACAGGGACCTTCCTTCCACCTTGATGAAATTTCTAGGTGTCCAGTGGTATGGGGCATGTGCAGATATCCCTTCTAAAGTGAAGGATAAGTTTTTGCCTCTGGCCACTCCTATGACCAAAAAAGAGGCACAGTGCTTAGTAGGTCTCTTCAGATTTTGGAGACAATGCTTTATTCCTCATTGGTTATGCTACTCTGACCCATTTACCGAGTGACCAGAAATGCTGCTAGTTTTGATTGGGGACCAGAACAAGAGGAAGTTGTGCAATAGGTCCAGGCTGCTGCGCAACCTGCATTACCACTTGGGTCATATGATCCAGCAGGTCCAATGGTGCTGGAAGTGTCAGTGGCAAATAGAGATGCCATATGGAGCCTTTGGCAGGCCCCTACAGGAGAATCACAATACAGACCCTTAGGATTTTGGAGCAACGCTCTTCCATCCTCTGTAGATAACTAATTTTCTTTTGAGAAACAGCTTTTGGCCTGCTACTGGGCCTTAGTAAAGACTGAACGCTTAACCATGGGCCATCGAGTTACCATGAGACCTGAGTTGCCTATCATGAGCTGGGTATTGTCTGACCCAACAAAACATAAAGTTGGGCATGCACAGCAGCCCTCCATCATAAAGTGGAAGTGTTGTATATGAGATAGGGCTTGAGTGGGTCCTGAAGGGACAAGTAAGTTACATGAGGAAGTAGCCCAAATGCCCATGGTCACCACCCCTGCCATGTTACCTTCTCTTTCTCAGACCACAGCTTGGGCCTCTTGGGGAGTTCCTTAAAATCAGTTGACTGAGGAAGAGAAAACTTTGTTTATAGACAGTTCTGCACGAAATACAGGCACCACCTGAAAGTGGACAGCTGCAGCACTGCAGCCCCATTCTGGCACATTCCTGAAGGCCAGTGGCTAGGGCAAATCCTCCCAGTGGCAGAACTTCAAGCAGCGCACCTCGTTGTTCATTTTGCTTGGAAGAAGAAATGGCTGGAGGTGTCTTTGTACACTGATTCATGGGATATTGCCAGTGGTTTGACTGGATGGTCAGGGAGCAAGGAACATGATTGGAAAATTGGTAACAGAGATCTGGGAAAGAGGTATGTGGATAGACCTTTCTGGTAGGCAAAATACATGAAAATATTTGTATCCCCCGTGAATGCTCACCAGATGATTTCAGTAGAGGAAAATTTTAATAATCTACTGGATAAAATGACTGGCTCTGTGGCTAATGCTCAGCCTCTTTCCCTGTCATTGCCCAATGGGCCCATGAACAAAGTGGCCATGGAGGTAGGGATGGAGGTTATGCATGGGCTCAGCCACATGGACTTCCCCTCACCAAGGCTAACTTGGCTACAGCCATTGCTGAATGCCCAGTTTGCCAGCAGCAGAGACCCACACTTAGCCCCAGATATGGCACCATTCCTTGAGGTGAACAGCCTGCTACCTGGTGGCAAGTTAATTACATTGGACCACCTCCATCATGGAAGGGGCAGGGATTTGTTTTAACTGGAACAGACACATACTCTAAATATGGGTTTGTGTTCCCTGCACGCAATGCTTCTTTCGAAACTATCATCCGTAGGCTTACTGAATGTCTTATCTACCACCATGGCATTCCACACAGCATTGCTTCTGATCAAGGGACCCATTTCACAGCAAATGATGTGTGGGAATGGGCACATGCCCATGGAATTCACTAGTCTAATCATGCTCCCCATTGCCCTGAAGCAGCTGGAGTGATAGAATTGTGGGATGGCCTTTTAAAGACTCAATTACAGTGGCAAGTAGGTGGCAATACCTTGCAGGGCTGGGGCAATGTTCTCCAGGAGGCTCTGTATGCATGAAATCAGTGTCCATTCTGTGGTGCTGTTTCTCCCATAACCAGGATTCATGGGTCCAGGAATCAAGGGATGGAAATGGGAGTGGCACCACTCACTATTAGCCCTAGTGACCCACTAGGAAAATTTTGCTTCTTGTACCTACAGCCTTAAGTTCTGCTGGTCTATAGGTCTTAGTTCCAAAAACAAGAGTGTGTCCACCAGGGAACACAACAATGATTCCATTGAACTGAAAGTTAAGACTGCCACCTGGCCACTTTTGGATTCTCTGAACCAACAGGCAAGAAGGGAATTACTGTACTGGCTGAGGTTATTGATTCTGACTATCAAGGGGAAATAGGGCTGTATCTACATAATGGGGGTAAAGAAGAGTTTTCCTGGAGTACAGGAGATCCTTTAGGGCATCTCTTAGTAGTGCCATGCCCTGTGATTAAAGTCATGCCCTGTGATTAAAGTCAAGGGAAGGAACAGCAATAACCTCCCAAGTGCAATGGCGAAGACCAAAAAAGAAGGAAGGTCCAACAATGAGCCCTCGATACTAATGACTAGTTGATAAGCCTGTGCACCTGAAATAAGAACAAGACCTAGAGCTGCAGGGTACCTAAGAGTTACCTCCTGAGAGCCTCTGTGTGCTCAAATGTGATCAGTCTCGAAGCCAAACTCAGCATGTAAATGCATTGCCTTCTCCCCAGCGTGGGACATAACTCCCTGGGATGAATTCCCTGGTGCTGAGGGATTACTACCAAGTACCAGCTGATGATGTAGCTAGAAAATGACCTTAAATAAAAGGGTCAACTCAGACCAGCAGAATATCTCAGTTTACATATAATACCAGGAGTTAAAAATGCTTTTTGACCTGAATAAAAGGGGGAAATAGAAAGGACAAGTGAGTTTATATGGCTATGAGTCTCCAAAAAGAGCCGGGAGGATATCAGAGGGGTTGCCCTTATGCACACCTGAGCAGAGTCCCAGAGACAGATAAAGTAGATAGAACCCCAGGTATTGGTTCTTCTGAGGGCTACAGAGACCCACAGGTTCTATGGTCATGGCAGATGGAGTTCAGTGCCATGTCAGTTAGCCCTACTTTGGAGTTTGTGTTTCTGTGTGATGGAGCTGGACTCAGATGTGATCTTTGTCCATAAGCCTCTCCTGTTACTTTTAATGGATCTGTAGTTGGTGCTGGGGTTTAGTGTATACCCAGGGGACCTGAATTTCTGGACTGACCATGTGATAGCCAAGCCCTGAGCCTCAACAGACTTGCAACTCCTACACTCTAGTTTATTGGACTTACCCCACTCAGCTACCATGGAGGTGAAGAAGGTCAACCACCACCCCAGGGAGCCAAGAGTGCCTACAACTGAAAGCAGGAGAATTGCATCCAGCATCCATGTGAAATCTAAGCCCCCTCTTGATACAGATGTGGAGTGGACACAACCATTCTAAAGTCCACAGGATGGAGGAATAGAGTATGGATTAGAGTGGACTTACTGATATTCTATACATGAACTACTGTGATTAGTAATCAAAGAAAATGTGGCATTGGTGTGGAGAAAGTGGCCATGGTGGCTGCTGAGGGTAGGGAGTGGGAGGAAGAGATGTGATATGGGGGCATTTTTGGGGGTTGGAGTTGTCCTGGGTGGTGCTGCAGGGACAGTTACCAGACATTGTATGTCCTCCCATGGCCCACTGGCTGGACTGTGGGAGAGTGTGGGCTATGGTGTGGACCATTGACCATGAGGTGCAGTGGTGCTCAGAGATGTATTCACCAAGTGCAATGAATGTGTCATGATGATGGAGGAGGTTGTTGTTATGGGGGGAGGAGTGGGGGGAGGCAGGTGGGGGGGTATATGGGGACCTCATATTTTCTGAATGTAACATTAAAAAAATAAAGACAAAATAAAGTCAATGGGAAATTGCAACAATGCAATCCAAGGAGGACTAACAATGGTCTAGAATCTTCCAGGAACGGAATAAAATGAAAGTCACCCTCCCTGGCAGAGCACCATGGCCAGCTGAGGTGCTTGCCTAGAGCAAAGGGAACATAGAATGGGTAGTGATAAATATGTACTTTGACCATGTGACCAGTTATAGAAATGAGGACTGTAATGGTCATGAATATTTCTTCCTTGTTTTGTTATGATTATGATTGTATATGTACATAAAATGAGCATCTTTGTTTTCTCCCCTGACTTTCCTCCTTATCATATGATATGGGTTGTATTAGTTTCAAGTAATAATATTTAAGGATATCAAATTTAAGAGTGAATATTACCCAAGGACTTGTACCCTATTCTGTAGGGAATTAATACCTTTCCTGTTGTATGCAGGGTAGTTGAATATTGTTACATGGAAATATATATATACACACATGCACGTCTGTTATTGCTTTTATTTAGAGACTAAATGTGGTTTAAGGTGATGTATATCATTTTCAAGCTGACAATGAGTAGACTGTGATGGTTAGGCTCATGTGTCAACTTGGCCAGGTAATGGTACCCAGTTGTTTAGTCAAGCAAGTACTGGGCTAATTGTAATACAAGGACTTTTATGGATGTTAGTCATCAGTGAGTTTACTGCATAGATGGCTGATTACATCTACATCAACCAGGGAGATTGCCATCAGCAATGAGTCATGTTTTATCCAATCAATTGAATGCCTTAAAAGGGGAAGTGATTTCAGTATTCAGAGAGAATGTCCAGCTCAAATTAGACAGCCAGCATCTTCCGGAAACTCAAGGACCTGCATTGTACTTTCATTGGATCCCCTGATTTGCAGCCTGCCTATGGAATCTAGACTTGTGCATCCCCACGGTCACGTGAGAGACTCATAAAATCTCATACTATTTTTTTTTCCAAATTCTACTCAATTTATTCATTTTTTAAAAAGATATTACATTAAAAAAATATGAGGTCCCCATTCGCACCCACTGCCCTCACCCCACCACGCCCCCCACAATGACACTCTCCCCCATCATCATATCACATCCATTGCATCTGGTGAGTACATCTCCAGGCATCGCTGCACCCCATGTCCCGTGTTCCACACCATAGCCCACACTTTCCCACGTTACATCCAGTGGGTCATGGGAGGGCATACAACATCCGGCAATCGTCCCTGGGGCACCACCCAGGACAACTCGAAGTCCCGAGAATGCCCCCACATCTCTTCTCTTCCTCCCATTCCCCGCACCCAGCAGCCACCATGGCCACTTTTTCCACATCAATGCCACATTTTCTCGACTATTAACCACAATAGTTCATGAATAGAATATCATTAAGTCTACTCTGATCCTTACTGTATTCCTCCTTCCTGTGGACCTTGGCTTGGTTTTGTCCATTCCACATCTATGTTAAGAGGGGGTTTAGATTCCACATGGATACTGGATGCAATCCTCCTGCTGTAGGCACTAGGCTCCATGGTGTGGTGGTTGACATTCTTCAATTCCATGTTAGCTGAGTGGAGTAAGTCCAATAAATCAGAGTGTAGGAGCTGAAGTCTGTTGAGGTCAGGGCCTGGCTATCATATTGTCAGTCCAGAGATTCAAATCCCCTAGATATATCTTAAGCCCCAGCACCAACTACAATTCCAGTAAAGTAGCATGAAAGTCTTGTGAAAAGAGATCCCATCTGAGTCCAGCTCCATCACGCAGAAACACCAGCTCCAAAGAAGGGCCAACTGGCATGGCATCTGCCATGACCATAGAACCTGTGGGTCTCTTTAGCCCTCAAAAGGACCAGTATCTGGGGTTGTATCTACTTTATCTGTCTCTGAGACTCTGCTCAGGTGTGCATAAGGGCAATCCTTCTGACAACCTCCAGACTCTTTTTTAGAAACTCATAGCCATATGAACTCATTTGTCTTTTCCATTTCCCCCTTACTTTAGGTCAAACAGCATTTTTAACTCCTGTTATTATATATAGACAGGGATATTCTGCTGGTCCGCGTTGAACCTTTAATTTAAGGTCATTTTCTAGTTACGTCATGAGCTGGTACTTGGTAGTGATCCCTCGGTGCATGCTATTAAAGATATCTCCTATTGAGTCTGTTTCCCTAGAGAACTCTGACTAATAGAGATGCTAATAAAATCTCGAAATTACTTTCTTCTTTTAACTTTTCTTCATTACTTCCCCTTGCCTCTGACATACAGGCTAAGATGGAGCTATAAAGGAATTTTGTCCTTGCCATACTCTCCTCCCAATAACACCCTTCTTTTTTTTTTCTTTCTTAATTTTCTTAAATTTTATTTTGGTAACATTCATATACCATAAAAATGTACCATTTTAACCATTTTTAAGTGTATTATTTAGTAGGATTAATTACATTACAATGTTGTACAGCCATCACCACTATCGATGACTGTGGTAGGTTGAATTATGTGCAGACATATTTTTAATCTTAATCGGTGTTCCTTTGGGTGTGAACCCATTGTAGATAGGACCTCTTGAAGATGTTATTTTTAGCTAAATTCTGGCCATCTGAATGAACATAGACCTTAATCCAGATAACCAGAGTCCTTTATAAACAGAAGAAATTTAGGCACAGTAAGGGAGAAACCTGAAGGAGTTGTAAGCTGGAAGTCAGTGGAATCTGAAAGAGAAAGGAGAGGACATCACCATGTGATGCAAGGCAGGGACACAAGCCAAGGAATCCAAGGATTGCCAGCAAGCCAGAATGCTACTCACCTTGGGGGAAAGCAAGCTTTCCAGTCTCCACAAGCATGAGCCAATAAACTCGTGCTGTTTAAGTCATCCCATTGTTGTGTGGTATTTGTCATAGCAGCCTGGAAAACTAAGATCATTACCAAAGCTTTTCTGTAACCCCAAACAAAAACTTTTGTACCCATTTAGCAGTAATACCCCATTTTCCCTCTCCCAGCCTCTGGTAACCTCGAATCTACTTTCTGTCTCTATAAATTTGCTTATTGTAGAGATTTCATATAAGTGGAATCATAAAAATATTTGTCCTTCTGTGTGTGGCTCATTTCATTCAAAGTGATGTCTCCCAGGTCATCCAGGTTGTAGCATGTATGAAACTTCATTCCTTTTTACATCTGAGCAATATTCCACTGTATGCATATACCATGTTTGGTTTATCCATTCTTCCTTTGATGGACACTGGTTACTTCTACCGTTCGGCTCTTGTGAATAATTCTGCTATGTATTGGTGTACAAATACCTGTTTGATCCCCTGCTTTCAATTCTTTGGGGTATGTACTTGGTGGGATTGCCAGGTCATGTGGTAATTCTGTGCTTAGCTTTTTAACCACCAGACTGTTTTCCAGCCCACAATGTACATGGTTTCCATCTCCCCTACACCAGTAATCCTTTTTTTGTGTGTTAACTTGTGTTTACTTTGGGACTTTTGCTCGTAGACATTTGAGTTCTGAAGGCCCTTTTACTTTGTTGAACAAAGATTTAAGGAACAGCTCATGCTCACTGACTTCCAGAAGGAACGTGGGGAAGTGGGAGCCACTGGCCCACGGCTCCTGTCCGCGGGCTTCGTGGTGGGTGTGACCATCGTGGGCCATTCCTGTTGGCCAGAAGAAGTTTCCTTGCTTTCAAGGTTTTCTGTCCCAAGGCATATTATTAGGTGACAAAATCAGGAGTGTCTGTCTAGTGCATGGCAAATGTGGTTAGAAGCATTTGCCAAGTTCTCAGGTTGTTCTGATAGATATTTTCTTCCAAAATTCATGGGTTTTGATTGCAGAGTAGTTTCCTATAAGGATATGACATAGTTTGTTTCTTCTGGCTTATGTTCAGTTTCTGGTGTTTGGTTTTCTAAACTGTGGGCCTCTGAACTTCTTGGCATGTCCATCTTTGCATCGTTTAGTGTCTCTATAAATTAAAATTTGTAGATACCTATTCAGTGGGCTGAAGAGTATGAACCTTTAAAGGCTTCCAATTCATATTATTGCTGAATTAATAAGGCAGAAAGAATACTTTAAGTGGTAGCATATCAGTGCCGGAATGTGCTGGTCTTAACAGTTCACTTGCAAGTGCTGCTGCTGGTTATCTGTTCACGAAGGGTCAGGATCTTGTGGGAGAGGGTGGTGTTTGTTTGAAGTTGGTCTTCTCCCTTGCTTAGACTTTAAATATGTGTTTAACATGGCATGTCAAGGGAAGTGCATGTGGCTTAAGCGACTGGGCTTCCATCTACCATTTGGAGGGTCCTGGCTTAGGTTCCTGAGGCCTCCTGGTGAGGGAGAGCTGGCACAACAAGATGATGCAACCAAAAAAAGAAAAAAGAGAGAGAGACACAGCAAACTAGGGAGCTAAGGTGACTCAAGCGATTGAGTGCCTCTATCTCACACTGGAAGGTCCTAAAGAGAAGACAAGCAGACACAGAAGAACGTGCAGTGAATGGATGCAGAGAGCAGACAGTGAGCGCAAGTGGCAGGGTGGGGGTGGTGGGAATAGATAAATAAATCTTTAAAAAAATGGCATGTCAGTATTCAAGATGTATTACCATCCCATTTTTATCACTACTGTTTAATGATGACGCATCTATTGCTAGTTGGTACCAGTGAATATTTTCATTATTTCACTTCATTTTAACTAAATACATTTCTCACCATGCATGGTCAGATTAAGACAAATAACCATAATGATCTTAAGAATAACTCCCCTTTTGTGAGAGCCTACTAGAGCCTTGTGTGGTGTGCCTTTCATGCATCATCTAATTTAATCTTCATTTTCCAAAAAGGGAATGAGGTGGCTTGAGGAGTTTCGTTACTTGTGCAACATCTGGGATATGGCTGAGGTGGAGCCAGTTCTAGAGATGTGTGGGGTTGCTGGCCAGCTCCGGGTACACAGCTCCACTGGGTGCATCTGGGGAGGCCACAGGAGGAGCAGAGAAGAGCGTTTGCTTACTCCCTCAGCTCGTGATGCCTGGAATAGACCATTTGGGGTGGCTGGGAGACCCGGGCCATGGCTGGGCTTCTAAGCCACCTGAGTGTGTGACCGCTGCCCCCCTCCTTTCTTTTCCTGAGCTGCACTAAATGCCAGGATTGTTGTCAGAGGCCTTGCCACCAGCTAGCTCCAAAGGCCCACTCTTTGAGGACTGATTTTGTGCAGAGTCCCAAGCTGGAAGCATTTGTGGGGCGTTTTTCTTCTCTGATGCTTTGTGTTTTCCTTTGTGTTTCCAGGGGACCTCCCAAGAGAAGGTTTCTTCTCTACTTCCTTTTCATTTGGGGTGACCCCTCTAACTCCCGGGTTTTAAGCTGGGCCAAGCCTATTGCTAAACTCTCTGATAATGACGTCCACGGAGTTGACCTCAGAAGCTGCAGATGGCTTCCCTTTCATCCTGAATTGTGTGCTCGCCCATTCCAGGGTTGGCCTCTGGGCTTCGTATCTGGAGCCGCTGGGATGGATGAGTGTGGACACCCCTGGGTGTTTTCTTAAATCCGTGTTGGTAGTTGGTGCATAAACGTTAACCCAAGACAGCCACCGTTTAGTCCGCATTTGGATGCTGTAGAACCTTCCTCCCGGGAATACTGCATCAGCTTTCTAACGGGACACTCTGCTTTCGTCTTCCCCTCCCAACATTCTGTCTCAAATCAGAAGTCAGAGCAGGCCTTGTCATCTGTTTAGAACCTTCTTGGCCCCTCAAAAGCCCCCAGCATAAAAGCTGCAGTGCTTATGGTGGCTTAAGGGGCTGGCGTGTGCAGCCCTCTCCCTGCACCTCCCTTCTACTTCTTTGCCCCATGCTCACTTCCTTCTGGCTGTTTCTCAAATACACCAGACAAACTCCAGCCTGAAAGCCTTGCAACTCTCTCTACCTAGGGCACTCTTCTCCAGGTACCCACTTGGCATGCTTCCTCAGCTTTTTCAGATGTGGATGCTAGGGTTCCTTTTTCAGTGAGGCTGCCCCTTGTCCTTCTGTCATAACCACCAGGGGCCTGGCCTCCACATCCCTGAGTGCAGGGAGGAAGTGGTCACGAGCCCTGCAGGTGTCCTGGACCATATGTGTCTGCTCTCTGCTAGGCAACTGCAAGGCATCCCAACACAGTCTAAGGAAACCCCCAAGTTTCAGTAGCATTGGCCTTTCTCCACAGTCCAACCCTCGAAGCCCTTGCAGGCTAAGTCTGTTTGTAGAATTTAAATCTTTAATTAGGCTTGGGTCCTGGTGAGACATGTGTCTTCAATAATTCCTTACGTTTATCTTGGCTTTGTGGAAAATATTTAGACTTCACAAACCAACAGAAGGTAGTACTCACTGGTTCAGCGGCCCCAGTTTCAGATAGAATTGAAACATCCCTTTACAAATCCCAGGAGGCAGGTGGATGACTACAAAACTCCTTAATATGCTCCATGTGGCTGTTTAAAGGTGGGTATAATTGAGTTCTCCTAGGGATTGACTCATACCCCTTCCCCCCTCCAAAGACATGTTAAGTCTTCATCCCATGGTAATGAACCCATTTGCAATAGGACCTTTGAAAATGTTATTATTAGTTAAGGTGTGGACTCAAGTGATAGAAACTTTGAAGATCCTGTTTTGATGAGGCCAGATTGAATTAAGGATGGGCCTAAATCCATATGATAAGAGTCATTTTAGGCAAAGGAATTTGGGCACAGTTAGTCAGTAGAAGCCAGAAGTGAGTGAAACCAGAACAAACACAAGGAGAGATCATGCCATGTGACAGTGTTACCTGAACACTATAGACTGGGAGAAGGTCAGCCCTGCCAATACCCAGATGTGGATTTCTAGCCCTCAAAACCGAGAAAGAATAAATTTCTATTGCTTACGCCAACCCATTGTGCGGTATTTGTCATAGCAGCCCTGGTGAACTAAGACAGTTTTCAAGGTGGAATTGAGAGTACGTTTGGACTACCTACTCTTCCTAATGTTTTAATCAAACTTCCTCCTTTCTGATTCCTTTTTTTCTCCCCGATTACATTTTATTTATTGACCATTCACTGTGAAGTGGGGAGTGGGTACTCCGGGTGCTGGTGAGAGGTGAGCACTCTCTTCAAGGAATTGAAAATTTTCTAGATATAGAAGACAGATAGATGTGATCAGAAGTAATTACAACCTAAGCCGAAGTGACATACTGGGAAAGTGGAGGCTGATCCTTTCACCTAGGGATTAAAGATGACTTTGTGGAATGTCAGTGTCTGAGGTGGATTCTGCTGGATAAGCAGAAGCTCAGCAGGTTTGGATGTGTGTAACTTAGATTTCATCTCTGGGTGGAGCACATGCTTTAGTGACAGTCATGAGTATTGTAGTTGTTGCTATTCATAAGGTAATCAATAATAACATTACAAATTCTAGCCAACTTTACTAGGGATTCCTGGCCTTGTGTTAAGTGCTTTGTACAGATGTCTTATGCGGGAAGAGACTCTTGTACCATTTGGAGCCTAATGG
This sequence comes from Dasypus novemcinctus, assembly GCF_030445035.2. NCBI lineage: Eukaryota > Metazoa > Chordata > Mammalia > Cingulata > Dasypodidae > Dasypus > Dasypus novemcinctus. The sequence continues at coordinate 151,861,331 of NC_080676.1, read as the reverse complement.
GGAAGTAAACTTTAAATCTGAGACTCTCCCATTTACTTTACAATGAGGGCTAATTTTGTGTTAGTTTTAGTTTTAGGGATGAAAGGAGATACCTACCTTTGGAAGAGTCACACAGAACTTAATCATCTCTCAGGAGTACACCATTATAATTGTTTCCTGCCTTCATGGGGCCACCTGACCATGAGCATTCTCCAAGAGAATGACCATGGAACATTCTCAGGGGCCATTTGCCAGAACGTTCCTTGGAGTGATCTGTTGGCTATTTCAGTGATCACCTTCCCCTCCTCCTGTGGTCTGGTGTGTCTGCCTGTGTATCCTGGTCGGTGGATTTGTTTGGCTGTGACCTTTCCAATTCCTCTTCCCTGGGTTTTTGCCTGCTAAGGAAATGATCTTCGGATCCCATCCATCTGTACTGGTGGCAACAGAAGAGAGAATTTCTCTTTTCTGTGGTCCAGTTCCAACTGCGTGGACACCTGTCTTTCAGGGGCTCACATGGTTCTGCTTGGTAGTACTTCCTGACCCAGGGATTCTTTTATGTTCCAGTTCTGGAATTCATCAAGTTGGATGTGAGACAAGGAGGAGGCGGTGGAGGGTGCTTGGCTGACCTGGGATGATTTTGTTTCTTGTGCGCTGGACGCATAGGGAGGGCTGTTTCCCCCACCTCCATCCGCAACTGGCCTCTAGAATTGGCCTTGTTAGTAAGAGTTTCCCACTTGTGGTAGATTCATTCTGAGAGCTTCTCATGTCCTTTGGGATTCTTCACTGATGGATTTGAGAAGAAAAGGACAGTTTCTCTTTTAAGTCTGATGGAAACCATCTGAAACAAGACATGTTTGCCTATGCTGTAGGCTTATGCTTTTCTTATGGACACTTAACTACAACCTTGGTTGTTAAGGAAATCCATATGAAGATGGGAACCTTTGCATTTGGACCCTAAGATCGTGTCCCCTATTGTTGCAAAGAAAATGAATTCTGACCATTTTTGAGGCTTGTCACAAGTTATTTTCTCTGCAGCTCTGGAATTTTCTTTCTTCTGCTTTCAGAGTGGCAAAATCCATTGGCTCCTGAGAGTTTGCTCTGGGTAGCTCCTCTGCGGGGGAGATGAAACTCAGAGTTGAGGAGACAAACCACCAGTCTTCTTTTAGGCCTTTGCCATCTGCCCAATGTCGTGTTTGCAGTTACCATGAACTTGGGTGAATTCTCCCTGAGCACCAAGGGCCAGGGGTCTTCTGTGGATTTCCAATGTTGAACTTGTGCAGGTGATGTTGGTCAAGTCATGCGTATGACTTTGGGATCGCATCTCTCACTCGAGGCAGAAACCCTGTGGCAAGCGCTCATATGTGGTTTACCTGTGTTGACATGTTCTTTGCCTGGGCCTTCCCCCAAAATGTGAGCTGGAGCTGACCTGTGTATAGGTACATGATGTGGGGACTGGTTGGAAGGAGAAAGTACATTTCATCTGATTCTTTTGAATCAGATAATTCAAACAGGAGGGCATTCAATTTTACAGTATTTCTTTCTCAGGGTCACAAAGGCAGGGGCTTGGTGGGGCGAGGATGGTGGGGTTTGCAGTGATATGTGCAGAAACCGGAAGAAGAGGACAAGCCAGGACCAAGGAAATGCAGATCAGTGTATGTGTAGAGACCTTCCGATCTAGAAACACAAGTGTCTGATCAAGGAATACTTGAATTTGGATTGTCATCCTCTTTCCTGAAAAGAGCAGATGAAGCATACTCTCTAGTGCTGCTCTTCTGTCATTCTACACCGTTGATGCCCATTATTCCTCGTAGGTGTCTTCTATGAAATAACCCGAACACTGAATTAGTGCATATTGAACCATTTGTTCCCAGGGGAAATTCAGAGTTAGCTTCCTGCGAGCCTCTGGAAACAACATTTTGTTAACCGATCATTACATCACCTTGTTTTATGTGTGTTTCCGTTTAAAAACACCTTATTTAATATATGTTGTTGATTCGTTAACTTGGAACTTATGGCCAACAGCGCTGTAACTCATGCCTGAACAAAGTGTATCTAATACACATTTTCTCCATGGCCCACATCACAGACTTCTTGGACTTGGGTAACACAAGGCAACACTCCAGTGTTATGCTTGGGGGCCATTTTAAATTGCAAAATCACCAACGAAGAGCACAAGTATGCGAAAAAACACTGACTATACCACAAAAAATGATGCTTGTTTCAGCATGAGAGCTGAACAAGAAGGCAGGTAGAATGTTGTCTTGCTTGACCTCAGCTGGGAACATGCACATTCCGTGACTCAAATGTTTAACTTCTCTGTCCGTGTTGGTGAAATCACTGTAGGTATATGTTTTGGGGCCACTATTTTAGTGACTACTCAAATTCACATATATATATGGAGTGTGCGAATAATGAGCATTAACTGTTCATCCTTATACTTGATACCAGGGGTTGGCAAACTATAGCCTGTGGGCCAAATCGTTTGGTACCTGTTTCTGCAAATAAAGTTTTATTGGAGCACAACCACATTCATTTGATAACAGTTTTTTTATGGCTACTATCGTGCTTCAGTGGCAGAGTTGAGCAGTTATCACAGAGACTATAATGGCTCAAAAAGTGTGAAATATTTACTCTGGCCCCTTACAGAAAGTTTGCTGACCCCTGCTCTTATCAGTCTTTATGCAGGTGGTGAATTCTAGGACATCCCCTTTATTTAAAACTTCCAGTTTTTAAATATTTGCTGCTAATTAAAAAAAAATCCAACTCATGGCTCCTCCTTGGATTTATTTCAGGAGTTCCCTTTGCAATGGGGATATTTCTTTCTTCTTGAGGACATTTAGAATTCTGGGACCAGAGGCTTTTGTGATTGGAAGCCACAACTGGCATTGGGTGGGAAGTGGGCAGAGATTCTAAATACATTCCATTGGGCAGAACAGCCCCACTGCAAATGCCAGGAGCACACTGACTTTGAGAACCACTTACCTTGAGTGTTGTGCATAATTTAGGGTTTTTCAGGAGGTCTTTATAACATCTTCCAGTGATGGGATGTGCCTTAATGCTTTACACTTGAGCTGCTTTTTTTGCTTTCAAGTACTTTATTTTATTTGCTCTCGGACACAGGAAACCACCAGGTATCTTACCTGCCTGCTAGTGACATGGAAAACTCAGGGTGCAGTTTTTCTCTCTCTCCTTCTCCCTCTTACACACATACACACAAACCCCACCTTCTCCCTCTTGCGCATGCACGTGCACACACACACACACACACACACACTTCTACACCCTAGTGCTTCCTGCCTCAACTCTAATGACTCTGCTTTAGTCAATTCCCAGGATGAAATGTTTCTTTTATTTTGCTGCCCATCTCATGTAGTGCTGGAGGTATCTTGGATCTCTTTCTCGCCCTCACAGAAATCTCCCCAGCCTTTATAAATCCTGCTTTAAGAAGAAAATAAACATCTCCTTAACTCTTTGCCCCCTCACTTAGAACCGGCCCTCCTAAAGCCCTTAGTCGAAGGAAGCCAGTTTGGCCCGGGAGGAAATGGTGTTTCCTACAGTCAGAGCACGCAGCCAGGTTCCCGTGGGAGTGATGGAGAGAGGCGCAGAGGTGTGACTACCAGAGAGAGAGCCAACAGCCGTGGTCCTGGGGGGCGGTGGGGAGGTCAGAGTAGGGCCAGGGAGGGCATGGCCTGTGGGTGGAGCTGAGTGGAGGGCCAGCACGTTCTGCACGGGAGAAGCCTGAATTGGGGGCCCCAAGTGTCAGTGGGCTGCAGGACATCAACCGGGAGATGGGCAGAGCAATAGCTGGAGCAGAGGGCAGGTGCCCTGTGCTGGAAATCTCAACCCCGTGTTTAGGAGACATCCTTAGGCTCCTCCCTACCGACGAAGGTTAGGGGGCACTTGAATGACACAGTAATGGGGTTTTGGATGGCCTAGAGCAGCGGTGCTCAGACTGAGCCTAGGTCGGTATCACCTGGAGGGCTGTTCACCCATGGATGGGATCCCCCAACCTACGGTAGGACCTGTGAATTTGCTCACCTAGGATGCAGAAGCTTGGAGAACCACCAACTTTTAAGCAGCGAAGCCCATTAGTGTCCTCAAAATGGAACTAAGATATGACAATAGGATGAAAACCAACAGTGGTTTTATATTAAGAATAGTAATCCGTTTCCGATGAGGTTGACCACAGTGTCAAAGTTTGAAAGTTCTAGAAAGGGTTAAGCAAGTTTGGCCAAAATCCTATTGAGCAATAACATGATAGTAGAGACTTTCATTAAATCTAATTCCTCTGCATTTTGGGAATTTATTCACTATAAACAGGAAGAGTGTTTCAAAACTGAGTGTTGGCTCTTTCTAATTCTGAATGCTTTTAGCTGACTTGGTAAAGAAAGCCTCTCATTTGAACTTTTATTTATAAAAGAAAATAATGCAAGGGTTTGAGCTGCCCCCTTTCGTGATCCAGGTTTCTCGTCCTCGTGTAAAGATAACTGTGGGCCTAATGAGAGTTGGCAAGCTCTCATTTTCTTTCTTTCTGCCTGAAACGGAAACTTGATTTTAGATTTTGTTCACAGATGTAAAAATAACTTTAAAAATGAACAAAGAATGCTAGACAGTCAGGCGCATAACAAAAAGAAAAATGTATAACTGTAAGTGTCAAGAATATCATGAATAGTCTGGAAATAAACTCTTGTTCTGTAATGGAAGTGTATCTTTGCCCTAAGGAAGGATTTACTTTCTTTGTGGGGTGGGAGTGGGGGTGGGCTTTTAAAATGCAAACATGCAAATTTCAGAAGGGCTCTTACTTACTGCTGTGTTCACTTTAGACAGTCCAGTCATCCTTTGATTCCAAAAAAATCCTTAGAAGGATTAAGTGCAAGTGACTTATTTGAAAAGGAGAGCATTGAAAACCTTGACTTTTTCTAGAATTGGAGCCTGTCTCCGGTGTTTAGAATCATTTTCGGTTTTCACCGAGGTAACTTTCCGGTCCCGCTCAGTGCTGGAGTGGCAATAATGTCCAACCTTCTTAACCAAAGGCTAAGACTTCTTGGCCTTTACTTTAGAGCCACGTTGGGATTTTGGCCAAACCATTCAGACTTCACCGTGTTTGGGTCTCGCCGTCTGTGCACGGAGAGCCCAAGATGAGAGAGCCTTGCTGAAGTGCCTAGCGAAATCCTAATATTCAGCAACTCTGGGGGATGTTAGCAGACATGCAAGTTAGGCTTCACACACTTAGGAGTTTGGAATCCTTTTATAAAAATCGGCTTGAAAATCACACGTCAGGCTCCCCTTGCGCGATTGGCAACGTTTCAGAAACCGCCAGGTTCAGCGTGGTCCCGGCATCTGGGATTCAACTTTGCCCCCCAGGGGAGCTGTTACTTCACTGGGTATCCCCCCCGCCCCTTCTCCCAGCGAAGTCAGTGATAGAGAACAAGGGTGTGTCCTCTGGGGAGAGGCACCAGGTGCCCATGCTTGATTGTACTCTGCTGGGAAAGAATGGTTGTGGCCGGCAGTTTCGATGTTGTTTAGGTGGCTGGTGTTTTTGAAGTAGAATCAGTTGTAAAACTTGAAAAACTTGTCTGATGGCACATGCTTTCCTGAGAGACAGCATGCTGTAGTTGGGCTATTTGTTGTGGATTTTTAAAGTGAAAGGTGAACGAGAGGGGTGGGGTGATAGGTATTCCTGTGACTTTCAGATTTCTGCCTCCTTGGGCTTTGCTCAGGCTTTTAGATTTCTCAGTGTTTGTGCTTCCCTATCTCTGACCGGTGGATTCTATTTCTAACACTCAGGGTAAAAGCCTTTTGGGGACAGGGAAGTGGATGTGGCTCAACCAATCGGGCTCCTGTCTACCACATAGGAGGTCCAGGGTTCAATGCCCAGGGACTCCTGGTGAAGGCTAGCTGGCCCACATGGCAAACTGACCCACACGGAGTGAGGGCCCATGCGGGAATGTGACCCTGTGTAGGAATGCTGCCTCGCGTGGGAGTTCTGGCCATCACGGAGAGCTGGTGCAGCAAGTTGATGCAACAAGAGACAGAGGAGAAAAGAAGAAGACGTAGCACAGCCAGGGAGCTGGGGTGGCTCAAGAGAGTAATCACCTCTCTCTCACTCTGGAAATTCCCAGAATCAGTTCCTGGAGCCGCCTGATGAGAATACGAGCAGACACAGAAGAACACACAGCAAATGGACACAGAGAGCAGACAACAGAGGGGAACAGGAACGGGAACAGGAAGGGGGGGGAATAAATAAAATAAATCTTTAAAAAAAAAGCCTTTTGGGGACAGCTGCATGGTCTGAGCCTTCTCTTTCCCTTTCTTTAGGAACATGTGGGCTCTTCCAAGGCAATGCTACATCTTTTTCTTAGATCCCTTGCATTAGTAATAATAGACAGCAGTTTATAATAATAATAATATATATTATATAATATAATATAATATTAATAATAGTATATAATAATAATAGTAACAGTGGCAACACTGAGCATTTTAGCTGTGCTTGCTATATGCCAAGCACTGTTCTGAACTCTTTCTATAGTAATTTATGTAATCCTCATGGGAATCCTATAAGGCGGGGTCCTATGACTAACTCCATTTTCCAGATACAGTCAATAAATCCTGCCTAAGATTATTCAGATAGTAACTGGTAGAATTTGAACCCAGGTGACTGGCTTCACACTCTTTGTTCTTAATCACTGAACTATTGACCTAGTGCTAAAGCTCTCCAATGTTTAATTAATTATAGAGATGCCTGGATTTTGTCTTGGAAATCTACTAAAGAGTGGCAATATCAGGGGTGTTAAATTTTGCTTTTAAGATTATTCCTCTGGGAAGCGGACTTGGCCCAGTGGTTAGGGCATCCGTCTACCACATGGGAGGTCCACAGTTCAAACCCCGGGCCTCCTTGACCCGTGTGGAGCTGGCCCATGCGCAGTGCTGATGTGCGCCAGGAGTGCTGTGCCATGCAGGGGTGTCCCCTGCGTAGGGGAGCCCCACGCGCAAGGAGTGCACCCCGTAAGGAGAGCAGCCCAGCGCGAAAGAGGGAGCAACCTGCCTAAGAATGGTGCCACCCACACGGAGAGCTGACACAACAAGATGAGCAACAAAAAGAGACACAGATTCCCGTGCCGCTGACAACAACAGAAGCAGACAAAGAAGACAACACAGCAGATAGACACAGAGAACAGACAACTGTGGTGGAGGGGGAGGGGAGAGAAATTAATTAATTAATTAAAAAAAAAAGATTATACCTCTTAGGCCATGAAACTCAGTTTGCCCTATCTGACACTTTGGGGTGGGATTAAGGGCAGGGATGAGTTATATAAATCACTGCTAGGGTAGTGATCTCCAAAGGGGCTGGCACGTTTGTGTATCTTCAAGAAGGATTTAGGATGCTGGCAATCTCTTTGAGCATATCTTGAGTTTTGAATACCATAGGAGCCCAATTCTTTAGAGTTTTAAAACAGAAATGGTGAGGTTCATAATAGTTAAGTCTTGGGAAGGCAGAGGTGAATTTGTGGATGAGAGGTACTGTTGGCTTCTTTTGGCTTTTCTTGATGTTGGCTTTAACTGTCTCCCATTTCTGCTGCGTGTGGGAGGACGTAGGTAGCCAGGGGGTGGGGAGCAGGGGCAAAGCAAAGCTAGAAGTTCAGTAGGAAACTGCTCCACCTTACTCAGGTGGAGTTAGGCTGAGGAAATTTCCTCTTGTGGAGCTTTTGAAGAGAGTGTGAGCTCTGGTAGACGCGCCCTGTGCTGGATGCCCCTGCCTGGACTGGGGTAATATGGTGAATTGCATCTGCATGTTTTGGAGGTCAGTATCATAGTCTAAAAACCTAGGAGGAAAGGGAATTGTTCACGTGGGCTAAGGCCTACACATAATAAAAGGGATGAGTGTTTTCTTTTGTTTTTAACTTTAAATAATTATAGACTCACAACACCTTGAAAAAGAGTACAGAGTGGCGCCATGTATCTATCATTCAGCTTCTCCTAGTGGTGACATCTTACATAATGCCAGTGCATTGTCAAAACCAGGAAACTGAGGTTGACACAATGCACTTATTTATTTATTTATTTATTTATTTTCAACGATTTATTTATTTTATTTATTTCTCTCCCCTTCCCCCCTCCCCAGTTGTCTGCTCTCTGTGTCCATTCCCTGTGTGTTCTTTTGTGACCGTTTCTATCCTTATCAGCGGCACCAGGAATCTGTGTTTCTTTTTGTTGCATCGTCTTGTTGTGTCAGCTCTCCGAGTATGTGGTGCCATTCCTGGGCAGCCTGCACTTTCTTTTGCGCTGGGCAGCTCTCCTTACGGGGTGCACTCCTTGCACTTCCCCTATGCGGGTGACACCGCTGAGTGGCAGGGCACTCCTTGCGCGCATCAGCACTGCGCATGGGCCAGCTCCACGCAGGTCCAGGAGGCCCGGGGTTTGAACCGCAGACCTCCCATGTGGTAGACGGACGCCCTATCCATTGGGCCAAGTCTGTCTCCTGACAATGCATTTAAATAGACAACAAACCTTACTGGGATTTCTCAAGTTTTTGCATACACTAATCTTTTTCTGGGGGGTGGAATGGAGGTAGGTCTTTGTGACTAATTTGACCGGCATTTGTTGGTGAGCAGGAGAACCTCTGTAAATACCTTACAAACCCATGATTTTTTTTTTTTACCATAACTCTTCTTTCTTAAGTGCTTTTAATACAGCAGACAGTTAAGTGAAATCTGAAGTTCAGCAGCCAAGTTATGGAATAGAAACCAAGCAATTTGGTTATTATCAGTTATGGTCTTGAACTCTTTGGGGATGTTATCTTCATTTTTGTTGCCTTTACAGAGGGAGGATATTATTTACTAGAGATAAAGGATAATTCAAGGTCATTGTGTCATATTGTGAGCTCTTGGAGGAAATGATAAACAGATGTTGTTTTCTTTGGAAAAGGGAGGGATTTTGATTAATCAGATAAATGGTATGGACTGATAGGACTCAAAGATCAGGGGTGCAATTTCATGATAACGGTTAGAGTGGATTTATTTTAAAAAATGGCAGCCCTGTACTGAGTTGGGGTTAAGAGTTGCTGCCTGGCTGACTGTGATTAATTGCTCCTGCCTCTGTGATCCCATCATGCTTTGCTAAGGCTTCCAATTAGCCTCTGTCACTATCTGCCCTGGATTTGTGCTATTTGTGGGGGTGCCTGTCTTCTTGGCTAGACCAGGGATTCTTGGAAGGCAGGGCTTGTCCAAAGGTTTTTACTTTTCCTCTACTCACTTTCTCACCACATCAAGCAAGAAGCTTTGAACCTAAGGGCTTTCTATTCCCCTGCCTCCAGCAATTTCCAGACTGTCCCTTAGGGTAGCTTCACTTCTTTAAATATTTTACTGGGCATCTGTTGGCATGTTGTATGTATTTGAAATTAATTAATCTATGATAACTTGTTGCATGATTTTGAATGATCTTGAGTCAAGCTGGCCTTTTTCTGTAGTTCCGTGTGAACATTAAACAAGTCAGAGAACTTGGTAAATTTTTCTTTCTCAAAAAAGCAGTGGAAACCAAAAAAAGCAGAGGAAAGTTTTTGGTTTTTTCCCCCCTATAGTATATAAAATTGACAAAAAAAAATTATATTGACTTTTATACTTAACTGTTAACACTTGGGATAGATATTTACAATTCCTCTGACCCATGGTTGCCTTTTGGGATTGGATTTTTCAAGAATGTTGGCAATGGTCTGTGATTAGGGTTGTTTCACATTGCCAATGATGCTGTGGGGCCTTGAGATCTTGAGGTCAACTTTTCAGTAACTTTTCTAATGGTGAAGTAGGAGGGTAATACCATGTCATTGGGATCACTTGGTGATAATGAAATGGAAAAAAGCCCTCTCAAAGGAACTCACATAAAAATGGCATCACTGAAGGTATGTGGGGAAATGCCACATGTAGCCACGGACACGCAAGCCATCACGTGCAGAGTGGAATTGGAAAATCAGGGTGGTCGTTATTTCCTCATCTCTCACGGGCCCTCATAGTCTGTAATTTCTGATTTTCTCTGCGAAGCTCTGACATTCTTTTGCCTCCCCCTGAAGACTGGCTTTCTCTTGACCTCTCGCTTCTCAGATTTACTCCTTGCCAAATGGCCTTGACTTGGTACATTGTTGCTCCAGTTTAATGAAGAGGTCATGTGTATGTTGGGTGGTCCCAGACTCGTCCGGGCAGCTTCTCTAGGAAAGCGGGCTTGGTGGTAGGCAACGACTGGCCAGCTTCCCTATCCCAATAAAAGAACAACTCACCATTGTTTCTCTTTGGCTCTAGGTTGCATTAGGAAGGTATGGCCTGTTCATTTTTGGCCTTGTCTTAGCCTCCACCTTTTCCCATTTGGAATTTAGTTCTGGGCAGCAGAACAAGGTACAGGGATGCTCTAGTCTGATTTGTGGGCAAAGAAGAGTTTATTATTGATCAGGGACAGAGTTCATTGGATACATGGCATCACTAATCAATGTTTAATTCATGCCTTTCCATTGAATTAATGCATTGGAATAATTTCTTCTTTTATATGTCCTTGTTTACTTTTTGTGTTCTTATCTCTGATTTTAAAAAAAGCAAAACAAAACAAAATCTCCCCATATAGAGATTCCAGTTTTAAAGTAAAAAACTTTTATTATGTAACAGAGTCATTGGATGGCAGGAGTCAGGAGAGGGGTAGAGAGAGCAGAGAGGAGGGGGTCAGACATAAAAGCCCCGCTTCCCCACTGACTAGCTGGGTTCCTTGGTCACACATTCTTTGAATCGCTGTTTCCTCATTTGTACAATGGGGGTAAGAATACTACCCATTTCATAATGTTATTGAGGATTCAATCAGGTAATATAGTCAAAGGCACTTTTCTCGGCACTTGTGATGCATGAGTGAAGAAAATACACAAAAATCCCTGCCCTCCTGGAACTTACAGTCTACCATGGGCTGCCACCCATCTAATTTATAAATCAAGATGAATGGTGTCCCTAAATTTCCCTCCAGTTCTATAAAAATTCAGTTTTTCTTGCAGATAAGGCCATTTAGAAGATAGGTGGGCTTCTTTGTCTCTCAAGAGCTATTCAAAATCAAGGAAAATGTCAACATCCTTTGAAAAAGATCTGTTTTCTAATGCAAATAAATGTTAAGTTAGTTTTATTTGAGTTAAGGGAATAAACTCAACTTGTGAGAGAGATTTATGAACTGAAATCTTGGCTTTGATGACCTAGGAAAAGACATTCCTACTTGTCCAGAGGGCTGCTCATTTTGCTTTTATGAAATCAAAGTTAAAAATCTTAATGGTTTTTTTTTTTTTCCTTAATGGGTTTTAATAACCCTCAATGTCATATGAAATTTCAGCTTGCATGGTTTCAGGGAACACCTCTTTGTAACTGCTGTGGTTTACACATCTCTTGGGCTATTCCATGTACTTAAAGATATAAGATTGTCCATTTTTAAAACTATTACGTTTGTAGCCTTTGAGAAACAGTAACATTTGGGGGCAGACCCTTTTAGGTAGAAGGAAATATTTTTCCCCCCAATGCATCCAAGCATCATTCTGCTAGCCAAAGGAGACATTTCCTTTCTTCACCTTAGGATCTGAAGCAATAACATATTGTATACAATTATTTAATTAATTGGCCTAAAGTTTAATTTGGTTTCTTTAGCATTTATAGATTGTTTTATACCCTAAATCCAAACATTACAGTTTAAAATGGTACAAAGAATTTAATGGTATTTTGGATGAAATTTTAAAGAGGGCTTCTCTGAACCAAAGTAAAAAATAATTTTCTTGCTATAGACAAACATGTATATCTATCTGTAGGGACACCGATGTAATATCTAAAATGTCAAAGAAAGATCTATAATAATAGTAAATTATTATTCTTTATAATGCATAGTATAATGGGTAAAGCAACTGATTTCATCTTGTGGCATTAATTCTGGCTCTTTTCATTGTGTCTTTAACTGAGAAGAGACAGAGCTTGGGTGAAAAGAGATACTGATGTTTATATTTATTAATAACTCTTTTTATTCTTTGTCAACTGTGCAGGGTAAGTGATCAACTCCACAGTCTCATACCACAGTAAACAGTCCTGAAAAAGGATCGGTGTCCTTGCTTTGTAATTGGTTATAATTTTTTCTCCATGAAAGGAACACAAAGTCAACCCAGACCTGGGAACTTTGAACTTGGTTGTGAGGATGTTAAAGTTCTGCCTGCACAGGAAAATGGTATAATGGCGATGACAACACTTTCACCATTTTTTTCTCTGTGGGCTCAGGCACATTTTTAGGTATTCCAAGTGAGAGGGAAAACAGAAAAGATGTCGTCTCCTTCTCATGATTATATTGTTTTTCGTTTTCAGTGGATTAAAGTTACGTGGTGATTTATTACTTTTTTAAACCTTCACGTTTCCATCAGTCACAAAAGCCATTGTCATTGTATGGGAAAATTGATCAGGTGTCCCACAGTCCCAGTGCATCCCTATTTACCCATTCAGGAGGAGGGTATGAAAAGTAAGATTGTTTTAAAATTTTCCATGCCATTCTGAAAACAGGTGCTTCCTTTGTGCGCCCAAGTGAGTGGATTTATGTGGTCATTTCAACCCAGTTTAAACCCTGGCTCTAGTGAACAAAGGCATTTTCTTTGCCCTGAAGATTGACATTTGCTCGTGGAGATTAGGGGCTTCCTGTCACCCTGGGCCCTGCTCTGCTGATGTGGTGGAGGAGGTCAAAGGGAAGTCAGCACATGGGTGCTTGCGCTGCCATTGCAGCTGGAAGTGCTTGGAATCTGCGCCAATCCGCAGAGGCAGGTTGAAGCTTGCTTAGCTCTTTATCAGGTATTCGGTGGTGCCTTTCATTTTGTAAGTGCGTGGTGAAAAAAACCTGCAACCCTTTTGTTCTTAGTAAATGGTCAGCATTGAAACCTGTTGTGCCCCTTCCCCTCCTGATTTTTCCTCTTCTGTCCTTCCCTTTTCCCTGGCAGAAAGCAGCCCCGGCATCTTCATATTCTGACTTCTGGAATAGAATGAAAGGGTTTCTTTCTGCATAGAGAGGTTTGTTTTACACAGAGCCTCCTTTGACAGCTAAGACTTCCCCCCAGCAGATTTAGGACATAAAATATTGGTACCAAGCCAGGAAGGACTGCCGTAAATTGTAATTTGGACGAGGTTTCATCAAGTCTACGACCTGTCATCTTGTTTCTGGCAGTAGATGTTGGGCCTGCTTAAATGGAGAGCGGCTTTGGTCAAAGTGGTTATAATACTTTAAATTAGGATACCACAGTAGAGACCCACGGTGTGTTGTAGGATAGAAAGTTAAGGTATTCAGGTAGTTAACAAAATGTTCTAAAAAAAAAATGGGAATAATGATTCCTAATGGAATCACAGAAGTGCTTTTACTTTTTATATAAGTATAGTTTTATAAGCGGCAAGATGCCTTTTAAATGTTTTCTTTGTCCAGTTGCTGTGAAAGAGAATAGGTGCCATGATTTTGGGTTCCTTTTAAGGAAAACGAGGTTGAACTCCCTTGGCAATTAAAAATTTCTGGTTGAACAAAAGGGTGATCTAAAGTGAATCTGACAAATTATTGCATGGTGCTCATTTTGGGTGGCAAGTGTAAAGATGTTTGTATACTGGTTTTTACTTTTATGAATTTTTTCAAAAGAAAGGAAGGAAAGTGGTGGGAAGGAAGGAAGAGGAGCAAAATGAAGGAAAAAAGAAAGGAAGGGAGGAAAGAGAAAAGATATCGAGCACATTGAAGCCTTGACCCTTACAAGTGTGTTTTAAGTAGGAATTTGGCACTTGCTGTAGGAGTGACTTTGGCTAAGCCAGCTTTCTGCCTCAGTTTTGTCATCTATAAAATGGGATGATAGTCCTTTGTTAAGAGGAATAAACAATACAGTACGTCTTATGAGCTGAAAATAGTACCTTGTATATAACACCTCAAAAACTTTAGATCCCATTCCTTACCTTTTCGATGTTGCAGCATGAATATGTAGCTGGGTGGAACATAGATCTTCATCACCTTCAGGGTGACCTTAATATAGATTCCTGCTAGAATAATGCTCATGCAAATGAAGTGACATCACAGTGCTTTAAAGATCCCTTTGCATTTGTCTCTTCCCATGATAAAAACGTGATAGGGCAGAGAAATGTTCTTTTGTCCCTCTCACCAGCAAATCTAATCATATTTATTGCGGACCAACTCAGAGCCAGGCCTTGTTCTGGGAGCTGGGAATACAATGGGAGGGAGACTGAATCACTGCTCTCCTAGAATTTCAGGGGTTGACAGCGCAAAAAGCAAGTGTGAGGTGGAAATAATGGAGCGAAGAAGATTCAGGCGGGGTGAGAGGATGGGCGCTGAGGGCCCGCAGAGTATCTCTTTTAGATGGGCTGCTGTGAGAATCTCTTGGCAGCTGTGATCTTGAGACCTTCAGGGAGGGAGGGAGCAAGCCTGGTGGGAATCTGGGGAAGAGCATTGCAGGCAGCGGTACCCCAACAAACACGTGTTCTTGATCTCCACCCCCGTCCCTCTGGGTAAGACCATACACGGGACCTGTTGAAGATGTTATTTTTAGTCAAGGTGTGGCCAGATGAGCCCGGGTGGGCCGTCATCTGGATGACTGGAGGCCTTAGAAAGAGAACCCGGAGGTCAGAGAAAGGAGAGGACATCACCATGGGACAGGCGACAGAGACATGCCAAGGAACCCCAAGGATTGCCAGCAGCCAGCCCCAGAACCTTACAAACTCCTGTAGAAAACAAGCTTTGCTGATATCTTTTTCAAAAAATTTCCTTTGTCTTTAATTTTTTAAAAAAGCTATTCATACACCATATAGTCCAGAGTTGTGAATTTTCACCATAATCAAGGTTGAACATTTTCATTTGCTCCAAAAAGAAAAACCTCTTACTCCCATACCTCTGTATTATTGACACTCAGTGTTGGTGTGGTTCCTTTGTTATAAGTGATGGAAGAATATTATTATATTACTATATTACAATCCATAATTTGTGCATTAGGTGTATTTTCCCCCTGCATACCACCCTATTATTAACACCTGGTAATAGTGATGTACATTTGTTCTAGTTCACAGAAGAATGTTCTTATATTTGTCCTATTAACCACATTCATCGTCCACCACTGTGTTGTACAGTCCCATGTTTTTATCCTCTAGCTTTCTTTCGCTCTGCTGATCTCTTGATTCTGTACTTCTAGTCTCAAAACTATGAGCCAATTAATTTCTCTTTTGAACCCAAACCCAGTGTGCTGTATTTTCATAGCAGCTGTGGCAAACTGAGACACTGGAGAAGGGATTGAGTTTGCAGTGTCGAAGAGCTGCAAGGAGGCTAGTGTGCGAAAGGCAGGAAGGGGTCACATGAGATCAGAGGCCGAATCACAGAGCGCCCCGCAGAAGGCTCCCGTGAAGAGTTTGGGTTTTATTTGTGTGTGAGCTGAGAAGCGACATAAGTCGAACCACGTAACAGACCGCTTTACTGCTCTTTGGAGACTTTGTTAGACGTGTTTTGCAGAGAAGATGGAAAATAACAGCGTATCTGTCATTTTGATTACAATTCTCATCATATAATAATTAACTGTTCTCTGTAATTATAGGGCTTCTGATAATTTAGTTTAGCACCACTGGGACCTCTATTAGCCTATGTCCCCATCATTTTCACAGCCATTAAAAAGAAAAAAACCATGTTCCTGTCACATTTTAAATCTGTAGGAGAATGATCCACCTATCGGTTTTTGCTCTCTGCTAGAATGCCTTGTTCTTCTTATAGTGCATGAGCATTCCCCGCACCGGTCAGCCTGGCTCCTCTGGCATGTTTATTCAGGCTTGTAGCGTGTGGCTTTACTAATTAGCATATCCTTTCCAGATAGCTGTTAATGAATTCTGTGCTTCTCAAGCCCTGTTAGTAACCTTTTACATTGGTGGAACAGAAATTTTCGGTTGACAGTCCAGGGAACACCTGTGTTTCCTCCCGAGAGGGACGTTTCCGGCAATGTTTATTCTCACGTCTAGCGCCTTTTACTACCCCCGTGCCACTCAGCTCCTATAGGTAGAGAAATGTAACGGAATTTGTTGTTGACTAGAAAAATAAGTTCTCAGGTTATGGAAAGCACAGGATGCTCCTCCCTTTTGCCTTCTGGGCACATCTGTGGACACACTGTGCTTTGGTGACAGTTCTTCCAGGCGTCCTCTGTTTTCTTTGCTCCTCTGGTGGCAGGCACCGGCCGTCCCCTCCCAGGTGTGTGCTGGCTGTCTCCACTGGTGGCTTCTCTCTGGGAGCAAGTGGTGAGCTGTATGCGTCTCTTCACTAGGAGAAGTAGCCCTTGAGAAGCAGGACCATCTCCAGAGAGCTCAACTGTATTCATTTTTTCCCCCATGATGGTTACATATATATATGTATCTCACATAAGATTTGCCCATTTTAAATGTGTATTCAGTCGCATTAATTACTTTTATAGTGTTGTGTTACCATCACCACCTTCCATTACTAAATCTTTTTCATCATCCCAAGCTGACACTCTGTGGACCTGCCTGTTCCCTCTCTTCTCAGTCCCTGGTAACTTCCATTCTCCTTTCTGCCTCTCTGAATTTGCCTCTTCTAGGTGTTTCATATAAGTGGAGTCAGACAACATTTGTCCTTCTGCATCTGGCTTATATCACTTAGCATAATGTTTTCAAGGTTCTTTCAGGGTGTAGCGTATATCAGAGTGCCATTCCTCTGTATGGCTGGATAGTCTTCTCTTGTGTGCACAGACCACGTTTTGTTCATTCATCTGTCACCAGATGCTTGGGTTGTTTCCATCTTTTGGCTATTGTTAATAACGCCGTTACGAATATTGGTGTACAAATATCTCTTTGAGTCCCTGCTTTCAGCTCTTTTGGGTATGTACCAAAGAGTGGAATTGTTGGGTCATTCGGCAGTTCGACGTTTAGCTCTTTGAGGAACTGCCAAACTATTTTCCACTGTAGCTGCACCCTTTTACAGAGTCTTTTTAGTTTTGAAATAATGTCTTCACCTGGTGAGTAGGTGCTAGAATCGGTCCTTTCCGTAGAAGACACTGAGGTGTGTGGGACGAGGGCACAGAGGGAAGGCTCACCAGGACAGGCAGCCTGCTGTCTTAAAGCTTAAAGCCAGATCTGCTTGTGTGTTTTGGCAAGTCCCTGCACAGGTATGTGTATATATAAATAGATTTCATGAAATTTCTTTTTTCCCCCTGATTATGGGGGAGAAAACATGTGCTCAATTGTGTAACATTTGGAAAATATAAAAAAGAAGAAAAAAACCTCAGTACAAGTCTTATTTATTAATTCAATGTAATAAAATACATGAAATTGGAACTCTTCTGGAAAATGCAGGACATATGGTTATTATATAACAGTTGGTGGTAAAGACAGGAAAGATTTAGGGCAGTCCGAAGACTGGCTCTACTTCCATGAAAATCACTTCTCAAGTGACGTTTTATGATATTCAGCATTCAAACAAACACTGTCAGCTTTACAAAATTGCTAATGTAGAAGTCCTCTTGAACAGTCAACCTCCAAGAAGTTCATGACGTTCTTCCTTTGCAGAATCCCTAGCAGTGGCCCTCAGCAGAGGGGGATCCGTCATCCTTCGTGTAGAATCCAGCCATTGCAGATGCACGCGTCATTGATCAGGCTGGATATGACTGCTTTGGGTTCTAGGAGCTTCTTCTCTCCTGGGCAGAGGATCCTTTGGGTGCAGAGGTGGAGGATGCTGCTGGGGAGGTAGGGGCAGTGCCTGAAAAGCCACTCCAGATTGGCTCATCTGTTGATTCAGGGCATCCTGTTACTTTTTTTTTTTACATTATTAAGAAGGCAAACAAAACACAGGTCAGCTTCAACTTAAAAGTATTGTCTTTTCATGGTTTCTGTGAGTGGGACTATGTGCTTATTAGCAACTATGCCTTTTTTTTCCCCTCCTTTTAAGAAAATTATCCGTTTTCCTTGGGAGAAGAAAGCAGGCTTGGGGCAAGAGTACACATGAAGGCTTATATACTGCTTGTTTAACTACTTAAACGTAAATCAAGCAAACAAATGAAAACAAATTAACACACTTCTGGTTCTACCTTGACAAATAAATTTCATAATGACCTGGAAAGCTGGATTTCGATGTGGAATTATTGGTCTCCTTGGAATTCCACAAAGGAACATACAGGAGAGAGAGAGTCAGCCCCTAGCCCACAGCCCCCAGCCCCCAGCCCATCCTCCTTGTCCTCACACCCCTGGCTCAGCCTTGGACCCAGAGATGACCTGGGTGCACAGATGTCGATGTTACAGCCTTCATGAAGATGCTTTCTCCACAAATCCCACCAATGCCCACTCTTGGCTCCCTCTGGGATATGTTTAATAGTTGTGCACCTGGGGCTCTCCCTGACATTCACCCCTTGGCAGGACAGGCCTAGGAAGAGATTTAAGCAGTGCTTGGCAGTGGGCACTGGGCGGAGGGCTCCGGGAGTGAAGTCGGAGAGGGTATAGCTTCCAGGTGGACAGTCTTATCTTTGTGGTCATGGCTGGTGGGGAGTGAGAGAAGGCTGGAGGGTCAGAGAAGCCCTCTGATGCCAGTGGCCCAGGTCGGGGGGCCCTCCTGCCTGAGACTAGGAATGATCCTTGAAGAAAAGATCCAGGGTTTGTTTTGATTTCGATCTTGGCAAAGTTAGCCATTCAGTTAAAAAAAAAATTATAAGTTCATAGAAAAATCATGCAGAAAATACAGTTTCTATATACTACTCCCACACTTCTTAACATTTTACAATAGTGCATTTGGGTGGCCGGCTTGGCCCAGTGGTTAAGGTGTCCGTCTACCACATGGGAGGTCCGTGGTTCAAACCCCGGGCCTCCTTAACTCATGTGGAGCTGGCCCACGTGCAGTGCTGATGTGCGCAAGGAGTGCCCTGCCACGCAGGGGTGTCCCCCGTGTAGGGGAGCCCCATGTGCAAGGAGTGCACCCCGTAAGGAGAGCTGCTCAGCACGAAAGAAGGTGCAGCCTGCCCAAGAATGGTGCTGCACACATGGAGAGTGACACAACAAGATGACGCAACAGAAAGAAACACATATTCCCGTGCCGCTGACAAAACAGAAGCGGACAAAAAAGAAGATGCAGCAAATAGACACAGAGAAGAGACAACCGGCGTGGTGGGGGGAAGGGGAGAGAAATAAATAAATAAATCTTTAAAAAAAAAATAGTGCATTTGTTACAATTGCTGAATTATTATCATATAATTTTAGTTCATAATTTACATTACGTTTCACTTATGTTAAAATTGTGCAATTGTAACAGCGTAAGTGTACAATTGTACTATTCTATGTTTTAAAATTTTTATTGTGGTAACATACATATAACATAAGAGTTCCCATTTTAACCACTTTTGTTAGCCATCACTTTTTTTTTTTTTTTTTATAATTTTTTTATTTTTTATTGACTTTGTAATAATATTACATTAAAAATATATATGTGAGGTCCCATTCAACCCCACCCCCCCACCCCCCCTCTCCCCCCCCCCAACAACACTCGTTCCCATCATCATGACACATCCATTGGATTTGGTAAGTACATCTTTGGGCACCTCTGCACCTCATATACATTGGTTCACATCATGGCCCATACTCTCCTCTATTCCATCATGTAGGCCCTGTGAGGATTTACAATGTCCGGTGATTACCTCTGAAGCACCATCCAGGGCAGCTCCATGTCCCGAAGACGCCTCCACCTCTCATCTCTTCCTGCCTTTCCCCATACCCTTTGTCCATTATGTCCACTTTTCCCAATCCAATGCCACCTCTTCTATGTGGACACTGGATTGGTTGTGTCCATTGCACCTTTATGTCAAGAGGAGGCTCAGATTCCACCTGGATGCTGGATGCAATCCTCCCATTTTCAGTTGTAATCACTCTAGGCTCCATGGTGTGGTGGTTGTCCTTCTTCACCTCCATCTTAGCTGAGTGTGGTAAGTCCAATAAATCAGATTGTAGGTGCTGGAGTCTGTTGAGGCTCAGGATCTGGCTATCACATTGTCAGTCCAGAGATTCAAATCCCCTAAATATATCTTAAACCCCAACATTAGCCATCACTTTTTAAAAACATTTTTTAAAAAGATTTATTTTTATTTTTCTCACTCCCCCCACCCCCTCCCCCACCCTGCTGTTTTTGCTGTGTCCATTCTCTGTGTGATCTTCTGTATCTGTTGCTCTTTTTGTCTTCTCTTCTCATCTTTCTCCTCTAGGATTCACCAGGATTCGCTCCTGGGGACCTCTGATGTGGAGAGAGGTTCCCTCTCAATTGTGCCATCTCAGTTCCTGGTCTCTGCTGTGCCTCACCTTGACTCTCTCCTTCATCTCTCTTTTGTTGCATCATCATCTTGCTGCATGACTCACTTGCGTGGGCACCAGCTCACTGCATGGGCACCGGCTTGCTTTGTGGGCACTTGGCTCGCCACATGGGCACTCAGCTTACCACATGGGTACTGGCTTGCTGTGTGGGCACTGGCTCACCACATGGGCACTTGGCTTGCCACATGGGCACTTGGATCGCCACGTGGGCACTCATGTGGGCACTCAGCTCACCACACAGGCACTCGCTTGGGCACTTGGCTCACTGCGCAGGCACTCAGCTTGCCATGTTGGCACTTGGCTCGCCACGCAGCCACTCGCATGGGCACTTGGCTCACCATATGGGCACTTGGCTTGCCGCATGGGTACTCACATGGGCACTTGGCTCACTGCGTGGGCACTTGACTTGCCACGAGGGCACTGGCTCACGTGCAGGCATGCTTTTTCTTCTTTTTCACCAGGAGACCCCAGGGATCGAACCCTGGTCCTCTCATATCGTAGGCAGAGGACTTCTCACTTGAGCCACATCTGCTTCCCTTAAAAACTTTTTCGTTTCGAATAATTTTAAATTTATAGGAGCATCACAAAAATAATACAGACCCCATACAGAGGACTCTAACATACCCCTCTCCAACCAGATTCCCAGAACACCAGTTTTAATATCTTGCCACCTTTGCCATTCTCCTTCTTTCCCCGTTCCTCCCCCCCACTCCATTTGTCATTTCTCTAACTCTCAATCTTCTGAACATTTGAGAGCAGGTTACACACATCGTAATCCTTGAACACATAATACTTCCATTTACATTTCTTATGAACAAGGTTTATAACCTCAAGTGCAATTATCAAGTTCAAGAAATCTGACATTGACATAAAGCTTCCATTCTATATTCTACGTTTTTTCCTTATGTCCCAATAATGTCATTTTCTCCTTCATTCATAGATCACATCCAGTGTTAGGTATTGCATTTAATTTTCATGATCTCTTAGTTTCTCTTTTTTTTTTAAATTGTGGAAATTTATACAGCATAAATCTTCCCATCCCAACCCTTCCCAAACACACCATTCAGTGGGATCAGTCATATTCACAATGCTGCAGCATCCTTACCACCATCCATTTCTAGAACGTTCCCTTCATCCCAAATAGAATCCCTACACCCATTCTACCGTAACTCCCCATTGTCCCTGCCCTGCACCTGTGATAACCTGCACTCCACTTTCTGTCTCTGAGCTTGCGTGTCCTCTGACACTTTTTTTGTGTTTACTGTGGGGCTTAAATTTAACACCCCAAATCTATAATAATCTCACTTGCTTTGATTCCAGCTTCACTTCAATAACACGCATAAACTATGTTCCTGTACCCTTCTGGCCCCCCACATTCATGTAGATCTTGTCGCAAATTCCATAATTTATACATTATGAGCCCCAAACCGTTGATTTATCTTTACATTTTATGCCTTGGCCTTTTAGATCCTGTTGGAAGTAAAGAATGGAGTTGCTAATCAAAAACACAGTAGTTGTTGACCCTTGCTTTTAACATGGGTGAGCAGAGTAGAATGAGAAGCGTCCCCTTTTAACAGCTCTGGAATCCAGATGCCTGCAGTTCCAGAGTTGTTTGCAGAAGGTGAATTGCCGACCGTCAGGTGTTTCCTGGCAGAGGGTAATGGTGCTGGACTTGATAGAATGGTCAAATATGCACTACATTGATGGAGGTTTTCTTTTTCTTTTAAGTTTTTTTACTTTTTCAAGAACCGTAATGAGTTTGTGAGTAAAATCTGGCGGGTGCGCTTTGGTCCCCGGGATGAGGGTTGCCTCCTGAGCAGTTGTAATGACTCCCCTCTGCAGTTTCCCCTGACAGCCTCCTTAGTGCTCAGAACGTCTGTGATTGTGTAAATGTCTCCTGGGTTCTTAATTCTAGCTTCTCATGAGAAGAGCTAATTTCGATGCTCAGGAAAAGTCAAAACAGCGATCAAGCTTAAATTGGAAGGGGTGTTTTTTAAAAGGACGGGGTAGTGATGCTCTGTGCTCATGTAGACTGATCAATCACTTGCCATCTTTGGTAAAACAGAATAATATAAAGGTTTCGCAAAATGTTTCTTCTTCAGAACCTCAGAAGGTTTTAGAAAGGAGAGGAAAATGGATGGACTTGGTGTCTCAGGGTTCTGTGCTCTAGGTGATTTCGAGTAATGCCTTGTTTTTACGCATTACTCTTTGTTGGTACTTCTTTAATCAAAATTGAAAATAGTGTTTCCATAATGCTATATAAGGGGAGGTCAGTGCTGAGGATAAACAGCTGTAACTGACTTGTCCAAAAACTACAGCTCTCATTCATTTGTTCTCTCTTTCTTGCTTTAGGAATGAATGCTTTGTACGCTAAAAAAATTCCTCTAATATATTTTTAAAAATCTGCTTAAAATGAGAAAGCTTGTACAGGAAAGTGGTATGCACCAGGGCTTTTTTCCCTCTGCTGGAAATATTCCTGATTACAGAATGTAATGAAATAAGTTTGTCATGTCACGTGTGATTCTCCTACCACCAGTGGCACAGTACAGAATGGAGCGCTCCTAACTGGGAGCAGAAGGCTGACGTTTGTACTTACAGCATGCACCTTAGGAATTGATTTAAATAGAGGAATACCAGCGCCAAAATAGAGACTTGAAGCTGGTTCCCCCTAAGTCAGTTAGTTCATCATCAAATATTGGTTACAAGTGCCCTGTCTTTGAAGATTGAAAATGGGAGATTAAATAGCATTTTCTAAAGGGGACTTTGATTATCCAACAGCAGTCAGTCCCGAGGGCCAAACCTTTCGCCTTTTTGTTGTTCATTTCTTGAGCTAAGAATGGACTTTACATTTTTTAATGGTTGGGGAAAAAACAAAATATTTAGTGATAGTTGAAAATGACATGAAATGCAAATGTCAGGGCCATGAATAAAGTTTTATTGGAGCATATCCTTGCCTGTTTTCAAAAGATCGGGCTGCTTTTGTGCTTAGATGGCAGAGTTGAATAGGTGCCTGAAAAGCCTGAAATATTTACTCTCTGGCCCTTTACAGAGAAAGCGGGCTGAACCATGGTTCACGGGAACCAGAGCCAGGTGCTGCCGGCAAGCAGTACTCTTCCTCTCTCCCTTTCCTTCCTTTCCCTTCACCTTTAGTTTGCATTTGGTCATAAAGATAAATAATGATCACATAGTGCTTGCTATTTTCCAGGTACTGGTCTTACAGATTTCCTTTTCTCAGTTGATTTGACTGTCATGATAACTATGATATAGATATAGTTATTACCCCCATTTTACAGATGAGGAAGTTGAGGCAAACGTTGAAAACAAGCAACCTTTGCAAGGGTCCTACAGCTCATCTGTGTTGGAGGCAAGATTCAAACCCAGGCATCCTGGCTCCTTTTTCTTGACCACTCCATTCCCTCCTTCTTGGAGATAAACTTCAGTCATTTGGGTATCCCCTTCCTCCGACTCACGCATTCATGTAACAGACATGTACATGCATGTGTGGGTCTGTTAAGTTACCTGGTCCTGAGGTATCCTACTTGTGAAATCCTGGGTTTATGTGCCACTAAATCATTTTCAGTACACATTCAAAGGTAGTTAAAACCGTGAAGATTACACATGGTTTCTCCATGTGCTACTGAAGATGGTTCCCCTTTCCTTCTTACAGATGTGTAGCATGCTCTGTGTTACGTCTTTGGATCTACTGGCAGCTCATTGCCCATTTGTGGGACTTAAGGTCAACAAGATTGCTGATTCCTACTTATAAATTTAAAGCCACTTTTCTATGGAATGGTCAGTTCTACTCCCCTGAATTACAAGATATAATATAAGAAGCTTCAAGGAAGTCAGAGAAATTAAGTATTTGTGCACCTGCCTTCTTCATTGGCAAATATTTCCCCCTATTTGATGATTTATTTATTTGGTACGTGTTATTTCCAAAGCCCCTTCAGATGTCATTTATTTCCTTGAGGATCCTGGTTATATTCATTCATTCAACTCAAACTCATTGCGGTGCCTGTTGCCATGCAAGGCACTGGGGACCTATCTGTGAACACAACAGTAGATGGGGATGAGAGTAGTTTACAAGAATGCGATCATCTGCCAGCAAATGTCTTCACATGCTGTACTTAGAATTTTAGCAATTTGCATGGCTCCTTAGGTGTTCAGCTGCATATGATAATTTTGAAATAGCAGCTTCCAACAGATAGAGGTGCAGCTGTCCCAGTAGGATATCTGTCCATTGCCCCAGATTGTGCTGATGATTTGTGGCATAACCTTGGAAATGTGGCTTGGTTTTCCATTGCAGATATTCATTCTAGAGAGTGGAAAATAATAGCAAATTAAGCTGGTCTTAATAAAATCAGTCATCTCATGAATCATCTCATAAGCTCTGATTTTCATTTCTCACACTGCCCCTGTTTACTTGGACATGTCACTTTGGTAGAACTTCTCAGTTCTACTGTCAGTGGAAAGGATAACCAGTACCGAACAGGTCTGTAGTGTGGACAAAGTCAGTGTCAGCTTAGGGAATCCGTAAGGTCACAGGTTGAGCTTGGTCATAGGGCAGACAGAGGTAACTGTAGGTGTGTGAAGAGGTGCCTGTACAGAGAAATGTTGTTATAGTTTTTGAGTTCCTTGTAGGCATGTAATAGACATTCAGCAAACATCATTCTGCGCAGTTTTAGTATTGCTCAGGTGCCCATGGCACTTAGGGAATCACTGTATATTTAGATTGTGAGGGGTCTAGGATTTAAATGTTTTCTTCTATTAAATGTTCTAAAATATATGAAAATGGTGATTATGTTTTGCACATTTGTTAGATGCTTATGATACAGAGAAATGTGATTTAAACACAGTATACAGTAACAGTTCACCAAGGTGAAAATGATTAATTTTCTGTATTGAGACACAGAAATATAGTTCTTGAACAAAAAATGTTGCATGGGTAACTACTTTAAATTATTTTGAGTCCCATGCTTTTATTACATTTTAGTTTCTTTGCTGTGTTGTTTTTTTTTTTTTTTGTAGCAAAGCCTTTGACTTTTATCTTGTTTAAAGTATTACCAATTGACTGACAATCTTGATACTTTCTCTCCCTTCATTTTATGAACTATAAACAGAAAAAACAGGCTGCTTCAAAAACCATCTATTCACTGTGGTAGATTCCTGTTATTAGTTGCCCTTTCAGAGAACAGTATAATTGGAGGTATTTAGTCTTTAGGAAAAGCAGACCAAAGAGATGTCAGGAAGCTGGCGAGCTCTGTGATCATTTACTCTTTTATTTCCTTCATGAGATACAGAGGTGTGGTAGGTAGCGGTCAGGAATAACAAGATTGGGAATTTTATTGTTGGCTTTGCTGTTATAACTTGGCCAGTATACAATCTCAGTTCTTCATTCTGCATTGTCCTTTGCTTGATTTTCAATAGGATGTTGTCATGCTTTTTGTCACCTGTGCTTTCAAGCAGGGTTTCCCCATTTCCTGGTGGGTGGGTTTCCCCATTTCCTTGTGGTTCTTCCTACCAACACCCAAAGCACGTGATAAGCACTGAGACTTCTAGCCTCCCGGGTGCCTGGTATTTGTGTTAGAGTTAGCAAAAGCATTGCACGCGAGGTGTCTTATCATTTTGTTCCATTCCTTCACTCTTTTCAATTTCTAGTTCAGGAATTTCCTCTTGAACCAGTTTAAAAGTTTCCTCCTGCAGGAATCTCTTCTTTTGTAGTGTTTTATTGGTCTGGTTATTGGTGTCATAATTGAAGAAGGGGGAGGGCTGCGTTACTCTGTCTTCTCATAAGATTTAGTGACTTGCACACAGTTGCCTGCTGTTACTGTTATTATATAAATTTATTTATTTATAAAGTTATTTGTGAGTGCTGTTCTTTGCCATGCACTTGCCTAGGAGTTTATGTGAGCTATCTCATTTATTTACTTATTTATTTTTGGTATCCAGTGACTTCTTTTTTTTTTTAATTGCAGTGGCAAAACACATACAAATGCATATATACTTTAGAATTTACCATTTTAACCATTTTTAAAGGTACAATTTGGTCGTATTACTTTTACAATATTGTGTTACCATCACCGTCTTTCATTACTAAAACTTTATTACTACCCCAAACAGAAACTCTATACTCATTAAGCAAGAATTCTCCATTCCTCATTCCCCAAGTCCCTAGAGTATTCTCTAATCTCCTTTCTGTCTCTATGAATTTGCTTATTCTAGGTATTTCATAGATAGAATCATACAACATTTGTCCTTTTGCATCTGGTGTATTTCACTTCACATAATGTTTTCAGGTATAAGTTCTTGTGTGGGCATGCATTTTCTTTTCTCAATACTTTGGAATGGAACATATACTTTAGAATGGAATAGCTCCCTCGTACGTTGACTCTAAATTTAAACTTTTCAGGAGCTACCAGACCATTTTCCAAAATGGCTTGGCCATTTTATACTTTTGCCAGCAATGTACGAGGGTTCTAATTTCTCCACATCCTTGTCGACACTTGATATTGTCTGTCTTTAGCCATCCTAGAGAGTGCAGAAGTGGCATCTCATTGTGGTTTTGATTTGCTTTTCCCTAATGGCTGCTGATGTTGAACGTTTTTTCATATATAATTGAATTTTAAATATAAGTTGCTGTCTATATGTAGGCTCGTGCTGACAATTTCTCAAGTCTCCTTCATTAGCATCAAAATTTGGAGTCAAGTCTGGAGTTGCATGTAACTTGCCTGAAGACCAAACTTGGACGATTCTGTGGCTAAGGACAGTAGAACGTTGTTTTGAAATCAGAACTTATTCATTGGTATTACCTTGTTAAATCAATGTATTGATCAACTTGTATGACAGGAGACAAGGGGAGGGGCTTTAGGAATTGGGCAATGCCAATTAATGATGGGAGTAAAACAATTAAAAAGTCCTGAGGGTTAAAAACAATGTCTTGGGAATCGTATGGTGCACATGTGGGCTGGACTGGAAACTGACTGGAACATACTTAAAGAATGCTAATTAATGAATCAGTATCAACTTGACAGAATATCAATAGTTAAATCACAAACTGCTCCTTACCTTAAGAGCAACTAGTATGTTAACTTTATGGGCCATTTAATTTTTATAACAGAATACAGTTTCTATGTTAGATGAGACTCTTATTTGTAAGCAATAGAAACCAACTCAAGATTGTTTATGTTTTTTTTTTTCTTACTTAAAGGAGATTAGTGTTAATTTTTTAATAAAGTCACAGGATGGCTTCCAGACACCACGGATAGGTATTTGTCTGGCTGGTGATGAGACAGCCATAAGGATTCTGGACTCCCTGGCCTGCCTGGCTTCTGGTCTCTTCTCACCCGTGTCATTCTTCTCTCTCCTAAAGCCTTTCATTATAACCAACATGCCAAAAATGTGGCTCCTGACTATTTCCTGAACTTTAATATCAAATCTGGGTGACAGTGCAGTGGGTGTTCAGTATAAACTCTAAATAACCACAGCAGACAAGGAGGACAGGCAGAAACCTGTTAGCTAACATTTACAAAGCATGAAATATGTCCTACTCAGAGTTTGGGAGGAATAAAAGAAAAAAGAATGGGTGGTTGTACAGGGCGAGCCATCCGGGACAGAAGGCTTGATGTAGTTATGACAAAATGAACAGACAAGGGAAGCAGAGCGACTGGACCCCACTGTACTTTCAACTGGCCAGCCCAGCCCTTGACTGGGATTTTCAGCCCCATGACCTGCATTTTAAGTGCAACTTGGGGAAGCGGACTTGGCCCAGTGGATAGGGCGTCTGTCTGCCACATGGGAGGTACGTGGTTCAAACCCCAGGCCTCCTTGACCTGTGTGGAGCTGGCCCATGCTCAGTGTCAATGCATGTAAGGAGTGCCCTGCCACACAGGGGTGTCCCCCGCATAGGGGAACCCCACGCACAAGGAGTGTGCCCTTGTGTAAGGAGAGCCGCCCAGCACGAAAGAAAGTGCATCCTGCCCAAGAATGGTGCAGGACACAAAGAGAGTTGACACAGCAAGATGATGCAACAAAAAGAAACACAGATTCCCATGCCGCTGACAACAACAGAAACAGACAAAAAGAAGAACACACAGCAAATGGACACAGAGAACAGACAAGTGGGGTGGAGGAAGGGGGAAGGGGAGAGAAATAAAAAAAAAAAATAAATCTTTAAAACAAAACAAAACAACACAAAAAAAGTACAACTTGGAGAAAGTGGGATAGAGGAACAGAACCAATATGGTGGGAGTTTGAAGCCCTGCCATAGCTAGCAGCTTCAGCTGGAGGAGGAAGGAGGGAGGACGAGCGTTTCCTTCTGTGCGAAGGGCTAGCAGACAGAAAGAGCCTTGGCCTGGCCGCCCCAAAGAATTAGAGAGTTAAAGCGAGGCATGTTTTAAATCCCTATTTGAAAAGATTTTGTAATTCTTAGACTAAGAAGCAGCCTAAAGTTTTGTGCTTCTTGGGTTGCAGCTGTATTCCATACCATTGGTCCAGACTATTATAGCGATAAAAGGTGTTTTTGCCCTTCCGGAAAAGTTACTCCAGATTTCCTCTGTGCTTTTTAGATCATTTGATCATGGCATTAGTCAGCATATAGGCATTATAATTGGACCATACCAGCCTATACAATGTATAGAAGTATATGAGAATCATGTGTACACACATTTGGACACATGTTGTTTTTTACATTAACAGCCCCTCTTTTTTTTTTTAAAATACGGAAAATTTTCTTTCTGTATTAGATGGGGCCTGTTTAATATTTCATTCTGCTTCTGTGTTGCCCAGAAATCCTTCCACTTGGGTCCTCCTCCTCTGCTTGTATGTTTGGGGTAACTGTAACTAATTTTGAGGGTAGCCTAAGCAAAACGCAATTAGGGAAATCCTGTGCCAAACATGCATCTGTTCCAGTGTTTGCTTTCCTTAATGTGCGTAATCAGGAGTTTGCTTTTAAACACTGCACAGCCTTTCTCATGAAAAAGTGAGTTGGAGAGGGGGTCGAGAGAGGCCGCGGACCATGGATGCAACTGTGCACGAGACAGTAATTCCAACAACCCAGGAGAGCATCTGCGGTTTGGGGAGAATAATCTACTTGGTGATCGTTGTTAAGGGCAGAGATTTAGACATGCATATCAGGAATGGTGTGTGAGTGTGTGTGTGTGTGTATGTGCATGCCAGTGTGTGCTCAATTAAGGAAATAAGACTACACGAGCTCTAACAAAACAAGGGAAGGATGTGGTATTAAAATTTATGAGACAGATGGCCAAAATTCAATTATAAAATCTGAAAGACACTTGAAGGCTGTAGATAACAATATTGATACAAAAGAGCTTTTATTTTCTTTTTACTCGTAGTAAGCACATTTAATTTAGAAATGAAGCTGAGTTCTGTTTTTTTCTATTATGTATGTTATTTTGGTGACAGAGGGCATGGGACGGTCGACTTAGTATCTGCCTTTTTTGGTATGAGACAAATACCTGTAAATATAAATCTTCAAAACATTATAAAAATGTTACTCAATTTTCTTTTTTAGATATATAAATGATCGCAGTGGAAAGTTTGGAAAAAAATAGAAAAGTAAGAATAAGAGTAAAATATTGTCTGTTGATCCACTCTGAGATAGTCATGCTATTACTTTGGTACTTTTCCCATTCTCTCTTCTTCTTTATTATTGGAATATACAAACATATAATATATAGAGATATGTACATAAACATATGTGTATATACATTTTTGCACATAAATATCTCAATTACCTGGATATAGATTACTATGCCAAAAGTGTGAGTATGTTGTGGATAATTTGAAGTTGCATTTTCTCTATTGAACAGTATCTTTGAGAATTTTTTGTCTGAAAGATTGGTTAAAGCCAACCTCAAACTGGATGCTTCTTAGAATATTATTTAGTACTGAAGAAATATCAAGAATCAAAATTAAGAATTCAAAAGTGGGTACAATTCTCTGCTTTTATAGAAAACAAAGAGAAACTTATAGTTCACAGCCAAAAACTTAAGAATTGAAGGCCTTGGTGGTAAAATATAGACCCTGCTGTTCTACAGACAGCAGATTTCATGCTTATCTTGGTGTTTCTTGCTAAACTTTCTCTACTCTCCACTTAGCACTTAAACCTCAATCACACTTCATTTTTAATGGCAGAAAATAGGGTTTTAGTCTTTTTTTGAGAGGGAGGGATAAATATATTTGAAATAATTTATTGGTCAGAGGAATGACGAAAATTTGTTTTTCTTTTATAAATACATTCCAAAATTATCAGTTGGCTCGTTGTAGCTTTGGTCCTAGAAGTTAAATAAATAAATTCTGGGAACCAGATCTTGTTCCATGTTATTTGGGGGAAATTGGTCTCCCTGCTGAGAACCTGATGTTTTCCTTCCTGCTTTGAGATACTTTGAAAGGACAATTCCTTGGAGGAGGAGCTCATAAAGCTCCTCTGAGGGTGCCCCAGGGAGTCCCAAGTTATAAGCCCCATCTGTTTTTTGCCCATCTCTTCCTTCTACTGTGAGATTCAGATTAATATAGAGGGTAGATCAGATTCTTTGGTTCCAGGCTCTGGAATGGGGTGTATGTGTGAGATTACGGAAGTTCCCCAGATGGTATCAATGCTGGAAAAATCTCCAGTAGACATTTGGATCTCTCCTTACAGAATGTTCTGTATCCACAGGTGTTTGAGGTGGATGAGTTTCCTGGAGCTGCTGTAACAAAGTGCCACGAACTGGCTGGCTTAAAACAACAGAAATTTATTGTCACAGTTCTGGAGGCTAGATGTCCACAATCAGAGTGTCAGCAAGGCCATGCTTGCTTTGGAATCTATAGGGAAGACTCTGCTCTATGCCTTTCTCTTGGCTTCTGGCAGTGAATTGGCTATAGTTCATGGTGCTCTACGCCTTAGTCCTCACAAGGTATTCTCCCCCCACCGTCTGAGTCCAAGTTTCTTCTTTTAAGGACACCAGTCGTATTGGATTAAGCCCTACCCCTATTCCAGAATGACCACATTTTAACTTGCCTAATTCTATCTGTAATGACCCCATTTCCAAATAAGGTCACATTCTGAGGTACTGGAGAGTAGGACTTCAGCATATCTTTAGGGGGACAAATTCAATTCCATACAGAAGGAAAAACTTAGATGCTGCAGTGGACATTTTGAAAATTATCTTCCCAGTGTTCATTTCCCACTTTTTCTTCTTACTAGCACCCAGGGTCTGATTAATGAAGGGGAGCCACCCCTGCGCCTTGCGAGCAGCCATGCACTTTGGGAGGGATTGGTCCTCCATCCCTCACTGGCATTCTTCATCGTGGACCCGCTGCTCACACAGGATTTTCTGTAATGGATACAGAATTCAAATGAAGAGACTTTCCCAAAAGAATGGCATGGCTATGCCTTCAGGTGCCGCATAGCTATCAGGGAGGGTGAAGACCCAATGGAACATGCTCAGGTCACAGCTGGGAAGGATGCTGGTCCTCTTGTGTCCTTGCTGTAAGGATGAGTGACAAGAGAGGAAGCATCCAGAGAGGGCTGTTGCTTCTATGAACTCGGCTTACTGAGCAGGCAGAGATCAGTACCTATTTCAGATTGTATGGCTAAACAAGGGATTTTTACTTGAACTTGGGAGAGAAGCAAGCATATTCGTATAGATGAAGGTCTAGGTTCTATCACTTTCTTGAATTATTCACACCAGGTTCCTTCTGCCCATTGTATTTCATCTCAGAACTGATAATCTCTCTGAATGGACTTTTTATTCTCATTGCTACTTATCATTTAAATAAAAATTCCTGAAACCATACTGCTTCTCTTTCTGTGTTTTCTCCTTCCTCTGTTTTGCTACTTTTGTATCCTCAGTGCTTTGCGTAAGTACCTGTCACATGTTAGATACTCAAGAAATATTTCCTGCATGAATTTAAAAATATATCTGTCTTGATTGTGGCATCTCCATCTACCTAGTTTCTCATCTGCCTGCCCTCCCCTCCCATTTCCTTCTCTCCCTTCTGCATCCCTTTTTCCCATTCTGTCTTTCCCTCATCCTTTCTCTTCATTTCTGCAGTGCCTGTCTTGGTTTAGATGTCTGTCTCTTGCCAGACTGATTTCCATGGCTGTTCTCCTACAGTTTCCATGGTTCAGTGGTTGTCTGGTTGTGACTGAGCAGGAGTTGGCTATAGCCTCTGTGTTTCTTACTGAGGATTTAGTTCAAACCTTTTCAACTTAAATAGCAGTGGTGAGCAAAGTATGAGTCAGTTCATTTATCAGACAAATGCAATAGAATATCTGGCGATTGGTCCTAAAGGATTTCCTCAAGTTCAGTTTTTGATGCTGAGAACGCTAAGGAACTCTAGCCAAGTGATGGTTGTGGTGTCTGTAGACCTTGGATTAGCAAAATTGTACTGCATTTTCACTCATTTTTAACAGAAGGGCTGCTAACTTTAGGCCTGTTGGAAGTTATGAGAAAGTGAAGGAGATGTGCCAACATTGGAGGTGCAACTACAGGATAACGAGAGTTCCTCATTGGAGAGCTGGGAAGATTACTTGTACGTCACAGTCGTATCTCATACATTAACCCAGCGTTGTTTTCATTTTTCTTCTTTTGCTTTATCTGCAGTTGAATTAGTTAAATTTCAAGAATCATCTATTGGGGTAAGAAGGAGAGGGCAGGATCTGAAAATATGGCGGTTGCTACAGGACCCCAATAATTTCCTTTGACTCTCCCTTGGGTACCTGGGTCCAAGGAGGGCATCAGTCTAAGAGCTTTTTTGGAGAGCCTATGATCCGAAAGAGTCTTCAGAGACGATGAGGAACTGGAAGAACTTATCCATCTCCTCTGTTTATCTTGTTGCCTACTGAGAGAGCAATGGTGTACATGAAGAACATTGGTCAGGTTCTAGGAGAGCTTGTTAATCTTCTTCATGGAGTGGTTGGTTAAACAGGAGCCAAGACCCAAGTGGTTTAACCCTTGGTTCTGTTCAAGGTTCAAAGTCTATCTTTTTCTAGAGAAATGTTGCTCTTGTTCCTTTTTTAAACTGGAAAGGTATTTTGAAGGCACCAAAAACATGCAGGAACAAATTGTCATTCAGTAACTGGGTGGCCCATCTCAATATCCATCTCAGGTTACATGTTCATCCTGTAATGATCCCATGGAACATGCCTTGGACGAGTTACTCAGACTCTCTTGGCTTGACTGTCCTCATCTGTAAAACCAGGGGAATGGTACTAACCGAACTCTCAGCCGTCTTCCTGTCTTTGCATTCTGGGAGTTTGTGAAGCAAGACAGGAGCCAGTCTTATGGCCCGAATGGTAAGGAAAGTCAGCAGAGCTGCCTAGAGGTTCTCAAGCTAAATAAACTGTAAGAGTTCCAGGGTTTTGTTTTGCAGTGTGTTGACCCCCATATGTTTGTAATCACCACTTTGTGGAATATAAACTAAAATTCTCAGAGGGCTTGTATTTGAGGTTGTCCTCAGGAACTTTTTGGTTCTTAGTCAGAAAACAAAGCTCTAGAGTGATTTGGTTTGATAGTGCGACAAGCTCATTCTTTGAGATTCTTGTCAGTCTGAATTTTGGGTGACAAACTCAAATGACACAGGACCAGGGAGGCCACATGAGCCAGTGATGGCTGTGGGCCCATGAGAAGGTGGGGCCAGCCCATACTTCAGGGATTTGTTGCTATGACCATGGCCCTGTGATGCCAGATCCTTCTGTGTTTCAAGAGAAGTCGGAAATCCTGCTTTTCTTAATGTGAAGTCTCCTTATATTAAAATATTGGATCAAAAAGGAAAGAACATTTTCTTAAACAGCCCACAGTCCAAACAAAACATATCTGTGGGCCACACACACCCTCAGACCACCCTGAGGCATTTTTTTCTGGGCTTACAGACCACAGTATTTTTTGTCTGTCCTATATTCTATAAACCTTCTCATTATGAACAATTTCCAACATTCAAGTCAAGGGACTGGTATTATGACGTTCCCATGTGCCATTGCTCATTTTCAGTATTTATCAACCCTTGGTCAATCTTGTTTCATCCATACCCAGTCTATTCCTGGCCTCACTCCTCACTGGATTGTTTTGAAGCAAATCCTGGACATTGTGCCACCTCATTTGTAAATACCTCTAGGTACTGCTAAAAGATGAAAGCACTGAAAACCATTGTAATTCCTTAAAATTTTTAAAAAGATTTATTTTGCGGTAATTTCAAACTTCCAGGAAAGTTGCAAACATACAAATATAATACAGAGAACTTTAATATACCCCTTACTTTGATACCTAAGTTTATGAATTCTTAATATTTTGTCACATTTGTTATCTCATACCATCTATCCACCCATCCATCCATCCATCCATCCATCCATCCATCCATCCATCCATCAATCCATCATCTCTCTATCATCTATTTTCTAAGCCTTTGAGAGTAGGCTATATATATCATGTCCTTTGCCATTTAATATATTCATGTATATTTCCTAAGAATAAGAATATTCATTTATGTAACCACCTTAAGCACAATTATCAAGTTTGAGAAATTTAACATTGATATAAAGCCCTGTCTATATTCCAGTTATTTTCAATTGTCCCCAAAATGCCCTTTTTTCCTTCATTGTTAGATCCAGTCTAGGCTCATATATTGCATTTAATTGTCATTTTTCTCTGTAGTCTCTCTCTTTTTTGTTGAAAAAAGAAGTGTTAACATGTATTTGAGATAATCCCATTTCAAACCCTACCTTCCAATTCACCATCCATCACTGAAATTTTTCCATAACCCTAAACAGAGACCTTGAACCCATTGAGCATTAGCTCCCCATCCCCACTGCTTCCCTTTCCTGGCAACCTATACTCTACTTTCTGTCTCTATGAATTTGCAAATTCCAGTTATTTCATGTATGTGGAATCATATAATATTCGTTGTTAAATCTGACTTATTTCACTTGATATGGTATCTTCAAAGTTCATCCAGGTTGTACCATGTATCAGAATTTCATTCCTTTTTATGACTGAGTAATATTTTATTGTATACCCCATTTTGTTTATCCATTCATCCATTTTTGGACATTTGGCTTGCTCCCACCTTTTGGCTATTGTGAGTAATATGGCTGTGAACTTTGGTATACAAATGTTTGAGTCCTTCCTTTCAATTCTTTTGGTATAAAGCTGGGTTGGTCATATGGTAGTTCTGTTTAGCTTTTTGAGGAACAGCCAAACTGTTTTCCACAGTAGCTGCACTGTTTTACATTCCTACCAACAATGTACAGGTTCTTTTTTCTCTGCATCCTTGTTACCACTTGTTATTTTCTGTTTCTTTTTAAATTAATAGCCATTCAATAGTGGGTGCAAGGTAGGATTTCTTTGTGGTTTTGATTTGCATTTCCTTAATGGCTAATAATGCTGAGCATCTTTTCTTGTTCTTAATTGGCCATTGTCTATTTTATTTGGAGAAATGTGTATTCAAATCATTTGCTCATTTTAAAATTGCATTGTCTTTTTGTGTTGAGTGGTAGGAGTTCTTCATATATTCTGGATATTAAACCTTTGTCAGATATATGGTTTCTAGAAACTTTCTCCCATTCTGTACATTGTCCACCTCATAATTTTTTTCACTTTTTTTTTATTAGAGTAGTTGTGGGTTTACAGAAAAATCATGCAGAAAATATAGAGTTCCCATAAACCCCCCTATTTGAACAATTTCTATTAGTGTGGTATGTTTATTAAAAGAACATTTTTATAATTGTACTGTTAACTATAGTTCATGGTTTACAGTTCACTGTTTGTGTTGTATAGTCAGATATCTTTAAAAAATTTTTTCTTCTGGTAATTAATATATAACCTAAAATTTCCCCTTGTTTTAACCACATTCAAGTATATAATGCAGTGCTATTAATTATATTCATACTATAGTGCCACCATCACCATCATCCAGGACCAAAGTGTTTCTGTCACCCCAAATAGAATAATTTAAGCATTCACTCCCCATTCCCTACCCCCACTGGCCCTTGGTAACCTATATTCTACTTTCTGACTCTGGGGATTTGCTTCATTTCATAAGTTTTATTCATTTTTTTCCTTCCCCTCCCTGCCCTGCTGTTTTTGTTTTTGTTTTTGTTTTTGCTGTATGTCCATTTGCTGTGTGATCTTCTTCTGTATCTATTTCTCACTTTTTGTCTTCTCTTCTCATCTTTCTTCTCTAGGATCCACCGGGATTTGATCCTGGGGACCCCTGATATAGGCAGAGAGGTTTCCTGTCAATTGCGCCACCTCATTTCCTGGTCGCTGCTGCACTTCACCTTGACTCCCCTTCGTCTCTCTTTTGTTGCATCATCATCTTGCTGTGTGACTCACTTGCATGGGCACTGGCTCACTGCGCCGGTTCTCAGCTTGCTGCGTGGGCACTCAGCTCACCGTGCGGGCACTCATGCGGGCACTCAGCTTGCCACGTGGGCACTTGCATGGGCACTCAGCTTGCTACGCTAGCACTTGCTTGCAACGTGGGTACTTGGCTAGTCACGTGGGCACTCCCATAAGCACATGGCTCACTGCGTGGGCACTCGGTTCACCACATGGGCACTTGACTCACCGTGCAAGCGCTCAGCTTGCCACGTGGGCACTGGCTCGCCATGCAGGCATACTTTCTTTTCTTATTTTTCACCAGGAGGCCCCAGAGATCGAACCCAGATCCTCCCATATGGTAGGCGGAGGCCTTTCTCACTTGAGCCACAACTGCTTCCCTATATTTTTTATATTACGGTAAAAAAATAAAATTTGTCATTTTAACCATTTTTAAGTATACGTTTCAGTGTCATTAATTACATTCCACCATTAACACTCTCTACTTCTAAACTGCTCCATGACTCCCAAACAGAAACTCTGTACCCATTATGCACTAACTGTCCATTCCCACTTCGCATACCTCCCTTCCTTTCATCTCTGGTAACTTTGAATCTACTTTCCATGTTTATGAATTTGCCTATTCTAGATATTTCATGTGCATGGAATCATACAAAATTTGTATAATTATTTTATTTTCCAGCTTTTATCTTTTTGAATCAGAATCCAAATAACACCCATACATTGCAAATGACTGATAGGTGTTTTAAATCTCTTATACCCAATAGATTCCTCTCTACCCTCTCCTTTTTCTTTTAAAGATTTGTTTTATTTATTTCTCTCTCCCCACCCCCTTGTTATTTGTACTTGCTGTGTCAGGTCATTGTCTTTGTTTCTTCAAGGACACTAGGAACTGAACCTGGGACCTCCGATGTGGGAGGGAGACACCTAATTGCTTAAAACCCACCTCCATTCCCTGCTTTGTTGTGTCTCTCGTTCTGTTTTTCCTCTTGTGTTTCTTATTGCATCATTTTGTCATGTCAGCTCGCCATCCTCCTCATACTCTTCGGGGGCATCGGGAACCTCTGCTCCTTGCTTTGTTATGTCTCTCATTATGTTTTTCCTCCTGTGTATCTTGTTATAGCATCTTGTTGTGTCAACTTGCCGTGTCTGCCCATCGATCTGGCTCGCTGTCTTCTTTAGGAGGCACTAGGAACTGAACCACAGACCTCCCATGTGGTAGGCAGGAGCCCAGTGTTTGAACCACATCTGTGTCCCTCTCTTTTTCTTACTTAGTTTTTCTTCTTGTACTTTATTTGTTGAAGAATCAGTCTTTTGTCCTGTTGAGTTTCCCTACAGTCTGACTCTAACTGATTGCATCCCTATGGTTTGGTTCAAAATTTACATCCTAATTTGATATTTTTAGTTTTATAGCATATAAAGGGTCTATATACTTGTATCTTACCAGGTTCACCTTGTTTTCCATCTGCTACTACATGAAGTTTACCATCATGAGTCCCTGTCTTATAAGGTTTTTTTCTCCTGGTAATAAGGTAGTACTAAACATGAGCCTATGTCCCTTTTCCTTTATAAATAAAAGTTATTGGCGATGACCACATGTTAGTACTTGTCAGCCTGTACCTGGATCTGGCATCTGTTCATCACTCTATTTGAAGCCTGTGAGCTTTCCCGACTTGTTCTGTGCTATCTTGTGATGTGAAAGCTTGGTTGCTTTTTTCAGCTTTTCAAACTCCTGGCAACAAATGGGAAACCTACAGAATAATTTTGGATTTCAATATTTAGGATTTGAAATCTAGGCGCACTGTGGCACTTATAAAAATGTGACATATGTGTCTCAGCCAGCTCATAGGAATAATTTGTTGAGCTACAGTGAAAACTACAGGAAAGATTTACCTGGATGTTTAGAAAAGGTAGAGCTTAAAATAAATTATTTTGAAATATAGCCCTTATATGAAGTAAGAAACAAAATAGGAAGTTATTAATACAGATTTAGAATTTTTCTTCTGAAATCTCTTATGAAGTTAATATGGTTGCTGAACTTCTTTTGTTAACATGTCAAGTTGATTAAAGTGCCCTTGACATAAGGTACATAACTGAGTTCTTTTAATATGAACCTTTGTATCAAGTTTCTATGTGACACTGAGACAAGTCTTACCTGCGATAATTTGTAGATGGGCTATTTTTGGGTTTCAGCACATGGATTCATTTCAGCTTACTCAGCATCATAAATTGCTCTTCAGGCCTTCAGTTTGTGGTCTATGATGCAGTTTATAGAAGAAAAATGACCATTTAAGTTATATTGATGACACAGTTCGAAATAGTATGTATTTGCAGTTAAAATACTATCATATAATGGCCCACGAGGATGCCCAAAATACCAAAACACAAGGACAGATGTATGAATGATGTGAACACTGAGCCAATCTAAGACTTGAATTTGGTCGATGATAGACTATGAAGACCGTGAAAACTCAGAAGGCTGCGCTCTTGGTAAAAAAGTGGCTTCCCATTGGAGACCCTTCCATGGTGCACGAGGCCTGTCAGATTCTCTGGCTTCTCCTACCTGGGCTGCACCTTTAGTAGAAAGAAACCAGCCTTGCCAGTTGTACTGGGGATTGAGTTTGGGTCGAATATATGTATTCAGTTCTGGTTGTTGTGGAGCTTTCTTCACAAAGAAAAAGAATACAAATACCATTTAAAATGGAGACCCTTGGGAAGCAGATGTGGCTCATGCATTTGAGCACCTACACCAGGTGGGATGCCCTGGGTTCAGTTCCTGGTGCCTCCAAGAGAAGACTAGAAAGACAGTGAGCTGACCCTACAATGAGAGACACAACAAAGCAGGGAGCGGAGGCAGCTCAAGCAACTGAACACCTCTCTCCAATGTGGGAGGCCCTGGTTTGGTTTCTGGTGCCTCCTAAAGAGAAGATGAGCAGACACAGAGAGCACACAACAAATAGACACGAGAGCAGACAACGAGCGCAAACATCGTGGGGGGTGAGGGGTGGAAGGAGTCCATAAAATAAATCCTTAAAAAAATAAAATAAAATGGATAGCCAGTGAATTAGAAGGTGTACTTTGCTATTTTGGTCTGCCTGCCTGGAAATGTCTGTTTCCATTCTGTAGATTCGGAAACGAAATCTTCGTACAAGATTTAGTGACAAGCAAAGAGTTACTGTAGAAAAGCTGTGTCAGTGCTGGTTAAGCCCTGGGTTCTGTTTGCTGTTTGTCATGTTCATAATTGAAAAATGCTGTTGAGGCCCGTGATAAGGGCTGGGGCGGCTGGGCGGGGGGTGAGGACAAATATGACCCAGCCGGAGTTAAAATGTGAGTGTCCTCCCTCTCCCTCTCCTGCTTTTCCTTCTTACCTTCCTTTGATCCCCAGCATACTTTAAATCAAGATTTCTAAATAAATTATTTTCAAAAGTCCCTAAGTATCTGTATAAGTTTTCTAGGGCCGTCATAATAATGTACCGTAAAATGGACGGCTTAAAACAACAGAAATTTATTCTCTTACTGTTCTGGAGGCCGCAAGTCCAAAATCAAGGTGTGGACAGGACCATGTGCCCTCTAAGGACTTTAAGGAAGCGTCCTTCCTAGCCTCCTTCCAGCTTCTGGGGACCCAGCAAGCCTTGGCCAGCTGCCTCTCTGCAGTCACTGTCTCTGGTGTCTCTTCATGTGGCCTCTCCTCTTCTAAAAGGAAAACAGCCTTTGTATTTAGGGCCCACGCTAATCCACTCTGACCTCGCCTTCACCAGTTACAGCTGCAAAGACCCTTTTCCTAAATAAGGTTATATCCTAAGGTTCTCAGTGGACATAGAGTTTTTTTTTCTCTTTTTAAAAAATGTTACATTAAAAAAATATAAGAGGTCCCCATATAGCCCCCACCCCCTTACCCCACTGCTCCCACATCCACAACCTCTTTTATCATCGTGGTACATTCATTGCATTTGGTGAATACATTTTGGAGCACTGCTGCACCACGTGGATAATGGTTTACATTGTAGTTTACACTCTCCCCCAGTCCACCCAGTGGGCCATGGCAGGACATACAATGTCCAGCATCTGTCCCTGCAGCACCACCCAAGACAACTCCAAATCCAGAAAATGCCCCCACAGCATATCTCTTCTTCCCTCCCCTGCCCTCAGCAGCTTCCATGGCCACTTTCTCCACATCAGTGCTACAATTTCTTCCATTACTAATCACAATAGTTCCACAGCAGAACAACAGTAAGTCCACTCTAATCCATACTCTATTCCTTCATCCTGTGTACCCTGGGATGGTTATTGTACATAGAGTTTTGGAGAGAGATTATTCAACCCACTACAGCATCCTATTTTTTTTTTTAAGATCGACTTATTTTTATTTATTTATCCCCCCTCCCCGTTGTTTGTGCTTGCTCTCTACTCTCTTTTTTATTTTTATTTTTAGGAGGCACCAGGAACCAAACTTAATCACTTGAGCCACCTCCGCTCCATCCGTCCGTCCATCCATCCATCCATTGTGTCTCTCATCATGTTTCCTCTCTGTGTCTCTTGGTTGTATCCTCTCACTGTGTCATCTTGCTGCAGCATCTTGCTACACCAGCCCATTGCATCAGCTCATGGTCTTGCATGTCTTCTTTAGTAGGCATCAGGAAATGAACCCAGGACCCACCATGTGGTAGGTGGGGGCCCACCAACTGAGCCACATCCGCTTCCTAGCTTCCTATTTTTAATAGCCCTTGACTCCCTGGGAAACGTACATTTATTGTGCAAGAAGGCTATAGCATATGGCTCCCAAATGCTTGAAGATGACACCAGCTTTCTCCTGATGGTTGGCTGGTAGAGAGCGACGGGAGAGCTGGGAAGATGCTGCAGTGTGCTTGCTGGGTGCCAATTCCAAAACTCAAGAGCCAGGGAAGAGCATGTTTCCTTTTACTTGGGACACAAATAAGTTAACGAACATCTCCTAGGCCCTGGAGAGAATACCATAACTGGTTCTCTACCTTTTTAATTTCCTTTTGTCTTTAATTCCTCTCCCCCCAATCATTTCTCTCTGTTTCCTCCCACCCCCATCATTTCTTTTGACCATAGTCTTCCCCTGACTTCTTCATTGGCTTTTACCTATTTCAAACATCACCGCCTAAGTGTCCAAGATACCACCTTTTTAATGTGACAGCTTAGATTTGCTCTTGGCAAAGGGCCAAGGGTCAGGTAATGTGTGCAGTTTATTATCTAGGAGCTTTGTCAACCAGCCCTAAGGACTAATATTCTTGCCCGCGGTATCAGACAGTGAGGAGGGGTTGCTGGGGCGGCATTTCCTGGATTGCCCCTCCAATCACACATTGATAGCGGAATTCTGTGGTTGTTGAGGAATATGATTCAGTTCAGAAAATAGGTATGTTCTAGGCGCGTGACAAGTGCTGGGGGTATAGAAATAGGCGAGACAGAGACCCTGCCTGTAAGGTGCTTAGAGCCCCATGTCTGCAACAGACACATCAGCAAATACACGGGGAACAGTATGACAGACGTGGAAGGAGAGTTTATACAAACCACAGAGCAGGAAAATTGCCAGGATTGACTGAGGAGAGCTCTCCTTGTCACTCTCCTGAGCTTCTGGAGATGCTCTCAGGGGTCTGTAAACTCTGGCCTGCAGGCCAAATCCCAGTCCCCTCCTGTTTTTGTAAGGCCCATGACCTGAGAATGACTTTGGCTTTTTTTAAATGGCTGGGGGAAAAATTGAGAAGAATAATTCATAATGTGAAAAATATATGAAATTCAAATTTCAGTGTCCATGAAAACAATTTTATTGGAGCAAAGCTCTGCTTATTTATTTATGTTATCATCTATGGCTGCTTTTGCATTTTGACAACAAAAATTGTATTACAGGAAGTGGATATGGCTCAAGCATTGGGCGCTCTTACCACAGAGGAGGTCCTGGGTTCAGTTTCCAGTGCCTCCTAGAGAAGACGAGCAAGGCAGCTGGCTGGTGGGGTGAGCTGATGCAACAAGGAGACACAAAGAGGAAACACAATGAGAGACACAACAAAGCAGGGAGCAGAGGTGGCTCAAGTGATTGAGTGCCTCTGTCCCATATGGAATGTCCCAGGTTTGGTTCCTGGTGCCTCCTAAAGAGAAGACAAGCAGAGAGAGCACACAATGAATGGACACAGAGAGCAGACAGTGAACACAAACAATGAAGTGTGCATGTGTGTGTTTGGGGAATAAATAAAATAAATCTTAAAAAAGAAAAATCTTATTGCCAGCAAAGCTTAAAATATTTATTATTTGTTCCTTTATAGAAAAAGTTTGCCCACCCCTGGGCTATGCCATTACCCAGCAGCTGTAGTATAGGCTGCCTGGACTTTGTTCTTCCCCCTCCTTCAACACACTTCATACCCACTCAGTTGTAACTGTCATCATTCCCTTCTCCATCCATCCATCCATCCATCCATCTATCCATCTATCCTCCCTACCTTCAGGGCCTCTGCTGTCCAGGACTTGTTTATAGAGGACAGTCCAGA
This sequence comes from Dasypus novemcinctus, assembly GCF_030445035.2. NCBI lineage: Eukaryota > Metazoa > Chordata > Mammalia > Cingulata > Dasypodidae > Dasypus > Dasypus novemcinctus. Next base: position 151,818,158 of record NC_080676.1, on the reverse strand, counting down.
GCACTAGTTCTCCTAGGTAGAACTGCACTTTCTTCTTCACCCTTGGCTGATGTTCCAGAACTTTCCCAATCCCACCTTCCCACATTTAAACCTAACCTCCTCTGTTTCCCACCACCCCCTTCAGCTCCTGGTTGCAGGAGCCACAGGGAGCTCTACCATTTGCTCTCCCTGCAGACTGGACCGCAGGAGTGGGTATTCAGCAGAGGCCTGGGAAGGGCCTCTCGTGTGATCCCAGTGTTCCTTTGAGAAATAGAACCCCACTCATTAAGCTATAAGAGAGCTCTCTGCCAACGTTTTTAGTTTTAAATGGCCCTTTGCTTAATCAATTTACTCCACCTGGGATACTTTTTATATTTTCTGGCCCATAGAAATGTAAAACAATGCCCTGCTGAGGCCTCTGTTCCTGCTCTAGGAACGGGGGAGCCTATGGAGCTCACCATGAACTGCTTAAGAAAGCTATTGATTGGTGCAGCTGTGAATGCCTTTTTACCTTCCTGTAAAATGCTGAAATTAATGTATGTTATTACCAAGATAAGAGAAAGACGTGTGACGTCAATGCAGTTGACTTCAGCCACCCTGCTGAGCAAGTGACCATTCCCTAGAGGGTCAGGGGACCGCCTGCCCCCACCCCCGACTTCTTCTCCTGCTGTTTCTTTCTTGAAAGTGAACACTGCTGTTCTCTCTTGAAACAAAATGCTTCAGAAAACATACAGGAAGAGGCTCCCCGCCGCGTGGTTCCATTGCATGTTGTGTGGTTTTAGGTTTTAGAGGCACTTCCTTTGGCTGCCCCGAGTGTGGAGTTCCCTCGAAACCAGAGTGCTTTCCTTTGGAAGCCCTCTAAGATTCTAATCTGCAAACGGCAAAAGCATCTCCAACTGCTTGTTTCCTCTTCTCTTCTCAATTTGGGGGTGATCCACATTCTCGTAGAGAAGAGAAACACCCTAGACACTGAGTATGTGGCCTTCCAACTTTTAGAGAAGTAAAACAAGGATGAAATGAAGCAATAAGTAAGGATATTAGTTGGGGATAAGATGTGTAAGGTATAATTCAAAAAGAGACAGAGTGTAGAAACTATATATATATTTATAAACAGGTGGTATAGAGGTGCATTATGGACCAAAGGACAAATCTTTTCAGACTCTCATCCCTGTAAAACCACATGAACAATAAAATCATTAAAAACGAACAATCAGACAAACAAACAGAAAAGCAAAATCCCAACCCTGTTATTTGGAACTTTGGGCTGCCAGGGTCAGAATCCCAACTTGGTTTAACAGAAAAGTGGGAATGTGCTGGCTCATGTCTGCATCAGAGCAGAGCTCACTACCCTGGCAGTGGGTGACTAAGCACCATCAGGCCCCTCTCTGTTTTTCACTCCTGATACTCCCTGATTCAGATTAGTTTTTCTCAGGCGAGCTTGAACCAAGCAGAGACACAGGTGCCCCCAGCTCTACACTGACATCTTCAGTTTAAAAAAAAAAAATTCCCAAGGAAGTTCTCTGATTGGCTACCATGGTCCGTGGCCCCACCTCTGGATCAGTCACTATGTCCAGGCTGGAGGTTCAGAGGTTATCCCTTTCTGGATCTTGTGCCCATCGTGGTAGTTAGGGATACTGGAAGAAGAAAGTATGGAGAGTCTCTGCAGAGTAAAACAATTCAATATATGAATCGATCCCTATCATCAGTCCTTCCTACAGAAGACTTCAGTGAACTTTGTGTCCCGTTATATAAGCTGGATGTTAATCAGAAATAGTGATTCACTGCCTCATAGTGTAGGTAAGAAAGATAGGGTGCTCAGTGTCCCCAGGAGGTGGGAGGCTGCCATTTCATTAAAAATAAAAATTTAGGCACCTTCATGGATAATGGATCCATGATTCATCATGAGGAGAAAGGCAGCTTGTTGGATGGATGGCCTCAATCTTTGGGCTCAATGTGGGGGGAGACAACTGCACCCTTCCCACAGGTATCCCCAGGTTGGAAGCATCAGGTCCCCAGGTCATGGAGTCCAGTGACACCAGAGAGGAAATAGGGTAAGGAGGTGGGTGTGCTGTACCCACCTTTATATGCTGCTTTTGCTTTAAAAATAAAGTCCCAACAAGAGGCATATTCTTAGGCCCACTGTTGGGAATTGAATCATGTCTCCCACAAAAGGCATGTTCAGGTCCCAACCCTGGTCCTGTGGGTGTGAACGCATTTGTCAATAGGATGTTGGAAGATATTATTAGTCAAGATGTGCCTTGCTGAATGAAGATGGTGACTGAAGACCTTGTTTGCAGAGGAAATTGGAACCAGAGAAAGAAGCCACAGGAGAAGCTAGAAGCTGGCTGTCAATGGAACCTGGAAGAGAAAGGAGAAGATGCTATCATGTGCATTGCAGTATAATGGAAAAGCCAAGAATCCCCAAAGATTTCCGGCCAGCCATCAGATACCAAGAAAGCAAGTCTTCTAGTTTCTGAAACCATGAGTCAATAAATTCCTGTTGTTAAGACAACCCATTGTATGGTATTAATATTTATTGTAGCAGCTAGGTAACCAAAGCCAAAACACCAGCCATATACATACATATATATGTATGTATGCAATATATATATATATATATATATATGCATGTGTATGTGTACACACACATACACATACATATGCACATGAATGACATTATTCCTTAAAGAAGAATTACCTGAATCTGACCAATGGCCGACTGTTAGTTTAATAGTTGAAGGAGAAAGCCTTAGTGAACTAAGTATCCCCTTAGAACAAGTAAGTTAACTTATCTGGGTTTAGCTGTCTTACTCATTGACCTTCAGGGAGATTTAATGATGCAGTGATATTTATTCATGATTTTGTATCAGCTTAAAGTGAAAGAGGGTTTCTTTTTTTTGGGGGGGGGGGTTGGTTAATATGCAGTGGGAAATATTTTTCTCTAAGACAGTTTAGTTTTTTCCTGTGGATTTTATTCATTCTCCTTAAATTGTGGAAAATGTCACACATCCAGAAAAGCACACAAAACATGAATGTAAAGCCTAATGGGCAGTGTGTTCTTTACTGGCTTAAGAAATGGAAACTTGGTTAGATTTCTACCTCACACATATACAAAAACCAACTCAAATGGATCAAGGACCGCAATATAAGAACTAAAACTATAAAACTCTTAGAAGGTAACATAGAGACAAATTTTCATGATTTGGGATTTGACAGTGGATTCTTTAGATATGACACTTAAAGTCATGACCAGTAAAAGAGACAATAGATAAATCTGACTTCATCAAAATTAAAAACTTTTGTTCATCAAAGGAAATCATCAAGAAAGTAAAAAAGTAACCTATGGAATAGAAGAAAATAGATGCAAACCACTTATTGCTTAGGGGCTTAATATCCAGAATGTAAAACAAACTTTTGCCATGTAACAACAAAAAAACAGGCAACCCAATTTAAAAATGGGCAAAGGACTTGAGTAAACAGTTTCCCAAAGAAGATACATGGGGTGGTTTGGAGCTGTATGTAGTCCAGAGGAATTTTCACATTCCTGTGGGTGGGAACCTATTGTAAGTAGGACCTTTAGATGAGGCTGCTTCAGTTCAGGTGTAGCCCACCTCAATCAGGATGGTTCTTATCCTATTACTGGATCGTTTATAAGAGAATGAAATCCAGACCAAGAGAGAAAGCCAGAGGGAGCAGCCTGAAGCTGACCATCCCCGAAACAGGAAGAGAAGAGAGAGACCAGCCACGTGCCTTGTCATGTGATAAGCCAGCCCCAGAAAGCCACAGCCATCCGGGAGACACCATTGCCTTCATGATTCTTGATTTGGACTTTTTCCTAACCTCAAAGCCACAAATAAATAAATTCCCTTTTTACACCAACCCATTGCATGGTATTTGCATGAATAGCCAAGGAAAGAAAACAATATACTAATGGCCAATAAGCATATGAAAAGATGCTTAACATCATTAGCCATTTGGGAAATGCATATCAACACCACAGTTAGCTGCCACTTCACACCCACAAGTTTGGCTGATATCTTAAAAAACGTAAAATAACAAGTATGGGAGAGGATGCAGAGAAACTGGAACTCCTAGTATATTGTTGGTGGGAATGTAAAATGGTACAGCCAATATATGAAGCAATATGGAGTTCCTCAGTAAGTTAAATGTAGAATTAACTCGTTAATCTCACTTATAGGTATATACCTAAAGGAAGTGAAAACAGAGTCTCAAACAGATACTTGTACACCTGTGTTTCTAGCATCATTAGTCACACTATCCAGAAGGTGGAAATGCCCATCAACTAATGCATGGATAAACAAAATGTGGATTTTGCTCATTCTTAATTTGACTGTAAGGAAGAATGAAGTTCTGAGACATGCTTCAACCTGGAAAAATTTTGGAAACATGCACAGTGAAATAAGCAAGGCATATAAGGATATTCTATTATCTCACTTAGAGGAGATGGCTAGAAATAGCAAATTCACAGAGATAGTAGATTTGAGGTTACCAGAGAATGAGGAGGGACCAGAAAGGAGAATGTTTGGGGGAAAAATAGCTTGACACTGGCAAAAGGAGGAAAAGAAGAAGTAGCGCCTTCTCTCATTTAATTTCTTAGACTAAAAGTGACCACTCTATCATCCAAAGTAGCTATAACATTTCTAGGATTTCCATAAAAAATAATTATTAATCTTACTCATTTTTGAAAGAGACTGTCCACCAAGACAGACAGTTCCAAGATCTGTAGAATCAGTAAACTGTTGCTGCCTTGGCCAGCTGGGAGAGCCTGTAATTTGCACATCCTACAATGCCTCTTAAACCTTAGCTTGCATAATGACTACCTTTAAAAAAAGAAAAAAAAGAATGGAACCTTGCCAGTCTTCCAGAAAACTTGCTCTCACACCTTCCATCATAATCTCTTCCTACCTCCTGAAGATGAAAACGGCCTGGCTTTCCCAACTTTCCCAGAATCAGGTTTTAGCCTTTCTTTGTCTGTATCCCAAAGCACTGTAGCTTGCCTTTGAACCTTGCATGAGTGGAGTCATCTTAGTTTGGCTTCTTTGCCACCACTTTTTTTTGGGTATGTGTGTAAGATTCATTTCTCTCATGGGAAGCTCCTTTGTCCAGTTTCATTGTTACAAAGTTTCACTGCATGAACAGTCTATGACTTACCCACACTACTGTGGACACTATTTAAGTTAGTTTCACTTTTTGGCTATTATAAATAATGATTTTTAGAACATAGTGTCCAGTGCAAATGTGCGTGCACCTTTGGGGGGCATATTCCTAGGAGTAAAACTGCAGCTTCTTCATCTTTAATAGATGAGATTCTCCCTAGGAGAATGAGGGAGTTCCTGTTATTTCTTGTCTCCAGAGAAATCTTGATATTCTCAGTCTTTTAAATTCTAGCTATTCTGGAAGTGGTATTTCCTGGCTTTAATTTACATTTTTCTGATAACCAATAGGGTTACATTCCTCTTAGTTTTATTGGTCATTTGAATACCTCTTTTTGACCTGACTTTTCAAATCTCCTGTCCATTTTCCTGTTTGGTTTTGTCTTTTTCTTAGTCATTTGTAGTTGGATATTCCCCCTTCATTTTTAGATATTCTGGAGAATATTCCGCCCCCTCCCCATTTGTTGGTATGAGTTGCAAATATTCCCCAGTATGGTTTGCCTTTTCTGTCTCTCTCTCTCTCTCTCTTTTTTTTTTTTTTTAAGAAATAAGAGTTTTTCATCTGAATGTAGTCAGAATTTCCAATTATTTATCTTCTGTGTGTATCCAATTTAAAAAATCTCTTCCTGCCCCAAGAGTTACCTGAGATTACAAACGCTTGTATAAATTGGTACTATTATCCCTTCCCAGCTAGAATTAGAATACTTAAATTCCTTTTACTCTGTACTGGCTTAAATGATGTTGTATATATGTATTTTTTTAAAAATCATTTTAAACTTATCAAGATGCGTTGTCTTTGTCATCATCTCTTCCTCATTATCACCATTCTTGTACACAACTTGGTGTCTGTTTCTCTCAAGTTGTCTTTATAACTTAATTTCATTCTTGATATAGAATTCTAGGTTGGTAATTGTTTTCTTGGACCCTTAGATGATATCAGTTCATCATCTGGTTTCCCTGGTTTCTGTTGAGGAGTCACCTGTCAGCCTCATCAGTGTTTGTAGGTCATCAGACTTCATCTTACTGCATTTTAGGCCTGTCTCTTTGTCTTTTATTTATTATGTTTGGAGTTTGTAGGACTTCTTGAATCTGTGCATGGATATATTTTGTCTGTTTTGGGATATTTCCAGGCATATCTCTTCTACCCAATTTGCTTTCCTTCTACGTATTAGATATTTTCACTTCTGGACTAAGAAGAGGAGAGACGTGATCTGATTTACAATTTAAAGGCATCCCTCTGGATCCTGGGATGTGAAGAGGAGATGGCAAGAGGAGTCTAGTTAGGAAACTTTTGCTGTCATCCAGTCGAGAGTGAAGAGTGGCTCAGGTGTAGAGGCAGCTGTGGAAGGGGTGGATTTTAGATTTGCATGTTTTGAAAGTAGACTCAAACAGCTGTCTTATTTTGATGCGGGAGTGTGGGAAGAAAAAGAGTTCAAACTTAGCTCCAAGTATTTTGGTCTGAACAATTGGGAGGGTTGAGTTGTTCTCAGCTGAGATGGGAAAGGAGCCTGGAAGATGGTAGTGTTAGTACATAGTTGGGTATCTGAGAGGAGAGGTGTGAACTGGAAATATGAATTGTTAGCATGGGGCTTGTATTTAAGGTCATGACACTGGATGGCTTCACTAGGAGTGCAGGTTAATTTCTCCAGAAGTGAAGAGATGGCATTTGGGGGGGAAATGTTGATTAAGGCTCAGCGTCTGTGAACACAAAGGGGAGGAGGGTGGACTGGGCAGAGGGAGAAGTAGAACAGTGGCGCAGGTTCACTTGGCAGGGAGCTCTGGGGCTACTCGTGGTCATCAGAGTTGTCCTGGGTAGGCTGGTATGACCAGTCTTCTGTCCTTGCCTCACATAGTCACTGGATATGGACCGTTCTGGGAAGAGACTCCACAGCTGATGCTGACCCAACAGGACTGGATGGCTGAAGGCAGCAAGGCCATCCTTCCTTGGAGGGGATCTGGACCACCACATCTATGTGGCTCATATATCAAGGACCTAAAAGTAGAGAGAAAAGAGATGAGGGCCAAGAACCAAGCCCTGGAGCTCTCCAGCATTTCAGAGGTCAAGAAGAAGAGGGGGAACTGGCAAAGACAACTAGCAGGGCAGAATAAAAAGTCCAAAGAATCATGACGTCTTGGAAGCTAAGTGAAGTGTGTAGACCAAGGCAGAGTAAGTAGCCAGTGAGGGTCAATGCTGCTGATACAACAGGGCAAGTATGATGAGGAATGGGAAAGAAGCACTGGATTTACACATGTGGATGTCATTCAGGACCTTGAGAAGAATGTGTGAATGGATGGACACCTCATTGAAGTGGGTTTAGGAGACAAAGGGAGGGAGCAGATGTGGCTCAAGCAATTGAGCACCCACCTCCCACATGGGAAGTCCTGGGTTTGGTTTCCATTACCTCCTGAAAAAATCAAAACAAACAAATTAAAAAACTAATTCAGAGATGCTGATGTGGCTCAGTGGTTGAGTGCTGGCTTCCCACATACAAGGTCCTGGGTTCAATCCCAGTTACCTAAAAAAAAAAACAAAAAAGAAGCAATGGGAGAAGAAGAATGAGGCAAGGCAAATAGAGATGCCTCTTAAGTTTTCTACACAGGAGAAGAAAACAACAGCATATTTTCACACTTACTGGAACAGTACAGTAGAACAGGGATATTTGATGATGTAGGGCAAAGAGAGGAAAATTGCTGGAACACTGTCCTTGAATGATGGGGTATGAATGGATTAAGATCTGGCCATTTGGATAGGAGCATGGCTCTTAAGCTATGGTAATAGGCAGGGAGTTAGGGGACATGGGTACAGAGAGATGCTTGCAGGAAGGTAGGGTACATGGGTGCAGAGAGATGCATGTAGGGAGGTAGGATACATGGGTGCAGAGAGATGCATGTAGGAAGGGTAGAGTCCATGGGTGCAGAGAGATACTTTGAGGTCTATGGTAGTCCTTTTTGATTGCTTCAATTTTCTCAGGGAAGTAGGGCAAAAGTCATCAGCTGAGACAAAAAAGATGGGATTATGGTTAGTGGGGACATGGGAAAAGAAGATGTGAACTTTATGTTGAGGTGAGTGGACATGGGAAAAGAAGATGAGAACTTTATGTTGAGGTGAGTGGAAGAGTGGATGGACAGAGAGTTGTGGCTTGAGTAGCCATGGCATTGAAGGGCACACCTGAAGCTCATGGCCATGAATTTCAAGTGTGGCCAGTTAAGCTTGCTGGTGAGTGGTTGTTGTTTTTTTAAAATTTCCTTTTAGTCACAGTCAGCTCTCTGGATGCAGGTGTGAACTAGGCAGTTTTGAATTTAATCAGATTAGTGTTTTTGCTAAACGAACATCACCAAGTAACAGGGTCCAGGGAGTTGAGGGAGTGATTGAAATGATAGACTCTATGGTTTGTTAAGGAGTGTGAGGCATGCAGGTCTTGGGACCATCAGGAGGGGGGCATTGTTGGAGTTGGGGTATAGGAGGGAGTGGTCTGGAAAGATAGGTGGTGAGCTGAGGGTGGGATGCATGACATTGATGAGATGGAAGGGTAATTGGTATCTTGCCCCTTTTTGCTAACAACTCCATTTATTTCAGAGATTTAGCATTTATTTATTTATTTTAAAAAAAGATTTATTTATGTTTTATTTATCCCCTTCCCTTCTCTCCCCATTGTCTGCTCTCTGTGTCCATCCACTGTGTGTTCTTTTGTGTCTGCTTGAATTCTTATCAGCAGCATCGGGAATCTGTGTCTCTTTTTGTTGTGTCATCTTGCTGCGTCAGCTCTCCGTGTGTGCGGTACCACTCCTGGGCAGGCTATGCTTTTTTTGTGTGGGGCAGCTCTCCTTATGGGGCACAGTCCTTGTGCGTGGGGCTCCCCTACATGGGGGACACCCCTGTGTGGCACGGCACTCCTTGTGCGCATCAGCACTGTGCATGGGCCAGCTCACCACATGGGTCAGGAGGCCCTGGGTTTGAATCCTGGACCTCCCATGTGGTAGGTGGACACTCGATCAGTTGAGCCAAATCTGCTTCTCAGAGATTTAGCATTTAAAGTCGTAAAAATTCTCAGTGAGTGTTATAGTGTAAATTGAAAAGTCCCAGTATTTGTATATTATTAGAATAAATGTAAACTTCCCCCATCTTGTTCCTTCTTTGTCTCCTTTCTGTTTGTAATTCAAAAGGAATTGGTGAAGGACTTTGTTTCTGTGGCTAAAGGAGAGATCTCAGGCCTGGGTGGTTTTGATTATGCTCTAGTTTTCAGTTACTGTCATGGAGGTGATGGTTACAGTTATTCAGTTTAAGTCAACAATATTTATTAAGGGTCTGCCAAGTGCTCCACACTCTTTCAGACACTTTTGATATAGTTGTGAGCCAAACAGACCAAAGTTCCTGTCCTCAGACAGCTTACATTCTAGCAGAGTAGAGAAACAATGAACTAGGCAAATGTTTGGTTTGTATATAAAAAGAAAAAAATAACGTAGGAAAAGAACTCATTTTGAAGGCTATATGTATACTCAGGCCAATGACAGGTCCCCGCAGGAGCAAATAAAATGCATTGGAAGCACGTCCTTATGAAAACAAAAACCCACATTCATGCCAAAGGCCAAGAATACTGTTTTGGGTAGTCAGTAGAATCTGTATATGTGCCTGTCTTAGTCAGCCAAAGGGGTGCTGATGCAAAATACCAGAAACTGGTTGGTTTTTATTAAGGGTAGGAACTTACAGATACCAGGCCATAAAGCCTAAGTTACTTCCCTCACCTAAATCCGTTTACACATGTTGGAGCAAGATGGCTGTTGATGTCTTTGAGGGTTCAGGCTTCTGGTTCCTCTGGGCTCAGCGCCTCTGTTTTCTCCACAAGGTCAGCTGTAGACTATAAGGCTCTCTAGGCTTTGCCTCTCTCCACAAGGTCAGCTGGAGACTATCAGGTGAACGGCTTTGTCTCTTTCCCACGGGGCTCCCGCTTAAGACTTCAGCATCAAACTCCAACATCAAAACTTCAACATTAAGAACCCCCAACTCTGTCTTTGCCATGCCTTTTATCTATGAGTTCCCACCCATCAAGGGATGGGGACTCAATGCCCTAATGACGTGGCCCACTTAAAGCCCTAATCATAACTCAATCAGGCCCAGGTACAGATCAGATTACAAACATAGTCCAATATCTATTTTTGGAATTCATAACCATATCAAAGTGCTACTGCACCAGTGTATCTCTCCCAGATTGTGGAAATGGGCATTTGATTTTTGGGGGTGGTGGAGGTTGTCTGGTGCGTTTTCCTGCGGGAGGCTGCTGAACTCAGACTTAGCCAACCTGACTAATTTTTGCCAATGGAAAGTTATGTGTGTGAGGGATTACAGCTGTTCTTTAATGGGCTGAGTTCATCTGTGGCCAGAAAAAGAACAAAGGCTTCCAGAGTACAGGGCTCTGGGAGGGGTGAGAAGTCTGAATCATAAGCCCGCGTCTAAGCAAGGTGTGTGAATTTGTTGAAGCTGAGAAAAGTAAAAGCCAGAGATGGCTTATCTTGGTCACAGCCTGCCCACGTCAAGGATGCTGAGCTTGGCAGGTTGGCAATGTCGTGATCCAAGGCTGAGAAATTCCTTTTCTCAGAAAACAGACAGCTGGGAGTGGAGGGCTGGGTTTTGGTCTTGCAGGTGAGCCCACCCCACAGTTTAAGCATGTATAACTCTTGGCACCAATGCCAAGAGCATTGCATCATCGTTATGAGTCACCCGCCATGTTTCCCGAAAAGTCTGGGAGACAGCAAGCTGGTTCAGCTGTGAGAAGAGTCTGTCCATTATGTATTCTTTTGGATTGTGAACCAGCAGTTGCATTTTATGGGAGGTATTGTAAACAGAGCTGTATAAAACTATCCACCCAGTGATTAATTATCTCTGTCCAGACCTTGAATTTGCTCTTCCAGGAGGCCGGTGAATTCATGTATAAATTTCCTATACATGCATTTCGCACGTTCATTGTCTATTGCCCAATTTCATTTGCTCACTTTAGATATCTTGTTCAGTCATCTTCCACAGACAGAGTGAGGCTGAACTTCCAGGAGCTTCATGATGAACCCTAAAATATGTTGCTCGTCTGGTATATTTGGCCTTGAGATGGGAATGAGGTACCCTGTGAGTAAGTGCAGCTTTTGGGAATCAGGCTCAGTTCTCTGACTTTGTAAAAGACAAGAATCCATCAATAATGGTACTAAAGGTGATAATCATACTCAGAAACAATTATCATGACTGTGAGCACACTGAGGCCAGTGACAGTAAGATGATAGCCCACATGCAGTAGTGTAAGGGGACCTAGAGGGACCCCGTTAACATTGAAGTCCTGCCTCCTACTTGTTGAGCAGCTTTGGGGAGTCCCCTTAACTTCTCCATGCCTCAGTTTCTTTATCTGCAAAATGGGACTGGTAATAGTACCTTGTTGAGTCATTGTGAGGACAGGGTACAAAAGTGGAACAAGCAATCTCCTAGCCTAGAGGTTATCACAAGTAAGTGTTCAGTAACTGAGTGTCTCATCATCAGCATTTCCTCTCAATGCCAGGAAGGAGATGCTGTTTTCATTCTCATTTTGCAGATGGGGGGGCTGTGGCTTTAAAAGATTAGGTGATAGGCCTGTGCTTCGCAGGTCTAGGACTCTAACCCAAACTGCCTGACACTCCAGCTTATGTCTTGACCCCTCCAAAATAAAAAGTTTTGGGGGTGCTCATACTTTAAGAGTGTGTTCTCTTAAAATGTGTGCCCTTTCATATTTTCAAATGAAAATTCGCTTTTGATATATTTTCTCCTCACTCCTATTGTCCTAAACTCATAGTCCCCCCCCCCCCCCCCTTTCTGGTTTCTTGACCAATTTGGAAAATTTGGGGCTGTAATGAGTTGGTGGAAGCAGGTCCATGGATATTGTGAAGGTTCTTGGTGTGAAAAGGTGTGCCTTGTTTTATCTTTGTAACTGCGAAAGATTTTATTGGTTAGGTTAGACAGCCCCATTTCGTGTCTTACAATCAGTGAAATGGCTTTTGGGGGTATTAAAATCATGGAGATTTGACAGGGAGAATAGGTGCATTTTAAAGCTTGGGTAATGTGTATACATTAAAGTTTTGATTACTTTTGTTTTTAGCAGCAGTGTTTTTAAGAGCTACATGGAACCAAGTAAATAGGTTGAAAATGATGTTACTTTGTTGCATAGGGACATATTTTAATTTCTTGGAGACCTGGGGTAGGACTTTCCTAACTGGGGGCATCCATATCTTTGACCAAAGTGACCACGTGACCTCTTGGGCGTGTGTGGATCTGTCCTATGTCTCCAGCAGGCTGTCTCCATGGTCTGGGTAAGCCTGCTGCTGTAATATGTTTGGGAGGTTCCTGGCTGCTGGTGATTCAGCCTGCCTTCAGCCAACCTAGATTGGCTCCATCCTTCAATTCTAGATTTCTGAGCCTCTTGTTTTCTTATCTGGAGCCAAGCCAATGAATTTCTTGTACACCCCCTTATTATGGTCTGCTTATTAGTTCTAGATGAGCTCAATTTATATAATTTTTATTTATGTGTACTATGTTGGGGCCCAAAATTATTCATGCATACACTGCATTTGATGTTTACTTTGCTGAACTTTTTGTTTTTGTTTTTTAAACAGCTAATACTTGCATGGTGGGCCATTCAGCAGATTGGTTGGCCTGAGGTTTAGGCTGCAGCTGCCCCCGTTTCATTGTGTGAGTCTGAGCAAGTCACTCAGCCCTTCTGACCTCGGATGAATGAGTGATTAATCAGATCCCCTTTCAGCTCTTAACTCCATGGGTCTTTGACCTTTCCTGGGTCTATGGCCATGCCTCAGGGCATTTCATATTTTGAGATACGGGCCTGGGGTATTTCCTGATTGAAAATGATCTACGCATGTTGAATTTTTGTTTACATTAAGGAAAATGGCAATAAGTGCTCCTAGAGACCACAAAAATCTAATGGCTAGGTTCTTAGAAGGGAAGGCGAGGCAAGTAGATTCTCTTTAGTGCACCGCCCCCTGACTCTCACTTGTTAGAAGTTACCTAATTTTAATGGTTTATGTGCCTTTCATTAGCAGAGAACCCTGTGAGGTGTCAGGTGTTACGAGGAAAGATATAGGTGTGGTCCTTGATGCTTGAGCATTGAACCTGAAAGCTAGGCTTCTGGTTCCAATCAGGTTCGTCCCATTTCCCACCCTCTCCCCCCAATATGGTGATGACCAAAAAATTTGAAATCACAGTTACTGCTTTACCTTTAATATAAAACAAATACCGATGCTTTGGCTATCATGTAGTGCCAAAGAACCGTGTGGCTCATGGAATCAAACATCCAGGGGTGGCCTCCTGCCACCCCAGGTTCAAGAGGTCCCGCTGTGGCCCTGAGTTCCTGGAAGGAGCTCCACTCCCTTGTCCAGCGCATGTTAGTGCCTGAGAACTTGACTGTCACCAAAATGGCCCCGTCAATGTTGAAACCCTGATCCCAATCAGAACGCTCATGTAATATAAAATACAGGCTTGGCTTATTTCCTGACTGAGTGGTGTCTTTGCATGTTTCGAGCTCCTTCCCATTTAGGAAAAATGTTTGGCATGTGCTCGGTACAGAGCCCCATGAACCCAGGCACCCCTGTCAGTTGGCACATATTTAAATTTCCCATTTTGCTGAAGGGAAACTAAGCGGTTGGCTCTAAGTTCTTCATCTCATGATTGGTGGAGCCCGGACTTGAACTCGGACTTCTTACTTCACACCCCAGCGTTGTCCATTGTAAAGGAGGGCCCCCACCCCGGCATGGGAACGCTTGCTGACCCAGTTTTGTCTCTGGACAATGGTGAGGATTGCAAGGCTACCCTGGCTACGCGTTCTTTGGCCAGAAGACGGGAGTGACATTAGAGCTTGACCTTGGCTCTGTGTTTTCTTAACTTGGTTATTCAGCATCAGCTTACTTTTATTGCCAGTGGTAATTATTATTGTCGTTTCTGACTGCCATGCAGAGAGGTGTCTGAAAGATCCCACACCAGGGAGAGCCCAGATGCTCCCACCCCCACAAACCACATGCACCTCTTGTGCAAGGCGCACACGGCCCTGGGAGCAGCAGCCTCGCTGTGTGTGGGGGTGGGACAGCATCTGGCCCCATATGGTTTATAGCTGGTCGGTGCTAAGGGTTCATGGACTTTTCCTCTGCCTTCTTTGTTACCTTTATCCTCTGGTTGCACTTCCTTCCTTCCCCCCTTCTCGTGGAAGCCCCTTATAAATCTGACTTCAATTACAAGTATGTGGGCCACCAGTGAGTCCTGAATCTCTTGACTTTGGCATGTTAGATAAAAGCTGTTCTGCAAGGAAGTCTCATTTAGGGCGAGGCAAACAATGGGAGTTTTAAAATCATGGAAACATATAATTGGAAGATAGAGCTAGGAGGCCAGAGAAGATCAAATCGAGTATCATCCTCCTGAAGTTGATGTAATCGAAACGCCTGGATTTTAAATCAGTGGATGCAGAATTTTCTTGGCCACTTTTCGACAGACTTCCTACTTTTGAGGACTATCTTGCCTTATTTGTTAGATATCCAGTTTTCAGGTAGAGAAAACTATTTTGAGAGCCTTTAAGCTTGGTGGTGCGAGGTTTAATTTCAAGTAGTCAACCCTCTGCTATCACATCAGATTTAACGGCAGCCTTCATTTGAAGGCATGGCCTGAAAGAATGAAACTACTCCCAGAGAGAAGGAAGACCTTGTTGCCGGCTGAAACAAGACTTTCCAGAACTTGTCAGTATTCCAGAGCACAGCCTCAGATCACCAAGCATGGGAGTGGGTGGGATGGGCCCATATTTAGACCTTCAATCAGTTTCACATATAAAAAATTGATTTTGGCAATCAGCAGGTAGCCACCCGCAAAATGTATTCATGAAAAACCTTCTGAATTTCCATAGCGACACCATCGGATTAACGGGATCTGTATTTGCCGCAGCAATTATGCTGGGAAATCATCTTTTTATTTAGATTCAGATAATTTGACTGTGTTAATTAACAGCCCTGTTGGACTTCAGGTAACTTGAGGAGAAGAGCATGCTTCTCCCCAGCTTTGCTGTGGATACACTGTTGCTATGCTGTTGCTAGGTGACGCAGGTCGATGCCGGCACTTTCTGTCTTCTTCTGGGGAGCCCTTAGCCCCCAGAGTGAACTGGAGAAGGTGGAGGTATGTTCCATCGGAAGCACTGGCATCAAATTTCCAGACCCTGTCAGCTCAGCTGATTGCAGCGCTTTCTGCGTGCAGCTGCTTAAATTTCTAATCAAGCTGGTTCTAAAGACCCTTGAACAGAAATCCAGAAGATGCTAGCTTAAGGAGGGCACTCTTGTGATAATTTAAGGGGAATTTAAAAAGTCAGCTCTTGAGGGTTGAATAAAAAGCAGCAAGATAAAGACTGAATTAAAATCTTGGGGGGGGGGGGGGATAAACTCATTTTCAACTCTCCCTAGTTTTTAATTTCTGAATGTAAATTCAGCTGACCAAGGGGAAAAGAGAGGTTTAACCTTTAGTGATTTTTCTCCACATACCAAATGTCTTTCCCCACATGTTTTTATTAGTTACATGGTCCTCTAATGTCTGTTCGGCCCACTCTTGCCTAAATATCCATTAAGAGTACACATATCTGAAAAGGGTTTCTAGGTTTACTGTTTCCTATTTTTACATAAATCGTTTCTTTTGAGGAACTAGTATTATTCATCATTGTCCCCAGGTTTATCCTTATCTTGGGAAATGGTTAGAAATGAAAGTCAACTCTGCTCCCTCCACTGGTTGCATTTCTTTGC
The DNA here is from genome assembly GCF_030445035.2 of Dasypus novemcinctus. NCBI lineage: Eukaryota > Metazoa > Chordata > Mammalia > Cingulata > Dasypodidae > Dasypus > Dasypus novemcinctus. The sequence goes on along the minus strand of NC_080676.1, from coordinate 151,802,217 downwards.
TTTTGGTGCGTCTCACAACTGCCTTCACATTCTCTCTTTTCCCAACTTCCTATGGGTTTTTAAAAGCAGAACCAGTGGTGAGAAAGGGGAGAGTTTAAAAGAGGGTGGGGTGCCCACCTGCCTAGTGGTGGATGGAGGGGACCCTGTGTGCATTCCTTTGGGGGTAGAAGGCATGGCCCTCCTGCTTTGGTGTGAGAAGGGGTCCTCCCTGGCAGGCTCTGGGCCCTGCCCGGGAGCCTCTTGGGTTCTTATGTTGGCAGGGTTTCTCCTGCCATATAGTTGAAGTCTTTTCTGGCTGGCTCATTTGAAATGTCAGCCTCTGGATGAACCCGGCAGATTTTACATGTTATTTTACACACCCATAGATTGCTTTAGAATCTTCACCTCAAGCTGCCTTGCAGAGTTTTCTGGAAGCAACTGTAGGGGACCCGTTATTTTCAGGCCTAAGAGATGAGGGGGAGGTGGGAACTGAGCCAGTGCAATCCAATGTGCATTTATTGAGCACCTACTATATATAAGCCTTCAGGAGGACTCAAGATGAGAAAGCTCACTGGCCATTGCCTCTCTTTGAGAAACATTGGGGGAAGGGGGCAGAAGTTCTCTTCCTCTTCTAAGCATCAATTAAACAATATCAGAAGAAAAAAAAATATGGCATTCCAGAGTTAAAAGAAATATTTCTTAAGTAATAATGAGACCAAAAAGCCTGGAGAAAAGATGCCTCCACTTTGTAAAAGTGTCACAGTGACTGGTAGACTTCATGTTGCTTACATCCCGTGGCCCCCCACTTCCCCAAGTGATCTGTAACTGTCTTTTTGATAAGCCTTAATGAGATTAAATGTCCTTCCTGTTCTAAATAGAATGTTTCCAGCCTAGGCTAATGATTGTCAATGGAAAAATGACTGATATGGCCTAAACCTTTTTTTTGGTGCTTGGTTCACATCTCTGCCCGTTGTGGATCGCCCCCCACCCCTCACTGTTCAATGATTCTAAAGCTCATACCCTGGCATCATCTTCCTGAAATGCTCTTCTTTATTTTCATCCTAGTCCTATGGGAGTCATTAGTTTAGTGAGTACATGGACCCCAAGGCTGTACCCGAAACAGTGTTTTACTGTTTCTGAGACCAGCACCCCCTTCTGAGCCCACACAGATGACTCTCAGCTATTAAACAAATATAAATGTTATGCTATATTTTTCTAAGTTCCTGGAGAGTCTCTTCATAATACTGATGGTGATACATGGAATAAATTAATTAAATGACAGTTGATGGTGAAACCTCTATCCCAGCTTTCCTCGACCGCAAGACTTAGCATTTTGGGCTAGAAAAGTCTTCAATGTCATGTGCATTGTAGAATGTTCAGCAGCATCCTCACTTCTACCCGCTAGATGCCAGAAGCACCCATGTCCCACCCCCTCACCCCCCTGCCCAGGTGTGATAACCCAAAATGTCTCCAGGCATTGCCAGGTTTCCTAGGGGCAAAATCACCTCTGGTTAAGGACCCCTGATCTGTCCAAAATTTCCATCTTTTCATTCTGCTATTCCAGAATTCTTTTCATGGGTAATTATTTGTTCATTTGCTCATTGAATCACACATGCATTCATATATCAAATCTTTATTAAATTTCTACTTATACCAGTCTTTATGCACGGAAGTGGGAATAAAAGATGAACCAGGCATCTACATCTTCATGTTCATATGGGTATGAATATATATATGAATTTGAATATATGTATATATTCAAATTTTCGAGTAAATTAAACAATTTTTTTGTCTTTATTTGATTTTTAAGTGTTATATTAAAAAAATATGAGGTCCCCATATACCCCCCACCCCCCTCACCCCACCCCTCCTCCCATAACCCCAACCTCCTCTATCATCATGAGACATTCATTGCACTTGGTGAATACATCTCTGAGCACTGCTTCACCTCATGGTCAGTGGTCCACACCATAGCCCGCACTCTCTGACAGTCCACCCAGTGGACCATGGGAGGACATACAATGTCTGGTAACTCTCCCTGCAGCACCACCCAGGACAACTGCAACCCCCAAAAATGCCCCCACATCACATCTCTTCCTCCCACTCTCTGCCCCAGCAGCCACCATGGCCACTTTCTCCACACCAATGCCACACCTTCTTTGATTACTAATCACAACAGTTCATGAATAAAATATCAGTAAGTCCACTCTAATCCATACTCTATTCCTCTGTCCTGTGGACCTTAGAATGTTTGTGTCCACTTCACATCTATATCAAGAGGGGGCCTAGATTCCACATGGATGCTGGATGCAATTCTCCTGCTTTCAGTTGTAGACACTCTTGGCTCCCTGGTGTGGTGGTTGACCTTCTTCACCTCCATGTTAGCCGAGTGGGGTAAATTATAAACCAGAGTGTAGGAGTTGCAAGTCTGTTGAGGCTCAGGGCCTGGCTATCATATGGTCAGTCCAGAGATTCAGGCCCCCTGGGTATACACTAAACCCCAGCACCAACTACAGATCCAGTAAAAGTAACAGGAGAGGCTTGTGGATAAAGATCACATCTGAGTCCAGCTCCATCACACAGAAACACAAACTCCAAAGTAGAGCCAAATGACATGGCACTGAACTCCATCTGCCATGACCATAGAACCTGTGGGTCTCTGTAGCCCTCAGAAGAACCAATACCTGAGGTTGTATCTACTTTATCTGTCTCTGGGACTCTGCTCAGGTATGCATAAGGGCAACCCCTCTGATAACCTCCCAGCTCTTTTTGGAGACTCATAGCCAAATAAACTCATTTGTCCTTTCCATTTCCCCCTTTTGTTCAGGTCAAAAAGCATTTTTAACTCCTGGTATTTTATGTAGACTGATATATTCTGCTGGTCCGTGTTGACCCTTTTATTCAAGGTCATTTTCTAGTTACATCATCAGCTGGTACTTGGTAGTAAATTTTTGAGTAAATTTTGAAAGCATCATGGTTTCTTTCATGTTGATTCTGATCATTATTATCCTGAAAGTTCCCTTTTCTAAGTACTGCTCCCAGGCTGTGACTCTGGTTGGCATTTGAGTCAATATGACTTCTTTAGTGAGTGATGTGTTTCTATTTCTGTAGCCAGGTCTTTGAGGAAAGCCCCGCTTAGAGTATGGGTCAGTGTCTTTGGCTTGCCACAGCTGGCACCTTGTAAAATAATAATGCTCTATTAATCTATCAATTTCATCCTTGAATGCTGCCCCCATTTCAGATTCAGCCTCTCACTTGACACCCTGGATCTGCAGTTTCCTGATATTGTGATTTCTTTCATTCTCTTTAACCAGCCACCTGCGGCTACATTGAACGTATTGGTCATTGCAAATTTTATGTAAGGAAACTTCTGTTTGGGAACCAAGCTCCATGCCAGCAGAGGTCTACTCATTTGATTGCTTTCTGGTAAACTCTGTTTAAGTTAGTGTATTTCCTTTAAAATGTTTAGAAACTGCAATATGAAAATTACTGATGTGAAATCAAATTTACTACAGTGTTATTTCTGTAGGAAAGGAGGGTGCATTTCCTATAGAGGCAAGGAGGGTGCATTTCAGGGCGGGGTTGGCAGCTTTAACTACACTGGTAATTTTTACTACTTTATGTTGGATGGCAGGAATTTCAATGTGATGTGTGTTTGTCTGTGTGTGTGTGTATATTTTTAAGGAGGTACTGGGGATTGAACCGAGGATCTCTACCGTGGGAAGCAGGTGCCCAAACACTTGAGCTACATCCACTCCCCCATTATATTATTTTTAAATATATTTTTCTATACTCTAAATAACTGGTAGTATGTGTTAAAGGAAAAAATATTTATCCATTTGGAGGGTTTTTTGGTTTAGTTTTTCCTGTCTACTGCTCTTTTTAAGTGGATTTGGAGCATGGGCTTCACTGGCTCTACTGCCCACTTTCCTGCCTCTGGCGGGGAAGAGAGGTAGCAGAAGGAGAGGAAGGGGGAAGCAGTTATTTGAGATTTGCAGTTTTAAAAATCCTGTAAGAATGGCCTTGCTTGCTATGTGGTTTTGAAAAAAATTTGACAGCAACTTAAAGCTTACATCAGGGGAGCCAGGCCCATCTATAAAATGGGTAAGATCTGTTAAAAATAAATTTCCCCTACCATGCAGGGTGCTGGGGCTCCAAACGACAGCCCGCCCGAGAGATCTGGCCTCGCGAATTCCGAAGGAGAGAATTAAATGGAGAAGGAGGCGGGGAGGAGGGAGGTGAGGGTGAGTGGGGAGGAGATAAACCCTCTCCAACACACCCAAATGACCAGATTCATCACGGCACGAAACTTCACAAGTTACACCCACTCCCTCTGCCAGAAGCCGAGGGAAGCCTGCTGCTTCCGCATTTCGGTTACTGGAAGTTTGGGAGATGTGAAGCAAGACAGAAGCACGCGCGCCTCGCGGTGAGCTTTAATTTTAAAATCGATTCGGTCTCCCCGCCCGTTTCTTTGTGGGGGGTGGCCAGGGAGAAGCAGCTAGCGTGGGTCCGGACCCGGAGCGGCTGGGGGCGAGCCCCGATGTCCGCTGGGGCTGGGGGCGCCGTGCGCCCGGGAGCCCCCCGCCTGGAACGAGGCGGGCGGCGGGTGCGCGGCGCCCGGGGCGCGTCCCCTGCCGCGCGCCCTGCGGTCGCTGGGCTGGCTGCGGGGCCAGGGAACGCGCGGGCTTGGAAAGCGCCTCCACCCGCCTCCCGTAGCCCGGGATCGCCTGGGATCCCACGGTCGCTCCTCGGGAGGGAGGTGACCCACCCAAGTTGCGTCCTGCGCCCGGCTGCCCCGCTGCCCGTTCCCTGATGACAGGTCACTGTGGTTGAAAATGAAGCCCACGAAAGGGCTGGAGTTGGAGTGAGCCCTGTTCCTTGCTTTAGAAAAAGTTCCGAAGGAATATTCGGAAGCCGGCTCCTGAATCCGAGTTCTGGAGGGAGGCATCCGAAGTCTCCAGCTTCCTAGGAAATTTTGAATGGAAGTTCGGCCCCGGCCGGTGAGATGTTATTTATCTGGAACTCTTCTGAGAATGTCAGCCTTTCTCTGGCAGCTGGGGCAGCTTCAGATTTGATGCCTAAGTCAATTTTGGGGAAGGCTGGGGGTTTGGGTGGAGGGTGGACTAGGTTGGGAGGTTTACTGAGGACATTTAATGGCCCAGCAAAGGATAAACTTGGCTACAGGTAAAGTTTCTAGCAAACGTTAGTTAGTTTTATTTTGAGCCCTTCCAAGGGCCTTCATTTGGCGTTTGTGGCTTTTTGCTGCCTGCATAGATGGTCAGGTTGAGGTTTTTGTTTTAACTGTTACCTGGTTCACGCCATTTCCTGTCTGACCCGTTTAGTAATGCACAGCAGTCCCAGTGGTTTTAATTATTATTATAAAAGCAAATCCTTCATAATAATTCTTAGAATTTCCTTAGAGAATTTCAAGAAACAAAGGTGAAGAACTGTGGGGCTCTAACTAAGCTTACAGCCAGTCAGAACTTCATTTGACAACAGGGTTTTCCCCCTTTCTGGGGCGTGCGCCCTTGGGCAGGAGTTAGATGATTTTAAGGGCTTTCTAATGCCAGAGTGGGTGGTCCGGCTTCTCAGCGCACCTTCCACGTGAACTTTTTTGGGGTATGGGGACAGGCTACCTTGACCCCCAGCTTCCTTAAGGTTAAAGAGACACAGAAGTAAAAGGAAATCAGACACAACCCAAGGAAGAGCAGCAGGTTGCACAATCCAGTGCTGTGATACCTGCGAGACACCCGTGTTGTAACTCCTGGGGGGCCCAGGAAAGGGCGAGGCAGGCAGGGCTGTGGTGGTGCTGACGGGGTGCTTGGGGGCCGCTTCCCTGTGCCTCCTACAGAACCTTTTAGTAACTCATTCAACATGAAAAACAACCAAATCCCATCCCGTGATAGCGCTGGTGAAACTGACTAATATAGGTCCTCGTTCACGGAATTTTAGGGACCAGTAATCCTTAGCTAGAGAAAGGGGAATAAATGATTCATAGAGTAGAGGTTTTTTTTGACCTTGTCACATGGGACTGTTAGAGGACATCCTCATCTAGATATTCAAAAGTGGAGTTAATTCTCTATGTCCGTGCAGGTGCGAGAGAAAGACTTTTTCCTATGTCTTCCTTCCTCCTCTCCCGGTAAATAACCTGGTATGGCTTTGGCTGTTTGTATTTTAATTGAATCATAAATAAACACTGCCTCCTATCTTGAGTTTGCATGTTTTTTTATTTTTTAATTTTAATTTTTTAATTTTTAAAAGCAATTTTATTTATATATATTCACACCCCACACAGCCCATCCAAATTATACAATCAGTGGCTCTCAGTATAATTACAGAGTTGTATATTCACCACAACAGTCTACTTTAGAAGTTTTTCATTGCATGCTTTTTAAAATTCTGCCCTGCGGAACTCTGTCAAAAATATTTTAGAAGCCTTTAGAAACAAGCAACTGATTCTCTGAGCTGCAAGGAAGAAGACATTATGTATTTATCTCTATGTGTCTTTGACATAGATAATGTTTTTCAGTTTTATCAAAAAACATAACCTGATGTTTTTGAGTATCAGACACATTGGACCAAATTGTTCCAAGGTGGATTTTGTGTATTCACTGGGGCACACCCTCTGAAATTGTTTTCGAACTAGAATTTGCATATGACTTATTGGTAATCTCGTGTGAATTGTAGGTGTTTTCATCCCACTTGACAATACAGATTTACCTTCTACCAGGGCAGAGCAAATTTCCTATAATGACTGAGGAAGAACATTTCATTTTGGTTCATATTTAATGCATGAGGCTTGGCACTTTAAAGTTTTCTCAGAACTTCCTGTTTTTGAGTATGTGGCAGTAAAAGAGCAAGAACTATGGAGTTAGAAAGACCAGGGTTTGATATCTGCTCTGCCACTTTTAACTGTGTGGCTTCAGGACATTCACCCAACCTCTCTGAGCTAATATTTCCCGACTATGAAATGGGAATAAGGAAAACTGCTTTCGGGGACTGTTGTGAACATTCAATGTGAATGTCTGTGTCAGGTACCTGTCATGGGATTTGACACTTCATAAATTGTAGCACGATGAGTGTTGTTCTCTCGTACTTCCAACCTCATAATGTCTCTCAGTGCCTTCTCTTCAGAAGTGTGAAAGGTTATTGCAATAGAATTAAACAAAAATCACTTCACTGACTTGCTCTCTCTTCATTATGGGCAAGTGGGGTTATGAGGGTCACTCTCCATATTTCAATATATTCGTCTCATCATCCTAATTAATTGGTGATAATCCTACTTAATTGGCTGCATATTTCCCTCCTTCACTTTTTAATCTTAACCTCCCCAGTTCATCTCGCTGCTCTATTCTTGCTTCCTTTGTTTGCTACGCTTAGGGTAGAAATGAAGCGAGGACAAAGCCCCGGGCTTGGTAGAGACTAGATGTAAGTTATTGGCGTTGCTTCCGTGAAGGCCAAGTTTGTTAAATTTAGCTACTCACGAGTTTCTCTTGGAGAAAGATGGTGCTGATAATTGCCGAATCACTTCTCTATTAGCCTTGCATTTTCTGAGAATGCATCTCCAGACTTTGGGGTTCCTGAGTATGCCTGGGGTCGGGTAGAAGGGGTCTGGATCCTTTAGTGCATTGACTTTGCAATCAGGAAGGGAAAATAGAAGTCTGAGGCAGAGTTGCTTGGCTGGTTGATATTCTTCCACAAAGGAATATGGCATAATTGAAGTTGCCCAACCCTAAGCCATTTGCTCTCCGGGGTTTATCAGTTGAGTAAGTCCTGAGGAATATATGGCATGATCAGCTAGAATATCTATCTATATGCATGGAGTATTGCAAGGGGCCGAACTGGGAGTAGGAAGGGATTGTGAGCTGGGCCAAGGCTTCCTTTTACTTTATGGGGCTGTGCTGATGTCATTTGCTGCTTTGCCCAAGGGGTGAGTCTGGGTTTACAGGTTGAGTAGTCAGTCATCCTCAGGTGTGGGGTTATTTTGAAAAAGTCGATTGGCTAGCCACACTTGGTCTGACATGGCCTCTGTGGCCCAGTGGGCCGAGTGACAGCGCTGGTGACGCCCTGTTGTTCCACTTCGTGTTTTTGGAGAATGTAGGAGGAGGAGGGGTAGTTTTCACCAGCTTTTCGCAAGCTCACCTCTCTGGTTAATTTTGATACTGTTGCTTGAAACGTGCATGTTCTATTGGCATGGCATTCACTGGTGAAACTGGGAGAGACTACTCACTGCGGGGAGAGGGCATCACTTTTGAAAAGTTTGTCTAAGTGGTTGGGTGTGATTTGTGAGCTCTTGCACTGAATCATGGAGGTGTGTGTGGTATCATGTGCTCCAATGTTTGAGAACTCTGATTTCTATGAGATTTTTAAAAGAAGTTCTTATTTGTTTATTTATCTGGGCTGGGGATTGAACTGGGACCTCATGTGGGAAGCAGGTGCTCAGCCACCGAGCCCCACTGGCTCTCCTGAATTGGTTTTTTTGTTTGGAGTCACATCTGCTCCTCTCCATATGAGATTTCCATGGACAAGAATGACCATTGCCAAGGGGCTTTCTACACCGCCATAACTGAATAAAGTCCTGGTTAAATAGTCTTGATTATTGAAACACTAATTGCTGACATTTATTGTGTGTTTCCTGTATTAGCTCATATTTCCAAGGATGCTCTTGTAACCTCTAGAGGTATATATAAAAAATCAGTGCAAACCCATTATTTTCTTACGTCTCTTCTCATAGGTCGGACCACTGTTGACTGAGGCCCACCTTTCGAGAGCCTAGAGCCAGGAGAAGGAGGAGGTTGGTTGGTCCCACAGGGGGTGGCATCTGAATCCGAGTGACTCGCCTAGGATGTGAGCAGCCCCTGCGGATGGATGACATGTTTGGAGATTTTGCGAAAGCCTTTTCTGTTTGGGATGGGGTAAGTAATGGCATTTGTGGCGGGCTGGAGAATTTAAGCTTTTCAGGTCCTGATTTGTTTTGTGATCCAGCCCGAATCTGGTCTGCTCTGGGACAACGGCGAGTTCATTGTGACTGTTGGTCTGGCTGGAAGAGGGGCTGCGGGCTGTCCCACTATCTGAGGCTGTGCTGTTGGCTTCCTGGGAACCTCCCGATGGTTAGGGTTCCCTTCTTATTGGGTGTTGTTACCATGGAGAAGCCAGCCTTTGGGGCTTGATGAAGACCTGTCCCAGGGGCAGCCCCCTGTGAACCATGACTCACTGGCTGGTGTTATTTCCTTACCCCTTGAGAATCCCGGGGCTTCTAGGCATATACTGTTTTGGGTATTTCCCAGGGTAGTTTTTCTCCTAGCTTCTTCCTTTTGACATCCCCATGATACTGGAGATGGGGAGGAAGGAACAGGTTTGGACTGCAGGGGGATCAGCTCGGTATCAGAGTGTGCCTTTCCTGGGACTTTGGGACCTGAGACCAGGGAACTTGTGACAAGAGAGGATGAGCCTTCATCTAAACTGCAAAGTGGGGCGTGGCCGAAGCGGGCGATTTCACCTGGGCCTCAGAGCTGGGGACACGTTGGAGGCATTCAAGGGATAGTAGGTGCTTTGCTTTCTTCCGAAAGGATCAAGTGGCAAAACCAAAGGACTGATAGTTGCCCAGAGGGAAGAAATACACTGTAAAGATGCCTTCCTACCCCTGCGCATGGCACAAGGCTCTTCTGGGGCAGTCCAGCAGAAAGGGCTGTGAGCACTTCACTCTCCTGTGTGTCAAATGGGGACAGTGACATCTCCTCCAGCCCTGCTGCGGTCTCCGTTTACTTCATTCTAAAGTAAATCATTACTTTAGAATGATTCAGACCCAAAGGGGGCTTTTTACCTCCATGAGATGCTACTCTGCTTTTCAAGTTCACCTTCCTCCCATGAACACCACCCCCCCAAACCTCGTTAGCACGGGATGCTGGTGCATTATGGAGCGTTTACCAGGTGTTGGTCCACTGCTGCAGAATTTGAGCACAATAGGAGCCTGCCGCCTGGACGGCAAGGCAGAACCGCAGCTGTTTCCTTAACCGTGGTAGAGAGCCTTGCTGCTCTTCAAGTTTCCCGTCTAGCATTCTGGGCCCCGCCACGCGGATCGTGCTGGGGCATGTTTCTCCAGTTCTACCTGTGCTCCTTTGCGCCTGCATCCGGGCCGGCAGCCCGTGCCCTCCTTCCTCTGCCTGTGCGCTGGTGCTTCTAGAGACCTCTCTTTCAGTACTCATACCACACTGCGTTGTCCTGCTTGGGTCATGTCCTTTTTTTAGGGGGTTAAAAAAAATTAAAAGGGAATACAGCAGTGCTCTGGGTGCCTGCTTGGCATGTTTGAAGTCCCAGGTTCCATCCCTGGTACCACCTTTAAAAAAAAAAAAGTAGGGATAAAATAATCATAAAAACAACGAACCCTGGCTCTCTGTCTCAGTTCCTGGGATCTCCTTTACCTTTTCTGCAGATCAGGCCCCCACCCCCACCGCCGTACGCGTTGGCTCCTGCCCAGTGCCCTTCCCCCCACATGCCTAGCCTGCACCTGCCTGCTCTGCTGAAGGGCTGCTCTCAGGGGCTGGATCCCACTTCCCCACGTGTCCAGGGATTCCCTGTACCCGCAGGGCAGTCCTTAGTCAGCGCTAACAATCACCTAAGCGCACATATTCCGGGATAGCCCGGAACTCTTCTCCTGTCCTGTCTCCAGAGAGCTCTGTGGCTGCCTTCCCTTCCAAGTCCCAGGCTTCCACGCCTCAACTGGTTTGCTCTGGAAACGCTTCCTAATAAATAACTGAAACACGAATTCTCATCTCAGGCGGACGTATGTAAGACTGGGAGCTGGGACTCGAACCCGGGAAGCCCAGCACTGGGCTGTGGTCTAAGTCATTGGCTCCTGTGTGTCCCTCCAAGGCAGGGCTGCTCGTGGTTTTTCTTCCTCTTCGCCTCAGCGTGGATGGTGGCGACTGCCACGCAGCGTTTGGTCGACTTTGCTTGAGGAGTGGCTGATTAGCCAGGCTGCCCTCGGTGCCGTCCCCTGCCCCACCGAGTTCACCTCTGGGCATTTGCTCTCCCTGGGTTTATACTCAGCGTGACTTTCCACCAACTTTCTGCTTCTCCTTCAGAGTCCACTCAAGCCCACCCCCTCCTCGCTACTTTTCCTGTCTGCATAGCCCACTGCCGTTTTTCACTCTCAGAACTAGCTTTATTTGTCAGATGTTGCCTTTTCTATCTTCTCTCCCCTAACATGTTTGCGAATAATCGAGGTTTGTGATTGTGGCCCGTACCACGTATAAGTGTGGTGTGAATCTGTGTGGCTGAATTCAACGTGGTCAGAGCTGTTCAAAAAAATGCCACGGATGTTTCTGGGCTCTCGGAATAAAGGGAAACGTTGGGGTGAAAGAGCAAAGCTAAAATAAGCGAGGGGCAGATCTAAAAAATTGTACGCCCAGGTTTGTGTGAGCCCGGGTGTGTGTTTTCACACTGCAGCAGTTCACGTTGAATCATAGAGTGGATGTATCATCTCTTGGCTTCAGGCTCAGTGGCTCCCCCCCCCCCACCTCCTTCCCCACCCCCAGGGAACTGAAGCAGATTTATGTGATGAATAATGTGGGTTCTCTTCCAATGCTTAGGAAATGGTTTAACACATTTCATGCAAATGGTGGGTGAAACATGTCAAGCATCTTTTTTTTCCTCCCCAGAAATTGTTAATATTTGAAAGATGGCAGAGGTATCCATCTTCTCTTAGCTGAGTAGTGTTGTGTTTTCATGGATGCACCCATACAGGCTACAGGAACCCCTCTTCTTTAGCCTCCTGGGACTTCCTCCCTTGGTGGGAAGTGGAAACAGGGCTAGGCTGCAAGGGAAGATGGAAAGGAAGGGAGACCAGTATACATTAAGCACCCATTATGTGCCTAACATTCTCCTAATAGAGTACAAGATTGAGCCTCACAGCTCTATGATGGGCATTTTCTTATCTCCAAGTCTAGTGGATGAAGCCTAGGATTAAATTCTCTCCACGGTGATGGCGACTCTGAATTTGAACTCTGACTTCCAAACCCGTGACTGTTCCCATGTTGTCTGGACCTTCACTGCTGGATATAAACAGGGGTATTTAGACAACAATGTCTAATGTTTATATTGATTCTTAGAATTCTTAGAATCTTGGGTTCATTTCTGATCTATACCTTTCCCACTGAAGCCGATTTCTCTTAGCACTTCACTGTTCTTGAATTTGTTGAAGTAAATATTTCTGAAATCCTGCGCTTGGTATTGGGGGAAGATAACATGTGAAAAAACTATAAACCTGGGGATCCGACTGTATTACTTTTTTGTGTATTTTTGTTTTTTTATGAACATTTCTTTGGAAATTTCACATTCTTTGTTAAGTTTGTTCACGGTTTTATTGAATTTTTAATTTTAGCTTTAGATGCTTATCCATTGGCTTACCCAGCCAAGCTGGTTCTTTGAACAACCTCAGGAAAACTGCAGTTTTATCCTCCATTCCCCAACTGAGGCTTTTCTCGTGTACGTTTCTTGTGTTTCTGTCACATTCGGCCGGGGTGCTGCTGCCTTGGGTCTCACGCTGCAGGCTGCCCTGGAGCCATTCCCCGTCCTGTCCCTCTCCTGCCCACACTGCATAAACACCGGTGTGGCAGGGACAGATGGCCGCTCCAGGGCTCCTTTGATGTCACATTTGGTTGCCTGGGTAGGGGGTAGAGATGGTTGCAGACAGTCTCCATGGGAGGAGTGGCTAACTGGGAAATACCCACTTGCCAGTGGGTAAACAAAAGCTTACCTCCAGAAAAGCTGGGCACCCTGGTACACGTGCAGGCTGGGCCAGTCGTGGGGTCAGATTTCCGTACATGGCTTAGCCTGGGCAGAACGGGCTCAGCACACAGCCTGTTCTTTCTGTTCCTAATTGATCCTCGCTGGAGTTGGGTTTTATTAGGGGAATGAGAGATGGGGCTCCAGATAATCACGTTCAGAGCTGGAAAAGAAAATTTCATTCCAGAAACCTGGGTTATTTTCACCAGATGCTCAGGTGAGGGTCCCTGAAATCCCGAGAGTCAAGATAGAGCAGTGGGTGTGCTTATCCAGGGGGGCTGTTTGCTGGTTGAACAGCATCCGTCTGTCTAATGGGACTGAAAGCTTTAAGGAGTAAGAGAATAAAGTACAGCACCCGGACAGGAAGGGGATGAGACAATATACATGTTCCTGAAAGAAAAATCAAGAGTTGACAGTCTGTGAAAATAAACTGGTTTTTAATGTTTTAGCTTTAAGGCAAACTGGAGGTAATGACAAGCACCCACATGCAAACTAAGCATGGAATTATCAAAGTGGCGAAGTCTGAAGCTGCAGGGATCAATGGAAAGCTCTTCCTAGTCTAACCTCTGGATAGTAACTGCTGCTATTTATTTTCCTATGTATATTCAGAAGTCCCAATACACTAAAAAAGGGGATGTATTCAAGTTAACAGATGACAGCTAGTTACTGCGGTCACATTGATTTTTTTTTAAGGGGGAGGATGGGGAGTGAGCTCATTCATTCATTCTTTCAATAGATATTTCAGTGGGCAGCTGAAATATGCTTCTGTATTAGTGTCCTTGGGGGGCAGTCTATGAGGTGTGACCTACTGATCTTGCCCTCAAAGAGCTTACAGTCTAGTTGGTAAAGAAAATAGAGTGCCAGGGAGAGTTAATATGGGATCAGATGAGGAGTATAAACTAGCAGATTGGGGAAATTAAAGGGTCAGGACATCAGCCATTCAATGGTGGTGATGTCTAAAGGGGCGGGAAACTTATTAATAAAAGTTTTATCATTTCTGCTGTTTATTGAGAGCATCGGCTCTATCTGGCACAGTTCGAAATGTATTAACACACTTAGTCTTTACTGTAATCCAGTGAGATATAATTGCCCCAGTTGTACTGAGGAAACTGAGGCAGGGAGAAGTAAAGCTAGTGCACAGCAGGATTCAGGCGGGCGGCCCTGCAGCCTGAGCATCAAACTACTGCTAACCTTGGCGGCTGGTTGCCTGGGTAGCCCAGAACCCCTGACCCCTATGGGAGAGTAACCAGGGCAGCGAGGCATTTGTTCCTATTTAAAAGCCAGTGGCAACTAACCCAATGTGAGTTCTTAAAAGTTTCTGCTTCACTTTTCTCAGTGTTTAGAGGTTTCTAGTTTGTGTGGATGATTGATGAGCCATTTAGTCATGAATAGATGTGACCAGCAGACTTTTTAGGTCATTGAGGTTAATTTTGATTATCATATAAATAGCATGAATATGAGTGGGAGTTTTATTACTCACTTCCTTGGTAGTGGTTTGAAAGTTTTCTCTGGGTTCTTCAGTGCTTGAAAAGTGTTAAGTGGAGCTAGAAACTCCCCTAGGTTAGGGCAATCAGCCAGTGATTTTTCTCCTTTGGTGAGTGGTGGTGTTTTCTGTTTTTGTTTTTGTTTCGTTTTGCTTTGTTTGTTTTTTAATGAGGTGTGAGGGTAGTGATGGTAAGCTCCGTCATTGATGTTTAAACAAAATTATTATCTTTATTTGCCAGTCAGTCCTTATTTAATCAAATAGGAGATAGAGAGCCTTTCGGGCTAGAAGTCGAGACCCAAATTCTCCTGAGCTCTTCCATAGCTCCTTGCCCTTAGACAAGCCAGTTTGCTCAGGAAATTCTATTCTCAGCATCCTTATGAGGTATAGGAGTCTCCCTCTACAGGCAAAGCCTGTAATAGGGATAATTTGTGTCAAAATTCAACTTTTAGTTGATAGCACTATATTATTTAAGTGTTGTTTCAGATCTAAGTACAGTGGCTAGATTTTATATGTTGGTGTTATATCTAAAAATTTTTCATCTTCTGGTTGTGATCTGGAAGTAATTTTCAGCTGTAGCAAAATTAAAGAAAGTGGGCAAATACACCATTTTGTTGCTAGCAGAATGAAAGGAATTTAGGAGCGCATACAGCTTTTTCTCAGTGGTTGCATACATTATACAGGAGGCTATTATTTTGTAGGGGTGTTATAGCTAAAAGAAAGTATAAAGCAGATATGAATGTTAAATATTTTCCTCTTCTTAAGAGCACATCAACTTGGCATTTAAACTCTGATTGGTTACCTTTTATTTCTGTAATTGGAAATCAGAATGAAATGGTACAGGTGAGAACTTCAGTCTTTTCAGGGATTCAAAGTTGTGACCCCTTTCTACTTACTCACTGGAACTTTTTTCTCACAAATGGGGGTAGGCTTGGATGCCCAGGCATACATACAAGACGTGGGAAAGCCATCTGCAGCATGTCAATCTTGAGTAGGAAAGAAAGCATTGAAAAATTGAAGGCCTTCTAAAATGCCTTTTGATTTGATTGAAGTTTTAAAGCTCTTATGGCTTACTGGAGGGTTCCCAGTCCCAAGGTGCACGGTAATGTGGGGTTTTTCATACCATGAATGCGTTTCGATTTTAGAGATTGTTGAGAAATGGCTTCTTTCAGTATGTCGTGTCTTAAGACACTTTTGGGCTACTGGACATCACTTTTCCTCAAGTTTTCCATGAGAGTTGTTGTGAGTGATCATCTTTTTAAGCAGTTTTTGCCTGAGAACCTGCAGTCTGTTTTGTGAAGGCATCTTATCCCTTTCCAGGAGATAGGTCTATCTGACTTGAAATGTATGCATTTTTTTGTGTGTGATTTTGTTTAAGGATTAGCATGTGGATTTTGACTCTTAATTGGCAGAATGCATGGCTACTTTCCTAATTCAATTCTAGACCTGGGTCTAGGAATTCTGCTTCTTTGTATTAAAATTTGTCACAATCACACTTGGTTGAATGTTTGAAATACATTCTTCCATCAACAGTTTTTCAGCACCTGCTGTGTGCCTCTCCCAGCAAGAGGGTCATGGAATTCAACTAGAATATATGGCAGATACATTGGGCCCCCTCAGCGAGCTCACAGCTAGTGGTGCCAGTTGGGAAGAATAGGTTAAGAGTGGAATGGAATTGGCAACAACGCCCCACAGACAAGTTTTATTAGTAGGGACCAAATAAAATACTCAAAACCTATTTGATGTTTCAGAGGTTACAAATCCATTTGAACTGCTTAAAGAAACCATAATGTTAAAAATGGATTCATGTGTGTAAAAAACTAAAACCAGACTCCTTTGCCAATTCCTCAAAAAGATTCTTAGAAAGAGGCACTTCCCTGGAGAGAATGAAGCCGATTTTGTCTTCAACTGTCTCTTAGGGTTCTTGCCTCCCCTAAGATGCTGTTAAAAACATACACACCAGGGGAGTGGATGTGGCTCAGGTGGTTGAGTGCCTGCTTCCCACATGGGGTGTCACGGGTTCAGTTCCTGGAGCCTCCTAAAAACAAACAACAAGCAAATGAATGAAATAACCAACTCAGGGAGCCTATGTGGGTTGAGTACCGGCTTCCTACATACGAGGTTCAAGGTTCAAACCCGGTCTGTCCTGGTATCTCTCTCTCTCTCACACACACATACACACACAAAAAACACAAAAAACAGCATGCATACCGAAGTTGAGCTGACCTGCCCTGAAAGCTCTTCACAGGTAGCCAGCGTAATGTCTCTTGACCCACATTACTGCTCTGCTCCTCTGCAACCTCCCTGTTTGCACATGTCTGTAGGCAGCACAAGACAAGACGTTGTTCAGCATGAGGCTCTGGTGTTCAGTTGGTAGGAACTGGGATTTTACCTGGTGACTTCACAGCTTCTAAAGCATTGATTTCAGGATTCTGGTTTCTTCTTTCTGATCATGTGTCCTGCCATTGCTGTTCATACCAAGAACAAGAATTGCCCTTTTTGGTGTGCCGGTTGTGTGGTAGATTCCCCATTCACTAGGCTTTCCTGTACTGGGGATTACTGGGTCATGGGTTGAGCTTTGATAGTGTTCAAAGGTTTGGCTTGAGGACTAGAAATGATCGCAGCCAGCCTTGATCCTGTCACCCTTCCCTTGAGGAATTCTTAAGGGAGCTGTGTGCACAGGGCACATTAGTCCTGGAACTGAGTAATTGTGGAGTGTTTCTCTTTAAGGGTTCTCTTTCAGCTTCTGGAAGTCATCACTTATTTCTTGAGAAAATTTTTATGGATTGCTCCACTTTGTGCCAGGCTCAATTCCAGTTGATACAGTAGTGAGCGAGGTATAGAGTAGTGAACGAGGCCAAGAGGAATCCCTTCCCGTACATAACTGACGTGCACTAAGGGAAAGCAGGCAAGAAGTAAATGGTTTAAATGGATAGTATGCTGGAAGGTGCTGCTTGCTATGGAGAGCAACGAAGCGAGTAAGGAGCCGAGAAAGCGTTCATAGCTTGAACTTGTGAATAGGATGTTAGGAAGGGCCCATTCATGAATGACAGTGGAGGAAAGAGGGCAGGGGGGTAGAAGAGGTTAGCCTTTCTGACAACTAAATGAGGAGCCTTCTAGGCAGAGGGTTGCGCCTGCCATATTGGAACCTAGCATGGAGGCTCCACTTGGACTTGAGTGAAGAGAGGGGGTCAGAGGAGGATCAGGTAGGAGTTTTGGTGGGATGCAAAGCCTTTTGAGGATTGTGGGCAGAAGGGAGACGTGATCTGAGTTCGGCCTCAATATGATCAACTCTGAATGCTATGTCGAGAGTAGGCTAAGCAGCTTCCTCATTTTGACATCTGCATCCAGTAGTCATTGTATCTGAGCGATGATTAGGCTTTGTTATTGAGCACATGCACCAGATCCCTCTGGTGCTCTTGAGTCTTTATTAATAAGATTTTTTTCAACTTTTCTAGGCACAAACCTCTTTTCTTTATAGTTGGTGAGAAAATGGTCTTTCATGATGCAAGCTGATAGGTTTTATAATGACTTCAAGAGTTCCCGAAGAATGCTTGAAGGTAATTTAGGATTCTCTACAGCCCAATATTTCATTTACCTTCAGAGCAGAAAAATCCTCCTCCTAATATTTAGTTATATTTTGCCTCTTTGAGCCCCTGTCTTGTCTTTAATCAGAATTTAGCTCTCCTTTCCATTGAACACTTCCCTTTTTGGTTCAGGCTGCTTATCTGGAGCTTTTAGTTCTGAAGGAAAAGGAATGAACCATTTGTCATGTGTATTACCTTCTAAATGGAGCCACATATTAAATCATGGCCTGGATATGTTTTGTATGTCTCTGAACCTTTCAAAAATACAAACCTGAGTTGTTTGACGTTTGACTCTTCTGAGCCCAATTTAAGTGACATGTGGTAAACTTTTCCGCAGATGTTAGTTCACCAGTGTTCTTTGAAGAAAATAATAACTTTCACATCTGGTCTCCTTTTCATCTGGAGATCTTAAAACCCCAAGTGCACATTAATTCAGCTTCCCATTACTGGAAGGCAGGGAAGGATGGAGGGCAGTGGCTTTAATCACCACTGCAAAGGGGACAGAGGGACAGCCTCTGGGTAACAAGCCTTTTGCATTTTGTGAAGACCTTTTCATCAGCACCTTAAATACTTCACAGGTATAACCTGGTGGGAAGTACATTATCATGCACGTGTGCACTGAGCTGGGCCTGTCCTGAGTGGCTGGGAACTTGGCCCTGGCCTTTCAGTATTGTCACTTCCCCGGGCTTCTTCCTTTCCAGGTCATGGGCTCCTAGGGACTTGATGTGGATTAACAGGGGTCTCTCCTGCTGAGCGAAGGAGTTGTAGAGTTGCCTGGTAGGGCTGTTTGGTGTTCCTCCCATCTTTTTGGTCTTGGGTGTAGATAGGGTGCAGGAATCCCCCTTTCCCCTCAGCTGCTTTCCAAGCTGGTATTGGGCAGTTCTCACCGAGGGGCCCTGGACAGCCCCTTCACCTGAGCAGCCCCCTCCAAACAGTGAGTTGGAAAAAGACGACAGCAGAGCACCAGGTTCTGCTCCAGAGGAAGGAACTGAAGTTGCCTGAGCTCATTCCTGATAAAAGAAGGCATTGCTTTCACCCAGAAGAAAAACGGAACAGAGCAAAAAACCCAGATTAGAAAATGGTCATGTCAGGAACAGATGGGGAGTCCAGCTGCTCACCTGTGGGAGGGATGCTAACTGCATCCCCTGGGATCAGGGTGTTTATGCACCCAGCCACGGCCATTTGGGGGACTGTGCGGTGGGCTGCTTTGAGCCGGGCCCAGGGGGTATGAGATACACAGGTGGCTTGCAGAAGGATGGGCTGCTTTGATTTTAAATAGAAAGTCCTTGGCTCTATTTAAAAAAATTCATACAGTCCAGTAACAAGAGTTTTAATAGTTTTGGAATATAATATTGCCTTTGTTCACAGATCATGTGCAGAACTAAATAACAAAAATACAAAATACTGAAAAGCTTGGGTTCTTTGAATGCCCACACCATGTAACTCCTCAGTCTATGTAAGGAGCCCACCAATTCCTGGTTTCTTTCCATCTTCTTGACTTAAAAGGTAAAAGCTATCTGTGTTTCTTCAGTGAAAGGTGAGTTTTATTTTAGGTGAAAACCTTCTGAGTAAATTTTAAAAGCACAGCCTAGGAGAATGTATCCCTCCATGATCCTTACCTAATCAGGTTAATCTGTAAAATATACTGCATTACTCTCATTTAATTCTTTCAGTGTTAGTGTGCTCTTTGTTTATCTTGGTGGAACTACAGTGGAAGGATCGTCTGCTTTTACTATGCAGTTGTGGAATAGTTATTCATCATTTCCTTGTTCTGTGGGAGTCTTAGTTGGCCAAGGATAATCATGGAAAGTTCCTTAAATAGGTAAATAATTGGAGGAAAGAAATGATTTAGAAAATCACCTTAGTATTTGGAAGACAAAACAAGCCTGATTCTCTGTCTCTAGCATGAAAGCCACTCTTTGAAGTTGAACAGCTAATCCTTTTGCTGGTGGCAATGCCAGAACCTTGTAGATGGAATTCTAGAATTCTGAGATAGTCTTGAGGCTCTCTGAAAGGTGGAGGCAGCAGAAGAGATGGTGAAGAGCAGCACACTGCGACTCAAAGTCCCAGTGTCACTAGTTACTAGCTGTATGACCTTGGGCAAGTCACTTAACTCCTCTGTGCTTCGATTTCTTCATTTAAAAGTGGGGAAGTGGACGTGGCTCAGCTAATAGAGCGTCTGCCTACCATATAGGAGGTCCAGGGTTTGATCTCCAGGACCTCCTGGCCTGTGTGGTGAGCTGGCCCAAGCGCAGTGCTGCCACATACAAGGAGTGTCATGCCACGCAGGGGTGCCCTGCATTAGAGGTGCCCCACGCACAAGGAGTGCACCTGTAAGGAGAGCCACCCCACGCAAAAAGAAAAAATGTAGCCCGCCCAGGAGTGGCGCCTCACACATGGAGAGCTGACACAACAAGATGATGAAACAAAAGAAACGCGGATTGCCGGCGCCGCCTGACAAGAATAGAGGCGGACACAGATGAACACACAGCTAATGGACACAGAGAGCAGACAACGGGGGGGAGGGGAGAGAAATAAATAAAAACTAAATAAATAAAATTTATAAGTGGGGTTAAGTACCTTCCTTTGAGAACTTTAAGAGGAGTCAAGCATTGGCATCAGTGCCGACGTATACAGTAGTTGCTCAAAATGTCAGTGGCTATTGCTGTCGTTATAGTCATCACAGTCGTCACCGCTGCCTGTAAGCAGGAGACAGATGAGTATTATTGGAGTTTTAGACCTCTTCCTATGCCCTTTCTTACTAAATAAACCCTCATAGTATTTCACACTTTTCACATTGGTATGGGACTTCTCAGACTGGGTCTCCTCCTGTGGACTTGAAAGTCTCCTCTCCATCGGCTGCAGGAGATGGACATGTGATTTCCGTCATGTGATTTCAAACCACTGGCCTTTGTTTTCTGTCTCCTGTCCTGGTGTGTCTGTGGCACCTCTTGTCCATGGCATCTTTGTGAATTTTCTTGTCTCTCTTCACTTTGGCTGTGAGGGCCAGAAGTGTACATAATGCGCTACCATCAAGTTCACCAGGGAATCCCAACTTCCCTGAACAGGAGTTTGGCTCCTTGCTTCATGGCCGAGGGGATCGCGCCTGAGCTGTTTGGGTGAACCGTGAAGTGGGCCCACTCTGGCTCCGTGACTGCCTGCCACACCTATGGAACTCGAAATAAAGGCATGCGTGTGGCATGCACAAATAAGTAAGCAATGACTCAAATCTGGGAACATACAGAGAACCTGCTCCAGGATGGCTATTTGTGATGGAGATTGATAAGTTACAGCCTTTGCCTCCTGGCAGAAGTGACAGGAAAGTCACTGTTTAAAGACAGAGAGAAAGACAGTGGCAACAGTGGAAATACATACAGGAGGGGGCAGAGTGTCCAGCTGAAGGCGGTGGGGCCGGGAGCCAGGCTGTGTGTGTGGGAAAGTGACAGACGCCAATGGCACTTCAGTTCCCGAGGGTGGGGAAAATGGTACCCGCACTCACAGGGCTATCGTGAGTAGCTGGTGGAAGAGGCGGTCTACGGTAGTACAACTTCAGCCAGTGAAGAGCAGGAGTGATAAACTCCAGTGGGCAAGGCGTAAAAGGAGAAAGGAAGCCTTTGGAGAAAAGTTAGACTCTGAGCTAGCCTTTTCATTCTTTTTTGGATGTAATATTTTAAAATGGTTATACACATTCTTTGTCGAAAAATTAGAAAACACAGATAAACGAAAAGAAGACTATGGAAACCCACCTTAACCTGCATCTCGAGATAGCCTCTGTTAACTTTTGGCGTATTTCTTCTTTCTAGACTTTTTTTCCTTCCTGCTAAGTTGTCTTTTGAAGGATGTCAGGGAGGGCTAATGTTTCCCTGTGCTTAATTCCACCAACTTGACTTTTTATGCATCACATTGGTGATAGTTTTAACTTCCTTAAATGTATATATGAAATATTTCACATGTACAGTAAAGCATGGAGAACACAACACTCTAAGAGAGCCCCATTTTGACTGACCTGAAATCATGTGGAGAAGACTGCAGTCCAAGGAAGAGGTGCAGGCCAGCTAATACTTAACTGAGTTTCCTCTGGCCTGTCATTGCCCTGAACATTCGTGCATACCTCCATGGATATCCACAATAACGCCTGAAGTCATTCTCTCCCTCTTCTGAGGCTCTGAGAGTTAAATGTCTCGCCCACCATCACATTCTAGTCTCTGTAGAGCCGAGATTGGCCTGTGAGCTCCCACATCACGGATCCCAACTGCTCTTTCCTGGGCCCCAGCGGCCTAGAGGCCCCTGACTCAGCAAGTTGGCCAAAGCCACCCAGTTTTGTTTTTTTTTTTAAATGTCAATGATATTTTTATTGACTAATTATATTTGGAAGTATAAAATGTACATAATTGAGCTACTTTTGGACATGTGTTATTCTTATTTATCAATTCATCTCCCTATCAAATGATTTGCTTATGTGTTCCTTCATGACGTGAAGCCCTGTGAGGAGAAAGTGAGGCAGAATCGTGTTGCCACAGAGGGCTTAGGTCAAACCTCAGGAGGCCATCTTGTAATTTCAAGACACAGAGGAAAATGTTCTGAATGAGAAACAGGCTGAATCCAATTTATTTTCTTTCAAGTAACATTGTCACGATAATGACAAAATAAGGTCAATGAGATTTAATTATAGAACTCTTTTTTTTTTTTTCTTCTCCTGGCCCAAGAACCAAAAGATTTATTTCCCAAGTATTAAATTTGGTTGACTATACCATGACAAAACGGGTAGGGTTTTCTAGTCAGAGTTGTGAATAGAAAATCTAAGCAGGGCCCAGAATCTTGGGTGTGGGTCCATAGACTCCTCTGTTTCCTCAGGGTGAAGCCTCTTGATGACCTATTTCTGTGAAGGGAACAGAAATGGACAACCCCCAACCACTGATAATTCATTCTGAATTTTCATCTGTAGAGTGCATAACAATGCTCCCATTTGAATATTCAGTGTTGTGGAAATTCACTTTGGACAGTAGAACAAAGTATTCTCACTGAGAAAACCTGGTATGGGAGCCCTAATGGGCCAAACTCCTCAAACTCCTGTTTAACGCCACCGTGAGCCTTACCATTCGCCCCGCCATTAGTTCTGTGGCTTCTTTCTGAGCAGGGTGAATGGATACGTGTTTTGGTTTCAAAGAAGTTCTCTGCTGGGATGTGGCTGCACGAGAATATGAATAAGTAGTATAGATGGCTGTTCAAGACAGGGAGTCTGTCCTAAATTTGGAAAATAACGAATGAGTTAAGCAGAGTATTTTAATAAAGTGCCGTCAACCCACTTGAAGTCAAGATTATGGATGGGACAGGCCTTGTTGGAATTTGAGGAGCTCAATTCCTTCCCTAAGTTCTGGATCGATTGAGAGAGTCAGCAGATGGAAATGAAAAGATCAGTTTTTAAAAAAACTGATAAATACAGGATTGGAGGATATGGCTCAGAGAAACGCCATCAGTAGGTTTCTTGACGATGCTTGATGGTTAGGGTTCCATGGACACACCTACCTCTGCAGACACAGTACTGGACGACAGCTTGTTTCCTCCATCGGGGAGATCTGCCTCTGCAGTGACCTACAGCCCGATGAGGAACTGGTTAGATTTTGTGTTCACTGCTGGCCTGAAAAATCCCAAAGTCAGGAGGTTGAGCTAGGCGTGCCTCAGGGGGTGGAGAGACCAGGAATGTATTACAGTTGAGGATCCTTCCCGTGGAAGGAAACATCAGGTGGGGGGGACAGGGGACACATATTCCATCAAGCTTAATGCTACCTTAGTTCAGAAACACAATTATTTTAACAGCTATGATCTGATGAAAATTCAACTACTCAGAGTCTTGATTAAATCGTTTTCAGTGACAGGATTGTGACCCAACCAGAATAAACAGAAGACCGTGGCATTTGCGTTTCCGTGGACTTTTAAATGGAGATGTGATTCTTTGTTTACCCCATAAAATGCTCTCCATTATGAAAAATGGACCCCCCCTCCCTCAACTTTCACCTGATGGTGGCTACATGTCACTGTTGTCAAAATTAGTGTGAACCTTTCATTCAAATATCTTAACTGTCTATCAGGAACAAGCAGTGATGACGCAAATGATTTTTGTTTTAAAGCCATGCTCTCTCTTTACAGCCTGTCAGGTCCTCTGAGTGAAACAGTAAACAGGTCATAATCTTCAATTTTG
The DNA here is from genome assembly GCF_030445035.2 of Dasypus novemcinctus. NCBI lineage: Eukaryota > Metazoa > Chordata > Mammalia > Cingulata > Dasypodidae > Dasypus > Dasypus novemcinctus. The sequence continues at coordinate 151,778,183 of NC_080676.1, read as the reverse complement.
CAGATTTTAGAATCATAATATCATGGTACTAGAAAATTGCAAAGGACATCAGGGACCCTCTACTTTACCCCCTACCTCCTTTCTAATTGAATACCCCAATCTTAATACATTTTATTATCCTTGGGAGGTAGGTACTTTGTAGAATAAATGAAAGCAAGCCATTCTTTGTTTTGTGATGTGATTACATGGTGTCTAGATTGGAACGATCCTGTGCCATGGCATGTTCATTTTATTTACATGTAAGCTATAGGTAAGAGAAGCTTTTTTGTGGTTTTCTCGCCAGGTTTATACTACCCCCACGAAATGAATATGGAATATATATTTATTAATATATGTGTGTGTATGTATATATATGTAAATACACCTATTCATCTTTGTGGATCTCCTTCTCTCTATTATATATATCTTCTTTCCGTCCCAGTCATTTGAAAAGCTTGTGAAAGCCATGGAACCTCTCTGTAAACACATTCAGATATGCCTTATGTATGCACATAATTTGCACCCAATTCTAGAAGGTACAAAATGTAAAATATGTATAGGATCCCAGGAATCCTATGTTAAGAATCTTTTGCTGTATCTGTACCCAGAGGCTATGCAGAATTCCTAAGGTTAGCATTCACTGTGACCCCTACCTTATGCAAGTTTTTAAAAAAAGCATTTTTGTTAGTTTCGGTTAAAGAAAAAGCCTTTTCCAAGGACAACAAAGTAAACTGTAGGTCAGAAGGAAGCCAGGGTTGGACTTCTCACAAGCTGTTGCTGTAAACCCCGAAGTGATCAGAGAGAAGGGTCTCTAAGAAGGATTCTTTACTGGGTGGGGCAAGTGGGCTCTAAAGTGATTTCCAAGGCCTGGTCAACTGGGCGTGGTTAATAGTGTTAGTCTTGGGGGGCATTAAATTAAGGAATAACTCAGGGATCCAAGAGAGTGGCTTATCGGTTGGATTCTGAATCACAGGAAATAATCTTTGTCTGGAGCAAACATAATTTCATTTTGCTTGGAGCAAGTGTGAAGGAAATTGAGATCGTTCTGGGGGTCAGTTTCACACATGGTACTCTGTGCCTTCAAGATCAAGTTGTGCGTGAGGCTGGCGTACTGTGTGGTGGTGGAATTACCCATGGTGCTTGTATTAGTCAGCCAAAGGGGCGTTGATGCAAAATACCAGAAATTGGTTGGTTTTTATAAAGGGTTTTTATTTGGGATAGGAGCTTACAGATACCAGGCCATAAAGTATAAGTTACTTCCCTCACCAAAGTCTATTTTCACATGTTGGAGCAAGATGGCTGCTGACATCTGCCACGGTTCAGGCTTCCTGGGTTCCTCTATTCCAGGGTCTTGCTTCTGTCTGGGTTCAGGGTTCCTATCTTCCCAGGGCTTGCTTCTTCCTGGGCTCAGGTTTCCTTTCTTCCAGGGGCTTCTCTTTCTTCTATGAGCTTACTTCCCGGGGCTCCAGCTTCAGACTTCAGCATCAAACTCCAACCTCAAAATCCCTCAACTCTGTCCTTTGCCATGTCTTTTATCAATGCCCTACTGGTACAAGAGGTTTACCTGATTATTTGATCAAGTAAAACTCTGAATTCAATATAATCTAATATGCCCAGAGGAAAAGATCAGTTTACAAACATAATCCAATATTTCTTTTTGGAATTCATCAATAATATCAAACTGCTACAGTGCTCTTGATGGGAATGCCTTCTGTGCTCACCACCATGATTCCCTGCACTCTTCTGACTCTGAAGTCACTTTAGGGCAGAGTTTTTTAACCTTTTTTGTTCCACGGACCCTTTTGCCAGTCAGGTGAAAACCACAGACCTCTTCTCAGAATGTAGTGGCAGATAGTTTTATGACACTAAACTAGCACCGGGTCTAACAACTGTAATTTCAATGTATGATGAGTGTAAGCGATTTTTTGAGGTAGGCAACAACTGTAATGTGATACGAAATGAATACTTACTGTAATTTATTGCATACGTTCATGAGTGAAGGAAATGCTAGATTTCAGTTAGAGGTCAGAGAAAATAAAGATAATAAGTTGATTTTTTTTTTTCAAATTCAAGCCCACACAGCCCCTGAAATCTTTTGCGAACTCTTGGTTAAGAACCCCTGCTCTAGGGTCTCCTCCACTTCTGCCGTCTTCGACTGATCGGGTAGCTGCGTGTCGTGGTAACTCAAGCATAAGGTTTTAAAGTACAAAGTGTTCCAGGTGCAAAATTGTCGTTTCCATCTAGGGCAGTGTTTTTCAGAGGGAGGGTTGAGACTCTTTGGGGGTCATTCAAATGCTGGGTTGGGTCCGGCATTACTAAAAAAATGCAACAGAATAGAATGGAAAATAAACCTGGCTGTATGTCTCTGTGATTGTATAGTGGGTTGAGATGAAAAGTATGGATCCCAGCTGGAGAAAAATCAATGTCTGTTTTGCTTATTTTACTATGTATTTAGGGCAGTGGGAGCAATTTAAGTAATGCATGCTTTCTTTTTGTGACAAGCTTTTTACTATTCTGGCCATTTTTCTTTCTTATAAGTGGGGTTAAAGAGTCTGATGGTCCTACTACCCCAAATCATCAGCCGACCACAGTTGTTCTCAGGATACCTGTAATGCAAAGAAGCTTAAATCTTTCTGTTGACGGGTTTCCTGATTTTCCTCAATATTCAAACTCTTCTCTTTTTCTCTTTCTCCATCTTCTCTGGCTCAGAATCAGTGTGACCTCCCCCACTGCCATTAACTCCTTAGACAAGACACTCTTTTCTAAGTTTTTTCATCTGTAACTTGGTCCTGATAATAACAATATCCTTCTCCTAGGATTGTGGGGAAGACTAAATTAGTTTGTATATTTAAAATGCAAAGCGTAGAAACATTTGTCCGAATTTTCTTAGTAGCAATTGTGCTATTGTATACTAGGCAGCCAGCTCTTCAGAATTACTCAGTGCTGTTAAGTCGTCAACTCTGGCTTCACTAACTAAGCTGCTATGCACTCTGGGCCACAGTACTATCCTGGATTTTAAAGCATTTGTTTAAACTTTTAAAATGCTTTTTATTTTTTTCATGTAGTCTCTTTAGCTCCTGATTTATTGTATAAATTATTTTGCCCCCGCACATCATGTATGTCATTAAAAGAACAATCTGTCTTTCCTCTCTCTATATTGTGAACCAACATTCTGTTCACCTAAATGTTGCAAATGTGGATTATTTGGAACCCAGATGGGTGTCTCCTCGAAGCCTCAGAATAACACTGAAACTCTAGTACCAGGATCTGATTAAAGTAAATGCAGTTTAAAAAAAAAGAGAGCTACACCTAGAGAATTAAATAGTTTTCCTAGTGTTTTCCACTTCTCAGAGCTACTTTCTAGAGGTACCGTGTGATCTTTGAGGAAAGAAATGTATCGAATTTCCAGTAGTAGCAAACATACTCCAAGCAAATGTCTACTCTAAATAAATGTATTAAAATTCATAGGAAAAATAAGTTACACATAAAAACTTTGCAACTCCACCACTTACAGAGTATTGGGAAAAGAACGTAAGTTTGAGCCTGCTGTAGATTATAAAATAATACTGTATATGACACACTGTATTTCTGTGGATATTCTTTTAGCACTGGGTAGCTTAGGAGCTGCTGTGGTTGACGGGCTGTGTGATGTGGGTTTGAGTTGACTGCTGAACTCTCTCCCATAGGGCTAGCCAATCTTTGTTAAAATTGTGCCTCTGCTGCTCTTACCTGTACCATGTCCTTCCCTTTACATAATATTTTCATATTCCCCTTTCTTTCCCTATAAAAAACTGCCTACAGGAAGGAAGGCAGTTCCTAGGATCTGGAAGAATTCTATAGAAAAGGGGGCATGTACTTGAGGGCAGGTTATTCACGCTGGAATTTCTGCTGAGCTCTTTCCAAGAACTTGGGCAAATCGTTAACTTCTGTGAACCTCAGTTTGATCATTTGTAAAATGAGCCTATAGTTATTTATGGATTCAGTGAACACCTGCATCCTGATAAGGTTCGGGGTTCGTTCCCTTAAGGGTATCTGATTCTTTCATTTTTGGGGTTTTTAGGACTGTTGCAGGTTTATAGGAAAAAAAACCATGCAGAAAGCACAGAGTTGCCATATCCCACCCCTCAACCCCACACCACAGCTTTCCCTATTGTTAACATTTATCATAGTTCTTATAATTAATCAACCAGTATTTTCATGATTATTTACTGAAGTTCAGTTTATATTAGGGTTCTCTCTTTATGCTGTTCAGGTCTAGTTTTTTATTTATTTTTATTATAGTAGCATATACAACATAAAATATCCCATTAACCACTTTCAAAAAGTATATAATTTAGTAATGTTAATTACATTTATAATGTTGTGCTACCATCACCTCTATCCATTACCCAAAATTTCCCATACCCCTAAACAGAAACTCTTCAGCAAATAAACATCAGCTCCCCATTCTTCATCCTCACCCCCACTCCTGCTGCTGGTAATCTGTACTCTAATTTCTGACTGTGCATTTGCATATTTTATTCATTTCATGTAAGCGAGATCATACAATATTTGTCCTTTGTGTCCGTGTTTACTCAACATGATATCTTCTCGGTTCATCCATGTTGTGGCATATATCAGAACTTCATTCCTTTTTACAGCTGAATAATATACCATTTTATGTATATACCACATTTTGTTTATCCATTCTGTTGATGGACACTCGGATTGCTTCCATCTTTTGGCAATTGTGAATAATGCTTCTGTGAGTAGCAATGTGCAAATATCTGTTGAAGTCCCTGCTGTCAGTTCTTTTGGGTCTATTCCTAGAAGTGGAGTTGTTGGGTCATGTGGTGATTCTGTACTTGCTAAGGAACCACCAAACTCTGTTCTACAGTAGCTGTACCATTTTACACTCCTACCAACAATGCGCAAGAGTTCCTATTTCCCTGCATTCTTGCTAACACTTTTTATTTCCTTTTTTAAAAAAAATAATAGCCGTAGTCCTGGGTGTAAAGTAGTATCATTGTGGTTTTGATTTGAATTTCCCTAATAGCTAATGATGTTGAGCAGTTTTTTAACGTCATTTTTGGACATTTGTAGGTCTTTGGAGAAAGGTTTATTAAAATCCTTTGCCCATTAAAAAAATTTTTTTTTTGGTCTTTTTTGTTGAGTTGTCAGAGTTCTTTATGTATTCTGGATTTTTTTTTTCATTTAAAAAAAATTTAGTGAAGTACAGCACTCATACATAAACATACATAAACATAAACAATAAGTGTATAGTAATAGTTGTAAACTTAGAAAACAAACATATATAACATTGTGTTAAACCCTTATCTGATATGTCATTTCTAAATATTTTCTCCCATTCTATAGGTTGTTTCTTTACTTTCTTGATAATGCCTTTTTTTTTTTTTACAATTCATTACTTTTTAAAAAACTTTTAAAATTAAGGTTTATCATTCATATGTGTACATCCATAAACAATAAGTGTATAGTAAAAGTTGTGAACTTATAAAACAAATAAGCGTATCATCATACAGGGTTCCTATGCATTACCCTGCCGCCAACACCTTGCATTGTTGTGAAATATTTGTTACAAACTATGAAAGAGCGTCATCAAAATATTACTACTGACTATAGCCAGCACCTTATATTTGGTGTATTATTCCCACTGTTATTGACACCCTGTATCAGTATTATATACTTCTTATAGTTCATGGGAGAATGTTCTCATGCTTGTTTGGTTAATCACAGTCCATCTTCTACCACAGGATCCATTGTGTTACACAGTCCCCTGTGTTGTACGGTCCATTCAAAGTGTGTACTCAGTTTCTCTTACATTCATCACAGAGTTGTGCCGTCATCACTGCAGTCAAATATAGAATGTTTTCATCACTCCAAAAGGAAAAATCCCATACCTTCTTATATCCCTATATTATTGTCTCTTAGAATTGGTATATAATATCTTCTTTGCCATTGCTGCAAAAATATTACAGTATTACTGTTAACTGTAATCCATTAGTTACATTAGTTGTGATTTTCCTGTGTATCACCATATTTTTAACACTTTGTAAAAGAAGATATTCTTATACTATTAATCCACAATCTTTATCCACCACAGAAATCACTTTTATACAGCACCTAGATTATTCTTTACCTTCCTTTCAATTGAAATATTACATCTACAGACTACCCCTTTCAGACACACATTTCTAAATCAGCAGTGTTAGTTATACTCACTGTAATGTATTACCATCCACACTAGACATTTCCACACATTTAAATAAACCTTATTAAAATTCTACATACATTAAGCATCAGCTCCCACTCTCAACCCACATTCTATCTCCTAGTAACCTATACTCTAGAGTCTACTTCTGTGAATTTACTCATTGTTTTAGTTCATATTAGTGATACTGTACAATATTTGTCCTTTTTGTCAGACTTATTTCACTCAACGTAATGTCCTCAAGGTTCATCCATGTTGTCATATGCATCCTGATTTCATCTCTTCTTACAGCTGAATGGTATTCCATTGTATGTGCATACCACATTTTGTTTATCTGCTCATTAGCTAGTGGACATTTGGGTTATTTTCATGTTAGTACTTGTGAATAATGCTGTTGTGAGCATCGGTGTGCAAATGTCAGTTCATGTCCTTGCTTTAATTTCTTCTGAATATATTCCTAATAACGGCATTGCTGCATCGTAAGTCAGATCAATATTTATCTTCCTGAGGAACTGCCAAACTTTTGTTCCCCAATAGTTAGATTTTGATGAAGTCCAGTTTACTTTTTCCTTTGTTGCTTGTGCTTTTGGTGTAAAGACTAAGAATGTGTTGCTTAATACAAGGTCCTGAAAATGGTCCGCTGTGTTTTCTCCTAGGAGTTTTATAGTCCAGGTTCTTAGAGTTAGGTCTTAGATCCATTTTGAGCTAATTTTTTTATATGGTGTGAGCTAAGGTTCTGCTTTAATTCTTTTGCATTGGATACCTAATTTTCCCAGCACCATTTGTTGAAGAGATGACGTTTTCTCCTTTGAGTGGAACTGGCACCCTTGTCGAAAATCCATTGATCATAGATGTGTTGGCTTATATCTGAATTCTCAATTCTGTTCCATTGGGCTATATGTCTGTCCTTGTGCCAGTACCATGCTGTTTTGATTATTGTAGCTTTGTAATAAGTTTTAAGATTGGGATGTACAGCTCTTCTTTTTTTTTTTTTTCTGGTACTAGGGGCTGGGGATTGAGCCTGAGACCTTGTATGTGGGAAGCCGGCACCCAACCACTGAGCCACATTTGCTTCCCTGAGTTGGTTCTTTCATTTGTTTTGCTTGTTGTTTGTTTCCGTTTTTTCAGGAGGCACCAGCAACTGAACCCGAGACTTCCCATGTGGAAGGCGGATGCTCAACTGCTCGAGCCATATTCATTCCCCTGTTTTTCTTGTCCAACAGCTTTTTGACTATTCTGGGGCCCTTGCTCCTCCATATAAATTTGCTGCAAATGAGGCTGTTGAGATTTTTATTTGGGTTGCATTTAATAAGGATATATGTTTCTTAAGAGAAAGAATTAAACATCTACCACAAGAATTCTTTAATTGTCAGCTGGTTAGGGAAAATACTCTGTGAACAAAAGGGGTCTTTTTAGAACCCCTGAAATGTCATTATTTCTCAGTCTTCCTTTTTTTTTTTTTTAAGGTTTATTTATTTGTTTATTCCCCACCCCCCCCAAACCCCAGTTGTCTGTTCTCTGCGTCTATTTGCTGCATCTTGTTTCTTTGTCCACTTCTGTTGTTGTCAGTGGCATGGGAATCTATGTTTCTTTTTGTTGCATCATCTTGTTGCGTCAGCTTTCTGTGTGGGTGGTGCCATTCCTGGTCAGGCTGCACTTTCTTTGGCACTGGGTGGCTTCCTTATGGGGCGCACTCCTTGCGCGTGGGGCTCCCCTACGCAGGAGACACCCCTGCGTGGCAGGGCACTCCTTGCCCTCATCAGCACTATGCACGGGCCAGCTCCACACGGGTCAAGGAGGCCCAGGGTTTGAACCGCGGACCTCCCATGTGGTAGATGGGTGTCCTAACCACTGGGCCAAGTCCGTTTCCCTCCCAGTCTTCCTTTTTGCCTCTGCCATTATATGCTGCACAATTATAACTAATGTTTATTATCTTTTACATTCTCTCATACTGTGTGCTTTGTATTCTATGTCATTAATCCTTCGTAGCTTGCCTTGGTGGTAGAGGTATTATTAGGAAGCCCGTTTACAGATGAGAAACTGAAGTTTAGTGAAGTTAAGGAATTTGCTCAATATTTGTTCTGTCCCTAAAGCCTAAATTCTCAGTCATTGCTCCATCTTCTGTCTGTATAAAGAACGGGACTTGTGAGTCAAGAATAGAAGTCTCCCCCTACTCCCCACATTCTTGGGGTGTTCCTTATGTCCTCATAAATTCTGACGTGGAGGAGGAGATGGAGCTGTTTGCCTCGACCAGGTGTATGACACTGGACTTCGAAGAAATAATTCACTAAGTGGGGTAAAGAGTGATAGTGAAAACCACCTCCCACTGCTGTTTGGGTCAAAATCTACACCACGAGTCCTGAGAATCTTGGTGGGCATATATGACTTTTAAATGTTCAAAGCTTTAGTCTTTCAGTATCGTAAAGAGAAAACAATTTGTGAGTAATATAAACTATTCCCCAAAGGAGATTGAGTCATTCCCCCTTTTAGGAAACTGGCAGCCTAATCCAGAGTTGCCTCCTTCCCTTTGAAGGGTTTTAATTCCTCTGAGTTAGCAAAATTTGATAATATTCTTCTTGTTGTGTTGACCAAGAAGTGTCAGAAAATATTTCCTGACAACGAGGAAACGGCGGAAGGGAACTGAGCTTTTTCCCTTTGTTCCAGAACCAGTTTCTTGCCTGCTCATGGCTCCTTGTTGACATACTGTGGGAGAGTCCTGCCAAGCCCGTGCAGGTGCTGCTGACTTGTTAGGACAAGTTGAAGTTGACTTTCTGTTTTCTCGTAAGAAAAGTTGGAATGAAGTCCTTTGTCAAAGGATCTCCCTGAGCTAGTTACTGAAATAAATGTAAATATATAAAAATGCAAATTACTCTTTGCTGTGGAAATAAATATTTCGACATACTGCCTTAAACCGTTTTCCTCAATAAATATTGCCAGTGCCATCCTCCATCTCACACCTAGCATTGTTTAACCCTTGTTTTTGGGTTTTTGACTACAATAAGGAGAACAGTTTTCTGACTTGTCTGCTCTGTCATTTTGGTGTCACAAAATTGGTAGAAGAGAATGCAATAGCTAGAGGTTTCCATCTGGGAGCTATTTTAAATCTGGGTTTTCAGGATTCAAGTAAGTCCAGGTTGTAAATCTATGAAATTAATTAGCTTTTGTGACAGTAAATTTCCAAGGCTTTCTTTGCAGCTGTTTTGGTAGGTCTAACCACCCAGAAGATTCTCACGAAAGTTTAACTCACAAGGCAGTTTTTTGTTAGGTCAGGCTGACTCCTGTGATATGCAACCCCAAATTTCAGTGGCTTTATACACTCAGAGGTGTATTTATTGCTCTTGTCAGAGAGCAGTGTGGGGTGGCTGTGGGAGGGGTGGTGGTTGCTCTCTCTCCAAGTGGTCATTCAGGTGCCCACGCTGCTTCTATCTAGGCTGGTGAAGACCTCCCATGGCTTCTCTGCATTTGGTGTGCAGGGAGGAGAAGCAGGTGTGCCTGGAGGACCTCAGGGAGATTTCAAGGGTGGGGTCTGGAGATGGCAGATGTTCCCTGGGCTACCTTCCATTGATCGGAACTCAGGCAGGTGGCTCTCATTTAGCTGTATCTGTGTGGCAAGTATGCATTTCTTTACTGTGAAAAAGGCATTGATTTAGTGTCTCTGCCACGATGGAGTATTTATTTATTTTTTTATTTTTATTTTTTAATTTTTTAAAATTTCTCTCCCTCCCCCCTTCCCCCCCAGTTGTCTGCTTTCTGTGTCCATTTGCTGTGTGTTCTTCTGTGTCCACTTGTATTCTTGTCAGGGGTACCGGGAATCTGTGTCTCTTTTTGTTGCATCATCTTGCTGCGTCAGCCCTCCATGTGTGCGGCACCACTCCTGGGCAGGCTGCACTTTTTTTGCACTGGGTAGCTCTCCTTATGGGGTGCACTCCGTGCACGTGGGGTTCCCCTACGTGGGGGACACCCCTGCGTGGCATGGCACTCCTTGCGCGCATCAGCACTATGTGTGGGCCAGCTTACCACATGGGCCAGGAGGCCCTGGGTTTGAATCGTGGACCTCCCATGGGGTAGGCGGACGCTCTATCCATTGAGCCAAATCCGCTTCTCAACGATGGTGTATTTAAAATTAATCTTGAGGGTTTTTGAAGATGAAGTGTTTATTAGGAAGACCCGGACATTGGAATTTGCTTCACTTTGTAGCTCTTCACTGGATCTGAGTTTCTGGATTCATTTTGCCTTAGGTATTTATGAGTTCCCACAAATGGGGAAGAAGGGGATTATTATTATTATTATTAATATTTTAAGTGGTATACTGGGAACTTTGCTTTGATGTCTTATAACCAGCTCAAAGGTCCAGGATAAATGTCTGGTCATGCATGATGCATTCTAGTTGTAATGAAATTTGGGCTTTTCAGATGGTTCTTCATGGAGATCTTAGCTGACTTCAGAGATTTGGAATGCTCCTTAGTTTTCTCAGAGTTTGTCACTGACCAGAGCTTTTCAGACATAGAAGGATACATCTTCGTGTTTCGTCATTTGAGAAGCATCTGTCCTGACTTTTCTAGAGAAATACAGCCAACTTTCCTGTCCAGGAGCATGGGCTTGAGCGACATGATTCTTCCTGACAAAAGATCTTTTGCTATTTAGTACCAAAATACCAAACACCTAATTAGTTTTGGAAGAATCTAAAACATTTCATGCTGCTTCAACAAATAATTCAAAAATTGTCACACTGCTCCATACTTTTACCGTTCGTCTTCCACAGAGTATGTTAAGCATACATTAGTCTTCAGATGGTTCCCCCGACCCAACCTGGTCAGTATATTGTGGTGAGAGATGTTCAGGTTGAAGCTGGTGAGGTTTGTAGGATGCAGTCTGGTGAGACTTTCGAATTAATCGCATTTGCTTTCTTATGATTGTTTCCTTCCCTCGTCACATCAGGTGCGGTATTCTACCCCCGCCCCCTAGCACTGGCCCCTCTAACTCCTTGCCTGCTGTAGGCCCTCAAACCAGATGTTCCAAGATTGATAAAATTCAGCATCACTAGGCTCTGAGTGAGGACTGGAACAGAGTGACTCCCGTGACAGACTCAAGTTCAGACTCCTTATCCAGGTGCCTCTTGCCTTTGGCAGGTAACTAATCTAGCCAATTGCAGAAACGCAGCTACTGCCACCCTCATCACATGCCCACTGCTGCTCCCTCTTCCCGAGCTACACTGACCTTGTTCTCTAACTCCAAGTTAGTAATAAATCAAAATAAATATTTATTGAGTGCATGCTGTGTGCCAGCTTCTCTTCTAGAATAGATCAATGCGTTTAACCCTCCCAACAACTCCACCAGCTGGGTGCTGTTGCTTTCTCCCTTTTACACACGAGGAAAAGAGATGCAGAGAGCTTAAAAACTTCCCCAAGAGTCCCTGCATTGGGGCAGCTCAGCTAACCGATGTGTTGTCCTAACTGCTCTCCTCCGCTGAACCGCGCTCTGCATCCTTTTATACATCCTTTTATATTACATATATATGAATTCTAAACTTTATCTTTAGAGCGTTTTAGATATATAGAAAAATAACGTACGTAAAGTTTAGAGAGTTCCTATAACAGCTCCGCCCCCCCCCCCCCAGTCTCCTCTATTATTAATGTATTGCATTAGCATGGTAGAATGTTAACATTGATGAACCAGTGTTGCTACATGGTTAGTAAGGAAACCCTAATTTTTATTCCCCCAAAAATATCGGAGACTCTGCATCTTTCTAATGCTTCCTCATCTCACACTCTCCTATCTGAACAGATAGATCTGTGCTTGCAGCATTTCCCCTGACTTGTCAGATTGTCATATTGTCATCTGTTCGCCAGGCCCCTTCCCACTGCTAGACTTTGAGGTTCCTGTGGACAGGGACAGGGGCCTGCCAAAGGAGAGGCTTTATTTAATGCTGGTGGAATTAATCAGAATTAGAGATGATCAAGTCCAACTCGCTTCCTGACAACATAACTTGAGGCTCGAGGTGGGATTGTCACAGGGACCTCGGATAGACCTGGGACTAGAACTGGCATCTTCAAAGTCTATGAGAATATGGACTTCGAAATCAGAGCACTCAGCGGTAATTTTGGTTTTGTTCTTTAGTTCCTGGCCGGGTTTTGCATCGCTGTGGACTCTCAGATGCAGGAAGAGTTTCTGAGCCTTCCATGTACTGACTGTATCCGTGGAATATTGGCAACAGTCATTGGAGTGGCTTGTCATGAAAAGACGTAAAGCAAAGCCTCGAAATTACACACAATCTGTCACCTGAGAGTTCAGATAATCTGGTGAGGGCTTGAAGAGCACATTAACACGTGTGCCTAAAGAGTTTTTCCAGGGGGCGGCGGACTTGGCCCAGTGGTTAGGGCGTCCGTCTACCACATGGGAGGTCTGCGGTTCAAACCCTGGGCGTCCTTGACCCGTGTGCAGCTGCCCCATGTGCAGTGCTGATGGGCGCAGGGAGTGCCCTGCCACCCAGGGGTGTCCCCCACGTAGGGGAGCCCCACGCGCAAGGAGTGCGCTCGTAAGGAGAGCCGCCCAGGGCGAAAGAAAGTGCAGCCTGCCCAGGAATGGTGCCACACACACGGAGAGCTGACACAGCAAGATGACGCAATGAAAAGAGACACAGATTCCCGTGCCGCTGATGATAACAGAAGCGGGCAAAGAAGACGCAGCAAAAACAGACAAAGAGAACAGCCTATTTCACTTGTTATTTCATTAATTCTCATATTTAATGTAGCAATTCACTTGCTTAAATGATGTTTCATTATATAAACTATATCTTTAACTCTACCTGTATATGTAATTTAGAATAAATAAGTTACCGGATTTAAAATTTTGTTTTTATTTTGACATAGTCACAGATTTAAAGAAGACGTGGCAGTGTAGTACAGAGAACTTTGTTGTTTCTAAAGCAGTTGAGAGTAAATTGCCATTACCCTGGCTGTTAGTGCATTTCCTATAACCAAGGACATTTCTTATACAACCACCATTCAAGGATCAAAATTGTGGAAGTAATTGGAATGTTACTGCATTCTACTCCTCAGCCCCCCATTCCAGTGTTTGCCTTGTGTCTTGAGCCTGTTAAGGAGGTGTCCTTTACAAGAGCACGTTTCCTGTTGAGAATGTGTTGCCTTTAGACGTCATATCTTTACATGACAGGACAGTCCCTTGCTCTTGGTACCCATGCCCTCCATATTTTGGGAGAGAATAGGCCAGTTATTTTTCACTTAGGTTTATTTAATGTTTTCTCATGATCAGATTCAGGTTCTGCATCACGGGCAGTCACATCCTTAGCAAAGGGGTGGAGGCCTCTTCTCACTGGGTCTTCTTAGGGAGCTCCCAATTTTGATTTGTCCCATTTCTGATGATGGCCACACACCTTGCTCAAGATGGTGTCTTCCAGGTTTCTCCATTATGATGTTACTCTTTGTTATTAGTATGTGTTTTATAGTGTAATACTTTGAAATTATGTAGACGTTCTATTTCTCATTGTTTTAGGTTGCTAAAAGCTGCTGGGAGCACTATACCAGAAATGTATTGACTTTTGTAATGGGAATCTATTAGATTAAAATTTTCAGTTCTAAGGCTGAGAAAAATATCCAAATCAAGGCAGTAGGTGAAGCTCTCTCTCTGAAAGTCAGGTGCTGGTGGTTCTGGACTCCTGCTACATGGCAGGGCACAATGGTGGCTCTGCTGGGCCCTGCCTTCTCTGGGTCACGTTGCTTTCGGCTTCATGCTCTTGTGGCATTCTCTCTGCTTAAAGGGTTCCTCTCTGTCTCTGCAGCCCTCTTTTGGTGTCTGTGGCTCTTTATTCCTCCATTTATAAAGAATTCTAGTAGAAGGATTAAGACCCACCCTGGGCTATGTCTTCCTGGAGCAGTCTAATCAAATGGCCTTTAGTTGATCTAATCAAAGGTTCACAATAGGTCAATTTAAAAACATAATTTTCTGAGGCCCACAAAAGACTCACACTAACACATTTTACCCTCTAGACCCCTAAAACATGTATTCTTTCCATATGCAAAATACATCCAATCCATCACAATATTTTTAAAAGCCTTACATCATTTTGGTAACAATATTAAGTACAAGTCTCATCAAAATTGGTAACAGTTGTATCTGTTATGAACACCTTGCCTTAGTGTGGCATGTTTATGACAACTGATAAAAGATATTAATATAATTATTCTATTACCCAAGTCTGTGGTTTGCATTAGGGTTCCCTGTTTGTGTTATATAGTCCTATGAGATTTAAAAAAAAACCTTATATATATATTAAGATATATATATATATATTTATTTTTCCCCTTCCTGAGATGGCTCCCTTATCTGTTGGCTTGTTTTTGTTTGTTGTTTTTTGTTTTTTTCATACCTCCCCTTGTGACTTTTTTTTGTTTGCTGTCTGCTTTCTGTGTCCATTTGCTTGTGCGTTCTTCTGTGTCTGTATTTATTTTTACTTATTTATCCCCCCGCCCTGCTGCAGCTTGCTTGCTTTCTGCTCTCTGTGTCCATTCACTGCACATTCTTCTGTGTTTTTGCTTGTCTCCCTTTTTTTTTTTTTTTTTGCGTTACCTTGCTGAGTTGGCGCTTGCAGGCCAGCGGCCCTCCACAGCATATGGGTGAGCCTGCCTTCACAAGGAGGCCCTAGGATGCCAACCCAGGGTCTCCCATATGGTAGATGGGAGCCCAACTGATTGAGCCACAGCTGCTTCCCAGCTCGTTGGTTTTTTTTATACTCATTGTTTGTTTGTTGTTGTTGTTGTTTTTGCTCGTTGTCTGTTTTTTTCTCTGTTTGTTTTTCTTTAGGAGGCACTTGAACTAAACCTGGGACCTCCCATGTTGGAGGAGGGTACTTGAGCTACATCCATTCCCTGCTTGTTTGTTTTTGCTTATTGTCTTCTCCTTGTCTGCTGGTTGTTCGTCTTCTGTACGAGGCACTGGGAGCCAAACCCAGTACCTCCCAGGTGGGACGTGGGTGCTCAACTGCTTGAGCCACATTGGCTCCCCCTATGGGATTAAAAAAATTAAAAAAAATTTTTTTTTAGTACTAACAGGACCCTCCTTTAACCACATTCAGATACATAATCCAGTGCTGTTAATTAAGTTTTGAGGAGTAATCATTCCTAATTTGGCCTGCGTGGGCCCCTTCAAGCAGCTCTTCTGTCCTTTTATTTCCCATTGGTACTTGTTCCCATGACCCGTCATCCTGCCTGAACACTGAGGCATCCTGGTCACGTGCCTCTGTGAATGCCCTCCTCACCCTGTGGGCACTGATGTCCCCATGCCAGGTGACCAAATTAAAAAGTAAGTATCTTGATTCTATTGGTTTTTTCCCCTAAATTGAAAAATAGTGAGGCCAGTCTAGACCTTGTAAACTGGGATGGAAAGATAGTTTCTTGTGCCTCTAGGCACCTCTTTATACAAATTATTAAAACACCCTGGAGACATTCAGTTATGTTAAAACCAAAGTTTGAAAATGTCGAAATGACTTTCTCTCTCCTGCATCCTCTTTCTTTCTCCTTTCCCCATCCTCATCCATCCTGCCTCCCCATCGCTTTGGAAACCTGTGACCCTGACTTTTCAGCCAGTTGTCAAACTAAACGCTCAATCACTATCACTTAATTTTCCATGTGGTTTATTGTAATCTGCTACACTTGCAAAAACCAATGGAATTCTTGGCCCCATGTTTAATTTTAAGAAATTGTTAGAGTTAGATGTTTTTTAAAAAAGCATAATATGTTATTGGAGTGATAATCATAATGAACATTTCTAGCTGCATGTCTTAAGCAGAATGTTTAAAATTTTTACCATTTATTTTATAAATACAAGTCTGTACATATACATAAAAACACCGTTCTCCACACAGGCCAGCACAAAAAGGATATTTTTCTTAGGTAAGAGTTGGATAAATCCAGAAGTTGAAAATATGTCAGTGAAATAGTATTCCAATCTGTTAACAGAATTTACTAGAACTGGAGAAGTTCTTTTGTCCTCTTGAATTTTAAGTAACCACACCTACATTAAAAATATCTTAGCCATGTTCTCATTGTAGCACATCACTCTTACCTTTGGCACATGGTAGCTGCTTGGCTGAACTAAATTGGACTGAACCACCAATTTTGAGGTTTGCAGGGTAGATTTCCTAAGATCAAATTTTCCTGATTGCATCCCATGAATGAAGAGCATTTGAAACTTTGAGATTAGTCTTTAATTGATGCATCTGGATTCCTTTTGACCCTAAGCTTCTGAGATTTTTTTCCCCCTTTCTCCTTCATTTTCCTTGTCTCCAGTTCCTTACTTGCTTGACTGTTGCTTATAATTTCTTACATCTCTGGTACTAACTTATGTAGGAAACCTTTAGGTGAGCCTGGAATTTGTGATAAAATTGCTTACAGAGTTAAAAAAGTAAATGGACATGTCTTGCTTTCATAGCCAAATGGAGACCATAATTCTCAGAAACACCACGAAGCAAATGCCATACATTTCACTGCTTTTGATAAGTGGGATCTTGGGACAGAGTTACATAGGTATTCACTATATAGTTTTCTTTTTCTTTCTGCTTTATCTTAGTCATTTATTCCCTGGTTTTTTTGTTTTTTGTTTTTTTTTGGTTGTTGTTGTTTTTCAGGGCCTACTTGTTTTTTTTTAACAATGATAATCATTTTGATCCTAATGATTGTGAAGGCATTACTGCCCTATTATCCAGAGTGTCCAGAAGTTAACTTAAAATTGACTGTGGATAGCATTACAAGACTGTTTTGTAGAATATTGGACATCTCAGTTATATATTGAATAATAATTTTTTTGTTTTCTGATGATAATATCCTACCTGGAAAGCAGGACAGGCAACTAAGTATTTATGCTACATTTTTGGTTAATTTACCTACCTGGGTCCCATTTCCATGCTTCGCAATCCAGTCAGTGTCCTTATTGAATGCCTTCATCAGTGTTCCATAGTTTGGAGTTGCATAATGAGCAAGTCTAGAAAAGAATGGGAAATAGTACTTAAGGCTTTTATTTTGTAGTTTTAAGGTCTCCTGTAGCAATCCAGCTCTTATAAACCAGGCCCTGTAGAAGGCCACAGGTTTCCAGGCCTGGGTTCGTGGGCTGGGAACTTCCTGACTAATTGGCAAAGGCAGTCATATCTGCATCACAGAACTGATGGCATGTTCCACCCTCTCCCCAGTGGTAAGCGCTGAACACATATGCCTTATACTTAATAGCTGTTGTTTACGGTTGTTAACAAAAAGTGATTGGATCACATAATGTTTCTCTAGATGAACTGTGCTCTAAAATTCTTAATTCATATCAATATATAACTATGGGTTATCTAATACTTTGGGTGCTGGCTTTCTGAGTTAACTGAATGGCAAACACTTTTTGCTACTGGTGCCTCTTACTATGAGATATTTGATTTTTACCACTCATTGATCTGACCTTTTAAATCTTATAGAGCTAATTGTGTTACTACAGAATTAATATCTATAAATATTATAGAATTAATATGGAATATATCTTAGTATTTTAATATGACTATAAGTCTGATTTGCTTTGTGAGTCCCTGACAAGTTGTGGCTCAGTAATAATGTATCATCATTGGCAGTATTCTTTCCAGGACTTAACTTTTTGTCTTCAATCATCTTTAGTCAGTAATGGTTATGTATATTTAAAATATGAACTTCTGTGACTTTTAATTTGGGGTTACAATAATCTTTTTAAAAAGCTTGAGAAATGTAAAAATTGGTGTATTATTTTACAAGGCAATTGTCTTGTAAAGAGTTGTCATTTCTCTCCCTCATAATTTGCCTTTGATGAGAGATGCTGGGTGTCCCTTCCCATCTCTTGTTACATACCATGCCTTCCTATTCTCTGTGAGAGTTTCATTCATTTTTATTGTAATCAATAAGGAATGAGATTTCATTAACCCAGACACTAATTTCACAGAGCATCTTTTCATGATTGCATACTTTCATTATTGTATATTGTTTGAAAGCTTCTAATTATGGTGCAGGGGCCTGGAGATTATGGCGACTTATAAATATCTGGATGCAATGGAAGATCCCATATTGTTTTTCCTGGCTACCATCTCTTGATCCCTTTTCTGGTTCAGGCAAGAAACTGTGTAGTTTCCAATGGATTGTTCCATATAATCTTTCTGACAACCCTATTAGATGTCAGTACTCTTATTATTTCCATTTTACCAATGAGGAAACTGAAGCTTAGTGATGGGAAGTAATGGTCATTTAGGCATTAAGTAGCAGAAGCAAAATCCCCACCTGATTCTGTCTTGCTATAAAGTTCATGCTTTGGCTATGTAATGCAGTTGCATTTGAGACTCTCTTGTTTGGGAACAGTCCTATTTTGACTAATGCTTTTGGGTGTCTTTCATAATTGCTCAAGACCTGTTTGTTATCTGTTTCAGATTCATTTTAAGATTAATAATTAACCCCTAAGGGCTTTTCCCATTGTGTCATGTTCAAACAAAAAGAAGCTGACAAACTCCCATTATAAACTGAACGTACATAACAAACAAATCGCACAAGCCCTAACAAGCACTAGCAGTTGACAGGCTTAGTGTTACCTCCATTGAAGACGGGGCCAATGTCAGCAGTTAATTGCATTCTCAGAAATGTCAAAGAAGGGGAGGGTGGTGAGGTGGCTACACGGCCAGTTTTACTACTTGAAAACCAAGGATGTGTTTCCCTTCTTTCCAAAAGGCATGGGAGATTGATTTTTAATTGGATCCCAGAAGGAAGTAGTCTTTTCAAGAATTAAATACGCATTCCTTATTACAGATTGTTTTTGAACAATTCAAGGTTTTAGATGCACTGTGATAAAAAAAAAAATCCATGAATCCATGGTTAAAAAAACTTTAGTTCATGGTTGTTGAAGTTTTTGTTTGTCGTTAGTGGGAAGAAGCTGCTAATGAGGTATATTAAGCTTCAAATCTAAGTATCGTTGCAGTATTAGATCACCTGTAAAACCCGTACTCCTGATCACCCTGCACGTCCTATCTCCAATATATTTATTTAAGGAAGAGTGATATAGTTGTTTCTTCTCTCCTTGATGCCAGGTCTTATAAAAAGGGTTAAGGATATACCGTTAAACGTTCTATTATTTTGTAAGCATGTATTCCAGATGTTACACTGTTACACACACACACACACACACACATACACACGAGTCTTTGAATGGGTCTGAGAGTGGACCAAGAATGATGTCAACTTAGTCATTATTGCCTTCTTCGTGGTCTGTGTGATATGTTTTTTGGTTGATGGGAAAATTTGGAAGAGGGAAAGTAGAAATTTGATTTTGATTTGGAAAGGTAATCAAATGAGGAAGGGTAGTGCCCGTGGTGATACTGATACTTGGCTCTACAAAGTAAGTAAACACCTTGATTAACTTGGTTCTTCATCCTGTAAGTAGACTGAATCTGTAGCAAAAAAAGAGCATATTTCCTTATGATGGTTCCCCACAGCAGTAACCCATAAGACACTGACTTTTCTACAGATTGTTAATAGTCCACAAAACAAGGTTCCATGATTAAGAAAATTTGGGAAACACTGGGCGAACTAAAGTAAAATGCATCTCTTCACTGCAGAAGTTAGAGTTCCCAGTTTCTTGTTTTGTTTTGTTTTTTGTTTTTTGGTACCAGGGGCCAGGGACTGAACCCAGGACCCTTGTATGTGGGAAGCTGGTGCTCCACGACTGAGCCACATCGGCTCTCTGAGTTGGTTTTTTTTTCATTCGTCTTGCTTGTTGTTTGTTTTATTTGCTTTTTCAGAAGGCACCGGGAACCAAACCTGTGATCTCCCACGTGGGAAGCAAGTGCTTACCGCTTGAGGCACATCGGCTGCTCCACAAGTTCCCAGTTTTGATTACAGTATGCATATTTCTTGGAGTACCTATAAACATTTCCTGTATTTTTTCAGAGTATGTATAAATATTGGAAGGCAGCATGGAGGAATGAAATGAATACAACCACTTCAAAGGAAGTAGACGTGGGCTCTGATGATGGCCAAGCTGCTCCCCTATCTAGGAGGCCCCGGAGCCATGTCACTTAGACAGAAATAAGTGTAAGGATAATACTGCCCCATGTTATTGTGATTAAATTAGATAATATACATGGAAACACTTTTTTACATTGAGTGTCACAAAAATACTCATTATTCCCTCTAATTTTCTATGACGAGGGATGGGTCTTTTTATTTATTTTTAAAATTTACTTACCCTGGTGCCATGCTTTTAACACATCGTACAGGGTGAGAAAGATTACCTGTATCCCTAAAGCGTTCCTCTAAGGTTGCTTGGATAGGCAGTGCTCAGGGAAAAGGGCTATCAAGGATGTGCCAAAGAAGACTTAATAAAGAATCCAGTCCAGCCTCAATTAGATTTGAAAGGATTCCTTCTTAAACCAGGTATTTGAAATAGAAGAGACATGCATTAAACACCCAGGTATTGTCTCTCTATTATGGGGATGATGTATGACATACAAGATTTTTAAAAATTTCATATTTCATCACTTTTGCTTGTCCTTAAATGGTGGCTTTTGCTATGGGGCTCTTTTTGGAAAATCCTTTGTGGCTTTTAGGGTGAAAATCATCCATTACATGTATTTTTACAACTTTTTAAAATTTTGAAATACTTTTAAACTTACAGGACAGTTACAAATAATACTACAAACCCCATACAGAGAGCTCCTGCATACTTGCTACCATTTCATATTTAAATAGCCTAAAATGTGAAATATCTTGTTCTTATTTATTTAAACAAGACCTTTGGAATGTGTTTTTTTTTAAAATGAGCATTTTCTCCTTTACCATGATTTTTAAAGTAAAATTATTTGCCCAGTACAAAAAAATCCACTCAAATTTAGAAATAGTTCCTTTGCCGGATTTCAGAAATATTTTGATATAGATAGATTGGTTAAATAAAATACCAAAATGATCATCAGATTCTTTTCTTGAGTAGTCATAAAGTCCAGCTAGAAAACTCTAGTCCAGGTCAACTGCCATTTTCTCCGATCGTGTATACTCAAAAGACAACTGTGCTTCTGCCTTTGCCCTGCTGAAGCGTATGTCGAAGGGAAAGGAGGGGTAACCCTACCACTGGTGTCTTGTACGAAGATGTCCGTTAAGCCTTGCCCCACCCTCCCTGTAGCACGCTGAGCTCAGCGAGTGGCAGCAGCTCTTCTGCCTTATCGTGGGCTGTCTGGATCTTTATCTCCTCCCTCCCTCCATGCTCCCACTCGGAAGACCCCTCAGGCTCTCCAAGGAGCAGTGAGCCTTCCTTGTCTTAGCATCTTGACCTGTGCACCTCCCTTAGAGTGGGGGTGCTCAGCACACATGAAATCAAATTGGCTTGGGATGAACTGAGCCCGAGGTCTGAAAGCAATAACTGAAGCAAGATTTTGCAACGAAAAAACAACGCCAGGATCTTCTTTCCCTTCATGGGCAAGCTGGGTGGTACAGCGCAGGTGGCAGGCTGTTCCTGCAAGTGGTGAGGTTATGAAGTGAGAGAAACAGAAGGAAGCAGGCGGTTCCAGAGCTGGCACCCCGGTGCCAACATTCGTTGAGGCCACACTGTCCCCCATGTCCCCGTGCTCGTACGAGTGAGGCCTCAGCAGTACCGGAAGGCTGGTGTGATTTTGATCATCAAGCTCCATTTAGTGAATACACTTGATTAATCCCCCTCCCTCTTCTCGTGGATGCTGTTTTGAGTGGGAAATCACTACTGGAAAAAAAAATCTCTACAATGTATCATGCACACGGCACCTTTATCCCCCTTTGACACAAAATATCCAACAGCAACTTTTTTAGTGACGCCCATCATTTTTAAAACACTTTCTCAGATGCTGAATGTTCTTGGGCGAGAATGCCATAGAGAGAAATGAAGTGATTTACCTCACGTTGGGAAGTTACCCTGGTACTTCAAAAATGAATACCAGCTGCCTCCCCACCACGTAGGCTCTTGGTTTTAGCCCTGGGGAATGCACCATCCCTGGCCCCTGGAAGAAGCAGAATTAGAAAGGAGTCCTAAAAACTCTCAGCTGGTTTCCTCTCAAGGTGAATTTTCCCGGAAAGGCTTGGGGGAGATGAGGAGTGAGTCTTGAGCCGTCTGAGAACTGGTTTGGTTTAAATGTGGACTTGTCAGTTCTAACTAGCTGGGAGGAAACGCTTTCCCGGTGTGCCGGCATTAGTCACGAGGAGCGTGTAGGAGGCTGGTGAACAATCGCCGGGACCCTCCTCCCCCTTTCTGGGCTTTCAAGCTGAACTTAGAGCCCAGCTGCCTGGGAATTGAGGCCTCGCTGGGGACACCTCCCGCCCCCACCCCACTGTGCACTTGAGGCCTTGGCTTAGAGGTGGGAGAGGGTGGTGATTTCAGATCCCTGCTTAGAGCAGAGATGTCGCCACGGGATGTACCCAGGATCTTTGTAATTGGGAAGTGTGTGTGGGGGGGTATTAAAAGTAGGGGCTGGTTGAAGAATAATGAACAGGGCACTCAAGAACCAGGAGCCGAGGAATGATGTGAGCCCTAGGTGTTCCAATCTGTAAATATGTTAAAGTCAGAGACAGCCACCACCTTTTGATATGGGCTACCAAGAGATGTAAGCTTGGAGGGGGGCTGTTGTCCTCTAGAAGTGGGTGATAGATGGTATCTTGGAAGCTGCGCCTTTCTCCCCAGCAACTGCTCCATGCCCTGGAGCCTGTAGCTCCCTGGAAAACGCTGAATGGACCCGGTTTCAGGGCTCAGTCGAATGGACTTCTGGGCAGGCAGAGAGTCGGTCAGGAGCAATTGCCAACTATTCTGTTGTAAGTATGCTGTGCGGTAATACGTTTTATTCTTTTGCCTCCTTGGGCTAGTGTTGATGGCACTGCTAGGTCTTGGAGAACTCGGGGAGCTTGTGACTTGAAACCCTGTAGCAGAAAGTAGCAAACTGGTCCCTT
This sequence comes from Dasypus novemcinctus, assembly GCF_030445035.2. Lineage (NCBI taxonomy): Eukaryota > Metazoa > Chordata > Mammalia > Cingulata > Dasypodidae > Dasypus > Dasypus novemcinctus. Next base: position 151,755,032 of record NC_080676.1, on the reverse strand, counting down.
TGCCCATGGCTTGTGATCCTATCAGAGGGGATGGATTTATCAAATAACTGGTAGCTATGAGAATTCAGAAAGGAAAAGTGATGAGGAACACCTTGGAAGACCAGAGCTTTGCAACAGTTTCCAAGAAAACACCGCTACGTTAAAAGAGAATGAACTTCTAGCCACTCGTGTGTCACTTTTTTCTTGAAGATGAGTATTTCATCTTAGAAAATAATGCAGATTTAAAATGTTACTCCATAATCAATCTGCCCCAACTCCTCTGCCCTTCCTAAGCTTGTGGGTAAATCTTTGATTAAAAGAGACTCTCTGAAACATGCTCCATTCCTCCAAGGCTTTCTACTCTGTCTATGCCACGGGAGTTTGTACCTCAGTTAATGGAGAAGGGATTGAAGTGGTAGCATTCTCTATGGACATTAAGTGCATGTGGAATGTGCATTAAGTAGATTATTTTTGCAGTGATGTATGCATTGGGTGGACTACACAGTGATGGAGCCAAGAGAGGAATATTAGCAACGGGGATTGAAGTCAAGGAGACCTGATTTAGAAGGATTTGGATAGGAAGAGAAGGACAGGATAGAGAAGGTATTTTGGGAGAAGATGTAGGAATTTGGGGCTAAAAGGTAGGAAGGAGGAGGAGGAAAGAAAGAAATGAACATTCACCATGCTCCAGCTAAATGCCCAGAAACGGTGCTCTCCCACGCTTGCCTCACCTAGTCCCCAGGGCACACCTGCAGGGCAGACACTCTTCCTATTTTGCCGATGGACAAATTGGGGCATAGACCTGTAAGTAGCTCGTGCAACATCACAGAGAGATTGAGTAGCCGAGTAAGGCTAGGTCTGTCTGATTCCAAGGTCGATGTTACTTTCGCAAATCATGCTGACCTCCAGGAGAAATGGGAAGTGTGGAGGGCTTTGGTCTTGAATGCTGTCGTGTCAAATTTGAGCTATCAGCGGGAAAGCCATATGGAGGGTCCAGTAGGAGATTAGAAAGAGGGGACTGGTGTCCAAGATCAAGATTTTGGTAGATGAGAGTATGGAAGGAAGAGTTTGTTCAGGAGAAAAGTACTCTATGGAGAGGTAGGTAGGGGGCTGTGAACAGACGCTAGGGGTGAGTGAAAATGTCAGAGAGCAGAAATACCTGGAATCCAAAAGAAGGGACTTGTTTTCGAAAGGGCTGCAGACCAGCAGGGTCAGATCCTGTCAAGAGACCGTAGGTATTTTAACCTCTAAGCAAGAGCTCCTTCTCTCAGCAGTGGCTTTCTGGATTGGAAAACTGGCTGGAAAGAGGATCTCTTCTGGAAGACAAAAGCCATTTTTTTTCCATCTACAAAGACCCAAGCTTTGTTATTATTTTAAAAATTGATTTAAATGACTTATCTCTGCTTGTTGTTTTTAGCCTTCATTCTTCCAAGCTATATAACCAGAATTTCTTGGCTACTTTCCTGTGTCTGAGATTGCCCAATTGAAAAGGATTGTTCTGGTTGGAAGTGTGTGTTTTGCTTACTGTGTCTTGGCCAGTCACAATACATTGTATTGCCCTGTTCTGGGTGGAGATGAGGGGGTCACAAAAATGCTTCCTTTTTTTTAAGATTTATTTATTTCTCCCCCCGCCCCCCCCCCAATTGTCTGCTCTCTGTGTCCATTCCCTGTGTGTTCTTCTGTAACCGCTTCTATCCTTACCAGTGGCGCCAGGAATCTATGTTTCTTTTTGTTGCGTCATCTTGTTGTGTCAGCTGTCTGTGTGTACGGCACCATTCCTGGGCAGGCTGTACTCTTTGGCACTGGGCGGTTCCCCTTACAGGGCGCGCTCCTTGCAAGTGGGGCTCCCCTATGCAGGGGACACCCCTGTGTGGCATCACGGCACTCCTTGTGCGTATCAGCACTGCGCATGGGCCAGTTCCACATGGTTCAAGGAGTTCACCCCGGGGTTTGAACCGGGGACCTCCCATGTGGTAGACGGACGCCCTAACCACTGGGCCAAGTCCACTTCCCTCCTTACTTCTTATAACATTTTTTTTCTACAGATGGCATTGTTTCATTAACTCCTGGTGAAGGGATTTATTAACTGTTCTTGGTGTAAAAACATCACTTAATTTAATGGCCCCTCGTGAAAGCGGGTGTTCTCAGCAGATATTGTCAGATCAGCCCAACATTTTCTGCACGTCTATGAACCTGGTCTCCTGAATGATGGATGGTATTTTGCCTTCCTGAGGTTCTGGGGTAGTTTGGTACTCATTTGATGTTTTTCAATGAAAAAAAAAGGTTCTATAGATGGGAAAGTGGAGGAATTTTGCAATAAATAGGTTAAAAAAACCCAATAAAATGATGGATTATGACAAACAGATTTTGGGGTAGTTTTTACCATAGATAGCATGTTTTCTGCTGTTGGAGAGCTCTCAAGGTCTGTAGACCCTACCTGTCAGCCCTGTCCCTGGAGGACATGGCTACCTGCCACGGGTGGGGAGAGGTGCAGCAGTAAACACAGCAGGGAAGGGAAGAAGGAATTGTCAATAGCTGTGTTCTTGCTGGGGCCAAGGAATGAAGTATTCCTACAAGTTTTCCACAAGCTGCATTTTCTTATTTTTGTCTTAGTTTCCAGATTGGCCTTCTAGGTCCTGGAGCAGGGGTCTTCGATGTTGGACAGATGTGAAAAATGGGTTCACTGGGGTGTGGGAAGGAAATTTCAGAATTTAGATTTCTTTTTATCTTATGCATTTACATTCTCAGGTATGTTTATAATGTGCATAATTTTGGTGGACAGTATTAATAGTTCATTTATAGAAGTTATACATTCATTAAATAAATGAGCAATTGGTCATTGTTTTGGGTGGACGTGTCCAAAAATATTTTGTCAAATGGGGAATACCCATAAAATAGTTCGCATACTAATTCACTGGACAAGACTGTGCTCATTAATTCTTAGAAGGCAGGCCCGGTATCTGTTTCCCTTGCTTTGTGTGTGGTCTCATAGATATTATCTGGCAACGAATGTCAAGCTTTTAAGCTGGTTGTTGGCATTAAAAAAACAGACTTGCTTTGTAATTTTATGTATCAGTTTTTCTATAGAGGGACTTTGATGTATCACTGTTTCCGAAATGTTCCCATGACTTCGCAGGAACTGTCTTTATGTTGAAACAGGCTGATTATCCTCTAATGACTTCAGGGTGGGGTTGATAGTTGTCTGATGTTTTCCTTCTACTTTTTTTTTCCGCTAAACTTTTTATTTTGAAATAATTTCAAACTTAGACGACAGTTGCAAACATAATACAAATCTAAATAAAACAGAACACTAATATACCTCTTACCCCAGATACCCAGATTTACAAGCTTTTAACATTTTGTAACATTCTGTAACATTCATTATAGCATTCTATGAATCATCTGTCATCTATTTGTATTTTATAAAATTTGATAATAAGTTGTATAGCTCATGCTCCTTGAACACTTAATACTTCCATGTGTGTTCCTAAGAACAAGGATAGTCACTTATGTAACTCATTCTTTACAGTTATCAAGTTCAAGAAATTCAGTGTTGATATAATGCATACAGTCTATATTTCATGTTTTTCAACTATCCCAATAATATCCTTTTGGTCATTTTCACCTCCAGCAGTGAAACAGGATCCAACAGTACAGGATCATTATTGCATCTTTAATCTCTCTCTCTCTTTTTAAAAATTGTGGTAGTATATATACAAGATGAAATTTCCCATCCCAACTTTTCCAAGCGGGCAATTCAGTGGGATCAGTCACTTTCCCAGTGCTGCGCTACCCTCACCACCGTCCATTACCATTTGATGTCTCACTGTTTCCGAAACATTCCTACAATTTCCCAGGAACTGCATGTTGAAATAGGCTGATTATCCTCTTATGGCTTCAGGTTGGGGCATATCTGCTGTTTGATTTTTTTTCTTCTACCTAAAAAAAAAATCCCATTTTCAACTACACGTTGTTCCTTTTCTTTCTCTCCCAGTGAGTAATTTGGCTAGGATGAATGTTTATTCATTCCGAAAGATCTTGTACCAGCATTTAAGGTGAGAATTGGTTGTTCTTCCATCTTGCCTTCCTGGGGTCGAGCTCAATGGGACTTTTTGCCTTAACTGAATCATGTACTTACTGAAAAAAAAAAAAGGGCCCTGCAGTGGGAAGTTCACAGAGGCTCAATAGACTGCTGATGGTTCTTGAGCAAGTTAAAGAAACATGGACTTCTTTTCAGGTCTAGATAATATAGAAACTTCCAGATTTGAAAGAGAGAATGGATGCTCAGAAAGGTTGAATTGTGTTACCTGCCTCCATAGTTGCTCCATGTCTTTTCCTGCCTTCTGTCTGCCCCACCGTTTGCCATGAGCCCCACCCCCATCTTTCCAGGCAAGGTCTCATAACATATCCAGAGCATCACCTGAGTTTTGCTTGGTGTTTTGCAGCTACTGACTTCTCATTTTACTCACTCATAGAAAGGTTAAGTGATTATTCTTAAATGCTACATTTGCTTGAAGTGGCACTTGGATGTGCACTGATTTGTTTTCCAGATGCATTTCACTATGATATGTGCAATTTCCCAAAGACGAGCCTTGCAGCAGCTGATCTTATTTAAATTAATAAGCCAGATCCCACAGTGTGGATAAAGAGTCTACTGTATGTCCTGCTGACCTAGAGAGTTTTAGAGGCTAAACTCAAATATGATGTCCTTTTTTCAGTTTATTCTGTCAAACCAGAGGTTTTTGTGTTGAATCATTGATACTGCTGCATCCATTTGTTGTTACAAAATGTATTCATTTAGTTAATAAAAGGTTGAGGTTGAGATAATGTTTTCAACTTCTGGGCTCTTATTGGTTATTAGCGGTGGTCTTTTAATATTCTTCAGTCATACAGTAGAATTGGCTGATAGCTATTTCTTATTTCTGATATCCTTCCTGTCCTAAGTTTTTGGGGAGTACATTTTCTTCTATTGCTGTGCTATTGTGTTCCAAACCTGATTCCTTGGTTCTGGCCTTTTCTTGTGGAATGGACACTGAAGTTTCAGTAGTGTCTTAGTTTGCTAGAGCTGCTGTAACAAAGTGCTGCAAACTAGGTGTCTTAGAACAACAGATATGTATTATCTCACAGTTCTGGAAGCCACAAGTCCAAAATCAAGATGTTGGCAGGCCCATGCTTCCTTAAAAGTCTGTGTGGGAAACTTCTTCCTTGCCCTTCGTAGCTTCTGGTGCTGTCAATCCTTGGTATTCCTTGTCTTGTAGATGTATCACTGTGATCTCTGTCTCCATCTTTAGCTGAGCCTCTTCCTGTGATCTGTTTCTTTTTGTCCAGATTTCCTTCACCTTATTAGGACTCCAGTCATGTTAGATTAGGGCCCACCCAAAACCAGTTTGACATCATCTTAACTGATTGCATCTTCAATGACCTGATTTCCAAATGAAGTCATATTCATGGGACTGGGGTTAGGACTTGAACATATGTATCTTCTACAGGGACACAATTCAACCCATAAAAAGTAGGAGCATGAATTCCAGTCTCCCATGGATAAAATTTTTTAATTGGGTCCTCCATTAAACCTAAGTATGGAGGCATTTTTATAACCTTCCACTTTTCTTTCAGTTATCCATCTAGAAAGTAGGCTCTGCCTTCTTTGTCATCCCTCATTTCTCACAGGGTATATGTAATTACCAAGTCCTGGTGATTCCACCTGCCTTTCCCATTATTCCCAGGGTATTCACTTTCCCAGATTAGGCCAGCCCATCTCTTTCTCTACTAAGATATTGGTAAGGTCATGGGAAACAATAGATTTGATCCTGTAACTCCTTGATGAAATACATTAATAGACTTCATTGTACCTAATACTGTCCAAATTCCTTTGTGTAGCATCCATAGACCCAACCCATATTTTCAGCCTCATCACTTCCAGCTCTAGACTCTAGCAATTATTGGGCTAACGATTTTTTCCTTCCTCAGAGCCTTTGTTTGTATTCTTTTTTTTTTCCTGAAATTTTTGCCCTTCCTGTTTTTGCCCTTCTATCCCTGTCCGTTTCCTCCAATCCCCATGAGCTAAGCCAAATCCTCTTAATCCTTTAGTTCAATTGAAAGCTTTTCTTGGTACCATTGATCAATCTATTCCCACTATTTTTTATTAATAATGCCAGGCTAGCATTTACAACTCTCCGATAGTGGATAAGTGTGTAAAATTTCCTAGATGGTTGGTATCATAAGGTATTGCTTATTTCCTTATCCTCAACATATAGTAGGTGCTCAATAAGTGTCGGTTGAGTTGAATTCAGTGGGCAACAATCAGTAAAACTCTTAAGTAGACACTCTGCTTTACCCAAACATAATTCTCAAAATTTAGACAGTCGTTAATAGAACCATTTTTAATAGATTTAAATGGTAAGATTCATCACTTTATGTACTAAGAAAGAAAGTGGTGCCAATTAAGCAGTGATATGTCATTGTGACTGTAAGACATCCCAATTTCTGAGATTTTAACAGGTAAACAATGTGTTAGAATCAGTGAAATAAGAAATTATGTTTTACCTCTTAGAGCTTGTCGTCTGAATTGTGTAACAGCAAAAAGCCTCTGAAGTGATTTGCAAATAAAATCTGTGATCGCCTTTAAAGGGGTTTTCGAAAATGAGACTAAGTGAGCATTTTGAGCTACATTCCTGGGATGACTCGCAAGTATCAGCCTGTGAAGTTTTGTTTTGCTACTCTGTCTTAGGGTGCCTCTAACAGAATCTTCAAATTTGAGCCTCTATTTCATGTCTTTGAAAAGTGGTCACTTAAAGGTAAAGAATCACCTCTGAAAATCCTTGGGAGGGATTCCTTTTACAAATTTAGAAAAGCATTTATTTAACTTCTTTGTTGCACTGAAAGATTTGATAAGTAATGTTTTAGTCTTTTATTAAAATCCTGTCTCAGGTTGTGCCACTTGGACACATCAAGACTGACATTTATAATAGCCCCTTAAAAGACAGGATTTCCATGTGAGTTCACTTTTTTTTTTTAAGATTTATTTTTCCCCTACCCCTCCCCTGCCCTACTGTTTTTGCTGTCTGTGTCCATCCTCTGTGTGATCTTCTGTATCTATTTCTCTTCCTGTCTTCTCTTCTCATCTTTCTTTAAGATTCAGAGGGATTTGATCCTGGTGACCTCTGATATGGAGAGAGGTTCCCTGTCAATTGCACCACGTCAGTTCCTGGTCTCTGCAGCGCTTCACTTTGACCCTCCCCTTCGTCTCTCTTTTGTTAGCATCATCTTCTTGCTGTGTGACTTATTTGCATGGGCACTGGCTCACTGCACGGGCACTCATGCAGACACTTGGCTCATTGCGTGGGCACTGGCTCACCACACAGGCATGCTTTCTCTTCTTCTTTTTCACTAGGAGGTCCCAGGGATTGAACCTGGGTCCTCCCGTATGGTAGGCAGAGACCTTATCACTTGAGCCACATCTGCTCCCCTGAGTTCACTTTTAAAATAGCAAAGTTAGGTTTTCCAGCTATCATAATTGCTCCACGGACATTTGGTCATTAAATTAAACTATGAATTAAATATTCATATATGTGTATATGTGTTATTTCTAGGATCTGTCCCTTCCTCTCCATTTCCAATGCCACCGCCTTAAAATCAACCTTCTCCCTATCTGGATTTCTGAAATCCTTCTTGCACCATTTTCTTCTAGCTCCGCTCTTGCATTGGGGAGGAAGTCCTAAAGAAGTCTGCCTCCTCATGCACCCTTTCCTGCCAACAGAACAGCAACAGCAGCCACAGAACCAAAGAGGAAGTAGGAGGCCCATGCAGGGAGTGCTTCTTTCCAGATAGTTCCTCAAGGCCCAGAGTGTGAGTGGCCAAGAAAGCGGCTTGGAGGTGGCCCTGCCCGATGACTTCTCCAGAGGATTTTGTAACATTCTCTCTGTCCTCTAAGAAGCAGGTTGTCCCAGGCCTCGTTGCCAACAGCCACGCTTGCCACACGGGCCATTGGGTGTTGCGGCCTCACCTGCCGGGAGCCCTGCCCCGATTCACTGAGTGCCCACACAGAGTACTGTGTGGGAAAGCAGCTCTGTGACAAGGACCCGTGGCTTGTAGGGTGGTGAGGGGAGTGAGCACACTCGTGAAGGCCGTGCATCCGGGCCTCGTCCCACTCTGCGTCCTGATGGAGGAAGTATCCCGTGCCCCCTTGACTACATTTTTAGCTGGAAGACTTCCCTCTCGGCTTCAGACGGTAAGAGAACGGCTTAAATGGGAGGCCAAGGCTTGTTGCAGGCAGAGACCATCAAAGAAATTGCTAGTTGTACTTCTGATCACTTGCGTGGATTTGGAGGTCTTGGGGGAAGTCAGCAGCTGTGGGGTCTGGGAGCCTCTTTCCTTGGGGGACCTTTGCTGTCCCCTCCTGTGTCTGCATTCTGTCTCAGGGCTCAACTTCAGGCTTGCAAATCCAGAGCTTCTGTCTACAATGGTTCCTTCCTTAACCCACACTCATCCTGCCCTGCGATCTCAGGGTATGGTGGCTTCTTCCTCTGCCCCAGAAGCTTCTACAGTTCTCACTGGAGTGGCACGTAGGTAACAAGACCTGGGTGACTCAATTTTGGCATGTTGCTGGGTAACATGATTTTATTTTAAAACATCTTCTAAACTAATGCTTGAGAAGATGATTCTGGGGTGCAGTTTAAGGATTATCCTCTTTTATGTCTCACAGGAAGTGTGAAGGTGCTTTCGACAGAGCGCGGTCCTCTCCCACTTTGCTCCTGTGAGCACCTCGATAACCTAGTTCTCTCACTGGGAACACCCTGTTACGTTAAGCCACAAGGTGGTGAAATAGTAAAACACAGATTTCAGCATTACTGGTCGATTACCTCCAGCTCCACTGCCATTTTCGTGTGGGAGCAGATGCTCCCGTCTTTCCTCCAAGGACGTTGGTGTGTTTTTTGTTTAATCCAGCTCAAACCTGGAATAGAGAATTTAGAACTGTGAGCCCAAGCCATGTTCTCCCACTACATGGTCACTCTTCTTGGGGTGCAGGATGAAATTCTCATTCATTCAGTAGCTTCATGGCCTGAAGACAGGGGAATGATGCTGCTGGATTTTTTGAGAAATCATGTGATTCTTGTGATCTGTCCTGAAAATGCTATTAAATTCATTTTGATACACTGGAGCCTCCTCTGCGTCCCTTCTAGGGGCAGGCTGTGGGGTATGCCAGCCTCTGTGTAGTGCAGCCCTTTGCTAGGGACGCTCAGTTTCCAGCTCCCTCAGAGGAAGCCAGGAGGGAGCTTTGCAGCGAATGACGCCGTGTCGCGTGTCGGAGTTGTAGTGCATTGGCACTTGCCAGCTGGGGGTGTCTCACTATCGTTGGAAAATGATAAACACCAAGAACTTTGGGAAACTTCAATGAGTATTTTGGCCTAAAGCCATTAACACAGTGCCAGCCAGATAGTAAGCCTTCGATACATAGTGGTTCCCGCTGAGTCGGGTAGAAAATACTCCTTCCTTTTGCAATGCACTGACTTGGCTCCTAAGAAATATGGTAATGCCTGTCCCAGCTGAACCTGTTGGTTAAGTATTGCCAAAGATCCACTGCTCTAAAACTAATTATTTTAGTAGGTAGTCAGAGCAGGCTTAAAAATATTGATTCTGTAAACCTGTTTCCTTACTTAGTTACCTTGGGATACGTTTGGGTATGCTCAGAAGTAGCATTGCTCAAAACTAGGGCAGTGTGTAGATGTGGAAACTTCGGGGGATTTTATCTGATCGTTTGAGTATCTGTTTATACCTGTCTTAAAAAGATGGTCAGGCTAAAGCCATTGCATCCATGCTTTATGGAGTAGGAATTGGAGAGCCGAGAAAGTTCTCACAGCATCCGGGTCCTGCCAGAGATCCAAGGGAGGGTGGGGCCCTCGTCTTTGAGCATGGGTCCTTGTTGCGATCTCAGCATTTGCAAAAGCCCTATGAGCACATCCCTGGTGGAACGGTCCCTTTACAGCACATGGCAGGTGTGGTCACCTGGCAGCATGGTCCAGCCCCACCCTGGTGTGAGCCAGAGAACCCCATCTCAAGCTCACTCCCCCTGTAGGTGATCCAACCCACGGTGGAGAGAAGACAGTGGTCAGAGGAGCTCCTGGAGGAGGCACAGCCTCTCTGTTCTTCAGCAGTGCCATTCTTCTGCAGAACGGCTGTCCCTGCATGTGTTTGTTTACTTAACAGTTACTATAAAAATAAGAGCCATTGTATGACATTTGCCACTGAGCCCATGTGTAACAACATAGTCCAGAATATTACTCATCCTGTCACAGTGACCTCAGGACCACTAGCGGAAATTCTTGCCTGGCCTTAGGACCCAGAACACTTGGCCTTCTTCAGAGCAATTGATTTGAATGTGGTGAATTTTACAACCGCCATGCTTTCCCTATTTGAGTTGGCTCTTACAAAGCTTACTGCTAGCTTGAGTGAGATGTGTAGCTCAGTGTCATATGCATTCTTACTTTCATTCGCTCCCTTCACTTTGTCTCAACCTTTGTGTTTCTTTTCCCAGGAGTAACTTACTCTATGTTAGACTGTATATTCTTGGAGGTCACTCCTGAATTCTTCATTCAATAAAGTAGAGGTTAAAAAATAGGTAAATAAAATGACTAATGAAAATGGCTGTTTCCTTTCACCTTGACCACCATTAAAAAATTTGGGAAAATTTCCCAAATCCATCCATCCATCTGTCCATCAATCTATCCATCTGCCTATCCTTCCGTCTAGTTAATACTGATGTTGGGCTAAGTATGAATACTAGAACTTAAATTTTATTTCTTATAAAATAAACATTCAGGATTCTGGCTTGTTCAAACTTTTGTGCCCACCTCCCTTTTTTAAAGTTCAGGGTAAGAGGAAACTTCCTGAGTCTTATTCACTGACCAATTATTGAACATTTTGGGGCACTCAGGCGTGATAAGCAGAAAGCATATGTATATAGCATTAAATAGTTTACAGTGTTTCACGTTGATTCTCTTAATTTCTTTTAACAACTTTTTCAGCTAGGTGTTAGGTAAGGTAGATAATATTACATCTTCCTTTTTCCTGGGGAATTTCATAATGGACAATTTACTTGCTCACGACTACCTTTAGTAAGGATTAGAGCCTCTTAGTTGTACCTGGGTCTTTGGAGGGAAAGTACAATACCTTTTTCTCTATAAAACTTAGATTCCAGGACCTTGCGAGGACTTAAAAATAATAGGATGCCTCTTATGTTTTTGTGGGTTTTTTGGTCTTTGTTTTTGTTTTTTTCATGGTAGAGAGTTCTGATCTAATAGACTCTTTAGGAAAGGCCATGGATGTAATGCCAGGGACACAGTATTCCTGACACTTGTCATATTTTCATTTTAAACAGACAAAAGGGTTTGAGCAGTGGATTTCTTAGCCATTGGAAGCCTCAGGTTGATTTGGTAATACCTTCCCCACCTCCAACATACACACTTCCCTGTGAAAACCGGTTATTTGATACCTGACACAGAAATTTTCTGTGTGAGTTGAGGGTGAATCAGAGTGAGGTAGAGAAACGTGGTACATTCAGCGTTCACTTCTTGAGGGAGCATCTTAATGTCATATAAGCAGGTAGACTGGTACTGCCGGATTCACCGGCACGGTTGGAGTTTGGACGTGAGCAGTGGCAAAGTCAGGAGATCACATTTTCCAGCTGGATTAAGTACTTTCTCATATTGTTCTCCAATGGACTTAAGGTGACGGGCTTCATCCAACTTGTAACATAGATGCAGTTTCACTGAGTAGACACCGTTTGGGTACCATATTGCCAAGGAGGCCTCCACACTACAACTCTTCTCATGGCATCCTCCTTATGGTTCGAAAGTGTGAAATGATGGTGGAGATAATCGCTAACATTTATTGAGAACCGATTACGGCCTGGGTACTAAGCTAATCATATAAAATAACTTATTTAATTCTCATGACGATCCAATGGCTTATTACCCCATTTGCAGTGGGGTAAGCTGGTGTTTAGAATTTGCTCCAAATCACCCCAGTGATAGAAGGCAGAGCCAGGATTTGACCTGCCTAGTGCGACTCCAGGCTGGAAATTCCACCTGGCTGGAAATCCCAGGTGCATAGCCACATCCCAGTGAAATAAAATTATTTGTAGTTTTGGGGGACCCTCCCCAAACCCTGACTTTTAGTGGTAGCTTTTGACTTGCCGTGGCATAAAATCACATGACCACAATATAAAATCACTTAGGTACAGAGCAAGTAGTTGTTGGCACCTTGAAGCCTTAGTATATCTGATGATTGCAAGGGAACAAATGTGGGCGAGGGGCAGTTTCATTAGTCTGTATTATAGAATAATTGCATAGCCACAGTCACAGCTAATGACATTTTTGTCTATCAAAAGTAGAAAAAAATTAAACCAAATAGGTTCAGGTTTGTTGTTTTTTTTTTCTGCTTAGTTTATAAATAATGTGCTATAACTTTTACCTCCCTCCCCATATAGTTTTTCTGCTCAGAAATTAGAAGAATATAGATAGGGAAAAATTTTAGTTCTGGTAGAGTTTTTTTTCAAGTATAAAAAATGCATTATCAGCCTCCATTGTGCAGGTGGAAGGACAGTCGACTGCCTGCAGGCCCGTTTGCCAGCAAGAATTCAGCCTTGCAAATTATTGGCAGCTGGCACTGTAATGAGTCCATTTCAATATAAATGGGTTGTTGCTTATTAATTTCTGCCAGTTCCTAAGCAATTCAGGAACTGCTTTGAAAATTTGAAAATTTGCAGAGAGCAGTTTAAGGAGGATGCCAAGGAACAGGATAGCAATGGGGGGAAGGATGGAAAGGGAAAGGGCATGGGTTGTGGGATAATAATGGGGTATTGATGAGAACTCATGCTCCTTGCCTGGCAAGCATGAATCACTAACTTCAGCATTAAATACCACCTTTTCCCAAAAAAGGAAGAACAGTAGCTTCATTAATGGTTCTGTCCTGTATGGTTGTATATATTTATTTACTGCCTGTTTGCAGTCTCTTCCACAAAACAGGCAATTTTCTCAGTGTTCCTGCAAAAACTATTTGTCATCTCAGCTTCCCACCTTGCTGAAACCGCAGGCAATGGGTGGAGGCAGTGGGCAGCTGGCAGAAGAACTTCCACTAGGGAGGTAATAAGGTATAACAGCCCCAGGGAAACCTTCGGGCCATTCTCCTTTTTCAGTATTTGTAATTACACCTCAGAAGGCAGGCTTTTTAAATGAAGCTTTTTTATTTTTTTATTTTTTTTAAAGACTGAGACTACTTCATATTCCTAGAGCTATTTTTGTGAATTTATTTTCTCTGCTAAGAAACAGTTTGGATATTTTGCTTAAGTTCTTTCCTCTGAGTATTTTTCGTGCGTTTCCTCTGAATTTGAGTATGCCAGTTTAAGGAAACATGTATATGGTTAGAAGATCAATGCATTTGGCCTTTTAAGTTATTGTCCTTTAGCATTTTTTTTCAACTTCAGTTATACATATGAGTCTACTTTGAGAATAACGGAGCCTCACTTGTTTTCTGTCATTTTTCTCTGTGTTTTGAGACCATTTTAAGATTAGAGGGTTTGATGGAAATCAGTCTGCAATAATGAGTTTCTGTTATCCAATACCTTAATCTATAGCGATAATAGTAAAATGAATAAAATAGTTTAGTTTGTAGAGCTATTTATTACCACAAATATAAATATTTTATATGTATTTTTCCATCAAGCACATAATTTTAATACTGTAGCTGAGTGTTGCATTGCTTGATTTGGGGGTTGATATTTCACACAAAGCTGGTCTTGGAGAATTGATGAAATTGGGCTTGACTGAAAATGCCCCTTTCCTCCGTTCGGCTAACTATTTCCTGTCTCTTCTTCTGTCCTTCCTTCTCCAGACTTTCGGCCCATTCTCACAGACTCAGATGAGACGGTGATGGTGGCCCAATGGAGCAGGTGCTAACTGACTCCCCAGCTCTCACCACTGTTCATCCTGACGTCATGCCCAATCTCGATATCTAAATGCCACAGCGCTTTTGGGGCAAGTTGGGCTGGGGACCACTGTTGCCTTTTAAGGTAGGTTTGTGCATGTATATTTGAGCTTATATATGTATATGTGAATTAATGAAAATGCTTCCGACATGGAGGGACAAATATATTTTATTATAACTGGAATTGCTATTGTTGTATGTAGCTTGTGGGAAAAAGAATTTGGAATTACTTTGGATTAGGGCTCCACCCTCTTTCAAAAGTACTAATTTAAAATTGAAAAAAAAAGAAGAGGAAAAATAGGTACTTAAATCTTTTTTCCTCTCTGTAAATTGCCCTCAGGAGCTTTTAAATTTATCCCTGAGATTCACCACCTCTGTATGGGATTATGTTTGAAAAGGGCAAACCTAGCTTCAAAACCTACTTCAAAACAATGATACATTTTGTTTCTGCTTTGGATAGTCTTTAAAAGGCAAAAATAAACAAAATCAAAATAATCTTTTCTAAATCAAAGATATCTTTTACTTGTTGCAAAACTTTCCTGTTTAGTCTTTTGTGTGAGGGGTGTTTGTGTGTGTATGTGACTTGGCAAAACTGTTTTCATTGGTTTGTAAAGATTTATGAAAAACTTTCAGAACATGCTCTCAGTTTAATCTTAGCTCTTTTCACCCCCCCTCCTGTCTTCAAGCTCAACCTCCAGTAGAGAAAGAACAGGCTTGAAACCAAGACCTCCCACTAGAATCTAATTTTAAATTTGCAATCTGTTGTCTTGTGATTTTCGCTTCAAATTTAACTTTGAAATAGATACATTTTATCCTTTCTCCGGCAGTTTCGGAGGTCTGTTTTCAAGTCATGGAAGGGTAATGGTTATGTTTATTTTAATAAGTTTTAAAATATCTCAGGGGAGTGAAAAATTATATTACTAATAACTGTAATTTATATACATCATAAAATGCTTTATGGTCGGATTTTCAAGATACCCTTACCTAGGACAGAGAAAACCATGTTTTAACAGTTAACTTTTAGTTTGAATATGATAGGAATTGGGTCAACTTGGACAAACCAATGTGATCTAATGTTTTATGTATTTGAAGTACCTTTGTGATAAGGCACTCTCAGCCCTGACATTCCTAGTCAGAAGAGCTACTAAAACTTTAGTATATTTAAGTGGCAAATTTAACGACAAGTAAACATGATCCTTGCCATCTGGATATCCTAATAAAATAGGGAGAGGTACATGCAAAATAAGTATACCAGTGTACAAATAACCTTGTCACAGGAACAATGTAAGAAGTCCCAGCAAAGTGTCATTGGAACTTAGAGGTAAAGAGTGAATACATCCAAGCAGGATAGTATTTTCTTTACCTTAGGGAATTTTCCCAAGCCATCTGTTTTAAGTTTTAGTTTGGTGTCTTTTTATTGTAGCTGGCAGCATAGTATGCGTATTCTCACCTCTTCAATTATACACCCCCCAAAACAAAACAAAACAAACCCCCAAAAAACTTGTTTTCAAACATGTTAACAAGTTTTAACGATTTTTTTTTCTTAAAATCGATTTCACATTTACTATAGAAAATTTAGAAAATTGAAAAAAAAAATTATGAAAATCAAAATCACCCGTGGGGGAAGCGAATTTAGCTCACCTGATAGAGCATCTGCCTACCACATGGGAGGTCCAGGGTTCAAACCCAGGACCTCCTGACCCATGTGGAGCTGGCCCACATGCAGTGCTGATGCGCGCAAGGAGTGCTGTGCCACACAGCGGTGTCCCCCACGTAGGGAAGCCGCACGTGCAGGAGTGCACCCCGTAAGGAGAGCCAC
Organism: Dasypus novemcinctus; assembly: GCF_030445035.2. Taxonomy (NCBI): domain Eukaryota; kingdom Metazoa; phylum Chordata; class Mammalia; order Cingulata; family Dasypodidae; genus Dasypus; species Dasypus novemcinctus. Next base: position 151,739,251 of record NC_080676.1, on the reverse strand, counting down.
CCCATGTGAAAAAAGTGCAGACTGCCCAGGAGTGATGCTGCACACACAGAGAGCTGATGCAGCAAGATGACGCACAAAAAAGAGACGCAGATTCCTGGTGCCGCTGGCAAGATTATAAGCAGACATAGAAGAACACACAGCGAATGGACACAGAGAGCAGACAACTGCTCTTATTATAAATAAATTAATAGATTAAAAAAAAAATCACCCATAGTCACTCTCTCCAGAATAGTATCTTTTAAAATTCTTACACCAGATCTATCTTGTATATTTGTGAATTAAGTACTTATTAATAGTCTTAAAGAAACTTTCAACCTATGCAAGTCTAGTATCTTGAGTATGCATTTTAAATGTAAGTTTTTACTTCCTGAGATTACAGAGTTTTGCTCCAGTGATATTTGACCCCAGTGGTAGAGTTATCTTTTTGATAACCTGCGTAAAGCAAACACTGGCAGGCTGATTCACAAGGTTAGGAGTTGATCTTAAGGAGTTCTCCAGGTCAGCTAAAAGGTTGGCATATCTGGCTGTCTGCTCCTATTACTGTTTGAACTACTGGTTTCATCTAGGGAATTAAACCAGCTAAACCATAAAAGATTATTGTAACCTCCTTAGTTCCCTGAGTCCCTTAGTTTCCCTGTGTCTCCTTTCCCTTTCTCTTTTCTCCTCTGAACATTGGTGGCTTCAGGGTGTTTTTCTTTGTTCTCTCCACCCAGATACTTTGTCCTTGAGGTGGGCTTCTATTAACTGGAGTATTTTCTCATACAGTACTAAGACAGTATGACATCAGAGTGAGTTAAAAAATGCAGCTTACATATTTTATCTTGAATCATACTAGTTTTTTTTTTTTAACATTATTCTTTTTTTTTTTATTGACTTTGTAATAATATTACATTAAAAATATATATGTGAGGTCCCATTCAGCCCCACCCCCCACCCCCCCTCTCCCCCCCCAACAACACTCGTTCCCATCATCATGACACATCCATTGGATTTGGTAAGTACATCTTTGGGTACCTCTGCACCTCATAGTCAATGGTCCACATCATGGCCCATACTCTCCTCCATTCCATCCAGTGGGCCCTGTGAGGATTTACAATGTCCGGTGATTACCTCTGAAGCACCATCCAGGGCAGCTCCATGTCCCAAAGACCCCTCCACCTCTCATCTCTTCCTGCCTTTCCCCATACCCATCGTCCACCATGTCCACTTTTCCCAATCCAATGCCACCTCTTCTATGTGGACATTGGATTGGTTGTGTCCATTGCACCTCTATGTCAAGAGGAGGCTCAGATTCCACATGGATGCTGGATGCAATCCTCCCATTTTCAGTTGTAATCACTCTAGGCTCCATGGTGTGGTGGTTGTCCTTCTTCAACTCCATCTTAGCTGAGTGTGGTAAGTCCAATAGATCAGATTGTAGGTGCTGGAGTCTGTTGAGGCTCAGGACCTGGCTATCACATTGTCAGTCCAGAGATTCAAATCCCCTAAATATATCTTAAACCCCAACATTAACTGCACCTCCAGCACATTAGCATGAAAGTCTTATGAAGGGAGATCCCATCTGAGTCCAGATTCATCACACATAAACACCATTTCCAAAGAGGGGCCATCTGCCCTGGTAGTTAACCCCATCGGCCATGACCATAACTCCCTTGGGTCTCTTTAGCCCTCACAGGAACCAATATCTGGGGGTTGTATCTGCTTTATCTGTCTCTCTGACTCTGCTCAGTTGTGCATGAGGGCAATCCTTCTGCCAGCCTCCAGACTCTTTTTTAGAAACTCGTAGCCATATAAACTCATTTCTCCTTTCCATTTCCCCCTTACTTTAGGTCAAACAGCGTTTTAAAGTCATGGTATTTTATGTAGACATGGATATTCTGCCGATCCGCATTGAACCTTCCGTATAAGGTCATTTTCCAGTTGCATCATCAGTTGGTAGTTGATGAATCATACTAGTTTTACCTTTCCTTCTTTCTGTGTTGTTTTTCTACCCAGGTATGATAATAAGAGATGTTCTCTTAAGAATAAGAGATGTTATTAAAGCTCTTGCATCGATGTTGCACTCAATTAAGTTTTTCATTTATTTCAAGAGAGTTTCAAGACTGTTTCCCTTACCTCATGGAACCATTAAAAATAGCTGCTTTTAAAGGGTTCCTGAATAATTCCAACACCTGGGTCACCTCGGAGTTAGCACTGATTGTTTTTTTGTTTGTTTGTTTTCTTAGGAGGTACTGGGGTTTGAACCCAGGACCTCATACATGGGAAGCAGGCGCTAAACCACTGGGCTAAATCTGCTCCCCAGTGATGGATGGCTTCTTTATTTGTTTGTTTTGTTTTTAACAGGTACCGGTGATTAAACCCGGGACTTTGTACTTGGGCAGCAGGTGCTCAACCATTTGAGTTACATCTGTTTTATTTTAACCTGGGAATTGGTTATGTTTTCCTGGTTCTTTGGAATGTGTTCTGTGGGCATTTTGATATTAAGTTGTGAGACTCTAGGTCCTTCAAAATCCTCTGGAGAATGGTGATTTTTCTTTGCTATTGTTTTAGTAGGCGTCAATCCGATTAGGTTCCAACTGCAAGTTCTAGTTCACCTTTGGTGGTGGTGGGTCCAGTTCCAAAGCATGTGCTGTGCTGCATTGGGTTTGTACCATACAGGTGTCCCTCAGTGGTTAATCTGGGAGTTGGGTTGTGATTTCTACTGTGTCAATTCTCCAAGCCTCTGTTATCTTCTTTGCGTTGGTCTCACACATGTGCATTTGAGGGTGTGAGCTGGAAACCTGTATTCTCCTCCTGCTCTCTTTTCACCAAGACCCCTCCTCATTCTCCTGGGTTCCTCAGGTCTGTCGGTCTGTCATGGAGACAGGCCCTGTCGCAGAGTTTTTACTACCTGTGCCACAGCTCCAGTGGGTGCTTGGCCTTGGTGCAAGGCTGAGAGAGGAGTAGAAAGGAAAAAAAACAAAACAAAATGGGAACTCGCCCTTCTGAGTGCGTCTTCAAGTTTTGACTCCCTTCCTTGTCCACCTACTTTTGCTTATTTTTCAGAGTCCTCAGGTAGTAGCTTTTTAATTCGCTCAAGACTTGCCTCTTGTATTCAGTGTACAATTTTGCATACTTATGCCATTTCTGAGGCCTCCACATGGGCCTCTGTGGTTCTTATGGGCTTTTCAGGAAAGGCTTCAGGAGTCCCCAGAAACTAACTTACAAGGTAAATGTATTTTTAAAGTAAAGTAAGGAAACTCTGTTTTAAACTTCTTGCTAATAACTCTGCTAAGTCATCTCCTGAGAATTTCTCTTGGTAGGATTTGGGAGATTTTGGCATTCATCTCTAAATTCTAGTTCTGAAGATAGAAGTAGCTTCTTTCCTACCTCACCTGGCTGAAAAGAATCTTGCTGCTGAAAATGTTATGAATACAACAGAACTGTCAGTGTGATGCATGGAGGGCGGTAATTCTTGAAGTTGGGGGCCATTTCCTTTAGAAAACCTCTCCTGAGGCTTTTAACTTGATTTGTTTTCTTTTGGCAGAAATAAGCCTAACCAGAAATTTGTTGTGGAAAATATGCCTGTCAATTTCTATTGGCAAACTTTTGATATATGTGATAGAGGAGGCAAATCCTAGCATATCTGAGGTGACAGTTTTGCCTTTTCTTGCACTTCATTTATTTATATTTTTAAAAATCACGAGGGGAGTGGATGTGGCTCAAGTTGAGGGCCCACCTCCCACATGGGAGGTCCCGGGTTCAGTTCCTGGTGCCTCCTGAAGAGACAAAAACAAACAACAAGCAAAAGAGCGGAGAAAGCCAACTCAGAGAAGCCATTGTGGCTCAGTGGTTGAGCTCCGGTAACTCAAAAAAAAAAATCACTAAAAATATCAGTCATGACCTTTAGCATTATTAAAATGCTTATGTTGCTTAAAATTTTTTTTAACTTAAAAAATGTAACACATGCTACTGTTAGGAGGAATTCAGATAACATAGGTCCTTATGCATAGGTAGTTGACCTTTAAATTTTTCCCCAGATTGAGTTCCAGTTTATAATTTTTTTTTTGTTACTTAAAGATACCAGAGAAATGTGAACATATTGCTTTGAAATATACTTACTACTATGAAAAAGGAGATTCTTGGGAAATTCCCACTGAGATGCCTATGATGTGTGACCTGTTGGGAATATTCCGGAATGTGAATAGCTTAACATCTGGTGTCTGTATGAGTTGTCTCTGAACTCATTAGAAATTTATATGGTGGTTTCCCCTTCCTATTGCCACAAATTTCATTTTGGAAAAGATTATGCTAATGAAATTTTACATAGTATTTTAGGATTGTAGAGTGACTACTGATCATTGTGGAGGTAAGTTATCTTCCAGGGCTTTTCAAATTCTTTGCAGTGGGCAGAGTAATTTCACTCCCCATTCCCAAGGTGCTAGATATGTCTTTGCAATTTTGTTTCTCAGGTGCCTTTGCTGACTAGAATGTTTGTTCCATGAGAGTAGGGAATGCATCTTTTCATTCACTGCTATATTTCTGGCTTCTAAAACAGCACCCGGCACATAGTTTGTGAATGAAAGACTCTGTAGGTGGCTAAAAAAATCAGCCCATGGATATGCCCAGCTACTATATTTTTCATCTTCCCTTTCCAACCAGTTTCATACAATTTGAAGTGGTACACAGAGACTCATTATGGAGCAAGGAGAAGCTGCTGATGAGAGTCACAGTTGTCAAGCTTCGAAGAGTTTTCTGTTTCCCACAAATGGATAACAGAATTGTGTCATCAGATCAGTGAGAGAGACTGAAAAAATGTCTTTGTCAAGTTGGGATGTGAATTTACCTGGGTAGCTCCAAAAGGCCAGAGCACATTTAGTGGCTTCACAATGTGAATTTCTGTTTGCAAGGCACTCTGTACCAGATTAATGTTCTTCGGTTGGATTTGCTCCCAGAAATAAACCTATTAGTCTAATGCCAAGTGGGGGGCGGGTTTCTATTTTGCTTTGCCCATCTTTCCCCACCCCCAGCTCCCCCACCAGGGTCTTCACAATACTGTGGAATTAAAAGGCAAAAGCTCTTTTCCCTTTTGGCTTTGGTTTATTAGGAAGAGTTGATTGGGCTTACGTCTTACATTTTTCCATTCTTGACTGATTTTGAAATGTGGTTGGGTCCTAATGAAGCAAGAACACTGCTGGGAGGGAAGGTGGATACCTAATGTACCTCTTGAGTTATTTGTGTTTTTGGGGTGGTGTTTTTGTTTTTTTGTTTTTGGGTTGTTTTTTTTCCCCCTCATCTGTAATTCAGAATGTGTGTATGTGTGTTTTGAACAGAAAGTTACTCCTTTGGCAGATCGCTTGGTCTCTCCTTAGAGTTTTCATTTTATGGATAGGAATAGAACATTAAATAATTATAGTGTTTAGGAAGGAAGAAAAGGACTTGGGGGTTGCTGGCCCCACAAAAGCAGCACTCCAAGGGCATCTACACTCTGGGTAGATACAAGTCTAATTTTCTAATGCTCTTATTTTTGCTCCTATTTCAAATCTCAGAGGCAGTGTCAGCAGGTGGCATTAGGTCTCACCTGCTTTGATGGCAGAGACCATGTACCTGCCGTGGCCATGTAGGACGGTGGGCCATGGCCTTTGGACCCCCATAAGCCAAGGAAGGGGTTTAGCCCTCCCTCCGTGCCAAGACTTTTCTGTTGAACTGCTCGTCCCCATTCCTAATGGCCTTCAACCCCCTTTCTTTTCTTTTCTACAGACCTTAAAACCATGGGAAACGCGGAGAGTCAAAACGTAGAGCATGCGTTTTACGAAGAAAAGCACGCCAGCCTGGGGCGCAAGCACACGTCGCGCTCCCTGCGTCTCTCGCACAAGACGCGGCGGGCCAGGCACGTGTCCTCGGGGAAGGCGAGCCACCGCAACTCCGAAGTGAGCACCCGCTCCAGCAGCACGCCCAGCATCCCTCAGTCCCTGGCTGAAAATGGCCTGGAGCCCTTCTCCCAGGAAGGCACCCTGGAAGACTTCGGGGGCCCGATTTGGGTGGAACGCGTGGACGTGGGCTTGAGGCCCGTGTCTTACACCGATTCTTCCATCACCCCCAGCGTCGACAGCAGCATCGTCCTCACGGCAGCCTCTGTGCAGATCATGCGGGACTCGGAGGAGGGCAGGTTTTACGGGGATGACGCCACGTATTTGGCTGAAGGAGGCAGGAGGCAGCATCCCTATACATCCAACGGGCCCACTTTCATGGAGACGGCGAGCTTTAAGAAGAAGCGCTCCAAATCTGCAGACATCTGGCGGGAGGACAGCCTGGAATTCTCACTCTCTGATCTGAGCCAAGAACATTTAACAAGCAACGAAGAAATCTTGGGTTCCGCCGAAGAGAAAGACGGTGAGGAAGCACGGGGGATGGAAGCACGGGCGAGTCCGCGGCAGCTCAGCACCTGTCAGCGTGCCAATTCCCTGGGTGACTTGTACGCTCAGAAAAACTCCGGGGTGACGGCAAACGGAGGGCCGAGGAGCAAATTTGCAGGCTATTGTCGGAACTTGGTGTCAGATATTCCAGATCTTGCAAACCATAAGATGCCACCAGCTGCTGCCGAAGAGACTTCTCCGTACAGTAATTATAACACGCTTCCCTGTAGGAAATCTCACTGTCTTTCCGAAGGTGTCACCAACCCACAGATTAGCCATAGCAACAGCATGCAAGGCAGAAGAGCAAAAACAACTCAGGTAAAGTGCTTGGAATCGCTTGCAATATTTTGGAAACGGTGCATGACTTGAAATGCATTGGCTCTGCTCTCCTCGGCTTCCTTTATTTTGAATCCGATTGTAACCTGTTTGCATGGTGGCTGCTGCAGCTGGTGCTGCCTCTCTGACAAGTCATCTCTCTTTGGTTTCCCTGTCTTATAGTTCTGTGCTTAAGGGGTGGGGAGTACAGGAAGAGGAGGGGGCGTGTGTGATAGGAGTGGGAATAAAGCTGCTAAGTTCAGATGGGGAAACTGCCTCTCCAACTCGGCTCTCCAGCAGCACCTCACTCACCCAGGGCTTCCTTTCTAGCGTGGTCCTTTAAGAGACAGGCAGGCATGCTGGATTGTAGACGCCCGGAGCTCAGTTCTTCAGTGTAGCAGGTGGGAAGAGGTCAGTCAGAAGCTCATCCAGGAGGCATTTTTATTTCAGGGCGGGCTCTGGTCATTTTTCTTCTTCTCTCCGTGGTTGGCAGGCTCTCTGCCTTACCAGGGACCCTTTCAATTTCCTGTTCTTGCGAGGTTGGCCAGCCCCATCTCCAGAGGGAGGTGTAGCGGAAGGGATAACATGGGTGGGTTCCAGTTCCTACAAGGCAGCCAACTTGGTGTTTGACCTTGGGCAAACCCTGATTTCTTGTTGATCCTCTGAGAAATGGGGGGAAAGATGCTCAGCTTGCCTGTTAGGCAGACTAGTGCATGAGAGATGTGGGTGTGCATACAGTTTCAGAAGATTTATAATGAAAGGAGGACCCACTACCATCACTGGTAGCTCTAATTGGTGCTAGGATAATAAAATGCCACTCAGTTCTGCATGCCTCAGTGCTTGTCCGGTACTAGGTTTCTTGTTGCAGAGTTCAGCAAGTCTTGGCTTGTGCTGAGGATAGGCAGGTGGTGTGCAGGCTGGTTCAAACCCAGATTGGACCCATTCGTCTCGAAAGGTGGGTCACCCACTGGGAAAGCAGCAGGTGTACTCTTACCTGGCCAGTAGGGGTTGCTGTGGCCCCTGGCCTTTCTCCCGTGCAAGTTAATGGTTGGATCAAGGTTAAGTTCAGTTGGAAAGGGGTTCCAAATGTAAATGGGCACATGGCAGAGAACCTGGGCGGGGGGTGGCGGAGGGGGGAGCATGGGGGTACACCGTCTGTATTCCTGCTCTGGGCAGGTTCTGCTGGTGGGAAAGGGACACTGGTGCCTGAGCTGGTCAGTCCCGACTTGAATCCCAGCTCTACTTCCTCTTACCTGGTGACTTTGGGCAAGTTACTTAAGTTCCTCCAAGCCTCAGTTTCTTCACCTGTGAAATGGGGATAACACTAAGGTTTTTTGAGAAAATAGAATTAAGTAATGTATGTGAAGCAGAGTGCCTGTTACATAGGAAAAAATCAGTAGGGGGGAATTGTTAGTTGCTGTACTTTTCATGACTATTAGTGGTATAGTGTTACCTGAGGACCCAGAGTAGTTTGGCATTAGTATAAAAATCTTGGATCCCAGAAACAAAGATGTTCAAAATGCTAAATTGGTGCTCTGAGGAGATGGGCATGAAGCTTGCATGCAGAGATACTACTTGAATGATTCCCCTTCGCTTTCCTGAAGTGAGAGTGTAATGACCAAATGAGCCCCCTCCCGCATCCACGCGGTCCCTCTGCCTTCCCTGCTAGGCGCTCCTGCACTTGTCAGTTGGACAGGTTGGGGAGATAGGTGACTTAGATGACCTATTCAGGGGCCACCTGAAAGGCACTGAAGGCTTGTCTTGAAGGCACAGTCAGATTAGTATTGCAGGACTGATTCAAAGAGGTGGTCTAATGGCCTTCAGAATTTGGAAAAGGGTACAGCAACATAGATGGTTGGAAGAAGCATTACTTGAGACTTGCACTCTGACCTGGAACCACGCCAAGGTAGCACATGCTCTAGGTAAGGTCAAAGACGGAGGCCAAGCTGTATTCTGGCTCCCTGTCTCCATGTTTCCAGCACTGCGGACAGCCAGGCTCTGCTTCCTTCCACCCCCTACTGATGAGGGTGAGAGCCTTGAGTCACGGGCATCCCCGAAACAATGACAAGCCATTCTCCCCCTTCATTGATGGTACCACTGGGAGCTCTCACTGGTAACTGTTGCATAAAATTTCCATCTTTTGGCTTGTCGCCTTCTTAAAATTGTTAATATATGGAAGTGAGATCATCTAACTGTGGTGTCTCATAAAGTCACTTCTTAGGCAGCTTAATGTAATGCAAAGTGTGGTGGATGGGGAATCATAAGAAGTGCATTTGCCTCTTGGCTCGTCTGCTTACTAACCGGGTGACCTTGGGCAAGTCATTCAATCTAGCCACGCCACCACCAGCTCCTTTTCTGTCCGTGTGAATGATATCAGCCTCTGGCAGGGCCGTTAGTTGGACCAAATGGGATACCATGTGTGAAAGTGTTTCACGGAGTCTATAAATGAATGGGATGATTATTTTCGTATTGACTTTCTGTGCGGAGTGAAGATCTTTAATGGCTTGAAACAAACCCCAGAATTATGCACAACACTACCCATCCACCCACACTTCCTAGTCTAAGCTTGGCATGATCATCCAACGCGATTTCTTGAGAGCCCACTGTGTCCCAAGCAGTGTATTTGAAGAGGCAGTTAGTGTGGAAACTTCCTTGAAATGAAATTTTTTTTTTTTCTTTTTGGTAAAAGTTTTTGACCCAAGGGGCTTCTCCAGCAAGCTTGGATCATGGACATTAAAGTCGCCTCATCTGCCCTGGTGATGTAGTTGAATCTTTAATAGTCCTGTCAGCAGTTTTAACTCCCTAGGAAAGAGTTCCTGGCAGGAGCATGGCCTCTATCCTGGAAGAAAAAATACATTTTATCTGAAATAATGTGAATGGTTCTTTTGCTTTGAAAATGATCAAAAAAAAAAAAAGAGTTTTGGATGATTCCTTCACTATTTTTTGGATTAAATAGTTGGATATTTTACTGAAACGTGAAGGCACTAGCCTTAGATTTTAAAAAGAGACACATAGATGCCAGTATGTGGCACACAGTAAGTACCCAGGATTTATTTGTTTAATTCGTATATTTAAGTATGTGTGTGTGTGTACACATGGCACACCCAAGTTTGTATTGCACATCACTCTGGTGTTATTTGTTGGGAGGCTTTACCTCATGATACTTGAAGCAGTATGAGTAGAAATTGCTGTAGAAATACATACTAGGTTGCTCTTAGGATTTATTTAGCTGACAGCTAGCTGGTCTTTTTGGCCTCTCTTGGGAGTCCTGAGGTTAACAGAGGAGGCAATAGCTGGTGCCATGTAAAGAAGAAAGCGGTTCTGAGGCCCAGGAGATCTGAGGTTGCAAGTTCTAGTTCTGGTACCTGTTGGTGATTTAAACCTAGGTGGGTCTCAGCGCCTTTCACGAGGCCGACATAAGAATTGCGTGAGGGAACGAATGGCAAGCTCCTGGCAGGCTGCCATGCAGTAGATGCGCAGTGGAGAGTGGTGTCTTGGGATGGTGAAACGTGCCCTTGATGCTCTAGAGGTCAGCCCTCCTGTGGCTGAGACTTTCAGTGGGTAACTTGGAGATAAGATGGAGCGTCTATCTTTTCAGTCAGGTACTATGTTTCAAAGGGAAGCTTTGGCTTGGAGCCATGGTGCATAGCGTGTGAGGAGAGCTTCATTCATCCATTGAAGAGATGAAAGAACGTGGCACAGCTGCCTTGGATATATCCCAGAGGGCAGGAACAGCCTCGGGAGAACAGCAGCTGGCCCTGTGCTCCATGCCCAGATGTAGTGCTTGCCATTAGGTTTCTATGTTTGGCGTGCAGGTTCTTCACACTTGTACGTAGCGGGAATGAAGGAAAGCAGAGCTCTCAGCCAGAGCTTCCGCCTTGTTGTGAACTGACTCATGTGCCCCACAAAGACGTGTTCAGGTCCTTACCCCAGTCATGTGGATGTGAGCCCAATTCTAAAGAGGATCTCTGGAGATGGCGCCAAATAGAATCAGGGTGAACATAATCCAATATGGTTAGAGTCCTTCTGAGCAGAGGGAATTTGGAATCAGTAGGAGAAGGCAGATGGGGGAGAGAGACGGCCCTGTAACTGAGTCGGTAACCAAGTCGGCAGGCCACCACCGGAGCTCAGCAGACTTCACAGGAAGCACGCTCCTGCCAACACCTTGGTTTTGGACTTCTGGCCTCGAAAGCTGAGACATTAAATTCCTGTTATGTAAGCCAACGGGTCTGTGGTATTTGTCCCAGCGGACCTGGCAGAGAAATACATGGACCTTGTTGTCCACTGGCAGGGACTCCTCTAACTGTGATTTAAGAGTCACCAACTCTTTGGAATTCCAAGGAATCTCTCTATGCAACACCATCGCTTTCCAGAGGAAGGAGCAGATCTGAAGAGATTAGGTGACAAGGTTGCACAACTGGATTAAAATCCAGGAATCCTGGCTCGGGCCAGGGCTCTTTCTTGCAAAAGCATACCCTAATACCACATTACCTCCTCATGCTTGGGAGGTATATGGGGAATGTATAACAATGATTTTGAAGTAGATGAGGTTTGTGGTTAATAATATAAATACAGGAATATTCTACTACAGGGTGTTAAACATGTGGTGATACATGGGAAAATATAATTAATGTAATTTATGGACTATAGTTAACAGCAACATTGTAATGTTTTTATAGCAGAAGCAAAGTTGGTACTATATTAAATCTATCAGTAAAAAAAAAGAATATGGGGTTTGGTTTTGTGAGATGTGAATACAATTAAGCATTTTTTTCCTTCTTCATTTTTCTTTTATTAATATGGACACCTTGACTGTCATTTAATTAATCTCTGTTCATCTGTGCATCTTTCTAGAGGAACAACTGAGTTAGCAGTTGGAATTAGATGAGATAAAAGTGCCTGAAAAAGAACTTTTTAGGAATAATGTTTCCATAACTTGTTGAGCTGCCCTTTTCTGTTTTTATTTTTGTGAATTTGAAATAAAGTTCTTCATTAAAAACAAAAACGAAATAAAATAATACACCTTTCCACTACTGTAGGCTGAAACAGTGGTTGCTGTGCTAGATGGACCAGATAACTTCCGATGGAGCCATTCCGGATGCTTTCTCTCTTCAGTAAACGCGTATTAAGTTTGTGTTTTTGGCAAGATAAAGGGTGCAGCATTATCAGAAGAGAATTTTTGAATTCCTCGGAAAATCTTGTTGATTTTTCAAAATTTCGTTTTGGTTTACAACTTAGCTTAAACGGCTCAGAAGTATGTTCCCCGAGCCGAAAGTTGACACGAACATCCAAGTGATCCTTAACGGTTGGTCATAGACTCCTTTGGGAATCTGATAAAATATGTGAAACTTTTCCTTAGAGAAATACACAAACCACCCCTTTTACATATAATTTTAGGAGATCCATGCCCCCCCCCCCAAAAAAAAAAAAACCAAAACAATCCCACCCAAAACTTCTGGTTAAGAACCTTAGTTTATGGGAGCCAGTGTAGGTCAAGTGGTTGGGCACTAGCATACCACATCCGAGGTCCCAGGTTCAACCCCTGGCCCCAGTACCTAAAAAATTAATTAAAGATTTTAAAAAAAGAACCCTAGTTTAATTTTTTCATGAAAACACAGCATTTTCATGTAAAACCCATTTTCTTTTTTGAAATCCTCGCTCTTCCTCCCCCCATCCTTTGTCTTTTGTTCCTAGGTTCTTTCTCTCTTTCCTCCTTATCTTTCTTCTTTCTGACATCTAGGATAAGCTATGAGGTATTTCTTTTGAAAATGAGCCCATCAAATTTCAACAAGAATATCCATCTCCTTTGCCCATCATCTCTATTTGGTGGGTAGTTGAGGGATCGTTTTTTTCAGCTGTTGTCAGGCGCCTTGCTTTCAGGACCCTTTTACACTCTTAAAAAGAACCGCAGGCTCCAGAAGCCTTTCTGTTTATGTGCGCTCTGCCCATGAATTTTTATCACATTAGGGATTAAAACAGAAATTAAAAAACATTCTCAGTTCACTTAACAATAACAGCAATAAACCCATCACTCGTTTATATAAATAACTTTTAATATTAAAAAACCTTTATTTTCTTAAGTAAAAATAGTTGGTGTGAAGAGAGGCCTTGTTTTTTTATTTCTGTACATCTCCATGAATAATGACATTAAGAGAAGACAGAGTCTCAAGCTTACTTCTGCCCTTACTCATAGACAGTTTGGGTAGGATATTTGGCTTCACCTGGCTTGTTGGAAAAGGGAGTCTCTCAGGAGCCCCTTTGATATAGTTCAGGGAGCCGGGGCCATGCTTCGAGAGCTTCTCAATTATGCTAGTGTAAGTTGGGAGAGTTTGGTTTTTTGAAAATCACGTTCTAAATTTAGTACATGAGGAAAGTCTCTGCCCCTTGACTCACATTATGTCACAACAATAGTGTCACTGTTGGTTTCATAGCACATGACAGGAGGAAGAGGGCTGGGTGGGTTGCTAAGAGCCCCTGCTCAGGAATGAGGGGCCCTGCTGGATGTGGCTGTGAGGCCAGCCTCCTGGGAAGGTCTGAGAGAGGGTTTCCACTGGAGCCCCTGGAGAACTTGGGATACACCCTGACATGCTTGTCCCTTTGTGTTTGAGCTTAGCTGGCTTGGACCACCCTTTGACACTGTATCCATTTTGGACCATAAGATAGCCCAATATGTCTCTTTAAATTTCTCTGCTTTTAAAAAAGTTAAAGAACAAAACTTTGTTTTGAAAAGTAACTCTTAGAAGTCTGGTTGTACCCATAAAAACATGATAAGAGTGGATTTCTTTTTTTTTTTTTTTTAAGATTTATTTATTTATTTATTTCTCTCCCCTTCCCCCAACCCCAGTTGTCTGTTCTCTGTGTCTATTTGCTGTGTGTTCTTCTTTGTCCGCTTCTGTTGTTGTCAGCAGCATGGGAATCTGTGTTTCTTTTTGTTACGTCATCTTGTTGTGTCAGCTCTCTGTGTGTGAGGCGCCATTCCTGGGCAGGCTGCACTTTCTTTCACACTGGTCAGCTCTCCTTAACGGGGCACACTCCTTGTGCGTGGGGCTCCCCTATGCGGGGGACACCCCTGCATGGCAGGGCACTCCTTGCGTGCATCAGCACTGCGCATGGGCCAGCTCCACATGGGCCAAGGAGGCCCGGGGTTTGAACTGCGGACCTCCCATGTGGTAGACGGACGCCCTAACCACTGGGCCAAGTCCACTTCCCTCTTTTTTTTTTTTTTTAAAGATTTATTTTTATTTATTTCTCTCCCCTTCCCCTCCGCCCCAAACCCTCCCCCCCCCCCCCGCCCCAGTTGTCTGTTCTCTGTCTCCATTCGCTGTATGTTCTTCCATGACCGCTTCTGTCCTTATCAGTGGCACTGGGAATCTGTGTTTCTTTTTGTTGCGTCATCTTGCTGTGTCAGCTCTCCATGTGTGCGGCGCCATTCCTGGGCAGGCTGCACTTTTCTTTCGTGCTGGGTGGCTCTCCTTATGGGGCGCACTCCTTGCACGTGGGGCTCCCCTACATGGGGACACCCCTGTGTGACACGGCACTCCTTGTGCGCATCAGCACTGCACATGGCCAGCTCCACACGGGTCAAGGAGGCCCGGGGTTTGAACTGTGGACCTCCCATGTGGTAGACCGATGCCCTAACCACTGGGCCAAGTCCGCTTCCCAAGAGTGGATTTCTTAAAGTTTGCTGATTTTAGCTTTGTAATTAGAACCAATTCATCACCTCTTCTGGAGATAGTTAATCTTTAAAATCAAACTAATATGTAGTCCATGAGAAACGATTTACCTCTGTCTATGATTATGGTGGGAAACAAACAGCAGTCAGTTTACTCGGTAATTTTTTAAAAGTGTCTACCGTGTGCTAGTTGTTCTTCACTTGGGATATGCCAATGAGGAAAGATCCCAGAGCTCATGGGGCTAGTTGTTGAAGTAGGTGTGTGTGTGTGTGTAGAAAACTTGGTGGCATTGGATTGGGAAAAGTGGACATGGTGGCTGATGGGTATGGGGAAAGGCAGGAAGAAATGAAAGGTGGAGGCGTCTTTGGGACATGGAGCTGCCCTGGATGGTGCTTCAGGGGCAATCACCGGACATTGTAAATCCTCACAGGGCCCACTGGATGGAATGGGGGAGAGTATGGGCCATGATGTGGACCATTGACCATGAGGTGCAGAGGTGCCCAAAGATGTACTTACCAAATGCAATGGATGTGTCATGATGATGGGAATGAGTGTTGCTCGGCGGGGAGAGGTGGGGTGGGGGTGGTGGGGTTGAATGGGACCTCATATATATATTTTTTTAATGTAATATTATTACAAAGTCAATTAAAAAAAAAAGAAAACATATTTGCATTATAAGTATATTCTATCCTATGGGGATAATAAAATAGCAAGATGAGAAAGATCAGCGGTGGGGGTTGGCTGTGACAATTTCAAATAGGGTGATCGGGGTCAGCCCCCTTGAGAGGACAGGCTTGAGTAGGTGCTTGAAAGAGGTGAGAGAGTTAGCCATTGAGTTGTACATGGAACATCCGGGGAAGAGCAAGGGGCTGGAGCAGAGGTGGGAGCGGGGAGAGGAGAGGCTGCAGAGAAGTTAGCATGGGAACTGGAGGAGGGCGAGAGAATGTTTCCAGCTGTGGAAAAGGAGGGACTTGAGCTGAGCCTTGAAGGATACGTATTGCTGGAAGTAGGAAAAGTTGGGAGTATGCATTGGAGTTGTTGTGCCGTTTCCCTGGTAGGTAGAGTGCATCCAAAGCTCAAGTGCTCAGCTGGACAGTGGGTCGAGGACCTTAAATGGCAGTCTGAGGTGCCCTCCACCTTGCTCTTGGAAGATTTACCTAGCAACAGTGTGTATAGGATGGATTCGTTGAAGGAAGATAGTAGAAGAGAGAGAACTTCATGCTGAGCCAGGGATGTGGCAATAGGGAGGTTAGGAAAGGGATGGCGTGTGTGATATATTATGGGTTAGTGAGGTGAGGAAGGGTGCCTACAAGGTTTGAGGCACCTACGTTGAAAAGAAGATGAGAGGTGATGATTCATTCCATTTGGACAGAAAGTGCTCTCCAATCAGGAGCTACCTGAAGCAAAATTTTAAGCACTTGTCAACTTATTTCTGACTTGCCTTTTGGCAACAGTAAGAATTTTGGTTCCGGTGATTATGACTTGAGAGAAATTGAGTCAGTCCCATTGGGAATCATTAGAGAAGAAGAGAATGGTTGTTGGAAGCATCCAAGGGAGTAGAGATTTTGTCTCAGTTTTGAAAGAAAGAAGAGGATAAAGTCAGTTTCTATTGTAGAAATGCCCCAAAGGGAGTTGGAGCAACTGTGTCAGAAGGGCTAATAGTGGGAGGCCCAGGAGGCAGAATTTTACCAACTTAAGAATTAAAACTTCAAAAAGGCACTGAACACCCGGGTAGGAAACAACAACAACAAAAAGCCTGAGAATGGTGGAAAACTGACACTAATATTTCTAGTAATTCGGGAGTGGTAATTATTAGTAACCATTTGTTACTAATTTACAATGTAGGAAACATCACTGTTTACTCAGTTTATTGTACTGTTTTCTGAATATAAAATCAAGAGTGATTTCATTGGCTCTCACCAGCCTTGGTCTGCTTTAGTGTTTTTCCCATGAGACCCCAAAGTCCTGAGCTACAGCACTTCGTCCATCTTGGTACAGGAAGCTAATAACTGAGGTTGGGCAGTGCCTTCTCTTCTCGGTCTGAGATATAAGGAAGACTGGGGTGGAGATGACACTAATTATCTTTAACATTTCTGAACCTTTAACAGTTTTCCACACTTCTCCTGGGCTAACTCTTCAACCTCATAGCATCTTACAAGGTGTCTTAAAACATCCAAGACTCTAATGCTATTACCCCTACACAGATGAGTCAAGGAACTCGCCTAGAGTTAATATTTGTTGTCCTGAGAGTACCAAGAGAGAGATGAGAACTAAAGACGGTAGTTTGTTTATATGTTATGTTTG
Source organism: Dasypus novemcinctus (assembly GCF_030445035.2). NCBI lineage: Eukaryota > Metazoa > Chordata > Mammalia > Cingulata > Dasypodidae > Dasypus > Dasypus novemcinctus. The sequence continues at coordinate 151,722,564 of NC_080676.1, read as the reverse complement.
GGGTACTTAAATTTTCAGGAATAAGAAGACAATAAACCAGAGGAGGAACATACTAGAATTTAGCAAGGCAGAAAATATGCCAACTTGAGGCTTCTGTAGGTCAAAATTTCCTTGGTCCACTTTGAGCTTTAGTGAAATTTCCTATACTATATTTAGCTTTTCTATACAAGAATAAAAGCTAAGCTGAATCAATTAGGGACATTAAACAAAATGACCAACAAAGCAGTTATCCAGTGTATTTGAATCCTCAGTACATGTGGTCAGTTGATCTTGTCATCCCCGAATTTTCCCAGGGCCCTTGCACATTGTGGCTAATTACCCTTCCAAAATTGTATCCACACTTGGTTAACGTAGTAAGCCTGTCCCCCAGAGTATTTGTTAATCCCTGTAGAAACAGGTTGAGCCTTACCACAATATGTCATCAGCTCACATTCATACTGGGCGATCCTCCAGTTTTCCAGGCAGTGAAAATAGGCTTTGAATTTGCCTCTTGCCTCCCCCATTTTAGTTCGGGAGCTCATTTAAGCATTTGTTGCCCAACTGAAATGGCTAAGAAAACTCTTGCCCAGCAGCTGTTTTCTGTTTGGGGCTACAGCTGGGCCCTTGTGCACCCAATAAGAAGTATGTACATTCATTTCAGGAACATGCCAAGGGAATGGAAATTAGCAAGGGCTCTGGAAAGCTGGCTTGGGAGGATTTGTCTTGGGAATGCAGGATGTCAGAGCCTCCACCTCAGTGAAAGGGGCTAATAATTGGAAGCCTCTTTAGTGGAGTGTCTCTGCATGAGGTAGTTTTATTTTGAGCTGTTTTCAGGACCTCTTCTTGTGACTGGATTCTGGACTGTGTTGAGAGTTATTTCTCTGTCTAGAGTTTCACCATTTTTTATCATCTCCTGTGACTTTGATTAAGATATGGTATTTGGTTAAATCTTTTAGGACAGGTTAGATACTAAGACACTGAAATAGCTAAGAAGGCAAATACCTTGTTATTTCCCACAAAACTGCAGAGGCTTCTGAAGGAATATTTCCTGGTACCAATCTTCTGGATTCCGGTGCTGCTGGAAAGAGTGGGAGTTTCAGCAGGTGCTTCTGGGTGTGAAACAGGAGCCGGTTTGAGATGGGTAGAAGGAGGAGCCCTTCCAAAAGATAGCAGTCAGGATATTTTGCATCATAATGAGTAAAAGAAAGAACAGTGTTTCTTCTGAGCTGCTGGAAGCCACATTAGGGTGATACCGTCCCTGGCATTTGAAAACCATGGACCTTTGGGATGCAGCCTCAAAGGTGTGGATGATGTTTTGGAAAGCGTGGTCCTCAGAATCATCTGGCTCTGTTTGGCTAATAATAGAGATTCTCTATACCTATTAAATTTGTCTTTTGAGGGGTGGGAATCTGGAAAGTATACCCCCACTATAGGGTGGGAATCTGGAAAGTATACCCCCACTATAGGGTGGGAATCTGGAAAGTATACCCCTACTATATTGTTCCCATGCTAAAGACTACTGGTATGTAGGACACAAGAGCTGTTCATGGATGACTAGGTATAGGGTTGTTCCTCTAGTTGGCTGTCATTTCCCATAAGGCTAGAGCACTGAGCTGGCTTTGTGGGGCATATAGGTATTTGGGACATCTCAAGCTTCATGACTATATAGGGACTGGGTCTTGGCAGCCAACCTCTGTTTGTCAAAGGGCTGGGCCACATATCATTTGAAGGATGTGTACCACTGAGCCTGATTAACCACTTGTGGAGACAAGGTGAAGCTTCTGCTTGGATCACAGGTAAGAGCGCATTCCCCTTGGATCCTGTGCTCCCAGCGTACACACACTCATCTGTGGCTCGCAGGCCTCTTTCCTGGGGTAATCAGTTTACTCAGTTTTTTGGCCGTCTCAGAGTTGACCACACACAGCCTGGACCTTTGCAAGGTTACAGCGTCAGTTGACATGAACAGATGTTCAGGTCTTACAAAGAGGTGAGTATTCTTCTCAGCATTAACTCTTAGTTTAAATAAAGACACTTTTCCTAAGGGGTGACTAGTTTGTGGAAATGTAGTAGACAATTAAGAGACACACGCTTTTGAGGACTACTAGCCTGTTGGGTGTCCACTTCCCTTTCCCCCATCTTTCACTCTCGCTTGCCTTCCATTTTTCACCTTTTAGCTCTTTGTTGGGCAAGTCAAGGTAAACCGATGAACAAGCACTCATCCTTTCCTAGCATTGCTAGTAAATTAATGGGAAAGCATGAAGTTGAGTATTTAGACAAAAATCTGGTCAGGTTCTACCTTTAGTTGAGCAATGGGGCAGCCAGATTTGGGTGGAAAAGGTACTTAGATATATGGATACCAACCTCATATCTATCACTAGCCATATTTGTGACCTTCTGAGCCCCTCAGAAGGGGTATCCTCATCTCTTTTTTTTAGTTGTTTGTTTTCTTTTTAGGAGGTGCTGGGATTGAACCCAGGACCTCGTACCTGGGAAGTAGGTGATCAACCACTGAGCTACATCTGCTCTCCATTGAGAGTTGGTGTTTATATTTGTTTGTTTTTGTTTTTAAAGATTTACTTTTTATTTATTTCTCTCTCCTCCCCTCCCCACCCCGTTGTCTGCTCTCTGTGTCTGTTCACTGTGTGTTCTTCTGTGTCTGCTCGCCTTCTTGTCAGCAGCACTGGGAATCTGTCTCTTTTTTTGTTGTTGTTGCGTCATCTTGCTGCATCAGCTCTACGTGTGTGTGGTGCCACTCCTGGGCAGGCTGCACTTTTTTCATGTGGAGTGGCTCTCCTTATGGGGCGCACTCCTTGTGCGTGGGGCTCCCCTACATGGGGGACACCCCTGTGTGACACGGCACTCCTTGCGCACATCAGCACTGCGTGTGGGCCAGCTCACCACACAGGTCAGGAAGCCCTGGGTTTGAACCCTGGATCTCCTATGTGGTAGGCAGACACTCTATCAGTTGAGCCAAATCCGCTTCCCCCTTTGTTTGTTTTGCTTTTAGGAGGTATGGGAAGCAGGTGCTCAACCATTTGAGCTACATCTCCTCACTGTGTCCTCATCTCTTAATCAAGGAGATGGCTTTACAAGGTTCCTTCCTGTTCTAGAATTCCAAAAGCTTGGGGTTGTTTCTCTCCTTTTTATCACCTAAGGTCTTGCCCTTATGAATTAGTGATGTGACAAGTGGTACTTATCTTTCCTTGGCTTGTAAAGTAGTTCATGTATCTCACCTCTTTGCAAACAAGGAATTCCTTCATTTCCAACCTTCTTTCAAAAAAGGGACTTGCAACAGATTAAAATGAGTCCAAAAGTTTAGAAAATTCCACAAACTCCTCAACTCCTGCTACTTTACATTGAATCATCAATGACTGTCAGATTTTCTTATCCAATCTTTGCCTTCTATCAAAAGGGAAGCATATGGTAAATGTACTTGCCATGGAGAAATGTGGGTTGATAACAGTGTTTTCTTATTTGTGTAGAAGGTTTTTTACTGACTGGATCTTGGTACTTCCTGACCATCTATGATGGTTAACAGAGCAGGCAAGTAGATAGCAAAGTGATGGGAAGACAGTTGCAAGGCTCTGCATGTATGTGGCAGCTGCAATTTCTCTGTTTCCCTTAAGACTTCCCTCTAACACCTAGGGATGGATCTAATCCATTTGAAATATTGTTGATCCAGAGATGCATGCTCAGCTACCTTATGCTGGTATTTCCCCTCGCTGTTCTGCAGTTTTTTCTCTCTGGCCGTGCACCTCTTTGAGTTGTTCCCTTAGTAATTTATTCATGATGCAGGTGAACTTCGAGGGCCCTAATTTAGAACCTGCCAAATGAGATGCACAGAGGTAGGGACGCAGCCCCTTTCCAGGTCTCTTGCAGGGCTGGATTATGTGGCTTGGTTGGTTCTGCCCCATTGCCTCTCGGCATAGATACAAGCCCAAAGAATTCGTTTTTAGGGTAATTCAGATTTTCCTGCTACCTTAAAAACATTTAAACCATAATTAGCTATTTATGAAACAAAGGTCTAAAAAAAAGTGGTTAACCCCCCAAGCCATATATTACTTCACTGTCTCTTCTGTGTCAGACTCGTGTTCCCATTTTCTTCCTCTGAGAAAAACATCTCATTTCTCATCCAAGAAGACTATTGAGCTGTCAAGTCCAATACTGCCGTCATTATCCTCCCTTGATTACTACCATCATTTAATTATTGTTTTTTGGAGATGCCTATGGCACTTTAGAACACTAAGAATTCTGATTTAAGAGCAGACTTGTCTGTCCCAGAAACCTTCACTGCGGAAGCAGAGGCAGTGCTTTGGAAGTCCCAAATGTTTTGAGGCTGGGAATTGATACCCGAGCACCTTGGCAGTTGCCCCAAGCTGTCTGTCGGCCTAGGGGCAACGCATTCCTTGCCGGGGGTGCCAGCCTCCCGGCTTTGAAAGAACAAGGTAATTGGAGAGCCATGGCCGGGCTGGGGCCCCACAGGCTGATTTAGCACAATGACGAGTGAGGCTGCTTGTTTCCAAGAAGCCAAGCTGCTTAGAACAGGACTCGTGCCTGCCCCTGGGATATGGGGACTTGCTGGGTGAGTGGGTGAGGCGGTGCAGGAGATGCCTTTGCAGTTACCACATTATTAAATAGGCTCCTAAGCAAGCCCTTAATTTTTAAAATTTATTTCCAAGTTTCAGCTGTGAAGACCTTGTTATCCATTGTAAAACCCTACCCCTGGCACCGCTAATTCATCCACCAGGACTCCCGGGCAGGCCGATGAGGGTCCCGGCGCTCTCAGCTGGGTGGTGGTAGAACCTCTAGAGCTGATGAGCCAATTAGTTAATTATCTAAGTCAGATAAATAATAAACCCTTGCAAGTGTTTGTTCCTTGCTGCTTTTGTATTTCTTGAAGTCCCCAGGTTGTTCGCCTTCCTGCTGGGATGGCTTAGGGTTTCCTGAGTGGCTCCTGGGAGAACTGGGTGTGTGCAGATCCCAGGGTTAGGGAGGAATTGGCCCAGGAAAGGCCGGCAGCCGCCCTGCCCGGTGGTGCCTCTCCAGGGGCCCGGGGCCCGACTTCCTGGGGCTCCTGGGTCACTTCTGGGCCCTGACAGTGTGTGTCGTTCTCTCCCCCTCCGTGTCCACTCTCCAGGATGTTAACGCAGGCGAGGGCAGCGAGTTTGCAGACAGCGGGATCGAAGGGGCCCCCACCGACGCCGACCTCCTCTCCCGCCGTTCCAATGCCACCACCTCCAGCTACTCGCCCCCCACCGGCCGCGCCTTCGTGGGCAGCGACAGCGGCAGCAGCTCCACCGGGGACGCCGCCCGCCAGGGCGTGTACGAGAACTTCCGGCGGGAGCTGGAGATGAGCACCACCAACAGCGAGAGCCTGGAGGAGGCGGGCTCGGCGCACAGCGACGAGCAGAGCAGCGGCACGCTCAGCTCGCCCGGCCAGTCGGACATCCTGCTGACGGCCGCGCAGGGCACGGTGCGCAAGGCGGGCGCCCTGGCTGTCAAGAACTTCCTGGTGCACAAGAAGAACAAAAAGGTGGAGTCGGCCACGCGCAGGAAGTGGAAGCACTACTGGGTGTCTCTGAAAGGTAAGGGTGGGCGGGCGCCAGGCTGGGCGCGCTGCGTCCGTGACCTCCGTCACCCAAGCAGGAGAAGCATCGAATGTGCTGTTCCTGGCACTGGGGACGGTTTTGAAGGATGAGCCCCACCCTCCAATTAAATTTTTTTTTGCTGGAGGGATTCTTTACTTTTTTAAAGTAAATTTATTTCACCTTCAAAAAATAAAATAACAGACAACAGGCAGCTTAACAAGTTACGGAAGCATCATTTTTTATGGTTATTTTTGAAGGTTAAAAATTGACAGGCTAGCACTACCAAGTAGTTATTTGAATGACTAAATGATCATGTTTGTGAAAAAGGCAATCACTTTTACAGTCAAATTTTATATTTTATATATATGTATAGGTCACTGTTTTCTTTGCATTAATAACAGATACTAATAATGAGTACTTTGTATTGCTATTTTACTTGCATTTATGAAGTGTGTGTATATATTCTTGCACATGTCTCGATGGTGTAGCAATTATGGTGCATTTGTGAGCTTCTCAAGCACAATTGCAGTTTTGTCACACAGTTGATTTAAGGCAGGCTTAGTATATGGCAGGGTAGGTTAGGTAAGTTAACAAGAAGGAAGGAAAGCACTCAGGAAGTGACAGCCTGGGCTTACCTGGTGCAGTGCATAAATGAGGCCATTTGATAGTGGACCTTGCCAACTGTGGAGCAACCTGAAGCTGCACTCGGGGAGGTGAGCACAGTGCCTCTGCAGTGCTGGCCAGGCCGACCCCCCGTGATGGGGTTCGGGTGGGCCTACCACCAGTGTTGCCAGCTGTTCCCTGCTCAGCCAATCAGGAAGGGAGCGTGTGAGTTAGAATCTAGGTTTTGATTCACGTCCCAGAGACCCATGGGGACAGTGCCTTAAACAAGACAGAACATTTGCCTCCCACCCTCTGGGAGGAGGTAGACCGCATGAGGTCGCTATGAACACATTGTCCAGGGACATGGGCTCCTCCTGTCTTGTTTCTCAGTTCCTCCCAGCACATTCTCGTAGTCTTGTGGTTGAGATAGCTCACGACCAGCTCCACCTTCCAGTGGGAAAATGGGGAAGGGCAGGGTGTAGCTCTTTTCCCTGAGGGCCTAACAGAGTAGTTGTGCTGTTCATTCTGCTTGCATCCCATTAGCCAGAAAGGCATTGTACCTAGCTGCAAGGGAGGCAAGGACAGCTGCTTTGATCCTGGGTGGCCTTGGGTTCAGCTGAGCACCGAATGTCCTATCACTGCAGGAGGAAGGGGGGATGCACCTTGGAGAGCAACCAGGTATCCACAGAAGACTCCCTTGACCTGTAGTTGGAGGGCAGCTTCCCCTACTGCCGCGTGCATCTAATACTGCATCTAATACATCTAATACTGATGCAGTTGTAGGGTAGGATACTGTCTTCTTCATGTCCAGGTTTCAGACTTCGGTAAGAGTCAGATTCTTCTCAAGTCCTTTTCTCATTCTGAAAGTCTGAATCAATGCTTTTCAAATTTGAACATAAGACAGGATGCTGACAATCATATTTCCATCAAAAACCCCTTAAAATATTGACATTAAACTTTAAATTTTATTTTTCTATGCCAAATCAAATAACTATCTTATAGAACATATACAATATATACTTAAAATTTTAACACAGATACAGAGTGAAAACCTTACATTGGAGAAAATTCTATTAATGTATACACATGCACACATGCCTTTGTTTCCTCTTTCCATTGTCAATTGGGGAAATACGCTCCTTATTCTTATGATAAGATTAATCATATATTCTATTTCTTTCATCAGATATAGCATCCCTGCTTGTGAAATACAGATGCTCATCCTGTGGGGTATCGTGGGGAGTTGCCTCTGTTCTTTCTCACACATGACCTGCTTGATTTGGAAGCTCTGCAAGGTCATGCCCAGCCACTCTGCCTTTGTGGGGTGGGAGGAGAGGAGGGAAAAGGCCCCGTCCTCTTCCTCTTCTGCTGCTGCCTCACATGTGCCATGCCTGGGACTGCAGCCTCTGCTCCCTGTAGCAGCGTGTCTTGGCACTTATTTTCTTCATGAGTTCTGAGCCTTTAAATCCTGACCAGAAGACAACCTGTGTCACAGTCATCAGAGGTACTTGTCAACCGTGTGGATATTCCTGGGTTGGCCCCCTTACTTGAGGAGATGATTTGGCAGTGCGGTCCTGAATTTGAAGTTGAAACAAGCCTTCTAGGTGATTCTTAGCCACACTGAATTTGGGAGCAGCCGTGTTAGCTGTTTAGAAGAAAAATAATCAGGTGATGTTTTACTTGGGACACAGCAGAGGGGGTAGTTTTGTTTCTGTCATTCTTGTAGGGAATAAATGAGGTGAGAAGCCAAGCTCGGGTGCACGTTAGGGGAAGGGTGCCTTCACTTACTTGGTGACCCAGATCTGAGTGACACAATCTGTCGGAATCCAGGCCCAGAACACGAGGCCACTGAGCCTTCGCTGCTTAGTCCTGACAGGTTCCCATTATATATTGACATTCTTGAAGTTTGTCCTTGCCACTCCAAAGCAGAACTTGCGGCTGACTTTTTGCTTTTTCTTAGCAATCCTTGGATATTGAAAAATAAAAAGAGTACCTGGAAACTGCAGGGTAGAGATTTTGCTAAAGATTCTTTCAGATTAGACAGAATTGATTTTTTTTTTTTTTAAGATTTCATTTAGAATTGGTTTCTAGCATGTCTCCATGGGCAACTAAGGGCGTACAACTTATGTTCAAGTGAAGATGAAGGTCAATGGGCTATAATCAGGAAGCGTGGGGTTCTCAGATTTGGTGGTTCATGTTAGTTTTAAAATTGGACCAAGTTGATAATTGAGCAAAAGCCAGTTTCTGCTCCTTATTGCCCATGAAGGAACTTGTAAAGCTCCTGGGGATGATTCTAAACCAAAGTTGAGAAATGATTTAAAAAGACAATTTGGGAAGACCATAAATATTTAATGTGTGTACTGTACTACTTGGATTTATTGGTGTCCCTAGTTTCTTATCCATAGGTTTCTTTCTCTGTCCTCAACTCCTGATGCAATTGTGTGGCTCCTTTTATGTTAAAAATCTACTAATCACTAGTATAGTATTTGTCCCAAGGACTATTTAGAGCAGTCTCACCAGCGGCTCTATTGCCAATTTCCTTGTGGTGGGGCTGTGCTGGGCCTTATAGGATGTTTAGCAAAATCCCTGGCCTCCACCCAATAGATGCCACTAACAACTCCCTCCCCCAAAAGTTATGACAATCAAAAATGTCTCCAGACAGGGCCAAATGTCCCTGGGGGACAAAATGGCCCTACGTGAGAACCACTGATACAGAAGAAAATAGTGTCTTCCTTCCATGCTTTTCTTCTCTCTGAATCAATGTTAGCTTATGGCATGGACCCGGATGTGCTCCTGAAAAACAGTGAGCTCTCCAAAATAACAGGGATTATAGGAAAACAAGGTTGGAGCAGACTATTCAATTTATGTGATTAAAAATATGTATGCAACTTCTCAATTAGAGAAATAAAATAAAATACCTCTACTAAAACATGCACATGTTAAAAAGACTTCTTAATCTTTACAGTAAATAAATACCACAGAAAACATAGGACTTTAATTTTTTTTAAAAGTCGCATAAAAAATGCAAATATAGGGTGATGGATGTGGGTAGAAGGAAGAATTGAGTTCCCTGAATTGGGAGATAAGGACGAAAATTATGAAATTGTAAAGCATGAAAGGACCATCCAATATGGGCTTTTAAGCAGAACCCATGATCAAACTGTGCCAAGAAGGAAAAATGTGGAATTGAATAGACATTGCTTATTGGTCTGCTACATTCAGCTGTGTTTAAATTCTTTGTATTTAGCAGTTGTTAAATTTTAAAGTGAAATCTTATGTGCTGGCTGGGAAGAACTGCCTTTGCACCACTATGACTTTCCATTGATCCACGTAATTCTACATTGCTAACCACACAGGATCAAGTTTGCTTTACAGAAACTTACATTGCATGGGAGTGGATGTGGCTCAAGTGGTGGAGCGTCCACCTTCCACGTGGAAGGTCCTGGATTCAGTTCCCAGTACCTCCTGAAAAAACAAAACAAACAACAAGCAAAACAAACAGATCCAACTCAGGGAAGCCTATGTGGTTGAATACTGGCTTCTCACATAAGAGGTCCCGGTACCTCAAAAAAAAAAGGAACTCACGTTGTAGCTGAAGAGTCTATACATTCAAGGGCGTTGCAATTCGCATAAAGTGTGGCCCATGCCTGTGGTAAGGAAGATGCTGAAACCTGACTGAATAGCTTATGCCAAAGTTGGGAAAGAGTTATCAAGTTGGGCCCTGGCTTCCCCTGAAATTGTTTTCAGTTAGTTGAGACTAAGTGTCCCTCTAGGTGCTGTTAAAAAGAGTCTCATTTTTGGCAGTGACAATGGGTATGTCTTGAAACCGGGTTGCTTCCAATCTGCAGAAGGTTTCTGTTGCTACTGACCATGGTTCGTAGTGCAAGTAAATGTGGACCAGGCCTTGGCTTCCCTCATATGTGGGCCATGGGGAACACATCAAGGATGTGCTTTATTTATAGAAAAATGTTTTGTGAAAGAGGTCCACAGACCAAAATTCTATAACTTCTTTCCTTATCCCTAAAGTACATAAAGTCAGTCTTATATTGTTGTCTCCAATGGCATACTCAAGAAACCCAAGGCATTTTCTACAGTTCTCTGGACATACTTGGCAGGGACTTTCCTGAGACAGGACTGGCTGTAGTCCACACAGGCCTAGTTACATAGAACTGTATTTGCACTTACCTTGGACCAAATCACAAGTCCTTTGTGTGCCTTGTATACCTATCACAAAACATTCCCAAAAGATTTAAGAATCTTGAAGACCTTGGGTATGCATGAAGGAGTGCTGTGCTGGTCGAGAAGCTGTGATTTAAGACTCTGCCTTTCTCTAAGTCCATCCAAGACTTGAGTACAGTATGGCCCCATTCTCGTTACTTCCTGGGTTTCACAGGTTTTAATTTCTAGTCTCTTTCTGGTGACAAGACACAAATGACAGTTTCCACTTAGCCTTTTGTTCCACAAAGGCCAGATTACTTACGCAGACCTCCGTTCTGTTTCCGCAGGGTGTACGCTCTTTTTCTACGAGAGCGACGGCAGGTCTGGAATAGACCACAACAGCATCCCCAAGCACGCCGTCTGGGTGGAGAACAGCATTGTGCAGGCCGTCCCTGAGCACCCCAAGAAGGACTTTGTCTTCTGCCTCAGTAATTGCCTGGGCGATGCCTTCCTCTTTCAGGTTTGTTGGGTGCTTCCCTTGCAGGCCATTCCAAGCCTCTGAACCAGCTCTTTTCTTCTGTGTCTTATGTGCTCCACTCTTTTTCCTTTTCAGTGGTGGGTTTTATCTTTTGCTCACTAAAATTGATAGACAACGTGAACTGAGTTCCAGGAATGAGAAAACTCACCCAGAGGGATAAAGCCTGGGGAGGGATGTGGGTTGGATTGGAGAAATTTGTTCTGTTTGCTGTGGGTTGAAGGATTTCTTAGAGTCGTACCAGCGCTATCTGTGTAGCACTGGGAAAGGATCATGAATTCTTTAATTTAGACAGAATTTGAGCTGATAAATTTCTTTTCATAATATTTTCTCTTTTCTAATATTAATCAAGTTAAATAATGACATTTCAAAGATGATTAGCCACATCTAAGCAGTTTCTCTTCCTTACCTTATCAGAGCTTTCTACCCAGCATTCTTAAACTATGTCTATTAATTGTATTAAGAAATATATGTCCCTGGCAGTCATTTCTGGGTAAGCATTTGCTTTTATAGGGCATCCTTTGGATTTAGTGAATTACAATACACCCTACCAGAACTTATTGTATCAGTTAAAAAGGCTTCCTTCATTTATTCCGTTCATGCATTAACCCCTAAACTTTTATTTAGTGCTCACTTTGTGCCGTGCACAATGCTGTTGGTAATACCAAGAAGATTTGACTTATTTCCTACCCTTAAAAGTGTCCCCAAAAAAGTGTATAGATAATAGGGGAGGTAGGCACTGGCAGGTCTCTGTAATCTGGCAAGGTCCAAGAGTGAATATTAAAGAAAGAGCAGGCATGAATCAGGTGAAAATGGACAGGTAGAATATTCCACGTAGGGGAAAGAGCGGGAACCATGGCATGGAAGGGAGAAATAGATTAAATGCTGTGATATAGAGCACACATAAAGAAGAGTGCACAAAATATAAATGGATAGCTCAACGAATTACCACAAGGCAAATATGTAACCATTACTCAGGACAAGAAATTAAATGTCCTAGCACTCTAGAAACTTTCCCCCTCCCTCCACATATAAGCAGCCTGCTTGTTGAACAGAGTGATTACATAATTTATCATTCAAGCCAGGACACTTTCGTTTTATCTGGGAGTGTCTTAATTTCTCCTCCAGTTTTGAAGGATAGTTTTCCTGGATATAGAATTCTTGATTGACAGTCTTTTTCCTTCGGCAGTTATGAAATGTCATCTCATTGCCTTCTGGCCTTCATGGTTTCTGATGAGAAATCAGCTGTTCGTATAAGGATCCTTTGTAGGGGATGAGTTGCTTCTGTATTACTTCTTTTGAATTTAACTCCTTGTCTTTATCTTTTGACATTTTAATTATGATATGCCTCAGTGTCTATCTCTGTGCTTAATCTACTTGGAATTTGTTGAACTTCTTGGATGTGTAGATTAAGGTGTTTCTTAAATCAAATTTGGGATGTTTTTCACTATTATTTCTTCAAATATTCTTCTTTTAAAAAAGACTTGTTTATTTATCTCCCTTCCCCTCCTCCGACCCTACTGTTTTTGCTGTCTATGTTGTCGTCTCCTCGTTTTCTCTCCTCTAGGATTCACTGTGATTCGATCCTGGAGACCTCTGATGGGGAGAGAGGTTCCCTGTCAATTGTGCCACCTCAGTTCATGATTTTGGCTGTGCTTCACCTTGTCTCTCTTTTGATGCATCATTATCTTGCTGCATGACTCACTTGCACAAGCACCAGCTCACCACACAGGCACTTGTGTGGGCACGGGCTCTTGAGCCTACCATGTGTGCACTCACATGGGCACTGGCTTACCACATGGGCATGCTTTCTCTTCTTCTTTTTCACCAGGAGGCCCCAGTGATCGAACCCGGGTCCTCCCCTATGGTAGGTGAAAGCTTTATTACCTGAGCCACATCCGCTTTCCCAAATATCCTTTAAGCCTATATTTCTGTCTCATCTTCTAATACTCCCATTATGCTTGTGTTTATATGCTTCATGGTGGTCCACAGGTATCAGAGATGCTACTCAGTTTTCTTCATCATTTTTTCTTCCTGTTTCTTAGACTGAATAATCTCATTTGATCTACTCAAGCTTGCTGATTCATTCTTCTGCCACATCAAATCTGCTGTTTTGCCCCTGTAGTGAAATTTCACTTCAGTCATTGTGCATTTCAACTCCAGAATTTGTATTTGGTTCTATTTATAATTACCATCTCTGTTGGTATTCTTTATGTGGTGAGATATCATTCTCCTACTTTCCTTTAGTTCTTTAGATATATTTTCCTTCATTTCTTTGAACATGCAGTGCCTAAGCTTCCTCAAGGGCAGTGTCTGTTGACTGCTTCTTTTCATATGTATGGGCCATACTTGCTTGTTTTTTTTTCTTTGCATGTCTCATAATTTTTGTTTTTGTTAAAAATGGTACCTTTAAAGAATATAACGTGAAATCATAATATACCCCTCCCCCAGGGTGTGTTTTTGCTGTTGCTATTTGTTTAATGACTATCCTGAATGAATTCTGTAAAGTCTGTATTCTTTGTCATTTTTGGCCACTAAAGTCTCTAGTTCAGGGGTCAGTTGAGAATTGGGCAGATATTCTTAAATGCCTGGAACCAGTGAGTTTCCTAGTCTTCACAGAGGGGCTCTCATGCATCTTGCAGCACATCCTTAATGCTTCAGGTAGGTCCTTTATGGCCAGTTCTGCCTTTGCCTTCATTTCCTGCTAGAGTAAAATCTCAAGGTCAGCCAGAGGTAAGAGCTATGGTTTTCTTGGGTTTGTTGTTTTTTTTTCCTCAGCATGTGTGTAGCCCTGTACATATACGTGACCGTCTAGATTCTATGTCAGAGTCCCTTATTATCCAGCTTTTCCTTTTGGGGTTTTTTGTTTGTTTGTTTGTTTTTTGGTAAGCTTCTTATTTGCCCCAACTGTTATCACCAACTCAAGCATACGTTTTGTTAAACAATTGCCACTGATTATTTCTCACAAATGCCCTTGGGAAAAAGGCTATTAGCCTCAGGGAAGTCTGAGTCTGGTCAAGACAGCTCCATGAATGGGGATTTCATAGGAACTGCCCTACAGGTAAAATAATGATAGTTCCCTGAAAATGGTGTTTTGGGGGAGCTCCACATCCATTCTATTCCTGAGCAGCTGCTAAGCTGCTTGATTTCACTGGGGAGGGGGAGATGGAAATGGGGCAAGGAAAAATGCCAGAAAACTTGCTGTTGTTACCAAGATTCAGCCATTTCTTTTTGATAAACACTGCTCGGATTATTGCAAGACTGGTTAATTTCCAGAGCTCTGAGAATTGATTCTGACAGGTTTTGCTGGTGCTCTCGTTGCTTTTATGGAGGAGCAGCTTTTAGGAGGTCTTTACTCTTCTATTCTGTGGACAACGCTCTGTGGAGACAAGACAAATTTTAGAGTGAAAAGGGTGCTATTAACAATGTTGCCACTATCACAGGGGTAAGTTGGAACAACCCCCAGCTGACTGTATGTGTGTCAACCTTCCTAGAGATACACTTAGGTTGTTCCCAGGTTTTGGCAATCATGAGAAATATCGATAATGAGCATTCTTGTACCTACTCTCTGGATGTTGTCCTACATTTCTGTTAGGCATACAAGGCCCCTAGGAGGGGCATTGTGGAGTCACAGGATATGCACACATTCAGGTTGTTAGATACTGCCAGACAGTTTCCAAAAGGACTGAATTTAATTTACTCTCCCATCATTAGGAGAATTCTAGTTATTCTTCTTCCTTTTCAGTACTTGCTTGGTATTATCAGAACTTTTAAAGTTATCAGCGTGAGGTTGAGTGTATTTTCATATGTTTAATGACCATTTCAGTATCTTCTTTTGTGAAGTGTATTTTTAGTCTCCTTCCCATTTTTCCATTGGGTTGTCTCTTACTGATTCATGGCGGTTCTTTATATATTTTGTGCATCATCTCTGTGCTGCACGTATCTTTCCCCACTTACTTTTTTACTATTTTTTAAAAAATTTATTTATTATCTTTTTTTTAAAGATACATAAATCACACAAAATGCTACATTAAAAAATATTAGACAGGACACAGATGTGGCTCAAGTGATAGAGCTTCCACCTTCCATATGGGAGGACTTGAGTTCGGTCCCTGGGGCCTCCTGGTGAAAAAGAAGAGAAAAAACATGCCTGTGCGAGTGCCCACGTGGTTAGCCAGTGCCTGTGTGAGTGCCCGTGTGGTGAGCCAGTGCCTGCACAAATGCCCGCACAAGTGTCTGTGTGGTGAGCCAGTGTCTACGCAGGTGAGTCATGCAGCAAGATGGTGATGCATCAAAAGAGAGACACAAGGGGAGAGTCAAGGTGAAGCACAGCAGAAACCAGGAACTGAGGTGGCACAACTGCCAGGAACCCTCTCCATATCAGAGGTCTCCAGGATTGAATCCTGGTGAATCCTAGAGAAGAGAAAATGAGAAGACAACACAAACAGTAAAAACAGCAGAGCTGGAGAAGGGAAAGGGGGGAAATAAATAAATAAATAGATCTTTTAAAAAATATTTACATAAAGAGGTCCTTTGCTGTACTGAAGTCTTAAATTTTAACGTGGTATCATTTGTCAAGCCTGCCTTAGAATGAGTTATGCTTGATGTGTCCTATTTTTTAAAAGTTTGTAATGTCCCAGGGTCATGAATATAATAAACTGTAATTTGATTATCTCTGGAAATATATTCTTATTTATTACTGGATAGCTTTCAAGTGAGGAAATGCCTACTTACTTTAATGACAATAATCACAACCACAGTAAAATAGCATTAGTATGATACCAGCAGCTATCTTTTGCTGAGTCCTAACTGTGAGCCACGAGCTTGAAAGCATTTTACAGTGTGAGTCTGCTTTAATTCTCACAGTAATCCATGAGATGGATTGTATATCTGTGTTTTACTCAGTTGATGTGGATTATCTTCTCCACTTGGTGAAGCTGAGGTTTATAAGTTTTAAAAGTGACACTGAGTCACACAGCTGTCAAGTGACGAGACTGGATTCAAACCCAGGCCTGCCTTCCTTCAAAGCCTCTTACTGCCTGGGTATACTAGGTAGCTTATTACTGTCCTGGATTTTCTCTAGGTTCTTGGCTAAGCTACAAAAATGAATTTTAAGTGCAAACAAGACCAGTAATTTATTAAGGAACTGAGAGAAGAGAAATGGGAGGAAAGAACAGATATGCGTCCCAGGAAGAGAGAAAAGGGGCTGAAAAGAGAGAAAGAGGGCTGATTTACAGACTAAATTCCCCATTACAGATTACAAATCCCCAGGTTTACTTGTGTGCAGGGGGAGAAAAGGCAAGAGCAGGGGGAAAACAGGGCTAGGACAGGGCAAAGGAAAAAAGGAAAAAGGCCTGATTTAGCTGCCAGGCTTGCTTTTGAACCTTTAATTATTCCGCCCCTTTGCTAATGACTCGGAAAGAGTCCCAGTTGTTTGCTGTTTTGACTGATTACCCCACCCCTCAATCCCCCAGGAGGGCCCAATGACAAGACCCCTTGAGAATATCCAGGGCTTCTCCTCCATTCCGGAGGAAATCCTGTTCCGAATGGGGGTTCTCTCAGGGTTCTTCCAGCAGCCATCTTGTGGGGTTTCCTGGCCACGTGTTTAATGGCGGAGGTTTTTCTGCCAGGTCGCAGATTATCCTCTTTATTCCCTAACTAGCCTGCTATATTACTATTATTCTTTACCTTTATGGAGAAAATGGCGAGAGCCAGTGACTGTACCCCGCTATACTTAGTCCATAGAATTAAGCCACTCATAAGGACTATTTCTACTTGGAAACCTGAGTTTGGCCATTCTTGCCCTCACTACACCGGTTAGATGAAAATCTGACTGACTTCAGGAAGCCCCTCTTTTTACTATGCTCTTCTGATTTGAATTCCTTTTGAGAGGGCCTTTATCACCGTAAAATTGCTAGTAGAGTCTAAATACCCAATAGGTCACATTGAATAAAACTCTTTTGTTCCAACATAGGACCTTATTCATGAAAACCTCTGTGTCTTCTTGTTATGGTGAAATTTTTCTGCTACTTATGTGGGAAAGAGCTCAAAATGAACCTTTTCAGAGGAAATTACTGTTGTTTGGGATCCATGAGGCCATTTTCTGCCTTGTACTTATTGTCATCCACATAACTCTAGAGAGGCTGAATTTGAAAGAAACTGGTGTGTGCAGGGGGTGAGGTTAAAGCAAGGGAGATCAACCGCGATTAGGGAAATAATTTGTAGGTTATTCCAGCTCCAGGGCTCAATTCAGTGCACATATTTTCCAGAGCTTGTATGCTGCTGATTTGATGCTGTTACTAAGATACCCACAGATTCGTCTATGGAAAGGCGATTCATATTACCAGCAAAAGTAGAAAAGGGGTTTTGTGTGTAGCCTGGGGGTGGGAATGAGCCTGAATGTTAGGGCAGCTTATATAGAAGAAAGTGCAATGCTGTCTGCAAAGTGAGCCTATAGCTCCTACATTTAAGCTATTTTAATTAGGGTTCTTCCCTCCAACTTGAAGTCAGAGACAGCACCTACCCACCCACAAGAAACAATTTCCTGTCAGGTCTTCATCTGTCCATTACTTCAGCATGTCACCTACAATTCCAAAAAGCTCAGTGCTGTTTATGGTAACATGTCCTAATAGTTTTAATTCCTAGGTTTAATGCCTTGGGGATGTGGTTAGTCGGTACGGTAAGAATGACACGTGATTGGATAGTGCAATTATATATCTAAAGAAGTGTAGAAAATATTATCCCTTGCGGGTCATTGATTTCAGTTCATAGAAAGTTTTCCTATAATTTAGAAGGTCCTTTCTACAAGGACATAATTGTACATATTGAAAAAGAGACTACCAAACCAACAAAATGAAACAGTGTAGTATCTACACCATTATGTTGAGTTGAGGATTAAATGTGATAATGAAAGTAAAGTGTCCGATATATAGCAAACGTTCAATACATGTTAGTTACATTTATTGTTATTAAAAATAAAAAGAGACTAGTTTCCTGTATTTCTTATAAAATATCTTTTTATTATAAGTTGAGTGTGATTTAACTGTAAACTCTAAGGGTTTGAGGATATGTGAGTCTGGAGATCTGCCTTGCGGTGTCATATTTGGTTCTATGTGTAAGACTTGATCAACATCATTGGCAGATGGGGCTGGGGCTGGAGAAGGGCAGCCAGGAGAGGGTGAAATCTGGAAATCACCTTTTACAAGGGAGTGTCAAGTGGACTTGGTAGAAGACTTTAGAAGGGGATTTAGTATCTTGAACTTGAATGGCCTAAATTCCACCTTCCCTCTCATGTTAGGCACCATCTCTGAAAGGCCCCTGACAACTGGTGCTATCCCCAGGGAGTACCCTGCTTTTCAATGGTCTGTTTAGTTAGTTATGTCTAAATGCTAGGAAGTTCTTTGTTATATTTTCTGGTGGCTTTTGACATTGTCCCTTTCTTTCCATATTTACCCCCAGAGTCTAGAACAAATCTTCTGCTTACTCTTTCTCATCACCTTTCAAATACTTTTAAATAACTACCATTTGCCTCCAAAAGTGTTTTCTGAAGGCTTGTCTGCCAGTGTGGATCCTTGGCCATTCTCCCTGTCCTGCAGCTTTTTTCCTCCTTATTCTTTCTTGTCACCAATCCCTGCCCTTGGAATGGTCTACCTCATGCAGCCTACAGTGTGGTTCCTGTCACGGTTGTTACCCCACAATACTGGTCTCAGTTGCTTTGATTTATTAGAAGCTGCATCAAATGGTTTATTCATAATGTACTTGTAAGTTAAACCAGCATAAACTGTTACCCAACAGGTTTTCTCCATCTTCCCTCAATAGATTGAAAGAAAAACAGCTGAAGACCTTAAATTCACCACTTTGTCTTTGTGGTTTTTATCCTACTAATGAGCCTGTGGAAATCATTTTGGATCTGAATTTGACCTTCCAAGGTTTCCCTCTTAACTTCATGTTATCTGCAGACAGGCCATGATGAAATGTGAGGCTGCACACTCTTTCTCTTTGTGGGTGTAAGTGTTGACTTACTCTATTACTAGCCTGTTTTCCCATCACCATAGACCATATCCCTGTCCTAGACAGCCTCATTAGAGATATTTACCTTTGGTTTTGGCATGGATAGCCTAATCCAAGAAGGACCAACTTTGGCGTGTGTGAAGCCCAAGGCAAATATTATTTTTGGGGTCCCTATCTATATGAACAGTGTGAGTCACCCCAGATCAGCTTGTCAGCACCATTCTGCTACTCAATCTCATGCAAGCTAGTGAAAGAAATTCCATGAAGGCCAGTGGGAGCAATCATCTCATCAGAAGCTCAGTCCCAGAGCTCCTCAGGGCATCTTGTTGACACCACATCAACATGGGGTGTTGTTCCTGCCGTTTCCAGACACCAGAGGGAGGCATTAAAATTTTCAAGGGAGATACTCCAAAGCAGGGGGCATCTGAGGTGCAGGCTCTGAAGCAGGGCACCATTTGCCAGGCTCTATGGGGAGTACTATTGGAGAATACAGATGTCAAAATGCAAAATAAATACATGGGCCAGAAAATTGCTTATAGTACGTACCCTATGGTTGGTGTGTCTGAGGTTTCCATACATGTGTTAAACGTATAGTTAAAAGATAATAAAGAAGAAAAAGAAAAATAAAAAAATTAAATTAAAAAAATATGTTAAAAAAAAGTGCAGTGCAGAGATCTAATTATGGCTGGCCTAGGTCTTTGAGTGTGTGTGTGTATAATATATAACCTGTATACTATTATGTATAATCCAAATAACATGTTTATAATAGTATTCATCTTCTTGTTGTTTTATGTTCATTTAAATTCTTATTAACTTAATATAAGTACATCGTTTACAATAATTCAATTAATCTTAAAAGACTTATAGTGAAATTCTCTTCCCATTCCTTTTCACCTGCACCCTCACTCCCCAGAATATACTCAATTATTTTAGCTGCTCTTTGTTGTGCCCCTCCCCCCCTTCCTGGCATTTATCCTCATTTCTCATTAACATGTTATTCTGCTATTTCTTAATCAATTTTAGACATTACTGATTTTTAATGACTATTTAGCCGTATTTTATACAAACTCTCCTTTCCTATCTTCTAAATATTTATATTGATTAAATCAGTAGTCAGTGTTATGTTGTAATGGCCATATAAATAGTATTAGCTTTGGAGCCAAGTGTTATACCATGGTTGTTATTTCCTTTCTTGAACAGCTTTTTTTTCCTGTAGTTATTGATTGCCTCATCTTTTCTTCCCAATTAGTTTATTTTTCCAGTTATGTGGCATTTATGTTTTCTCAGTCTCTCATGTATTACATAGTTTTCAGTACTTTTTTTCCCCCTAAAACCTGCCCTCCCCTGCCCTTATAAACTCCTGCTCCAATTTGGTTTTTCTCTAATCATCCTGGGGTTTCCCTTTGCAGCCCTGTTAGAGTCCTGATTCTCACTTCTTCCTTTAACTTATTAACTCCTTTGTTTTCACAAAAACAACTTTTAGTAAGTTCTACAAAATGGTATGTATCTGAAAAGGTCATGATTCTTTCTCTTGCTTAATATTTGAGTGATTTAACGTTTTGGCTTGAACGTCATTTCCCTTTTGCTCAGTTATTTTCTTCTACCGTTCTTATTCCTGATCATTTTGTGTAGCTTTATTTTTTTCACTTTTGGAGCATTTAGACTCATTTCCTTATTACTAGTGTTCTGACACTTCATGGTGACATGTCTTCTGTTGAAATTTTAACTTTTTTTTTTTAATTCTTAAGAATCCCTTCCTCATCCCTACTTTCCTTCCCTTCTTCCTTGTTATTGCTTCCTTTCCATTGTCATCTGTGTTTTAGTTCCACTTTCTTTTTTCCCATTTGCTTTGGTCTCTTTCTTCATGGTGAAGGCTTTCATCAAATGCCTAGTGATTCTTGACTCTGATCTGAGCTACCCAAGTATTGCTTGACTATGGTCTGTGCACATTGCCAACCACTGGGGGCTTCTTTAGCATGAACAACAGCGAGTAGGCTTTTTGTCAAAGGACTCCCAGTTGACTGTATTTGTTGGTCTTTTCTCTGGGGCCACCCAAATTTGCAAGACATGAGTCTTGCTATGGCCAACCATTGGGCAGTGTTCCATTTATTCAGTCAGTGGCACTGAACCTAGCTCCTGCATTTTGTTGCACTTGAAGACTTTGGAGTCTGGAGCCTCCCTTCTTTCTCTAGAGAATTAGCCTTCGATGGGTGAGATGAGAGTGGGAGGGAAGAGGTGGGCTTGCATGGCCTTCTCTAGTGGGGCAGGGGAACCCCATATTCAGTTCCTTTTACAAATGTTAAAAATGATTGCCTAATTGAGGCTTGCATAAATACTCAAAATTATGATAAATGTAGGACCAACAAGAAAAAAGACATTGAAGAATTCACCCAGAAAATTCTTTCCCATCCAGCTTCTTAAAAAGAGGTAACTTTATTCCTTTTCCTTCTTTTAAAATGCAAAAAAGAAGTCCAGCTGACAGCACAAATATTCTTGTGCTTATATAAACTCAAATTATCCAAAATTTGAGTTCCTAGATCTGGCATATATTCTCTTGTCTAAATGAATTTCTCTTTGCCTGCCACTCACATAAACCATTGATTATCTGAAATCACTGAGTGCCCTCCATTCAGTTGGGATAATTAAAGCTACATCTATTTAAATACATAATAAAGCCCTGGGTTTCATCTTAACTCTTCACTCAGAGGGACTCTTACGCAAAATGTTGTTTTGCTGATTATGTTCCTCTGCTGGCAAGAGCTCTGCACATTTCCTTACCTAGACTTCATGCAGTATTTATAACATCTCTGCAAGGCAGAGGAAGAACCACCAAATCCACTCTCTCTACCTGTCTGCTGCTGTTTGCCTAATGGAAAGTGATGAGTGGTAAGGAGATTGAGTGGGTACCCTCGGATGGTCTCTTCTACTCCCTATTTCTCTGAGCCCTGCATTCTCCTGGAGGATCCTTTGGTAGACCTGATGCCCCTAATTATGCTTGCTGGGTTGAAGGAGGTGATGCAAAGTTAGCAGCCTTGCCAGTCTTTTTCTAGCATGTCAGAATTTAAACTGGAAAACAGTTTAGCAAGCTAGTGGTCTGCTGTGATCAGCCCTAAACTGTTAAACCTGTAAACTGTCATAAAATATGCATTCTCTGTTTGACCAGTTATTTGAGGCAGTTGCCGTGGCACTTGTCCACTCTCCCGTCTACACACAGCTCAGCACATGCCACTGAAAAGGGACAAACTCAGTTTAAAAGCTCATTTAGTGAATTGTGCTTCTTAGAAATTGATTTGGCTTAATGATAGAGAATGACAGGGACTGCTGTTTTATTTAGACAGGACTGCAAGAGCAAAAATTCTCCCTAATGGAATTGCCTTCAGCCATTGACAGGTTTTAAGAGTTTGGAGAGCTGAGGAATACTTATTAGTTAAAAGGGCTGATGGCTAAAGTCTTCATAAAGCTGTGATCATACATTGCTTTATGTGTTTCTCTCGATTTGGGGGCTTGGGATGTTGGGTTCCCTCCTCTCTGTAAATAAAAAAGTTCCAGTATAGCTGCTGTGCTAAAATTAAATATATACTTTTCCAAGGCTGTTTGACTTCCTTGACTGATATCAGCTTCCTTCATTTCTACTTCTTAAATGGGAGGCAATTATAAACTCTCTGACATCAAAATAGAATGTGTTGCCCTTGGCTGAATTTGGCTGGACACCTCACAGGTGGATGGAAGAAGGGGCTCCCCTTTCATTAAGTTAAAAGAGCAACAGGCTGTTGTTCTAAGGAATCTGTCAGCTTGTGGCTCTGCTTAGGTTTAAAGGTACATCGTACACTCTTTTATTTAAAAGTATAACCTGTTTTGAAGTGGAGT
This sequence comes from Dasypus novemcinctus, assembly GCF_030445035.2. Taxonomy (NCBI): domain Eukaryota; kingdom Metazoa; phylum Chordata; class Mammalia; order Cingulata; family Dasypodidae; genus Dasypus; species Dasypus novemcinctus. The sequence continues at coordinate 151,699,824 of NC_080676.1, read as the reverse complement.
TTTTACTTTGCTAGTATGTTAGTCAGGATGGGTTAGATTTTGCTGCAGTGAAAAGCCTCCCCTCACATCTCAGTGTCTTAACGTAACTTCTCATTCCTCCCATGTGTCTGATAGAGGTTGGCTAGGAAGTGACACTTGTCCTGGACGCTTAAGGACCCAGCCTGGCAGATGCTCCATCCTGACACGCTTCCATGACTGTAGGCAAAAGGACCAGAATGGGGTGAATCTGGCTTTTGTTTCATAGTGACACATGCGACTTCCCCTCACATTTCATTGGCCAAAGCCAAATGACATGGCCACACCTTCCTTTCAAAGGGACAGGAAAGATCTCCCCTCCCATGTGCCTAGAATGGGGAAAGCACAAATTATTGGGTGGACAACACTAATAATACTGCCGCTTGGCTTCTGGAGCAGTTGACGAGCTGGGGGATTGGGAGCAGTATGGTATATTAAGAAAAAATATTAAAAAGCATAATATGGGCAGAGATTGGGGTTAATAATAATTTTTTCTGTGCTATCCCTAATTTTTCCTGGGCTTTAGTTCCTTCAACTGTAAGAATGGTTCTCCTTAACCCCTTCTAGAGTAACATCTTTATTTCAGATATATTAAGTTTATAACTTGTATTTAGCAGAGCTTGCTATTAGGAGTTTTAAAGTATTTCCAGACATTCAGGTGTGATGTCAAGGTTGTAGGTATTTTCTTTTCCTTGCCTTCTGAGCTGGGGGGATGGAAAGTGGAGGGTCGTAATTGTGGCAGATAGAGGAGTGTCTTAGGGAACTGCATCCTTGGATGAGGACCTCCCACTGAGCACTGAAGTGCCAGGTGTTCAAATACAGTAGAGGTCTGTGCCACCTCGAAAGAGTATCATCTGAAATATCCCACAATGTCCTTGTAAAGTGGGTGAAAACACCAACTCCCGATGTCTAAAAGCCCCTCGTTTCCACTGAACTGGGCAAAGGGAAGTGCCGGTTTCTGTTCAGCTCTCCTTGCCCAGCACATTTCTTCCAGGCACTTTGAAAGACAAACCAACAGGGAGTCTTGCTTTTTGGAATTTCTGTTACAAACTTGTAGGGGTCGAACACTTTTAATGAAAGGTAGAATTTGAAGTATAATATTTTAGGGTAATTTTAGAAACGTATAAGGGTAATGTAGTTTGGAAGGATTTTTAAAAAGTTTTCTATTGAAAACAATACATACTTTATACAAACACACAGAAAAGTACACAACCTAATGGTGTTTCACAAAGCTAATACATCTGTTTCCAGCACCCAGATCAAGAAACACCTGTATTGCTTGCCTTTTTTGACCCATACCCTAGAAGCCTGTCTGTGCTTCCTTCCAGGTGCTAGCCTTCCTCCCATTACCACCGACAATGTCTCTCCCATCTTCTAAGAGCATGGATTAGTTTTGCCCATGTTTGTGCTTTATATAAATAGATTCCTATTGTATATACTCTTTTGTGCCTAGCTTTTTTCCCCTCAGTGTCAGGTTTGTGAGATTTATCTGCATTGTAGCCTATAGTTGTGGATCCTTCCTTCCTGGTACTGCATGGTTTTTGCATTGTGTGAGATAAAACACACATTTTTCATCCATTATTCTGTTGCTGGACGTTGGCTAGTTTCCAGTTTTGCCCATTTGGGGATGGTGCCACTTTGAACGTTATGTTTCATGTATTTTGGTGAGCCTGCAAACACATCTCTGCTGGGTATATACCTGGGAGTGCATTTTCTGGGTCACAGGATGGGCACATGTTCAGCTTTAGTGGACTGTGCCAAATAGCTTTCCAAAGCTGTACCAACTCTGTCTTACTCTCCCATCAGCTGTGCTCCATGTCCTCACCAGTGCTTGGCGTTTTCTTCTTGGAGATTTGCTTTAGCAAAGCATCCTTGCTAGATTGTTTTTCCATCTGAACCGGGTCCTTACCTAATAAAAAAGAGGGAAAAATCATCCACATAGTAAAATACTTGTTCAGGCTGATGCAGGAAGAGACCCAAATGTCAAACATTGTACCTTGAATAAGGCTGGGGCACCCATGGTGGTTGTATGCTCTGTTGGAGGATCTTGACTTCTACTTCTATCTTGAGTAACACTAATGTAATATAGTAGGACAAAATGTAAGATAATGCCTTTCAAAAAGGAGATAAATGCACAAATTTGAAAGAAAGGTGAGAGTTTAAGATGAATCTCATATACAGACACGTGCATTTTTTTCCTTTTCAAGTTTCTCAACCTGCCAGTTTTTCCCTGTAGCTCCCATTGCTTTCATATCCTCTCCCACTTGGTCCTCACCAGATGATTGTATCAGGTGGTGTTTCTGCTGTATCTTTAGAAAAAGTCTAGTTTGGTTGCATTCCTCTCCAAGACACAGGCAAATATGTATTACTATAAATACATAACTGTAACAACTGCCAGACTGCCCAATGTGAGGTGGCTCTCTTGGCAGAAACCATTTTTAATATTTGGAGCAGTTTCTTTTGTGGTAACCTTACTAATGGGATTTAGACATAATACAGACACAGCGGTTCCTGACTTAAATTTCAGTTGCCAACCAGCATGGAGAGTAACGAGCTGCTGGGATACGATCAGTAGAGTTTTGTTTTCAAGCCATCGCTTCGTTGAGTTATAAAACTGATGGGACATATCAAAGAAAAACAAAAATCATTGTGTTTGTGCATGAAAAATGTTATTAGCTGCTTCAGTATTGTAGTGGTTGAAGAGACCATTTCTTCTGACAGCCTCCCTTTGGGCATTTATTAAGCTTCTCTGGGCTTAAGAGGACAACCAGAAATGTCCAGGACCCCTTCACTTCCAAATACTCACTGATTGAGTTCTAAAGAACCATTAATAGCAAGTTATTACCCCACGAGCTGTCTCCCCCAAAATATCCTCTGACTTCCACCTTCCAGGCAGTCTTCCCGCTGCGATGTTCCCTGTCTCTGGTGGGTGTCACTGAGCATTGTCTTAGTGCCCCTTCTGAACATGCCATTCTTGGCCCCTGGAGTGCTCCTGTGTGGTCCGCTAAGACACTTCTGCTTTTGGCTGCCATGAATTACTTCCCCAACCCTAGTTTTTTATTTACTGCTCAACCCTGGATTGGACAGTTGGATTTGGGTTGCGGAGGTTCCCTAGGAGCAGGGCTGTTGTGTCTTCTTTCATGGCCAGTGATGTACCTGTGGCCACTCATGCCTTGTCACTGACTGCTACTCTGGGGGTTGACATCATCATAGAGCAACGCACTTGCCTTGAAATTGGAGTTTTCACATAGGCAAGTGAGTTCAAGAATTGTACTGGGTGAACAGATGTGACAGCTTCGTTCTGGACATTCCTTGGGGGCTGGGGACTCTGACCTGAAAATAACTTTTTAAAATCAGTTTTCTGAAGGAAGAGGTCAGAAAGGTTAGCCTTACCCATTTACCCATGGGTTATCTCGACCTGTCACCTTGACTCCCAGGAACTGCTTTGGAAATCCATGGCTTCCTCTCCATACACTTCCTAAAAGGTGGCTGTTTCTTTCTGCCCCCTCTTCCTTACAGACCACCAGCCAGACGGAGCTTGAAAACTGGATCACCGCAATCCATTCTGCCTGTGCAGCTGCCGTTGCAAGGCACCACCACAAAGAAGACACGCTCCGCCTCCTGAAGTCAGAAATCAAAAAGCTGGAACAAAAGATTGACATGGATGAAAAGATGAAGAAAATGGGCGAAATGCAGCTGTCTTCAGTCACCGATTCGAAGAAGAAGAAAACTATATTAGATCAGGTAATCGTTCTTCTCTTTTTAGACCCGGATGAAATCGTTAGGCCTTTCAAGTTTTCCTCCTGCCTTGGAATCGCGTGACACATCGGTTATCTCGTTGTCAGCCTGTCATCCGGGCTGCTAGATTCTTTATTGTGACTGTCAGTTTTCCTCACCCATTGTTCACAGTTGATTGTTATGAGCTAAAGGGAACAATATTACTTTGAATGAAAGAAATCTAATAGAGGAGCCTTTTCGCTCCCCCCAAGAGCACACTATGCTAGGGAATCTGTGTAATTAGAAAGTCTGCAATTTCATTCCGCACGTTGCCAGGTCGACTTGGAGCTGAACTATGGTGGGGACTCATTAATAATAAATTTAGAAAGGCTCTTTTGGTTTCTCTCATATACAGGTAGAATGCATTTCAAAACAAAATATGTGTAATTGCTATGTATGAGCTTAGTGTATTCCATGCTAAAAAGGGAAGATTTGCTACATTGAACAGAAAACATTATTGCCTGCTTGTTATTTGTTTTAACTAGCCACCTAGTCTTGCTTTGAAACTTCATTGTAATGTTTCGGGAGCAGTTATGTGAATAAATAATATTTGTATAATTTGAACAATTGATCGCAGGGGCCAGCACGTGTTCTTCCACATTTCTTTCCCTCTATTACCTGATGATGTATTTCAAGTCTAGGTAAACAAGGTAGACATCAGCCATTAATCATTGTCTGTATCAGCATCACCATCACTGAGCTTTCACTACATTGCCAGACCCTGGACCAACTCTAATCCTTACCTTATCTTAGACACCGCACCAGCTTTAGGAGCTAGAGATTATTTTCCCACTTTCAGAAAAATGAGGAAATGGCGTAGATGCACTCTAGAATTACAGATACGTAGTCACTAATCTGGTTCTCCACCAGCTCAGGTTTCCTGCTTCCCCACTTGACTCTGTAATACCCACCTCCTCCCAAAAACTCTGTTCTTCAGTTAGCCTCTCTTTTTTTCTGGATATACCTCTAATGCCCATAAACATGAAATCTTTAATGGGTGGGCACGGAGCACTTACTAATATTCTTTCTGTTTATCATACTGCATTTTTGGCTACCTATCTTTGCAGAAAACATGTAAGCTCTGACATGTCACGTACCTAAGAAACTTAGGGTACCTTTTGTTGATCCTTTAAGGCTGTAGTTAATACCTTTACAGCGTACACATTTGTAAGATTTGTGATAACGTTTGTTTCCCCCTTCTCTCCCGTTTTCTTCTCTCATGTTTGCACTGCTGTAGATCTTCGTTTGGGAGCAAAATCTTGAACAATTCCAAATGGACCTTTTTCGGTACCGCTGCTATCTAGCTAGCCTCCAAGGTGGGGAGCTGCCAAACCCCAAAAGGCTACTTGCTTTTGCAAGTCGACCAACGAAAGTGGCCATGGGCCGCCTTGGGATCTTCTCTGTGTCATCTTTTCATGCCCTGGTGAGTAGAAGCTCTGATGTAATTTTGAAAAATATCCTTCCCAACCCTTAATATGAGTCGGACTTGATAGGAATCTCCAGGTGTTTAGTTTTCTCTTGAGTATGGATTTCTGATGAGTCCTCCCTTTAAGGTGGATGCAAATCTTTGCTTGAACCTCTTCTGTAACTTACTGCTTAAACCTTTCTTGAGGGGGCCTGAATTACGGTGTAAAGAAAACGTGAAAGGTAGGGTCTTAAGAGATATTGCATGTTGTGTTTGTTGATAGCCCTTGTCATCTTTAGTGTCCTGTTTTAAAACCAAATACATGTTTTTATATTAATCTTATAGAACTGGTGAGTGGAGATGTCTCGCATCGTAAGGAAACATGATTTTCTCACTTTTTCTTTCAAACACACCTCTCTCATCGCCATGTATTGAAAACAGATCTCTTTGGACTTATTTAGTTTGCTCCCTTCTCACTGTATTTTTATCATTGCTTTGATGGTCATAAAAACTTGATGCATGTGAGGAAAGCGAAGAACTTTCATGATTCACCAAGCAAATATATGCATTGCTTGGGGGAGGGAATTTTCATCTGACATCCAAAGGTGCAGATTGTGTAGTTGTGTTTTGTGTTTGCAATCTGTAATTTCATGTACTTGCTAAATTGCGAACAGCTTTTTATGTGCTTTTGGCTCCTTTCTTGTCAAAAATCGCTATTCGAGTAACATGAATTTAGCCTATCCAAGTCGACACCCACTAGGAATGTACTGCACCTTAGCCCATTTGCTATGGATCTAAATGTGAAATCTCAGGTTCCAGAAACTGCTTTGGAAAACCTTTGCTGTGCTGCTCCTGTCTTGCCATGTCAGCTGTACCCTTCAATTGAATTCAGAGCTGTAATTCAGTCAGAGGCGTTTGTATTCTTTATAAATAGATTAGCGTCGTCATTCAGATAATTAGGGCTAGATTTACATTTTTAAAGAAGTCTTAAACCAATTGCTGGAGTTATTAAAACTGGCATCCTGGTTTGTTCTGCTAATTACAGCTCAGCTCTTGGTCTCCCTGGCTACCACCTCTCCACAGAGCTATTAAGTCCAATTTTTTTTTTTTTTTTTAGTAGTGGTGGGGCAAAGTGCTGTGATGACTAAATCTTGCAAGCCATTTCAGTTCGTGGCCTAGATCTGCTTCTCTGAGACCTGGGCACTAGTTTTTAGTTTAACCCAATCTCAGTGTGCCTCGTCTGCAAAAATTTGGGGATAGAAATTGGTATTTACTCCCTGGTAAGAATGTTATGAATTAAGGGAACATTTTTGTCATGGGAGCTCATGGTGACAGGGAGGCAACGTCAGTATTGATTCTAAACCCCAAGCACCAACACAGCTCCCTCCTTGTGATGGAGCTTGATAGATCCTGGAGAAAATAATTTTGCTTTGTCCCTAAAACTTCTACGGTTTAATTATTTCCTTCAAAACCAGTAGCGCCAGCGTCTATGAGAAGAAGAGATAAAAGCCACCGTATTTCCCTTCCATGATTTATCTCCAAACCTTCTAATTTCCTATCTCAATACATACGATTTGCCTGCACTCCTCCTTTGGTGGGCAGGATTAAAATTTGGCTTAAGTTGGGGGTGGCAGAGTTCCTAACTCTTATTTATTTCTTTACTGATCAGTGATTTTTAAAGAAGAATATTCAATTCCACATGTTCAATTCTATTTCTTCTCCTTTTGTTAGCCTTGTCAGCAGTGTGGATCTGAGCATTTTCATGTGCTTGCACACTTCTCTTTTCCACGAGGGGTTTCATTTCAGATAGAACAAGATAAGCGAGCCTATGAGAGGTCTCCCCCTGTTTTTGGCTTCCGCTGCTGCTGAGCATGCCAGGCAGGGAATATTATAGTCTGATTTCTTGAAATCTTATTTTTTCCTCCTCTCCTTGTCATTTGACCCCAAGGAATTTTTTTTTCCCTGGGAGTTGAAACGTCCCTCAATTTAGCCTTTGTCCAGACTTTTTTTTTTTTTTTTTGGTCCTTTTAAGTGGGGGAGAAGTGGGAGGAGGTGTGAGGGAGGAGATTTAAGCTACAATTTAAGGACCATTCACTAGGAGAGCCTCCCATAAGGCTGAGTGATTTGCAGCAATTAACTAAAGGGTCCCTGCTGTAGCCTTTGAAAGAAGGTTATCATTGTTCTTGTTTGCACAGATGAGCAGAAAGAGAGAGTCATCGGGTTCCAGATACAAAGGGAGGCATTGTCTGGTCAAAGATCATCATGGAGAAACTCTTGAGCACTTGTCCAGTAGTTTTGTTTTGTTTTGTTTTCCCTGCCAATCTTTCTTCTAAATCTCTTTGCTCATTTTCAGTCATTATTGTCTTGGGGTAGAGGTTACTTTTGCCGTTTGGTAGGCCTCAGACAGTTAAGGATAGTTCCTATAAGAACATTAAATCAAGTGCCCATTCCTTAAACAGAGTGTAAACATTTCATCAACTGGTCAAAGAATATTTGTGGTTCCGAGTTTATCTTTTGACTCTTAAAAAAATTTTTTTTTTTACAATTAAAGCTTTACTCTCTAATCATTGTGGCCATGTTCTATAGGCTCTCTGCTTTTGCTTTTTGGTGTTTGTTTATTCATTTATTTATTCAGTCAACAGATTATCTACCTACCATCTCTCCAGTGATAACCTAGTGGTTAAGGTCAAAGCAGTGAACAACAGAGTTCTGCCCTACTAGGGCTGATATTCTTGTAGAAAAAGGATACTAACTAACTATGCAATTAAATATACTCAATTAAATACAGATTTCGATGTGTACTCTGAAGGAAGTAAAGAGGGCAGTATGCATAGGCACACATGTCTGTCAGCCTGCTTGTGTGTGTTTAGGTATGCCTCTATTGAAAGATTTATTTATTTAGAGATGGATATATAAATATAAGAACAAAAGAGCATCCCCACCCCCCACCCCCCAGGATTTCAAAATTTAACACAATTTATTCAGTGGTTTTCAGCCTCATTTTATGATATTCTTAACTGATACTGACCTACTCCTTTGAGCGTATGTGTGCGTCAACACGCTATAATTTAATCCTTTTATAACCTTTGTTTTCCTTTATCTTAGAAAGGGGTGTGAGAAAAGGAGAGAAAATTTTTGGGTACTTAGCATTGCCTTTTGTTTTGTGAGTTTGTTCCCCCATAACACCTGGGGTGTAACAGTAAATTAAAGATCTTTCTCTCGTATAAAAATTCCCAGCAGTGTCCCGGCTGCCACCTTTTGCTGTGCCCTGATCTGGGGTTTCTCATGTGTTAAGCTGAGAAAATGCAAAACCTCTTGGGTGGCTCATCTTCCTCTTTCCATTGGGGACCCAAAGCCTTCCCCCTAATACCCTTGCAAAGAAGCTGCCTTAATTCCCATTTTTAAGGGTAAGCGGGGGTTTTGTCTACCTGTTTGTGGTGCTTCCATGGTGTTTACTCTGTCAGTACTGAAAACCCCAGTGAGGATTGCCTTCTAATCAACACTCTGACTTGTGGGGAGGCCCCTTCTGTTGCCCAACAGTTTCATGCCCTCACCTCCTGCCAGTTGGCACCATCGCGCTGGGATGCTCTGCGTGGGAATCTCTGACAGGTTCCAAGACCTTCACCTGCAGCACCAGAGTGGGTGGGGCGTTTCGTTTCAAGTCAATCCTGCTGTCCTGCCACTCCCTGTTTTGAAAGGAGAACCAGTGGGTGGCCTAGTGAGGCCTCCTGGCAGAAGGCACCCTAAGTCCTGGGACTGCTGACAAGCTGTGGGATAAAAGCTGAGTCTGAATGTTTTTGCCTGGGATAGGACTTTATGGCGTCCTCCTGGCAATTGAGCAGTTGTCGCAGTGGCGGTTTAAATTTGAGGGAGATTTCCTTGGGAACTGTTTCTCTGGGTTGTTGGTCCCTTGCAAATATCTCAGCAGTTTCGTGCCCTTTTCTTTAAGCCAAAATGCAAGTTTTATTTCCCCTTCACCAGCACTTAGGACATTTAGGACTAGTGGCTTTACCGTCTTTGAGGACCCAGGCCCCTTCTGTTTTTGTTCTGCCATCCTTGAAAGGTTCTTTGGAAGGTCCTAGAGCAGCTACATCCCTCCACTAGGAAAGAGGACCTTGAAGGAGAGCAGAGTGCCATTTCCTCTTAAGGACAATTCCTGGAAGTTGCAAATACCCCTTCCTCCTGCATTCCATTGACCAGATCTTAGCCACAAACCCATGACCTGCTGCAGGGGCTAGGAGGGCACGTGCTGGGCTCCAATGGGGCTTCTCTGACAGAGGAAGAGGGGAGAATGGGTATTGGGAAACAACTAGCAGACGCCTAATGAGGAAAGCGATTATGTGTAATTCTGAGAAAACTGAATAGAGGAGATTGGTAATTTTAGATTTAATGTGGAATCACAGGAACCCAAATCTGCTGTTTTTCAACATTTTTGCTGACGTGCGGGTGCCACTTTTCATTAGGATGCAGAAACAGCTTGTAGCAATTGGGGAGAATCTCAACAAAGTAGGAATGGTTAACTTGATGCTGCGGTTTAAGCCAGTGATACGAAGGATAACTAAGTCTTGGAAACTTAAACATGTATATATATAATGTATGTAATAACATGTATATATAATTCTTAGAAACTTCATATGTATATATATCATTGCTATTTTATATTTTCCTGATGATTTCAAATTAGATAGAGCTTGTTTTCTTTGGAAAGGAAAGAGTAATTTTTTAAAAAATGCTTTAAAATGATTGTCAACGTTTCATTTCCATTTTGAATCCATGAAAGGTCCCCAAGGTCCCAAGATGTTTGAGCCATGGAATAAATGCTTTGGGTGGCAGGGTTAGTGCTGACTGGAGTGATGGAGGAAGGTTTCAAAAGGGTGGGATTGAGTGGGGGCCGTGAGGAAAGGTGGGAGGTCCTGACACATCTGTGTCGTTGATGCTCCTCCTTGCCGTCATCAGGTGGCAGCACGCACTGGTGAAACTGGAGTGAGGAGACGTACTCAGGCCATGTCCAGATCCGCCAGCAAGCGGAGGAGCAGGTTTTCTTCGCTTTGGGGTCTGGACACTACCTCCAAAAAGAAGCAGGGACGCCCAAGCATCAATCAGGTAGGTGCCAGTCACCCAGCCGCCTTACTTTGGGTTCTGTTTGCATGTATATTTATTGAAACTTAGTATTGTTTAGAGTCAACTAGTTGGCACAAGGAGGTTAGTCATACTTGGCGCTTTTAATAGATAATGCCTATCCACCACATCAGCTGTGCTATTTTATCACTGTGCTCTTGTCTTTCCAAACCGTGATTAATTATAGACCAACCGAAAGTACACGATTGATTCATCCTGAGTCTTCAGAAAAAGCCAGGCTTGATGATAAAGCCAAGGGGGCAACTGAATAAAGTCTTTTAAGCTGCCTCTTGCCCCCAGGGGAATCTGGTGGTTTGCCCTTGATTCTTTGGGGTTATACTTTAAATGGGCAAGTTCTTAGCCAGAAATCTGAGAGCTCTCATTCACCTCCATGACTGCCTTAGCCCAGGTACCACGGCTTGGAGGGGATCTCAGTGCATCACGAATGACACCTGTGCCTGGCCCCCAATAACCATATGCTGTGGCCCCACTCTTTCCACTAATTATACCCAAGGTCCTTTTCTTGCTGGCGTTATATCTGGAAACTCATTCTGTTATTTTCACCCTTTCCCTTTGCTTTTGAGAAGTATCTTTAGAACTGCTTGTTTAGATTTTAGGGACTTGAAGGAACATGGGTATTTGTCTTTTGGGGAGAAGGAAAATATCTAATTAGTGGGCTCCAGTGGACAGACAGCTTTGAGCATTTGGGAGGTCATGACTAGAATTACTCCTTTGACCTACTCATTCCGTGTCCATTGAAAGGTAGGAAGAAATCAATTGACTAACTTCGTAGAAGTACCCGTTCGTATTTGCTCTCATGATTCCAGTGTTTAGTTTACTTAACAACTGAAGGTTTAAAATTAGAGTCTCCCCAAAAGCTGTTGCGCTGAGTCCCTTTAACTGGCCAACGTGCCACCGTTTCCTTGAAGGAACCTGCGGGAGACCAGAAGAATAAATGCTGGAGAGATTCAGGTTGAGTGATATCACAATTGGATCTTTAGGGTGTGTAGAACTCTTGGTTGGGCACCAGGAGTTTTGCACCTGGGTAAATCTGAAGAAGAGAGTGTTGGGGGAAAGTCATTGTTGCTTCAGAAAAATCACATATGAGACCTGATGGCTCATGGAAGACATGACCCATTGGGGTTTCTTCCTCCTTTTGGGAGATGGGTGATGTTTTGCTCTCCTGCTTTGTCAGCACAGATTACTCAGCTCGCCACTATCAGTGTGTCAGGACTTTGTAGTTGGCAGTGTGGTCTGTCCTTCTATTGAAAGCCTTCGTTCTTGGGGTTCTATTTATTGGGACCAGGTTGTGTGACAGCCCATTGGCCCTGGAATATGTGACTGAGTTTAAATGAATCCAAAAGAATTTCTTAACCAACACTTTTAAAAATCAAAGGATGATGTAGTATCTTAAAAACAGTCGTTGTAATTCTCAAAGAATTTTGACACTCTTCTCCTTGCTTAGCCGTAAGCATACCAATAGAAATTCAGTACTTTGAAATGGGCAAAAGTCAGATGTTTTTCTATACTTAATTTGCACTGGGATAAAGTCTATTTTAAAAAATCATGTACATTTTCCTGATAGTACATACTCGTTTCGGGGTAATGCATAAAATTCTTGGTGTCCAAGAGTTTGCTTTTGATCACCTCGTGCCATCAGTACTCTGTTGTGATTTTTTTCATTTCTTCAAGCCAGCAGGATTCATTAAATTTCTAAAATAAACAAGTTCTTTTTTTTTTTTTAAGTAAAAAGAAAACTTTTTTATGGTTTAAAAATTATACACTTATATTTTCAGGTTCAAATCAACAAAATATTAAAGTTATCAAATGTCCAAGGCTGCATCAGAAATTCTTCATTGTGACCAAATCTAGTTCATAGCATTTGCTAGTTTATTTTCTTTAAATTCAGAGGAATAGTCCAGATCTAAAAACAAACTTTTTTTTTTAATGTCAAAGTATGTGGAGAGTCATCTAAATGTAAGGACTTGTTTTTCGTGATCCACTGCCATAAATTATTTTGACCTGCCTTAGGATTTGATGTGGGAGTATCTGAAAATTTCTCTAATGATTTCTAATAGCCATGCCTATTTTCCTTCTCCCTCACCATGATCCATTTGCCCCCTTGCCCAGATTTCTTTTTAAGATGATACTTTTGTATACACAGGTGTTTGGTGAGGGGGCTGACTCCGTAAAGAAATCTTTAGAGGGAATATTTGATGACACTGTTCCAGATGGCAAGGTAAAAATAAACACATGTTCCTTTTCTAAAAGTACCACAAGCACAATCAACATGTACACAATGCAGTGGTGTATGGGATACTAAATTTAAGTAGACTCAATGTTAAAACTGAAATTATTGGTTAAAATTATGTAACAAGTCAATGAGAGATGGAAAATCGTTTTAGGTTTAAAAACTTGGTAATAAGAACTTTCTCCTGTTGCCATAACATTTTCAGTACCTATCATGTGAATATATGTGTCCAACTAGAAAGTCAACTAGGAAATTTGGGTTCCAAGTGATTGAATATTTTATGCCATTGCCAATTCTTGTTACACATCTTTTCCCAAGAGGAGAGTTCTTATTGCCCATACATGCTACTTTGATCCCATTACTTTCCAAGAATTGTTCTGATAGTAAGTTGTTTAAAAATGCATTTGCCTCCCAAGCCCGAATATTCAATGAAAGATACACAGACTTGGCTAAATCATGTGCTTGGATTTAACAGGGTTTTCAAACTAACCCAACTGACAGCCCATGAATAGTATTGATTTTTTCTTGTCCACTTTTTCGGCTTCTTAAAAAAATGGGCATCCCTAGTTTTGAAGACCCTACTAGTGCTGCCAGTGGTCTCTTTGTTTGGGGAGTTCTGATTTGATAAGGTGACCTTGGCATGATCCTCTGTTACTCAGACTCAGGATTAGTATTGCAGGATTCAGCTCTTGGTTGCCATGGAAGCAAGTGGTGATTGGTCAGCAGTGGCTGAGAAGTCCTTTAGACAGAGCTGAGCCCCCCAAGCTACAGTGCACTGGGGGTTGAGGCTCTTGGAGGGGGAGGAGAGATTGGCCCATAGAAAGGCCAATCTTAGCTGTTTTACTTGAGGGTTATGTAATTGTGTATACCAAGGCTGCTGCCTTTGGAAAAACCTACTATGGCATTCTCTTCGAGCATCTCTATCGCTGATGAAATTAAATTGCTGTACCTGTGTGCAATCCAAGCATATTTTTTCGTGTTAACATATTCATTTCCAGAGTTGGCTAATTCCTTACACATACCATTATGAGTACTCTCTTAGTGTTGGGAATATCCTTTCCGGGTACACAGAACTTGGAAGTCACAGAACCTTTTTCCATTGGATTTCCGTGTAGCTCTGCTGTTTTTCCATTTTCACAAGATACCTCTTTATCCTGTATCCTGGCTAGAATGCCTGATTCTCAAAGAACAATTTCGATGCAAAGCATGGTCTGATCCAGTGCTAAGGGGCACTTATTTAATGTGGCACATGGGGACTGAGTAGGAAGATTCCAATTAGAGTTAATGGGATTTAGGCAAGTTGATTGCTTTTTGACAACTCCCTCTCTGGGGTCCAACTTCTCTGGGAAAAGCAACGTCATTCAAAGGCAAGGCTGAAATTGTCTTCTGCAATGGGGTTTAGTTAGTGGCCTTCACTAAGAACGCGCCCGTTCTTTTTATGTATATAAACTATGTCACCACCTCTCAGCCTTTTGTTTGGAAATTTGCTGCCTTTTGTGATCTGCTGATCCCTGCCTTGTTCTTGATAATCTGTAGAATATATTTACTAACCAGTAGCCTGGTTATAAACTAATAACTGAGGCTTATTGAGCATCAATATTACGTCTATAAAGTGCTGAGCACAGTTCTTTCTCAGCTTATTTCCCTGATCTTCTAAGATTTCATCAGTATCTGGAGTGTTCTCAGTAACTGGAGTTTAGCCATTTAGCTTGTGTAGTTTTAACGCAGTTGCTGAATGAGTACAGAAGACATGTCCTCTCTCACACTCACAAACTTGGTGGCTACTCCTTGGTTATCCGGCAGCGTAATGTAGAAGTGATGGCAGCGGTATACAAAGACTTGTTTTTGCCACATCATGCCATCATCATGCCACATCAAGTCCCTGACGCTCGCTGAACTTCACCGGGGAATTGGGGGTTATCTGTCTCCTAGAGTTGTGCTAGAGGTCAAATGAGAGCACAAAAATGATGCTACCTTGTCAATATGTAGTGTTGTAAGGTTATTTTTATTTTTTAAATTCCCTCCTGCTCCCTCCCCTCCTCTCCCTGTCTCCACGGACTCCAGGGTTTCCCCTGGGCCAGTGCCACCATTTCTGCCCTGTCCCCCTTTCATAGGAATAGATAACCCCCGTGTGCCACCTGGGACTGTAAGATCATTAGGGAGCAGTTCCTGCTTCTCCGCTGACTTGATTTCTTCTTACAGAGGGAAAAAGAAGTGACCTTACCGAGCGTCCACCAGCACAACCCTGACTGCGACATTTGGGTCCATGAATATTTCACTCCGTCCTGGTTCTGTCTGCCAAATAATCAGCCAGCCCTGACAGTCGTCCGGCCAGGGGACACGGCTCGGGACACCCTGGAGCTGATCTGCAAGGTACGGGGCCACGTGGGGTTGTTTCCTTAAAAAGAGCAGAATGGGGTGGAGAAAACTAAGGTGAACCTGGGAATCAGAGTCAGCGAGGGAGAGGAAGGGGCTTTAAAACACTCTTCCACTTCATTGCGAGCAGCCTGGGCTCCTTTGTGATAACATGCAGAAGAAATGTCCACGGATTCTTCACCTTTGGCGGGAGGAAGAATTCTCGAGTAGCTTCCTTCTTTCAAATTTGTAATAAACGTACCACGTGCACTTTGCAAGAATTTTAGAAAATTAGGTAAATAGCAAGGTAGGAAATGAAGGTCAACGTCACCCACCAAATCCAGAAATAACTACTGTGAGCATGGTGCTGTCCTTCTTTCCAGAGTTTTTCCTAGACGCATACACACACACACAGACATATCTTCCGTGGAGTTCTATCCTGTGTTCTGTTTTATAAGCTGCTCTTTAACGACTCCTGGTACACTGTGAATGCCTGCAGGGTAGGGAGAACCTCTCTCGCGAAATCTAAGTCTGACCTCCATGGTGGTGTTTTTTTCTCATCCCGTGAATACGTAATTGGCTTCTTTTTTTAGCCACAAATGATTGTGTGCACTTCCTCTGCTTTTGTCTTAAGCCACAGAAACTTCTTGATCTTGGCCCAGGTGAACCTGATTTCACTTTCTCCCTCTGAAGCCAGATGAGTGACCCTGAGTGAGGGAAGGGGAATGGGAAGAGGAACGAGAGGAAACTTTCCCGTGTGCTTGCTTTTGCTGTTACATCATTAAGAGCGTGGTTAGACTTATTCAGTCGTCATGGCAAGCCTGAGACAGAGCTGATGCTCATTTTACAGATGAAGAAAGTGAGGCTCAGAGAGCCTTAATGAACTGCCTGAGGTCACATCATAGTCAGTGGCAAGGCGAGGCTGAGCCCAAGTCTGGGGCCTCAAGCCTGTGGGCATCTGCTGGTCAAGAACTATTTGATCCTGGCCAGGCATCAGGGAGGATTGGCTGTAGGGGTGGGAAGAGCCTGGGATATTACGCTTAGGGGAGTGAAATCCTGGGACTGCTGAAGGGAAAGTGAAAACCTGTTCTATCATGAAGACACAACGTTGGATGAATAAAACGTTTTTAAGACCTCCGCATTGAACGCAATGGCTTATAGGCACTGAGAAACTTCTAGCACCTCCGCAAGTACCTCAATTCTATAATTCTGTCCTCAGCAATTTTTGTGTTTGTTATTTTTTAAACAAATCACTTGGGCCTTTGTAAAGAAAAAAATGTGGTTTTTCATATGAGCGGGTGAAATGCAACGTGTAGCTCATATAAACTTTCCAGATAGTCTTACGTGGAGGAAAAATGAAAGAGCCACTTGGTGAAGGACAAAACTGAAATGAGCCCTAAGGTGAAAAATAAATGATAGACTCTTAGACGCTTTGAATCCTTCACGTGTGTGAGTTCTAGCTCTTTGAAGATAACGGTATTTCTGTTCACAATCTTTCATTTTAATTACTTAACAAAATTGGCCTATTGAGGATTTTTGCGTTCGTTTATTTATAGATTAGCGTGATTCTTCAGAGGCCCGTTAATGTTCTGCATTGCTGTGGGAGTTATTCTCAGAACTGCAGCTGAAGGAGTGGAAAATAGGACTTTCTGGCCTTTTTGTATAAGCCAAACTCTGAACGGTCTCTCTAGGGAGTAGCATTGCTTTGGGTCACTGGCTTTAGATTCAGCCAGGAATGGAATGTTAGACCAGATTTTCCCAACACCAATTGGTTAGGTGAAAATTGCTCTATGACTGGGCGAATGAGTAGTTGGCCTTATTTTCAAGCTTTCTGCTTTGCTAGAAACTAAGGGAATGTGGGATCATATCATATCCTGTAAAATAATTTATCTCTGTCACTTCAAAAGTTTTTGGTGCATCATTACTGGACAGCTCCTTTTCTCTAACAATAGAAGGTGGTCCTGCCCAGTTCTCCCTTGGTCTTTACTTTTTTCCCCAAAAGCATAGAAATAAAAGAAAACACCATGCTGTGGGGCAAACTCATGTCTCATGAGTTTAAAAACAGAAAACTTTTGTGTACACTTGGTTAAATTGATGGTGTCTTGGGAAAGCACCCATGTCGGATAAATTACAGAGTGTGCTCAGAGCCAGGTGCATGTCTAAAGCTTGCCCCTCTTTTGTTACTAGTGCAGCCAATTTTATTCTTAAGTGGGAAACAGATAATGGGGAGAACAGTACCACATGTTATTAACGCTCTAATACGGTGAGTGTGTTTTCGTTTTTTGAGGAGAGATTGAAGGCAAAACAAAGTGGCGGTAAGAATGCCTGTCATTTCATTATTGTCATTCTCAGCACTGGTGATGTGGCTTGCTCCAATACTTAATAATCAATCTCTTTCTTCTGTCTCTTGCATTCAGCTCATTCTCTTTCCTATTCTATCTGATCCACATCATTTCACATCAGTTTGCCATCTACCATCTGAGCACCAGTGAAGTTCTGGTATAGTAAATGTTTCATGTACAGTTCATGTTGTAGATGTTACTAAAATGATGGTTGCTGAATATAGCAGGTAGACATGTTGGCCCTCAGGGTTGTGGATATATTCTGGTTTTTGCAATTACCAAAATAATTGCAAAAGAATCCATTCACTCATACTCACTGATGTTGTTAATGTGTAACTGTGGTGTCAATTTTATATCATGCTTTCAGTAGGTTGGCCAATTGCTTGGCCAATTTTCATTGGCTTTTAAAAAATCAAAGGTCACTTTGAAGCAGAGGGGGAAACTACCTTTGGGAATTCTGCATTAGCATTTTTTTTATGCATGTGTGTGTTTGTGCATGCATTTCTGTAGGCAGTAACTGCATGCTCTTGGGTTTCCCAGAGAAGTTTTACTGAAATGGGAGACGATAAAAAGAAATGGAAGAACAAAACATTGATTTGGAAGAGCCATCACAAATTCTGCAACACATTATCTTCTATTTTAATTGGCTCAAATTATTTGCTGAAAAAGATCTACATTGTGCTTTGCTCTTTCATCTTTTGACACAGTTGTAAGATGTGAATTAAAAAAATTATGCCAACAGAATTAATACTTGTTCTACAGTGATATTTATCTTGTGGTATAATTTGCTGTTTTATCACCTCAAAATGAATCAGGTGCTGTCTATGTTCCTTAACTTAATATACATTGGAAAACCAATTGGTACCATTAAATTTTTTTCCCAGCTAAATTTCTCCATGAATTAGGAAACTTTCTCTTGCATGTTTTACAAGTCTAGGACAGGCCAAATAGTTAGAATAATATCGTTAAACTAGTCATTAAATATTTGTAATTCTTTTTGCATAACTATGTATTATGAGTATGGCCAGTTCAATTTGCTCTGAGAAGAGGAATGGTCACTATTATATAGGTTTTATTAACTCCTCACATATGCAGATATCTGAAGAGCATACAGTTCTTCATGAGACTTCTGATGATCTGATTTATCTAATTAATTATGATTATCCCTTATCTTAGACTAGCCTTGACTAATGAGGTTTCATAATTGAAAAACACTTACCAAAATGATAAGACAACACATCTTGTTTTCATGATAACTATTTACTGACCAAAAGAGTAAGGCCAGTATAACTTTCATATTGTTGCATGTGCTAATTTTTATTTTTTAACTTTCATATTATTAACACTTAAAGGAGTTTAAAGAAAACATTGTGGTGGGGTGGTGCTGGCAAGAATCACCTGTAGTTCCATTGTGACAGTGATCTTTTTTGGGGTTCTCTGCACCGTGTTAAACACTCAGTGAGGCACTGTGAGCATGACACTGGGTGAATTGTTACTGATCACTCTCTGTACATAGGTAGGCATGTTTTTCAGCACTGTAGCTTTTAAGGGATAATGAGACTCTCCACAGTCCACTTCAGGACCATGCTAAGCTCTTCAGTGCCTGACAGTGGACTGAATCTCTAACACCAAGGGTTCAGGAACCAGAAGCTTCTCAGGCGAGGTTCCTGCTTGGGTTAGATTTTCGGAAGATGGCCTATTTAAGTATCAGCCTCAGTAGGAGTGGCCACACAGTGTTTATTAACCATGATGATAAGGTTGCCAAGTGGATTTGTTCCTGTTACTTAGTCCCCATGAAATTTCATTTCTCTTTTCCTTCCACCTCCATTGGAAACAGATGGCAAACCAACACTTTGTGCTTCTAATTAAAGATTTCACTGAGGACCTGGGTAGGTGAGAAGCATTTGCAGCATCCCTCTCTATAATGGAACACTTTTCTTGCTTATCATGTGACCTTAAGTATTAATTTTTGGTGGTTTGGTTGTGTGCCTCAGTGACGCTCTGACAAGCAGTAGGTAGCAAACTCTAAACCTCTGTCTGTTCTATATCCCTGGGCTTACCCATCCATGCTTTTTACCTTTGACATCAACAACCCCGGACCTGTCAGACGATGAGCATCCAGTTCTCAAATACGGAAGGGCTGTCAGCCAGGTGCACAGCAGGGGGTTAGCTGAATGGCACCTGTGTTTAGCACAGCAGGCTTCAAAGTCTCGAGTTGCTCAGGGTCGGGTAGGGATTGTGGCTTCCTGAGAATCACTGATAGAAAGCTTCTTTATCATTCTGCTGGCTATTCATAGTGAACTCATCTCCACTTTTTGAAAATGTGCTTTTGTAATAATGCAGAATGCCTGTCCACCTGGATGTATAGATTTTAGAAAGCAAAATCATGGCTCCACCTTCCATCCTCTTGGACACACACAACTCTGAAGGGCTGCGTTTAAGTCTTATTATCTTCACACAGTATCTGGCACAGTTAAGAGTTTGTTATATATGATTGAATAAATAACATTGGAATTATAGATGTTCTTAGTTTGATATTAAAAATTTTTTTGAGGGGCATGGTAGGTGGAAAGTATACTGCAACAGTTAAAAACTGATTTCATTTATTTTGAAATGGTTCTCATCAGAAATGCTTTTGGTGTGAAAATATTTTATATTTATGAAAAATTTAAAACTTATATCAACATAGAGAGTAGTGTAATAAACTCTCATCACCCAGATTCTACAATAGTCACTTGCAGTTCTTTTGTTCACTCACTTCCACCCTCTCCTCTGGATTATTTTGGAAGCAAAGTCCAGACAACATATCATTTTATCTGTAAATACTTTAGAATGTATCTCTGAAAAACAAGAGTGCTTTAAAATAATTGCCTGAGTTAAACGTTTTTCTCTCTGGCGATACATTAAAAAAACCCCAAAAACAAAACTTTACTTTAACTTCAAAAAATAAAATAACAGAAAAAAGGCAGTGTAACAAATTAATTAAAAGTAAAATTTTGTCCATAGCAAATTATGGAAGCATTACTTTGAACAAGTCCAGACACATTTATCTTTTTAAATCTAAAAACAAACTCAGTTGTTTCTCTAGTATTCTGAAAGATTAAGTCAGTCAGCACAGATTAGTTAAATGACATAACCAAGGTCTCCTTGTTAATGAAGAAAATGGGATTAAAAAAACAGCTTGATCGTATTCACATCTCATAAAACTAACCACGTTGTCACTATTGCTTTTTCCTCAAAGTTAATTGAAGAGTGACTTTCTAAATGGAAGAAAGTCCATTGACCTCTCTTAAACCAAAGGAGACACCCTTGGAAATTTCAATCCCTAAGTGTTTTAGAATTGTTTTCTTCGGGCAAGCCATTCAATGTGTGCTTCCTGAGTTGCACACATGCCCTGTTTGCACAGCCTCTGTAGGGAGTCTCACTTGGGGAATATATAAATAAGACTGAAATCCAAATGCATTGTCTTCACACTGACTCGCTTGCAAATGAACTGTTAACAACCGTCCTGATGTCCCCATATGGTTAAAAAATAATCTTTGAGTACAGCTTTTTTTCTACCATTGCAAATACTTTTTTGCCTTTCTTGTCACTTTTCTTCTCTGATCCACCTATGTATGTGTGGGATTATGTTTAAGGGTCTGTTTGCTCTAATGCATTTTGTTGCAAAAAACAATATTAATGCATGTAATGAATCCAATAATTAGGAGTGAAAATGTTATCAAGTAGTTTCCACTGCATTCTAAGACACCTATGGAATGGTATTCTGTTCAACAAAATTTTTTTAAAGTTTGAGTTTTGGATAAAGACCTTTTAAGAAGTATACATTGTTGATGTGGGAGGAGAGGCGGGGTGGGAAGTGGGGTATATGGGAACCTCTTATATTTTTAAATGTAACTTTTTGTGATTTATGTATCTTTTTATAAAAAAGATAATTTATTTAGAAGAGAAAAGTACAGAAACCTTGCATTCCTTTTTCTTCTAACATCACCCTCCATAATAAATTCCTATTATTCTTGGATATAAATGATATGTCTGGATAACTAATTACTCCATCCTATTTACTATTGAACATTTTCTTTTTTTGTCCTAGACCCATCAACTGGATCATTCTGCTCATTACCTGCGTCTGAAATTTCTAATAGAAAACAAAATGCACCACTACGTTCCAAAGCCTGAGGAGGACATTTATGAGCTGGTAATATTTATGACTATCGTCCAAGTACATGCTGTAGGAGTTTATTTTTGAATTATATGTGTACTCATGTTAATTGGGATTGGTGAGGCAGAACGAGTTCCAAAATAAATAAGCCTAAATCAGAGCTCTCAAGTTTGGGGAGAGGCTCGTTCTTACTACAATATTTCAGTGGAGTGGAAAGGCACCTTTGTTTACTCGAGGAGCCAGTGCTTTGCTGTCATGAAAAATCGAAATCCAAAGCTAAGTCTCACATAGGAGTTTAGTCATTATTCTTAGCTTCCCTAGCAGTTTTGACAGTTTTGAATTTTAAATTGGTGACTCAAAGATCAGCTGACTGTTGTCAGGGAACAAAAGCACTAACCTGAATTTTGGGTGACGTCTACCTGCATATTGAAACCGGGGGGTTGGAACCTGTTGGGTGAAGAAGCTCCTATGTAGTTATACATTCTAGCCTTTCGGAATCTCGTTTATATGATTCTTAGGAGCATTTGTGTTTGTTTGAGTTGCATGTTGAGATTTGGGTTCCAAACTAGATCTGTGTCTTTATTTTTATTTTTTCATTAAGGAGGTAGTAGAGATTGAACCCAGGACCTCTTACATGGGAAGCAGGTGCTCCACCACTGAGCTATGCCCGCTCCCTTCGATTGGGATGTTTCTTTGTTTGTTTGTTTTTTTAATTAATTAATTAATCTCCACTTGGGTCCCGGGAATTAAACCCTGATCCTCCCGTATGGTAGACTGGAGCCCCATTGTTTGAGCCACATCTGTTTCCCATTGATCTGGTTTTTATATCTCCTCTTCTTACTAATTGTGTGGTACTGAGGTAATGCTTAATTTGTAGGACCTTTACAAAAACTAGAGATAATGTTTAACATAGTAGATGCTCAATAAATGGTTGTTTTTAATAATAAAAAAGGGGAAAAGGTTCCTTCTCATTTTGCGAGCGGTATGTTTTTCGGTTCCAGGAAAGGAACATTTTGGGAGTGAGGCGCCTCTGTCTGGCAGTTCGCTCTTCTTTCTGCACTTAGTCATTCCTCCAGAGGCTACCGAGCTGCTTGCCATGGAGATGGGAATGATAACAGTATGACTTCACAGGCTTTTACCACAGGAAGCAGAACTGAAAAGTTAAACCCAAATATTCTCCTTTTGGAAAGGGGAAACAGGACTTCAAATTCAGTAGGAAATTTTGATTTTAGTTCAGCTTTATTGAGGTAATCTCAATATAGACTAACATTCACCAGTTTCAAGCACACAATTTGATGAGTTCTGTAAAATATATGCAATTGTGTCCCAGCATGACGATCATGACTTATTGGTGATCCTGAATATTTGTGTCAACCTAAAGAGTTGCCTCATGCCTCCATGTGTATTTTTAAATAAACATAAGGGAAGGTGTGCTTTTGTCTACTACCATGCCATACAAAAGAGGGGAGATCATGAGTACATTTTCACCTTGACTTAAATCAGTAAGTGTTAATAGAGAAGGTGCATTTGACACAGAGAGTGGCAAGTTTATTCTCTGTTTAGCTTGGGGAAAAGCCCAGTCCTTGCTCTATGAGTACAGGGGGGAAAAAGCTCATTTCCTTACTTGAAAAAGTAAGTGTTTTTGTTGATAACTCTGGAATAGCGATTAGATCATCTATTTTGTACCTCAGGGATAATGAAACTTTCAAATCCTAAATGACAAGGGTCGCACCTTAACCAGTATCCATGACCTTTGTATCTAACACATAGTAGGTGCTTGATTCATATCTTTGGAAATTATATTAACTTAGTAGTATTTTTAAGATGTGGCCTTGGTGTGGTCTCATCCGCCATAGGGGACTAAGGTGTGGTAAACTTTGTTTGTATCTATAATAGCATATATATATATTACAATTATAGTTTTAAAAAGATTCTAAAACCTAAAGAGACCTTGGTATTATTTCTTGCCTTGTTGCAGGACTCCAGCCCAGAGACATTTAAGGGAGCAAATGCCATAGTAACTCTCACTTTTGGACCTCTATAACCAGTGACTTAACATTTTATTTTATTTTATTTTTATTTAGAAGTATGAGAAAGAGATTATTAACATTTCAAAAGTTAGGTTTGGCAGAAATGAGAAAAAGGGATTTTCCCCCCCCTCAATAAAAAGTTTTAAGAACCATTGCTACCACTGCGATTGGGTAGATGTTATTTCTTATCATTATTATCTGATAATTCTTGGCCTCAGTTGACACTTCTCCATTTTTAAAAAATAGGATCCTCGGATGAGTCATAAATTAGCAACAGTAAAGACCAGTGAGGGATTAGTGCGTGGGTAGACAAAGTATGTGCTTAGAGCAGGAAAGGAGGAAAGGAGAGGAGGAGTAAGCAACCAAGGAAAATCTAGAAAGAAACTTTAATTTCAGTACTAATGTAAGTTTTAGTCATTCAGAAAAATATTTAATTTTAGGGTTTTTAATTTTATTTTGAATTACATGGCAGGGATTAGGCGCACTCTGACTTAACCTTTTTTGGGCCTTTGGATACTTTTGGCAGCCTGGTGAACCTCTAAGATCACTTCTCAGAATTGTTTTAAATGCATGAAATAAAACACATAAGATTACTTATGACCTAGTTATATTAAAATTAGTTATTAAAACATTGCTTAAATTATGGATAATCTATATGCTTATTTATGAGCTCATTAAGTGATATGATCTAGCACTAGGTCTAATAGCTGTCGATATTTTGCAGGAGTGATGAGCATAAATTGTATTTTGAGATATTTGGCAGCAACTGTAATGTAATATGGAAATAACTCTGATTCCTTCTTCATGCCAAAGTCACAGGCGCTGCTAATAGTAGTATGCTTGTTGTCCTCCTTTCATTTATGATCGAAGGAAATGCCCAATTTGAGTTAAAGGCTAGTGGATATAAATATGTTGTGTCCTCCCCCATTTGAGTTCA